>NC_140588.1:695417800-696649466 GCF_964204655.1 Triturus cristatus
CATAGTATTGGCATTTACTAGATCCTTTATAAGTAATATATCATTTAAATATAAAATTTGCCAATGCCCACTTTTGATTGTTATATTTATGATTTTGAAGATTCAATTTGAATTTGGTTTATTTAAGTTATTCTATAAAGAAGTAAGCTGGAGCCCTCGGGGGCGCCCGCCACTCCAGAATCCACCCTGGGTGATGCGCAGGCAGGTCCAGCACCCGGTGTCTCGCAGGGGTTGCCACCACAGGCCCCACAATCGGAGTCCTCATAGGCCAGGCGCAAAGCTCCTGACCCCCCCCCCCGCCCCCCTCCCCATCTCCGTGTCCACGACCACACCGCCCCCCCCCACATGATGGTCCGACCCCTAGAGCGCGCAGCTATTAGTACTCCCGATGGGCGACACAGTGCACCCCCCTTTCCCTGGTTCTCGACCCCCAGTTAGTTCGTGGTTATTCAATGGCCGCACTTCCATAGCCTCTGCGACGCCCCTTACAGGGGGTACAGTCACACTGCACGGCACCCCTGCCGCGAGGCGATCATGGCACACTCCAGTAGGGCACACTCAGAGGCTGGACCCGGGCACACATCTGCAGCCCCACTCAGGACAGAGATGTACGGCCTGTAGGGCCGAGAGGCTGCTAGACTGTAAGAACTGTGTCTGGGCGCACTCGCAATGTGATTATCTGTGATCATCGTGATACCGCATGTGCCTATGTGTTTTCCTATCTATAAATGCCAATAAAGAATGTTTAAAAAAAAAATAAAAAAGAAGAAAGCTGGAGGCAGGACCTGAATTGTCTTTGAATTTTTTTTTTATTTTGTCTTCTATAGTCCAAATAAAAAGCAAAACTGGTTAATACGTTTTTATAAAAACTCAGTTTTAGAGATAATTTTGATATTGTGGGCACATGTATGCTCAGGTGCATAGCCATATGACAGAAATAAACTTAGCAGAGAAGTTTTGTAAAGTATGGGAGATTAAAAATAATATATGTGAGAAGGAGACTGAGTAATGGATACATTTCATTATAACAATATTCAATTATCTCCAGGAATACATAATCTCCAGATCTTTATTCAGTGTGTTCATAGGTCTCGCAGATCATATTTTCCTTTGAATAACATCTGTTTTTGATTGATCTAAAGATGTAGATTGAAGAAAATTGGCCTATACTCCCATTATAATTAAATTGGGGGATTATGACAAGTAGGAAATCCAATAATATGATTTTGGATTGTCTTCGAATGGGTTTAGGAGGAAAAAATTGTAAAAGCTTTTTAATTCATCTCTATTGCTTCATCTACTGGTGTTATCTTGTGCAACTTTAGCTACCATTTCTCTGAGTCTGCTAGATACTAGAATGGCACTGTGTCTGAGTCTGTCTGTTTCCTTTCCAGTTTTATATGGGATTCCTGTAGAAGAACGATTGAGGAATTTTGACCAACAAGCCATGTTAATATGGATTTCTTTATTTTTGGTATTATTGAGCCTTTTGATTGTATAGATATAATATTTAATTCATCTGTTAAGGATGTTCAATTTTTTCAAATATTTGTAAACCCTTGTGAGGCTCTATTGCTTTCAGGAAGCCTTTGTTTTTCTTATAATTACTTCCAAATCCCCTTACCTATACATTTACTCCCCCATTGGATCTCCAAGTAGCCCCTCCCATTTCCCTTCCTAGAATCCCTACCCTCCACATGACAATCCAATTTAATTGCCCTCCACCTAATTCCATAAGAACATCCTCCCCCTTGCAGAACCTGATGCATTTGAGAACACCGCGTACTGGAAGACAAATAGTAAGTAAGCTCCCTTGTCTCAGAGCCTGCCCACTATTTCTTTCATTCTAGACAATAACTTAGTCATTTCATTAATATCATAGATCATTAGCACTTTGTAAGCTTCTGCATTGTGTATTATTAGCTATTGTATTATTCAAGGTTTTATGACATAGATGACAACATTATATACCTTTCTACCTGTTATTTGAAAAACTCTATTATGTGAAGGTCAAATAACACTTGTATGTTTATATAATTTGTAAAATATGGAGCTTTAAAAATGGAGCTTTAATAAAAACATTAAAAAAAAATAGATAATTAAAACTTTTTTTGTAGTTCTCAAAGATATTCCTGAGCTGTGTTAGTGTCACAAAAAAATTCGAAATGTTTGATTTCCTAAAACCTTCAATTTGATCGATTGAATCAGCATAGCAGGACTTGTTGCTTTGAACTTAGCAATCATTTGTTTCAGCACTCTGTGCTTTGAAGTGTCATGTGGCAAGTCTGACTAGACTTGAAAGTATTACTTTATTTGCCATTTGAATGCCTTTGTGTGGACTGCAAACAAAAGATTTTCTTTCTTAAATTCGGTAATCCGTAACATCCACCAGGATTGTTCTGATGTGAATATTGTTCCTACTTGTTGAGAAAGACATTGTGTGTGCTCTTCACGTTCACAAATCTTCTTTGGTTCTGGGTAATATATGAATTTCTATCACATTCTCCATCATTTCAATAGCTGATCAGCTTTATTCTCTTTTCTTTCTGGAATCTCTATGAATCTTAAATTTGTTCTTCTCATACGATTCCCATAATTTACTTCACAGGGCCTCAATCTCTGTAGTAAGTGAATCCGTTTTTAGGTTGAGCCTAGCGCAGAGCGCATGTGCTGCTCTAAGAGATGACTTTTTGGAATCGGTCTGCACATTTCAAGCACTCGTGATTGTGGCGGCATCCACCTTGCGTTAAGGAACAGCTGTGCGCTGGGGCCATTTCTTTCCAATTAGCACGGCCACGCCTGTGCTTGTTTTGTTCTGCTCTCTCCTCACAGCCCGCTCTCCTTCTCCCCTGCTATCTCAGGCTCCCCTGACACTCTCACTTTAGTATCCCCACCTCCGAAGTCTGCATCTAAAGCAAGCTGCAACAAGTCTCAGCAATCTGTGTTCAAGCGAAGCGCTGTATCTCTACATAACGCATTGTGTGATCCTAAGCAAACATTTTATATTACAAACCCTCCTTTTACTTCGTTGTCACGTGACAGCACTTCCAATAGGTGAGTTTGCGAGGTGTGCGTTGTACAAACCAATGTGATGTACTAACCTCAAACGCCTTTGAATGTTATTGAACTTTTTTATATGTTATTTTAAAGAACGCTCCATTGATCTTTCCAAAGTTTGCTGCAAACAATTCTTTGCAGCTTCGCACTCGGTGCAGGGCCTGCCCCCTAGCTGTATGCGCACTGCTTCGGGACGCTGCTCTAGGACAGGCCGCTAGTTAACAGAGCTAGCCCCACCCTGCTGCCAAGTCTCCCTGCCCTCTCGGCCCAAGTGCCTAAATATAGCGCCTCGCAAAACAAAGGCATTCCAGGAATGAACAGTAAAACCCACTGGATCCCACCGCCCCTGGGCCCCTCCCTGGGTCTGGTTTCAGGCAGCCGTCTGGAACATGTGCTCTTGCCACCGTGAAAGCGCCCCCTAATTGTCATCTTTCCGGGGATTAGGTCATGTTGCAGTTTATGTTTTGAGGATTTCAAGGGATGGGGATGGGTCTGAACATAAAACAAACATGTTAAGGGAAGATGTACTCTTGATGAACCACCCTGGATGGTTTAAGGCCCTCGGCAATCACATTAATAATCAGATAGCTGCATAGCGCTATACCATTCACGCTTCTAAGCGATGTAGTTGACGATGTTAGTAACCAATCTCATCGCTTTCATCGGCCTCAGACAAATGGTGGAGTCTCTTCAGGTTCCTCACAGATCTCTGATGCAAGTGCACATCTCGCAGAGCTATCTGTCCAGCACCCCAAACCCCCCCTTCCAAAAGCGGCGAACAAGCCAATGAGAGGGGTTCTGGCATCCCTGAGGATTAAAACAGGGCCCAGCAGACACCAGAAAGGGACACACATGGTCGTGACTTACCGCTTCCATTTCCTGACAGGCAAGTCCGCCTCTGCTTTAATAAATATGCATTTTCCTTTTGATCTGGCCCCAAATACCTAGACGCCCCACACAACTTCAGCGAACCACAAAACACCATGAAAACGAGCTTTGGAAAAGCCAATAGGCCTGGCTTCCATTTTGAGCCCAGGGTAAAAACATTGAAAATGTTGAGAAACTGTAAAAACAAAACAAACGACTATTCTCTGTCTACAGTGCATATGTGAGAATAACGCTTCCAACAGGGGTTATTAAACCTATTACCAAATTACCAAAACATTCTCTCCTTCAAGCAATACCTTGAGATTAGCAGGAATTCTCTCTGCACCTTTAGTTTGGCGAGGAGATTCAGTAGTAATATGTACTACACTTGCACCCTTGTGTTTAGTCTAAAAATATTACCTCATTTATTAAAAACTTTTTCCAAATTTTACTTTCTTCTGGCATGAATCTCGATATTTAACATGATCGTACGTCGAAGTTTAGCAGGGGATTCTCACAACAGTATTTCTAGACATCCCCCAAATCACAATTCATGAAGACTAACCCTGGGCGTAGTTCGCGTAGTAGCGCTACGCGTAACTACTCGAAGTGCACTTCACACTACGTGAGTTACGAGCAGCACTACGTGAACTGCGTAGTTTGTTGTTCGCAATGATTGCACAGTGCCGGATGTGTGTTCGCACTGTGCAATCATTGCAAACGGCATCTTGCACAGTACAAGCAGTCTTTTTCTGCCGCTCGAGTAGCTTTTTACTCGAGCTGCAGCTTTCTCAATGCGGAATGGTAGTTTCTCATCGCGAGGGGTCGTGAACATATGCGACCACTCTCTATGAGAATCCTGACCTCCCCGCATTAAGAATCTCGCCGGGAGGTTTATTTTCCACGCTCGCGATCGGCAACTTTATGTTGCTGATCGCGAACGAGGAAAAAGTCTCGCCGGGATGTCATTTTGCTCGCTCGCGGTCTCCAACTTGACGTTGAGGACCACGAGCAAGCAAAAAAGTTTTTTTCACGTAGTGTGTAGTGCGTAGTTGTGCAAACTACGCGAGCATAGCATAGTTTTCCGCCCAGGCCTAATGAAGACATCACAATAATAATTCACAATATTCAAAACAAGCATTGGCATAGCCAATAGGTCTCGCATTTGGGACCTTATAAGTGTTTAGCCATGCAACAGTTGATGTTGTTGCATCAAGGATATTGTGCTACATAACTAAATATTATAAGGTTCCAAAGGTGAGACCTATTGGCTATGCCAATGCTTGTTTATATAGGCAGTGTCCTGAAAAGCTTTTTGATCTTTTTTCCAAAAACCCTCATCTGCAGACTTGGAGAGGAAGCAATTTCATTTGACTATGCTTGACCCGTTTGGTGTGGAGGATGCCTCCAGGCCGTCCTCTGCACCAGTGCTCATGTGCTGAGGATGGCTCCAGGCCGTCCTAGCACTTAGTCAGGAAAATCCCTGTGGTGCGAGCACCAGAGCGATTTCCTTTCAATTATTTTAGTCTCTGGAGGTACGGAAGAGTTTCCCCAGCTCCCAAGGCTTTTTTGTTGTTATAAATGACAATCCCTGCATGTGGCGTGCTGACATCATTTCAGAGAAAGTGAAAAAGAAATGAGCAGATCGGCTCATTTCACTTTCACTGCATCGCTGCTCGGGGGCATATCTCAGCCCTCTGAGCACCGAAGCAGATGGTAGAGGTATTGGTGGAACTTGGGAAATGTCCCCTTTCCAATGGTACCTTTCCCTGGTAGACCCCTGTTTTGGTATCGCTGCAAGAGGGCAATCTCCAACTAGGGATCCACTCCACTAGACACCAGGGACACTTTTTTTTAGGGGAAGCTGCTCCATTGCAATGGACTGGTGCTCCTCCCTCCCCAGGGCCAAAAGTCTTTCTGCCCCCAGGGGGTAGATTGGAGGTTCTTATGGTGGGGGACAAAAGCCCACTAGATACCAAGGATATTTGCTGTGGCAAAATCAGTGGGGCTGCCATCTCAGGCATTGGGCCTTGCCCCCACCCACCCGAATGACCCCCAGCAGTCTTTCCGCTCCTGTTGGGGGCAGAAAGAGGTGTTTTCCTCCCGTCTGCCCCAGGCAAGGGTAAGTAAGCCCATTATACCAGCAAGGAATATATTTGGAGGGGGTCTGGACTCCCAGGCAATGGGCTAATGCTCCCCCATACCCCTAGGCCCAAATATATTTCTGCCCCCCTTGGGGCATATTACAGGTTGTTACCTCCAATCTGCCCGGGGGGGGGCAGAATGCCCATTAAACACCAAGATGATTTTTTGGGTTAGAAATGGGTAAGGGTGGCCCGATAGGCATTGGGCCTAACCCAATCCCTCAAATGACCTACAACAGTATTTCTGCCTCCACCAGGGGGCAGATAAGAGGTCTTTAACTCCACTCTGCCCCGGTGGGAGGGACAGAAAACCCACTAGACACCAGGGATTTTTTTTTATTGCTACAAGGTGTGGGGGTGGCCTGCCTATCCGGTCACACATCGGACCTAGCCTCCACCTCCAATATGACCCCAACCTTCTTCCTGCCCCCTGGGGACTAAAGCATCCCCATTGTTTTGGCAAGAAGGAACATATTGATTTCGGATGCCTTTTTTCTTAGTATATAGATGGGTAGCACATTTAGGCTAAGTCCCAAAATTGTCCTTGTTCTATGAGTGGCAGCACTTTTCAGGCTAGGGTCATCTGCCACCTGGGGCAATCTACCCAACCCAGACATTTTAGAAGACTAGACACTCAGGAGAGTGCTGGGTAGCATGCCTCACGTGGATCCCACAAAGCTCAGACCATGGTCAATGAGAGTCTCACCACAAGATTCCCATTGACCTTGGCTTGATGTTTGCCTGGCACGTGAAGTAGACCCAACTAAACAAGTAAGGTAGCACTTTTATAAGGACAAGTGGGAGAATGCTAGATGTCAGGAATTTTGTGTATTCCTGCTGATTCTGGAATTTAACGTCACAGAAATGCAAGGAAAACGTGCAATTTTAATTGAAGTTTGAGGTTTGCAAGGGATTGTGGGTAAGAATCCTTTTTTGGGATCCATGCGAGGCATAGCACCCCAGACATCCTGGGTGTCAAGTTTTCAGAAATGTCTGGGTTTGGTAGGCTTTCCTGGGTGGCCATCAAGCCCTTGCCACAAAAATGCCACTACACCCATTGCCACATCAGATCATTTTTGTGACAGGAAATGTTGATGTTTTACATTGTAATTTGGGGACTTACCTGTTGAGGGCACTAAGCCTACCCACACAAGTGAAGTACCATTTTTATCAGAACACTTGGGGAATGCTGGGTGGAATGGCGTTTGTGGCTCCCCGCTGATTCCAGAACTTTCCATCACATAAATGTAAGAAAAATTTGTTTTTTTAGTCAAAGTTTGAGATTTACAAAGGATCTTGGGTAAAACAACCTGGTGAGAGCCATGCAGGTCACCCCATCCTGGATTCCTGAAGGTGTCAGGTTTTAAAAAATATAGAGGTTTGCTAGGTTTCCTTAGGTGCCGGTCGACCTAGAGCCCATAATCTACAGATCCCCACTTTACAAAAAAACTGGTCAGTTTTGAGTGGAGAAATGTAGGGCCAGATGTACGACCCATTTTTGCATGCGCAAATGCTTGCGCATGCAAAAACATCATGGGCCATGTACAAAGCCTATTTAGTGAGTAGCAATTTATTTGCAACTCGCTAAATAGGTTTAGCGACTCCCTACTTGGAAGGGGCATTCCCTTCCAAATAGCGAGTATCTAAACCATGTACTAATGTTTTGTGCCCACAATTGCGGTCGCAAAACACTTGCAATTACCACCTACTTCAAGTAGGTGGTAATGCATTCGCAAATGCCCCTTCCCCTTTGCAAATTCATCCGAAAATATTTTTTACGGGCAGGCAGTGGTCCCAGGGACCACTGCCTGCCATTAAAAAATGAAACAACACCGTTTCATTTAATTTTTTTTAAAATGCATCTCGTTTTCCTTTAAGGAAAACAGGCTGCATTAAAAAATCTGCTTTATTTCAAAGAAGTCCCAGACATGGTGCTCTGCTGAGACCAGCAGGCCACCATCCCTGGGTGGGCTTGTCATTCCCAATTGGCTCGCAAATGGAGAGAGGCTCATTAATATTAATGAGCCTCGCAATTTGCAACCCCATTGGGAATCGCAAACAGTGTTAAACACACTGTTGTACATTTTATTTGGCGCCGCGCAATTTGCGCCTCGGAATTAGTTGCAAATTGCGATGCGCAAAATAAAATGGTCGTACATCTGGCCCCTAAAGTATCCATGTTGCATTTTGGACTGTTTCCTGTTGTGGGCACTTGGTCTACCAACACATGTTGCATTTTGGGCCTCTTCCTGTCGCAGCCACTTGATCTACCCATACTAGTGAGGTACCTTTTTTATCAGAAGACTTAGGGGAATGCCGGGTAGAAGGAAGTTAGTGATTTTCTTCAGATTCCAGTACAATACATCAAAGAGATGTTGTGAGGCACACATAGATTTCCGTGGGGGCTAAAGGCAGGAACTGATGCTAGATCCCAACTTCCTCACCCACCTCCTTTGCTCAACAGGATCAAAGCAAAAGAGGGAAGGTGGGGGAAAAGGGGACTCAAAACAAGGTAAGGAGGAAGGGGTAGAATCCACTGGCCGTAAGGTATCACCAAGACGCCTAAGGGGAAAAGACACAAAGGTTAGTACGTTCTCTATTACTAACAGATGGCTGTATGTATGTATCCCACACTATGATATGATACCTGCCAATATGGGTTCTTCCCATGCAAAACACATTTGCAAATGGAGCGTAAGACACACAAAGTATCTAATTAGGAATAGCCTTAGGAGATCAAAAGACCCGTAGGGGAAAGAGGGTATCTATTCTGCCTGAACATGGCAAAAAACTCATTTCACATATCAGCAGAAAGATAAGAGCAAAAAATTAGCAAAAAGTGCAGGGTCTAATTAGGAATATTAATGTGACTCAAAAAGGGGATTTCTGATATTGTCTCCTTGTATGTTTCTTTGTAGAAGGAAGAGAAGAGTCGCAAATAGGAGGGAACGGAATACAAAACCCTCAACAAACAAGACACACAACCAATCAGATAAGTATGGCAGTGAACAATGAGTCAAAAATGGACAAACTCCCCAAACAACGAAACAAGGATTCTTTAAAGTATTTCTCCTTCTATTTTATAGAGCCAGACTGCAGGGCAGCGGAGAGTTAACGATCCACAAGGGAGAGAACCAAAGGAAACACTGTTGCCAGACAGAGACTCGGAAAACACTGGGAGCCCCGGAAGAGCAACCAAATGACCAAGAAAGGGAAAGCCTGGCAAGAAGACCGAAGAGCAAAGCCTGGACAACAATTCACTTCAGCGAGGAAGCAGGAGGAAGGCAGGTAAGCAGAAGAAGCATGCGAGCCCTGGCGGGGTCGTTGAAGGAACGCGAAGCGCGTTTCCCTTGCGGACCCCTTCCTTTATACCGCTCTGATGCCGCCTTCCCCAGCTGACAGTAGTCGGCAGGTGGGGCAGTCATTGACTACTGCAGGTGGGCTACGAGCGCGGCCACGAACAGTGCTAACAGAGAAGCCCAACAGCACACCCCCCCAAGACCCCTCCCCGAACAGGGTTGGGCTTATTGGGATAGCGGCGGTGAAACAACCGCACCAAGCGGGGTGCATGTACCTGTGAAGCAGGTTCCCTTGAACATTCATCAGGCCCATAACCCTTCCAATGAATCAAATACTGCAAACGATGCCGTACATGGCGCGAGTCCACTATATATGCAACCTCAAACTCAGGTTCATCATCCACAAACACAGGGGGAGGACGAGCTGGAACAACAGTACCAGGGGCAACAGGCTTCAACAAAGACACATGGAAAACAGGATGGATATTCAAGGCGTCGGGCAGGTCGAGTTTCATAACAACGGGATTCACAATCTTAGAAATAGCATAGGGACCAATGAAGCACGGCTTACATTTGCATGTGCCTTTCACCGTGATGTTCCTGGTGGATAACCAGCCATTGTCGCCCACGGCATAATACGGAGGTGGTCATGACGTGGATCTCACGGATATGGGACACCATGTCCACAGCAGCAGGAGCAGTGGGAGACGGCTGAGGAGATGCAAAACAACAACGAGGGTGGAAACCATAGTTGCAAAGCTATTATGGAGGTATGCTCACCATTGTTATAGGCAAACTCCGCAGTCCAAAGAAAAGTGCCCAATCTCTGTCTACTTGTAATAGCTGGCACCTTAGGTATTGCTCTATACACTGGTTGACCCTTTCCGTCTGACCATCTGCTTGGGGGTGATGAGCAGATGAGAGCCTTACAACTATTTCTAAAAAAGTATTTTAATCTTTCCAAAACTTGGACACGAACTGAGGGTCTCTATCTGATATAAGGACAGAAGGGAGACCATGATGGCGTACTACATGTTGGAGAAATGTAAAAGCAGGCTTTTTGGCATCAGGCAAGTTTTTTAGAAGTATAAAATGGGACATTTTGGTTAGCATATCCACAACCACCAATATAGCAGTATGCCCTTGTTTAGTGGGGAAGCAAAAGACACTCAATTGATGGATGGAATGCAGAACAAATCAAAACATTCATGCCCAATCAAGTGATCTGGGTTAAAGCCATCATTATTTTTCTCACCATGCCACCCCAGTTTAGGGAGGACCTGGCCTGTCAGTTCGGGCTGGACTGTTCCCATTGCGCACAGGGTCAAGACTGATTTGTATATGGCTGGGTCCAAACTGGAGTGGCATGGTGAGCAAAAAACGATGGATTTAGGCCCAGATCTCTGTACTGGAGTGAATGTATGACATTGTTCTGCATTCTGTCCATCAATTGTTGTTTTTTCATTTGTCACCCCGAGTGGGACGGGTATGCCCAGACATGGGTCCCATGCTCTCTATGCCACTGGAGTCAAGCTATCCTGGCTGATGAGGGCTGAAAGCCCAAGACCGGTCCTAGGATGCTTGTTTCCATTCCAGGGAGGACCTGGCCTGGCAGTTCGGGCTGGACTGATCCCATTGGGAGCTGGGTCAAGACTGATTTGCAAATGGCTGGGGCCAAACTGGAATGGCATGGTGAGCAAAAAAACGATGGGTTTAAGCCCAGAACTCTCTACTGGGGTGAATGTATGACATTGTTCTGCATTCTGTCCATCAATTGTTGTTTTTTGCATTTGTCACCCCGAGTTGCACGGGTACGCCCAGACGTAGGTCCCGTGTTCTCCATGCCACTGGAGTCAAGCTATCCAGGCTGATGAGGGCTGAAAGCCCAAAAGTGGTCCTAGGATTCTTGTTTCCAGTCCAGGGAGGACCTGGCTTGGCAGTTCGGACTGGACTGTTCCCATTGGGTGCAGGGTCAAGAGTGATCTGCATATGGCTGGATCCAAACTGGAATGGCATGGGGAGCAAAAAAACGATGGATTTAGGCCCAGATCTCTGTACTGGGGTGAATGTATGACATTGTTCTGCTTTCTGTCCATCAATTGTTGTTTTTGAATTTGTCACCCTGAGTGGGACGGGTATGCCCAGACGTGGGTCCCGTGCTCTCCATGCCACTGGAGTCAAGCTATCATGGCTGATGAGGGCTGAAAGACCAAAACTGTTCCTAGGATGCTTGTTTCCAGTCCAGGGAGGACCTGGCTCGGCAGTTCGGACTGGACTGTTCCCATTGGGTGCAGGGTCAAGACTGATCTGCATATGGCTGGATGCAAATTGGAATGGCATGGTGAGCAAAAAACGATGGATTTAGGCCCAGATCTCTGTACTGGGGTGAATGTATGACATTGTTCTGCATTCTGTCCATCAATTGTTGGTTTTGCATTTGTCACCCCAAGTGGGACGGGTATGCCCAAACGTGGGTCCTGTGCTCTCCATGCCACTGCAGTCAAACTATCCATCAATTGTTGTTTTTGCACTTGTTTAGTGGGGGGCAGTTCTACGATAAATTCCATTGAAACGGAATGCCATGGTGTAGGAGGAGTGGGCATAGGGGTCAAGAGTCCTGCAGGGACCTGGTGGGAGCTCTTGCTCTGAGCGCAGACGTAACAGTGCTGAACATACGTCTGTGTATCTTGATTCATGGATGGCCACCAGTGCTTGTAACTGCAAATCTCTAATAGGGAGAACTAAGCCCCCTTGAACATATACCAGATTGTTGGTTCTGAAAACCTTGTGTTTAATTTCTAAGTCCTTGACTATGTCAGATTAATGTGTATGACGCACTATTTCCAAGAGCAACTCCTTCGAAAAGGTACCTAAAAGAATACGAATAGGGTTCAAACTGAAGGGTTGGTCTTGTATACCCTGATCCTCAGACAGATCATATCCAATACGGGATAGGGCATCTGCTTTACCATGTTTGGTGCCCCCCTTGAATTGTATAACATAGTCAAAATTGCTTAAATAGTGAGTCCATCGCCATTGCTTCATGGATAAAACCCTAGCTGCCTTCATAAACTGTAGGTTTCTGTGATCTGTAATAACCGTGACTGTATGTAAGGCCCCCAGTAAGTACTGATACCATTCTTCGAACGCCCATTTAAAGGCTAATAGTACCCTGTCGCCTACTGAATAATTTGTTTCAGTAAGGGTAAGTGTTTGGACTTGGCCCTTTGTGGCTAAAGTTCCTTAAACATTTTACCTTCCTCCTAGACCTTTTTCTGACATTATGTTGCCGACTTAGATGCTTTGGGCACTTTGCCACTGCTGATCAGTGTCAAAGCGCAAGTGCTCCCTGTATAAAGTGTTATGGTATTTGGCTGTCCATAATTGGTATGTTTGCCTTACTAGTAAAGTCCCTAGTAAAGTGCACTATGTGTGCCAGGGCTGGTAATGCAAATGCTACTTGTGGACCTGCAGCACTAATTGTGCTCCCCACACCAGTAGCCCTAAAGAGAGAACTCAGGCCTGCACGCAGTTTGCTAACTGCCATGTTGTCCTGACAAGTGTACCCACTTGCCAGGCCTTATCCTTCCCATGCACATCAGACACCCCTATGGTAGGTCCAAGGTACCCTCCTGGGCAGGGTGCAGTGTCTGTGAAAGGTAGGACATGTACTGAGGTGTGTACCATGTGTGCTGTGCCCCAAAGTAAATTGTCCCCAAGGGCCCGAGGAGAGCTAGCTCCCTGTTGTGGAAACTCGGAAAAATCAAAGTTTCCAAGTGTGTCTCAGCAGTGCTGTGTGCGTGTGCTTTTTGCAGCCTGAGTTCGTCGTAAGCATTGCCCCGAAACTGTGTGGCCCGAATCCCAACCGAGTCTCAGCGATGCTTTGTGCGTGTGCATGTGCAGCCTGAGACTGCCGTTGGGGTCCATGGTGCTGGTTGGAATGTACCCCGTGACTGCAGGGCCCCCGCAGCGTGAATCATCTTCCACGCTGCTGTGAAGTTGTTTGTTGGCCTGAGCCGTCATCGTAATGGAGGCTGCGGATCAAGATCGCCACCGCCGGCCCGAGACACAATGTGCTGAAGGATTTCGTAAAGCTAAGGAAAGGGTGAGGTAATCGTAATCGTTGTTCGCAAGAGGAATCTGCCCAAGATCGTCAGCAGAGGAGAAGGCAGCACCGTAACCTGTCCGGCTCCAGCGTCGCCTTGCATCGGAGCTGCATCATCATCGGGAGCACCCAGCAGGACGTCCGATAAGCGGGGAGAGAGAGAGAGTGAGGCAGCGCATCCCACAGGTAAAGCTTGGACTCCGGTCGGGAGCCGCAAGCTTGTGTGGCCTGGGGAGGCGTGCAGGAGTAGTACAGGAGTGCTCCTGTCTCTCTCTTGCTGCATCGCGTTAGACGCGTTGAGTCCTTGAACAGCCCAGACCTGCCCGGCAGTACTGGGGCTGCCCTCGGAAGTTCAACTGTTGTCTGTAGTAGGGGCCTAGTGGTTCCCATGCTAATCGTATCGATTGGCCTGGTATTATTCCTGCATTACGAACTGCCTTATTACTTGCATTAGGGATTGTATCATTCCTGCATTACGAACTGCCTTATTATGTGCATTGAAGATTGAATTATTCTCGCATTACGAACTGCCGTATTCTTGCATTAAGGAGTGCGTTATACTTGCATTAAGGAGTACGTTATACTTGCATTACGAACTGCCTTATAATGTGCATTGAGGATTGAATTATTCTCGCATTAAGAACTGCCGTATTACTTGCATTAAGGAGTGCGTTATACTTGCATTAAGGAGTGCGTTATACTTGCATTACGAACTGCCTCATTATGTGCATTGAGGACTGACTTATTCTCGCATTACGAACTGCCTTATTATGTGCATTGAGGATTGAATTATGCTCGCATTACGAACTGCCGTATTACTTGCATTAAGGATTGCGTTATACTTACGAACTGCCTGATTATGTGCATTGAGGATTGCATTATTATTGCATTACAAACTGCCTGATTACTTGCATTTAGGATTGCATTATTCTTTCATTACGAACTGCATTAGTCTGACGATACTAACCACCTTACGAACTGCATAGCATTGCACTAGGACTGCATTTGAACATCGTGAACTGCTCATTAATACTGCAAGAACCTACAAGTGTTTGTTGGTCTAATAACCGGCAAAGTGAAATATTACGAAAACACATATGTTGGATCTTTATCGTTTCGGTCTTACCGTATTTTTCTTCTTGCTAAAGATACCGCCATTTTCATACATCAGACTGGTGTCCATTTGTGGTGTTATCACTGTGTCACTGGGAGTGTGGTTGCAAATACTTTACACATTGCCTTGAAGATAAGCCTGGCTGCTCGTGCCAAGCTACCAGGGGGTAAGCAGGGGTTATCAAAGAGGGTGTCCCTCCTTTCCCTGACTAGAAGCAAGGGTTCCTATTCGACCTAAGGTAACTACCTCAGCCAACTAGAGACCCCCAGTTCTAACAGTACGTTTATGAGAATAGAAGGCAACTGGGTGTAGATGACCTGTTTGTTTATTTCTCTGAGACAACACTCCTCCTATGGCCACTTGGGACGCATCTGCTTCTAAAATGAAAGGTTGGGATGTATCAGGACGCTGTAGTATGGGGACAGTGACAAAAGACTCTTTGAGGCAGGAAAAGGCATCTTCAGCGGCTGGTGTCCATGTGAAAGTCATTCCCTTTTTCAATAGCTTAGGAATAGGAGCTGTCAGAGATGCAAACCCTTTCATAAATCGCCTATACAAATTGGCGAATCCCAAAAAGTCCTGTACCTCCTTTACGGAACAGGGAGATGGCCGTTGGATGATGGCTGCTACCTTTTGAGGATCAATGGTCACCCCTTTTTCTGATAACACGAAACCTAAAAAGGTGTCTTTAGGAGCGTGAAATTCACACATCTAATTTCACGTAAAGGTTGTTATCTCTGAGGCATGTAGAAGAAATAAAAAAATCGTCTATGTAGACGATAGTGTTAAGATCAAATGTCTCCCTTAGTACATCGTCAATAAAAAACTGGAAAGCGGCAGGGGCGTTACATAGTCCAAAAGGCATCACAAGGTATTCATACAGCCAGAACTTAGTGTGGAAGTCAGTTTTCCATTTGTCTCCCTCCCTGACTCTGACCAAATGGCAAGCACCTCTTAGGTCAAGCTTGGTAAAACAGTGGCCTGTTTCACTTGATCTAGTAAGGTTTGAATCAGAGGCAGAAGGTATCTGTTCTTTATTGTCACACAATTAAGAGCTCTGTAATCTATGCAGCACCCAAGACCCCCTTCTCGTTTTGGTATAAAAAAAGGGGGAAGAAGCTGCGGATCTGGATGGTTGTATGAATCCCTTCTGTAACTTGTCGTCCAGATAATCCCTCAGATACAGGTATTCCTTCTGAGTTAAAGAATATATGCGACTGCATGGTATTTGTGCTCCAGGGACCAAATCAATGTGGCAGTCATAAGGCCTATGTGGTGGTAAGACAGAGGCATTCTCTTTATTGAACACTTCTCTAAAGGAATCGTAGTAATCAGGTAATACAGGCAAACTGGAATCAGTGATTGCAGCAATGCGTTGTAACGGAGCGTGACTCTCTTAACAGTATTTCTTGTACTACTCTGAGGTGAAAGTTAAAGTATGATCTCTCCAGTTGACTTTAGGATTGTGTTTCATCAGCCAAGGAAGTCCTATTATTGCCTGATACTGAGGCGAAGAGATGACATCAAACTGGATGGTTTCGGAATGTCTGGTCTGTATCTGGAAGCCCAGGTCTATGGTGGAATGAGTGACTGGTCCAGATTTCATGTGACTCCCGTCTATGGTTTTAACTACTGCCACCATCTTTTTTGGTTCAACAGGGATATTAAGTTTCTCAACCCATGCAGTATCTATGAAATTTCCAGCAGCACCTGAATAAAGCATGATTTGTACTTCAACACTCTCCTGTCCCTAAATCAGCCGGGCTAGAAAGAAAAAACGGTGCATGCGGTGGGGAGCTAGATTATGATCTAACAGTTGGAGACAATTAGACCTGTCTTACCCGAGCAATTTGTCTCCACCTTGCTCAGGCTGGTCAGTTTCCCGACTCCGTACGTCGTTTTGGTTTGATGGAGCAGTCTCTGAGAAAGTGTCCAGATTTACCACAGTATAAACATAAATTAGCAGCCCTCCGTCTCTGTCGTTCCTCCTTACTCAGAGGCCCTTTAATACTGCCTATCTACATTGGTTCCGGTTCCTCAACAGATTTTTCTGACTGATTACTTCTCTCTCAGGGCAGCGAACCTGGTCTCAGTACGTCCCTTTTCTTGTTTTCTTTCATGCAAGCGGTAATCTAACTTAACTACCAAATCAGTTAAGGCATCACAAGACTCCGGAGGATCTACTACCTGGGCTAGCATGTCTTTCAAATCATCTCTCAAGCCTTTGTAAAAGAGAGCACTACGCTTGGTTTCAGGCAATCGGGCTTCAGCAACTAGCCTGTTAAAACAAGAAACATATGTCATAAGGTCTTTTGACCCCTGCTTAAGGTTCAGAAGCTCAGTATCTACCGACTGCAGGAAAGAATGCCGGTCGAACAAGCGTCGTACCTCTTCCTTAAAAACTGCGTAGTTATATAACAAGGGATCATGTCTATCCACTTAAGGAACGGACCATGTAGCCGCTGTACCACCCAAATACTACAAGATAAAGGCGACTTTTGATTGCTCAGTGGGAAAGCAGGGCGCCTTGCACATAAAGTGCAGCTGACACTGGTTAATAAATGTTGTGAACTTAGCTGGATCACCAAAGAATCTTTCTGGAGGCGCTAAAGGTATGGAAGAGGGAGTGGAAATGGGATACACAGGAGGCGTGCTACCAGAACGAAGAGAGGGTGATGCAAAAACAGGCATTATGGGCTCCAGGCACCGGATAAGGTGGTGGTGGACTCCAGAAAGCCTGTTGTAGGGCATCTACTATGAGAGTTAATGCTTGAGTTTCTTTCTGTAGATTGCCTATCATACTAGCCACATCAGCTAATGTTATCTGATGTTCCTCCGTTACGCCCAGGTGGAAATATAAAACGTGGGCTTTGCGTTCTGTGAGGCTCGGGGAACAACCTTTACAACGCAACTTTTACAACGCACTACCATTACAACGCATTTTTTACAACGCATGATATTACAACGCATGACACTACAACGCATTTTTAAAAACTACCTTTACAACGCATTCCATTACAACGCATACTACCATTACAACGCATACCATTACAACGCATAATATTACACTATACTATCCAACACTTACCCTACTGATGCACCCCCTGGAGTTAGAATAGTAATTTTTACCCCTATACTATCCAACACTTACCCTACTGATGCACCCCCTGGAGTTAGAATAGTAATTTTTACCCCTATACTATCCAACACTTACCCTACTGATGCACCCCCTGGAGTTAGAATAGTAATTTTTACCCCTATACTATCCAACACTTACCCTACTGATGCACCCCCTGGAGTTAGAATAGTAATTTTTACCCCTATACTATCCAACACTTACCCTACTGATGCACCCCCTGGAGTTAGAATAGTAATTTTTACCCCTATACTATCCAACACTTACCCTACTGATGCACCCCCTGGAGTTAGAATAGTAATTTTTACCCCTATACTATCCAACACTTACCCTACTGATGCACCCCCTGGAGTTAGAATAGTAATTTTTACCCCTATACTATCCAACACTTACCCTACTGATGCACCCCCTGGAGTTAGAATAGTAATTTTTACCCCTATACTATCCAACACTTACCCTACTGATGCACCCCCTGGAGTTAGAATAGTAATTTTTACCCCTATACTATCCAACACTTTCCCTACTGATGCACCCCCTGGAGTTAGAATAGTAATTTTTACCCCTATACTATCCAACACTTACCCTACTGATGCACCCCCTGGAGTTAGAATAGTAATTTTTACCCCTATACTATCCAACACTTACCCTACTGATGCACCCCCTGGAGTTAGAATAGTAATTTTTACCCCTATACTATCCAACACTTTCCCTACTGATGCACCCCCTGGAGTTAGAATAGTAATTTTTACCCCTATACTATCCAACACTTACCCTACTGATGCACCACCAGGAGTTAGAATAGTAATTTTTACCCCTATACTATCCAACACTTTCCCTACTGTTGCACCCCCTGGAGTTAGAATAGTAATTTTTACCCCTACACTATCCAACACTTACCCTACTGTTGCACCCCCTGGAGTTAGAATAGTAATTTTTACCCCTACACTATCCAACACTTACCCTACTGTTGCACCCCCTGGAGTTATAATAGTAATTTTTACCCCTACACTATCCAACACTTACCCTACTGTTGCACCCCCTGGAGTTAGAATAGTAATTTTTACCCCTATACTATCTAATACTTACCTTAAATGTAATTTAATATTATGCGTTGTAATGGTATGCGTTGTAAAGGTAGTATGCGTTGTAATGGTAGTGCGTTGTAAAGGTATTTTTTAAAAATGCGTTGTAGTGTCATGCGTTGTAATGTCATGCGTTGTAATGGATTATGCGTTGTAAAAAATGCGTTGTAAGTGCATGCGTTGTAATAGTGTGCGTTGTAACGTCATACATCCGTGAGGCTCACCTGGATTTCCGCAGGGGCGAAAGGCATGAACTGATTCTAGATCCCAAATTCCCTCACCCACCTCCTTCGCCCAACAGGGTCAAAGCAAAAGAGGGAAGGTGGGGAAAAATGGGAGACAAAACAAGGTAAGGAGGAAGGGGTAGAATCCACTGGATCATCTGTAGGTTATCACCAAGACGCCTAAGGGGAAAAGACACAAAGGTAAGCATGTTCTCTATCACTAACAGCTGGCTTTATATATGTATCCCACACTATGATATGATATCTGCCAATATGGGTTCTTCCCATGCAAAACACATTTACAAATAGAGCGTAAGACACACAAGGTATCTAATTAGGAATAGCCTTAGGAGATCAAGAGAAGTTATCTATTCTGCCTGAACATGGGGAAAACCCCAAAACTCATTTCCAATATCACCAGAAAGATAAGCGTAAAAAATAAGCAAAAAGTGTAGGGTCTAATTAGGGAAATTATTTGTGACTCAAAAAAGTGGATTTCTGATACTGTCTCTTCGCATGTTTCCTTGTAGAAGGAAGAGACGAGGTGCAAATAGGAGGGAATGGAATACAAAACCCTCAACAAACAAGGCACACAACCAATCAGATAGTATGGGAGTGAAAAATGAGTCAAAAATGGACAAACTCCCCAAACAACGAAACACAGATTCTTTAAAGTATTTCTCCTTCTATTTTATAGACCCAGACTGCAGGGCAGTGGAGAGTTAATGGAGCCGCAAAGGAGAGAACCAAAGGAAACACTGTTGCCAGCCGGAGACTCGAAAAACACTGGGAGCCCCGGAAGAGGCACCAAACGACCCAGAAAGGGAAAGCCCGAAGAGCAAAGCCTGGACGAAAATTCACTTCAGCGAGGGAGCAGGAGAAAGGCAGGTAAGCAAAAGAAGCATGCGAGGCCTGGCGGGGTCCGTGAAGGAACACGAAGCGCGTTTCCCTTGTGGACCCCTCCCTTTATACCCCTCCGACGCCACCTTACCCAGCTGACAGTAGTCGGCGGATGGGGCAGTCAATTGATGACCGCAGGCGGGGCTCCGAGTGGGGTCACGGGCAGCACTACTGGAGAAGCCCGACAGATGTGAGGAACATGTATTTTTTAGTCAAAGTTTAAGGTTTGCAAGGGATTCTGGGTAAAACAACCTGATAAGAGCTACGTAATTCACCACATTCTGGATTTCCCTACATGTCTAGGTTTCAAAAATGGACAGGTTTGCTATGTTTCTCTAGGTGTCGGCTGAGCTAGGGCCCAAAATCCACAGCAATCCACTTTGCCAAAAAAAACGTGTCCGTTTTGTGGGGGAAAATGTGATACATCCATGTTGCTTTTTGGAACGTTCCCTGCTGCGGGCACTTGGCCTACCCACACAAGTGAGGTACCTTGTTTATCAGAAGACTTAGGAGAATGCTGGATGGAAGGAGGTTTGTGGCTCCCTGCAGATTCAAGAACATTACATCACAGAAATGCGGGGAAAGTGTGTTTTTTAGTCAAAGTTTGAGGTTTGCAAGAGCTTCCGGTAAAAGAAATTGGTGAGAGTCATGTAAGTCAACCCATCCTGGATTCCCGTTGGCGTCTAGTTAAAAAAAATGCACAGGTTTGCTAGGTTTCCATAGTTGCTGGCTGAGCAAGAGTCAAAAATCCACAGATACTGACATTGCAAAAAACGGGTCCATTTGAGTGGGAAGTTTTGATGTATTCAAGTTGCATTTACAAGCTGTTTCCTGTTGCAGGCACTAGGCCTACCCATACAAGTGAGGTGCCATTTATATAAAAAGGCTTAGGGGAATTTTGGGTGGGAGGAAGTTTGTGGCTCCCTGCACATTCCAGAACTTTCCATCACGGAAATGTGAGAAAAATATGTTCTCTAGTTCAAGTTTGAGGTTTGCAAGGGATTCTGGGTAATACAACCTGGTGAGAGCCACACAAGTCACTCCATCCTGGACACCCCTATATGTCTAGTTAAAAAAAAAAATCAGGCTTGCTAGGTTTCTCTAGGTGACAGCTGAGCTAGGGCCGAAAATCCACAGTAGCCCACTTTGGAATAAATGAGTCAGTTTTGGGTGGAGAAATGTAATCTATGCATGTTGGGTGTTGGGCCATTTCCTGTCGCAGGCACTAGGCCAACCCACACAAGTGAGGTACCATTTTTATCAGAAAACGTGTAGGAGTACAGAATGGTAAATTATTTATTATTACCAATTGGATTTCACTGCATTTGTGCCTTCCAAATATAAGCCAGTTTGTAAGAACTAGACATTTTAAAAAACTCCCTCTAAATCATATGCTCGTACGGGTACCCACAAATACAAAAAAGTACAAATAATCACTACTCCTAAACTCCATATCATTTGCCCATTTCAGCAATACATAAGTTACTTAGATACCTGTTTTTCATTTTACATATTTCACCATATGAATTGGTCTTTACTCAGTGCACAATGAAAAATCATTGTACAGTGCAACTCAGTTGTTGGCTCTGGGTACCTCGGGTTCTTGGAAAACCTACAATCCCTATATATCATCATAACTAAAAGGGTCTAGCAATCATAATGGTATAATGCTTTTGTAAATCAGCCATTGTGACAAAAAGTTACTGATGAAAACAGTGTCACAAATAGCTGTTTTTACCTACTCGTTTTCTATATTTCTTTATTTCAGCAGTTAATTTGTTTGGGAAAACCTTAAGGGATCTACTCATATGACCCCTTTCTGAATTTGGAATCTTGTCTACTTTTCAGAAATATATAGCTTTCCTAGATCACCCTTGGATTTTACACTGGTTTGCACCACAAAGTTTAAGTAGGTGAAACCACAAAATATAGGAAAAAGTGGGCAACCTCTTTGAACAAGCATTTGCAATGCAAACAGGTCTCGCATTTTTGAGTTAGAGCTATTGACATTGTAAGTGGCAATGTTATTTACCTACACGTTTTATTTTTGGAGTGAATGTATGTAGTGTGCAAAATCCCTTGGAAAAGTCCTGCACTTCGTAATAAAAATATTGAAAAAGACGCAAAGTGTGGATTGTATTAACAATTGCTTGGCACGTACCTCATGGGCGAAGTGTCGCCACACATGCACACCGTGGTGCTTTACTAATGCGAAACTCAATAAAAGTAGTGCTTACAGACTAACCAACGCGATCTGAGCATAGAAATCCAAATCCCGTCTTTTCTTTCATTTTCTAGACTATTTGACACTCTCCTGCGTCTTAGTTATCCCCCCAAACAATGGGAGGCACTGATTTTTGCCAAGGAGGCGGGGAGCTTCGTGGGGGACATGAAAATGTATTCATTGCCTAGTTGTCAAAGGTCACCCAGTGCTATTAGTTAAAAGTGTGCAGATTCATTAAGAATCTAAGAGTACTTTACTCGCATCTATGAGAAAATCAACATTAACTAAACAAAATGCGCGTCAGTTTTCACAGTGTTTTAGACAGTACTGGTTGCTTTGTTTCATTGCATTAATTTTTGTATTTACTCTTTTACACAGCATACAAAGTAGATTACCTAACACCAAAGCCCCGAGTTGTTAAATGACCCATAGAAGGAAGTGTTTTACAGTGGGGCAAATGTGTCCAAATGTAATTTTGGCAGTGCCATGGAATGATCAGCCAATGAGGTACTCGATGAGCAGGTATTTAACTACATGTTCAAAATGTACGGTATTGTGGCTGTTTGTACACAACCACCTCTCTGAATGTGTATTTTAACACAGACATTCATCTACCAGACTGTGCTCGCAGAGGGGCGGCTAAAGCACAGAACAAAATTTATTCATTTATCCGGAGTGTGAAGGCACCTGGAAGGCTTAGGTGCCCGCCCGGAGAGGCTAGGGATCCCAGCGCTTCTACAGAATCTGCCGTGCTCCTCTTCACCAGCAGGGTGCAGCTCAGAATCTGCCTTTTCTGCTGAGAATAGGTGAGGGGGATAAGGTTGGGGCATGCGGGAGTTGCCGGCAGATTTCCAGGTTATTTAAAGTGACGATTTCGACGTGAGGCAATGGAGACTGACTGTCTGTTTATCTGCACCAGTCTATTTCTCTACCATCTACCGGGCTCACTGTCATGTATCCATTCATCTCTTTGTTAGAAGTGCACAAGCCAATCTATTAATGAACAGGTAGAGCCAGCCGGAGTCAAGCCAAGCGTATACGAGCCAGTGGGCGAACCGTGAAAATGATCGGCATGTTACTCATACAGTAAACATGATGTAAATGTGCGATATGTCTCTTCAGAATTCAAAAAAGTGCATTTCTTTAGCGAGTCACCTCAGTACACAAAATTATAGCACTGAATTGAGGGGAAGTTATTAAAAGTGCTTGTTTTAAGCAAGAGTTAAAACACTGCCGCTCCTCCTGCCCGACAACAAAGCCATTTGTGAACTAAGAGGCGTCAGTTCGCATGCATACCCCGAATGTTGCCTAGAGTATTATTATATTTAGAGTAACATTAAAATCTAGTTCAGAAGTTTTTGTACAGCACGCATCTTGAACTTGCATATTTCAAGGTGGCAATAATAAATATGAACAGAAGTGCCGGCAGGCAAGAAAACCTGAACAGGCCGGGGGGGGGGGGGGGGGAGGGCGGGCAGAGGAGGGTGAGAAGTCAGACTGAGGGAAGGGGGCAGTGGGGTGGGGAGACAGGGAAGAAAATTGTTTTAGGAGTAAAGGGGCCAATAGCCGTGGAAGGATACAAATGATGAATGAGGAGGAACTAACAAGCCTCAAACCAATCGGAAGGCAGCATTTAAGACAAAAGCCAATGGACAGTGGGCGGAGCTTCCAAACTACAGTATTTACTGCATGCCTCGCAAAGCGATGGCAGCGCATTCGCGCTGCAACGCTAGGTGAGACCTAAAAATGTTGCATCACGATTGGATCATAAAGCATATTTATACTGATATTCTCCACCCCACATTACTTTCAGCTAGCTAAGCTAAACTTCGCAGCAACGACCGAAACCTCCACGTTTCAGAGATGGTTCACACTCATCAGCTACAAAGCCAATGTTGAGCAAAGTAACAGTGTCTGCTATTCTAGTCTGCATCAGCAAACCCATAGAGAGGCCATCGAATGAAGGCGGGATGAACCTTCGGCAAAGCAAGGCCTCCATTTTGAGTTTTATACAAAGTTCCTTGCTCTTATTATCTGTGCTTACATTCAGTGAAGTCTTGCCTATGGTTTAAAAATGAGAAGTGAAGTTATCCGTTTCTATGAAAGCTTAATCCTAGACAACCAATGGAAAAGAAAAGCCAATCCATACAGAAAAACATGAATATATTCAAGCAGACTTATATCAACACAATGAAAAACAAAATGAATGAGCATTTATACTTGAAACCCATACCCAATTTAAAAGCATATAGAAAATGAGAAGGGAGCTACCTAGAAGAGAAGATAAATGATGATCATAACATCCACGGCAGGATAATGAAGTATATTCTAGGAATAGATTTTTATAGAATGATGCATGAAAAACTAGACTGATTTCTTCTTATTCTTTTAACTATACCAACAAGATTGAAGTACTGGTCTTTGGAAATAAGACCTCCCTGGGGTACTCTACCTGGTGACCGATGGAGCCAAGACCAACATCCACATCCACCAACCATGGGGGGGGGAATCATCAGACAAGCTCAACATGATGGCACAAGCCAATGTAATGAGCATCTCCTGCTTCCACATCCTGCGCATGCTATGAAAGATTGTCAAGTGGCTGCCAGACAATCACAAGTACTCATCACAAGAAGGCTTGACTACAGCATTGCACTACACCAAAATCTCCAAGCAACTCCTACACAGAGTTCAGACCATCCAAAATGCCACTTCAAGACTCATACCTTACCACCCATGCCACTACCAAATCGAATCGCATTTCAACAAGCTTCATTGTCTCCCCATTCACAAGCTCAGCCAATTCAAACTCCTCACACACTCATACAAAACCCTACACAACACTGGACCTGCATTCCTGAACAGCCACACATATCCACCAGCCTGCCAGACATCTGTGCTCCAACTCACTCACAACCTACGCATTCAAAAAAACAGGTCACATTTTCCTACACTGCACCAAAAACAGGGAATGACCTCCCTCAACACATCACAATCTCCTCCTCACATCTGGAGTTCAATAAAAGGGTGATCTGGCTCTTTGAATTAACCCACAGTGACCAAATGCCTACACACCTGGATGCCCTCAAGTAGAAAAAAAATGATCCATATCAAAATCAAAAAGACAATTGGTCTTGTTCAAATTTTTCCATTTTGACCATAGAGAGTTCTTAGTTAAGAGAATGAAAAAAAGATCAAAACATTTTCGGTGCAAATTCTCATTTTCTCCAGATGATGATGGTAAGGTTGCCTTAAGTCAATTAAAAAAATGAAGATATCAAAATTACAGGTGGAAATGGAAGTCATTGGTGATGTTGAGGATGAAGCATTAACAATTTGTAAAGAAGCTACAATTCAAAAATCGGCTGCACAAACATTTAAATGGAGGATGAAGCTGGCACATTTTGCAGGACAACACTGATGTAATCCGAGAAGACAGGCCCTTTTGGTGGTCCGATTCTTACCAGAAATGGTGATTACACCGGCGATGGCATTGAACGGATCATCATATGAAGCTTCGCCAACGATCAGTGTAGTACAATATGCTCGATGCAGCCTCATGGATTTCATGATTTCACCCATGCCATTACTACTGATGGTTGGTCCAGCTGGACATCCAGATAAACGGTTTGAAATCAGGTCATGCAACAAAAAGCAGGTCTTCATTGAAGAGCTTGAAATGTGTGAAATGACAGAGTCCAGTTTTTTACTTATCCTGTTCAATAAATCTCCTTCAAAGTAAAAGGCCATTGCTTTACGACATCGTTGGTCAGTCAGATAGACTTCTCCATTTATGTTCCATTTACGTTGGCATTAAAGCAGACTTTGTTTACTAAGAAATAAAGAATTACACAAGTAGTGCACAATGCTTCTTTTTTTCGTGATCTGTTTCAAGGTCAAAATTATATGGACTAAACACAGCGGACTCATTTATAAGCTACCATGGCACTTCATTTTTACATTTTGTATTGCCCAATTCCAGTGTGTTATTGCACATAGATGCCTGCCTTTTTTGCAAACAATCCAAATTTTATTTTAATAGCTGGAGCAGAAACAATTTCATGTGCACTTTGAAAGTGTTTGAAAAACCATCATTTCCTCAGTCAAAATTTTTTTTTTTTAATCTTCTGTCAGAATATCCTTGTTATAGGATCAAGGGTCAAGATGGCCGCCGAAAAGGAGCACTGCAAGGGAACTCCCAGGTTGGGGATTGCCAATGGGTATATATCCCCGGTTTAACCCCACCAGCCACCATCCTGGCTCTCACATCTAATACTATTGGGAATCATTGGCTCTACTCACCTGCTGACGTGGGTTGATTCCTCCCCCGGATTGATTGGTACGGTTTCCTCTGCTGCCGTGGCTGGCTACTGGGCCGTGCAGCCGAAGAAGAGGTGGAGTTAGAGGGACTCAGAAGAGCGATCATCCTGACTCATCTTCGCTGCAGAGTGGGCTGGCAGCATTTTCCAGCCGTGAAGGAGCGCGAAAGACTGAGACCTGTAAGTGCTCATCTTGGGACAGGCGTGGAGTGGACCCGCACGACCGCCTGCTGTTGCCAGACCCAACGACCACCTGCAGTCAACCGAAGTGCGGCTCACGCACTGAACTTCTCAGAGTTAAGCCTGGAGGCAGGCTGCGCTCCCTGCCTGAAACCACTGCCAGGTATTCCAGTCCAGAGCCACGATCTCTCCCGGAGGCTCGCAGACTCCCTTGGGGGCCTCGTGGTATCGAGCGCATGTGAGTCACTAAGACCACTCCTGCTCTGCAGCAGTCACCCAGACTCTCCCAGGTCTGCTGCCATGGGAAGGAGCTTGGAGGTGCTCATGATAGACTGGAGTGCTCCCGCAGCCTCCTCCCCTCCCAGTCAGTTATACAAAGGCAAGAATGCCGCTGCCCGCATCCCACGCAGGGGCACATCAGCAGGGCAGCCCTCTAGTGGTCACCCGTCGGAGCCTCCCCCCCCCTGCTTCGCCTCTCTCCTGAGGCCGCACCTCGGGGAGGGGAGGCCCCCAATGAGTTGCTTGGGAGGCGTGCCGCGGGGCTGGGCGAGGCTAGCCCCCCCCTTTTTAAGCATCGCACCCCCGCAGATCGCCCTCTGCTTCCTGCGCTCCTCCTGGCCACGCGAAATGTCCTCTCATTTGCCTCGCGGTGTGTCGTCGTCGGGTTTGGCTTTATTTGCGACGGTGTTGTTGATGATCTGGGGCCGCCGATGGTCATAGGACAGCTGGTCTGAATCGTGAGCTTTGCAGAGTGGAGAGAGCAGGGCCTCGGGAGTAGAGCATCTCGTGGTGATCTGTAGTTGCGGTGGGATTTCCCGCTCAGATGCTTTCGGTGGTGGTGCGTTGTAGCACATGGAGGTAAGGGTTGGGGGTTCTTGGCTTTGTGGTGAGCAGGGGCGGGGGAGGTGTGCTTAAATAAGTTAAGACAAAGGGGAGCTGTAACACGGTGACCCCTTGCGCCTCCCCCCCCCTCCTCCCCCCTGTTTCCCTGCGGCGGCTCGGTTTGGAGAGCGGAATGACGTACCTTAGACGTGGTACGCATTGGTAGTCTCTAGTTTCCCGGTAATCCTTTAACCTGTACATGATGAATAGCAGATCGTTGGGCGACAAGTAATCCTCTGAAGTTCTGGGAATTTTAAGCCCAGCGGTGCAGGGGAACACACCCTATGACTTCGGGTTCTTCCTGTTTCAGACCTACAGAAACACAGAGTCTTCTGGGTGAAGTCAAAGATCAATTTATTGGCTGCAGACCAATTACAGGTATCCTAGAAGTACAACAGCGTGTATGTTCTCAGGAGAATGCTAAAAATCACAGAAACGGGCTTCTCCTTAAATACAAAATATCCTGCTTCAGGCATACATTCCTTGTTTTATGGCATGGTCATTTACATGTATACATTTCAAACGAAAAGGCAGAGTCATGATGACCATCCCACATTCCAGTTAAGCCAGCCCGCAATTATTTACCCAGCAAGGCTCAGATCCCACATCAGATATCGATAGGCCCCAATAAACATGAGCATCTCCTGTTTGGAAAACAAGCCATAAAGCAGGAACAGTCAGGTGTGAAAGAGATTAGCTGGAGGCTCGTGTTTAATGTAAAGGCTTTATGGTGTGTCAAGCCCTGATGCTAATCACAGGTGGCCAGAGGACGGGGAGCTCGTGAGACCGGACTGACCTGGGGCAGCGAAGCCAAGCTGCCTGGGTCACAGAAAAGTCAAAGGAAAGCACATGTGCTCTAAAAGGCCCGTATTTGCTTCATGATATGTAGCCTATGTGAGGGCAACCATAAGATGGCCACCGCTCTAAGATGGAACCCACGTAGTGATGTATAATAACGTATACACAGTGCATTCATAGCTAAAACGTTACACAAAGCACTTGTACATACCGCATTGACCATTCGCGGTTCACTAATACCGGGATAGACAGGGGTAGGAACGAAGCGTACCGCGAAGGGGTAGTGATGGTTGGGGTACCGGCACTCCCTGGGTTTTTTGGGGATAGATTTATCTCGCCGATTGCCGAGAGTGCGTTGGGGATTTAGGCGCTGGATCTTGCAGATGTGCCCCTGATCCGATTAACAGGGGACGGCTCCGTTCGAGGTCTCATCATTTTGATTGAAAGGTAGCACAGATGTGAACCTATTGGAAATATCAATTGCAGTGGAGTGCTTATGTGTTTCTAAACTGGCATAGCCAAGAACGTCTTCTCCCTCCACGTGTCGGGGTCTCTGATAAATACCGGGCAACCTGTTTAGAGAATGTTGTTTACTTTATGTCGGACTTGAGGGCGATCGTTAAGCGCCTTATGTTTAGGATATATGTGATGCGTTGTACTCCTGGGCATTTGTAGGTCGGGATTTGTTAATACCCTGGGGGACTCTGGTCAGTTGTCTGCCCTGACTGTTTGAATCGCTGCGGGTTCTTTGAATGTTGCTGGTTGGACTTTAAAGTCATCGGGTGCTTTTTGCCAGTCATGGGCTGGACTTGGACTGTTAGATGTAATGTACGAGATGCTATCTGTCCCATTGCGGGTTGTTGGATGCTCTTTGCCATTTGGTAGTTGTTTTAGCGCGGGAAACTTCCGCGGCGCAGCAGGGTGGTTTGTCCCTCTCGCGAGCCATGTGGGCCCTGAAGCGAGATCGTTGGCACTTTGGTGTCGTGAAAGTGGCGGTGCGGGAGTACAAAGCGGGGCTGACCGCCCACCGCAGTGTATTAGGAGACAAGATAGCTCAGCAGGCAGGGCGGGAGACACAGGGTATATAGGCACCGCTCATTAAGGCGTTGCTCCCAGTCCATGGAGGGGTGCCGTACACGTCGCGGGGTGCTGCCGGTTCGGCAGCCTAGGACGGTATTTGTGGTGGCGCCAACGTGCGCAAGGAGGGGAACGCGCAGTTGGCCACCACTGTAATAGGGCGCTAGGGTCGCTCGATAGTTATCTATCGGTGATACCGGGTATGGGGAGGCAGGTAGGGCAATTGACCGACACGCAATTTAGGGGCAGTTGTTTTGGCCCTGGGCGGGTCGCTTGGTCTCTCCGTGCCTGATGGTGTGGTAAATACGGTGCTCGTGTGAAGCGCTCCGCTGCCTTCGGGTCGAGTTTGCGCTATATAAATATGCAACAGGTTTTTTTTTTTACTTCGTTGAAGTTCGTGCAGAGGGTTAATGTGCCTGCTGCAAGGAGCGTGTGCCAAGTAGAATGCAGAGTACATGTGGTGTAGATAGGTCGGCTGGTGCTGTTTTAGGGGGAGGCATCCTTTGTTGCTTGAACCTGTATCTTGGGGTCCTAGTGTTCAACGGCGAGCTACAAGCGTTCATCTGGAGCTGCTTATACACCGCAAGGCATACATTGGTGAGCATAGATTAATGTTGCAAATGGGTGCGCTCATTTTAACAAGGTGACCCTACCCCCCCACGCCAAGAGGCAACGCTGCCGCAAGATTGTCAAGGGCTCAGAGTGCTGGGGGGAGGGGAAAGTGTGAGTGCAGGCGCATTGAGTGCGGGTGCTGCATCGGTGCAGTGTTCGAGTGGGTTTGTTGTAGGCCCCTTGCGTAGGTAGCAGTGGCACCATTGGGAATAGGGGAGAATGCATACCTCTGTCAGCGCCGCGCTCGGAGGCTGTGTGGCTAGCACAGAGCTCTCCGGATGTGGCATTGTTGAAAACCGGGGCGAGTGCGTGTGAGCGATGGTATGTTTTTGTGCATCTGCCGGGTCCTCGGTCAGCACCACAAGGCCCCACCGTGCGGACACGAGGGGGGCAGAGGGTGCATGGGCTGGTGTCCGGTGCGCAGTGCTCCGCCCGCATTCTTGTTTATCCTACATGCCTAGCTATGGATTGGCAAGGAGTTTAGTTGCCCGTGCTTCACCGGGCTGCATGTTGCCATGAGGCCTTCATAGTTGGGTTGATTGCAGGGAGTGAGCTGCCGCCTTAGATCGGAGAGTCCAGGTTCGAGCTCAGAGCCGTTCGACATCCGGGAGCTTGGACCTATTGATCATCCCCCCGCGCTTAACTGAGGGTTTTGAGTTGGTAGCTGGCCCCTTGTAGAGCCAAGTTTTAACTGTCCGAGTCTCGCTCGCGCCAGGCCTCACATAAATGTCAAGATAGTTTGGGTTATTCGTTATCTTCCTGGAGAGAGATCAGGAATTTGTATAGTGTAGGTTTTGACTTCGGTGTAGTTAGTGCAGAGGGTTAATATGCCCGCTGTAAAGAACGTGTGCCAAGTAGATTTCAGAGTGCGTATGATGTAAATAGGTCAGCAGGTTACTGTGTTCAAAAGAGGCATGGATTGTTATGTGCACTGTATATCTTATGCCCTAATAGTGGACAGTGAGCTACAAACGCTCATCCTAGAGCTGCATACACACCGCCATGCATACATTATTAGAACATTGATTAATGTTGCAAAGAGGGTTAATTTGGCTAGAAATCGACTGAGCTTGTGCTTCTCCACACCAAGCAGCCTTAAACTATACTGCCTGCCAGTAGGGAAGACACGAGTCTCCCACACTTTGAGTCCTTTGGCTCAGGTAACATTTCCTATACACTGATTCACATGCATATGATATATTGGCTCGGCGGTCTTGTGTGAGATGCAAAGTTCTCGGACACCCTACACTGGTAGGAGTGGCGCTATATAACTAACTCAATGCATCTGAGAGTGTGGTTATGGAAACTTGGTCAACTGTTAAAGGGGGCTAGTGAGAGAATCTGTGGGGGAGGCGGCATTGGGGGGGCGCCAACAACATTCTGGCACAGGGCGCCAGCATCGCCAAGGCCGGCATCGCCGTTTACCGCGAGAGGGTGTGAGTTCTACAACGCTTTTAGGGGCGTGCTGAATTACATTAATTACAACCAGCATAGCGCAGGATACAAACCAAATTATTTCCGGCAACTAAGTATAATTTTCTAGGGATACCCAATGAGACTTGTTTGTTGGGCAGAAAATAACAGATTTTGAACTTTAGCTACTGAGACTTATGCAGTCCATGCACAACTAGCGAGTGCATGGCCCATTACGATATGCTGGAGAGAACCAGGCCCGAAGTCTCAGCGCCTTATCAATATGCAGTGATTCTGGGGAAAATCACTTACTCTCCCCGTGCCCAATAAGAAAGGAGTGTGTCCTTGGTGTAGCGTAATTTGGTGCCCAGGTAAAAGCGCGCAACCACTCGATACATTTCTGGTCGTGCAGCACTACCATAAACTGAAAAATATATATGGTACCAAATAGTCTAGCATGAGGGTGTGTTGCATACATATTAGGGTAATCTGCAGCTCACTAGTCACTTTATTTTAACAAGATAAGCTGTTTTGCATAGTGTGGACGTCAGTGATCTGGCTTTGTCATTCGAGATCTGCAGCATGTGCTTTACCTATTTCTGATAGTTGGGCTCCGTAACAAGATAGTTTCAGTATGAGCACCCCCCCCCCGTGCCAGCCGGTTAGTGGATAACCCTAGCCTGGACTGACACAGCCAGATCTCTACAGCAGCCGCCTGTGTCTCCAAAATACCGTAAAATAAGTTCTGTTTGACACCATAGGTGTTTGGCGTTAGTACTGTAATTTAGGTGACTTTCTGTGCTGGCCGAAATGTGCGGGGGTAGCAAGCTTGGTTCTTACTAGATCAAGGTTGGAGACGGGTGTGTCAGGGAGGGCCTTGACACACTAAGCTAGTGTGAGTGGGTGGTTCTTGGTGCGGGGCACCACTTCTTATTGTTCAGCTCCAGCACTGGTGACAGGCTTCCAGTTAGCACTGTCGGTCTAATTTTAGAGCGTACCGCCACAGCACGCAGTGAGGATTTCAATCTCATTAAGATTGCTATTGCCTGCTGCACAGGCCGTTCTATTAGCGGTGGGAGTATGGAATAGTCTTTACTGTTGGGCCTTTAACGCTGCAGCGGGCCTACTAACAGCTGGTATAGCCCGCTACGGCGGGCTATAAGGCTGTACTATGTTTTCCTTTGTGGAAGGGTTTTATTGGAAACATTCTGAATGAGACAAGTATTGGTATAGATACATGTTGTTATTTGCCGGTACAGTAAACTGCCTACTTTTACTACCACTTTCGCCGAACAATACGGCTTTCCAACACAGCATGGTTTTCAGAGTCTGATGTAAGATATATAGGCATTGTTGTCCAAACATCACGCTCAGATTGGTCCCGGTAATGTATAATTCTTATTTGCAGCCCACACGCTGGTGGATCTACAATCCATGCAAGCAACCTATGGGGCAGTTTCCCAAGCTCGAGTTGAGTTAGTGGTCTCTCTTAACTTGAAGGATGTTTCATTCCCGGAAGCCCTGAACCAGAGGCCACCATCACTATTCATACTATTGGCCACAAGCTTTCCTTCGATTCCTGGCTTCAAGTTGAAAACGCATGGCCTTATATTTCAAAGGTACTCTTTTGCGGGCCACTCGCCATTTTAATAAGGAAGTAGGCCTAGGCTGATGGTGGTTAAGATAGTCACATGTGATCAAATATTGGTTAAATGTTTGGATTTGGAATATCGATGTTATTATTGTGCGTTCCATGCTTGAGTATATACAGAGAATTCAGCAGCCTGAGCTGTTTTGAGACAAGCTGAAGGCCTGGGTTTGTGGGTCATACATAACATCTTGAAGATTATTCTCCCTGTTCCACAGGGAGGCAAGGTAAATCCCAGAGTGACCTGGTCTACCGAGACTTAGCCTGGCGCCTCTTCTGCGACCTTTTGAAGTTCATTGATTTAATTTATGACGGTGACAGATGCTATCACAGTTGTTAGGCACCAGGGCCAGATGACATTTAAGTGCATTGTGTTCTGGAAACTAAGGACCGGGTCCATTTTAGTAAGCACAAGGAGCTGTAATATTTGGTGTCGCCCATAGATGCCCTGTGTTGGGTGAATGATATCTGAGAGCTGTACTCCTTAGAAAAGGACATTGCCAAATAGGCAAGCCAATGGCACATCAAGTGGTTATGAATAAAAAAAAAAATTTTTTTTTTTTTTAAAAACCCAATACTGCTCTCTTTTATCTATTCTACGATATTAATGTGTTGACGTGAAATGTTCACCTTCGCCACGTCACGACCCCAAGATTAAAAACTACTTGTGTTGTTCACCAGGGACCCCCCTTTAAATGGAAACACCTTGGGGGAACAAGGTTTATTACACTAGGTCCCAGATAATGGAACTCCCCACCTCTGTAGATGAGGTCCTGCACAGACCTCATGACTTCACGCAAACTCCTAAAACATGGCTAGTTAGACAGGTACATGAGTAACATACCACTCTAACAGGTTCCAGAGTAGCGCCAGGGAACCAATCTGGTACGTGTGCCCTACAAATTTAGTATAACATAACAAATGTTGGATGGATTTCATAATCTTTTAGGAGCAGAACATAATGTGTTTATTGCACAAACTGAGAGATGCGAAAACAGAGCTTGTGGAACCACACAGGATGTTTCACAAGGTGACAGCAAGCCGTACTGTTGGAATAAACAATTAATGAAAAGGAAATTACACTATTTTGAAATTAATTACATAGACGGCAACAAGTTTAACGATATTTTGGCTAATAGTTTTGGTTAAAGGTGAGATAAGGTTACATCGTTTTACACAATCAATTCTAAGCAAATGCAGTTCAAGTTGGATCAGTCAATAACAATTGTTGTGGTTAGCATTAGGTTTTGAATTAGGGAAGGAGGTGCTGAGCCAATTTAATTATTATAACTGATTTGACTTCCACATAAAAATGAGTGCAAATTACATGTCGTCTTCAGGAAAGAAGCATTAATTTTAAGTGAATTAAAATTAGGAATGAACCGAAATTTTCAATAATATTTATCTTAGTTTGATTTTATATGAACTATTGAAGAACAAGGCTAGAATAAGACTCCATCATCTAAGTTAATGTAACTTAACTTGCAAGAATATTTAATAAAATCTGTATTATTTGGTAGTTAAGATGATCCCCAGAATACTGGGTCATTATTGGCAGTAAGGAGGCCAATCCAAGGAGATGTTGCTGAGATTGTTCATTGGAAGTAAACAATAGGATAATAATACAACGTGAAAGGAAGAAAAAGTAGGGGTTAATGGCCGCAAAGGTAATACGGCAGAGTTAGCAGTTTTATCTGTTTAATTGATGTGTATTAGCATGCTGTAGGAAGGTGAGATTGTCTCAACGAATCACTTGCCAATAATGCTGTCACTAGCTAAGTTTGTGGTATTAACCATTCAGAGACAGTGACTTGAAGCAGCCAGGGACAGTGAGTGTATGTTTCCCGTGTGCTGGGTGAGAGTACAAAGACAGAGGCTGTTGCCCCCATACCGTCTGATGTTCACAGCTTTTAAGTGCCCATCCCATCATTAGACACCCTTGATGTCAGCTTGTGTGGATAAACGTAGGGAAGGCAGTTAACTCACATGTTACCTCCATCTTGTTTTACTGTGCTTAGCTGTTAGAAACACTTCCAAGCCAGAATGACCCTAGTTTGGCCCAATTGAAAATCACAATAGGATTTCATGTCCATATACGCCAAAGTAGCTCGTAGGGGCAGGGCACCTATAACAGCGAAGGGAGGAAGGGGGGGCTCTGGAAGCGACAGGAGCCTCCCCAGAGCTGTGGCGGAGTTACAGGGCGATCTGGAGGCAGAAGGGTACAGTAAGGGTACCTCTGCGACAGGCGGTACAGTAAGGGTACCCCTGTCAGGCACAGTAAGGGTGCCCGAGCCAAGGTCCGGGAGCCGAAGGAGGTTCTGGAAGACCGCGACAGCGCCCCGTTAGTCCTTCGGGCGGTTGGGGGGCCTGACCAACCGGGGGTGTGCCATAACACGCTCCGCCCCGTTAAAAGGGGCGGTAGTATTAGACAGATCACGTGATCCAAAGGAGGATCTGAAAAAAATGTGCCGCACTGCCGGGCATCAACCCACCCTGCGTGCTGGCTCGCAAGGCGGGCGGAGCAGCGAGGGGCTGCTTGCCCTGGATCGCCCGCAAGATAACCCACTTATCGTCATACTTATGTTGTATGAAATAAACCTGCAGCAGTTCTTCACCCATAACGAATGTCAGTGTAATCTTTGGGTGACGTCTGTGCATGCGTGTTGAGTGGAGCGGATGACGGTGTGGTCACTATGGAGAGCTAGGTCCGGGAAGGGCATGGAGGCCCTCCTCGCACGCGTGTGTCTCTCTCCCTACTACGAGTAGGGAGTCTTTGCCTTATTGCCCAAATCTCCATTCAGAGCAGGTCTGCTGCATTAATTCTCACATTGTTTTTCCTCAACTTAAAATGGCTGGTCTTCGAGTGGTCCCCTGGCCCTCTCGCAAGAAAAGCCAGTACTGAATGGAAAGAGGACCAATCCACCTCAGACATTAGAAATAAAAATAGAACCTTAAGTTGGACAATCCGTACAAAGAAGTGGCCATTTTGAAACGTCCTCTAGCACAGAAAAGGGGGCTCTGCTACTGGAAAGTGGTCCTCTTACCACGGATACCAGAAATAAATACTGGACTGATTATCCCATATAATGAAGTGACTTTGAAACATCCTCCAACACAGGATATGGAATTTAGTCGAAGCCACACTACCCCTAGTATTACTCTTCGATTAGAGCTCCCACTCGAGCATCATTGCACTTAGACAGTCCTGCCAAAGATCAAGAGAAGTCACTGAGAAAGCAGAAAGAAACATTTATTCTGCATTAACTCGTTCAGTGTGGCAGGATCGTGCCTGAAAGCAGCAGGATGCAACTCCTACACTATCATATACCCCCCCAACCTATCCAAGACTGCTTCTAAAACATTTAAATACAATCATCTAAGACACCCATAGACTCTGATCTCAGACCTGTACTATAACATCATTGTAAATGACCTAATATTCTACACCAGGATAATAGTAACATGGCAAACAGCCATAATAAACCTATTAAACGTTCTTGAAACTAGAAACATTCCTTAGGACTCCAAAATTTGGATCACTACCTTACAAAGCTTAAGACCTGACCTAAATCAATCTAACAACAAGCATTGGCATAGCCAATACGTCTCGCCTTTGGGATCTTATAAATGTTTAGCCATGCAACAGTTGCATAACTAAACACTTATAAGGTACCAAAAGCGAGACCTATTGGCTATACCAATGCTTGTTTTAACTTCTGCAATCTATTGAAGCCTCACGGAGATCAAAAAAATCGAAAGTGATCGCGATCAAACATCAAAGCGGCCGCGAAAGTGAAAGTAATTGCGGTAAAGCGCGACGCGCATGCCCACGCACATGCACTGTAGCTCTAGGCTGGCCTGGTAGCACTTTTTGGAGCCCTCACAAAATGTCTCGCCAGACCAGCGCATGCGCTGGGTCAGGTGAGACCTAAAAAGGACCCTGTTCTGATCCAAGAAGCAAACAAGGATCTAAAATAAATTTGAGGACTACTTCACCACCCTAAAAGAGGAGGGGGTTGGCTACAATCCTTCAAAAACACACCCAGTGCCCTCTCTCAAACTATAACAGATTGGAGCACTGTCCACTCCAGTTCAAAGTTAGCATTGCGGGGTAAGGGCTTCCTGCTTACAGCTACCAAGTCAGAATATACCAGCTCCTTAACACCTTATCCCAAAGAGAGGACCGGCACTAATCTCCCAAACTTGATGTCCTTACGGGGCACAGGGCAGCATCTCCCCTAAATCTAATAGATTACTGCCCACCCAGCCTTCTCACCCTCGCAAAAACACAACCTCATCATCCATTTATTGTTCCCATCCCACTTCCATAGAATACATTTCACAGGTCAGCCAGAAAAAGTCACTTACACCCCCAAAAGGCCCTTCGGCCATCTCGCTGAGTAAAACAGGTCCCTTGCTCACCTCTCCGTATAGAATAGCAACTACAGGGAGATCGAAATCTAGCCCCACCAGGATCACAGATTTTACTAGCAAACCAAGCCCTGGTCCCCAGGACCCATCACCTCTATCACAGAGAACACTAATGGACCCAGAAGCACTGAAACACCAAACGGTCATCATATTTCAGTGCATCCATAACGCTATTCTTGAAATGAAGCGCATCTTACACCTCACTGATTATTCGCTCTCCAAAAATCAAGCACTTTCAAAACTTAGTACTCAACCTTCAAAGCAAGTAAATACACAATATCGCTCTCACAAAAAACTATTTATCAAAGGATGAAACTGTAGCTCTTCTATTACCCTACGAGTCAACACTCGTCTCTTCCCGTCTTCCCCGACAAGAAAGACTAAGACAAAATTTAAATGGTCACAATCAACAGAAATAGAACGTCCACATTCAGAAACAGAAGGGTAAACAGCACAACTTGAAACGAGATCCCTTAACCACCTCAATTCTCAATACAATCCCGGGAAACTCCATGACTCCGCTCTCTGGTCTTCTACTTAACTGCTGATCAGCAGTGAAGCATGCCTCAGATATCGCTAAACTCATCTTGAGCCAAGTAGATGTGGCGATTTTAACGCAATCATGGATTTATTAGTTTCCCTCAAACTACCACATAAGTCAAGAGAGACCAAATAAAAAAAAAAGTGGGGGTGGGAGGAGGAATCGCTGGCATCCACCGCTTCGACCTCACCGGTATCCAAAATCACTCAGATCCTCTTGACTCCTGCGAACATTACTCACTTTCCATAAGTAACGATTCTAGACAATTGTGCAAACTGCACACCTTCTACCACCCCCTGGATAATAATAACAAGTTTATCGACCACCTCATGGAAATTACTGCAAATGTCTACCCCCCTCCACTCCGATATATTCCTAGGGGGGGTTTAATCTTCATTGGAACGACCTTAATGACAACAAGGTCACCATCTTTAAAGATTCCTAGCAGACTAAACACTTACTCAAGCCTGCACCCTGCCAACTCACATGAAAGGCTCTACACTGGATTGGATTATCTCAAAGGAAAAGGCAGTCAGGTTAACCTCGATTGATCCTTACGACTGGTCAGACCACCACGCTATTACCTTCCTAATAGCGGGCGTACTTAAGAAAAGCCAGTGCAATCAGTAAAATCGAAATTATGGCTTAGGGACACAAAAAGCTTAGGCTATGAGAAGCTGGCAGTACGATGTGAGAAGGATCTCCCCCCCCCCCCCCCCCCTCCGCCAGACTATCAAATGTCAGCCAACTAATGGAGCACTACAACTCAACCATGCCTGATATAAATCGACTCACTAGCCCAGTTAAAACTGAAAAGAATTAATGTTTATGTCAATCATCCTTGGTTTAATGGGTCCCTAAACAATTAAAGGAATAATTTGTGACTAACAGAATGGAATTGGAGACAACACCCTTCTTCCCCACAGCTAAAACTTCTTAGAAAGACCAGATTTGCATACAGCCAAAGCATTCTCAAATCAAAAAAATAATTCTTTAGATTGTAACAAGAGAATGTTAAAAATAGATCTTGTAAGCTCTTTGAAATGGTAAAAGCAAACAGGCCAAATCCTCTAAAGAAGCAACAAAATCCCTAATAAATTAGGAGGCGTTCTCTTCCTTGACACACAGATCTACATCACAATTATACCCCCAGAGGAGATAAAGACAATGAACGAGGCTGTAAAGCTGACTATGCAATGGTTAGCAAGCAACCGGCTCAAGCTTAATGCATAAAAAACTGAATTCTTACCAATTTCCCCTCCTAAAAGTTCCACAGACCTACTTGAATAGACCAAAATCGATCCCTGCGCTGAACTGCACGCTGATCATAATGGACACAGGCAAATCACTAGAAATAACACTGGACAAGAACTTAAACATGCGAGCCCACATCAACACATTGCCCAAAAACACCAGGTTTCATCTGAGCTACCCAAGAAAACTAAAACCATTGCTAGACATGTCTGGCCTTAAAATGGCAGTATAGCATTAGTTATCTCTAGGATCGAATATGGATGTTCAACCCTCTCTGGTATCAAGGCCCACAGAAGCGTAAACTTTTAAACTATTCTTCGTAAGTGGTTTCCAATCCGCAATGGGAACCATTGCCAACTGCTGGAAAAACTGCCCGAAATGTGAAGTCTTATTGAATATTACTCACGCGGTTTTGCTAGCGGGGCTTAAACGGTCATCACTGCTGCCTTTACCACCCTGGCGGGAGCCTAACCCCAGTGTGCTTCGACTTCCATCTTCTACCATTGCTAACCGGCCTATTTTTTGTTATCAAGGCCATCCTTTTCCCTCACCACTCACCCTGGTGGGACTCAAAGTCCCAGGGTGTAATGCGACATCTTCCTGCTGCGCCACCGCTGCCACAGGTGAGGGGGGGGGGAGGCGGTACTATCACGCTATAAAGCGCTGCCTCACCCCCCCGTGGCGCGGGATGCGCACAGCCCAGGCCAAGGGCGGGCCCGTCTTTGCCTGTCAAAGCTAGAAAGAGGCAGGGCAGGGTCACCCCTCTTCCATTCGCCATACAATAGCCATCAAGCACCAAGACAAAAGGTACTGTTCCATAATTTGCCAAGTTGTCGATTCTAAACTACGGCTGGTTGACTTGGTCCTAGGACTTACCGTTTTTGATCTGAAAGAATTTGCCACTCTAACCATACCCCCTAACCGGCCAAATTGATTGTTATTCCATTTAAAAATATTTTCACGGCCAAGTAACCAACAAAGTTATTGTGCTAATTTCTTTATACCTATTGTCACCATCAAAATAATTCTATATCTGGAACATGGGTAAAAGGAAAATTATGGAGGGAGCGGGGGCAGGAGGCACTGGGAACTGCAGGGTAGGAAAGGGGAAAAAGGCTAAGAAACCACGCAAATATTCCGCCAGCAATTGTGTTCGACAGAATAGATCCGCTCATTAGTGAGTGCGAGAACATACTGGTGGAAGATCAACCAGGGTCTCTTAGCAATACTAGCCAATCCCCTCTGATCCCAAAAGCCCCATTCGCTTACCTACTGCCCCTACCATGTTTCAGAAACATGCTCGTAAGGGTTCTGGCCACCTGAGTAATAATAATGAAAGTGACCTTGCTGAGATGAAAGGGGAGGCAGCTCTCGATCAAACACTCTGCATGGAAGTTAATTTAACAAAGCTCAATATTCCATGCTCCAACAGATTTGCCCCACTTGCAGCTGCTTTGGATTTTACCACCGAACAAGAGACCCTACCAGGTATTCTGCAGGGAGGTACCATCGTTGAGCGGCCTTCTTTCAACATACGTGGGCCCAGCGACCCTCTAAGGTCGGAGATTATATCTCTGAAACGTATGATTGAGGAGCTGATGTTCCTGGTTAAGTCAATACTTCCCTTGATTCGACTTGGACCCCAGCCAGAGAGACTGGTAGCAGCTCAAAATCAGCAGACTTGTTCTCTGGCAGGGCCAACTCGCACCGTAAGGGAAGCTATGGCCCAAGAAGTCCCACTATCCTCAAACTCCCACAAGTCACTTCTCACTAGGCCCTAAACCTGAAGGTTAGAATAATCAGGTCCATGTCAATAAAGAAACCCCATACTCTTCTTGTCGCTTTGACCAAGGACAACCCTATCCTGGGCAGCTGTCGTCAAGTCACGCCCATCGCCCAGACTAGGTATGTTCCACCTAAACTTTTACAACAGAGGGAACCACACACCCTACCACCACTACAAGGCCCTAACATCTATATGGCGAATGTACCCAAACTTGGCCCGAATAGTGGTACAGAAACTGCAGACTCCTTGACCAATCGTGTCATACATTGGATACGTCACACCAGAGGCTGCCGCTCAGTGATTTGCGAAGATAACACAAGGGCACGTAGACACTCGATCCCTGCCCAGCCCGATGACTGTATTGAACTTACTTTCTCCAATGTTGACTTGGCTGAAAACCTCCTAGCTTTAGAATTTCGAACCTGCCACCCCCCCACCTCTTCAACTATACAGTTTAGGTGTAGACATAGTCGATTGACTGTTCTCTGTGGACGGTGGGCTCGATATGCAAAGTATCCTGACCCCTAGTCACAACTATAGCCCACAAGAACCTTTTGTTCTTTCCACCAATAAAGGTACACTGGACGAGTTGAGGGATATTTCAGAGTATAACTCTCAGGGCCCACATGAGATTACCTCTTGCACGCCGCAAGACTTAATAGCAACTCCTGATTTTTTGGACTTTACTTGTAACTTAATTCGAACCCATACCTCCGACGTTGATCCGGTTTCACGCACACAGCAGTTAAAAATTCTATCATGGAACTTGGCAGGGTTATCAAACAAGCTTCTACTACCACACTGGAAAAGCCTGATAGAGGATCAGGATATAGGTCTATTTCAGGAGACGTGGAGCCTGGTCCCACTTTATAAATCTGGTTACTGTATTCCAGCAACTATAAAAAGGGAGAGGGCATCCATCAGGTGGATTGATCATTTGGGTGAGCATAGCCCTTGGCCGCACAATTAGGGTCCAGCCAACTCAAAGCACAGATATCTGGAGACTTTCTATTAAAGGACCTAGGGGTGGGGGCATTTTGGAGTGGTTTAATGTTTATATTCAGAGGCACGAAGGGAGGCCAACAGTCACCTATTGTTACAATCTTAGAACATTCTTTATCCAGTTGCTCCCCTCATGCTAAAACTATAGTTGCAGGTGATTTTAATTGTAGCTTCGAGCCTCTCCCACCAATAAGCAAATGGACCTCGCTCGCAATCCAACTAAGTGCTCTGACAATGGAACATGATCTTAGAGCAGCCAATGGTAGAACCCATTCAGACGCCCAGTGGGCTAATACATTTAATAGAGCAGGTTCCCCTTTGCGCATAGGTTACATCCTAGTGGACGTGAAACTATGGGATAAAATGGTAGACATGTACGTGGGCCCTACAACCGATAGCGATCACAATCCTCTTTGTAGGACGTTAAAATCCCTTTGGACCCCACCTACTTCTTCCCAGATTATTAGGGCCCCTATTTCCAATATAGACATCGCCCCTTCAAATTGTAAAAGATGTGACATGGCATAATGTTTCATCCCAAGAAATAAAGCTAGCTGGCATCAAGGAAGTTGTAATGACAAGTACATTAGCGTTACAGGCTACAATGTTGGCCACCGAATCCTCTTTAGGAGCTTCCTTAGTCCACTCCCGCACCATAGAGTAGCTAAGTACTTTTTTTTAAGCTACTCATAATCTCAATAAACCTACGGTCCCCGAAAAAGGCAACATTTGTGGTTCACTAAGAAATGCCGGTTAAAGAGACAAGCCCTAGCTGCAGCGATCAGGTTAAAGAATCCCAGCCTGGTCAAATCATCTAGAAGGGAGTATAAGGTCACCCTTCATCATGCCAAAATTGAGTGGGATGAAGCATACTGGCAGAGCTCGAAAGTTACTAGCTTGGAGAAAAATATGAACCAGTTCTGGTCTTTAGTAAGTAAGGGCAATAGTAGAGACCCCTCTACTCCATCTAACAAGATCTCAAGCCAAGAGTGGCGTGACCATTTTATGAAACTATATTCCTCTCCTATAGATGGTTGTCTGGAGGAGCTAAGCGACTCCACAGACATCCCTCTGGTAGGGAATATTAGAGAACCATTTTCTATGGCAGAAATTGAAATGGCAATAACTAAAATAGTCCCGGAAAAGGCTCCTGGACCGGATGTACTTCCAGGCAAACTCTTTCTGGCTCACCCAAAAAACTGGTCGCGCTATATTCAACTATTGATGAACGCCATAGCTAATGGATGCCCAATCCCAGAGTCCTGGAAAGGTGCGACGGTGGTCGCGATATTCAAAAGGGGGGGGGGAGGGGATAGGGAAGACCCATCAAGCTATAGGCCAATAAGCTTAATTGATGCTATGCAGAAGCTGGTCGGGAGGGTCCTCCAGCAGAGAATACAGGCCTGGGTAGAATATGTTCTCTCCCAATACCAGGCTGGGTTCAGGTCCAACACAGGCACAATCGACCAAGTTTCAAGATTATTACTTATTTATTTGAAGGTCGTTGTTATTGGCAAGGGTAATCTCTACCTTGTCTTTATTGATCTGAAAACTGCCTTTGACCTCGTACCCAGGATAAGATTGTGGCAGATGTTGAGGAACCTGGGTATCCCCCCCTAGTTCTTAGTTTAACTCGTCTACATGAAGGAAACTATGCTCAAGTGAGATGTGGGCCCCAAGGGAAAGTCACAGAAAAGATACCAGTTAGCAGAGGAGTCCGCCAGGGCTGTGTATTGGCCCCCACTCTGTTCTCTTTAGATGTCAATGGGGTGGTGAGTTTTCTCCAGGAGGACCCGGCCGACGCACCAATCCTGGCAGGCGACGAAGTCCCAACCCTTTCTTTTGCCGACAACACCTTGTTGGTATCAAAAATTTCATCTGGGCTGCAAAAACTGCTAAATAGATACCAACTATTTTGTGACTCTCGGGGTTTAGTCATAAAGACCACAAAAACAAAATGTATGGCTTTTAATCCTCACAAGTCTTAAAAAACAACTTCACGCTAAAAGACACTCAATTGGAAAGAGTAAGCATGTTTGACTATTTGGGCATACGGCTTTCTGACAAAATGCATTGGAAGTCCCACTTAGCAAAGATGCTTATGAACCATAAGCGCGTAGTCGGGGCATTAATCAAAGAACACCAGTCCTCGTATAGTAGGCCGGTTGCACCAGCCCTCACAATTTATGGAGCCAAAGCAGTCAGCGCCGCACTGTATGGTGCAGAGCTATGGGGCTTTGACAACATTGAGGACATCTGTAAATCAGAGCATAGGTTTGTGAGGGACCTGGTGATGCTCCCTCGCAACACCCCACTAACACCCTTAATGTTTGATATGGGTAGACGGTTGATCAGGGACATTACCAAGTTGCACCCATTGCTCTTTTGGGCACGTGTAATGAGCACCCCTGAACTCTTACAATATGCCGCTGCCCTGACTGAAGTAATTAATCTAGATGTGGGGCACAGGGTCAAGTGGATATCCAATGTTAGAAAGACGTTGACAAAGCTGGGTCTTTCAAAATCATGGGAAACAAAAGTTCCACTTAAGACAGACAAACGTATTTTTTGGAACTGGGTCGATTCCAACGAATTGAGCAAAACAAACTTGGGTAGATTGACAGAAGAATTCTTCAGTCACAAGCAGTGCAGACGCTTCGAGCCTTACCTGGATAATATCCAGGTTCCACGCGATAGGCTGCTATACACCTAATTTAGACTAGGCACACTCCCAGTCCAACCAACAACCTCTAAATGCCCGAACATTAAAATGAGGCTTGTCCCTGTTGGAAAGTGTGTCCCACGTCTTATTTGCATGCCCGGCTTACTCTACCGTCAGGTCCAAATGGATAAAACCAATCTGTAAATCCATGGGCACACGTGATTATAGGGTTGCCCTGCACATTCTCAAAACTGACTTAAGCACGCTTATTATTTGTGGGGTGGCTAAGTTTCTGAGTCACGACTGGATTATCAGACACTAACCTTTGAAGGGCCTATATATGCCGTGTGGCTAGTAAAAATGGTAGTTTCTCCTGCATTGTGCACTCATTCCAATATGTCATAGAGATCATCAATTTTGAACCTTAGGGAGTAATGTACGTGATTTCCAAATATAGTGTCGTCATACATTGTCTCTATATACGAGATCTTCCCTACAGTCTTTACATATTCACATTTTTCTGCTTGGTGGCGTTTTAAAGCTTCTCCTTCCAATGTTTTACACATTTTTGTTTTTAAAATTTTCCATAGGAAAATAATCACCATCTGGGACCTTAATTCCCTTACTAGTATCCTTTTATTTTATAACTTTATTAACTTAGCAACTAGGTAACCTAGTCTAATCATGTTTTAATTTTGATGTAAATCATCATTGAGTCTTAATATTTTTCTATGTTGTGGTATAATGCTTTTATGATACAAGTGATCGAATAAAGCACTATTTGACTTGAATATTACTCAAAGCTATTGAGTAAACGTTTTCAAAATTACCTATTAATTTAATTCTTAATAAAAGACCAGGTGCAGCTCCATGCTCATTTTGTATTGGGTGTAAGGCCTTGCATTGTTGGCTGAGTAGTATACCCGTCTACAGGTGGTACCATGCCAAGTAGAACGCATCCAGTTAACATCCCGTGTCCATCTTTGGGTGTTGTGGGAGGATAAACTGCTTCTAGCTGGTAAATTAGAGTAATCTGAAAGGTCTTGTTTGATAGGTGCTTTGTTCATGATAGCAGTAATAGTCTGACTAGTTGAACACTGCAGGATGTGCAGGACTGCGAACAAACCCTCCCGTAGCAGTCGATTGTAGAACATACGGTTAAAGTTCACTATCTGGCTTAGTAAGTGTCTAACTTCCGCAACTGCCCAATTTACTGTCAAGATATGGTGTAGAACAAGCCAGTACTGGCCAAGTAGGCCCTTCCCCGGCCTAACATTCTGAAATACATAGGTTAGTTAAACTCCACACCATGCTTGATGTTTGACATCCTGACTGGATTTCTAATACAAGCTAGGGTTCATAATTAGCTGGAATTGCAGCAGCTCTGTATGAATTAAAGTTTACCGTGTTGGGTCTAAATCAAAACTTCACACAAGTAAAATAATTTCAAGACAGTGTACAGCAGGTTCATTTACAGCAAAAGTTACCCCACCTGCTGTATTAGGGAAGCCCTTCGTGAAGAGCTTTGTGGAACTGGTGGCTTAAAGTTTACCCCCCCCCCCATCAGAACAGTTGGTCGCACAGTCCTAAAATGGATCCAACACATGGAACGTAAAACCAAAATTGAGAACAACATTCTATAATCAAAGCGCCTGACAAACCCACAGCAGAATGGAAGCATTTATCTGAACTGGGGCAGGTAACCAAGATTACAAAGGACTTATCTGCTAAAAAGGTAGAAGCTGGTATCTGGAGCGAAGACCAGGCCCTGCTCAGGGCGCTATTGACATGTTTTATGCATATGTATCTAGAGCACAGCCTGGTAAAAGGCTTGCGAGACCCTCTGGCACGAAGGACTTAGTCAATGTGCCAACCCGAGACACAAAGCCAGAGGGACTGCAACCACCTTGCAAGTCACCGCGCCTTACTTGAGGGATGTGCGCTTTAAGTGTCCAGCAACCCTTGAGATCATAGAGATATTTAGTGGAACCCAATACCGGACATCATAGAATGCATCAGGCGCACAACACCCATTGGACTCAAAGGGCTTCGCCCCCCCCCCCCCTCGTGTGTGGCAGCCCGGATGAGACAGCTTCCCGGGCAGACACACTGCCGCACCCGAGCACTTCACAGGTCTTTAAAAGACCATTTGCATGTTAATGAGGCCTCGCTGGTGTTTCACCCCTTCTAAGAGCCCCTGCAGCTCCACTCTGCCTCTTGCTTAAAGATTCAGCCACCCTCTCCCCCCCCCCCACCCCCGAAATTTGGCTGTAGTTGCGCCTCTGGGATGCATACTACAAAAACACTAGAAAATCAGGAATATATTTTCAAAATCAAAACCCTAACTACCCTAGTGTATGCAGTGTGAATAGTAACTTGTAAAAAACAAGCATTTGCAATGCAATAGGTCTCGCATTTGCAAGAGTTTGAGCTATTGGCATTGTAAATGACAATGCTTTTTATTTATGTGTTTTGAAAACCTGCAAGCGGTGCGTAAACACACACTTTGTACGTAGAGTCTCTGCTTATGAGAAGCACATAAATAATAAATAAAAAGCATTGTCATTTTCAATGCCAATAGCTCAAACTCTCGCAAATGCAAGACCTATCACATTGCAAATACTTGCTAGAGTTAAAGCTATTGGCGCTGTAAATGGCAATGTCTTTTACCCATGTGTTTTGGTTTGGGGAGTAGTGGATGTATGAACAGAGAAACAGCTGCAGCACTGCCTAGATGACTTAGAATGAGGAATTACCACTTTGACCAGAAAAGCACCTGCAGCGCTGTCTAAAGAACTTAGAATGAGGAATTACTACTGGCACCAGAGAAGCAGCTGCAGCACTCTCTAGAGGGCTTATAATGTACTTTTCTGAAAATGCCATCCAAAGTACACCACTGGATCCTACACCACCATACCACACTTCCATAGAATTTATTTGTCCCGTTTTGTACACTCACTCTTTAGGTAATTGTCATATTTTGCAGACAACATATCTCTATTGAGGTGACGTTGATGGCAGCAACCGCAGTAGAAAAATTGTTTCAGCACCACTGCGCTGTTGCCTCGCTTCCTTTTCAAATGAAGGCAATAAATTATTATGGTAAGGTGCACCAATATAAGAACAATGACAGATGAAGTAACCAATCCAATATGGCTACTAAGTGTTGATAATTACCACCCCTTGAAGATGCCATCCATATGCACCGGCCCACATGCCTCAGGGTTGCAACTGGTAAAAATCTACTGCAGGAACGAACAAATGGAGCCTAAGGGATGGCAATATAGAGTGCGTGGAGTCACGAGCGTTGGAATCAGACTTTTAACGTATACATTATTTTTTTCATAACACTGCCGCAAATAAATTAGTAACAAGGGCAAATGAGATAGTAAATCAGCTTACGCTTACTTAATTATTGCAAACACGGTGGATTTTAAAATAGCATACAGGGTTAAAGCATCTGCTGGAGAGCTATTTGTATACCCAGGAAGTTAAGCAGCAGAAGAGTGGTAAAATAATTTAGAAGTCCAATGTAATTGTGGAGAGATTTGCATGCAGTGTAGTCATCCTGGAATTATGCAAATGTTATAATCCCTTTAACATACTTTACTGAGTTATTAACTGGTTTCAAGGAGCTACATGCAAACACCAAGGCAAGAGTTTAGACCCTTACTGTTATTCCTCAATGTTTTCTTATTCAAAAGTTCCTAAAAAAAACTTCATTTGGGCAGTTATAAAGGCATATCAGTGCGTTCTATATATGTGGTTATCTGACGTTCTTACAGTGCATACATATCTCTTTCATACAAAGTTTAGACAACTCAAGACAACTCTCCCTAAATAATAGTTTATCTCTTGAGTACCTGTGAAATGACAAGCTGGTTGACTTTGTTTCCTGGAATTAAGGTGTTATATCTCCATCTAACAGCCCGGCTGGACAGACTCGAACAAAAGGAGTACTGATGACGCTTAATTAAGGCATATATGTATGGGCCCAGCTGGAACTAAAATTAAGCGGTCGTGCTCATCACCTACCAGCATGTTGATGCGCAGAGAGCAAAGCACAAGGACTGCCGCACTGATGAACATGCGCTCGTTTTGGCACCACAACAAAGTCCGCATATTTTATTGGGACTGGGTAAATTCCCTCAACTCCCCCCTCCGCCCCTTGTTTAGGATCAACAGAGCCCCTTAAAAAACACATTCTTCATGGCTCCAATGATGTGAGTGCATCTAGTATGAAAGGCAGAAAAGATTTCTTATTATCTAACAGGAGGAGGTTATGCATAGCGGCTACCTGTTTGATGTTGGCAGGCAATTTGTTCCAGGGGTAATTGTGTTCATCTTGCCCTCTTCGCTCCCTGGGAAGGGATCCGGGACCTCATGCCGCAGGGGCGAGTCAGAGCTGCGGATGCAATGGTGACCTGGTGCTTCCTGTATCTGCTGCGCTCGGGGCTCCATAGCGGATTTGTCTTACTCTACGACTGTGCCACTGCTAGCATCAGGCAACTGCTTCTGGGTTTCGACTAACAGGAAGTGTGTTCTTCTCAACGTCACGTCCTTCTTTGCTGTCATGTTATTCAGAGAGGTCACGTACTAAATCTGATCGGCGTCGGGAATGAATGCGGCAATATTGTTATAAGTTAGTGGTTTAATTTACCATATGTAATGAAACCCACCTCGCTGCCGTATTAAAACGGTTTTCGTTTAGTTACTTTTAGGCAGGGCACAAATCTTAAAACGACAATGAAGCAGCCATGTTGCAAAAGGTAGAAACTTTGCCCCTCGCGCACATCGGCTCCTGCTGCATCCTTGCGCATGCGCCTTGAGGCGCTGCCATGTTTACATCAGGCAAGAATGCCGAGACAAAAAAAGAGTCCGATCTGGCGAACAAAAACAGTAGTTAGGCGCCGCTGCTTCCGGACTAAACGGAAGTCAGTTACAGATCGAGAGCCAGTAAAAAGCCAGCTAACAGGAGCTGTGCTAGCATTCAACTAATCGCAAGCTGCAGGAGAAAGAACCGGGCAATAGGCGGACTTTCACCCACCATACTTATTACTTAATGCCTCGGAGAGGCAACGCATGCGCTGCCCTATGCGAGACCTAAAAATGCCTAAACTGTGGTAAAACAATGGGTTTTTTGATCCAGCTCTGCATGTTCCTGAAAGCTGGGCAGATGGTGACTTTCGCACATTGAACCATTCGTTGATGCCTTTTTATGAAAAATAACTTTTATCCAGAGCACTTTTTTCGTTTTTTTCTCAAAATGCTTAAAATGTATCTATATCTTATCTGTTTTCTCGGTCCCCTCCAGGAGAATTCACAAACCCTGGGTACCTTTGAAATCCCAGGATGTTGGGGAAAAAGTATGCAGATTTGGCATGGATAACTTATGTGGACAAAAAGTTATTTGGGCCAAAGTGCAAACTACCCCAAATAGCCAGAAAAAGGCTTGGGGGGAGAGGGTAGCATGGAAAGGGTTAGACTTTGAGAGAGCATATTTGTAGCAGAGATATAATTAAAATGCCTTGGCTGGGTCTCAGGAAGCAGTGTTTGTAATGCTTTATATAAATTAGGTGGTGTGCCAGCTTCCCCAGTTTGCATATTTGCAGTCTTTGATTTAGCTCTTTGTGCTGTTCCATTTTCTTCATTACTTGTACTTTTTTCCTGAAATAGAGTAATTTGCTTTGACGTCGCCCCTTACAGAAGACTTATGAGTCAATGCGTAATGACTACTACAATATTATTTTTCTTGTTAATGTTAATTTATTGTTTTTTATTCTCAGTCTCAGTACTAGTTTGTTTCCTATTTGACTGAACACTTTTTGTGGTGCTATAAATGTGCCTTCGACTATTCTCAGGGGAGCCGATGGCACATGAGCTGGTATTATAGAGTTTTCCATGGTGGTCGAAGATGCTGTTGCTGGAGGAATACTGCCATCGTCTACAAGCAAAGGCTGCTGTGTATCATTCTCTGTAAATTTACTATCAGGCGGATTGCCTTTAATAGAACAACGCCTTGGATGTGGTCTGTTTCTTTGAAAAGTATATAGAGTTTGCCTTCGTAATCTGAATTAGCGCTGGATTTGAGTGAGTTCTGTATCTGCATCTCCCAATCTAATGATAGTTGGGTGATATTTAAATGAATGATCTATTTATTTATAGCAAGAGACCTTGTCTGTTCTCTGACCTTAATAGGGTAGGGTGAGTCTTTTCTTTGAGTTAGAAGACTTGTCTTCCTCGTCCTTTGGTATATACATTTTTGACTTATAAAGTCTACTTGTTATGAGGCCAGCCGGGCACTTAAGTGGGCTGAGAACCCATGATAGTTAACCGGTACCTTCCTTGATCAAAAGCTGCAACAGTGTTCTCTTTTGAAAGGGCATTCCATCTCCCCCTGCTCACATCCGGCCCGTCCTACCGTGGGTTTTCCAATGCACCTTTTCTACTCCCTGAGCAGTACTCTAGGTCGCTGGTACTCCAAACTGGACTCTGAGTAGGGGAGGGTATCTCAAAGGCAGGTGCTCTTTGTCGTTGCAGCATCTGGATTCCTTTGTTGCTTGGTCCTGAGGTCCTGCGGGCATGTAGCATGCCCGAGTGGTTTTATTCCGCCCGTCGGTGACACCTTGGGGCATCTGGCTGTGCACCCCAAAACTTCTCAACTCCTCCAGCTTCGGTGTGAGCCAATGAAAAAGCAGGATCCACCCCCTTGCCTGTCTTCAACACACACATCAGGGAAGCTAACAGAGCATCATTGCGCTTATAAGTAGCACCCATTTGAGCACCAGGACATTGCAAATGTTCCCTTGGCAAGTCGCTGATCAAGTGTATATTACCATACATTTGCACGAATATATGTAGATGTTTGTGGACGGGCATCCATGACTAAACATACAACTCAGTTAAACACAGCTGCTGTCTTTGCAAGAATGCTTCCATGAATCAATGAGGTTGTAAGTGAAGGGGCTTGTGCAGGGCAGCAGAGATGCTGCTCCTTCTGAACTTCTCATCCAGGCTTCTGAAGTGTTTGTTCCTTTTGATATTAACTTGAGTCAAGGACTAGGGAAACCTCATGGTGTGCTGTCTGGTACTGTTCTGGGGACATATTGCAACTTCTGCTCCTCCCCATCACATTCTGGCATTCGGGTTCCTGCTACATTGCAGAACCCCCCCCCCCCACCTCTAAGCATCGCAGCACACTGCCCCCCACTACATCAGCGCTAGGACCGTGCTGTATGGAACACTTACAACTAAAAAACAAAATATTCTAACTAATAATTTGTTCGTACATCTTATTCTTCACTATGTAGTGCTTTAAAACAACCATTAGACGCATTGATTATCGCTGCAGAAGAAGCATCGAGCATGGAAGGCGCCCACGATAATAGCTGTAGCTGTAAAGACCAGCCTCGCAGGAAAGGTAAATAATTGTAAGGAATGTTGGAGTGTTGTTTGGAGGCACAGAAGCATTGGTCAGGGGCCAAGCCATGGCCAGCAAATAAGAGTTTAGAATTCCGTCTGTGCTTCGGGTCACGCAGGGGACACGGGCACTTTAAGACGCTGCCTCCCAGCCCTTATCATCCATCCGAAGGGCGGGCAGCACTGGAGGGCGCACTCTCGGGCGCTGCAAAGTCAACAGTTCAAAGCATAGATCAGCCGCAGAGGGCCGGAGCGACACATCTGGCAGCCTTCATCATTAAGTGTGGAAAGCCTCAAGACTAACACATATTTGTAAATTGTTTGATACCAGAGGATATCATAACATGACAAGGTTTCTGGATCCCTGAAAGATGAGATTCCAGAAATAGATACTGTTACCAATAGCCTTTTCATTCAGCGTTATTCTTTTTGTTTCCATGCACGGGATTCATATGATGCAGTATAATCTTGAATGCAGTGGGAGAAATGTACAGAAGAATCGCAAAAAGGGTAATGCTTGGAATGTGTGAAAACACATAATGTACCCTTTCGTATTGAAGAGTGATACATGCACCTGCTGTCTCTCAGGTCCTTGCCCCCTCGTGAAGCCATCTATGCTCACCTCAAGGTTCTGCGCCGTCAGCACATTCATAAATGTTCTGCCTTCAGGGCACTTTGTGTAGTTCACTGAGCTTTTCACAATTCTGGTCCTGAGGTGCACAATTCTTGCATATTTTCCTTAGAACTCCGTTTGGTCAGCCAATAGCAATCTCTATCAGAAACGTTTTAAGAGTAGTCATCTGCCCGGCTATTCTTTTTAGATCTTGCCTGCAGGTACTATTTCATCTTTTTTTTGGCATTTGTTTATAGCGCAAACTCTCCTCAAAGGTATTAACGCTTTACATAACCACCGGTTACATTCCACAACTTCACATTCTTTCTTTTTTTAGTGTTTTAACTGAACGCCAATGACATTCCACAACTTCACATTCTTTATGTTTTGAAGGAAGGGGAGATTAAAAGATTTGCTCAGAATCACAGGATCTTGAGCAGACGCTGAGATTCGAACTTGGTTCCCCAGATCCCAGAACAGCATTGCTGCTCATAGTGCCACATCCGTCTTCCCCCTCCCATCGAGTATCCTGCCTCCCTCATTGCTTTTAGTCATCCTGCACAGCAGCTTCGTTGCTGTACAACAAGGCTAAAAAAACATTGACAAAGCCAATAGGTCTCTCTTGGGCCAGACCTATTGGCTTTGCCAATGCATGTTTTTCTACCTGGCTGCCAAATGTGGTACACAATTCTGCCTTCTAACAGAAATATTACCTCCTTACAGTTTTTGGGGAGAAAAACTGACAGCAACGATGTTTCAACACCCTGCCTTTCCTCTCAGATGTTTCAAATACCTCGGCTGCCAGGACGCCCCATGGAGTAAACAGATGCCTTCATTCATTCATTCATTTATGCATGTAAAGCTCGATGAATACAATTTCACATATCATAGGGCTTCTCTGTCCAAACGTTTTCCAGCTGTGACATGCCTAGAGGGCTCTCAGTTTCATAATGTATTTAAGTCATCTATTCAAATGTTCCCTGTTCAAGATCTTTGAAATCCAAGATAAGGGATCTCTCAAGACTAAGAACCTCATTATGAGTCTCCCAGACTGCAGGTTGGAAATCTTGCACCTGGGAAGTACCCCCATTGTGGGGTTTGTGATTGTCTGGTGTGGGGGTTTCGTCTGGTTTACAAAATTCATCTATCGGATTAATATCCACTCACAGATATCAGTGTTTGTGCACTCATTTTGCAAATTTTCCCCTTCCACTGTCTTTTTCTCAGGTATATTCTATTTGTTTTTCACAGGTATAATGTCAGCCAATTTGTCATAAACACGTTTACCTCAGAATACGGGTTTCTGTACATTTCATAATGGTAGTCTTGCAGTCAATGGCAGTGCCTGTATACAAGGACATGTCAATCGTATTGTCCACAGGCAGCTGACAAATTCTAAAACAGCAAAATAGTTTTGCTGTCTTTATTTTCTGAGAAATCTGTATATTTCAATCTCCCTGTTTATACTACCAAAAAATATTACCAATTTGTATCGAACCACACTTCTCACTAGTCTTAAAAAATTGTTTAATTGATCTGTTACCGACACCTCAAAGGGGTAGTATCTGATTCACAAAGGTGAAGATGTCCCCGTGGGACATTTTCCCCTTTGGGAATCTTGACGGTGACCTCAAGGAGAGCCAGCAATGGTCGTGAGACCTACTTACTTCTGTCCTCGATGTCTTCCCAAATGGGAAACTTTTCTTAAAGTGGAATCAGTCCCTTTAAGGAACACAGGCTCCTATCACAAAACAAGCATTGACATAGCCAATAGGTCTCGCTTTTGGGATCCTATAAGTGTTTCGCCATGCAACACATTATCCTGGGTGATTTGCATTTTTTGAAGAGCAATTTCAAAACCATCTAAATGGAGGTATTGGCGGTGATGAGGCAGTGCTTGGGTTCACCAATCCTAGGGAGCAAGTAAGACATAATAAAGCGCGTAAACTCCTTGTTGGGGTAGTAAGCGTACATAATTCTAATATAATACAAATACCAACAAAAACACTGTGGATAGCTTTGTCTGTCATACCACTTTTCAGTTTTTGTTAAATAATTCAAAAGTTTGGACTGCGCATCCGTTAGTTTTGGAATTACACACTGATGTGTAATGGTATTCTCTTGACATAGCTTTATTTTTCCAGCAGTCGTTCAATGGCATGAAACCACCATTAGGGTGTTGCAGTCTCCGAACTAGAGACACCTGGTGATATTCTTCCCAAATTGTGTGATGGCTGAACTGTGTTGCAACTTAGCCCAAGGTCACACATGGTGTCAGGGTGAATGACTCAGTTCATAACCTTCTACAGCCTCAGGCACTTCCCCTGTCTCAAGGTGACTACAGGAAAACAAGCAAGAATTGTTTTTATTACTCATCTCGGCCACTACCAGCCGAACACACTGATACCTATGCCCAGCAATATTTGGAGAGAGGATGTGGTGTAACACCCTGAGCTGACTTTGGAACTAGGGAACCGGGTTCGAGTATTGGTGTCAGCCCTTCCCGTGCCTACAAAAAAACCAAGTTAAAGTAGCTTAAACTTAGAACCAAAAACCTGTTTTTTCCTGTACACCAAGACTATCTGGCCCAAACGTTTACAAGCTTCCCTTTGCCTGGGTCAGTGGCACATACAGCAAGGCTCTTCCTGTGCATTCTGGTACTTGTGGTCGCCTCCATTAATAATGGGAACGGCGATAAAACGAGTATCAGAACGCAACAAAAATGCTTGGGTGGATGAATTCCCTGAGAGGTATTAGACCATTAGGCTCGTTATCCCTACAAAGTTTGGGTATACAAGCATTGCTCAGTCAGCTTGTGATTCTCATTCTCAGCCTGAGCCATGGCTTCCCCTGACAAAAAGTGGAACTGTGCCAGGGCTTTGGGAGTGCCAGCAGAGGGCTAATGGAAGGAAGCGCTGCCACAAAGCGGGCCTTGGGAGCAGAGAGGAAGTCTGCCAGGGAGACGCAAAGATGACAGCACGGAGACAGAAAAGTGAGACAATGGAAGGCTAAACTCAGGGAGCATGCTCTCGTCGGCCCATGTGCAGTTAAGAGGTTTGGGAACGTTACTGCAGGGGAAACAAACACACGCTTTAACGAAACATGCTGCAAGTTAACACCAAGCTCTTTATAAAAGTAATTAAATTAAATGACCCAGTGCAATGTTGTATACTGATTTGTGAAGAAATGCATTTTCAAATATAATTAGAAGTAGAAATAATTCTCTATGGACGGGAGGTGGAAAGATTACAGGACAATGGCAGCACTGAAAATAACAAGCAGTGATGGATGGGAGGGGAGCGGCACCCTGAGAGTCAGTGAACTGGGTGAAGCGCTGTGCCCCGAAGCTGAACCAGCTGAACACTCAGCGAAGACATGAGCAGCTGGGAGCAGTGACAGGCACGGGAGGAGCAGGAAACAATTAAAACAATAGCAATGCAAAACAAGCAAAGAACCCACCCTGAGATGTGGAGATCTACATGGAGAGTAGGGGTGGGTGTTCAGGCAAAGCAGCACACAGCAGATGGAATACTAAAACTCACGTTGTGCACAGAGTGCTGCAATAAAGAACAAGCTGCGAGACGCGCCCTGTGGTTGGGCTGCACCTTTGAGCCTGGTCCACGGAAATGATGCCACACAAAGCGCATCGACACAGCCAAAGAATAATAATGGAAAACCTTCACAGTTGCAGATGAAAGTGAGAGAAGGGAAGGAAGCGGACGCCTCGAAGGGCGGTGGGGTCAAGGTGACGAGAAAGGCGCGTGCCTCGCGCTGAAGGAAAAATAAGCTGCGAGACGCGCTCTGTGGTGGGGGGCATTGAAGCGAGGCGCGCGCACTCGGGCGAGCGAGAGGAAAGCCAGATGGCGCCTCTGCTCGTGCCTGTGCACGTAACCGCACACTGTATGCCATCCAAAGCTGTGGTCGAACTTTTAAAAGCCCACTCACTAAATATCTCGCCAGAGCAGAGCATACGCTGGCTCAGGCGAGACCTAAAAAAAATTCCCTGTTTGGGGAGGTCTGCTGGCCCTTGCACGCCTCCCATAGGTGCATTTACTGCGTATCACAGGGGACTTAAAATGCCGACCCTGCATAATTAATATTTATTAGACATGTTATTTTGCCACCTTCTATTAATGTACAGTTTGCTATGTGACCAATTAGTAGAATGGTCGCAGTGCAAATAGCACTCCCATTTGCAAACCAGCTGGTGTGCAAACCGCAAATCCCTCGTTTGCAAATGGCGATACTAGATCAGGGTCTAAGTTACTTGTAAAGTGCCACCTTTTTTAACGCCACCTGCAGCATAGTCGTCCTTCCATTTCACTTGCACCTCTAAAATTATACAATGGACTTATTTGGATTTCTTTCACACAGCTCAGAAATTGAGACTTTTCCCCAAATGTCCCTAATCTTTACATAGTCGTCCTTACTGCAAGTTGATCGAGCATGCCACAACATGTACCCAGTATTCTCTGAACACACACACAGCCAGGCCTTTAGTCTCACAGCTGCGTCTGGTCAGTAAAAGCTTTCGTATATCTACATTTGTTTGCACAAAGTTGCATAATAAAACAAAATGTGTATATGGGACATACCTTAGATATTGCGTGTAGTGTTTGATAAAGGGAAATGTAAATTATTTGCGCTATCCATGTTCTATTCACGCATCTTATTTCGATCCTTCATAAGTGTCCAGGTGCATGGCTGTAAAATCTATTTCAGACCTCACTGCTTTTCGAGTAATATTCATTCATCAGCTGACTTAGCTGCGCCTGCTGAACTGCGCTTCATCTAAACAGTTTATCCGTATGCCTAAGTAGTGTTAGAAATTGTGTTGAAGATTTACTACTGTACCTCAGGTTAACTCCCTCTATGAAAGACTGGTAAACAATATAACAAATAAATAAATCGATGCAGACGTACCACTAGATGGTGTCGTTATTTTTCTTTTTTAGTCGTGTATTGTCCTGAAATCCAAAGACTGCAGCAGCAGGTTTTATACCAAACTGTTGCCTTCAATAATCTGTAGGATAAACGCTGTTTGCTTCATGACATTTGCATTCAAGTGTCAATGCCCTCTGTAGTTAGTTTCATCCCTCCACTCGTGAAGGTCCTGTGTCAAGGTTGAGTTTGCGCTGGGAGGCTGCTTGTTTGGGTTTCTAAGTCAGGATACGCCGTGAAATGTTTTAGAAAACCAAGTAGGTGTTTTTTGTTAGCGACCCGTGAATGGTTCAGTACCACAAACTCTCTCTTTGCAAGTCTACACAGAGGGCCAGAGGCCAGAGGCTGATGACTGACGACAGCTGCCAATCAATGGAACATGTTCTAAATGCTCTTCATGAAACTGTGCATGTTCAGATTGTGCATCTCACTGCCCCAACCAGCAGGAGTTCGCAGACTGTGAATGATTGACTAGTGCACCACATTGGACCCTCCAGAGGTCAGAGACATTCCAGGAACCTACCTCCTTGACTACAATATCTGTGGCTTCAGAGAGACACAACAATGCTGACGCTGTCCTTTCACTTCAGTGTGACCAAGAGTTGATTGTTTTAGTAGGGATTTTGAAGAAAGCAGTTATGCATTAGGGGGCAGTGAGGTGTACTGGAATTTCAACATGGTTCGCCTTGGGTCACAATTTATATGAGCAGAAACTCAGAAACATTGTGTGCACCATTCGTCTCCCCACAACATCCAGTAGGTTATCTGTGCTATGGTAACTGATGCATGATCAATTACTTATTTATTTATTTGTTTGTTTGTTTGCTTCTGTATATATTTTTCATTAGCACAGACGTTATCCAAGCAGATGTTAGACCTCTTTACACAAAGTGAGACCAATTAATTGTAATTCCTTAGTCTACAGGATAGTTATGACATTATTCCATTTATAGAGCAAAATTTGAGTTGAGGTTTTGTTGCATCATTTAGTATTTATGAGTCTAAGTGCACTACGACTTTTGAGGTAGAGTCCTTAAGCTTGATCAGGATAGGTGTTAAGTGGTCATATTATGCGCTCATAAGTGTATATAAATATCGCATTTCCCGCTTAGCGCGATTCTATTTATATCAGCAATCAGTCTTACTGCAACTTTGATGATGGTTAGTCGCAGAGAGACCCGGGACTATGGCTTTTCTGTCTTCCAATTATATAGAACTAAAGCTTGTATTAATTGTTTTAGAGCTTCCACAGGTGTAAAGCTCTTGATTCATTTTGTTTGGTGGAATGCACCTTTTGCCATGCTCCTTGTGTGTAAATAAACAGAGTTTGCTAATCCGTGTGATGGGGAGAGATTTAGCATTGTGAATGTTTTGGCGCATAGGCCACCTTTAATTAGTTTCTATTACCCGTTCTTAGCACTGCGGGCTGCTAGGCCAATGGCTGATGGCGAGAAGCAGTCTTTTGCTGATCCCTCTTGAGTTGATGATAACAAGTCCAATTCGTATTTTAGATATGCAGTCTTTTTTTTAGACAATTACCCAATATTGATTTTGATATGGCTCTCAGTATCATCTGCAGTTTGATGGCTAGACAGGCAACATTTCTGTATTACCAAGGGTTTCAAAATAAAATTCCCTGAAAGCTCTTGGTCTTCCTTTTTTATTCTATTTGCCTGTTTTACACTCATTTCAGTATCTCTTTTATCTACTTAATGTATTGTATTGCATTGTAATTGCATTTATATAGTGCTTACTGCCCCTGACAAGGAGTCAAAGTGCTTTCTCGGCGAGTAGCACGCTACTCCCGAACCCATAAAGGATTAGTGGTGAAATAGTATAGTGAAATATGAAAGTGATTTGAGTGGTGGATATGTTAGTCAGTTAGTTGGATTGAGAACACGATAGTGGAGGAATAGAAGAGGGAAAAAGGTTTGCATTTATAGAGCACTTGCTAACCCTGACAAGGTGTTGAAGTGCTTTTTTGGTGAGGAGCATTCTATTCTGGAACCCATTAAGGATTACTGGTGAATTACTGTAGTGAAATATGAAATTAATTTGAGTGGGGGACATGTTAGTCTGTTCTGTGGTTTGAAAAGGATAGTGGAGCGATAGAAGAGGGAAGGATTTATACATATTTGTTTTTTTGTTTGTTTTGGAGCTCATAGCAGTAGGAGGAGGCTTGGGATGAGTAAAAGGGAGGTGGAGGGGGGAGAGTCAGAGTAAAAGGTTTTGAAAGGCTTGTTTAGGGGATTTGAATAGTAAAAGAGGCATGAGAGGATGCAAGAAGGGTTAGAGTAGGGAAGAGTATAGAAAGGGCTATTTTGTGGATCATAGTAGTGGTGTGGGGTTTGGGATTAGTGAGAGAGTGGAGGTAGAGGACATATGGATAGAGGTAAAGGGTGATAACTAGGGTAGTGCATTGGAAAGAGTAGTAAATGAGGTTTAAGGTAAGTCAGAGAGTTGAGGTAGAGGATATTTTGAGAGCGGTATAGGGTGAAAAATAGGGTACTGCATTGGATATGCTGAATTAGAAGAACAATAATAAAATGTAGAGATCCATAAGCACATGGAAGGTATCAATTAATCAATCAGTAATTTATAGAGCGTGCTACTCACCCGTGGGGGTCTCAACGCGCTGGGGGAGAGCAGCTCTGGGTCAGTCGAAGAGCCAGGTCTTGAGGTCCTTCCTGAACATGTGGAGGGTTGGGGAACGTCTGATGTTGACCGGGAGCTCATTCCAGGATTTGGCTGCTATGTAGGAAAAAGCTCTCCCGCCGGTTCTGTTTCTGCGGATGCGGGGGACCTCTGCCAGGGCGAGGTCAGTGGAACTCAGGTTCCTCTTGGGTGCATGGAAACAAACTCGGTCATTGAGATATTTGGGTCCGATGTTGTTGAGGGAATTGCAGGCGTGGGTGAGGAGTTTGAAAGTGATTCTCTTCTTGACGGGGAGCCAGTGGAGGCTTCAGAGGTGTTGGGTCACATGTTCGTGGCGTGGAGTCCCTAGGATGAGCCTGGCAGCGGCATTCTGGATGGTTTGGAGTTTGTGTAGAAGAGCTTTGTTGATTCCGGTGTAGAGGGTGTTGCCGTAGTCGAGTCTGCTGGTTATGAGAGCGTGGGTGACGGTCTTTCTGCAGTCGGGAGGCATCCATTTGAAGGTCTTGTGGAGGATGTGGAGGCAGTTGAAGCTGATGGACGCAACGGCGTTAATCTGGCGGTTCATGGAGAGGGAGGAGTCAAGGATTATGCAGAGGTTCAGAGTGTGGTCTGTAGGGTTGGGTGGGCTCCCAAGGGCGGAGGGCCACCAGGTGTTGTCCCAGGCGGAGGTCCAGGGTCCGGGGATGAGAACCTCGGTCTTCTTGGAGATGAGCTTTAGGCAGCTGCCTTTCATCCAGGCAGCTACGTTTCTCATTCCTTCATGGAACCTGAGTCTGGTGATTTCTGGGTTTTTGGTGAGGGAGAGGATGAGCTGTGTGTAATCGGCATAAGATATGATGCTGAGCCCGTGCGTGTTATCTGACGATGGTGGCAATGGGGGCCATGTAGATGTTGAAGAGCGTCGGGCTTAGTAAAGATCCCTGAGGTACTCCGCAGATGATGTCAGTGGGGTTGGAGAGGAAGGGGGGGAGTCAGATCCTCTGGGTTCTGCCGGAGAGGAAGGATTGGATCCAGTCGAGGGCGGACCCCTGTATTCCTGCATTGTGGAGTCTGCCGGCTAGCATGTGATGTGAGACTGTGTCGAAGGCTGCGGAGAGGTCTAGGAGGATGAGGGCTGCGGTATATCCCTGGTCAATCAGCATGCAGATGTTGTCGGTGGCGGGGAGGAGGGCGGTCTCGGTGCTGTGGTTGCTGCGGAAGCCAGACTGGGATGCGTCTAGGATGGAGTTTTCTTCGATGAAGGCGATCAGCTGGGCGTTCACCAGTCTTTTGGTTACTTTGGCTGCGAAGGGGAGGAGAGAGATGGGCCGGTAGTTTTTCAGGTCAGTTGGGTCGGCCGTTGGTTTCTTGAGGAGGGGTTTAACCTCTGCATTCTTCCAGTCGTCTGGGCAGATGCCGGATAAGAGGGAGGAATTGATTGTTCGTCCTAGTTCGGGTGCGATGAATGTGGCGGCCCTGTGGAAGATGTGAGGTGGGCAGGGATCCGTTGGGGCTCCTGAGTACATCTTCTTCATGGTGGAGGAGATGAGTTCGATGGACGCGGGTGCCCAGGAGGAGAGGATCGGTTTCCCGGCGGTGGTGGGTGATGTGGTGATGATTTATGCTGGCTCGCTGAAGTTGTCGTAAAGGGCCTTGATCTTCAGGTGGAAGTAGGAGCTGAGCTTGTTGCAGAGTTCCTGGGAGGGTGTGATGTCAGTGGCTTCGCAGGTGGGTATTGTGAACTGCTGAATGACATTGAACAGTTCCTTGACGTTTGATGAGTTGGTCATGACTTTGTCTCTGATTAAGGTTCTTTCATTGTCCCTTATACGCTGGTGATAGTCTTTCAAGGGGCTCTTGTGGCAATTCCGTGCTTCAGTGGTCTTCTGGCTCCTCCAGGTTTTTTCCAGGCGTCTGCAGGTGCGTCTGGCTTCTTGGAGTTCGGTGGTGAACCAGGCGGCCCCCAGAGGGCATTGTTTGGTGGCGCAGCGAAGAGGTGCCAGCTTGTCGGCACATCCCACGACCCAGCGGTGGAATTCCATGGCTGCGGGATTGGTGTAGGTCCAGGCCTCGAGGGGGTCTTGGAGGAGGGCGGCGTTCAGGTGCTCCTCGGTGACCTTACTCCAGTTCTGTCGCGGCAGATGTGGGGCCGGCTTGGGTGCGGTGGTGGTGTTAAAAGTGAAATGGACGCAGTGGTGGTCCGTCCAGGGGGGCTGGGTAGTGTGGCTGAAGCGTATGTTTGATCCTCCCGCGAAGATGGGGTGGAGGGTGTGGCCTGCTCTGTGAGTGGAAGTACTGATGAGCTGTTTCAGTCCTAGGATGGTGAGGTTCTCGAGGAGTGTGGTGGAGTCGGGGTCCTGGCTGTTTTCGAGGTGGAAGTTCAGGTACCCGAGCAGGATGTAGTACATGGAGGTGATGGCATGGGGTCCGGCAAGTTCGGCGATGGTGGTTACGTGCTGTGCATGGGGTCCTGGCGGTCTGTAAATTAGGGTGCCGCTTAGCGTGGTGCTGGGGCTGGTCTGGATCTGGAAGTGGAGGTGTTCTGTGTTGGAGTGGGGGTCGCTCGTGCTGGATGTGGCGAGTCGGAAGGGGGTCTTGTGCGCTATGGCGATTCCTCCTCCCGGGCGGAGTGGCTGGTCTTTTCTCTAGATTTTGTAGCCATCAGGGATTGCTGTGGCGAAGTCGGGGCTGGAGGTGGTGTTGGTCCAGGTTTCTGTGAGGAATGCGACGTCGGGCGAGAGGGTGTCGATCAGGTCCCAAATCTCTATGGCGTGTCTGTGTAGGGAGCCCAAATTGAGGAGGATGCAAGTCAAGGTTTCAGAGGGTTGTTCAGTCGGTGGTCCTTTGGTGGCTGTGGGTGTTTTGTCGACGGTGAAAGATCTTCGGCAGTGTCTGCATGAGAACTCTCCATGGGTCGTGTTGGGTGAGGATCTTACGCAGTTGGCGTGGCCTCTGGGGTTGTGGGCATGGAGGGTGGCAGAGACATACAGGTGGATTCCCAGAGGACCAAGGGTTCCTGGTGCTGGTCGCGGTTGGGTCGCGGTTGGGCGCAGACGGGCTTCCCTTAGGCACATCTTCGGCGCACCAGTGGCGCGTCCACTGCGCTACCGTGCAACGGTCGCCATTATGTAGGGGAGTGGGGCGGGAGTAGAGGTGGAGGTGGGAGTGGGGCTGGGTCAGGGGGCGGGGCGAGTGGAAGAGCTGGACCGGTGGAAAGCAGGAAGCGCTGAGGCGCTATAACAGTGATGGCGTAAAAACAGTAATGCCCCTGAGAAGAAACACGCAATTACAGTGATTTCAGTAATGCCCCTGAGATAGAAACACGCAAATAAAGAAACACACAATATTGCAAAAAAGATCACAAGACCTGAGGCAGGGTCGTGCGCGAGTTTTGAACCCTGCTTGTGACGGACTGCGGGCGAGAATCAGCTGGCGGAGCTGCCGGGGAGAGTGCTGCCTGGACCGGAGGTCAAGGCATTACACGCGCTCCCCCGCAGCGGTCGCCATTATGTAGGGGAGGGGGCAGGAGTAGAGGTGGAGGCGGGAGTGGGGCTGGGTCAGGGGGCGGGGCGAGTGGAAGAGCTGGACCGGTGGAAAGCGGGAAGCACTGAGGCGCTATAACAGTGATGGCATAAAAATAGTAATGCCCCTGAGAAGAAACACGCAATTACAGTGATTTCAGTAATGCCCTTGAGAAAGAAACAAGCAAATAAACACACACACAATATTACAAAAAAGATCACAAGACCTGAGGCAGGGTCGGGCGTAAGGCTTGAACCCTGCTTGTGACGGACTGCGGGTGAGAATCAGCTGGTGGAGCTGCCGGGGAGAGTGCTGCCTGGACCGGAGGTCAAGGCATTACACGTACTCCGCCGCAGCGGTTGCCATTGTGTAAGGGAGGGGGCAGGAGTAGAGGTGGAGGCGGGAGTGGGGCTGGGCCAGGGGGCGGGGCGAGTGGAAGAGCTGGACTGGCGGAAAGCGGGAAGCGCTGAGGCGCTGTAACAGTGATGGTGTACAAACAGTAATGCCCCTGAGAAGAAACACGTAATTACAGTGATTTCAGTAATGACCCTGAGATAGAAACACACAAATAAACACACACACAATATTGCAAACAAGCATTGAAAATACAATAGGTCTCGCCTTTGATTAAGTTAAAGCCATTTGCTTTGCGAATGGTATTGTACAGCAAAGCAAATGGCTTTAACATAATGAAAGGCGAGACCTATTGCATTTTTAATGCTTGTTAAACTGTGTAGAACTAAATATGTGCATTTCACAGTGTCCTGCGGTACACATGGCTCCCCCAGCATTCTTACCTTCATACTGCAAGTCGAACAACACATGCAGGAAGGGAACAAAGGAAGGAACGTGTGTTTTCTGTTCTAAAGGTTTCCTGACAACTACAGGCCAGGTTACAAACCCAGGTTTTCAATTTTTCAAGGAAATTTGTGGTTTGATAGTCTGCTGTCAGAGAAGGCCGTTGGAGTAAAAAGAAAACAATTTCTACTTCTATTTCCTAAAAACGATTCTTCTAAAAATATGCATTTCCACAAACATTAAACCACATTCTAATGAATTCAGCATTACAAAACACATCTCCAAGGTGTGCGAATCCCTTGTTCTGAAAATTCCATGGATTTACAACTGAAGTTCAGGTAGAGGTTCCTAAGTAATTCTAGAAACATTTTAGGGGTTTTAGTATTGTGAGAAAATATCCTTAAAAGGTGAAGTGGTTTTCTTAGATAAATGGCAGTTAACTTGGGTATTCAGCGCTCACCAGAAATGTTTCCAAAAATTCTAACTTTTAAAAAAACTGTATTTTTTCGGAAGTTTCTGTGAAATTCCTATAGTCGTAAATTAATTGTTTTTCTATAAGAGTGCCAGACCTTGTATTCTTTACTATGACGTCACACCCGCGTGGCGATTCCTCTCTACAGTTTTACATAGAGTGACTCGAAGTTATTATGGAGCGCTTTACTAGACCAACAGTCACGTTACGCCAGGTCAGATTCGTGACTTTTAGGCACCTGGAAATTAAGGGGCATATTATCAAGGAAACACGCTAAATATCGCATTTCCTGCTTAGTGCGATTCTGTTTAATGCCGCGTATCACCGGATTTAATCGCCGAGATATCGCATTATTATCAAGGCATATCTCCACAGCAATTAAATCCTACGATAACGGCTTGAAACAGAATCGCGCTAAGTGGCAAATGCGATATTTAGCGTGTTTCCTTGATGATATGCCCGTTGCTTCAGCCGTACAATCCACCTGCCATTAAAAGTATGGCTAAGTCAGTTTCTGACCAGGTGTTACAAACCCGTGATAACCGCGGTTAGCACGGTTTATTTTATCACATCGCGGGTTTGCACGAGGCTTGATAAGATTGCGCTGCCTTGTCAGTGCAAATTTCAAGGGAGAAATGTAAGGGAACGCCTACTTTGCATGTCATTAGCGATATTCATCGCTGACATGCAAAGTGGAGTTTAAAGGGCATCTCACTCAAGGAAACACGCGTTAGCATGCCCTTGTTGATAATGCGATCGAATTATCGCCGCTTTACGGCCGAAAACGGCCGCTAAAGTGGCGATAATTCTCTTGATAATATGCCCCTAAGTGATTTGCCAGAATTATAGAACGTTGAGCCTGGTTCCCCCGTTCAAAGTCGGCAACTCTGGCCCTAGCGCCTCATCCACTTCCCAGATGTTCTGATGATGAGAACGAGGGAGTTACGGTACTTGAGATAGCACACAAAAACAACTCGTTTTCATAGACGATATGGAAAGTTACAGCAGTGCTGTATATCACACGCAAACTTTCTAGCAGGTGATAACTGGGTTTACATATAGTGGATTACGACATCATATGGGAACACGGGAGGGGCAGTGAATTAAACAACGGGAGGAAAATATCATTTACAACGGTCATATATTCACAAACACTCAAGCAAAATTGCCGTGTGGTGCACTGTGACACCACCAGTGAAACATTCGAAAAGAGGCGGTCATGGGAGGGACGGTGCAAATTGACATCACATAATGCAGCAGTGTTAAAAACGAAGCGGGGGATACTGTTCACTATGACAATATATAGTCACAAACCCTGGAAGAAAGATGCCTCGAGGTGAGTGCATCGTGACATCACACAAACATTCTAAAAGAGGTGCACATTGGAGGGATGGTGCAAATCAATAGTGTAAAAGACGGGAGGGAAAATACCGTTCACAATGACATTACACGGCCATATATTCACAAGCAATCGAACAAAAGTGCTTCGAGGTGCTGTAGTGCATAGTGACACCACAGTCAAACATTCCAAAAGATGTGGTCATTGGAGGGACAGTCCATTATGACCTCACCACAATCCATCAGTGTAAAAGACGGGAGGGGAGATATTTTTCAATATGACACCATGTATTCGCAAACACTGGAACAAAGGTGCCTCAAGGGGCTGTGGTGCACTGTGACGTCACACAGTCAAACATTCTAATAGACGTGGTCATGAGAGGGATGGTGCATGATGGCATCACACAATCCAGCTGTGAAATAGACGAGAGGGGAGATATTGTTCACTATGACATCATATATTCACAAACAACAGACCATAGGTGCCTCGAGGGGCTGTGGTGGACTGTGACGTAACACAGTCAAACATTCTAATAGACGTGGTCATGAGAGGGATGGTGCATGATGGCATCACACAATCTAGCAGTGAAATAGACGATTGGGGAGATATTGTTCACTATGACATCATATATTCACAAACAACAGACCATAGGTGCCTCGAGGGGATGTGGTGCACTGTGTCGTCACACAGTCAAACATTCTAAAATATGTGGTCATGAGATGGACAGTGCATGATGGCACCATGCAATCAAACCTTCTGATTATAGTGGATTGGGAAAGGAACCTCGTCTGCGAAGTGACATTACATAATGGATGGCTTCCGACAGACAGGGAGATGCGGGATCATGACGTCACAGACCCTTATTTTTTCTTTGTAAAGAAACTGGGGAAATAATCACAGGCGCAATTCGATGTCATACAATCAAAGCTAGCTTTGCAGGTATCTGGGGACAGGTGATTGTCACTTGCGCTAGTGGCCTATGTTACATGGACCTCAGGCTAACAGGAGTGAGTTGGACAACCAGCAGATGTATTTACGCCTGACTCTGAAGACTGAAGTATCCGAACACTCATTCAACTACGTCCACACCTTGGTGTGGAGGGCGCTGCATAAAAAGGCGAAGCTGTGTGTGTACAGGAGTCTGTTTAGTATAACGAACAGGATGGAGTTCACTGGCAGTTAATATTCTACACCAAAGCTTGTAAAAAATAATAAAACATCACAGATGGGCCTCGTGGACAACGTCAGCTACAGGCAAAGCAGGGGCATAGAAGGGCATCCCTTAAAGGACCAGCATGCCATTGGCTACAGTGCCACTATGAAGGCGCACATAAGAAGGGGCAGAAAGGGGGCGACTGCTGTATGGGTAGAGGTAATGGGTGATTCGAGGCAGATTCCCCTGGATTTCCTCATCTTTGTCTCGTCTTAACCTAGAGATTTTGTGAAAGTGAAAAGCTCGGAATGAGGGTCGTATATAAGTATATTTAGTTGCATCCCCTATGAATGAGGCAAGCGCATACAACCTCTTACCTCTTGTTTTTTTTCAAATATATTTCCATTATTGAAAGGTCTGTGTCCCGATTTCCCTGAGTCGATCATGCGATGCTACTTCCGGGCCCCTTTCTTGTGTCTAACCGGGGTCCTCGCGGTGGCCCTCCGGGAGAGGGAAGGTGTGCGTTCGGGGGACGAGCCTGGCTTCTTGTGTCTGCACCCGAGAACAAGGAATCGTCACAGACGCCCCTCAGGCTGCCGGCCGTGTGCAGACATACATGTGCCCACCATGCCTAGGACGCATCACGTTTCTGCCTACGGCTGCTGTATGTGAAATCAGACAAACGCCACAGGAATCTCGGGCTATGCAGGAGGGCACACTTCGGCTCGTTCATTCACACTAGCCCGCCGAGCCCCAAAGCTATTTACGGGCTCTGAAAGCTACAGTGCTGTCGAAACGAACAGTATTTTAGCCTCCTGATGTCAGCGCCACCTACAAATGAATATCATACACCATACATGAACAGGCCGTCACTCTCACATTTGCACCATGCATTACCCCCCCTCCAGCTTGTTCTACCAAGTGCTCGCCAGGCATCCGCTGTTTATTTTTGCATCGCGCTTCACTTTAAAGTGAAAGCGGGATGCAAAAATAAACACGCAGGTATCCGCTGTTTATTTTTGCATCGCGCTTAAAGTGAAAGTGAGATGCAAAAATAAACACTGCGCCATGTCTCCTTTTTTGTCCAATCAGAGAGCCGGACTGGCGCATGCAAGGCAGCGTGACGAAGCTTCTGATACGAAACTTCGTCACAACAGTCCTAATGCAGGCGAGCCAGTCCAGGTGGGCCAGAACAAAAAGCCAAAGGGACGCAGCCGGAAACCCTCCTTTTCAATGGGAAGCCAGCGTTTAACATAAATGCTGACGCTACCCAATGAAAAATTCCCCTTCTTGAAACTGACTTCATTACTATAGCTCTCGCAGGCGAGGAGCGCATGCGCGCTCCAACGCCTCGCGCGACCTAAAAGATCACAAGACCTGAGGCAAGGTCGGGCGCGAGGCTCCAACCCTGCTTGTGACGGACTGTGGGCGAGAATCAGCTGGCGGAGCTGCCGGGGAGAGTGACGCCTGGACCGGAGGTATATAGATGCAGAAAGGAAGGCAGTATATGTAGATTAAAGATGCACTAAATAAACTCCGGCTTTCAAGTGTTGTTGTACTTTAAATTCATTTTCTTTATTTATTTATATATATAATACCTACTGGCAGGTGCCAGTAGGTAGTTATAGTTAGGACCTTGTTTCTATTCAGAAAGCATTTTTTCTTTTGCCAATATCTTTTGCTCCGTTCGGCAAATCTTAGCGCAATTTTCAAAACTAATGATAAGCTCAGGTCAGCTCCTGTCCTGAAAGTTTCGGGGTGAACCATCAAACTGGGTCTGAGAAAAAAGGGTGGTCCCAAAATGTGTTTTCTCAATGTTTTTGTCGCAGCTACAGCCCGAACCGCTGAACGGAATTACGCCAAATTTGGCAGAAAGGTAGCTCTTGGTCCAGAGTGCACTCTTTTTGTTATATGGTGTAAATCCATTCAGTAGTTCCTGAGAAATTCATATATTTAGATATATTAGTATTTGGTGTCCGCGGTGGATCCGCGAACCCTCCCGATCACGAGCTTGATTCTGATTGGCTGCCAACACTTCAAACCAGGAAGTGTTGGCAGCCATCCTGTGACTCAGTTGAATCAAGTCACAAGAAAAAGGGTTAAAAAAGTATTAAAATCAAGAAAAGGGGGCAGGTTTGAAACACCCTGATCCCCCAAGCCTTCTCAGAGGGTCCCACAGGGACCCCAAGGGCCCAAAAATGCATCTAAAAAAATATTTTCGGTGGGATTTGCGTAGGGTCCACGAATCCGGCCAACATTTGTTTTTTAAAAGAAGCACGATCTCCCATACTTTAATTAAGCCCTGAGTGGGCCAGGTCCCGGGGGCAATGTCAAAATATGGTGTGGGGGCCTGCAGGGGCCTCCGCAGCCCCGGGGAGCACCACCTCCACAGGCTTTGTTTATAATATGCGGGGGCACATGCCCCCCCCGCATAGCCGGGAAACACCACCTCTCTGGGGCTTTGTTTATAATATGCAGGGGTACGTTGTCCCCCGCAGCCCCAGGAACTGCCACATCCCCAAGGCTTTTTTTATGGAAAAGGTGTGGTGGAGTTCCTGCCCCTCCCAAACTGCCCCGGGGAACACCACCTCCCCGGGGCATATATTATGTAAATGTGGGGATCCGTTGCGGACCCCCGAGGACCGCAACCTTCCCAAGGCTCTAAACGTGTTGGGGCCTCCTTGGCCCTGGAGACCGCCATTCCCAGGGTCGGCTCCAGCAATGTCCTGGGGTCCCACCCCTGGGACATTGCAGTTTGCTATGGCAGGGCGGGAAACCTGTTTCATAGCAAATGTCCATGCAGCAAATCAGCCTTGCTTTTGGGCAAAGGGAGCTGCATGTCAGCAGGTCCCTTTTCCCAAAAGCAATGCTGGCTCCCGCAGGAGGTGGGGAGCTGGCAGGGACTGTGGGGGCATTGAGGCTCCCCCCGCAGTCCCCAACATTGTGGCCATACCCGTGGGGATGTGGTCCCAGGGGCCTAAAATGGCCCGGCAGGGGGGCCACTCGTCCCTCCTCCCTTTTTTAATTATTTTATTTTTTAAAAGACTTAATGTTGGGCCCCGGGGGATGGGGTCCCCGGGGCCAAAAGTGGCCCAGGGAAGGGGGCCACGCGGCCCCCTTTCCATAAAAAAAGTTTTTGCCAGGCCCCTACCATTTCAATAATTTGTATTTGTTTTTAAAAATGGCTCAGGCCCAAGGGAATAGGGTCTCCAGGGCCCAAAAGGATCAAGGGAAGGGGGGCCACACAGCCTCCTTCCTAAAAAAAAGAAACCGGCAACTCACAGGACGCCCATCCCCTCCCTCCATCAATCTGCAAACGGGCCTCCTGGCACGTTCTGGGTCGGGGGATTAGGTTCCCTTTGATCCTAAGGGTCCTTAGGGGCAAACTAGCCCATCAGATAACTCCAGTAAACCCCACACAGTGGGATTTCTGAGAGGTGGTCTGAGGCCACGCCCCTTTTTTACAACACTCTGCAAACGTGCCTCTTGGCTCACTGCCAGGAGGCACGTTTGCAGAGTGGTGTAAAAAGGGGGTGTGGCCTCTGGCCACTCTCAGCAATCCAGCTGTGTGGGGCTTACTGGAGGTAACAGGAGGGCTAGTTGGCCCCCAGGGATCCTCAGGAGTCAAGGGGACTTCATACCCCAACCAAGAACACGCCAGGCAGCGCTTTTGCAATGTGGTGGAGAAAGGAGGCATGGCCTGTGTCCACCTCTCAGCAATCCCACTATGTGGGGATTACTGGAGGTGACAGGTAGGCTAGTTGGCGCCTAAGGACCCCCAGCAGTGAAGGGGACTTCAATCCCCATCCAAGAGTGCACCAGGGAGCGCGTTTACAGAGTAGTGGGTAAAGGGGCATTGCCTGCTATGAGAACTAAGCAATCCTGCTCTGTGGGACTTACTAGAAGGATGTCACTGGAGGCCAACTACCCCTCCTGTTACCTCTAGTAAGTCCCACACAGTAAGATTGCTAAGAGGTCTTTGGAGGCCACACACCCCCTTTCTCCACCACTCTGCAAATGTGCCTCTGGCACACTACTGGTTGGGGGATTAAGTCCACTTTACTCCTGAGGGACTTTGGGAGCCAAGAAGCCCTCCTGGTACCTCCTGTAAATCCTATGCAGCTGAATTCCTGAGCACTAGTCAAAGACCCAGACCCCTTTCTCCACCACTCTGTAAATGCGACTACTAGTTAAAGAAGCATTTGCAATGTAATAGGTCTCCTATTTGAGAGAGTTAGAGCTATTGGTGTTGTAAATGTAAACATTTTTTACTAATGTTTTTGGTGTGAAGTGGATGTACGTTGTATGTAGTGGAATTATGTGGTATGTTGTGCGGTGAAATTATATGGACAGAAAGTATGTAGTATTTAGTGTATAGGAATTAAGTAGAGTGGGATTATGTGTTATAGAGAGTAAATATGTAGTATGGTAGTCTGTGTCGCAGAGTGGTAACCTCAGGTTTAGTCTTCCTCATTTCCATAGAAGCTAAACTATAAACTCAATGAGACAAAAAAAAGAAGGAACCACTGAGGAGCACTTCTGGACCTAGTCATAGGTACGAGCAGGGCCACCGGAATTATGCGACTGTTTGGCTGCACCGATTTTTGCATAATTATGCATTTTCCGCATTTGCCACATAATCCATCATCTGCTGCATAATCTGCAGAATTGAACAAAAATACTTGTTTCTAGCTCAAACGGCTCAAATGTTACCAACAATGCAGCGACAAGTGTTATAGCGGGGTTGAAGGCCCTTTGCAAACCTGGAATGGTAACCTGTTACTTATTGCTAAATGTGGGTGTTAAATTGGTACTAATGGTGCACAAACTATTCTTTCTTCTTTCTGTATCTCTGGTGCCTCTTTCTGCATTTCTCTCCCTGCTTTCTGCACCTTTCTTTCTTTTTTTGCACTTCCCTTGCCTCTTTCTGCACACCTCTCCTGCTTTCTATACCTCCCTTCTTTCTGTACCTCTCTTGCTTCTTTCTGCACCTCTCTTGCCTCTTCTTGCACCTCTATTGCTTCTTTCTGCACTTCTCTTGCTTCTATCTGCACCGTCTTCCCTGTTTCTGCACCTGTCTTGCCTCTTTCTGCACTCTCTTGCCTCTTTTTGCACTTCTCTTGCCTCTTTCTGCACCTTGCTTGCTTCTTTCTGCACTTCCCTTACTTCTTTCTGCACCTCTCTTTCTTCTTTCTGCACCCCTTTATGCACCTCTGTTGCTTCTTTCTGCACTTCTATTGCCACTTTCTGTACCTATCTTGCTTCTTTCTGCACCCCTCTTCCCTCATTCTGCACCCCTTTTCCCTCTTTGTACACTTTTGTTGCCTGTTTCTGTACCTCTCTTACCTCTTTCTATACTTCTCTTGCCTCCCTCTGTACTTCTCTTGCCTCTTTATTAATTTCTGTTGCTTCTTTCTGCACTTCAATTGCCTCTTTCTGCACACCTCTTGTCTCTTTCTCCACCTGTTGCTTCTTTCTGCACTTCTCTTGCTTCCTTCTGCACCTCTGTTGCTTCTTTATGCACCTATATTGCTTATTTATGTACCCCTCTTGCCTCTTTCTGCACCTCTCTTCCCTCTTTCAGCACTTCTTTTGCCTGTTTCTGTACCTCTCTTGCCTCTTTCTGCAGTTCTCTTGCCTCTTTCTGCACCTCTGTTGCTTCTTTCTGCTCTTCTCTTGCTCTTTTCCTCAGCTCTCTTGCTTGTTTCTGCACCCCTGTTTCCTCTTTCTGTACCCTCTTTCTTCTTTCTGCACCCCTCTTCCCTCATTCTGCACCCCTTTTCCCTCTTTGTACACTTTTGTTGCCTGTTTCTGTACCCCTCTTACCTCTTTCTATACTTCTCTTGCCTCCCTCTGTACTTCTCTTGCCTCTTTATTAATTTCTGTTGCTTCTTTCTGCACTTCAATTGCCTCTTTCTGCACACCTCGTCTCTTTCTCCACCTGTTGCTTCTTTCTGCACTTCTCTTGCTTCCTTCTGCACCTCTGTTGCTTCTTTATGCACCTATATTGCTTATTTATGTACCCCTCTTGCCTCTTTCTGCACCCCTCTTCCCTCTTTCAGCACTTCTTTTGCCTATTTCTGTACCTCTCTTGCCTCTTTCTGCAGTTCTCTTGCCTCTTTCTGCACCTCTGTTGCTTCTTTCTGCTCTTCTCTTGCTCTTTTCCTCAGCTCTCTTGCTTGTTTCTGCACCCCTGTTTCATCTTTCTGTACCCTCTTTCTTCTTTATGCACCCCTCTTCCCTCATTCTGCACCCCTTTTCCCTCTTTGTACACTTTTGTTGCCTGTTTCTGTACCTCTCTTACCTCTTTCTATACTTCTCTTGCCTCCCTCTGTACTTCTCTTGCCTCTTTATTAATTTCTGTTGCTTCTTTCTGCACTTCAATTGCCTCTTTCTGCACACCTCTTGTCTCTTTCTCCACCTGTTGCTTCTTTCTGCACTTCTCTTGCTTCCTTCTGCACCTCTGTTGCTTCTTTATGCACCTATATTGCTTATTTATGTACCCCTCTTGCCTCTTTCTGCACCCCTCTTCCCTCTTTCAGCACTTCTTTTGCCTATTTCTGTACCTCTCTTGCCTCTTTCTGCAGTTCTCTTGCCTCTTTCTGCACCTCTGTTGCTTCTTTCTGCTCTTCTCTTGCTCTTTTCCTCAGCTCTCTTGCTTGTTTCTGCACCCCTGTTTCCTCTTTCTGTACCCTCTTTCTTCTTTCTGCACCTCTCTTGCCTGTTTCTGCAACTCTCTTGCCTCTTTCTGTAGTTCTCCTGTCTCCTTCCTCACCTCTGTTGCTTCTTTCTGAAATTCTCTTGCCTCTTTCTGCACCTCTCTTGCCTCTTTTTGCACCTCACTTGCCTCTTTCTGCACTTCTCTTGCTTCTTTCAACACCTCTGTTGCTTCTTTCAGCACTTCACTTGCCTCTTTCTGCACTTCTCTTGCCTGTTTCTGCACCTCACTTGCCTCTTTCTCTACCTCTGTTGCCTCTTTCTGTACCTCACTTGCTTCTTTCTATACCCCTCTTGCCTCTTTCTGCACTCCTCTTCCCTCTTACTGCACCTCTCTTGCCTCTTTCTGCACCCCTTTTCCCTCTTTCTGCACCTCTCTTGCCTGTTTCTGGACCTCTCTTGCCCCATTCTGCACCCCTGTTGCTTATTTCTGCACTTCGCTGGCCTCCTTCTGCACCCTTCTTGCCTCTTTCTACACCTCTGTTGCTTCTTTCTGCACTTCTATTGCTTCTTACTGTACCTTTCTTGCTTCTTTCTGCACCCCTCTTTTTTCTTTCTGCACCCTTCTTCCCTCTTACTGCACCTCTCTTGTCTCTTTCTGTACCTCTGTGCCTTCATTCTGCATTTCTCTTGCCTCTTCCTGCAGTTCTCTTGCATCTTCCTGCATATATGTTGCTTCTTTCTGTACCTCTCTTGCTTCTTTCTGCACCCCTCTTGCTTTTTCTGCAACCCTCTTGCCTCGTTCTGCACCTCTTTTGCTTCTTTCTGCACTTCTCTTGCTTCTTTCTGTACTTTCTTTGCTTCTTTCTGCAACCCTCTTACCTCTTTCTGTACCCCTTTCCTCATTTGCACCTCTGTTGCTTCTTTCTGTACTTCTCTTGACTCTTTCTGCTCTTCTCCTGCCTCTTTCTGCACATTTCTTACTCTTTCTCCACCTCTCTTGTTTTTTTTCTGTACTTCTCTCCCCTCTTCTATATTCAAATGGAAAGTGCACTGTGTCAAGTTTAAAGGTCTGTGTGCTCCTTTGACTGGGGTGTATGTCTACTTGTACATGTATTCTCACATTTGTTATACATCTGAAGATGGTAGCTTAAAAAGTGGGTAGCTTCTCCTATAGGTGGTCACATTTTCTCAGTTATGTTCTGTCATTCAGTTGCTCAGGCAGACATGTCTTATGTATATAGGTGTTATAGAGCCCCTCAAATATACTATTGAATAACCACTCGCCCTGTATCATGAGCAGAAATAAATACATACACCTTTTTGTACACAAATTTCCAGAGTATGCTGTTTGTACACAGGTATTCAAGTATTTGTATGTTTATTTTTATATATCATGTCACTAGGTAAAAGCAGAGACACACATGCATACCTTCACAAACTTGGTTAGACTTGCAACAGTGATATGGTTAGGATTGCTGTTTCGAAGAGTCGAAGGGTGCCTGGGACTGCTGGATAAACTGAGCCACTTAAGGAGAACACCCCATAGCCACAAGGGTCACCTCTCAACAGCCAGCCCACCAGATGCAAGCAGATGAGACAATCCCAGGACAGAGGAGGATATGGCAGGGGACAAGGAACCAATGGCACCTGCCAGAAAGGGCCCACCGCCAACCTCAACAACAGAGGAAACTAAGGTCTCCGGCTCCAGCAGGTGCCACCAGGATTACAGAAGGCCTGTCTAACTTGACCTTCAGCAAGACCCTCTGAATCAAGGCAATCGGGGGAAAGGCATATATCAAGCCCCCCTCCCACCAAAAGGACAGCGCATCCACTCGCCAAACCGAGTCCGACTGAACCAGAGAGCAAAAGCTGTCCCTAAAGGCATTTCCCGTGGCAGTAAACAGGTCCACTACCGGGATCCCAAACCTTCCCATGAGCCCCCCAAATACCTCCAGCATCAAGCACATGTCCGACAGGGAGGGAAACAACCTGCTGAAGTGATCCGCCTCCGAATTCAAAACCCCCATCAGATGCAACGCCCTCAGAGACAACAAGTTCAACTCTGCCCACCGGAGAAATCTGCTGTGCTAACAAGTTGAGGGAAGTCTCCTTCGCACTCCGCTGGTATTTGACATAACACACCACCACGGTGTTGTCTGTCCTCACCAGCACATCTCGCTGTAGGAACCAAGGAAGAAAATGAGCCAAGGACAATTGAACAGCCTTCAATTCCCTCCAATTGGAAGATATCCCCACTTCCAGGACCGACCAGATGCCCAAAACAGACTCCTGGGCCAACATACACCCCCAACCCAGCTCGCTGGCATCCGTAGTCAGTACCACTCTCTCCTGGGACACAAAGGGAGAGCCCTGCAAGAGCTTCTGATCCTCCAGCCACCAGGACGATCCTGGGAAATTCCCCCTCCAATCAACTGTTCGTAATACTGAGACCCCGGATTCTAATGTCCCAGAACATGATTCACCAAAGGGTACAGGTGCACCCGAGCCCAAGGAACAATCGTCACTGTAGCAGACATCAACCCCTGAACCCTTAACCATTGCCGAGCCGTGGAAGAAGGGGAGACCAACACCTTCCTCAGCTCATACACCAGGGTCAGTCTGCGAGCCTCCAACAGGTAAACCTTCCCCAGCTTTGTGTTGAAGATCTCCCCAATGAACAGCAGTTCCTGAGTGGGGCACAGGTGGGACTTCTCCAAGTTCAGAATCCACCCAAACTTCTGCAGGAGTCGGCAGACATCCTGGGTATGTGATTTCGCCTTAAGGAAAGAAGAGGAAGAGATCAACCAGTCATCCATGTAAGGAAGCACCTGATCCCCTGAGCATGCAATAACCCAAACAAGGTTGCTGACACCTTAGTAAACACCCTAGGCGAGGCAGAGAGACCAAATGGCAATACCTGGAATTGGTAATGATTGACGCCCACACAAAACTGCAGAAACCTCTGGCATGCCATGTGCACCGGCACATGAAAATATGCTTCCCTGAGATCCAGGGAAGCCAAGAAATACCCCATGGACAGGAAGGGCAGAATCATCTGTAGAAACACTATTTTGAAGAACTGATGAGGGATGCACAAATTCACAGCCTTCAGATCCAGAACAGGACGAAAGCCCCCATTGGGTTTTTGAATCAGAAACAGGATCGAGTAAACCCCCGATTCTGCTGACTCACAGGCACCCTCACCACGGCCCCTTTGGAAACCAGGTCCTGCACCCCCTCCAACAGAGCCCGACACTTGACCGGAGATCTGGGAACAGGGGTATCCCGGAACACGTCCCCTGGCGGCTCCTCAAATTCTATCAGTTATCCCATCCTGACAATCCTTAGGGCTCATTGATCTCTGAAAAACTCCTCCCATACCGGAAAAAAAGACCTGAGGCGACCCCCAACCGGAGCCTCCTCCGAATATCTCCCATGGTCATGATTTGGAAGGACATGAAGAACTGGAGGCACCCTGCTGACCCCGAGAGTTGTGAAAGGAAGCCCACAAAAGGGCTGGGCTGCCATCTTCGTTTGAAACGCTTGCCCAAAATCCCGTATATAACCAGCAAACCTCCCCTTTGGCGACGAGCAGACCAGAGCCGACAACTTTTTGTCCTCCGCCATTTTTTTTATCAAAGCCTCCAACTGTTCACCAAACAGTTTGGAGCCTGTGAAAGGAATCTTCATGAGAGCAGCCTTCTGTGCTGCCTCTGCTTTCCAAGGCTTAAGCCACAACTGGCTCCTAGCTGCCACCAAGGCACCAGCCGCCGCTGCACCACTAGGAGAATCAAAGAACAAGTCAACCAGGAAATGCAACTGCTGCTCCAACATTGTCAAGGACTCAGAGAGATCCTCATCCTGTAGCAGCTGCTCCAAAATACCCTGACATTCCTTTATCAGAGGCTACATCAAATAGCTAGTGTAAGGGGCAGAACGAACCACAAGGTTGGAAGCCGCAAAGGACCTTTCCAAAGCCCCTTCAACTCACTTGTCCCCAGGATCAGAATGAACCGCATCCTCAGAAACCACCAGGCTCTGAGACGCCAGTACCACCAGCAGTGAGTCCACCTTCACCACCAAAGGAAATTCCTCTGAGAACCCTTGTAAAGGATATCTTTTAGCCAGAAACCAGGGAAAAGTATGTTTGTAAATATCCGTCCATTCTCCCTCCAGCACATTCCGTACTGACTTATGAACAGGAAGGCACTCAGGCTCCCTCCTCTGATAATTGGTGAAAAAGTCCTCCGACTTATCACCCTCCGAGGGATCAGGGAACCCCAAATTGTCCTGCACATGGCGCAAGATACCGTGAAGGGCTGCCCCTTGGACAAATCGACCCTTCAACTCTTCTTCCGAATCTTCATCAGGATCAGGGACTGCCGGGGCATTCAACTTCTGTCGTTTAGGCCCATTGGAATCCCTAGCCAGAAATGCCCAGCCACCGCGGCTTCAATCATCTTGTGCTCCTCCGAAAAGGAAGGAGCAGAGGAGGGCACAGCAACCAGCACCTCCTCCTCTAGGTGCTTACACTTCTCTGACCGTTTCCCATCCATGACGAGCTATGGGCAGAGGAACACCCACAACCTATATAGGTCAACTAATCAACATCCGACTTAGTAATGGCCAATCAGAGGAAGCCCAAATACAAACCAGTCAATCCCCACAGGACAGGAGGCTAATCCATAGAAGCCACTCAAACTGGGAGGCACACGTAAGTAAAATATCTAGAAAAAAGGCTCTGTGATGCATCCTGGCTTCCATGGAATACCAAAAAACAGCCCATAGCCATGCAATTAGGTCAAGCGGCCATACACGGGCCCCAGTCCTCCTGCAGGTCCCCGTGGACCGGTCGTATGAGAACGGCTGCGTTAATTGAGGCAGACATACCAGACCGGAGCTTGCTGCTCCAATTCGCAACCGCTGTCCAGACTCCACTCTCCAAAATAGGAAAAGCGATCCCGCTTCGACGGGACTCTCGCCCCCAATGGTAAAGATGCCCGCTAATGCAGAGCGGCTGCTCCCTCCCCAGAGGAGGAGTCTCCCCGCCATGCCCAGGCATGCCAGGAAGTGCAGCCACAGAATTCCACCAACAAAAACCCCCAGGTGGTCCCGCTGAAGCAGGGACTGTGCCCGGGAGGGTGAATTTTCTTCAGACAAGCCTGGGGACAGGGGTAGCTTCGGGTGGGCAATATTGTGGGTAAATCAGCTGCCCGACAAGGAAAACACAGTCCCACTACAGCAGGTACTTGAAGCATAACCCCACACAATGGTCGCTACAGCAGAATGCCACACACTCATCTGATAATCCAAAACTAGTGGCAGCAGTCACCTCCAGTAGAGAGTCTTACACAGAACCATCCGCAGAAAACAGGATGTGCTGCTGTGGGTCAGGGGTTATGAGCCACAGGATTTTGGAGTGGCCTGGAGGGTAGGGATGGGCTAAGGAAGTTTTGCTTGGAAGTTCTGTGGGAGGATATATTGATCATGCGTTAATGACTGTGACAGGGAGGTCTTACGAGGAGGTAATAAAGTATCTGTGAAATTGTGCATACCTGTGCTACCATATTTTGCCAGGGCCTGTTTGTGTTTGAGTTCTCCAGATTTGACCATTTGATCATTTCTGTCTCTGGTCTATTATAGGGAAAATGCATTACTGTCTGTATTTTGAAAGGAAAGACACAATTGTCTGCTCAACCCAATTTAGAGGGTTAAGTAGTCAAGGTTAGAGCAGCTATTGGGGGTATGGAAGGTGCAATGTTATGGTAGGTTGTGGTCCTACTAGGAAGGATTTGAGGTGGATCTGTGGGTGTCTTTATCTTTTTCACATTGAGATTGAAAGCTCTCAGAGAAATCTGATCATAAATTGAGCACTATAGTTTAGAAACCAATTAATGAAACTCGTTTTGTTGTCTGATGGGCCAAAGAAGATGTACAGCGTCAGTATTTTAGGTGCATTGTGTATAGGTTCAACAGTAGGCATTAGAATGAGGAGGAGTTTCTTGAGTCATTTATTTTACTTAATCATTTTCAATCACACTCCTCTTTTCAAGATGGATGTTAGTACTCTTTATAAAGTAACAGCCACGGACACCCTATTTTTCTTTACAACACTTTAAGGAGCATACATCACCCTTAAGAGCAAAAACACATTTCAGTGTAAGACCTCCATTGGTGGCGTGTTGACACATTTAGGAGCCCACATGCGCCCCCAATGCAGTCATTGGCCTCTTCACCTGACCATTCTTGCAATGCAATTCTTGCAAGTGGCCCATAAAAAAAACATTATGTCCCTAACCTGGGCTCTTCGGAATACACTGTCACTACTAATGAGGGCCTGAATGGCCAGTAATTAGCTGTGAGACTGAAATTTTCCTCTTGCCTGGTCCAAAATGTGAAAGACATTTCCTACAATCAATTGCTAAGGGTACCCGAATGAACCAATGGCTGTAGGGTGCTGCTTCACAGGCGCTTTCTGTGTATGGTCTTGGTGTTGATGACATAAAGTCTGACAGACTGCTGAAGTTTTCCATAGCCAGACCTGAAAGCAAACCTAACAGTTGGGGTAAACTCACAAAACTAAACAAGGTTGGCCTATGAAAACGAAACCTTACCCAGGAGGCACCAGGGCCTTGTGAAATACGGAGGCATCCATTGTTAAACTGAATTGCTTCGGGACAAATTGATAAACATGAGAAATAGGACATTCCCATTGAGAACATGATACCACTCAATTTTGCAAAGTAATCACATACTCCCCACTCTCGGTGTGTTCCAATAAGTTTAAAAAATACACGTGTGTGAACTGTTGTAATTAAAAACATATGTACACATATACTGTTAAAGGTAAAACGTTCATTTTGCATTCCTAAATGAGATGAAATGAGATCAACTGGCTAAGGGGCCTGAGACCTTTTCTTTTGGACTACTCTGGTTGCCGTAGTTCTTCATATTTTACCATGGGCAGCTGCGGCCCTGCATTATTGTTCACACCATTCCCAAGCCGAAGAATGCCATGTATCCCCGCCCGGCTCCTAGAATATATTGTCCAGGCTCTTTTACAACAATAGTAGTCCTGTCAGGAACAATGTAATGTATCAGACTAGAAATCACCCACCCACCTAGTTTCTATAAAAAAGGTCTGATATTGTAACTCAACTAGGCGCATGTCAGACAGATCCTAACATTAATTTGAGCCACGCTGTGCAACAAATCAGAAACGACAGAAAACGAGTGTTCTGTGTATTTTTGTTGTTTGTGTGCTGTAGCCAGCCAAGCTGTCCGCGCGGCGGCCTCTAATTACAACGAGCGCAGCCCCTCTGCCTGTCACCCTGACCTGCACGTGCTCACCGCCACGCGGTCGGAGCACATGTGCGATCCAGGAATATTCCACTGCCGAGACTGCACTGCACTAACACTGCAGTGATGAGCAGGAGGGAGTGAAGAGGCCAGGCGTTTTTCCATGAATTCCTCGGCTCACAGTCATGGCTGCCAAGTTTACAGTGTCCTTATGTCTGACGTTTCAGTGCGCTCATGGACGGAGGGGAGGGGAAGGGGGGAGGGGTTAGTGGGGCACTGTTCAGGGCCTCCACCTTCCATGGGGCCCATGGAGAAGTTCTCTTTTCCTCTATCTTCTTTCTATTGCGCTACATCAATATTTAGCATATTAATTAATATTAAACCCGAGGTTTTAAGTTGTAGAAAATGAGCAATAATATTCGAAGTTGTTCCAAACGGAGGTGCCCAACATATTTCTTGCCCAGGGTCCCCAAAACCCTTATGATCAAACTGCTGCTAATTAGTAACACATCATTGCCGTAGGAGTTACATTTTGATTGGCACTGTCACTCGCAGGTAAATGCATAATGGTAGCACAATGTCCAGATGAAAGTAAGCTTCCTAGCTGCCTATGCTGGCCTTGTGTTGGAATCAGCAATGTTCCCTTTCTGTAAAACAAGCATTGGCAATCCCAATAGGTGTCAGGTATGCAAGAGCTATTGGCGTTGCCAATGTTTTAGCAATATTGTACACCAGAGTGGCTGCTGTTCAGCATGGCTAAAGTTTGTGTGGTAAAGGAGAGTGGCGTGGAGTGGAATGTCATTAAGTGGAGTAGGGAGGACTGGTGTAGAGTGGTGTGGAGTAGTGTACATTAGAGTTGAGTGGCATGGAGAGGAGTGAAATGGAGTGTAATGGAATAGCGTACAGTGCTGAGCAATGTCATGGAGGTAGTAGAGTGTCGTAGAGTGGAGGGGCTGTAGAGTTGAGTGACATAGATTAGAGTACATGTCGTAGAGAGGAGAAGAGTGTTGCAGAGTATAGTGGCATATAGAGGAGTAGATTGTCATAGAGTTGAGTGGCATAGAGTGGAGTAGAGTTGTTGCAGGGATTCTGCTTATGCACAGAACTATGCACAGGAAACCAGGACCTCAGTGAATTGTGGTGTACCAAAAACTCACCTCAGTACCTAGAACCCCTATCCGACTAGCATAAGTGTCTCATTCGTTCTCTGTATCATCTCGAAGCTACCAATGATTAGACAACCCAGAACAAGCGACTTAGAGTACTCTCAGGAATGGTGGGAATCAGAAACACCTTTTCGTTATTATTCTCATATCAGTCCACAACAAGAGTAATCAGAGACACGGTAAAGTTTAAAATGTTTATTTTCAACTACGTGCCCTAAGGTGCAGTACTTTGGATAACACAAGCAGACAAATGATTAAAAACAAAACCATCAGCATTGTTACAATACCATAGAAAATGAAGGGAGAAATCATATTACAAATGATAGTGGAATAAAGCAACCCTCCCCTCGCTAGTAAGCTAGTTTTATGAAACTAATAGAAGGTCTCTAGGCTTGAATAGGGAACCCAATACCATGAATATCAGCTTAGGTGAATCACATCACAGGATCAGCTCTGCTCTGTGTCTGGAAAAAGTTGTCTCCAAAGTGCCTGAATCATGATTGCAAATGCAATATTAAAGGCACCGAGTTTCAGATATTTGCAGCTGTGTGCGTGTTATGGCTAGAGCGTGGGACGATTAACATGAATTCAAAAGCATACATTGTTATTTGACCTTGATGGGTTCTGCGCACAGTGTTCAGACTAAGGTCATGGTGCACGTCTAGGGATGTGAACAGCAGACCGGTCTCATGTGAAGAAAAAGCAAGCAAGCAGTTCTTCGAGTAATAACAGCTACCTGCAGTGTCGCGTGCAAAAGCAGCAAAAGTGGCAAGATGGTGTTTTACATCTAAGGCGCTTATGCTAACATAGCAATGTGTGTACATGGAACTCCGTCTCCACTACAGAGTGTTGTAGAGTTGAGTGGTGTCGAGTGGAGTGGTATAGAGTGTCATGGAGCGGAGTGGCATAGAGTGTCAAAGGGGAGTGGCCTAGAGTGAAGTGGCGTAGTGTGCATTAATAATTACCAAAGTGGCGTAGAGTGCATTGATGTAGAGTGCAGTTACGTAGAGTGCAGTGGCATAGAGTAGAGTGGTGCAGAGTAGATTTCTGTGGTGTAGAGTGCAGTGGCATAGAGTAGAGTGGAGTAGAATGACGTAGAGTGAAGTGGCATAGAGTGGAGTGGTGCACGGTAGAATGGAGTAGTGTAGGGTGGAGTGCAGAGGTGTAGATTAGAGTGGCGTAGAGTGGCGTGGTGTAGAGTGCAGTAGCATAGAGTGTAGTAGCGTAGAGTTCAGTGGTTTAGAGTGCAGTGACATAGAGTAGACTTCAGAGTCATAGAGTAGTACAGCATAGAGTGCAGTGGCATAGAATGCAGTGGCGTGGAATAGATTTTTTCACATTATATTGGGGTGGAGTGATGCAGGGTAGGGAATAGTGGTGCAGGGTCGAGTGCAGTGGCATAGAGTAGTGGTGTAGGGCACAGTGGTATAGAGTAGAGTGGCGGAGTGGCGCAGAGTGTAGTAGAGTGGCATAGAATACAGTTGCATAGAGTGCAGTGGCATTGAGTAGATTTTTTCAGAGTAGAGTGAAGTGCTGTAGAGTGACTGGTGCAGGGTAGAATGGAGTGGTGCAGGGTAAAAAGAATTGGCGTTGAGTGCAGTGCTGCAGAGTGTAGTGGCATAGAGTTGAGCAGTGCAGAGTGGATTAGAGAGGTATAAGATGCACTGCCATAGAGTGCAGTGGCTTAGAGTGTATTGTTGAATGAAGTGGCGTAGTGGAGTGATGCAGGGTAGAGTGGAGTGGTGCAGGGCAGAGTAGAGTGGTGTGGGGAATAGTGGAGTGGTATAGAGTAGTGGTGTAGAGGGCATTGGTGTAAAGTGCAGTGTTGCAAAGTGAGGGGCGCAGAGTGGAGTGGTGCAGAGTGGAGTGGCCTAGACTGGAGTGGTGTAGAGTGCAGCGGCAAAGACTACAGTGGTGCATAGTAGAGTGGGGTAGAGTTCACTGATATAGAGTTGAGTGTGCAGAGTAGAGTGGAGAGGCATAGAGTGAAGTTGTGTAGATCACAGTGCCATAGAGTGCTGTGGTGCGCAGTAGTGTGGTGTAGAGTGCATTTGCTTAGAGTGCAGTAGAGTGGTGTAAAGTGATGTAGAGTGCAGTAGTATAGAGTAAAGTTGGGCATAGTATTGTAGCATAGAGTAGAGCGGCATAGAGTTCAGTGGCAGAGAATGCAGTGCTGCAGAGAAGAGTGTCATAGAGTGCAGTGGTGTAGAATAGAGTGGAGTAGAGTGCATCGGTGTTGAGTGCAGTGGTGTAGAGCAGTGACGGTCGGCATGACTCACGAGTTGCGGGGTGGGGGTGCCGTGTGGGGGGGATGTCATGTGGTGGCAAGAGGGGCTTGAGTGCATACTATTGAAAAAAAAACTTACCTTGCGCTGGTTCCGCGTCTCTGCTCCTGCTCACCTCTGAACAGGAAGCACAGCCAGACCTGTAATTGGTAAGCACCCAGGCTCCCCTGAGCAATCACAATGCTGCAATGCAGGGGCTGGAGGGGTGGGCATGATCTCCATGCAGGCTGTAATGGAGCCTGCATGGAGAAGGGGGGAAGTGTGCATGGCCAAGTGGCCGACCAAGCAATCATTGCGCACTTAGGAGTGGGCAAACCACTCCTCCTCTGCCCCGCTCCCAGAGCACAGCAGCTCCGCCCACCTGTCCGCCCCCAAAGCAGGATGAAGAATAAAATGCTAATAACGCAAAGTTATTATCATTTTATGTTTTATGCTTTATACTGCTGGCAACCAGTGGGGCGATGCTCCTCCGCCATAGAGGAGGGGCCACTACTGGTGTAGAGTGGTGCAGAGTAAAGTGACAGACTGCAATGGTGTGGCATACAGTAGAGTATAGTGGCCTACAGTGCAGTGGTGCAGAGTAGAATGGCTTAGAGTGTATTGGTTTTGAGTAAAGTGGTGTAGAGAGTATTGGTGTAGAGTGCAGCGGTGTAGAATAGAGTTGAGTAGTGTGGAGTGTCATAGAGTGGAGTAGCACAGAGCGGAATAGATTAGACTACATTGGCATAGAGTAGATTGTTTCAGAGTAGAGTGAAGTGCAATAGAGTGCAGTGGTATAGAGTAGAGTTGTTTAGAGTAGAGTGTTGTAGAGTGCAGTGGTGCAGAGTAGATTAGGGTGGCTTAGAGATGATTGGTGCAGAGTACATTGGCGTAGAGTGGAGTGGTGCAGAGTAGAGTGGTGTAGAGTTCAATGGCAGAGAGAGCAGTATTGTAGAGTAAAGTGATGTAGAGTGAAGTGGCACAGAGTGGAGTGGTGCAGAGTAGAGTGGAGTGATGCAGGCAGAGTAGCATAGAGAAGAGTGATGCAGAGTAAAGTGGCATAGAGTGCATAGGCTTAGAGTGAAGTGCTGCAGAGTAGAGTGCAGTGGTTAGCGTGCAGTGGTGCAGAGTGCAGCAGAGTTGCATAGAGTTGAGTGGTACAGACTAGAGTGCAGTGGCATAGAGTTCATTGGCAGAGAGGGCAGTGCTGTAAAGTAGAGTGTCATAGACTGCAGTGGCATAGAGTATTTTGAGTGCATTGGTGTAGATGCAGAGGCATAGAGTAGTGTGGCATAAAGTAGAGTGGCAGAGATTGTAGTGTTGCAGACTATACTGTTGTAGAGTGAAGTGGTGTATAATAAAGTGGCGTGGAGTGCATTGTCATAGAGTACAGTGGCACATAGTAGAGTGACATAGAGAGCAGTGGTGTAGAGTACAGTGATGCAGAGTAGAATAGGGTGGCGTAGAATGCAGAGACAGAGTACAATGGCATAGAGTTCAGTGGCATAGAGTATAGTGGAAAAATAAACATCAAGCTCCCTGGAAGACACAGCCTGATATTTGACCTCCGCCTTGAATGCACAGCAGATGTGACAAGATAAAGAACAAGATTTAAAGGCCTGTTTACTGAAAGCGAGTTCGTGGAAGAATACAGTATACAAGAATTGGACAACGGTTGGGATATACTCGAGCTGGACAGCCTAAAGCAAATGAAGCCAGCAAATAGAAAGCCAGAAAATGTAAGTTACAAACCACAGAGCCAATGGTAAGCAACGGGTAGACTGCATTCCTAGATCAATTTTCTGAATGCCCCACAAGATGTCTTTAGCAAAGGTGGGCTGTGGCCTAAGGACAGTTCTTTAGTATGTTGCACTTCTACTGATGAGACAGTTTGGCAGTCAGCTATGCCCTGCAAAGTTGATGGGATGGGCCCTTGTCATCATCAGACAAGGGCCCTCTACCCTACATTAGGCAGAAGTACTACCCTCCTACTGTAGGATTATAGGTGAGATTGCACAACTCACTTATTCTGAAATCTACACAGAGAAGCAATAGTTCAGAGGAGACCCAGTAGCAGGAATCAGAGACAGTGTGGGATTACTGGCATACACCAGAGAGTGTAAGGCAGACCAATATACAACGGAGGGAGCAGGATTCATATTAGATATACACAATAAACACTATGCCAGTTGTGCAGTTTTAGATAAATGCACAGTTTCCTGGACAGATGGAAGACTTTGGTATGGGAAAGACAGTGAGTGACTGTCCCAAAATGTCCAGAATAAACATACATAGAGTCAGCTGGCACATGCAGGACCCTTTTGGTGGCCTGACTCGCTATTTCCCCCAGGTTGATTGATGTCATATCTACTGCTCTTCTTAGGTGCAGTGACATGTGAGAGGCAGCTTCCCTGGAAAGCCCAGAAAAGAAAAGGTTTATGAGATGAGGGGGCGTGGCCAGCCGGGCAACATGGCGGACGCGAGCGACTGAGGCTCCGACCGTTACCTCCCGGACATCCTGTAACTTATCCTGTGGAGGGAGCGGATCGTGGTCGCTGGAAGCGGACCCGACGCGGGGCAGCGCGGAGCAGCTGAGGCGGCCCCGAGAGCGGCAACTGAGGGGTGCTGTGACCCAGCGGAGCTCGAGCGGTGAGGGGGCGCGCGACGGCCTGTGAGGCGGGGCCTGCTGCGAGGCCCGGCGGGGACGCTGCGAGACGGCGCTGGCAGCGAAGTTGGTCCCCTGGCGGCTGTGGACCCTTGGAGGCTGAGAGCTGCTGCCTCCGGTGACCGCGGCTGGTGGGGGCCCTGGCGAGTGCTGAGGAGCTGCGGTCACGTGGGGCGGAGCGAGGTGCCCGGACCCTGCGGGCCGCGAGATCACCACGCATCACAGGCAGCGGCAACGGACTGCGGGGAGGTGACCGCCCGGCGGGGCCAGTGCACAGGGGAGCCACGAGACCCGAGTGGCGAGCCGAGAGGGGCTGGGCTGGGCGCCTACAGCGGTGAGTCCAGAGGCCGGAGTGCGTGGGAGCAGGCGGCGTGCAGCGGAAGGTCCCGAGCTGAAGGGGCCTGCACGGCGGAGCCTACGCTGGGGCGGCTGGGAGAGGACAGTCGCCGCGCGGGAGGACCCAGAGGCAGCGGAGCGGACACTGAGGCCTGGGGCTGACGCCCTCCCACGAGAGGCGCCGCACGGAGAGTGACCGGAGTTGGTGGACGGCGCGCTGGCCATAGAGGGGGCAGCCTGGAGCACTACTTTGAAGAGGTGAGACGCCCGCGCCCGGGGCACTGGACGCTGAGCCGCCGGGAGAGTGACCCCGGCTGTGGGACTGGCCCGTGCACCGAGAGGGGCCAGCAGGGACCTTGACTGACCGACGACTCCTTAGAGTGCTGGTGAGGAGGTGTGGAGCCCTGAGGGGGGCCGGTTGCCGTTTGGGACTGTGGCGGGGCCCCTGATCCTTCCCCCCCGCTGACTTAGACCTGGCGGCTGGGCCCCGGGACTGACTTGGGGCCGGGTGCCGGCGCAGCTTGGAGGGCCCGCGGCGGGTCGCGTGCTTGGCAACGACCTGTGAATGCCGACCGCTCAACAATACGCGATGGGCCGGCTACGAGACAAGACGCAGCAGGGTCAGCTACGGGCCGGGACTACGGACCCCGCGCAGAGTCGGCCGGGGGGAGACGCGGAGTCGCAGGCGGCGGCCCTCTCGACCAAGATGGACACCATGCTGGCGGCAGTGGAGAGGCTCGGCGCCACCCTGGACCAGACGCGGGCGTCCCTGGAAACGAGGATAGACAAGGTCACGTCTGACTTCACCCTCCTCCATGCTGACCACCGCAAGCTGGCCGAGAGAGTGGAGTCACACGGCCAGGCGCTCAAAGAACTACAGCCTACCGCGCGGAGCCATGGCGCGGCGTTGCAGGATGTACTGGACCGGGTTCACGCGCTCGAGGACAGGGTTGACGAGGCGGAAGGACGCTCGAGGCGCAACAACATTCGCGTGGTGGGTCTCCCGGAGGGAGTGGAGGGCAGGCACCCAGAGCAATACGTTGAGACCTGGCTGAGAGGCCTCCTGCCCCAGGGGGTGCTGTCTCAACACTTCGTGGTGGAAAGGGCGCACAGAGTGCCGGCGCAGAGACCCCGACCGGGGGCCCGACCCCGACCGTTCCTCTTCAAGCTCCTCAACTACCGGGACAGGGACGCGATCCTCGGCGAAACTCGAAGAACTGGTGACCCGACCGTGGGCAGTAGCCGAGTTATGCTCTTTCCTGACTATACCGCAGCCGTCCAGCGGCGACGCAGTAATTATATGGCGGTGAAGCGCCAGCTGCGAGAGTTGGCTCTCCCTTACTCCCTGCTGATCCCGGCCCGCCTACGAGTAGTGGCAAAAGAAGGGACACGCTTCTTCGACTCCCCAGACGACGTGTGGGACGGGCTGGAGGAGTCGGGACAATGGACAGGGGCGAGGCCTGCTGGCTCGGAGGTCGACGGCCGCCCGGGGAGGCGATCCAGGAGACGAGGGCGCCGAGGGGCGCGGCGAGAGGCGCAGCTGGGACCAGTGGCACCTAGCCCGGAGAGGATCCGGATGGAGCGGCAGGGAGCGCTGGAGGCAGTGGCGACGCTTGGGACGCCGCCCGCCGGTGACCGCCTGAACGCCTGCACGCCCGCAGGGGCGGGAGCGAGTGGGGCGTCGTCCCCGTCCACAGTGGTCTCGGAGGACTTGCTCCTGCCAGTGGTGACCCCGCAGACGGCGGACCTAATTGCGTGACCAGTTGGCGAACTGCCGAAGGTTTGATAACAGTTGCGGGCAATGCCCTGGGGTCACGTGGCGGCCTTGGGACTGTACTGGTCGGATCCGGGACCCTGGACCCACTTGGGGGGGCAGAGGGCCTAGAACTGGAAGAGCCTGGCCCTACGGGGGTGGGGCTGGGTGATATATGTGCATCCCCTACTATTGCAGCTGTGGCAGCCTCCCGCGGGGGGCTCGCATTGGACCTGCACGACGGTTCAGCTCCGGACCGGATTCTGCTCCTTATTCTTCCAGTTAGGATAGGGGAGGGGTATGGGTCCCAGAGGTTGTTACGATTGCACGAACCCCATTTGTTCTCACACAACAATAGCCTAATTTTACTTGGCGTTCTAGAGGTTTGGACGGATGCCCCGTTGGGAATACGCCCTGATTGTTATATTGTTCATGTTGGTTCTATTGTTTATCTGGCAGCGCGCTAACATGCTCCCCCCCGGCTGCGGTCCCCCCCTCTCCCTGGTGGGGGCGCCCTGGCCCCAGTCCGGCTTGCTCATCTCGACTTGTAATGACACACACTAATATTGTGACCTGGAACATACGGGGCATGCACACACCGTCCAAGCGCTACGCCATCTTCTCCTATCTGCAGCGACACTCAGTCGGGATTGCTCTCCTACAGGAGATGCACATGTCCTCGACGGAATTGGGCAGGCTTTCTCGGCGCTGGAGGGGACACACGTATGGCACTGTTTATTCGGCGCACGCGCGGGGCACGCTCATCTGGGTGCGAGCAGGAGTTCCTTTTGTCTGCACGGAGGTGGTAGTGGACCGGGAGGGGAGGTACACCTTGGTGCGGGGGAAGTTGAATGGCCAAGAGCTGTTGCTAGGCTCGCTGTATGCGCCCAACGTGGATCAGGCCTCTTTCTTGACACGATTGACGCAGCTCCTACACCCTTATGCTGGGCTCCCCTGGCTGCTGGGAGGGGATTTTAACATGGTACTAGACGTCCAGTTGGACCGATCCTTCCCGCCCCTCCGCGCCACGGCGGTGGAATCTAACGCCCGGGCGTTGGGGGATTGGCTCACGCACTGGTCGCTGCAGGACTTGTGGCGCACACTTCACCCGACGGACAGACTGTACTCCTACTACTCGGCGGTCCATGATCTCCATGTGCGACTGGCCAGGGTGGTGGGGACCCAGTCGTTGCTCCCGCTTATCGAACAGTCGGAATATCTGGGGCGGACGCATTCCGACCACAACCCCCTATGGCTCCGGATCTGCTGAGTGGCGGACCGCCCGCCGGTGCCCACCTGGCGACTTCAGCCGAGCGCCCTGGAGGACCCGGAGTTCCGCTCCTCCCTTGGTACGGCCGTCCTGGCCTACTTTGAGGCTAACGAGGGGACGGCGAGCAGTGCCTTGGTGGAGTGGGACGCCCATAAGGTGGCCACCCGTGGGCACTGCCTGGGGGCCCAGTGGAACATACGAAAGGCCCTATCGGACTCCCTAGTGCGCCTCGAAAACGACCTCCTGCAATACGAGAGGGAAGGAGAAGGAGGGGGCAGGCACTCGCGCAGCCTGGAGGATCTCCGCGGGCAACACGCAAAGCTCCTGGAGCGGCTCCGCTGTCATAATTATGCGGCGCACACCGCCAGAACACACGCCAGGGCGGATAGGGCGGGCCGCCTGCTGGCCTGGATCATCCGGCAGGAGGATCGCAGGACCCCGATCGGAGCAATCCGTGGGGAGGATGGAGTGTTGGTACACACACAGCGGGAAATACACCGGGCCTTCGTAGGCCATTACAAACGCTTGTACGCGGCTCAAGGGACGGTCCCCCGGCACCTTCTCGGGGAGTTTCTCGCTTCCATACACCTGCCCGTGGCTACCAGGGAGCATAACGTGGCACTCAGTGGCCCCCTTTCCCTAGAGGAAATCGGGGAGGCGATCCAATCGTTAGCGACGGGCAAAACTCCGGGGCCGGACGGATTGCCCGCGGAGTACTATAAGGCATACCGCGAGACCCTGGTGCCGCTGCTGCGCGAACTTTACAGCAAATCGCTGGAAGAGGGGTCGCTCCCACCCTCCATGCGGGAGGCGTTCTTAGTCTCCCTACCTAAGCCGGACCGCGATCCCACGGCCCTGGGCTCCTACCGCCCCCTGGCGATGCTTAACGTCGACTACAAGATACTGGCGAAGGCCCTGGCGGAGTGGTTAGCGCCGGTGGTCCCGCACCTAGTGCACCCTGACCAGAATGGGTTTGTCCCAGCGAGGTCCACGTCGCTCAATCTCAGACGATACTTTCGGGTGGCCGGTGAGGCAGTGCACAGATGGCCCAGAGCAGGGTGCCTCCTCCTTGACTTGGAGAAGGCGTTTGACTGCCTGGAGTGGGGATACCTGTCCACGGTGCTGTTGCAGTACGGACTGGACGGGGACTTCCTCCGGATGGTTGATCTACTTTACAGGAACCCCACGGTCCGTGTTCGGTTGGGCCCTCATGTCTCGGAGGCGGTGCCGGTGGGCCGGGGCACCAGACAGGGATGTCCCTTGTCCCCGCTGCTGTTCGCCCTAGCGATGGAGCCCCATCGGAGGCTCTGCGGACGACCCTGGGCGATGGGATACCACTGGGAGACGCGGTTCACCAGGTATCGCTGTATGCGGACGATCTGCTGGTGTACGTCAGAGACGTAGGTAGCATGCCGGAGCGCCTGGCCCCGCTACTGCGGTCATTTGCCACTATTTCGGGGCTTCGCGTAAACGCGGGTAAATCTTGTCTATATGCTTTTAGCGAGGAGACTGCGGACCCGGGTTACAGCCTGAATGGCACGCCGGTACAGTGGAGGGGCGGTACCTTCCGTTACCTGGGGATACACATTTACCGATGCCCAGTTGACTTGTTTGATGGCAACTTGGGGAGGGCGGTCACGGCGCTTGGGTCGCAGGTGGCCTTCTGGAATAGGCTTCCGCTAACCACCACGGGCAGGGTGGCGCTCGCCAAAATGGTCATGCTCCCCCGTCTACTATACTACTTTGTCAACCTGCCACTGTACGTTCCGCCTGCCTTCTTTGGCAGGCTCAACCGGATGCTGCGGGACTTTGTCTGGGGTAACACCAGGCACAGGTTGGCGCTAGCAAAGCTTTTCCTCCCGACGGACAGGGGTGGGCTGGCGGCGCCCTGCTTTGAGCATTACTACCTGGCGGCGCAGCTGCAATGGATTGCCCGCTGGTTAGCCGACAGGGGCAGGGATGACACAGCCACGGGGGTTGCCCCCTACTCATTAGAGCGCGTGACCGGGCTTTTCCACCCCCTGGCAGCGGTGGCGGGGCCGATGCCGCTCCTCCTGGCAGTGGCGCACAGGTGCTTTAAGAGGGCCTTGTACCTCACGCGTGCGGTGGTGCCATACGCGCCGGCGATACCCTTAGAGGGTTCCCCTGGAGGTGGGGGGGTGCTCGCGGCCCCCGTGCTGGCGGACTGGTGGGCGGCAGACGTGCACACGCTGGGGGACCTATGCAGGGATGGTGAGCTGATCCCGTACGAGACCTTGGTGTCGGAGGACGAGCTCCCACCCGGTGGATTCCTCTTGCACCGCTCACTACTGGCGAGCCTGACCGCCAAATGGGGGAACATGGCCGCAGAGCCTGCCCAACATCTGACCATGCAATATCTGCATGTCATGGGACGGGGCGGGCACTTGGTCCGCTGGTTTGCCGCCTCGTTGCGAGAGCACACGGCGGTTGATCTGGGCCCACTTCGTGGCAAGTGGGAGCTGGACCTGGGACGGCCGCTGACGGACAGGGAGTGGGAGAGGGTGCTCAGGAGCCCAGTGCGTATCCCCCGCAATCTGCGGTTTCGCCAAATTCAGCTGTTCATAGTCCACAGGGCCTACCTCACACCAGAGCTGATTAACAGGTACTTTCACCGCGTGGATGCGCTTTGCCCCCGGTGCCGCGAGCTGGGGGCGGGGTTGTTACACATGCTGTGGGGCTGCCCTGTGCTGCACGCCTATTGGAGGGCGGTTAGTGAGCAGCTGCAAGGGAGTGTGGGGCGCAGCGTTCCCTTTGACTGGCCCGAACATATCTTACACCAATTCACCAGATCGCCCAAAGACAAGGTAGTGTCCAGATTTCTGGACCTGGGGCTCGTGGTGGCGAAGCGCCTCATCACCAGGAGATGGAAGGCGCCTGACCCGCCGCACGCGAGGGCCTGGAGTTCATCGTTTCAGGCATGGGCCAGAGCGGAGGGGATGGCCATCCGCAGGGAGGACACACTGGGGCTGCGGAGGGAGCCCATGGCGGACCGCTGGGAACAGTTGCTTGCCGAGTTCCGGCGCTCGATGGGGGAGGGCACCACAGGCAGCAGGGATGAGGCCAGGCAGGACGGCAATGGCGCAAGCGGTGGCATAGTGTAGGCAGCCTCGCTGGCGAACCAGTGCGGCCCCCATTGTCACAGGTCCACTGGTGAGGCGGTAGGGAGCGATTGGGGATACCTGCGCCTATTGGAGCTTGGAGGGGTGCCCCTGGGGTTGTTGGGGGGGGGGGGGTCGGGGGCGGACTAGGGGGTGGGAGCACCCCAAACACGTTAATACACACGCTGCCTTTGTTATGGGTTCTTTCCTTTGTATTGCATGTCACCTTTTTGATTATATCGACGCCTCAGTTGCATTGGCGAGTCTAGTTTTCCTGTACGGCTCCATGGCTGGTGGGTGGTGGGGCTGGCCCCTTCTAACGAGATGACATCTGAACTCCTAAGGATGAAGGGACTGGGCCTCAGAAGGGCGGTGGTGGGAGCGCCAGCAGACACCAGACTGTTCCCCACCCCTCCCCCCGACAGTTGGCATGATTCCCCAGTATGTATAAATTTCCGACTTGATGTCTATGTAATGTGATGCCGTATGATATGCTTATGTAATATGATCTAAAAACTTAATAAAACAGATTTGACAAAAAAAAAGAAAAGGTTTATGAGATACACAGTCGGCCATCTTTGCACAAGCATCTTATTTCTGATCAGAACTAGGGGTGGGCATAACTTCCGTAATTTGCTGTAGCGTAATTACTGCAAACCTACACGAGATTTGGCTGAATTACACAAGAACAGTTTTTTACTGCAGAAATGCCCCGTTGCAATCAAAATGGACCCAATTATGCATTTTGGGCTAAGAAATCGCACTAAATGCAAAAGAACATGCAGAGCAGAGCGATTTTCCCCCCAATTTATTCCTGGGATTTAGTGCTATTTTCTGAACGCAAAATAAACCCTTGTGTCCAAAATGGATGCTAGGATTCCATTTTGGGCAAAGAAAATAGCGCTAAATCCAAACCACACAAACAGCAGTGCGAGCAGCTGCTTGCACTTGTTAAATTGATTATTTCTGTGGTTATTTTGCTCCCAAAATATTCTTAATTACCAAGAGGGTGTATTTGCCTAATTATTGGTAATTCCACATCAAAGAGTAACATGGAATTGCTGAAATTACTCCAATTACTCCGGCGTAATTAACATTACTCCCAGGCCTAACCAGAACACAGAAATCCTCACATATCACCAGTGTGAACCCACCTTCCCAGGACATAGTTTTATTTGCATTACATTAATGTGCAGTGAGGGAGTTCTAGAAGATTCAAAATGGCCTTGTGTCATGTGCGACAAAGGCAGCAATAGATGCGCATTTTGGAAAGTTCCGTTTCACTTTAACAATGGCAAAACATTGACTCAAAATTGCCAGTTAGCAAAGATGGCTAAAATGCTCAGACTACAGTGATACAGATTTTAACGGCCATGGGAAAGCTATGGCACTCGAAGTGTAAGAAATTGGATTGTTAGTTGCGGAGGATGTGAGCCCTTCACAAGTATCACAACCACAATTGTCTTATTACTGGGAGACAAGTACTTCATTGTAGCACTTGAATTACTCAGGGTAGCCAAGCAGGGCAGTACCCAAAAATTAGAATGTCATCCTGAAAGGCTATGGCACCCGGACAACCTTCCAGCACGTCCTTCATAATTCTCTGAAAGACCGAGGCAGCACTAGCCAATCCAAATGGCATCCGCTTAAATTGATACATACCCTCCGGAGTAATGAAAGCTGTTAAACATTTGGATTGTTCATGTAACATAATCTGGTGGTATGCACTTGCCAAATCAACCGTGGAAAACACACGGGCACCAGATAAGGTTGAGATCAATTCATGTATGTTAGGTAACGGATGCCTGTCAATCCAGATCTCCTTGTTTAAGCTACGGAGATCAACAGACAACCTAAGATCCCCGTTGCCTTTAAGGGAAAGAACCACTGGAGAAACCCATGGAGATGATTCTATAGGTTCGATAATGCTCCTTGAAACTAGATCTTCCAGCATGTCTTTCAATTTATTGCGATATGCTAAGGGAACATTACGAACTTTATGTCTTACAGGAATAGCAGAATCCTTTAGTATTATTTTGTGTTTAAAGTTTGCATATTCCCCAAGCTCATCACTAAATACTCTAGGAAACATTTTTTTTATATTTTCCACACAGTCCCCACTGAAAATACTGTATACAGGTGGTGAAGCATTCGGATCTAACTTTATACCCAATTCTTGTTGATGGGGCCACCCAAGTATAGATACCCCTTTGGTGGCTACATATAATTTACCTTTAATTGACTTTCCTTTGAAAGTCAAATCTGTCCACAAATAACCTTCCAATGCAATTTTGTGCCCTGAGTAACTACCAGGTTTAATGTCCAGGGGTAATAGTTTTCTGTTTTCCCATAATTTTATGAATAGATCTCTACCTATAATGGAATACCAAGCACACGAATCTATCATCATAATGACTTCTTTTCCATCTATTAATATGGAGCCAGAAGGAAACCCTATACAATTGTTTTCAGACACACAAGCAATGCAATTGAATTCATTAAACTCTGTTGCAATTTCATCTTCATCACAGGTAATACAATTGACTTTTTGTTGAGATCTGCACATCTTTCCAAAATGACCTGGCTTTTTACATTTAATACAAATTTTACTCCATGCTGGGCATCCCTTATAGTTTCCAACATGTTCAAAACTGCCACACCTATAGCAGATCACAGGATTTCTCCTGTTACTAAATTTATTATCCTTGTAACTTGGATCTCTTTTAATAAAAACAGAGGGAGTTCTCTTAGGAGTAAACTGAGGCTTTACCAATGAAACTTCTGCTACAGAGTCTTGTGCTTTGACGTTGACAAGTGGAGGTTGACCTCTGATCTCACTTACGAACTTTTCAGATTGTTCTATACCTTTAGCGATATTGACCACAGCATTCAAAGAAGATTCTGTACCTAACCATAACCTCTCTTGTATCTTTTTACTTTTGGTTTTCATCATTATTTGGTCTCTAAGCACTTGCTCGTAATTAATAGTATCAAACGCACATGAACCAGCAAGAGAACGTAAAGCTGACACGTAGTTTTCGATGGATTCATCCTCTTTTTGAGCACGAGAATAAAATTTAAATCTTTCCATCACAATGTTTATTTTCTTCCCAAATCTGGTGCTCATTTTCTTAACTGCTACTTCAAACACATTTACTCCTTCCGTGCTCTCGAGAGGAGGCAGATTATCAAACTCTTTGATCCCTTGACCCCCTAGGCAATGCCTCAACAGGTCTAACTTCCTTTTCGGGGAGCAACCTTCCTCCTCTAAAACCTCAACGTAGGCTAAAAACATGGGATACCATAAATCCCATTCCATTTTAGGTTCTCCAGCTGTAGGCAAAAAATGTGGTGGTGCTGAAATATTAGACATTTTAATAATAGTAAACTGGATAAAGCACAAATGTAAATTTCACCAAAGTCACACTGCCACAATGGTTATTGCTTAGGGACCTGTTCCATAAGAATTCATATTAATTGAAAAAATAAAAATAAATAAATTGGTAGCAAAACGATCCCAAAGCAAAATGTCATTAAAAAAAAAAATAAGCAAAAATGTCTGTGTCACGTATAACTGTTTGACACACGAGTCCTTGAATTCAAGATTGAAGATATTAAACGCTGTTCCCGTCGTTACACCAATCCAAAATGGCGGCCAAAACGCGTGACATCATCACGCTCCCAGCATGCTTTACCCCATATGGAATCTTCTACGAAAGAGAAGCGCGTAGCCTAGTGAACGCTGAGGATGGTTCCCTTCCGAGAACGTTGAATGCGGCTCGAGCGGGTAAGTGTGTCTTTTCAAATTATCCCACGTTACAGCTACGATCTCCACAGCGCGCACAAACCAGTATTTTCGTACAGTATGAAACGCTGAAACGAAACTATTTGCCAAGAAAATCTGCCGCAGGCGCAATCACAGCGCATAAACAGCTTCACAACGCAGCCGCAGGCACAATCAAAGTGCAAACATCCTTATAAATATCCATTTGCTCAGAAGTCGACCGCTTTTAAGACATCAATGCAATAAACGGCAGAGTCTCGATTAAACAGCAGTACGACACAGCCGCTGGTGCAATCATGAGCACAAGATCCTTAAAACAGCCGCGGGTGCATTAATGCATAAACAGAAAATACCTTAAACGTTTCTAGGCAGTGTTGTCTTCACCAGTGAACGCTGTCCTCCTCTGACTCCCGATCGTCGCCAGTGTGAAGTAAACACAAGATTCACATCAGGTGGATTCCAGGCAGGTTTATTACCATCAGAGAGGACATCTTATACAACCACACAGGAGAGTCTCCAACAGCTAAAGATCTCTCCACCCATCATGGAACCTAGAACCCTAGTGATACAATAACACTCCAAACTAGAACATGGCCACAGATAACATGGACACTACAAGTACATTGCCTAGTCAGGAAGTGAGGGCTAATAAACTCAGTTCACTGGCCCACAACAACAACACTCAATGAATTATTGTCTAGTCAGTGTTTTTCTTTTAAAAACAAAAAATACTTTTATTACACATACTTTTAAATACAATGCATTAAATTATTGCAGAAATATACATTCAGGTGGATGAAATACCTTTGACACCCTCATATCACATTTCAACCCTAGAGGGCTCTGAACCACATGATCCCAATATCCACCCACCTATATCATATGCTGCATCATAATATAAGGTGGTGTCATTTTAAATAAGGGAGACCGACTGGCTTTGTCAAGGGGTCACTGCATGAATATTAATAACCACATGTTATACTTTTGTTAAGTAACATTTTTATAAAGGATGACAATATATCTAAAGCAGGTCTACTGGCTTTGTCAACACATTAATAACTACATGCTTTACTTGGGCATTTATCCCCTATTTAATTCAATGGAATCAAAACTACTAGTTACAGGCATTCATTATAATGGCATGGACATTGCAGTGCTAATTAGTAAAACTGTTAATAAAGCATTTCAAATTCAAAGCTACCATAAATTTGTGTGGCAAAGTATTTCTTTACTGTCTATAAGCCATGTAATGCAGCCATAGGACCAATCACAAGAGGTCCCTGCACTCTCAAGCCCGAGAGCTTTAATGCTCCAACTCCGAATGCCTGAAATACAATGAAACCTCTCCTGGGTTCAGGGGCATAAAGCCCTAGGAGACTTAGGGTCAATGTCTGATAAATCACTTCTGGGGAACTGCTGCGCATCATGCAGCTCCTCACACCACTCATGGTTGCTGTTGGTGGTGCCCCTGTACATTTTAGGGCACCAAAGGAGGAGGAAGGTATGGAAATCAGCCCACTCATGGGACATTATGGGGCACTCCTCTGTGGAGCCATAAATATTTATTAGCGGCCGTGCCGTGTTGTTTTCTTTGTGGACTTGTGTCGCCGATTTGTTTTTCCTTTAATACTAGGTGCCCATGCCTGGAAGGGCACCCAGGTGCAGGTAGGGATTGAGGTAGTGTGGGAAGCCCACTCACAGCCGCCCACTGGCTCTCTGCTCACATGTGCACCTCGAGTGTGGTGCGAGTGGGAGTCAGAACTTCTTTTGCTACTCCTGCAGTGGGAGCAGCATGTTTCCTACTTTCAGTGAAGTGGGAATCTGTGGCTACCTCCCTAGATATGGGCACAGGGAAGGCAGCAAAATACCCGTGCAGAGGTCCCTACCTCTGGCCATGAGATACTCAAGGCAGGCAAGGATCTGTGGATTTCTTGTCACCACTTGTGCCGTTCCTAGAAGGGCTTCTTCAATTTTTTGTTGCGCTGGCCCCTGAGGAGATGGGGCCACTCCGGGCAATCCTTATTCAGAGAAGTGGGACCCATGCACGCCGGCTCCCCAAGCAATTAAATGAAATAAAGATGTGTAAACGCCAGGGCCCTATTCCACCCCAAGGGTAATTACAAGGAAATTCTGTGGAGCACTATATACCCATTTTTCTTTGTTTTAAAATGCAAACCTTTACACAGGCAACCCCAGAGTCTCATGGCTGCCTTGCAGATCACCTGTATGGGTCATTGGAGTACTTTTCTTTTTAGAGATTTCCTAGTAGAACCAATCAGGGTCCCCCAACAGGTCCATTCCCCCAACTGGTCCTAAGGGAACATTAGTGAACCAACACCACCGCCCCTGGAGACACGCATCCTAGTATTGGGGGCAGCTGTAGTCAAAGTCCTTAGTCCATCTTTGCAGGGCATCAGGAGGCTTCTCTTTCCCGCTGGGCATCCTTTTCACCTTTGTCACCTCCGAGGTCAAGGGTTTTCTCAACTGTCTCTCTCTTATGCAGGTCCAGATTATCAAATAGGCAAAGTAGGCACTGGACTATGGGTCCCATTCCTTTTAGGAGCCCTGTGACATTGATTTGATATTGAAAGAAAACTATAATCAAGATTTCTTGAGTTGCTTGGTGGTAAGTCAACTGATCCAGAATCTGATGCAAGAAAATAAATGAACAGTTTCACTACAATTTCCCCTTTACAGATGGCACTTGAGGTACTCTCTGGAGGGCACCATTGCTAAGATTGCTAAGATAAACAGCAAGCCTTTCAGGAAATAATAGGCAAAGATCTGATGGGGGACCAAGGAACCTCAAGTTTCAAGAAAAAGAGTGAAGTTCTTTTTAGTAGGGCATGTAATGCTACCTTATGCCAGGCCTCATCTTCTCCTTCCCTTTGCCACGCTCACCAGCCCCATTCCATTAATTATCCCCCAAACTGGCCTCCACCCATATGCAAGACTTGCTCAGAGCAGTTGGCAAATGTGATTGTTAATCCCCACAGAATTGGAAATTCATTGTGGCATTTTACCTGGAAAAAGTGGTTCACACTCAGTCCTCATTCTTTGGGGACTAACTAGAAGCAGCCCATTTTAAGTTTGGAAATTTACAACCAGGTATCGTATTATAGAAAGTGCCCCAGGGGTGCTTTCCATGCCACTGGAATCAAGCTATCCTGGCTGAAGAGGGGTGAAACCCCGAAACCGGTCCTAGGATGCTTGTTTCCAGTCCAGGGAGGACCTGGCTTGGCAGTTCGGGCTGGACTGTTCCCATGAGGCACAGGGTCAAGACTGATTTGCATATGGCTGGGTTCAACTAGAATGGCATGGTGAGCATAAAAACGATGGATTTAGGCCCAGATCTCTGTACTGGGGTGAATGTATGACATTGTTCTGCATTCTGTCCATCAACTGTTGTTTTTGCATTACTGTTGTTTTTGCATTTGTCACCCCGAGTGGGACGGGTATGCCCAGACATGGGTCCCGTGCTCTCCATGCCACTGGAATCAAGCTATCCTGGCTGAAGAGGGGTGAAATCCCGAAACCGGTCCGAGGATGCTTGTTTCCAGTCCAGGGAGGACCTGGCTTGGCAGTTCGGGCTGGACTGTTCCCATGAGACACAGGGACAAGACTGATTTGCATATGGCTGGGTTCAAACTGGAATGGCATGGTGAGCAAAAAAGCAATGGATTTAGGCCCAGATCTCTGTACTGGGGTGAATGTATGACATTGTTCTGCATTCTGTCCATCAACTGTTTTTTTTGCATTTGTCACCCCGAGTGGGACGGGTATGACCAGACGTGGGTCCCGTGCTCTCCATGCCACTGGAATCAAGCTACCCTGGTGGAAGAGGGGTGAATCCCCGAAACCGGTCCTAAGATGCTTGTTTCCAGACAAGGGAGGACCTGGCTTGGCAGTTCGGGCTGGACTGTTCCCATGAGGCACAGGGTCAAGACTCATTTGCATATGGCTGGGTTCAAACTGGAATGGCATGGTGAGCATAAAAACGATGGATTTAGGCCCAGATCTCTGTACTGGGGTGAATGTATGACATTGTTCTGCATTCTGTCCATCAACTGTTGTTTTTCCATGGGAGCAACGGACATGTGCGCTCGCTTTGTGCGCCTCTGGGGCACTTTGATATTACAGAGGGGGTCACAGATGCTTGTGCATCCTGTTCTGTGATAGAGATAGCGCTGGCATACATGTAGCCCCAGTGCTATATCAAGATGTTGTTCCTGTATTTGCATGGAAGTGTGGCCTCATGCAAATGAGGGAATTCTGACTTCTGCATCCGTGCCATATTAGAGACGCAGGAGCAAAGGCAATGACGCTGTCAGTAGGTGCACTGAAAGTGTGCCACAAAAAATATGACACACTGTTAGTGAGCCTCCTGATGGCAGCCCTCTGGAGGAAGGCAAGGGGTCCTATGTACCCCCCAGACCACCTCTTGCAGGTGGGAGCAGTCGCTCACTGCGCCCACCTGCAAGGGGCTCTCTAATCCCTCTTAAAAGTGCAGACGGCAGGGGCGGCTTTAAGGCAGCCACACCATAGTTCATTTGAATGCGCTGACCCCAAGGGAGCATGAGTTTGCAGCTTCCCTGATGGCAGCACATTCTTCATAATAGAGCGCACTTTCCCTGTATGCGCAAGGCATGCATATTTAAAGATGCACCGTGGTGTAAACAAGAAAGGTGCACTCTATCGGTAATAGGGCCCCAGAACTGTTAATTCCAGCCACCTAGTATCTCTGAACCTACATCTACCCAGACCATAACGAGGACAATAGTCTTTAGGAAAGAGATGGAAATGGAGAGAAGGTTTCATATGTCTAATAGAATGAGACCCACTGTAAACCCGGTCTCTCCTCTGGGATTTGTGGTGTTAATGTGATACCATGCTGATGGCAAAACCATTCACCTTCAAACCTCCACCCAACATCCACCTAGCAATTCTGGAGGAGTACTGATTACTGTGGTATGATGGCCAACCCTATTGATTGGAAAGATTGAGTCAATGATGGGATATTATCAATGCAGTGAAATGTATAATTCTATGTGATGAGTTTTTGTCCCCATACACTCAAAATGCTGAAATACAACCATTGCTCTACATTCACTCATTCCTACCGCCAACATTCACTAGAAGGCCTTGGAGAGTGGGATGGATCTAACTTGAGAGAAAACATTTCGGGTTACATTGTGTGAGCAAAATGAGTGATAAACTTAAATCCAAACATAGGTTATGGGGCGGTCAGTATCCTACACGTATTTTTCCAAACTATTCTTTATGACTAAGGAAGGTTTCTCTAGTAAGTGAAGGGTTGAGGTAACAACCAATCATTCCTAAAGAAGCACGACCAAGGTCACAGCCAGCACCGGTTCTAAAGAAAAGACCAGAAAGATGACTAAAAATGTCCCAAAGAACACACAACGTTGTTAGTCACACTATTCAAAATAAATTAACCTGAAAAGACAACAAAATGAAATACACATGTTCCTCAGAGCTTCCAGAGCCCATATCCATCGCACCTATAAGGCGGTTTTCATTATTGGTAACAATTTAAATTATATTTTAACAGACACACTTTTCTGTGCTGGGTTCGACATTTATGGATTGATTTATATTTTTCAGGATTTTAAGTTACATCTCAAACCGTGTTGAAATAACTCGTTCCCAATGCAAAATTCCTATTACCCAAATGTATGGCTGCCTGTCTGCCCTAGAGAACGTTCCTGGGTCTTATGACCTTGCAAGACGTGTGACTGTCACCCCCTTCACGGAGCTCTACATTAGCCATGAACAAATGTGACTAGAGTCTGCATTGTCATGTTCAGTTAGCATGGCAGCTGCTATGTGAACTCTTTGTGCCAATGACCGCATGATCCATTCCCTAGAGAATGTCTTAGGTCCTTGAGAATGTATCTCTGATTCTCTGTCGCTCGTCTGCACTAGGACTGAAGCTCATACAATGAATACATGAATTAATGAATAGCAAAATGACAAGTGAATGATAATAAAAAACCCAAATCCTTCCTAAAAAGCCTAAATAAAAAACAGTGTTAAATGTAAAACCTTTTAGTATAACTACGAGGTACTTACAAATAAATCAATGTCAGTGATCATTGCATGCATGCATGCCAATTGCCCAAGCTTCAATCGCATTACTGCCTTGGCAGAGTGAGTCATGCAGCCCAGATGGATAAATATTGCAGGACTGTCTGTTCTGTAGCAAAGGGCCCTTGCAGTAATGCACGATGTTATGCAAAAAGATGTGTATACGAACAAACCTTTTTGCGGGGAGCAATTCATTACTATGTCTCATCCTGATCTGAAGTTCCCAAACTCCGTTCTCGCAGGGTCTCTGTTGCACTTCGACAAATAAACTCCTGCTTGTAGAATGCCTGATCTAAACTTGACATATAAAGTGCAATGGTCCTCTGGCTGGATGCAGTCACGATAATGTTCAGGCCCAGGTAGTTGTTTTATTAGGAGGTAACTTGAGGTCATTGAGGCTGACTTAGAAGACTCTGGGCCATATCTAGGAAGCCAAATTGCGATCGCAAATGCTGAAATTCGCAGAATTTGGGCAGTGTGCTATGTAGCACACAAAAACCCACACACAAAATAAGGAATCGCAAAATTTGTGATTCCTTATTTTGCTAATGCATTTAAGGAATCCCAAAATTGCGATTCCTTAAATGCAATGTAGGAAGCACCCAAGTTGTGCGATTTTGGCTTAAGGAATCGCATATTACCACCAACCTCAGGTTGGTGGTAATTTGCGATTTCTTTGAAAAATGCACTTTTTTGCATTTTTCAAAGTGCCATGTGGCGCACATACATTCAGGGAATGTATAAAGGATATGGAAAGGAGGTTTACTCAAAGGGGCTATGACAAAAGAGACCTAGAGGTGGCTACACAGAGAGCTCTCAAGATAAAACGCGCATCTACCTTAAAAACCAAAAAAACTAAAAACAAGTCAATTTGGATTAGGATGATTACGGATTATAATCCTATAAATTCAATTCTCTATAGGAGTATGTATAAGCACTGGCATATCCTGAAGGCGGATAAGACCCTACGGGAATTTCTGTCAGACAAACCACAAATTACATATAGAAGAGGGAGAACTTTGGGTACAATTCTGAGTCCAAGCTACCCAAGAGAGGCTGAGAAGGAACAATGGCTTACCCAAATGAGTAAGGGTTTTTTTTAAATGTGGCCATTGTGGGATGTGTAAACATGCGAAAGATAAAACAAAACAATTTCAGTACAATGGAAAACAAGTATATGATATTGTGACCAACATTAATTGCAGCACCAAATTTGTTGTATATGTAATTAACTGTATGTGTAAGAAAATATATGTGGGAAGCACAATAAGGGCTCTTAAAGACAGAATCGCTGAACATTGGAGAGCTGTAAAGAACAATGATCAAAGATATCCTATTGCTGAACATATACAGAATTGTACATCGCAAGGTTTACATAAATCATTCCAATTTTGTGCTATTGAGCATGTTAAGATGGAAGCGCGTGGAGGGAATAGAGAACTCGCACTGCGGAGGCATGAGGCAAGATGGATCATGCGCTTGAGGGCCGTGGAAGATGGTCTTAATTATGACCGTGAGTTACAATATTTCCTAGGCGAATGAGAGATTAATGGATGTGTCAGGATGTTGTAAAGAAAAAATTAAGAAAAGCAGATTCATTGTCGGTTTATTGGGGTTGCGAGCTTTCCTCGCATTTGTAGTTATTCTCTAGCTGTAGGCGTACTGTAGTTCCTAGTGAGATCTACAGGGGTACATATGTTCATGATATATTGAATGAGCAAATAGCAAAATGGATATAGTGAAGAAAGATGCACATGGTTTATCTAACTAGTTGAGGAATGGGGAGTTTTCACACAACATGTGACTGCTGGAAGAAGTAATTTGGGTTTTGGTCCCTTGTGGGTAAGAAACACCCCCTGTATATTTAATTGTTGCTTAAACGATGAGAATTACTGATTCTCGAAACGAGATAAGGTTGCCGTTTTGAAGTCAGGTATTACTGTTTTAGACCTAACCATAATGGCGCTTTGAGAATATGGTGAGAATAGTTATTTTATTTTTTGGTATGGCGGGGTTAAACAAAGGTAATGGGCACGATTATAAACGTGAGGTATTTCGTGTATCCGGTACCTAAAAGGATACACTTAATTAGATACAGTTTGCCGTTCGTCTGGTTTCACTTATCATTGTTGAAACCTATCCAAAATGGCGCTTGTGAAAATACGGGAAGAGGAGTCACCTCGTTTATTTTGTTGGCGTGGATAAACAGGGAGTAGGAAACGCGACGCTAGCAGACGCGAGGAGTGTTCCTGTATCCGGGGACCTTGTTATTCCGGATAGTAAGTACTATGAGAGCTCAATGTTATGTTATCTGGGAGTGGCATGTGGTAACGTTAACAATTAGGAATGTCACTAAGAGTTTTATTATCATTTTTAGGTCTCCGTACTTCAGAGACTTGTTTGGACAAATTGATTAATGCTTCGAAACTAAATTCGCTAATGGTCACGAACAGAGGTCAATATTAAGCAGGTGAGACTACACTATAGTCGTTTTTTGTAGGCTTTAGGCCTGATTTATACAGTATCTTTTAGTGCAGTGTTATTCAGAGCATAATTTACATTTTAGGCAATTGTAGATGACTGAAAGAGAATATTAAGAAGGAGTTACGGCTGATGATGCGGTTAAAGTGCACGAAGGTATGTGTATATTATTAAGAGGCTGTGTTTATCCTCGCCACTCTTGCCTCTTGTGCTCCGCAGTGTTTTTACAAGGTGTTTTTTGTAACTTTTGGAACATAGGAGACAGTTATACAAGATTAAGGTACTGATTAGACTTATTTAGAGGCATGAATATATGGTGTGGTTCACTGTTGGGAGAATGGTGCCATCACTAAAGTGCTAAGTGTTCACCGTTACAATGGTGGAGGACTATTTGGAGTGGATATCCAATCAATGGGTTAATTTGTTTAATATATCAAGTATATGCAAATATGATATTATAATAATAGTGTGAAGTCACACAGCATGTTTTCTCCTTTGCACATGGAAGTAATGGGGGCTATTGGGTATGAAACAAGTGAGTTTCTATACTCCAATGTATATTATTTATTGCTTCCAGCCCTGAGGAAGTCGCATGGGTTAATCCCTATCGACGAAACGCGTTGGGAGTGGAAGAATGTTAATGAATAAAGAAGTTTGAAGATTCAAATGAAAATAAAAGGAAGAAGAGAAGCCCACATTAATGTGTATCTAGTTTTGTTACTGTAACAGGAGACGTTGATGGTTAATTTGCGTGTGCTTCGACAAGAGAAAATACGTGAATCAATCTTTGATTGTTGTTTTGGGGATTAGGGTGCCTATCCTCAAGTTGAAAGCACGTACTAAGAAAGTTTTGGTTCAAAGTTACGAATTGTGTGAATTTTGCAGGTTGCGCGTTCTTTCCCTTGACACCCATTCTTTTGTTTTTGTACCAATTAAGGGTAGCTGCACCGCAAACACTTTAAATTGTTATGATGAGTGATAATCTGGATAGAGACAGACTGGCTGCAGAACTGTTTGATAATCTGTGCAAAGGAAATACGGTAACAGAAGCTATAAGAGTAACAAATCAACCTAAGAATGAAGGATTAAGAAGTAAATTTATGAGATTAGAGAGATTGAAACGTTCGGAGATGTCAAAATGGTGGGATGGCACCACACTCAAACAGTACTTGAAATTGAATAGGATCCCAAGGGGTCTTCGTTCCCAAATCATCCCAACCTATGATGATTTGGACGAGGATCTTCTGGGAATATGGGAGAAAGAGCTAACATCTAGCTCTGTTAAATTAATGGAAATCCTGATTGAAAATGCTGAAAGGAAAGTGAAAAGTCTACAGCTAGAAATTGCTCAATTGGAGGAGGAGATCGCATCTCTTAATAAGCCTGAGGTAGCAGCAAAAAACTATGAGATTCTAAAGGAAGTTCTAGTAAATCATCAAAATGATGTTAAGCAAAGGAAAGCACGTAAGCTCAAAAGGGACGAAGTAGATTATAATAGTGGGAGGGTTTTTACATTCTCCAAAAAATATGACCATTTGATTGTAACAGACAAGAATAAAAAGTCATTAGAGATGCCATCCACCAGTTCAAGCAATACATCACTAAGCACAATACCAACAAGTGGCAGTGATGTGGAGGGTGGACCAAGTGGTATAGAGAGACAACCAGGCCCTTTGGGAGACTCCTCCTTTCTACAGGAGGTGAATCGTATCAAAAGAGGGAACAGGGAGCAAGTCAAAAGAGTAGACAATACAAGAAAACAAGGAGGAGTAAAGGAAGGAGGAATGGAAGGGGACAAAGTAGGAATGAAGACCCGTTCTTGGAACAAGAAGGATTAAACAGTTCAGGAATAGGAGAGGTAGAGGTCATTAATCTTTCGGATCGAATACTGACAAGTGAGATGATTACTTTATTGAAGAAAGGTTTGAGTTATTGCCCTTTTTATAAAGGAGACATTTGTGACACAAGGATAGACTTATTTCGGTTTGTTAGGAAACTAAAATTGAAGAAATACTTTGCTTTGAATCCTAAACCTAATAAAGACTGTATTTCGCAGATTTGTGATCCAGTGTCTAATACATTAACGATTAGAGATATTCAAGACACAGTGACTCTACTCTCCATAACTGAATTAGAAGATGATCCAGTTACTATTGGGAAAGTTTTGGAGGATTTGGATGTAAGACCAGATTTATCAGTGACGAGTGGTTTGAAAGAAAAGTCAAGGTGGTCCCCGAATCTAATCAGTGGGAACAATGTGGAAATTTTCGATACTTTGGTTTCTAACGATCTTGAGAATGGTGTACGTAAATTGGGTCATTCTCTAAGGCATCGGGGTGAGAATTTGTCGACAAGTGAACGACAAGCACTTAAGATACTAGTAGAAGACCCTATGTTAATTATCAGAAAGGCGGATAAAGGGGGTAACATTGTTATAATGAACAAAACTGATTATAATCGTGAAGTTTACTCCCAATTGGATAAGGTGGAAAACTACCAAAAAGTTTCATATAACCCCATGTTCTCTCTGATCACTAGAATTAATGGACTGTTACAGGATTGGCATTATCAAGGCCTTTTGAACGAAGATGAATTGTTATATCTAAAAGTGAATCGTCCACGTTATCCTTGTCTATATACTTTGCCAAAGATTCATAAGGACCTCCCTTTCCCACCAGGGAGGCCCATTGTGGTAGGGATAGGTGGACCAACAGAACGAATTTCACAGTATGTCGACGTGTTCTTACAGCCGATGGTAGCTAATCTGCCATCACATATTAGGGACACGAAGCATATTTTAAATATATTGAGTGATATCACATGGGAATCAGGAATGAAACTAGTGTCGTTGGATGTTATATCACTTTATACAAGTATACCCAACGATCTAGGTTTGAAAGCTATTGAATACTTTCTTATGAAAAAACCAGCTAGCCAATGGGGACACACTCAAATGTTATTAACAATGACAGATCTTATATTGTCTAATAATTATTTTCTATTCAATGGGGAATGGTTTAGGCAAACCCAGGGAGTGGCTATGGGTTCAAGATTTTCGCCTGCTTTTGCGAATCTATTTATGGGTTGGATGGAAGAGTCAGTAATATGGGGCCCAGCTGGTATATATTGGAATGATGACATCTTATATTGGGGACGATATATAGATGACTGTCTTCTAATATGGACAGGAACGGAAGAAAAATTAAGAGGATTTATTGACTACTTGAATAGCAATATTATGAATATCAGATTTACTTCTTGTGTTAGTTCTACTAATTTGGTATTCTTAGATGTTGAACTATTTATAGACAATGATAAAATCTGTAGTAGGATGTATCGTAAACCTACGTCCTGCAACGCTATTTTACATGCGGGCAGTGCGCATCCCAAACATCAAATTAGGGCAATTCCCTATGGAGAAATGCTACGGGCGCGGCGTAACTGTAGTGAGGACAACCAATTCAGGGAATGTATAAAGGATATGGAAAGGAGGTTTACTCAAAGGGGCTATGACAAAAGAGACCTAGAGGTGGCTACACAGAGAGCTCTCAAGATAAAACGCGCATCTACCTTAAAAACCAAAAAAACTAAAAACAAGTCAATTTGGATTAGGATGATTATGGATTATAATCCTATAAATTCAATTCTCTATAGGAGTATGTATAAGCACTGGCATATCCTGAAGGCGGATAAGACCCTACGGGAATTTCTGTCAGACAAACCACAAATTACATATAGAAGAGGGAGAACTTTGGGTACAATTCTGAGTCCAAGCTACCCAAGAGAGGCTGAGAAGGAACAATGGCTTACCCAAATGAGTAAGGTTTTTTTTAAATGTGGCCATTGTGGGATGTGTAAACATGCGAAAGATAAAACAAAACAATTTCAGTACAATGGAAAACAAGTATATGATATTGTGACCAAAATTAATTGCAGCACCAAATTTGTTGTATATGTAATTAACTGTATGTGTAAGAAAATATATGTGGGAAGCACAATAAGGGCTCTTAAAGACAGAATCGCTGAACATTGGAGAGCTGTAAAGAACAATGATCAAAGATATCCTATTGCTGAACATATACAGAATTGTACATCGCAAGGTTTACATAAATCATTCCAATTTTGTGGTATTGAGCATGTTAAGATGGCAGCGCGTGGAGGGAATAGAGAACTCGCACTGCGGAGGCATGAGGCAAGATAGATCATGCGCTTGAGGGCCGTGGAAGATGGTCTTAATTATGACCGTGAGTTACAATATTTCCTAGGCGAATGAGAGATTAATGGATGTGTCAGGATGTTGTAAAGAAAAAATTAAGAAAAGCAGATTCATTGTCGGTTTATTGGGGTTGCGAGCTTTCCTCGCATTTGTAGTTATTCTCTAGCTGTAGGCGTACTGTAGTTCCTAGTGAGATCTACAGGGGTACATATGTTCATGATATATTGAATGAGCAAATAGCAAAATGGATATAGTGAAGAAAGATGCACATGGTTTATCTAACTAGTTGAGGAATGGGGAGTTTTCACACAACATGTGACTGCTGGAAGAAGTAATTTGGGTTTTGGTCCCTTGTGGGTAAGAAACACCCCATGTATATTTAATTGTTGCTTAAACGATGAGAATTACTGATTCTCGAAACGAGATAAGGTTGCCGTTTTGAAGTCAGGTATTACTGTTTTAGACCTAACCATAATGGCGCTTTGAGAATATGGTGAGAATAGTTATTTTATTTTTTGGTATGGCGGGGTTAAACAAAGAATAGTAATGGGCACAATTATAAACGTGAGGTATTTCGTGTATCCGGTACCTAAAAGGATACACTTAATTAGATACAGTTTGCCGTTCGTCTGGTTTCACTTATCATTGTTGAAACCTATCCAAAATGACGCTTGTGAAAATACGGGAAGAGGAGTCACCTCGTTTATTTTGTTGGCGTGGATAAACAGGGAGTAGGAAACGCGACGCTAGCAGACGCGAGGAGTGTTCCTGTATCCGGGGACCTTGTTATTGCGGATAGTAAGTACTATGAGAGCTCAATGTTATGTTATCTGGGAGTGGCATGTGGTAACGTTAACAATTAGGAATGTCACTAAGAGTTTTATTATCATTTTTAGGTCTCCGTACTTCAGAGACTTGTTTGGACAAATTGATTAATGCTTCGAAACTAAATTCGCTAATGGTCACGAACAGAGGTCAATATTAAGCAGGTGAGACTACACTATAGTCGTTTTTTGTAGGCTTTAGGCCTGATTTATACAGTATCTTTTAGTGCAGTGTTATTCAGAGCATAATTTACATTTTAGGCAATTGTAGATGACTGAAAGAGAACATTAAGAAGGAGTTACGGCTGATGATGCGGTTAAAGTGCACGAAGGTATGTGTATATTATTAAGAGGCTGTGTTTATCCTCGCCACTCTTGCCTCTTGTGCTCCGCAGTGTTTTTACAAGGTGTTTTTTGTAATTTTTGGAACATAGGAGACAGTTATACAAGATTAAGGTACTGATTAGACTTATTTAGAGGCATGAATATATGGTGTGGTTCACTGTTGGGAGAATGGTGCCATCACTAAAGTGCTAAGTGTTCACTGTTACAATGGTGGAGGACTATTTGGAGTGGATATCCAATCAATGGGTTAATTTGTTTAATATATCAAGTATATGCAAATATGATATTATAATAATAGTGTGAAGTCACACAGCATGTTTTCTCCTTTGCACATGGTAGTAATGTGGGCTATTGGGTATGAAACAAGTGAGTTTCTATACTCCAATGTATATTATTTATTGCTTCCAGCCCTGAGGAAGTCGCATGGGTTAATCCCTATCGACGAAACGCGTTGGGAGTGGAAGAATGTTAATGAATAAAGAAGTTTGAAGATTCAAATGAAAATAAAAGGAAGAAGAGAAGCCCACATTAATGTGTATCTAGTTTTGTTACTGTAACAGGAGACGTTGATGGTTAATTTGCGTGTGCTTCGACAAGAGAAAATACGTGGCGCACATACATGCCCGTAGCGCATGTATGTGCGCCACATGTGCACACATGTTTATTTCAGGGGTGCAAAAGGGTGTCCTATTGACACCCTTGCAACCTTGAAATTGCATTCTCAATTTGCGATTCTCTAATTGAGAATCGCAAATTGAGAATGTCTTCCTATTCATTCCTATGGGCCTTCTAGCCCATAGGAATGAATGGCAAGGTATTCCTTATTTGCGAATCTCAATTTGGGATTCGCAAATAAGGAATAGGTGGGAATCGCAAAATATTTTGCTAATCCTACCTACATTCCGTTTTGCTATTCTCTAATTGCGATTCCCTAAAAATTGCAATTAGAGAATCGCAAAACACGTTTTACCTACATATGGCCCTCTATCATTTGATTTAGCTTATATAACCTATATGCTTATTTCACTAATGTGATCGCATCCAATCCGCTCGTTGAAGGGTTGGCACAAAAATGACGAACCTCAGGTCCCTAAGTTTGTTTTTAACATGTGCTGCCCACCTACCCTTGGGGGAATACTTGTATTATTGGATTGAAATATATTTACCCACTGGAATTTCTGGTCAGTCATAGCCAACTCAGTGCAGGCTTCAGTGCAGTGATGCAGGAATGAGTTTAATGCCTGTCCCTACATAGAAAAGAACTAACGGAGTGCCAGGGCCCAATTTAAGTAAAGATCAGAAAAGACTACTTTTGATTATTGGCAAATCCCTCTCCTTGGTATGCCTACGGTTAAACACTAAAGACTGCTGCACCTACTGCACCTACTGCTTCCTGCCTTTAGATTTGTAGTACTGCACTGAGAGACTGGATTTCGATGTTATGCTAAGGTCGCAGTACAGCATGAGTTGTTGGATTCAGAACTAACACAGCCTTTGTTAATTTATGATTGAAGCACACTCACATTTTTGGCCGTTTACTACAGGAAGCTTTCTCAAGGGAGGGCTGTCGTCATTGTCATCAGCTTAGTGCTGGAAGAATTAATGATCGGATCTTTCTATTTACAGAAGTTTTCAAATTCCAAAAGTAACCCGTGCCTGGCATTTTGTGCAACATCTACTAAGAGAAGTACTGAATACTGATGTCTACTTGTTGCAGAGTTTCAGTAAGTCGGAACTCCATTTCACAAGATATTGGTCAACATTATTAAGAAAAAGACCAAATAAAAGTAGTGCTGGGACACAGCCTTTGCTTGCACCCGAGGGAATAGGAAAAGGAGCCGTACTTTTCCCTTATGCCCCATGCATTATATGCAGGCCTTCCACCACCTGCCTGATCAATTCCTAGCTTGTTGGTTTTGTAGAGCGCCTGAATCACCCCCGAAGGGGTATCTCTTGCTCAATCCTTGCCATAGTTTAATTCTGTTAACTAGGTCAAATGCTGATGTTACGTCAATAAAAGACACATTTATATATACAGATATATTTTAGTGTATTTAACAAAGAATCTATGCACCTAAAATGCCAGATAAATCGTCCTTACTCCCTTATGAACAGAGGCTTGTGCCTGTGAGGATAGTTTCTTTATCAAACCAATTCTGCAAACTATTGAGGAGAATACAGCCTAAATATGTGCCCACATCGCATAAATGTGATATTGACCTATAATTAGATGGACCCCTTCTGCTGCCCTTCTTTTGCAGAGGGTCTGAGATATCAGTTTACTATGATACAGATGTGGATTTGGTCTTCAGAACTGAAATTAAATGAATTCTCACCACAGATTGAGATAAGCTTGAAACAAACTGGCCGCTATAAGGTAGGGCCCTGGGACTTTCTTAGCTGTCTGGGATAGTTTAACTCTCATTGTCTCAGGGCAAAGGATTGTCAGCACAGAGATTTGCTTTGCATCACTGATTTTGTCTTGCCATGTTAAAATTTCAGTAATGGCTATGCTGCAGTATTGCTTCCACCATATGTGGGCACATACAAGGAGCTAGCGCTGCAGCAGCATAGATTTTTTAATATAGCCGCGGCGTAATCAGTGCTCCACATTGCTCCATATTTATTAACTGACGCATTGGGCCCAAAGCGTCAGTTTGTGGAGGCCTACTTTACATTATACCTGCACCAGGTATAATGTATGCAGGGTAGGCGTTCCCTCGCTAAAAGTCACGTAGAACTGACACAGTGAAATTTACATCTTTTCATGGCACTCTACGACTTGACTGTGGCGAAACTCCTACGCCTTCTCAAACCAGGTGTAAGTATTGATGCAGGGCTTTTAATATGGGGCTCTGTGTTCTGACGCATTGCTGGAGTTGCGTCGGTCTTACGACTAACTCCTGCAATGCATCACTTAAGTGCCAAAAGATGCATCAGGATTTGTGACACGTCCGTGAATCCTTGCGCCATGGAGCACTGTATTATAAATTCAGTGCATCCATGGCCTTGTTAGGGCATTTGCCACAGGCACAAGAAATCTGACGCATCAATTTTGTCAGTTCTTGTAAAATTGCCCCATAGTTTCTTTAAAATATTCTACCCATATATCTGCTCCAATATGGTGCTTTTGCTTGTTTCCCCCACCACAGTGTACATTAGAAACAAGAGCCCAAAATCATTTGGAGTATATATCAATAAACAAAAATCTCTGGCTACTTGTTCTTTGCATTTTTCTTTCTTATTAAGGTTTTATGTTCCCTCCTTAATTTCTTGAAATTATCTTGCTCAGAAGGTGCAAACGGCAGCAAAATTTGAGCATTAGACAGGGCTTTCTTCCTATCCCTGCACTCACCATAAAGCCATGCATGGTTGTTATTTGGAACTTTCCTGCATGGTTATGTAGATGACCAAAATTCTGACTTTTTTTCTATTCATTTGTTATAATAGTCCAAATTAATCTCATTGCCTCCGCTCTTTGCCACACAAATGGAATTTAGTGGTTCTTTTAAGTTGTCCATGAACAGCAACCCTGTTTTGAGATACCTTTCCATATTCCATTGCTCTTCTGTCCTTAGCTGGTGGAATTTCTGGAGTCTATGTAATACTATCTAGAATTTTAAGGTTTACTATTGCACAGTTTACCGGAGGGTTGTGGTTGATCTCTAAACATTGCATGACATTCATATCAAAAATGAATTTCCAGGACTCTAATCAAGAAGTAGTCATTTAGACTTGATCGTCTGCCACATCTAAATAGTGGAATAGCAGGGTTGTCAGAAACAGCATGTCCTTTCAATAAACACAAATGACAAATCTTTAACAAATTAGTAAAACTCTTCCCTCTTTTTGATTTATTGTGACTGGCAATAGCCAAAGGTGGGGCACAGAGGCCCCAGCCTACTTTCTCCTCAATAATAACATTTTCCCGGATCCCTAGGAGTAATGCAGAGTTGAAATCACCAGCAAGTTTGATGGATTTGCAGTGGATTTTTTTTTTTTATAAATCTTTTTATTATACAACAAATCGATATATATCAATTATGACACAAGCAAGAGACTGCACCTCATTCAATTTTCCAACCTTGGTTACAGTGAATCGATTTCCAGGATACAAAAAGATGACAGTTATGGGGTTTCTAGAGTCTCTTCGCTGTTTAGGGGATCTGGCGGGGTACAGATGAATTCCAGGGCCCCCACACTTTGCTCAACTTCCCGGGACACCCTCTGGCCACATATACTGATTTTTCCCGAAACATGCACCAGTCCAAATCGTCCTTCCATTTTTCTAGCATTGGCGCTTGGTTTGCCCCCCAATTCTGTGCTATGTTTCTCTAAGCCACCATGAGTGCCAGGGTCACCCATTGTTTCGCATTAGAGGTTAGGTCTGTCAGTTCCCAAATATTTAAAAGGCACCTACGGGCTTCGGGCTGCAGGTCTACTGTATGCACTTCACCTAGAGTCTGATGTAAACCCCGCCAATACGACTGCACATGCACACATTCCCATAGTATGTGGATAAAGGTGCCCAATTCCCCGCACCCACGCCTGCACTCTCCACTATCCGTTTTGCCCATTCGGACCAAGCCCGGCCCAGTGATGTAAACTCTGTGTAGAATCTTTAGTTGCACCAGACGTAGCCTTCCTTGGACTGCCACTTCCCTAGGAGAGAAGACTTCTGCCTGCCATCACTGACCCATTTGTCCTTCAGGGACTGGAGTGGGTCATCCATATTGTTTATCAATTTTCTGTAAATCAGCGAGATAGTCCGCTCGGGTAGATGGCCGTCCAATATCCTGTCTTCTAGAGGTGATGCGTCGGGAGATGAGGAGCTGTTAGCGAGGTGAGTCTGGAGTGCGTGCCTGACCTGTAGGTATCTATAATACTCGGTGTCAGCCAAATTGTATTGCCGTTGGAGAGTGGCGAACGGGAGGATTGTGCCCTCGATCCAGAGGTCCTTAATCTGGGAAATACCAATAAGGTCCCACCTATCAAACGCTTTAGTTTGCCAGAGGCTCCCCAGCTTTTCGGAGCTCCAGAGAGGAGTAGCCAATGTAAGCCTGTGGTCCCATCCCAGTTGCTTATTTACTTCATGCCACACGTGAACCGAGTGAGCTGTCGGGCCTGTGAGGGGGTACCTACTGGGTTTGGCATAAAGTTCTCTATTATAGTCCCCGCCGGGGAGGAGCCATCTATCCCTGGCATATCCGGGGTCATCAGGACGACCATAGGTCCCCTGATTGATAGTGGCTAGATAGGCTGCCCAATAATATTTCCTGATGTCCGGGAGACTAATGCCGCCATCGTACCAGTTAAGCGTTAATTTAGTGAATGCAATCCGAGGTTTTCCGTCCCATAAGAGGGTTCTATTTCTTTGAAATACGACTTGGGAACTAAGTCCATTGAGTTCTGTAGGGTGTAAAGAAATCAGGGCAAAGCCATCATTTTAAAAAGAGCTGCCTTTCCTAATAACGAGAGAGGCAGAGACTTCCAGCGGCTGATATCTCCCTCTAATCTCTGAATGGGTGGTAGGAGATTACGGGTGAAATGCAGCGTAGCGTTTAACGTAATGAGAATGCCGAGGTATCGAAAGCCATGCGTGGTAGTCCGTATCTGGCAGTCTTTCGGGAGAGCGGGCGGTTCGCCGCGAAGAACATAGATCACGGATTTAGACCAGTTTATGGTAAATCCGGAATATCTGCCGAGATTGCGAGGATATCTAGTAGACATATCAGGGAGGCCCTCGGGGATGTCAGATACAGCAACACATCATCTGCATATAGTGAAATCCGGTCCTCCCAGTCCGGGTCCCAGCGCATACCATGAATCGCCCGATCCCTGCGAATCCACGCCGCCAAAGGTTCCAACGCCAAGGCGAAGAGAAGCGGGGACAGGGGACAACCTTGACGTGTTCCGCGGCTAAGCTCAAAAGCTGCTGGTTTGCGATTGTTCACAATTACTTGGGCCATGGGTTCAGAATATAGCAACCGGATCCAGCGCACATATTGGGGTTCAAATCCCATCTTATCTAGAACGGCGGAGAGAAATGGCCACTCCACCATGTCAAACGCCATGGTGGCGTCGAGTGATACCAGGACGGCTGGTTCCAAAATGGTTGTTGCCCTACCCAACACCCCATGGAGTCAGCGTAAGTTTAAGGCAGTGTTACGGTGTGGCATAAAGCCAGACTGGTCAGGGTGCACCAAGGTATCGATCACTTTTACCAGACGTGTAGCCAGCATTTTAGCTAGGATCTTAGGCTCAGCATTGAGGAGTGATATTGACCTATAGGACGTGCAAAGATTTTTAGGCTTGCCTTCTTTATGAATAAACACAATATTGGCAATTCTTTGATCTAGTTACCCATCAGGTGTGTTTCTTGCAAAAGGACGATTTCAGGGGCCTGTCTCTTGAAATACTGAAGTACCATGCTACGGTTAAACTTATTCCCCAGCCCGTTGACATTCCAGCTAAGGACCCTAATCCCAACATCCCAATGTTTACCCATTTGTAAACATATTTGTGCATTGCTCCCGCTCTGTCATGATCCGGCATAGTCGATTGAACTGTTACGTCAACCACATAGATTCCAACTAACATAAACATGTCCTCCCAACAGCCCGCCTCCCTGCTCCCCTGCACTCTGGGCTTCTAACTGCCCATGATTAAACTTGCAGAGTGCCTGTCGCCCCACCAAATAACTAAAGGTAGAACGTAGGGTGCGTGGTGCCTCTCTCCCATCCCCCCATTCAAGAACCCCCCCCCATTCTCGTGAATTCATCCAATTATTGCAAAACATCCCAACAATAGGAACAGAGAAGGCCTAAAATGCCCAAAATCACCTCCCTGTGTGTCCACTATCTTAGGTCCCATTCCTGGCACGCTTAGAAGTGTCCGGAGGATCACCCCGGGTCCCACCCCCTCCAAACATCCCCCCGCCGGTCTCACCACTGCGTCAAATGTTTCGCTTATCAACGATTCTCCAGCCATTCCGCCGCCGCTTCTGGATGTTCAAAGAACCATGCTCTCCCATCTGCCTCAACTCGAAGTCTGGCGGGAAACAGCATGGCATACTTATATCCTTTAACCCGCAGTGCCTTCTTGATCCCCAGAAAGCAGCGTCGCTGTCTCTGAACTAACTGAGTGAAGTCCGGGATGAATTTTATGTCCGCGTTTTCATATTTCAAGGGTGGTCCAGCCCTAGCGTGCTGGAGTATGACATCACGGTTGCGGAAGTTCAGTACTCTGGCCAGGATCGGACGGTAGGGTGCCCCTGGTTTAGGCCGTCCTCCAGGAACTCTATGGGCTCTCTCGATAACTAAAAACTTTCCTAGCCCCTTGGGTTGTAGGTGTTTCAGAATGAGATCTTCTACGAAGAGATCCGTAGCCTGCCCATCTGATTTTTCCAGAACACCTCAGATCCGCACATTATTACGTCGCAGTTGCCCTTCATAGACATCCAGTTTAGATTCAGCGAACCTCCTGAATGTTTGTAGGTCCTTGACTTCACGTTGTATTTCGGAGGTGTCTTCCACCAGACTCGCATTTGTTAGCTCAACCTGTTTAACACGCACATTATTTTTGTTCATATCCGCTCGAATCAGGTTCACTTCAACTGTGATGGAGTCAATCTTGTGTTCTAGAGAGGTTTTTCTGTCCGCAATTGCCGCCAGCACGTCCTTCAAGGTAGGTTTCGGCGATACTTCTCCTTGCGCAGCGCTTCCCTTACCAGCAGGGGAAGATTCAGGAATCGAGGTCTTGGGGAGGGTGTATCAGTCAAGCCGGTTCTGCTGCACTGGCTTGCTGCTCCTTGAGGTCGACATGATATCACTAGGTGGGTATTAGGCAACAAGAGCGTGGGTCACACAGGCATTCTCTCCACCACCTCCAGCCTCCATACAGGTCCCAGCTTTCAAGTTGGTGAGCGGGCAGGGGGTTCCCGCTATGTCTATAATCTGCCTGCAGTCGTGTCTGATGACTAACTGAGTGCATCACCACTGCAGTGTGGGGGGGGGGGCGGCCAGACACACCAGTGCGACGATGAGTTACTGTCCCCGAGGGTCCTCGAGTCAGCGAGATCCCAGTCGGGCCTTTCCTGATAGTGGGCACTGGTCACACACAGCCCTAGCTTTTATGCACGTGGGGTAAACTGTAATAGGGCAAACACCAAAGCCGTCAATGATGTGACTCACCGTGGCGACGGCGCAGTCCAAGGAGCAGAAGGCGTCACAATGAGCGAGCCAAAAATGCTCCAATTGCGAGTGTTGAGTGTCTGTTAGAGCAGCAGCTGTTTCAGCTCACGGTTATGTGGATTTTATTTTAATCACCCGCTATTCTAGAATTCCATGGTATACGTGACTACATAGATTGTAGCCAGTTGAAATATGAATATTTGCAACTGCTTCTTTAGGCATTTTTGTGTTTGTTAAGCTAACGTGAGCTATTTGTGGGTGCTGTAAGGACAGGCAACTGATGTACTTGCCATTCCAAATGTATGAAGACCCACTTTGCTAAACACCCCTTAGGCTTCCCTTTTAGGGTTTCATTGTTAGGGTTGGATGAGTGTTACTTTGCGGCTTAACCCACATTTCCTGAAAACAACATAGGTTGTGCAATTTAACAAATGTTTGCCGTCAGAGACATCACATTTAGTACTTAAACTGGTAATGTTCCAAGAGAGAATTGTCATGTGAGGAACGCATACGTATCCTATGACACATACAATTAATTGACATAGGAGACAGGAATACTTTAGTGATGAAAGGTGGTAGAAGCTCTGTTTGGTCTTCAATTTTAGAAATATTATTTAAAGTTTCAGAGCCCTGGCCACTCAATTTCCGCCTTGCTTTCAACTCTAGGTACACTACTGGAGCCTAGGGACAGTATTTCCACCACTCTGGTGTTATTTATTTTTTAGTACAGTCATGTTCCTAGCATCATTCCTGATTTTACAAGGCAACCTAAACTAGCCTTCAGGTCGAGATCCTGCCAATGTAAATTATTTTCTGGATTTAGCAGAGATCATTGTCTTGCTGATTTTGTTATTCAAAATTTGGTTTGCAGAGTGCAGTCAGTGGGATTATATAAATACCCATGGAGGTGATTCACGTTATTCATGATGAGTATGAGAATAGTGGTTAATTGAAATTAAAAAAAATTCCTGATGTTTATTCTGATGATTATTCCTAATCCTGGAAGGTATTAAAGGTAGACATGTTTTATATCATATGAGGTGATCAATTATAGTAATGGTATTGGATAAAATAAGTTTAATATGTGTGATCTGATCAATGTACTATTCCCAGGAGAATTGGGAAATAGATCAATAATTTACTCTTCTAATATATTCAGACATGCGGTTGAATTCAGCATGCCAATGTCCGTGATGCTAGATTTAGCTTGAAGGCTATAGCACTCGCTGGTAGGCTGATGCCAGCAGGTTAAGCATAGTAGGTATAATGATGGCTAATGCTAAGGTGCTCTGAGGTGACTTTCCTGCAGTTGCAGTCACTGATATGGTGGAAGATGAGATTGCTTGGTCAGGTATAAGCACTCTCAATGGACTTTGGTTGCTGTTGGAAATAAGAATAGTTGCTTTGTTTTTAGGTATCATTTCGATTGGCAGCCTACAGGATCCTGCCTTTTTGTTCTGTTCTTAATTCTTGTTGGTTGAGGAAAATCAGTTAGAGGACCATTATTGGTGGCACTTTGTTCTTTCACTTGAAATACTGGATAAACCAGTTCGAAAGTAGGGCTATCCAACTAAGGATCTGTGAAGAGTTTCTTCAAACATTACACTGGATCGCTAACGTTAGATACTTTCTCCCCCTTATTCCTCTTTTCCAAGAGAGACAACTCCGTCTTCATTTCCGAATATGCTTTCCTTATTAAGCTCTTTACTTTAGCTGCTGGTCCACACGAGCTCTCCATCGCCAATCATCTTATTAGGTGGTCTTGCACTAGATCCATCTCTAATGCCGTCTTCTACTGGTGAATCTGCCTCAACACAATGACTAGATTGTTGATTCATGAACGTCATGGCATTATACCTGGGCTCTGGCTTGGTCAAAACCTTTGGATTTAAGGTCATAAGGCCAGATATGCAATCAGCACCCGCCAATGACCTCTCTAGTAATGACAAAATCGATCCTAGTATTCTTTCTCAACCCTTTAATGATTTTGAAATTTTAGTATCTTGGTTTAGAGTTTTGAGAGAGTTATTCATTGACAGTCAATTTGTCAGGAAATGAGGCTCTTGGACCAAAGAATGCATTGGTGCTTTGCCTGTTGACATAATGTTGCGCAGGCAACAGACCGCTTTGCCATTTTCAGGTACACTGCTAAATTCATTGGTGGTTTTGATATATTAGAGCCTGTTTTTATAGAATGGTATTACTTAATTCATAAGCAGGAAATTTCCCCATAAGATAAGTATAATTTCAGCTGACAACAGAGGCTTATGGACTGATTTCCCAAATCTTCATATATTACAGGATTAATCATTAATCATCAACTATTAGCATACACTCTAAGACTCACATATTTTAGCAATATAGTTCACTATGGGCACTTGCATTAATTTGTCCTAATATTCGATCGGATATCTGACCATTTGTGAGTTTCCTTATGTGTTGACAGGCAACCACCTGGGCACCCTACCAATCACAAGTCTTCCCCCTCCTCATGTACAGAGGGGACCCCATATGTCTCTTAGTCCAGCCTGCTGCACTTGCAACTCTGCAAATGCCTCTGCAGTTTCACTGCTATACGCAGCCTTTCTTAACTAGTCTCATTTTAGCACAAGGTCCCTTCATCCATGAACAAACTATCCATTGCTTTGCTAACAATATCAGTAACGCAGTTAATGTCCTAACAGACTTGAGAAATTGTTTGACATATCCCGATAGCAGCATCAAGCGTGTACTGTTAAAACATGCACCAGCTGAAGTAAATTCATACGTTTTTCTGTGCTCTCATCTAGATAAGCACTTAACTTCAGCACAACTCCTAAATGCACTGAAAACAAAGGCCATTACTATAGCAAAAGCCTTAAAAAGGTTTTCATAATCATATGGAAGGTGTGCCATCAGGCCAACTATAACAGCTTTTAGGGCCAAACTAATCCAACTTCTGAGTTACCCTTCGAAAGTGTTAAATGAATAGAAGGTCTGTAAAATAGGAAAAATGTTCATTCAAAATGCTCGCCTTCTATTTAACTTACGAAGTTCTACCCAACATACAATGATCAGACTCAAACTAAATCTTCCATCAATATAGGACTTGGGAAACTGTTGCGATTGCGCCTCTGCAAATGCTGATTCCCTGAGAGGTTTGATATATCAAGATTTGACATGGACCTCTGGGTTTAGTTTGTGTCTCTTCTGATGAAATGATTGCCGTTCTCCAAGATCATCATTTACCACTTATAAAGGATCTTCTGTTACTGGCAGATTCAACTCACAAAAGAGTCATCAGGGAAAAGGCGTAAGGAGTCCTTTCCCATAAGAGACTTATTAAAAGCATCACGATGTAAGCCCTCAGAGTTTCTTATGGAATTCTACATTGGGCTGAACCATTAGTATATTGATCCTATCTTAGCGGTATAACAATGAATAATTAAGATTCTGCCTACTATACATTTATCTGAAAGAGTTTGATTGTGCTTGCAATTCCACACCGAGTGCCCCTAACTGCAGGCTTTGTCACCATTGTAATGAATCCTTAGAACACATTGTCTGTCTTTGTCCTAGGCTTAGTGAGAGCCACAGCAACTACTTAGGGGCATATTATCAAGGACGGCGTTAAGATTTTCGCCGCTTTAGCGGCAGAAAACTGCCGCTAAAGCGGCGATAATGGGCCCGAGAATATGCCGCAGAGAATTCCAATAAAAGCCCATGTTGACACCAGAACATGGGCTTCTATGGGAATTCTCAAGGTCATATTATCAAGCCCATTATCGCCGCTTTTGCAGCAGTTTTCTGCCGCTAAAGCGGCGATAATCTTAACGCCGTTTCTTGATAATATGCCCCTTACTTCCTTTCTTCAGGAAATGATTATTTCGCGCTATAAAGGAGGCTGGTTTACCATGTTTTTTTATACACCCAAAGGCTTTTATTGGAAATCAGATAAGATTTATAAACATAACGTACAGTAGACTGAAATTAAAACAAATAACAATAAATGTGCCTGTAAAAGCAATAGAGTAAAGTCAATGCACTTTCTACAATCTCACTTTAGTAGCTGAAGAATGATATGTCATCCTTTTATGAATTTTAAGGTTTCTCCCGTATGTTCTTTTCGCAACTTTGTGAATCTATTTTAGTCATGCATGTTTACTATTCTTTAATTATCTTGTTTAAAGTAACCGATATTTTACATAATTTTAAATTCTATACACTAAAGTAACATATAGCAATATCTCCTCCATTACCCGAAATAAATCTCTCTAATATGCCTGTATAAAAGGGTAGGCCCATGCTACATGGCGAAAGTCAACAGAAGCCTGCAGGCATCTCATACAGCATGGTGGCCTATATTATCAATTTTGTCCAGAAAGGTAGTGTTAGAATACAATCTGTTTAATAATTGAAATGCAGCTATTGAACTTGGCCCTCTGTAGAGTCAGCACCAAAACTTTTGGACTTTGCCCACCCTGTTTGCTTTCTGGAACCGTGAAGACCTTTAGGACTCTGTGCACTTTACCACTGCTAACCAGTGCTAAAGTGCTCGTGGTCTCTCCTTTAAACATGGTAAAATTGACTAACACCCAAAATGCACATTTAAATTACTTATAAGCCACTAGTAAAAGGGTACTATGGATCTACAGCACTTACTTTGCCACCCACTTGAGTAGCTCTTCAAATCAAGTCTCAGGCCGGCCATTACAGTCTTTGTGCAGTTTTGAACTGCCATTTTGACCTGGTAAAATAAACCTTTTGTCAGGCTTAAACCTTCCTTTTTAGGTCTCGCCTACGCAGCGCGCATGCGCTGGAAGCATGCGCTGCACGCATGCGCTGCATAGGCAAAGACCTAAAGAAATCGACTCAGCTTTGCAGGCAAAAACATGCACGCATTGCATTGCTTTGAATGGCAACGCATGCACGTTTGGCGATTCCCTTGCGGGAGCGAGCTTTGAAACCCTCTGTTTGTAATTAACAGATGGTTCCTGCTCGCTCCCGCAAGGGAGACAGGCGCAGGCCCCCTCCTCTCTCCCATCCACCTGCTGCCTCCTCCTCTCGTCAAACTTTTTTTTTTTTTTTTGGTACGCTGGCTTGTTAAAGTTGCACATTACGAGGGTACTGGCGTACATGCCATCAGCCACGGCAACACAGCACGAGTTTCTGAGGTATATTAATTGAAGCCAGTCTAAAAGGGTCTGGAGGCATCATAAAGGCAGCCGCATTGCGGCTGGGCTCTGAAAGAAACTACAGTTTCCTTCAAGGTTCCCTCTTCCTCTGCTTAATTCGACCCGCATTTGGGCATGCGCCCTAATAAATCCCCGGTGGGACTGTGCTTGGCTAACTGCGCAGCTGAAGTACTTAGTCACTGGACAGTTGGAGTTTTGGGGTGAAAAAGTTACAAAGACATTATTTTCTTGTATCTTTGTTTGGTAAGTATGTAGTTGACCGCTGCCCCTTTGGGGAGATTTGTGTACGTGCAATACTGGCGCTGCTGTGCAGCCTTCCACCAACGTGGCGCTGCTCTGTCTTCAAGCAACAGGTTGTACATCTTCCCCTAGACGTGTATGGGAAAGCCCAGCGCTTGCCCACAAGTTTGCTCTGGTCATGACGTCACAAAGCTAATCGACTCCTAGTTGGCTTCAGGTCCAATCTCTAAGCTTCAACTTTCGTTCTGACGTCATGTGCGCGGTGGGCGGGGAACGTTTAGAATAGGACGGTGTGACTGGGTTGACAACGCAGAAACGTGGGTCCGTGGGATGGTTGTGGCGTTTAGTTGCCTGGGCTCCCTGACGTCAGGGGATGCCAGGGGTCATCGCGACCCACTTTGATGCAAGCCCGAACAAATTACCCGCAATAAGGTACCGCACCTCAGTAGAACGGTGTAGCACAGACAGCATTACAATGCATCATTTTGAATGTTTCAATGAGTTTTTTTGCTCCTACATAACTCATATTGCAACTCTCGAATGAGAAGTAGAGGTTTCAACGTCTGTCTTGACACTTAACCTATCGAATGCTAACATTACTACTTGGAAAGCTCATTTGAACAGTAGAAATACTGGAAGCACATGATATTAGCAAAGTGTATGCCTCGCGCATGCAAGTTTTGGGTCAGAGGCCTTGTTACGAGAACTATTTTATTTCTCAGTATGATGGCAACAGTTGCACTCAAGCCTAGACATATTCTTGAACTTTTTACTTGAAAAATTGTAGTTGAAATGGCACCAATTACCACAGAAAACGTTTTATCCGTGGTTGCCCTTTATTAGCGAGCGTTAGAAATCCCTGGAAGATGGTAACTAGCACCTGCTGCACTCACTAACCCCAGTATTTTTTTCTGTAGCAGGTTTCAGTCACGAACTAATACTCACAATTTTTTTTTCTTGGTGGTCTATCAAATAGATTTAATTACTCCGGGCCAACCAATGTGGACCTATGACAATGTTTAACGTGTTACAGCCGAGTCGGTCATGTCTGATTTTCCCTTTTACTCATTTTATTTCAATGTGAAGTAAAATATTTATTTAGACAATCAAGTCCATTAAAATTCAGAGTACAGGAAACAGAAATTCAGAGTCCTTTGGGACCTTATAAGTGTTTGGTGATCCAACACAATATCCTTGGTGCAACAACATCAACTGTTGCATGGGAAACACTTATAAGGTCCCAAAGGCAAGCCCTATTGGCTATGCCAATGCGTGTTAATATATTTGTCACTTATAGAGTAGGCCCTGAACAGGCCATAGGGCAGGGCACATTGTACTTAACAAGTTGGACATGCACTTTTAAATTTTACATGTCCTTGTAGTGAAAAGCTCTTTTTGGTTTTTCACTACTGCAAGGCCTATCCCTCCCATAGGATAACATTGGGTTTGCCTATTACAATTAATAAGTGATAACTTTTGCTTGGGAACAAGTAGAAGTGTCTTGTGTGGTCTCTAAAGAAGTGTAATTTAAAATCCTCTTTCATGGTAATGTCAAATTTTAAGTTGCAATTCTGAAAACGCCACTTTTAGAAAGTTAAAAGAACAAATGATGGACAGAATGCTGAACAATGCAAACATTCACCCCCAGTTTTTGCTCACCACGCCTCCCCAGTTTGGACCCAGCCATGTGCAAATCAGTTTTGACTCAGCATCTCATGGGAACAGTCCAGCCCGAACTGTAAAGCCAGGTCCTCCCTGGACTGGAAACAAGCATCCTGGGACCTGGAAAGTTGGCATTTTCTTGTCCCCAACCATTTGGTGCCTGCCGCCTATGTCCCGGATCACATCACTAGGTGTAGTTGGCAGTTTGCTTTTATGTACTTCTCCTAGAGAGTGTCACAAAGGGGGACTGTATTGTCAGGATGTGTCATTCCGACAGGATGGGTGTGGGCGGAGCTGTCACCTACCACACTTACACTTCAAAGGAACTGGCTAACCACACTCACAAAGGACTTAACACTAGCTTTTTGTCACCCAAGACATCTTGGAACCTGGGCAGGGAGCAAGGAAGTTCCAGAACCATCTGTGGGGTGGAATCTCTAGACGTTTCTCCCACTTCAAATATGGCACCAGGTATAAATATTGAACCCTGAGACCCACTCTTCAGTACACTCCTGGACCTGTGGATACTACAGAAGAAGGACTGCCCTGCTGCCAGAGGACTGCCCTGCTGCTTGAGACATGCTCTGCTCTCTGTGATGGAAGATTGGACTTGCTCCGTTCATCCCAGGCAGAGTGACTCCTAGGGTCAGGTGGCTGAACTCCTGTTTTGAGATTCAGGGGCACAACAACTCCAGAGCTCTCCCTGAAACTGCCCAGCTGTCCTACTGCACTGGACCTACAACTGGGCATGTTTGAGCTCTGCTGGCCTCTGCTGGAGGGAGTTCCTGATCTCTAAGAGGTTTACCCCAGATCCTGGAACTTTGACTGGTATCAATTGAGGTCCTCCTGTGAAGAAAAGGAGAAATCCAGAAGATTTGGGTTCTTTGCAACCACAAACGGGCAAGTTCGTGCTGTGATCTTGCCACCCACGATGACTGACACTATGAAGCTCTGGTGGAACTGACTCTTTAAGCTACAGCAATCACCAGCGATGACCGGCAATGCAAGATCTGATCTTCCTGCTACAGCATTGCCAGCCTACTGTGAGCGCCAACATGACGCTCCATAAAGACTGTCCCCAATGCCTGATGATATCTTTGCACTATAGCAACGACTGTCCATGACACTCAGCCTGCTCTTCGCGCTACCGCGATGACCATCCACAACATTCTCCCAGCTCCTAGCAGCCTCCTCCACAAAGAACTGGACTCTTCGCTCCGCACTTTGAGAAAGGAACTTCTTCAGTGGGATTAGCCTGGTCCCTGTATCCGGCCCACAATATACTTACCTAGACCTTTGAAATTGTATATCACTAGTTCTACTGATCAGATTTAAATCATTTTGGTTTCAAATAATGTATTACATTTTGTTCTATTTGTCTAAATTGGATTAGATTTTTCTTGTGTTGTGTTTTCACTTTGCTACTGTTTGTGTGCTGCAAAAATACTGTACACATTGCCTCTAAATTAAGCTGGACTGCTTTTGTGCCAAGCTACCAGAGGGTTCAGTTCAGTTTAATTTAGTGACTTTATGTGGTTCTCCCTGACAAGGATTTTGGCTGTTGCTTAAGAAGGGCTCACACCCTCCTCAACCATCAACACAAATTCTCACAGCAGCAGTTTATGCCTGTAATTTATGGAGATGAACTTCGTTTGTGCACAGTATGTGCCCAGGTTTTCTCCTCTGTTGGTGTATCCAAGACTAGTTTCTATTTCTTAAGGGCTCTTTTATGTGCTGGAGCAGTAAGGTCAGTGTAAATATTGCACATCCCAGATACCAAGTCCCCTTCAGCAGTGGTATTTATCATATGAGTAAGTGGAGAAAACTCATCAGGCTCATTTGGAAAGTCAGGCCACCTAGCTGAAACACCATGGCGAACTCTAAAATATGCAAACAAATCCAGAGCAGTATAGATCGTTCCCCTCAAACTACTCCCTAGGGAGAAATCTGCCTTTGATGAATAGTTGTCCCATTTGCCTAAGGCTTCGTTATCAAAACTATTTATACTTTCCTTGTCTAATGATAGTTGCGGCGGAAATATCTGGGTGAATCTGGTGCACAATTGCAAACAAAGTCCTGAAATTATTAGAGGCTGCTCTGCCCAGGGCGAAGTCAAACTGCTTCATCATGACTAGCTTCTCGAACTGCAGGTTAAGCCTATTAACTATAATTCGAGCAAAGATGTTATTGTCATTGTTCGTGAAGGATAATGAACTATATTCCCTACACTCTTTCTACTCTTTTCCTTGCTTCAGTAGGGCTGTAATAACAGCTTCCATTGTGGTTAGTGGAAGTTCTTGTTATCCCTCAGTGTCATTCACTTTTGGTCCCGTGATTGTTACTTTGGGACTCTGCGCATGCTAGATAGCTATAAAGTTTTTTTGTTCATACTTTTGTCACTATGAAGTTTATTTTGAAAAAACCTTCACGCGAGTGTCCCAATGACTACCCAATGATTACTCGCTTTCGTAGGTTTTTCAACATTGACGCACGATATTGGTTGCTGTTAGTTTCCACATTACCGTGAATAGTTGATGCGGCTATAATACGCATGCGCAATACATAACACTACTCTCCTACGAGGTGTCGTCAGATACCGGACAGGCACTCCAGATAGACATCTATGGGGTCCTGATCCATCATCACGTAATCGAAGAAACACAGGTATTTAACTTCACTCCATCACCCCCGTCGGTACCTCCGGTTGCAACTTTTGTACTACGACGGAGTACCGACAGAGAGGTGAATTTAGAAATACCATTGATGCGTTATACTGCTTCTAAAGACCGTTTTTTCTTGGTGGCTTGTGTGACAACATTGAATATTCGTTGGCATACTTTCCACTCTTCTTAGACGAGTGTTTTATCTATGAGCACACGTATTTCAGGCTGAGCTTTCTTTTGGGTGTTTATTTGATTCTTGAATGCACTCAAATCTTAGTCCTCTGACCTATACCGCTATGTCTGAGCTGAGTACAACGATAGGTTCTTCAACTTATCATTGTTTTTACTTTTGTGACGGCAACGAAATATGACAAAGTTTTGACTTTTTTAATCATGGTCATAAGTATTAAATTAGTGTTGCTTTTGTCTGACTGTATACCTCTTCCTTTGATCATTTTTGTTAGTGAATATTCACATTATTTACACTTCCTCACACTTGCAATAGCAAAACGTATTGATTATCTTACGTTTGCTTGTTTTTTCAGAGCGGGGCTCCCTTTCCTGAGTTGTAACTAGGTTGAGGTGGGCCTACTTGTCCCTCAGATTGGGTGAGTTAATATAATTTGAGCATCCCATAGGACTCGTTTATGAATTTCGTTTGAGACATTCACATTATTATCCTCAAACAGCATCATTATTCAGCAAAGAGATCAGAATGCTTATATTGTTTCTTTCTGTGTTTCTTTGTTCTACTTCTAGACAAGTTCCAGCGAGATTGAATCCGCAAGAGCATAAGTGGTTTGGTTTTTTCAAACTATATTTTCACGCTAAGTTATATTTTTTCACACTTTATTGCAGCAGCTTTGTTTTGGTCCTGACGAAAGCCAGACATACTCTCTATATGGTTGTTGGCTGAAACATGTTGACCTTTTTCATCAAGCAGTTTTCAATAGTTACTGCTTTGCACTGTTTTTTATTCCTGGCAGGGCTAATGAGCCAATAAAAATTATTTTTCACTAGCACTAGCCAGTTTTAGATCACATTCACTTATCAATACAATCTTTTGCACTGCACCCTCATACTACACAATTGCTCCTCTTTGGGATCTTAGCATCCTAATTCTCCATACAATTGAAAACATCCCTGAGCTCCCACCTCTCAGTGGGGTGGTTGTAGCCCTCAGTGGGACTAGGATTACCCACTGAGAGGAGAAAGCACAAATGATGAAGCATGCCACCTTTTGGTGAGTGAGGGCATTCATCCTTAAAAAGGATTCTTTCCCCATTAGGGTATTGTTATTCTGGACACAGATTGATCTTTGCATTCTTCCTTTTCACGCTTATGTTTGAAGCTTGTTTAGACCTGAGAAGTTGTTTGTGTGTTTTGTTAGTGGAAGTGTACCTGTTTCCAGGACCTCCTGTCTAACTTAGCCGGGTGTGGAGTTAGAATATCTTTAAACTCCTTGTAAACTTCTGCAATCCTTCTATGGCTGCTATGATTTCTTGAAATAGCATCTGGTTCCTAGAGGTCTGAGCACACCCTACATTCAATCCTGGCCAGCTCTGACCCCTCCAGATATACCTCTATCTGTGATAGGTTCACATCCCTTTGAGAAGAGTAAAAGTTCTCGTAGCAGGTCTGAAACTTGTACTTTGGCAACATTGCCACTCACAGTTTCTCCAGTGGCTACTTTCAATGATTGTATAGCATTCGGCTGCTGGCCCTTACTAAGGGGCAATGAGAGTGTCATACGCGACCTCTCATCCTCTCTAAATCTACCCGTCCCAGAATTTCTTCCTCAGTACCTGCTTTCTTTCTCTGCAGGATCTCCACAGGTTAAAAAGATTATTTTTTTTCTTAAACACATCGGGCCCTTACTCTGTTTCATATCTTGCTTCTAACTTTTCTAGCATTTTATTATTCTTTTCCAGCTGTGTCTGTAATGATCTAAGGACTCCTGTTTGTCGGCCCATCGAACACCCTTGATATATGCTTTATATGACTCCCACAATGTAGCGGTTCTTGATACTGAGCCTGTATTATTCTCAAATAATTAATTAATTGCTTTCAGCTTCTCGTTTTTAAACACTGCATCTCTGAGGGCCTCTGTTGGGAAGTGCCATATATGCTCTTGACATATAAATGGGGGTATCATTAACTGTAACACAACTGGAGAATCATAGGGTAGTGTACCGAGCAGATAAGTCAGATCAACAACCCACGACATAGCTTCCATCGACATGAGCCAGAGACCAATGTGTAACTGCGAGTAATTCCCTGAGGAGCAATAGGAATATACTCTATTCTCGAAAACCATCCATGTCCAATATGTGCCACATTATTCTCACTGGCCCTAGATGATCAACCCTGGGAGGGTTAGTACCATCTACTTAGGCTACATAAAAAGATTAAAGTCACCCCCATATAATATTAGGGGTATCATGCTCTCTTCGACTGAACCGCAGCCCCACCTCTCCCCACTCAGCGCCATAAGACCCTAACGGATGAGTAGTCACGCTTTACAAGAAACTTGATTGATTGATAGAAAGGGTGTTAATGCCCTCCAAAATCTTCGGGCAATCAACATTAGACGCATAGGCACTTTAATAAAGTAACAGGGGTCGCCAGCAGTATGCCTATATATAGTTTTTTCATTGCAGTTCTGGTGCTTCTCGCTCCATCCCATGGCATGATAGCCTTGACGCACTTGGTTGGGTATGAAGAGAGAGGGCAGAACATGGGGAAGGAAGATCCATGCTACCTGTTATCCCTGCTCTGCACCGGTGGGGGTCCAACTGAGAGCACAACAAGGACAGTCAACATATTGGCATAACGTGCTGGGATTGGGCCCCACGTGCACATCTGGACCAGTATTCACCGAAGAGGAAAACACAGCAAGAAATGGCAATCTGTCTTAATTGTGGATGTGCTTACCTCTTTGAGCGCTTTGACACCACACTTCATTTAAACACATATACGTCACCACTCACATCTGTACATGCAAAGATAATTAGGCAATCATCATACGAAGTAAAGTTTTCAAACCAAGCTATATCAGTAGTATCGATAAAATCATTGTATGTGGCCAATTTGATATGGATTTGAGGATGTCTAGGTCGTCTACACATGATTAACTATGAAAAACATACTCTGCAAATCCTGACAGTGTCTGGCTTGAACATACTTCGCAGAGGACGTCAGTCATATGTCTACTAATATTCTAAGTCGCTCTAGGCATTTCTGCCCTGGGACAACAGCGTTCATAACAGGCCTTCTGCAGGCCACTACACCGCCGCGCTCGAAGGATACCTATAGCAGAAAACCTTTCGGCATGTGAAGTACGCATCTTTTTTCTGTTTTTATTCTCTCTTTGTTGTGAGGTGTTGCCATGTGCGTGCTTCTGTCGCCTGCCCCCCTAACAGCGCGCGCCCTCATGCCCCCATACTGTAAAGCTTGTCTTTCTCTCTAGCTTTTATCAGATCATAACATCAGACAGGAGTCCCGAACTATGCGCCGGCTGCCAGTTTCCACGGCGAGGGAAATCTGCGTGAGAGATTATTTTGTAGTTTTGGTCACACAAGACAGACCAGATAATGCCGTACCTTTGTTTAGGTTGAACATGTTTAATATAATATGACCAAAACCAGTAGGTTGAAATAACCTCTCTTTCTGTCGATTTAGATTTCCTGTACTCTGTCTGCAGCACATTTAGCAATCGTTTTTGGAACACAAAACCCGCTGCGATGCAAATTCTGACTGGATACAAGCATAACTGGGCTAAAATGTTGAACATATGTTTGGCCTGGCAGAGGGGGCCTGCATTTTCACAACCTCTTCCCTACATCACGCGACGTGTTTGCGGCGCTGTTTATTCGCTTTCATTTAGAGCATGAGTATAACTCAGCCCAAAACATTCCCCCCTGCCGTCATAATAACATAGACATACACAAAACCAATGCCCTCTGCCGTCATAATAAAATAGACATACACAAAACCAATCACCTCTGCCGTCATAATAAATATACATAAACAAAACCACTAATCTACCGTGAATATTCATTTTTTTTGCTATGAATCATCAAAACTATGTTTTGTCTGCAGAAATGTACTATCTGCATCGGTTCCCGTTTCCTCCTCGCTACATCACAATGTTTGCATTTTGATTTTGAGGCAAGCTGCGAACGTGTGAAATGGAACAAAGTCAGCTATTAAAGCTTTAAGCCAAATTCGTGTGCAAATAACCCAAGCACAAATAAGCAACAGGCTTACCTTGTTCCTTCATTTTCACGGGTCTTTGATAGAGCTTAGTAGAAGAAGCAAGGTGGTACAAAATGTATATTATTCAACAGGTCCCATGTTATATATGCAGCAAAGGACGTCTTACAAGGAACAGCGCAGCCCTCGGCGGTGTCTCCTGCAGCTACCACCTTGTCTCATGTATCCAATCTGTTGTCTATTCGAGTTATAGCCCACATTTCACATTTCAGTCTGAGCAGGTTCGAACACCTTCATCAGACATTCCAGAAAGCCTGCATAGTATGTGCTACCTCTGATCTTGTGTGAGCTCCTATCACCCCTTTCCCAACACATTTAGGGCACATGAGATTTTGCTTTGTACCAAACACATTGGGGAGATGTCCCATTGGCAGTGGCTGGTTGCCCTGAATCTGTAACCATATGAGGCACTTCTCTACCTTGCTATGCCATCCTTATACCATAGACCCCCTATCCCCACATGCAAGCACCTGTGTTTTTTTGCGTTTTTCTTCTCAATAGTATATAATGGCAATTTTGTTGTGGAGGTAGGGGGAGCGAGTTTGCAAGAGCCCAATATCTGCCGGGCACCGGTACACTGCGGAATAAGGTGGCCTGTGCTCACTTCTGGGCCACCAAATTATACGAGTGTGATGTCACTTGTGAAGTTCACAAGCATATGAGAAGGGCAGCAAGGGCTTGCCCTCCGAGGTCCTTCCCAGGATTGAGCAGATCATCCTGGTTAGGGGAGATGATATAGACAGCTGTCACAGCCCCCTGCTTCTCCATAACCATACTCGCTGCCCCAGGAAGGAGCAAGATGATGCTGTTTGTATTTTTCATTCGATGCTAGAAAAAATGTAAACAGCACTGTGCTCCTTGCTGGGATACTCACACGCATGTATGTGCACGATACCCTCTGGTCAGCGCTCAACTCCCTAATGAGGTAGCTCGTGTTCACTCCAGGCCATCTAAATATATGTGTGTCTGATGTCACTTCAAGATCACAAGCATATGGTGAGGACAGGGACAGTAGATGGGCTAACGCCCGCTTTCACTGCCCCCAGCTTCTTCATAGCCATGCTCACTGCTCAAATAAGGAGCGAGATGATGCTGTTTGGATTTCACTGAGGCACAAGAGAAAATCCAGATAGCCTGTGGCTCTCTGCGGGGACAGAGACACACATGTATGTGTCTTAGCAATGTTTCAGATGTGTTTTTGTCTTAGGGTAAAATAGGCTGAGGTTGGACATCAATCTGGACATGTGCACAGTAACTTTCATGACTGTTTCTTATCAGTTGCTGACTAGATGAGCCTTACTTGTCTAAAACTACGACAAAGGTGATGGCATTGGGGGCCTTCCTTTAGTTTGGACTTCCCCCTGGTGGCCCTGTGCCTTAGGCCACTGTCCTATCCCCTCTTAAACAGTGAAACATTTTGGGAGTTCAGCTAGGCGATGGATTATTCTTTAAGTTCAAGTTGCTAATACTTCTGCTTCTCCTTCATGTCTCTTTCACTACAAAGTGCTGCCCAATATTTTTCCTTTTTAGCCTGAATATAGCCACTTCAATATTTTCTTCAGTATATTATGGATTTATTTCTTTTTTAGGATAATGTCCTTTATCTGAGGTTTTCCTCTACACAACGCATCCCTTGCAGCTGGTTTAAACCTCCGTTGCTCATCTCCGACACAAGCTCTCTTGTAAGTCTTCTACTTCGGGCCATCTAGAGACACTTCTCTGGCTTTCAGCCCAGAAGCATTCTATGTTCTAGGTCCTTTGTACTTGTTTCAATGCTCTTTATAGCATAGGCCCTATTTTCCATTAAGCAACATTTCAGCTGGTATACTCCAGTGCATTCCATGTGTTCTTCCAATGTTCGCCTTCTTCCAAAAATTACAAAGGTGTATCAAGGTGGCTAGGATCTCTCTGTGCAGGTTTCCCTGCTTTGCATTCTTTATCTTTGGAAGAGTGCTCCATGACCAACTATGTACAGTTTAGGAACGTTTTAAAATGTGCCTTTTTCAGAAGTAACATTTTCAATTGGTGTATGCTTCAATTTCTTTTGACTATAATGTCAGGGTGGCTTTGGGTGGTTCTTGTGCTTTATGAATAAAAGCCCTACGGGCCTTTGTTCCCACACTTCTCCTAATCAGAACAGTACACCAAGGGGTGTTGCCAATGGCCAAAGATGGCAGTCATGAGGTAGCTGAGTTCTGCTGTGCGCCCTTTACCATCTTTCCTAATCCTGCTCGCCTGTCACCAGTAGGGATGTTAGGGGACCCCCTGGGAATGGTTAACGAAATGCTGCTGATAGGAGAGGGTCCCTGAAGAGAGGTGAAAGTTGCCATCCATGAAGGCCGACGTTGCGTTCTGTAATTGAGGAGCGGGAACTGCTACCTGGCCCCGGGCTAGAGCACAGAGCAGAGTGACCACGGACCCGGTGTGAGAGGAACGATCAGATCCACATCCCTGTGTGTGATACGTTGGAGGAACCAGAGGGCTCCGCACTTCTGTGAAGGGTGGACACTCAGGTCCCTGGACTGGTGAGGCTGGGCCTGCCCCCACAGTTGCCTTAGGGAGAAAGAGATTTCATGATGTGATTTGGAGAGGGCCTCCCTGGAGAAAGCAGGGGGCTGTGTCGAGACTCGAGAGTAAGGTGGGTGTGAGCCCTGCAAATTTGCAGGGTCATGATGTGGGGAGCCAGAGACTGAATCTCAGCAGCCGGGTATGAACATCCACTGTGACTAAGTGAGACACAGAAGCTGAGAGTGGGCCTCAGCTTCCAGCCAGAGGACTGAACCAACATACTGTCAAGAGACCCGAGGGATCTGGTCCAGCTATACTCAGAGATCTCCAAACTGGATCAAATAAGGATTGTTTGGGGGTCTGGAAACAACAGCTGTGGGGTCATACCCAAGGACTGGAGAGAGACAGAGAGGGGGTTATTTATATATTGAAGGTATGTGTACCCCGTCATAATGAGGAAGACATATACATACTGAAAGCAAAAACAGCAGTTGATGGACAGAATGAAGAACAATGTCAAACATTCACCCCAGTACAGAGATCTGGGCCTAAATCCATCATTTTTTTGCTCACCATGCCATTCCAGTTTGAACCTGGCCATATGCAAATCAGTCTTGACCCTGTGCCTCATGGGAACAGTCCAGCCCGAACTGCCAAGCCAGGTCCTCCCTGGACTGGAACCAAGCATCCTAGGACCGGTTTCCGGGTTTCACCCCTCTTCGGCCAGGATAGCTTGATTCCAGTGGCATGGAGAGCACAGGACTCACGTCTGAGTATACCCGTCCCACTCGGGGTGACAAATGCAAAAACAACAGTTGATGGACAGAATGCAGAACAATGTCAAACATTCACTGCTTGGCAGTTCAGGCTGGACTGTTCCCATGAGGCACAGGGTCAGACTGATTTGCATATGGCCATGTCTGAACTGGGGTGGCGGAGTAAGCTAAAGAATGATGATGGATTAAACCCAGATCAGTTGACTGGGGGTGAGTGCTTGCAATGTTCAACACTCAATCCATCATCCCCTTTGGTTTGACATATACATACTGCCAAAATATAGGTCCATCCATCCGATTTAAATGCGAGTGGACATTCAGTTTGGCCACAGCTGAGACTCCTCTGTCTCCGCCCTGGACAAACTTCTCCGATGGCCCTGGGGAATAAGGGCCATCGGAGAAATGGCTACATGTCCGCCCACCCAATTTAGATAGGAAGACATATATTACTTTTTTACTGCTTCTTACTACTAGGTAAAGTCTGGGCGGTAAGGAAAAGTAAGAGGTAAAATGCTCCCTCCCCCCCGCCGTGGGAAAAGACTCCCATCGCGAATGGAGCATTATATTCTTTCTTTACAAAAAGAAAATCTTTTATATAACTGATAAATGTGCACTCATGGTTGAATGCCTGACAGGTTTCAATGATATGAACACCCCCGGATCATAAATCAATGCCCATCCTTCTGATGCGACCCTGTTGCACAGAGTAATCTGCATTGCCAGGAACCACAGTGATGGCAGTTACTGGGACTGTTTTCATAAATAACCATTTACTTGGCGATCATTTATAAATAGGGCCCCTGATTTTATGGTATTTATTTTTGGGAGATTTCTGTCTCTTTTTTTTTGTAAATTTTATCTGGAAAATATTCATGTTGCCTTCTGTAAAAAAAAAAACTGAACCTGAAACTAGTATATGTCTAAATGTATTTAACTGATAAATGTGCACTCATGGTTGAATGCCTGACAGGTTTCAATGATATGAACACCCACAGATCATAAATCAATGCACTTTTATGAAAACATGCCCAATTTAATATCACCTTTGTGTACATCCATTGTTAATTGTGACTCTTTACTAAAATTCTTTTTTTGTTTTAACACCCTTGCATGTCAGTACGTATGGCCATTGGCATAACAGTCATGACTCACAGCGTTTAGAATCAGTCAAAAAACAACCCTATTTCCGTTTTATCTACATTTAAAAATAAATAGAGACAGGGAAATAAATGGGATTCTGTTTGTATTTATCGGAAAAAACTGTAAAAATGGAAAAGAGGGACCCATATGTAAAAATTAGGGTAGTGGACTCTCCACCATAGGGACGGAGTAATTTACTTTATCCCCATGGTGGAATGGTGGGCCGTCCACAAAGAAATACATCTTATTTTGTGGTCGAGTGCTCTTACCATGCGCTCAGACAGAAACCCCTTCGTGGGCCCCTCCTCAGACTATAATTACAAGGTTTCGAATAGCAGCTGATCAAGAGCAATTTAGTCACAACTCACAAAATATAATGATCTTTCAAGATTATATCCTCCTCATTGAGAAGCAACACAAATCCTTTGAGATGTCCACAAGGAGGTTGCAATCTCTGACCAGCTACTATATGCTGGCCAAGTTGAAAGTCATGTTTCAGTCACACACACTTTTATTTGAGACCCCAGAGGGGATCTTGGAATGGGTGGAGGAGCACCAGTTGATGAGACCCCATAAAAAGCCTTTACACTCCACTGAGAGATGGAGACCATGGGCCTGGTCAGGATGCTTCACCATGCAAGAACACAAGGAAATGCTACCACAAAAGGAATAGGTCCCGCTCCAATAGACACAGAATTAACAAGACTTGTCCATACGCTGAAGTGAGGAGGCAACAAAATGAAGAGGATTGCACGAGGTCCATTGACTTTAGAAAAGAGCCCTTATTGGGGTGGGAGGAGGATTTCCAGGCTTTGTGGAACACATGTTTAGTTCTCATGATAAGGTTGGTTGTACTGATGGCTGCAAAGAACACTTGAAGTAGAAGAATGCTGATGAGTGAGGAGTGGGGGCGATGGGTGCTTAATAAGGTTGAGGGTCAAAAGACTTTTTGGTGCCAGACACGTCCTACTTCCACATTTATCTATATTGCTTTTTCATAATGAGAGGGGGAGGAGAGCATTTCGTACAATGGGATCTCTTTCTGGTATGGCTGTTATGCTGCATTCGATACTAGGTTCATGCCAAAACAGGTGTTTCAGGTTTTAGAAGATTAGCGGGGAGGACTGCAGGGAAGAAATCAACAGAATTATACTGTTCACATGTTGATCTCAATAGAAGGATAACACCAATTTGACAAACACAAAATGCTTCACCGCACCACCCCACACCAGACTCCACTAAAATGACTTACTTAAAGTATGGCTGAAAGGTCTTACTTTCAGCGAGGTCTAGTTAAAGTACTTTCATGGAACGTTAGGTGGCTGCTGTGCCGGATTACATGGGCATCTGTCCCTTAGGAAGTTAAAAGATATCACCTTGATATACTTTTTGTGCAAGACACTTACCTGCTGTGAAATTGCTATCCCTTTCTGGCCCAAATAGTATTGCAGCAGGCCCGGGCAGGATTCCAGAGGTTCTAGAGGTTGGCAATATTTATTAGAAAAAAATCTCCCCCTTAACATTACTCAGACTTGGCAAGATAACATGGGTAGGTACGTGGATGTGACAGAAATGCTTAGGGGCAAGGTGATATCCTTGGCTAGTGTACACACACCTCCACCTTTGCCAACATTTTTTCTAGAGACTGTGGGTGAGTTACTCTCATAATTACCCCGGGGACCGTGGATTATGGGGTGAGACATGAATGAAGTGGTAGACTGGGTTTGATACTGCTCGAGTACAGGCAGTGGGTCGCAGTGGGACCTAACAGTTCTGACCAAGTTGTTGAGCACCCTTTGGATCACGGATGCCTGAAGGACACTTCACAATCATGAAAGGAAATTCACTTACTATTCAGGCGCCCATTGGACGTTCGCATATCTTAACTATTTTGAAGTGCCCATATCTCAATTGAATAAGGTGGTGGAGGCCCAGGTGCTGGCTCGAGGTCTTTCAGATCACTCCTCGCTAGAAATGAGATAGTAAATGGACCCTGGAAATGGGAGATAAAAGTGGCGACTGGAGGCATGGTAGTTAACCGACAAGAACCCAAACGTCACATGCTACAGTTGATTGACTCATATTTTATGAGCAATATTGGCTCAGTGGAATCCACAGAGACTCTTTGGGAGGCATTTAGGGAGAGGATAAGTGTGTGATACTCTGCCTGCCTGCTGCATACATCTACTCAGCCACATAAGAACATCCTTACTCATGCACCTCTCTTGACTGCAGATGTGCAAATAAGAGAGCAGAAGCTCAGTTCAAGAGAACTGTGGTGACAAAATATATCCCTGGGTCAGATATTTTTTGCAGGGGGCAGATCTGGCATCCATACACTCCATAATTCAGGACTACCTGTAACAATTCCTGAATGATATTAAGGAAGAAGATGGTATGAGCGGATGAATCCTGTTTTTTATGAGATTCAAAAGGATATGAGAGCCCTAGGAGACAGAGTGTGCATAATTGATAAATGGGCCAATGAACAGCACATGGAGCTACAGATTATAGTTATTTGATAAAAATATGGTGAGCTACTTTCTTAGAAATGCCACAGGATTAGACATTCCTTCCTAGAAATATCACAGGATGAGACATTCACTTCTACATTAGTAATCTCTTCCACCACATCAAGAACTGACCAGAAACTCATCGAACCCCCTTGTCCACACCATGGTCAGAGTGGGCTAGTGAAGGGGATCTTTGTTGGACATCCTAACACTTGCCCATTTACATGAAGACAGAGAGGAAACCGTGAATCTTGTATGGAATACAAATGCCATAATATTCAAAGGTCACAGGCTCCCGATACTCCATGACCTAGCTTCATCTACACTGAAGAAAAGGAGGGACTTTAGGAAAGTAACTGTTTTTTGTATGTTACAGAGAAGTACCTTACCCATGGGGTAACTGTTCCGCTTGATTTTAACCTGCAACGATGAAATTGATATCTACAAATGTCAGTTGAAGGATGGGCAAGAAAATATATCGGCAAAGAAAATACAAAGACCTCTGACAATTTGAAGGGAGTTTGTGATGCAAAGGATGCATTAGAGATTAATGGGAAACTACCCTCTTAAAAGGAACCCCAGAGAGCCAGAGTGGAGGTGAAAAACACTACCAGATTGGTGGGATGACATGGGCGAGAAACCATCAGAGAGGGATACAACAATGGCCTGTAATCATCAAGTTACCCAAAATTGGATAAGAACTCTGACCTATTTGAGGGTCATTGAGTGTCGGGGAGAAACGAACAGTGAAGGCCAACAACAGATATGGGGACTCAGGCCAGTTTGGTGAGAGGAAGAGACGAACGCAACATGGACTTGTTCTTCTAAAGTTTTTGTTTTGTTCCATTTGTCTGTTTACTACCAGGCTTTTAGGAGCATTAAGTGTGGTGGCATTGGGAAACTCACATCACAAGGCACAACAATGCTACTGATGTCCTCATTCAGGCATTACCAATGAGGGTCTATTTGGGGTTTCTCTCTGCACACATTGCTTAAACATTAGTGCTCTAACTCTTTAGAATGCAAGTAGAGCGTTTTAATGTAAAAGGAGGTAATGCCACTTCCAAATAGCCGTCATCAACTTTCTAAGGGAGTTGGTAGGAATTTCTGTCTACTCCAGCTGATGCACCTCCTCAAAGGTGATTGGCCTGAAATAAAGTGCTTCAAAAGGCTATAGTTTCCTCAGGTCTGCCTAAAAGGGGGTTATGGCAAATCTGTGTGCCAGAAGCTCGCAAGACACCATCAGGAGGGTTGCCTCTAAAGGAGTAGGCAGAAGTAAGAATGTGATAGTTTTGGTTGAGTCCTTTGCATATATAATACAATCACTATATGCTTCAGGTTAAAATGGAATCTCATTGATAATATACTGCATGGCACTCTTATACAGCAGAGGATCAGGGAATCTGTCCACAATTGCATGTTAGATATTGCCAAAGATGAAATGGAAATGTCCTCACTCTGAGAAGCCCATAAGAAAATCTGTAGGGGGTATTTAACTCAGTGGCCGCACATTGGAAGAAGACATAAACTGAAACTATGACAAAACTAGAACATCAACTTCACACCCCAAGAGAGACCATAAACATGATCAATTGACCAAGACATGGTGCCACCCTCTGGTGCTCAGAGCACACATCTGCATGCTACACCATGACTAAACAGAATATGCTTTATTCATAATTAAGCAGAAGTACTACTTCTGGATATAGGGCTGGTAGGCTTCTGACAAGCCAACAGAAGACCCACATGATTAGGGAGCTAGTGTTTGACAAGGGGAGGGCGTTGTGACAAATAACAGATGAAAGGTACATAGCTGATGCATTTCAGACCTTTTACCCACAGTTATATGATGAAGAACCTATGGACTTAGGGGCGGTCAAAGGGCATCTTGACCCCCCTGAGACAGAGATCATTGATAATTACTGACGCCCTGACAGAGATCTTAGAAGCCCTGATTTCTATAGAAGAAATGATTGGAGGAATCAGTCATATGAAACTGATCAAGTTCTAGGCTCCAATGACTATTTAGCCCTCTTTTATAGAAACATTCTGCAGCTTCCTGATCCATTGCAAAACAGATTCCTAAAACACTTTCGAGACACAGACGTTCTATAATTCGTCATGCTAGACATGGCAGTGTCATGAACAGTGTAGCCTGGCAAAGATTCCACACTGAGTGGGACCTATGGGACAATTATGCTTATCAGTATGGACTTTTCAATGTTCATGGGCATCCTGCTGGCATATTTGGATCCGGTAATGTCAGATCTGGTAGATCAATTACAATTGGCTTCATATCTGGGTGACAATGTGGCAACAACACAAACTAATAGTGCACATTGTTGAAAATGCCCAAAGAACGTGTTCTTCTTATTGAACACAAAAAAACATTCAACAGATTGAGCTGGCCATGATATCCTTCTTGGTACACAAATTGGGATTTGGACCCCACTTTCTCCTACAGTAGCGTGCCAGTCTTCGGGCACTGTGTGTGAATACTGGGGCAATGACATTGCATTCACAATTATAGACATAAAGAGAGGCAGGTGGCAGAGCTGCCCCCCAATGCCCTTCCTACGCTTGAGCCTTTTGGGAACTGTGTTAGGCAAGAGGAATATGTTTGAGGGTACAGATTGGGAGAGGCATTTTTACACCAAACATCATTATGGTGTTTGCCTGTCTTGAATCCTCTCTCATCCAGCCATAACTGTAAGAATGTTTAGACCAATTCAATGAAGTCTATGGCTTTAAGATAAACGTCACCAAATAGGAGGTGCCTCAGCTCCCAGCCAAACAAAATGCTGCCCATCATGCACTCTTTCCTATTCAATGTATGCATAAACAAGTGACCTGCCTATAGATTCAAATCAAGACCTAAATATCACAAAAAGTGGCTTTCAGCTACTCTGAGAATAGCTTCTGAGAGATACTGAGCAGCTTGCAAAATTGGCATCTGTACCACTTCTCCTGGATTAGAAGGGTTGCTATTGTTAAAATGGCAATTCTACACATGAACCCCCCATGAACCCATATATATTTCAAATATCCCATTAGTGATTCTCCCCTCTGGTTGAACAATTCCAGATGACCATCAATAACTATATGGGATAGGAATCCCCTCGAATATCAAGCAGGTATTTCTTTCTCCCTGCAACACAAGGAGGACTAACCCTACTAGCCATGATCAATTAATCCCAACCTACTAAATTGCAATTCCAAATAGAATTCAAAAACTCTGACACTACAAAGAATTGTGCTTCATTGATCACTTGATTGAAGAGACCTCCCTAAGACTAGTTACATGATTTCAGATGCAGCGTAAAAGCTGGAATTTATACTTGTCACTCCTTACAACAGTTACATTGGCTTGTGGGAAAAACTAAATATACCCTCCCCCCATTTGTCCCATATGCCATAATCAGGTACTGATGAGAGTTGGCATAGACTTTGGAGGCAAGTGAGGTGCTTGAAGGTGGGGGCCGTTGATTAAAAAGGGGGAGATTCTATTATTTAAGGAAATTTAAAATGATTACTGCATGGCTGAGATGGAAATGCGTCACTATCTCCAGGTGCGACACTACGTCATGCAACATTTAATTCAAGCAAGTGCGACTCTCTATCTAACCAACTATGAACTGATTCTGACCGCACAACCCTGAGACAAAGCCCAGTTCAGAGGGGATGGGAAATGCAATTTGAAAAAAGGTGACTGACAAGGAATGGGGGAGGGTCTTCAAGGAATCTTGTATGGCCATATAAAACTCAAAAGGGAAAAATACACTGAACAAATTGATTATTTACCAGTACCACACCCCAGAGAAGTGCTCTCACCCACCTTCTTTGATACCATCTGAAACTGAACAATTATTAGGAGAAAGGGCCTGATTACGGTCCATTGGACTGCCAAATCCGTGGTGGCAGTCCCTGGACTGTCAGACTGGTGGTCTGCCCGCTGTATTACAAATGCGGCGGTGGGACAGTCACAGGACTTCTACAACCGGAAAGCGTATTATGAGATTCCTGACTGCCTCACTCGCAATGGCAGTGAGCCCGCCATTAAAAAGTGTGGTGGTGAGGAAACAAAGGGGGCCCTACAGGGCCTCCTGTTGCCTCAGGGCTAAGGGATGCATGCAGGAGAGCACATGGTGTGCCCCCTATCTACATGCACCCCCTTTCCTGAATGGCAGGCTGTGGTATTCCCATTGCCGTGCCTTTATAATAGGCACTGCTGTGGGAGCGCCAAAGCACTGCCCACGAGACCAGGAGAAACTCATCAACTGGCGGCTGGCGGTCGAGTTTGGTGGTCCTGGAGTGGGGCGCCGGCGTGCAACCCACTCCAGGACGCCAAACTCGTAGTCAGGCTCTAAGTCCTGCTGTGACTAAACCCTCTGTTTTGTAATCAGATCCTACCTTTCATTCCACAGGTAGTTCACCCCCAAATTGCAGCTAGACAAACACATAGTACCAGCCCTGGTGAATGCCCTACAGTTCATATGGGCTTTATAGGGTAGACTGGGAGCCCAGGTCCTGAAAGAGTGGTCATTTCAACTCTGCAGCACCCTGGCAAAAGAAAAGATAGTGTCCTCCTTGGAAAATAATCTTAAATTGTTTGTCAATGAATAGATTTTCCCTTCTTTTTGTCGAAGGACTTTACAGAATTTCTGTGCCCAAGGTAACTGCAAGTAATATGCATTATTCCAGTAGACATTTCCTGATAGGTGATCTATGGCCATCACTCTATTGTGCACTCCCTACACCATACATAGGAATGTAAGAGAGCTCTCTCAATACCCAGAGAAGCAAACAATGATGGGTGTGCAATTGGATGTGAAGTAGAGGGGGGCTGGGAGGATGTGGAGTTTGAGAAAGGAAGAGTTTCTGTTTTTTATTTCCCAACAACCAGTTGATTGCAGGTGAAAGTATGTGAAAACACAAAAAAAATAAAAACAGTTAATTGTAATATGTAACAGCCAGAATTCTAATCTCCAGCTAACTGGTGCCAGTAAAATGCCCCTCTTCCCATCTTTTCAGCTAAAGATATAATAAAAAAGGTCACGGCTAGGCCTGTTTCGGCTAACTTCTTTTGTTAGTGCTTCATTCATTGCCTGCTGGTCAGCTTTACGAGAGCTGTATCTTGGGGGCATTCAAACTGCTGAGCCTAGGTAAATGAGTCCCACCAGTCCCAAGCCTAGTGACAATCCTGCATGCATGCACTTAAGCACATGCGACCTTCCCAGCCTAGCCACAGAATCTCAATTTGCCCTGGGTACCATTCCCAATACCACATTAATTTACAACTGAAACAGATCTCATTGGTGGTAGATCATGTCCAGGTCTGATTGCTGAAACTATTGGACAAACACAGAAGCATTCCTTCAAAATATGAGAGATAGTTAAGGTGATAATATGTGGATGGGACTGGGGAGGCACAAACGATAATGATTATGATTCAGTCTGTTGGGGTCAAATAAAGCGACACATGCTCATTTGTATGGTATGCATGAGGTTCAGTCAGAAGGTAGCAGGACGAGTAAGCAAGGACTGGATGTGAAAGAGGATACCACAGGTATGAAGAGAAGCAGGCCATTGCAGGAAGGAGAAATATGTTTAACCTGGTCATACGAAACCAGGAGTGGGGAGGGAAGTGTGAGATGGGCAGGCATGATTGTGAAGGCCGACAGCGTTTTTGCCACTAAATGGTCTATATGTGAATCCCAAAGGACAGGAGCCCTAGACATAAAATTACAAGGAAACCCAGAGACCCCCACAGAGGAAATCCCCACAGGAACAAGATTCAAGTATAAACCATGAAGGTTTATTTTAAACTTAAAGATCATTACAAGAGGCAAAAAAGGAAAATGTTTAGCCAATTCAATCCAAAATACTGAAAATGTGAATCAGCATATTCAGAGGAAGCTGAGCCATATTGTAGCTAATAGCCATTAACAAATATGATCCAACACAAGGCAAACAATGAGACAAAGAGCAAATTGTCATATGGACTGCTCAGTTTAAAGACAAGAAAGAATCTTGAAAAACCTCTATGTATTGGCTCCTACTCTTTAAATAAGAGGAAAAGACATAACTGACAAACACACCAAACCAAATATTCTTGTAGCATTTCATCTGCAGAGAACCAGGCCGTAAGCATGGTATGAGGTGGCACAATGGGTGGTGCTACTAATGTTTTAAACTTACATTGATAAAATCCAATCATCATTCAGAAGTTTTGTAACACAAAATAAGCTCATGCTAGAAACCCTCCCAAAATGAATAATCAAGTAGGACTTTTAGCTGGTAATGACATTGCATTACTGAACAATAGCTGCTTACTAATATGAATAAAACACAGTTCTGATAGGAAAGACATCACATTCATGTTCTTCCAATAACAGCAACCTTCCTTTGTGAGCAGGTGAATTGTTACAGCTAAATCAAAAATTATCGCAGAACAGGACGATAAACTGCTTGAACTATGTGTAATTTTATAAAAAGCTGAAGGCCATTTTTTACCATGAGCTGCACAGACAGAAACAACAAATCACATTTGTTGGAAATTTGGTTACTGTTTGAGGAGGGTGAAACCAAGCAGCAACACAATATCTGTCAGGCTGTGACCCAAGTAAACTCCAAAGTAACCTGTACTCAACAGTCTGGTAGCTTGGCACAAAACAGTCAGGCTTAACCTGGAGGAAATGTGGAAAGTATTTATGCAGCACTTAATAAGGAAAAAACACAACACAAGAAAAATCCCACACCTATTTAGAATACTACAGTAAAATGTAATAAATTATTTGAGACCAAAATAACAAAAATTCAATCTGTAGGACTGGAAATATGCAATTTCAAAGATTTAAGTGAAAAAGTGCCTAAAAGTACAAATCGCTAACTGTGTTCTATGGTCACGCCACACCGGGCAAAGTCATAGGTTCAGGCCAACCACGATAGAGCGCGGGCCAGATAAAGATACCCTGCTGAACAAAAGTACCTTAAGTCCTGGTTTGCAAAGCATTATGAGATTCTGCATGGAGGATGCAATATGCAGCGGCATTTCAGAGGTGCTGCAGGTCTGTGCTGAAGAGTCCTGTGTTGCCATAGAGTATGAGTACCCACAAGCATTTGCCCAGTGGCCACAAAGTACAGTCTGACCGAGTATAGTGTGACCGAGGGCCACAGTGAAGCCAGCAGGGTGGCGGTAGTGGGTCTGGGTGGGTCAGGGGTTGGGTAAGGGGGTTGAATTTTTTTTAAATAAATGGGCAAGCATTTATTTGCATGTTAATACGTGCTTGCCCGTTTATTTAACCTTTCTTTCAGAATATTAGTGATCAGAAAGTAGACAGCAGCTGGTGCTGCTGTTCACCAGGAGGGCCGCATGTAAAGGTCAAGAGGGCCGCAAGTGTCTCCCGGGCTGTACTTTGAGTATCACCTTCATAGAGGATGCCGTTGACGAAGGGCTTGTGATGCAAACTCCTGCATCGAAGATGCGTCATAAACCAGCGATTCCGAAGAGCTGTCATTTTACAATGCACAGTCCTGTGTCACCATTGAGGATGCCGTTGCCGTTGACAAAGGGCTTTTGATGCAGAGCCCTGCGTCAAGGATGCGTTGCGCAGAGGCAGTTCAGATGCGACTGCTGTGATATAAGGTCTGGCATCAGGGATGTGTCGAGCTGCAGTAGATCTGATGTGACTGCAGTGAGTTGCGTCACTCTCCATTGCTTCTGCTGCACAGAATCACAGCTGGACTGGCAGAGCCCCTTTAGGCCCACTGTCAAGGGTTCAGGACTGGGGTGGCACCACTTGGGGGGTCGGACTCACAGCAGACAGAGTCCAGGTGATGGATTCAAGGGGGTTGGAACATTTTCTGTCTCTGAGGATCTGCTCAGCTTGCAAGCCAACTAGCCCTTGGTGGCCTGGCTTCATGATGCAAGACCAGTCCTACTCACTCAGGCAGCAGGGCAACACAGTAGTAGTCCTTCGGCAAGGCAGCACAGCATTCTTTCTGAGTCTTCCATAGGTCCACAGGTGTAGTGAAGAGCTGGGTTTGAGGGTCCAATATTTATATCTGGCGCCCCTTTGAAGAAGGAGAAGATTATTAAGATCTGTGACAGGGGGTGAGTGTCTGAAAAGTTTCAGCGCTCCGTGAATCATATCCTTGTGTTGGCTTTGTTCACCTTAAGTTGGCAGGGTATGCTCAGACATGGGTCCTTTGCTCACTTTGCCACTGTATTCAAGCTAGCCTGGCTGATGAGGGGTGTTAACCCGAAACCGATCCCAGGATGCTTGTTTCCGGTTCAGAGAAGACCTAGGTTGGCAGTTCGGGCTGGACTGTTCCCGTGAGGAATAGAGTCAAGACTGATTTGCATATGGCTAGGTCGGAACTGGGGTGGTGAATTGAGCTAAAGAACTATGATGGATTCTAACCAGATCCGTGACTGGCGGTGAGTGTCTGATACGTTTCAGCACTCTGTCCATCATCTCCTTGTGTTAACTTTATAGAATGGCAATTTCAGAATTGGGACATAAAATCTGACTTTACCATTAAAGAGGGGTTTTAATTACAATTTCTTTGACACCAAATTCGACATTCCTATCTGATTTCAATTGAAATTGTTCACTTAGTACACGTAATATGCTAGCTCAAAGTTATCCTATGGTAGCAGTATGCATCACAGTAGAGAAAAACGAATTTAAGAGTTTTTCAGTACCAGGACATATACAACTAAAATGTAGATGTCCAAATTTTTAAATGCAGTACACCCTGCCCCATGACTGTTTGGGCCTACCCTAGGTGAGAGTTCTATGTTTTAAAAAGGGAGTTTAGGCTTAACAAAATATTTATTTTGCCATGATGAAATGGCAGTTTTAAAACTGCACACACAGGCTGCAATAGCAAGCCTGACAAATGTTTAAAGGGCTACTTGAGTGAGTGACACAATGTGTGCTACAGGCCCACCAGTAGCATTTAATTTACAGGCCCTGGGTACATGTAGTATGGCTTTACTGGGGACTTACAAGTAAATTAAATACGCCAATTGGGTGAAAGCCAATGTTACCATGTTCAAAGGATAGAGGACAAGCACTTTAGCACTGGTGGGCAGTGGTAAAATGCTCAGAGTACCAAAGCCAGCAAAAACGATGTCAGCAAAAACAAGAGGCTGGAAGGCAAAAGATTAGGGGAAAACCACACCAGGGATGTCACGTTCAACAACATTTAAAATGTGCACAATGCCACACAAACAAATGAATTTGAGGACTTGTTATGTCAACTTTAAAACTTCATTATGAAGTATACAATGCAGTTACTCTATTTGCGATCCATCCTTGTTAATTAAACACACAATTGTATTAATTAAATTACTCGCTCTTAAGACGAAAGACCCTGTAAGGTATTTCGGGAGTGGTTGTTCGGAGCTATACAAGAGATTGATGGGGCTGTGCTACATCATGTTAAATGGTTATTTGTTTTCAATGTGTGCCTTTTCACATGCTGATTGTAACTGGATAGGAAAGAATAGCACATAAAAGGGAAGGGTAAAAGGAAAGAGAATATGAAAGTATCCTCTAATGCACCCACAGGGCTTTCTCATTTCTGTATTCTCACACCCTCAAAGGAGGGATCAGGGATTTTTAAAATATATTTTATGTTCTAATCGTTCTTCTTAACTTTATCTGTTTATTTTGCATTATAATTCCACAAATGTGCTCACAGTCAGGCAACATATTCATTAGATATTTTTCAACCAAAAGATTCAGCATAGTGTTCGGCATAGGGTCCTAAAATGTTGCCTGTCCATGAGCACATTGGCATGTGGCACATTTTCAGAAAGCGCTACATGCCCTGATGGACAATAATGCCTGTTTGTCCTCCAATTGTTCCCAAATTCATGGCCAACTGTAACAGGTATATCATATATTAGAACAATGCTTGCTTTGTCAGTTACTCCAAGACTCTGATGATTGAGCAACTTTGTTATGGTTAGCAGTATATGGCAGCTCACCTTATGTACCCACCGGGCTTCCCCCTTTCTATTGTGAATTCGACTTTCACCCTCAGATGCTAGGGCCTAATATTACTCATTCACAAAGAATGCAGTCAGGATGTTCATAAGCATCTTTTCCACATTCATCAAACACCTTAAGACACTTTGATTCAATCTAAAAACTATAAAGTCTGTGCAGTTTAGATCATTAGACTGTGCCGATAAAAATCAGTGACTACCTCCTGAGCTGCATCATGGAGACCAAGTACAGTTATCTTTTAAGTATCTCTGCCCTAAGGGATGCAGTAAGTGTTAACCTTACTTCAGCAGCTACTTTTTTTATGAGAGTTAAATTAATTATTGCAATTCAATAATAACAAACATTTCCAGCATATTTGAAGTTACATAATAATTGTGACACAGTACAACACATTGCATTATTCGAAGTGTCAGCCAAATCGCTTATCCATGAGTTGAAGGTAGTGTTCCAGCGGAAAGGGCAAATTTACATATCCTCCCTGCGTCACAAACCAGTCATCACGTTTATTCATTCATACACTCATTCATTGGTGGGGCCTATAACACCAACACTCATATGTCTCACTCCGAATCTGCACACAGGAGGACAGAAGCGCTGGACATGTGGGGGTACATTATTACCTATAGGAAAATAGATTTGTTACAATATGTACATATTTACATTAATACCTCTAGAATCCTAACCTTAACATCAAGGCACTCCACCACTTGGTCGACGGACCAATTAGTTGGACTGGTTGATGGTGATTTAGAACCAGCTAAAACACATTTAAAGCTTCGGAATCTTTAATCAATACCTTAAAGAATCACAAACTCATTTTTCTGTTAATCAATGTTTTAGTTTATCTAATTGTTTGCTTTCATTTGCATAATCAGCATTTTGGTCAACACAGAGTTCAAATGTAACCCTTCTAACAAGCAAAAGGCTAACCATTTCTCTGGGGATAAAACACCTGTGGAGACTGCACTGCTCCTGAGAATTAAGGCCAGACTTTCACGAAAGAACCTGTTGCTATTGCACTCACGCATTTTCACACAGAATATGTCCCTAACGATAACACACAACGATGTTATCAAATCGAACCCAGACAATGCGTCATGCGACTCCAATCGCCACACGTTTTCCCCGTGTACCTACAGGGCAACAAGACAATACACCGTGCGACTTCACTTGCCACACGTTTTGCCCGTGTACCTACAGGGAATCCAACTTCCTACATCCCGTAAGTCTTCAAAATCAACATAGAACCCGATGTGACTCAACATAAAATGTTAGTACATAAATCAATAATCAATCAATCATCCGCAATCAATACTCAAATCAATAATCAATAATCACCAAACCAATGCAATAAAACCATAACTCTGCTACCAGAAAAACTGCTCCAGCGGAAAGGGTAAATTTACATATCCTCTCTGCATCAAAGACCCGTCATCACGCTTCTCATTCATTGGTGGGGCCCATAACACCAACACTCATACGTCTCACTCCGAATCTGCACACAGGAGGACAGAAGCGCTGGACATGTGGGGGTACATTATTACCTATAGGAAAATACATTTGTTACAATATGTACATATTTACATTAATACCTCTAGAATCCTAACCTTAACATCAAGGCACTCCACCACTTGGTCGACGGACCAATTAGTTGGACTGGTTGATGGTGATTTAGAACCAGCTAAAACACATATAAAGCTTCGGAATCTTTAATCAATACCTTAAAGAATCACAAACTCATTTTTCTGGTTATCAATGTTTTAACTTGCTTTCATTTGCATAATCAGCATGTTGGTCAACACAGAGTTCAAATTTGATTATTCAGCATAATTTAGCATGATAATTATATTTACCTAATTCTTGATATCGGGGACCCTTTCTCAAACCCTGTTAGCCCTGCATAGACCAAATCCTTTCAGGTGAAATCGTCCCAATTGAATGCAGGCTAAGATCCAAATAAGTCCGGAAAAGTTCTATTTGCTCGGCACGACACAGTCCGAAAGATCTCCAAAGGACCAGGCAAGCGTGCAAGCAAATCGATCACCAAGTTCGGGACACCCCTCTGGAACGCACTAACTTTAGTCTACTCTACTATCCCCTTTTTATAGTAAAATTCTGGGTAACATGCAACATTTTCTGAATTGGGAATGACTGTGATTGGCTAAGCCTTTCAACATTGTATTATGGTCCGCTGTTCTCATAGTCCTGGGTTCTCAGGAAAATGACTATGTCATTCCTTTAGCTTATAAAGTTCTCATGTGAAAAGGTCCGAAGTATCAACATGTTGACCTCCAAGCATAGGTGGGTATTGTTTTCCTCTGTCATTCACACTAGCTGAATTCTGGCAGTCTTCCATGTTCCTATCCTTGACGAGGAACACTGTGCTCTGATCTGAGGACGCCTGGAGATCTTCAGAGCCATCCGAGTCTGCGCAGTAGACATCGCGCTCACACGAAGGTGGCCACTTCTGAACTCCATTTTGAATATCATGGCCTAGTAGGCCTGAATGCCAACTTAAGCAAAACAAACATATAGATTAATATACGAAAAATCCCACACTAATCCCATTATTTAGTGTTTTCCTAGCTTATGGCAACATTTAAAGCAATAATACTCACCACTCCGCTATACCAGGAACGCAAACCATTACAAAGCAACATAAATCATGCAATTTTCTATCACAACACCTGCTATTGTTAATATGCGTACCACAGTTAGTCATCAAAGTTATTCTGCTATGCAATTAGCATTTAGTACCGCGTGTAATTCGTGTTTATCAAGGTGCACTGTTGGTTAGTTATACCACTGCACACAGTTAATACAGGTTAATATGTAAATTGATTACGCAATTAGTATTTGTCATGCAAAATAGAGAAGGTATACAACATTTAGTTTTACCTGCTCCACCAATCCCTCCTTTGGTGATTTCTAATATCACCACAAATCCCACTAAATTTTAGTTAAAATTTTACTGAAATGAATTCAATTCTCTTACATTTGGTTACGTCACATCATTGTTTCCCCATCTCATACTCTCTTGTTTTCTTATACATATTTTCTTTCCATTCTTCCAGTTCTATATATCCCATTTCTCTTTCCTTTCTTTCTTTCTCTCTTTTCTTAGCGACTTCTCTTTTATTTTATTTTGTAGCTTTCTTCTTTTTAAACGTACACATCCTAATCTCAGAATTAATACTAACATTACCACACAAGTTACTGGAATTAGAATCTTACCTATAAATGAACTACCTAATTTTATCAAGAAGTTTTTAATAGTAGAAAACCCTTTTCCAATCTTCTCCCAAACACTTTCAACCTCCAATGGAACAATTTCCTCATGCAAGTCGGTTATATTTTTAATATATTTCTTTAAATCTTGACTCTCGTCAGGAATATAAGTACAACAATGTTGCACTTTCAGCATTCCACAGACTCCTCCCTCTTTTGCCAAAATAATATCACGGGCAAGTCTATTTTGCATAACCATGGCTCTCATGGCTACCTTTCGGTATTTACCAGTAAGAACCCTTCAGCAGTGCTTGTCGATAAGCGATCCACTACTGTAGATAATTTTCTAATCTTATGTGCATTCAGAGATATTCCAACGGCTGGTATCAGTGCTCCAAAAATATCCCCTACAATTTCTGATCAACTTTTCCTCCTTCTACGTGTTAGTTGTCTACCTATCTCATGCGCACCATCTTTTCATCTTCCCATATGAAATATCTTTGGGAAGACCAGGCCTAGGTAACATGTGCCATACCAATGGTCCGGCAACCAATAATAAGCTTTGTTCCCACAGATAAAATATAATCCAGGGAATACTGGATCGTTTCCTCCTTTAAATCCCCATCCTCCCATGATTCTATGCGTATCATGGCATTCACTCGCACCTATAAAATAGTTATAATACACGGTTTCATTTCTTCTAATACACAATTTCCCTCTCTGAGGCCAATCTAAAGCCATAGCCGGACTGGTTTCTCCCTTTAAATGTTTTTCTCTTCCCACGCCCCAAACTGTCTTCTCTCCTTTTCCCTCAGGCATCTTTCTTTGCATCTTAATTCTCCTCTCTTCCACCATGTCCAAAAAGGTATTTTCTTCCCTCTTCAAACTACAAGTGAGATTATTCTTAAATGCTGCTTCTAAAGTTAATTCTCTAGTTTCTAAGAAATATTCACCTAAAACTTTACCAGGTTTTATCATATTCAATTCAGGAACTACAGGTACTTGTGAGAATATGTTATCTACATCGGAGAAATAGTATTCTAATTTTCCTGTCTTATAAAACAAACTTGCCAGCACACTACAGGTTATTCCATATGTCACAGGAAGGTGGTTATATGTAACACCTTCAGACACCGATGCAGGTAACTGCATGCAAATATAACAGTCTCTAACGTCCATAGTTTTCACATCTTCATACAATAATTTTGAAAAAAACATTATTAGAAAAATCTGTTATAGACCTAACCTTATGCAAATTAGTCCTGTCTATCAATCTATTTACGTGCGTATCATGAATCTGTTCTATATTAGTCTTGTTCTCCGTATGACCCTATACCATTTCGAACGTTACTTTAAATGAAATTATTAAAGCCAATACACTCCACAGAAGCATTAGTAAGACTGTACAACAACAACACACTTTGCACCATCTTCGAAGGAACACACACGTAGATTTTCTATCCTCTGTGTTTGCCATTTCGGAAATGATCAGTGTCTTTTGACTTAGCCTCGTCTACTCACAACTAGCTTTTGTCTAAACCCAAGGCTCTGAGCGCCTACTTGTTTCCTTTCGGGTATATGTCTTACTCAATAATTCAGTCTCTCTATAACACCTTCTTGTCACTTCAGTCTGGCATTTGATCATCTTTCACTTTGTTTTCACAGTCTTGGTTCAGAATTTCCTGAACATCCGTCTCTTCTCCGATATCAGACAAGATAACTCTCAGGATTTCCGAATCTTCTTCTTCCTCAACAACTTCCGGTATAGTCACACCTAGACTTTCTTGGCTGTCTGCTTCCTCTTGTACTTCAGGAAGTGCCACATATGTCCATTCTGGTGACTTACACTTCTGCTTGGGCTTCTTAGTCCGTTTTCCCTTTTTCAAGTGTGTTTGATCAGTGTCCTCAGGTTTTTCTTGACTGGACACTTCATTCACTTGTTCTGCTTTAGATGACTTCACTCGTGTCAATAGATATCTCAGTCTTTTTATTTTGTTTGGCCAAATTTCCTCCTTGGCTGGCCTTTTCAACTTATTTCCCCTTTCGCCTATCTCGGTTTTCCAAGCTCTCTTTCTCAAGACTCGTCCCTCTTGTATTTCTCCTTCACTATCCTTGGATTCGGTCTCAGGGTGATTCCTACCTTCGGTCGATTTTTCTTTCACAACTTCCTGTTCCCTGTCTATGTTTGTCCCTCCTCGTGTTTCTTCCACGCAATCTTCCTGCTGACCCTTCTTCTACCTGGATGTGTGGTTTCCCTACACCTCCTCGGGGGTCTTCCGCAACAATCTTACCCTCACTCTCTGTATCTAACACCTCACCTTCTACTTCAGTGACCTCAGGTGGAATTTCTCTTCTACTTGCATATGGAGCTTCTTTATAAAGAAATTCCTTGACAGTTTCTTCAATAGTCTCCTTTACATTTTCCTCTTCTTTCACTTGTTCAGTATCTGACTCTGAGCTAGTATCAGAAATCTCCAATCTCCTCCTTAATGGCAAATTCTCTTGTCCTGTAACTTGACTTGGTTCCAACTCTCCCCTTCCTGGAGTTGGTCTTGCTCTTGTTTCTTCTGAGTCCGACTCAGAACTGGTATCAGATTCTTCCAAATATTCTTATCGGTAATCACAGTGTCTCTCAGATTCTTTCCCAATTTGCACGCTCTTGTTAATGCAAACAGTTCAGCAACCTGGGCTGATCTCACTCCTTTCAGGCACAACGCCTCCAATACAGCCGCTACAGTGCACTGCGTATGCGTATGCTGCACTCAAAATCCCTTCGCCTGTTCTCAAACATGACCCATCCACAAACATCACATAGTCACTTTCTTTCAGAGGCACATCTTTTATATCAGGGCGTGGCTTGGTGCAAAAGTCAAGCACTTCCAGACAATCATGATCCACGTCATCCTTCACTTCTACATTTTCAGCATCCGGCAACAACGTTGATGGGTTCACATTGAGATACCTCACAAGGCTCACATTCGTTGCCCCCAAGATGACTTTCTCATAATTAGTTTGACGACTATGCGTCATAAACTGGGTACGACTCTTAGTTAAAAGGATCGCCACATCATGAGGTACAAACACTCTCACAGGATAGCCCATCACAATTCCTTCACTCTGCTCCAAGCCCTTACAGGTAGCAGCCACTGCTTTCAAACAACCAGGCAATGCCACAGCTACAGGATCCAGCACAGCCGAAAAATATGCAATTGGTCGTCTCAATTTTCCATGTTTCTGTACTAACACAGAAAGCACACACCCATCTCTCTCACTGCAGTAGAGCTCAAACGCTTTTTCATAGTCAGGCATTCCAAGAGCTGGGGCTTCACACAAGCTGTCTCTTAATTGTTTAAAAGCCTTCAACTCTTCCTTGTTCAATTCAAGAGGGTCTTTCACATCACTCTTCGTCAATCACACCAATGGTTTTGCAATCAGTGAAAAGTTGCTGATCCACTGATGACAGTATCCAACCATTACAAGAAACATTCTCACCTCCCTTTGAGTCATTGGTGCTCTCATTCCCTTGATTATCCTGATCCTGTCTGTAGTCACCTTTCTCAGCCCTTTCTCAATTTTATGGCCTAAATATTTTACTTCCTTTTTGCAAAATTGTAATTTCGATGGGGATACCTTAAGTCCTCCATCCGCCAAATGATTCAGTAACGCAGCAGTATCTACTACACAGGCTTCTCGGGTTCACGATGCCACCAGTAGGTCATCGAGGTATTGGACTAGTACTCAGCTTTCGGGCATTTTTAAAACTTCTAGGGATTTCTTCAAAATCTGATTGAATATCGATGGACTTTCTGTATACCCCTGTGGGATTCGGCACCATGCCAAAGTACGTTCGCCGAACCGCAACGCACAAATCTGTTGGCTGTCAGGGTGCAATGGGATGGAAAAGAAAGCATGACACAGGTCAATGACCGTGTACCATTCTGCATCATGAGGAATCTGATATAGGATCACGGAAGGGTTCGGTACAATGGGACAACATTTTTATTTATTTTTCTTAGGTCTTGTACTATCCTGAAAGTTCCGTTAGGCTTCTTTAGACCCATGATTGGTGAATTACATGGACTACTCCTTATCTCTTTCAAAATACCTTGTTTAATCATTTTATTTACGATAGAAGTTATTCCTGCAATTATTTTGGGTGTCAATTTATACTGGGGAATATTAGGGTAACTTATTCCTTCCTTTACAGTTATTTTTACGGGATCTACGTTTCTCATCAATCCCATGTCTTCTCCTGTGAAATCCCATACCTCGGTTTTCACCGTTTTCTTCAATTCCTGAGGCAATTCTTCTGGGTCAAATACAACAAATGCCTCAGTAACCTCGGGTTCCATATTGGCCATGGTAATTTTGTATAGTACATCCTCATCAGGAGTTTCAAAAGCTATGCCGTCAGGAGTACAGAAAATTGTGCAATTCATTTTACACAATAAATCCCTCCCCAACAAATTCACAGGGCTGGTATCTTACACGACAAAGCGGTGCATGTCAGAGGATTTCCCTATTTTAACTTTAACTGGTTCAGTAAGATATGTTTTTATCTGTCTGTTTGAGACTCCAACTACTTGGATTGTGTCATCCGAGAGAGGAAGATTCTTGACGTCAGCTGATCTAACAGTTGAACGAGTAGCACCAGTATTCACTTGGAAAGTGATATTTTCATTGTTTACTTTTCCGTCTACAAAAGGGCCTGTCTGGTCTACTTCTAGAGTTGCGCCAATTACGCACTCTTCTTCCTCTTCTCGGCACCGTCAATAACTCTCTTCTGACTCACTCTCATCGCGTTGCAGCCAATACTGCGAAACAGCACTAGCGCGCTGTAGCTTAGTTACCTGTTCCTCGGTGTAGAATCCTGTCTCATTAATGTATCTCTGAGGGTTTACGCTCTGTGGAAAAGGTGGCTTTGGCACCTGACACTGTTAGGCAACAACCTGGTGCTGTTGCTGCGGTTGACAACTCACCTCATTCTGCACCTGTGGATTTAATGATGCATTATCGCCATTAGCACTTGAGGGCAATTTACACTCGCATTTCCAATGCCCTACCTTTCCGCAGTTATGACATGGCCACTTCTTCTTGGCCTCGTCTAAACTAATCTGTCCCTTTCCTTTTCCAATATTAGGTTTTTGTCTTACATGGCCCATCCCATTTGCTTGTTCAATCAGTTGGGCTTCCTGTCTTTTCGTTACCTTAACCTGAGCCCACATGGCCTTCTCTTTTAGCTTACGTTGCTTGGCTTCAATTTCGTCACTAAAATATTTTGCATGCCTCAAAACTTCATCTATCTTTTTATTTTGCCAATCCACAGTATGCTGTTTTATCATTTCGCTTACTTCAGGACTTAACCCATACACAAATCGATATACAAAATGACTTAAATCTTTCTCACTCAATTTTTCATCACCACTGTATTGCTTAAAAGCCAATAACAATCTCTCATAATAGGCATGTACCGATTCTTTTACTTCCTGGTGAGTTATATCAATTTTCACCCAATCAGTTTCTTTTGGAGGTACTTTATTTTTCAAGAAAGTAATTACCTGTTCATATTTTCTCATTACTTCTGGATCAAGGGCACCTGTTTTAGGATCCCTAGGGTATTCTTGAGTGGGCCAACCTACTGTGATTTTACACTCTACCCCTAGATCTGCCGGCACAATTATATCGAACAGACCATTCAAATCTATCCATAGTACTTTTGATAATTTGACAAACCTTTCTACCTGTCGGTACCATTCCACGGGCTTCTCGCGGAGTCTGAGAAAATCATTTGTAAATGATAAAATATCCTGTCTAGTCCAAGGAACATGCACAAAACCCCCTCCTGGGATCTCTCTCATAGGACATTCGGTTACCACTGTCTCTTTTTCTCTTACTGGGAAAGCTGACAAAGTCTTATCTGTTGCATCGTCTCTTTTCCGAAACCACCTGCTCTTCCATCTATCTACATCACCTCATTTCCTTAGCAAAGCAATCAGTTCTTTAATTTGAGTCAATCTTCCTGCGGTATTCAAATTCTCAATATCCTTTTCAGAGAAATCTACTCTATATGGTTTCTGTAACGATTTCATTCTTTCAAAATCAATTCCCATTTCACTTGCCACTTCTTCCAATTTTTCATGCAAACTTCTCGCTCTCCAAGTTATACTTTTACATAGGAACATTAGCTCTTCATCCTGATATGCTTTTAATTTTTCAGTTGGAATAGTCCCTACTATTAATTCCTCCAAAGTTATTTGTAATTTTGCCACATCTAAAGATTGACGTTCTGCATCTTTTCGCTGTAAACTCCTTAACCAATCGTTTAGTTCATCAGAAGTGGCACCTACAGGAATTGTTTTGTTCCTTGCTCGTTCTATACTTCTTTCTGGGGATTCTGGTGCCGATTCTATTGTCATCAGCGTTTTACTTGCTGGACTTTGATTAATTGTCAGATTTTTAGGAGTACTTAACCCGGAAGTTCCTACCAATTTTCCCCATGGATTCTCTCCTGAATCTCTTTTACCCGTCTCAATTTGTTTATTACTATTGTAAGGAATCGTTAAACAATGCTCACTATCTTTCTGTTTATCAAAGACAGGCATCACTGGTCCTATTGTTACAGGAATAGTTACGGCTTCCATATTCTTGGTCAATTCCCTAATTTTCTCAGTTAATTCCAGAGTAGTTCTAGCCAATTCAGCTTAATTTAAATTTACCATCTAAACGGGTTGTGTAATTTCAGTTTCTCTAAATGGATTATTTTTCCCTAAATCAGGTGGCGTTTGCTCAAAAGTCTTATTTCGTGGTGCTTCTTTTGCTGGCGCACTTGGCATCAGCAACGTGGAATTTAGTTGATATGGGAGAGGATTTTTATAAAACATGTCCTCGAGCACATCATCCTCCGACTCATTCACACCATGCTTGTAACCTTCTGACCCTGTATTGTTTCTCTTCTCTGTACATTTTCTACTACTAGTCTCTTCAGCATTTCTCAAAGGGAACATCCCATCGGCCATGTTTGCACTCCGCCATCTCCTCATCCTGTCATCATGTCCACACGGTCTACCAAACATGTACTTGTACCGTCCGCCACTCCGCTGTCGCTCTCTTTCATACATCTCATCTTCCCATTCCGTTAAAGATTCAAACTGGGTAGGTCTAGGTCTTGGTTCTAATCTCATCATCCTTTCTCTTAAGTTTCTTAATACAGCCAATCTAAAGGAACCACTTTCTGGAAATGCTAAGACTCCATCTTCTTTGGAATACTTTGCCCAATTATCTAGCCAAATACATGTATGGTACCCATATTTCACCACCATAAAGGATGCGGGCTATTTCGGTGGGGGAATTATCTGTCCTTCCCTAGTCACAATTGGCTTATCCTTTTTAAATAGGTTCTTGATTTTCCCAAACCATGACTTTTTCTCTTTCTCTGGTGGATCGTAATACATCATTTTCCTTATCCTGTATCGCTAGATTTCCTCTACGACTATTCTGTTGACTATCCAATCAGGAGCGTCTATGTTACACTGAAACTCTCCAATCCCAGCGCGACTCACACTAATGCACCAATCAGGGGCGTCTACATCACCCTGGCAATTCTCCACTCCTAGCGCGGCGTACACCAACGCACCAATCCGTGAAACCCTTGTCTCTTAATGGCTGGCCAATCCCAGTGCGGTTTTTCTGACGTCAGCCTTTTTCGCTACTCCTGCTTCTGCTGACCCCTCCTTTACAAAATTTATCGACAAACCTTTCTTACGTTTTCTTTTACTCAGAATCAGTTAATAACGACATAAAAACACCAACATTGCCTGTTCCGCTAAACAAAGAGATAGTTTTGTCCAATTACGCAAGAATCCTGTATTTCTCGAGAGCAGCGCTTACCTCTGCCCTTCCACAGAATTATTCAGTTTCGCCGATAAAGTAGCACTTCCCTCTACCTTACCCTTCTAACAAGCAAAAGGCTAACCATTTCTCTGGGGATAAAACACCTGTGGAGACTGCACTGCTCCTGAGAATTAAGGCCAGACTTTCACGAAAGAACCTGTTGCTATTGCACTCACGCATTTTCACACAGAATATGTCCCTAACGATAACACACGACGATGTTATCAAATCGAACCCAGACAATGCGTCATGCGACTCCAATCACCACACGTTTTCCCCGTGTACCTACAGGGCAACAAGACAATACACCGTGCGACTTCACTTGCCACACGTTTTCCCCGTGTACCTACAGGGAATCCAACTTCCTACATCCCGTAAGTCTTCAAAATCAACATAGAACCCGATGTGACTCAACATAGAATGTTAGTACATAAATCAGTAATCAATCAATCATCCGCAATCAATACTCAAATCAATAATCAATAATCACCAAACCAATGCAATAAAACCATAACTCTGCTACCAGAAAAACCGCTCCAGCGGAAAGGGTGAATTTACATATCCTCTCTGCGTCAAAGACCCGTCATCACGCTTCTCATTCATTGGTGGGGCCCATAACACCAACACTCATACGTCTCACTCCGAATCTGCACACAGGAGGACAGAAGCGCTGGACATGTGGGGGTACATTATTACCTATAGGAAAAGAAATTTGTTACAATATGTACATATTTACATTAATACCTCTAGAATCCTAACCTTAACATCAAGGCACTCCACCACTTGGTCGACGGACCAATTAGTTGGACTGGTTGATGGTGATTTAGAACCAGCTAAAACACATTTAAAGCTTCGGAATCTTTAATCAATACCTTAAAGAATCACAAACTCATTTTTCTGTTAATCAATGTTTTAACTTGCTTTCATTTGCATAATCAGCATGTTGGTCAACACAGAGTTCAAATTTGATTATTCAGCATAATTTAGCATGATAATTATATTTACCTAATTCTTGATATCGGGGACCCTTTCTCAAACCCTGTTAGCCCGGCATAGACCAAATCCTTTCAGGTGAAATCGTCCCAATTGAATGCAGGCTAAGATCCAAATAAGTCCGGAAAAGTTCTATTAGCTCGGCACAACACAGTCCCAAAGATCTCCAAAAGACCAGGCAATCGTGCAAGCAAATCGATCACGCAAGTTCGGGACACCCCTCTGGAACGCACTAACTTTAGTCTATTCTACTATCCCCCTTTTATAATAAAATTCTGGGTAACATGCAACATTTTCTGAATTGGGAATGACTGTGATTGGCTAAGCCTTTCAAAATTGTAATATGGTCCGCTGTTCTCATAGTCCTGGGTTCTCAGGGAACTGACTATGTCATTCCTTTAGCTTATAAAGTTCTCATGTGAAAAGGTCCGAAGTATCAACATGTTGACCTGCAAGCATAGGTGGTTATTGTTTTCCTCTGTCATTCACACTAGCTGAATTCTGGCAGTCTTCCATGTTCCTATCCTTGACGAGGAACACTGTGCTCTGATCTGAGGACGCCTGGAGATCTTCAGAGCCATCCGAGTCTGCACAGTAGACATCGCGCTCACATGAAGGTGGCCGCTTCCGAAATCAATTTTGAATATCATGGCCTAGTAGGCCCGAATGCCAACTTAAGCAAAACAAATATAAAGAATAATAAATATACGAAAATGAAGATTCTAATGTTTAATCCCACACTAATCCCATTATATATTAGTGTTTTCCTAGCTTATGGCAACATTTAAAGCAATAATACTCACCACTCCGCTATACCAGGAAGGCAAACCATTACAAAGCAACATAAATCATGCAATTTTCTATCACAACACCTTCTATTGTTAATATGCGTACCACAGTTAGTCATCAAAGTTATTCTGCCATGCAATTAGCATTTAGTCCCGCGTGTAATTCGTGTTTATCAAGGTGCACTGTTGGTTAGTTATACCACTGCACACAGTTAATACAGGTTAATATGTAAATTGATTACGCAATTAGTATTTTTCATGCAAAATAGAGAAGGTATACAAAATTTCGTTTTACCTGCTCCACCAGTAGCCTGAGAGCACACTTTATACATTTTCTGTTAATAAATCAGGGTGTTCGTTCAAATAAGTATAAGGGGCTCCCAAAAATTAGAAGGTTTGGAAGTAGTAGGCAGCTCCTCTGCATATAATAAAAAATTATCTCTACAGTAGATAGAGTCCATAACCCAGTGTTTCACCAAGGGTGCTTTCTTACTGTTACTGCGTTTTGCTAAGAGTAGCGCTATGGCAGCACATTTTTTCTTGGCAGATTTTAATGGTATCACGTTGCCCAATAAGCATAGTTGTGGTGTGCAAACCAATTTACAGTTCAGAATATCACCCAACAGGTTCACCACATGACTCCAATATAGTTGCACCTGCCTACACTGCCAGGCAAGATGAGCAAAATCAGCTTGATCCAGACCATAGAGTTTACAATTTGCGTTATCTCGTAAACCATATTTGTGCAATTTCAGTGGGGTGTGGTAGGCCTGATGTAGGTATTTGTAATGTATAATACGTAGATTCCCATTGGGAGTAAGCAAGTCAGTAAGCGCACAACAGGACTGCCAATCTGCTTCGCTTAGAGGTGTGTCCAGTAGTATATTCCATTTTTCATGGGCCTTTAACGTGCCAGCACCAATCCCAGCCTGTAGGGTTCTGTAGAGTTTCGCTACCATATGGTTGTTATCAGGGGTTGGTAATGGGTAAGGGGGTTCAGCAGGGTAGGTAGGGTAGGTAGGGTACAATTTCTCTATTGCCTCCCGGAGCCTATGATAGGTGAGTTTAAATAACATCATCTGGTTACTGACATACGATAGATCGTCTGGGGTGACGAATCTCCCATTAATATGTAGATCACCCATCAATGTGATGCCCACCTGCTCTAGTAACTCCATACTGCCTCTGTCTTGCGTGACTGACAGAGAGGGGTGTTGTGCCAGTAGCATGTTCGGTGCATAGAGTGGACTTTTTTTGCCCATTTGACCAATACGCTGCCACGCGTTAGTTGTGGTACGAATCATGTAAATTTCCTGCTTGGTCAAGTGTGGTCGCTGATGTGATAGGATTGGCATCGCCAACTTCCACCGCTAAATGTGGCATAAAACGAACTGGGTGATACCAATAATATTCATATTGTGCTTTGGCACATAAATAATATAAAAACAGGTCAGGGACCACAAAGTCACCAGAGGCATATGGCAAAGTTAGTGTGTGTAAACTGATCAGTGCTTGTTTGCCCGCCCATATTAATTTTGTGAGAAGTGCGCATAATCTTTGAAATACCAGGGTAGGAGAGGCTATTGGGACATTTGTAAAAAGATGTAGCAGTTTGGGCAGAATCACCATTTTTATGAGAGTGTTTCAATTTTATCTACAGTAGTGCCGTAATGTATTCTTATTACTACTTCATGATCACAATGAATCCAGATACCTAAATATTTAATGGGGTCTGTCTGCCATACAAGAGAGAATTCCAGTTGTTGCGGCTTAGTAATTTCGGTCAGTGGCAGTATGGCGGATTAGTTCCAATTAATCTGTGGGCCAGACTGACTCCCGAATTTGATGTATTCTCTAAGGACTGGTTCCAAATTTGTGCATGGGTCACGAATATAGAGCACCATATCATCTGCATACATTGAGATGCCAATGGGACGGAGTTGAAATCCTAATGCAGTGTGTGAGTATTGTTGGCGTATTTTGCAAGCTAGTGGTTCTATCGCAATGGAAAATAGCAAAGGTGATAACGGGCAGCCTTGCCTTGTGCCTCTCTGTATATTTATGACATCAGAAATGTGGCCCTTCACCTTTATACATGCAGTTGGCTTAGTATATAGCAACCTAATCCAATTCAATAGCACGGACGGTAGGCCAATCCGTTGCAAAATTGTAAATAAATACTCCCATTCAATAGAGTCGAAAGCCTTGGCTGCATCGAGGAGGACAGCCGCCGCTTCCAACTCCGGATTTAATTGATGCAGGAGCGCAAATATGGCGCGTAGATTATGCGATGTCGATCGGGTTGGTATAAAACTGGATTGATCCGGTAGGACTGTAACCTGCATAAAAGGCTGCAATTTGGTGGCAATAATCTTGGCCAATATTTTAGTTTCTGTATTGATTAGGGAAAGTGGTCTATATGACTCACCATGTTCGGGTGTTTATTCGGCTTTAATAATACCACTATCAGTGCTTCACGTAGTGTCGGGGGGAGAATTCTACTGTTATAAGCTTCGTCATACATTTCGACAATATGGGGACTGATCATCTCAGAGTATGCTTTATAGAATTCCCCCGTGAAACCGTCAGGCCCAGGGGTTTTGCCATTAGGTAGTGACCTTATAGCTGTTTGCACTTCTTCCACCATAATGGGTTGCGTCAAGAATTCGCGTTGGTCATCTGAGAGCCATGCGAGTGCTATGTCCTCTAGATAACGTAGAATTTCTTGTGTAGTTGCTGTGTCGCGTGCGGCATATAACTTGCCTTATGTTTCTATTAAGGTGCCCAGTATGCCCTGATTGTCATAGTGCATTGTGCCTTCGTAATCTATCATTATCAATACGGTATGCTGTTTGTGTTCTATGCTTATTTTTTGTGCCAAATTGCGACCAGGCCAGCCCCCTTCTCCCATTCTGCGGACCGTGTGTCGGCGGATGATGTATTTCATTTCATCATCTGCAAGCTTATTATATTTGGTTACTTCGTCCCTGATTGTGCTTAAAAGAGTCACATCACAGGTGGCATCATATTCTGCTTCCAATTGCTGCATACGGGCCTCTCTAATACGTAATTGCGTGCGTATATCACTTAAGATACCAGCAGTGGTACCAATACAAATACCTTGCAAGGTCACCTTAAAGGCTTCCCATAGTGTTCCAGCACTTTCTACTGAATTGTTGTTTAGATTGAAGAAATCTTCTATGGCCGTATGAATGGGCTCTTTATATACAGGGTCTAGGAGGGATGTGGCATTGAAGCGCCATATAAACGGAGGGGGGTATATGTTGGGACTTTAAGAGTCAGAATGATCGGTTTTTGGTCCGATGGCATTTTTGGTAAATTTCGTATATCTTGTACCCATGTACAGGTTGGTTCCGTGAGTAGCCAGTAATCAAGCCTAGCCCAGCTGCCATGTACGGTGGAGGAGTGGGTGCTTTCTAGCGTCTGCGGATTGTGCATTCGCCATATGTCTTGCATATGAAATTCCACCATCCCATTGAGGATAGTAGATACAGCACCCTGATGTTGATCAGTGGTTACGTGAGACCTATTGCATGTATCATCAAGTGCACCGTTTAAATGTCCTCCCCAGATTAGTTCCATATGTGGCAGAGTCCTAAATATATTCCATAGATTAGTAAAGAATTCAGGGTCGTCGATAGTGGGGCCATATGTGTTAATGATACCTACCCTCGAACCATGTAGAATGCCTGTAATTATTACATATCGGCCATTGTCATCGATTAGCGTTTGTTCCTTTACAAAGTTCGGCCCTTTACGTATCAATGTTATGACACCCCTGGCATATGAGGAGTAAGAGGAAGCGATCACCACATCCGCCCATCTTTTCCCCAGTGTGTCCGCCTTCTTCTTGAGGAAATGTGTTTCTTGAAGCAGAGCGATATTTATTTGATTCCTGTCTAGATATGCAAGTACCTGTCTAATCTCACGGGGGTTATTAAGACCCCGCACATTCCATGTGTCTAAACGCAATGGTGTGGAGTTAGTGGTGCTATGCATAAAGGGATTAACCGCGGTCATGGATAGATTGCATGATAGTGTCTTGGCTACCGCCATGAGGTACTCCTACTGTGGCTGTGTAATCAAATGTAATGTGTCTCTTCGCAGGTTTGTTGTGGATTGAGAGCATATTAGTTGCCTGGAAAAACAAAATACAAATCCCAACTATCCCCCCACACACTTTAGCATACCCCAAACTTAAGTGCGAACTGCAACATAACTTCAGTGGGGTTTACCCGTTAGGAGGCGACTAGGTGCTCGGTGTTCCATCTGCAAGCAGATGGGGCCGGAGCGACAGAAATGCACATATTAATATAGATCAGGTAGTTATCAAGGAAAGCAATATTAACTAGCATATTACCTGACACCCTGTGTTTAGTGCAATGGTCCAGTAATTGCATAGATGTTACAAATACAGCAGCACAGTGAAAGGTCATAATTGCTCAGTACCTACATTGCATCGTTAGTCCAGGCAGGAAAAAGCGTACATCTGCAGTCTTTGTAAATAATGTAAGACCTTACTCTATTCCAATGTTCAAGCAAGGCACCAACATCAGGTTCTCACCATGTTAGATAGTGGTCCTGAGATATTAATGTTTGTGTAATATTAATCAGAGTCTGTTTGTGTGGGAGATCTTTTGTCGCATGCTTGCTGCTATTTAACATGTTTAAGGAAGTCCTGTGCTGCTTGGGGAGTCGGCAAGATTTGTGTTTTGCCCGCGTGCATGATTCGAAGCATGGCAGGGTAGAGCATGACATAGGGAGTGCATATGTCACGTGATTTTTTCTTGACAGGGCCAACATCCTTGCAGGCTAGCTGGACAGATAGTGTGAAGTCCGGGTAGAAGGGTATCTCACAACCGTTGTGTTCCAGTGATTGTTTCTCTCGTGCTAGCCAAAGCGCTGTGTCACGGTCTCGATTGTTCAGGATTCGAGCTATTATGGGTTGTGGTGGAGCGCCCGGTGGTGGTTTTGGTGCAAGAGCTCTATGTGCCCCTTCTACAATGAGCATTGGTGAAAATTGCTCCGCTCCAATCATGTCCTTCAGCATTTTCTCCACAAAGTCTTCAAGTTTACCAGTATTTGTACTTTCCGGTATTCCTGCAATGCGTAGGTTGTTGCAACGTGATCTAGATTCAAGATCTTCGTTTTTCGCTTTTATAACCTCTAGGAGTTTAGCCATATCGTCGCATTTAGATGTAGTGGCGTGTGATTCTTCTTCTATCGGCTGTTTGGCAACCTCTAAACGTTCGCCCTGTTTGTCGAGCCTGGCGGATATGTGGTCTATCTTACCTTCTATGGCCTGCAGACTTTGCTGGATGGCGTTGAGGGCGGCTTCCATTTTGGCGTCCAGAGCTGGGTCCGTTTCCAGATCTGTGTCAGCAGTTGCGCTCGGGAGTCTTGAGGTTCTGCGGGTTTCGAACGGCAGTTCAGTCTTTCCCATTCTCGTGCAAGCACTGTGGGATTGCGGTCACTATGCTTTCAGAGCGATGAGTTTGATGGCGGGTATTAGGGACTATAGTATTCAGCCCGCAGTGAGACCGTGGGTTATAATGCAGTACAGTTCAGAGCACTTACAGCGCAGGCAGGTCAACAGTGGGTAGTTGCTAGAGAAAGCAAGGGTAATGTGGGCCAAATACAATTGTAGTATCAATGAGCTCGGTCAGTGTCTAATACGAGAGTGATGCGGCCCAGCAACGCTTTCAGACGATATTACAGTGTACTTTGGGTGCCCTCCATTGTCGCTTGTTTCGTATGCTGCGTGGTTGAAAACAAAGTGAGCCCATCGTGTTTCATTTAATGTCCCAGTAGCAGATGATATGTTACACACAGTGCACCACAGCCGCAATTAGTATGCCCGGCAGGCAGTAGGGTTAAGGCTGGATGGTTGCAGTGCGGTACATGTGCGGGCCCGGAACCAGCTTCTATGTCTGCAATAACAAGCTACATAGCATGCCTTCGTGGTGTTCACGATGTCTTCGCTTCTTTTCCAGCCAAATAGATCAGCAGTAAACAAACACTTAGCTGCCGGGAGGGAAAGAACTTTAACTCCTCGTTTTGGGCGCTTGTACTTCCACACCTCTGCTTACTGTGTCCGTGCTACCGTGACTGCTCGGGTCCGCACCAGCAGCTCGTCAGTTGAGGAGCTCCACAGTTAACGCGCAGAGCGGCGTGGCGGTGATCCAGGCATCGGCGGAGCACTGGTGTGTTGGAGTCGCGTTGATCAGGGCTGCACTGTGAGACGCTCTGCAGCAGAGGCGTTCTGCGATCCGCTTTACCCTTTCACAGGATCCAGTCCTCCTGCTTCATGCCGCCATCTTAGTTGCAGGGCGGTGAGTGCTGCTTCAGTCTGATTTTGCACAGTGTATCGCAGTTATGCCGTATTCAGTGTCGCAGAAGGGCCTATACTCACTAGTTCGTTTCCAAGGAGTATCATTTCAGGCAGAAGGGGCTTTTCGCAGATCTATCGCGGCTCCTCTCCGATCGACTCCGATGTTCGCTGCCATTTTCTCGTCCGCTTGCACAGGACGGACGCTCCACGGTTATTTCTTGGCATTGGGAGCGTCACATTGGTCATATTGGTATTGATCTGTTCCACTGTATTTCCGATCTCGGAATCTGCGATCTAAGTGATTCCATATAGGATATTTCAGCTAATGTATTGGCAAAACGTCGCTCCAGCCAGCAGAGCAGTGCTAGTGCGCGGCCATCTTGCTGCAGGCTCTCTAGAGCCCCCCTACTTCAGCAGCTACTTTATAGAACATATGTTCACCAACACAGGCCTGTTAAACTTGATCTCCCAAACACCTTGTCAATCTATCTGGTTTTTCATGTCTCTCTAGTTAGATCCATAACAGAAGGTATTATTTTATGGCCATCTCCTATTTTGTTTGATGATCATTCAGAGTATGAAGTATAGGCCATTTTGGATTTAAAGCAAGTTTGGGATGGGAGCTTCACCTAGTGACCTAAAAGTAGCACTGTCCTGATTACAGAATTTGGGAACCAGTGGCAGATCTGCACTCTCCACACCTAGTAAAACAATTCCACTATTGATATCCTTTAAATCCTAAACCTATGGGAGTTCTTGTAGGAGCGAAGTACTGTCATGCACTCCATCAGGGCCCTCATGGTCCTAATCTGATGGGTATCCAGGCAGCCAGTCCAGCAATTATGAGTTTAACTTTGCTAATAGTAATTATGAGATGGTCAAGACTCTGCACTCATGGTTGGAGACTCTGCACATAAAACAATAGGGCTGTCTTATCCTTTTATTTGTAGAGTTCTCTCTGACTGTGGAGTCATAAAATTACTATTAGCACAATTAAACTCGTAGTTAGTGAATACCAAATAATTATAAACTTACACAAAAGTGCAAGTTTACCTTTATGAATCAGGCCCCAGTTTGTGAACGCCATAAGTAGTATTCTTATTCCAAAGTGTAAACTTATTTGAAAACATAATTTACCTTTGTGAAGCAGGCTTATGATGATTGGTGATTTGTGCCCCTGTAAAGGATGTTTTATTTCACTTGCTCCTATTGCAACTAATCAAAACATTCCACCCATTACTTTTTGCATTGCCTCAGTGACATTCCCTAACAAGCAAGGGTATTCATAGGTGTGGATCCTGTCCTCATTGTGATGTTAGACTCAAGCTTCACCTCACTGATGAGGCCCAAAAAGGATGGCACTGGTCTAGGGTTTCTTGTGTTCACATTTAGATGGGCCTTAGATTGACACCTCAGTACTGACCATCCCATGTTGTGCAGGAGTCAAGACTGATTTCCATATGATTGCACCCTATCTTTAATAGCCCAGACAACCTAAAAATGATGGACTAGAATGAAGCCCAGGGTCAGTAAATGTGGCTGAGATTCATTAAAGCATCTCACCCAACACTTTTTGTGCTGTCTAATCGAGACTCTTTGATTATTGTACGATATAAAATAGAGAACAACAATATAGACATACTGGATTTATTTGTCACAGATATTGTTTACAAAAATATTAAGTTTACATACTTAGTATGCAAACTGCCAACATATTGTGCGAAAAATATTATGGAACACAATATCATCAAAATTATGCAATATTAATAAATAAAGTATTATCAGTAATTTATTTAAAATATCAAATTACAAAATAATTATATCATTAAAAAAGAATTGTAATTAATAAATCATATGTTACATATATATATATATATATATATATATGTATATAAATATTATCTACTGGCGGTCGCCAGTAGATAGTTATAGATACAACCTAGTTTCCATAGGAAATCTCAAAATTCTATTTTGAATAACTTTGGCGACGGTTGACGAATCCTCGCGAAATTTTCAAAACTAATGGGGCGCTTCGTTCATCTCCTACCCTGAAAGTCTCGGGGCGATTCGTCAAGCGGGGGCCGACAAAAAGGGGGGGTCCCAAAACGCGTTTTCCCCATGCATTTTCCCATAGGACCTTTAGTCGCAGCTACAGCCCGAACGGCTGAACAGAATTACGTGAAATTTGGCAGAGAGGTAGCCATAAGGTCAAGGAAGTGCCTTTTGCAGGTCTGGTGTAAATCTGTTCAGTATTTCCTGAGAAAATAGCATTTAAAAGCATATCAATATCTATTTGCGCGCACCGTGCGCGCACTGTGCACGCACCCTGCCGTGCGCGAGCGCAATTCTGATTGGTTGTTAGATGTCGGTAAACATTAGAATCGGTCGAAACCAGGAAGTGTCGGCCGCCATTTTGTCTCTCGCAGTCTGAGGGGGTGAAAAAAAAAGGTGGAGAATGTGAAAAGGGGGCAGAGTGGACAGTTCCTGACCCGCTAGCCTTGGTCAGGGGGTCACAGAAGGACCGCCAAGGGAGAAAGAAACAATATATATTTTTTTTTAAATCGCGAGGTGTGCGCACCGTGCGCGCACGGGACGCACTGCGAACCGTGGGTGCTCGAGTGCCCACTGCGCGCGCACGGTGCGCGAACCGCACCGTGCGCGCACGGTGCGCGCACGGTGAAAAACCTGAAAAAAAAATTAATAAATACATAACTAAGCGTTTAAAAAAACGTACAAATTCACTGAAAAAAACCATAGGTTTCACACACGTTATAGTTACGAATTTGCATTTAAAAAACCTTGCAAATTCACTTAAAAAACCATAGGTTTCACACATGTTATAGTTAGCTGGACATTTCACTCGTAAAAAACCAATGAAATTCCCCCGTTATAGTTAGTGCAGGCAACTATAACTCACGCGACCGCAATCCTCTGCTGATGACGTCAGATATTACATCACTGATGACATATGTGTCTTTATGAAAAATAAATATTTGTAATATATGTATAGCTAAAGATTAATGGAAGAAGACATGGGTAAATAAGTGTCTAAATACAGTGATGTAATATCTGACGTCATCAGCAGAGGATTGCGGTCGCGTGAGTTATTGTTGCCTGCACTAACTATAACGGGGGAATTTCATTGTTTTTTTACGAGTGAAATGTCCAGCTAACTATAACATGTGTGAAACCTATGGTTTTTTAAGTGAATTTGCAAGGTTTTTTAAATGCTAATTCGTAACTATAACGTGTGTGAAACCTATGGTTTTTTCTGTGAATATATATATATATATATATATATATATATATATATATATATATATATATATATTAGATACAAAATGGAACACCTCTAATTAAACAATTTTTACATAACATTACATTCAATGTATTTCCAATAACATAAAAGTAGAAAGTAACAAACATGTATAACTAGAAGATAAGTAACCTAATTTAGTAACAAACATGTGTATAACCAAAAGATAGGTAACGTAATTTGAATATTGACATTAATATAAAGAATAGATTTACAATTTCTAATGATGCGTAAGCTAAATCAGGAAAACTGTTGGACTTTAAAGTGGTTAAATGTACTAGTCCCACACCAATCTAAGCCACTGTAGGGAAAGTGTTAGACTCTGGAGGGGTTACATTTATAATTTATATTCCCACTTCTGTCTAAGCAACAGTTGGGAAAGTGTTGGACTTTGGAACGGTTAAATTTATTATCCCCGTTCCAATCTAAGCAATTGTATGTAAACTGTTGAACACTGGGTGGATTGACTATTAACTAATTTTATTAATTTGTCAAAAAAAGTATAACTTAAATAACTTCCCACCATATTCCCCATCAAATCTATTCACTTGCTTCTAAATTATAAATTAGTGATTAAACTATCGAAAATGTTAAATAACGTCCACCCTATTCCCCTATAAATCATACAAACTGCTATTAATTATGAATAGGTAATTAAAGTATGGGAAAAATAAAACAAAACATTAAAAGCACAAAAAATACTTCAATAGATAAAATAGCAATAATCAATTAAAGACATAAAAAATTAGTTTTTAATTAAACAGTTAATTATCATAAAAATGTATCTAAATAAAAAACAATAACTTATCATTTAAATATCTTCCCAACCTATTCTCCTACAAATCCAACAACCCCCTACTAAATTAGTAATTACAGGTAACAACAATTAATTACAAACTAGACAAAAAAATGTAAAACAATTATATTAACACTAACACCTAAGGTTAATGTAACAATATGTATATTAAATTAATTCAAAATAATATTTTTAACAACGATAGTCACAGGAAGCATCCTACTCTTCTTCATTCTCTAGATTCTCACCTGGTTAGAAAGACACTATTTTTGATGAGTGAAACAGGGCGTACTTTCACATAAAAGGACCTTTGTGAGATAATATGGATTTTTTGGGAGAGAATACTGCTCCATCCCCAAGTGAGTGTTTATTTCAGCAGTTCCACAAAGACCATGTCTTCAGAGTACCCATTCACCTATTGATCAAAAACCTAATTCAAAAGGAAATGGCGTGACCTTGACAGAATGTCAATCCCTTGTTTCATTTCCTAACTTTCTAGTCTTGAGATATGCAGATTTAGACATGTCTCACAGAGTGAAGGTTGAAGTGCTGGTACTAAATATCACTGGCTAGCCAAAACTCACTGGCTAGTCTGCTTGACCACACGTGGGGCATGTGCCGCAGGACTGTCTATTTACGAAGTCCATTCATGTACACTTCGCCGTGCCATGGGCTTGGCATCAAAAGCTCTGCTTCTCTGGTGCTAACCTCTCAAACACTATTGGGCAAGTTAGCAGCTGCAACAGCAGAGTTCGAAAGGGCGACCCACGCAGGAGCACTTCAGCAGTGCCGCAAATCCTCTGCTTCAATGAGGGTGACCGCTCCAAGCACCTAGCAGTTATGATCTCTGGAGTTTCTGTGAGATGGACCCGCTGCACTGGGGCCAACTGCTCTTTCCTATATGGGTTATCAGCTCCTCTTTCAGGGTTGTCTCACTCCTTCCCTCTTCTTCCAGGCAGAGTAATATCAGGTGTTACAGGACAGAGAGACAGCTCTTCCACCAGATCATACTCCAAGTGATTTCCCCCTGCCTTTGGGAAGCTGGGTGCAAGGCCGACACCGGCTCGGGTGCACCTTGCTTTCGTCAGAGAGAGCTTAGAACTGGAACAATGAGTGGATCAGCCGCTCCCTCTCCTACACACGTTCCTCAGTAAGGGGATGTGCGCTCTCTGTCTGCACATTTGGAACCATTTTGGGTCCGTTCCCTTTTCAGGTGTCAGCCTTTGTTCAGAGGGATGTTCCTCACTTCAGGATCATCTCCAGGTTGGAGCACGTGAAATAGGCGAGAAAGAGATGTATGCATTTTGTACCCAGTCATCAACAGTCACACTGACAGTGACAGTGATCAGGAAGAGAGACAAAACTCTGACTTTTAAAAACCCTTCTTGTTCTGAACAACATAGGGTGCAATCCTTCTCTTCATCCCCATCATTTGCCAAATGTTAGACCTCAGGAGTACTTATCAGCAGCTCCTGCAGCAAAAGAGCCTAACTGAATTTCTAAAGGAAATACTGTCTCCTCTTTACCACTTCTCACCTCCCTCCAGTCTAAGAAATTACAGCATTACACTTCCACTCTCTGGGAAAGTAACCACACCTCCCTCTTGTGCACATGAACGGGTCAAGTACTTCAAAAATTAAACCCCCTGAGCCTTTTCAACTCAGATGCACAACATGTGATCAACACGCATACCACACGCATACCTCCAGCCATACGTGCTCTGGGATGTTAGTGCAAGGATCAGGGGTAGCTTGTAGCTGCAGAAATGTACCTGAATTGCCGGTAGGGCACCACTACAGTGACCTAGGCATAAAGGTCAAGCCACATTATAGGATTACTAAAACATGGTATGGTGCCACATTCGATTTACACGCTGGAACCAATGATAAAGACAGCAGTCCAACAGCACTAAGAGGAGCGCGCTTGGTGCGCCCCTCCAGTTCCAGGACAGTTTCAGGACCGTGCTCACATTGAGGGACATGCCTAGGACTTCATGCGCATATTAGCCTAGAATGGGGCTTGGGCCAAAAAGCGAAAAACAAGGATACCAGATGCTTTCATTTGGACTCTCAGGACAACGGATACGACTGTACCATTGCAGGAGACATTTTCATCCCAACAGGGGAAAACCTGCAGAATTGTACTGTGCAAGGAGGTAGGACTCAAATGTTAAATGAAGAACTGTTCCAAATGGATTGAACTAGCAAACATTCTTCTCCTTTTACTGTGGCGGATGTTCGTTCACTTTTGCCACGACACAGGGTCTGTGTGGCATGGCCTTGGATAGGTTCTTATTTGTGTGAATGCCAGGCTCCAGGTATTGTGCGGCAGGACCCTGATCACAGTTTGTTTCTTTGTGTGAAAACACAGGGCCTATGTGGCAGGGCTGTGGCCAGAGTTTGTTTCCTTGAGCCAAGACCCAGAGTCTGTGTGGCATGTTTGTGGCTAGGCTGCGGCACTAATCCTAGGACCGGGGCTTGTGTGGCAGGACCCTGATGACAGTTTGTTTGTCGCCTGTGACAAAACACATGACCTGCGTGGCAAGACCTTGCCAGAGGTTAGTTCTTTGTCTTTGCTAAGACACGGGCTGTGTGGCAGGGACTTGGCCAAAGTGTGTGTGTCTGTGCCAAGGAACAGGACCATGGCAGAGTCTCTTTGTGCGCCTGTGCCAAGACGCAAGGCCCGTGTGGCAGGGCATCGGTCGGGCGTTTCTTGGCGCGTGTCGACATTTCAGCCACGTTGCATAGGTGATCATATACAGTACCTCAGATCCGCCTCGTGTTAGAGCCCATCAAGGCCCGCCTTTTCCTCCCTGCAGCTTGGTGTTTATTTATCAGACCTGAGCACGGCTATCTAGATTTCAGAGAGAACGGAAAGGGTTCGACATTAATCTCTGCACGTCCGCAGCGCAGGCACGTCCGCTGCCTCCGAGCCGAGAGCAGCAAATACGTTTTACATGATAAATGGAAGGGGTCAGTCTCGGCGCAATGAAGGAGTTCAATTCAATATTTACTTCTCGGCGGTGACCTTGAATCACTCACTGTACAAAGCTTCGCAGAAAATTAGCAAAGCAAATATTCAAAATCCATTCATATAATGGATTCCTCAATGTTGCATACGTTCACGGATATGAAGTATGTTCTATTCGACTTCCAGGCGGGGGGCGCCCATTGCGCATGTGCAGTTTTGCTCAGATGAATAATATCTGAATGTAGGTAGCTAACATGTTTCATTTTACCAGAAACGGTTATAATAACTAAGCACTATTCTGTTGCAGTCTCGTGAAAGAGTGCTATTAATCACACTCATCCATGATGCTTTTCTGGTAAACATGTCAAATGTTGGCTTTCACACACACCGTCAAACATCCCTTCTCACTTCATCAGCTTTTGTTATTGTTATTGCTTAATATTTCCTCATCCCCCTCTGTTCTCCATGCAGCTGCCAGATTAGCATTCCAGGTGATGAAAGGGGAGATTTAGGGGCATGTCCTTACATATAGTGTCGAAACAAACATTATGAATGAAGCAATTAATGGTACACGTGTGTGTATTCATCTTTTTCAAATTGGGTTACCAAATTTACATTTGGATTCTGAAAGTAACACGCAATCAGGATTTGGCTATTGAATGTCTGCCTTTTATATCTCTAACTTCGTCATAATTATGCCTCCATTTCAACCGACGTAGAAGGTTGTATCATACTGGCATGCCATTCCACGTGTTCAAGCTTCCTTTTTTGTTTCTCTTCTCTTCTATTCTTCATTCCATTCTTTCTTTCTTTCTTTCTTTCTTTCTTTCTTTCTTTCTTTCTTTCTTTCTTTCTTACTTTCTTTCTTTCACTCCCTTCTTTCTTTCATTCTTTCTTTTCCTCCCTTCTTTCTTTCTTTCTTTCTTTCTTTCTTTCTTTCTTTCTTTCTTTCTTTCTTTCTTTCTATTTATTTATTTCCTTTCTTCCGGATTTCCTTCCTTTCTGAATTCCTTCCATAGCCTGGAGGTCTATAAAGGGCCGAACTACCAACCAACTTCCGATCTCTGTGAGCGAGATGGAGGACTAAGATTTCCCATTCCTTCAATATGGGCTTAAGTTCCCCATACACAAGAGGGATAAAAAAAAAACCAATTAAACCAATTACTAGCAATGCCCCTTCCTGGGCGGTCATTTCTATCACAGTTCAGTATATTATAGCCAGTAGGTATGACCACTGCAATTTCCTGTGAGGTGGATGTTTTTAGCCAGGTTTCGGTTATAAATACCAAAACTGGTTTTGAGTCTGCGATCAAATCCCAGCTCTCCATGCAGTGTTTCGACACTGACCTGGCATTGAAATAGAAGCAATCGAGAGTGGTCTCAGCGTCTAATACTGACACAGACTCCAATGGCTTCATGAGTGACCCACCGACCCATTTGCATTTCAAACAGGAGAAGGGTCCCTCTATCAAACCTGGGGAGCCAATTACCTGCTCATCTGGACAGACACCAGCATGGTCCCTGGTCCTGTTTGGGCAAAGACGGACGCAGATGGGTTTGCCTTTGGCTCACCCTCGTCTTTATAGCCCCTTCTTATAAGGTCTGGACCACTAACCTCACAAAATGGCAGTCAGCTGAATAGCCTTCTTGTTTGGAGTGGGTTAAAAAACCTACTGATATCCCAAACAGTAACCCACCGTAAAATTACTTAAAAACAATGCCGCCAATGTTAGTTTGCAGTGTCCTTCAATTATACACAGAAATTCCCCCCAACTCCGTACTTTAGTTTAGGCATAAAAAGGTGTCAATGAATGTTTTTAAAGAGCTTCAATATAGCAGCAGTAACACGGTGAAGTCACGCAAAACAAAGTGCCTAATGCAGTAGGGTTTTTCACACAATTTAAAAACAAGTAGCCGCAGTACCAAGCGGCCTCGCAGCGCCCTCGTCTTTATAGCCCCTTTTCATAAGGACTGGACCACTAACCTCACAAGATGGCGCTCGGTTGAATAGCCTTTGTGTTTGGAGCGCGTTCAAAGACCTACCACTATCTCAAACAGTAACCCACCATAACATCACTCAAAAACAATGCCCCCAATGTTGATTAGATGGGATTATCAAGGAGTATATGAAATAACAACACCAGTTTATAATACAATGACATTTTAATAGCATCACAGAATATATTTGTTAGTTTATTACCATCAATTATGTACTAAAACACAGCTCTTTGTCATTATGGCAGACCACGTTGAGGGCCTGTCATCTCATAAGTCGTCTTCTTACAGTATTTGTTTTGAGGTTCCAGCTTACCAACGCATGTTTGGAATAAAAGCTTTAAAAAATCACGCTGTTAGTAGTAAAAAACAACTTGAAGTTTAAAAACAGCAGTGATTTCGCCCCTGATTACAGAAATCATAAGACAGTAGGTCAAATGAAATACAGTGCAAGTGCCTCACAATGAATAAATACAAATATTTGAAAAATATTTTTATTGTAGTTTATCGACAGTTTACTTTTTAAAAAAATCACACAAAGACCCGTTTACTTAAGCAAAATGAAAGTATTCCTTGGCATTCAAAAGTGACCACGTATATTATTGGGCATATAGTCTAGCTCATAATTTAGTGACACTTTCAGTGACCTACTACTCCCTCTTTTTCGCTAGATTTAGTTGCTTTGACAGCATTTTCACAAGCAAGTAAAGCACTTAGTAAGAACTTAGGGTCAGATGATCATAGCAATTTTGTGGTTGTAAAACCCTCCGTAAAATAGGTTTTCCTTAGGTATAAACAACATTTTAGAGGTCAATAAACTTTACCAAGACTTACAATGGGATTGCGACCCCATATTGGTTCGCTATTTGGAAAGGGTGTGTTGCAAGCAAGGCACAAGTCCTTAAAAAAGAAGTGTTGGGACTAACCTAGTTAATCAGTATGCAAGTGACATCACAGCGCGTGACATCACAATGTGTGATATCAAAGGAAGTGGTATCATATGAAGTGACATCAGATCTTAAGCCCTCACATATATGTTTAACATGTACATCCTGAGTACATTGGAGCACATTTCGAGTATACAGGGAAACCCTCCTGATTTAGGCAGAAGATTTACACTTTTGTAAGCCACACAGAAAACAATGTTGCCTTCTGTCAGCGCAAACTTCCTCTATCCATAGAGCTTTACAAGAAAAAATAGTGATATTTAAATTATTACAACGCCACCTCAGGGATAGTAAGTTCTACATAAATGCTATTTATTTTGTGTAAATACTGGGAAAGACCTAGACATCTGACGTTCTTACAGTGCATGCATATCACCTAAACAGAGCCTGAACAAAGTAAAAAGCTCCCTCTCTTAAGTAAGTGATAAGTGCTAACAAGGTGTGAGCCTTTGTTTCCCCTCTACTACATTTGCTTCTAGGCGTGAGGCTTCTGACTGCTCCCAGCCAGGAGACTCGAACACAAGGAGGCCTGATGACCCCTGAAATTCGGCCTTTGTTATGGGCCCAGCAGGAGTCAGACACAAGAAAGCCCCTTCCCCGACTGAACCTTGTTGCTTATCGAAAGCAGACAACATTGTGCAGGTGCCGTTGAATGTCCCGAAATTACACCGGGATGAAATCAGCATATTTTTCAGTGGGGCCCAACTTTTTGGCAGGGTGGACTGCGTCCACCCTGTGAGAATAGTGGGTGGACGCCGTCCACCGATGTGTACCCCCGACTTGTGCCCTGGTTGTAAGCATCCCTTCCAAATACTGAATCACCATGAGATGTAACAATGTTTTGCAACTAAAATCTGGTCACAAAACATTACAAAAAACAGCAAGGACCAGGGGACCACTGCCAACTTCCAAATAAACATTGTTTAGAAAAACAAAGTACTTTTTAAACACAGCCCTATTTTCTTTATTGAAAACAGGTTCTGTTTAATTTTTTTTTTACTGTAATTAAAAGCGATCACAGACATGTTGGTCTGCTTACCCTAGAAGGCTACAATCCCTGTAAAAGATACAAATTGTTGTGGGTCCTAATTTGAAACCTACCTTATTACTATTCTTGAGGTAGGTAGGATTACGACACACTCTGAATCAAAAGCTTATAAACTGACTTATTCGTACAGAGGTTGGGTCATAAAATTATTTACTGGTTTCAAAAATACTTGTCACAAATTAAAACCTGTTTTTTTTGTGACCATTTTTTCATACATCTGGCCCCTAGAAACTAAAACACAATCAGGTCGAATTGTAATGTTAAAAATTGCTATGAATATACAGTTCGATTTGTTTACAATGTCACAACTTCTATGTCTTTTAACATAAAGATCATCTCATCTATGTGGTGTCTTACAAAAGCACTTGGTGATAACATGATGTGTTGTCTTATCCATTATGTTGCACAAGCAGCACGTCCTGTGATCCCTGCTAATTCCCACCCAAGAACCAGTGGTATCCAGAAATTGCAGTATTGCTAAACAGAACATCATGTGCATATACACAACTTACTTACATCTCAATCACGGCCGGGCCAGAGCAGCTGTCGTATAAGTTGCAAGGTTCTATGTGTGGGTCACATCTCCATATCTGGAGTACCAGTTGAATCTTGTTGGCATTGCCAATTTAAATTAATATCTAGCAAGAAGCTATTTATGAGCTAGATCCTTCACCCCTATCATTTCCAAGATAAAAAGTATCTGTTGTCATTAGTTGATCTCCTGTTGACGCGTTATTTGATTTTATTGGTTGCTGCACAGGCAATGGCACGTTTCCCGTTACGATAACTAGCCTAGGTGATTCTAGATGCTTAGCTGAGTATCAGTTAAAATCCTGACCTGTTTGAGCCACATACACAACAATAAGAACACCCTCCTTCAGACAGATGCTTAATTGCATTAAAATTAATTTGCAGCCAGAGACCCAGATACCATAAGTCAACAATGGGACAGATAGGCCACCATTTGCACGATCAAGATTGAGTTTACCATTTGATCACAATTAAATCTAGCACAATCTTCAGCAGGGACTAGTCGATCCCATTTAGGCATTGAACATACGACCCCAGTTTAGTTTATGATGGAACTCCAGTCCCAAGTATTTGTAGGAATTAACAACCCCTAGTTTAACTAGGCCAAAGAGGACCGACTGATGCCTGTTACTACCATACACAAAGCAGAGGATCTTTGTTTTGTTCTAGGTTAACCTTGAGACTTTTACTCACTAAATAACCTTTAAAGAAATCCATACCTCCCTGCAGACCCACCATCTCCTACCCATGATTATCATGTAATCAGTGTAGAACATTGAAGCTATGTGCTAACCATAAGAGCTCATCTTCTGGTACCCTCCTCCTGCACATTTCAAGATAGCAGACATGCCCCCACATATACCACTAAAAGTGTGCATTAACCAGCTTGTCACAGCCCAGTTGATCATTTTCTTCCAATGTGTGCTCCTATTTATGATGCTGAAAGCTGTGGATAAGTGAAGGAAAGCCCCATACAGCAGAGCATCTTACTCTAATATTGACTGCCTGGCTAACTGAGCTGGGGCCACTGCATTGTGCATAGTCAAAGTTCAAACACGGAAACCCGTATACATTTTTGGAACATTTCTACCGTTATTGACCTATTCTAGCAGACTACGCATGGGAACCATGAAAATGACTTTCATATTCAGGCAGAGCATTGAAAATATGAAATTATTTCTAGGTAAGTTGACATTATTTTGTATGCAGAGAAACAAGTTCCTCTCCTTTCCAGATCCTCGGTGCTATCACAATTTCATATATTGCGCTGAACATAGTGACCAGTATTTCAACCCACCATCCAATGTACACTTTAAAATCACTGGTATACAGTTCATTAAGCCCAAGTACTTTGGACTTCTATAGTTGCATGATTACTCTGATCATTTTCCCCAAATCAGCATCCATCAGAGGAGCTTTATTATTTGACCATTAGAGTCCTCATCATCATCGTAATCTTTATTCGATCATTTGAATGCAGATCATAAAGTACACAATATAAGCACGTAAATACTTAGTTGTAACAAGGATAAAAAATATGTGATAAAAACATTCAGAAAAACAAACAAGATAAAAAGCAGTTATTGGACATTAGGGTCTGCAAAACCGCACATTAACGCATTATTGAATTATGTGATCATGATGCATAATTTAAGAAAGAGCCTACTGCTGTGCCTACATCTGGTCAGCCTAATTGTTGCAGGTAAATCAATGGCACTCTAGACTTGCTAAATGAAAAATTTTGTCGGACAGGCAATAAATACCATTTTGTAAGAGAGAGACAACATTTGCAGAAACAAAAAGCAGCAGGGTCTGGGGAGATACCCCATCACACGGGCATGTAAGTATTTCAAGGGAAGGAAATTGTCCTTGCAAAAAACAAAGTAACCTCCTAATTAAGCCTAACCTAAACCCGGGACAACAGCATACGTTCCCAAGTACCTGAAACCAGGCTCAAATCATGCGCCACCCCCAACGCAGTTTGTAAGAGACAATGTTCCCTGACTGAGAGTTTCATTACTTTCCGTACACTCCTGGGCCCTTCTATGGGACAAAGACTCTCCTTGACCCACTCTCTGTCCTTTTTAGAGATATTGGTTGGCCTTTTGTAGACAGAAGGACAGCCTAGGGCAAAAGTTGTCTCCCTAATGTATCTAAGCTAGGGAATTCTGTTCTGTTCCGGTAAAAACAAGAAAGGCAATCCAAAATAATGCATCTATTTAGACTAGCTTCCTCATTATGCCAGACTGAGCACCAAAGCAGCAAGGGAGCAAGGTTAATTTGATCCTCAATGTACTCCAAGCCCAGTTCCCGATGGATATCAAAATGCGATGTTGACAAAGCAACCTAAAATATACAATGGTACACTCTATTTTTCTCAATTTGAATACTGCCCACATTCCTATAATCCCATACACCGCTCCGTATAACAGGATGGGGAGACACTTCTTCCTATAGATTATGAGTAAGGGGTGTAAGGGCTTTTTACCTGTAGAGGAGGCGAGAGAGAAGATTGAGCCAACTGCGTGCAAGAAGTGTTTTTTTCTCTTACTGAGACACAGTCTGATGAACCTGCAGTCATACATCAAGCCAAGATATGGGAACTGGCTTATTTTCTTAATATTTGAATTCACCACCAGAGAGTGAGAGAATATAGAAACAGTTGCGCTCTTCCACTTACAGTATTCACACACACATGAGCAACTGATTACTCAGACGTTTTTATGGCAAACCATCTGGTTCCCATTCAGTATCAGGATATCCAGGTGTCACCTCGGCCTAGTTCTTACTCCTAGAAGGGTAGCCAAAGATATTGGAGTAGATGCCTCACTCACTTATCGTGACATGCTTCATCATCGGCGTCTATCCACACCCTGGTAAGATGATACTACCAGGGCGGACTCAACCATAGATGGAAATGGGAGTTCTTAGATAGAGCAAGCTGGATAAACAGGGACCCAGAAAGGTGATATATTAAAAATACCTCATGGTAAGCCCAAAGATTTTACTTTATTAAGATCCAAAGACCAGAAGAGCAGCCTAACCAGTACAATTCTCCCTATGATTTTAATGGTGGTATCGAGGAGGGAGATTGGGCGAGAGCACTTTGGATCCAGCACATTTCCCTTTTCATAAACTGGCACAATTACAGAAGAGCACCAATAAGATGGAATGGCAACCTTACAGGCAGAGTTAATAATAATGGTAAGCAGAGGGGACCAAAACCCTGGATTTTACTTATATATGTCCATTGGGATCCCTTTAGGCCCATGTGCCTTTTCGGAAGGGCTGTTAAGGATAGCATTGAAGACCTACTCGGAGGAGAATTGAATATTCAGGGCCAATGCGCAATCCTCCATCACTTTCGCTTGGGTGCAGTCATTGGGTGCAGTCATTGGAGCAATAAATTCTATTAAGATTACATATCCATTTCCCTGGACCTATGTGAGTACTAACTTTGCTGGATGTGGAACCTAGGAACCTAGGAAAGACCAGCATGTACTGCCTTCCAAAAAGCCTATCGCAATACGGGGACACAAACTGGCGATCATCGGAGGCACAGGTGACCCCAAAACATGAGTACAATCATGCTTCCTGCCACTTCATCAATCATTATTCTCTAGCCCAAACAAAATCATGAATTTGTTCCTTTGATAAAAACGGATCAGCATGATACAGTGGCTGGAATGAGGCTTTTTTAGCAACATGCAGAGAAATAGAAGGCTCCAAGTGCTTTTAAAAGAAGCCCAGAGGTAGAATCTTTATTGTACCAGCAGGGTTAGGATCCTCCCCTTCCTCTGTTAAGATGCCCACTGCGTGCACTGTGGCCAAAATCACTCCAGACAAAACATGACCTCTACTTTGGGGATCACTTTGAGGATGTGTGGCCGGTAATAGAGAACGATCCCCTTCATCAGCAGAGAGAGAAAGCTGATGCCCTGCCAATCCAATCGCCTTTGAGCTGACCCCTACAGCCTGTGCTAGAAAACTGTCAATAGTTGTATAACTATGGGTCTGTGGTGCCACAGCAGTAATTTTCCATTTTCCCATCATGGCTAAGGAATATGGGTGACAGATTTTTAGCAAATCCTGCTGCACTACGAGTCTCCGGTTCTAGCAAATCCTTTACCCAAATTTATCTAATTTTACAAGGTTATCTCCCAATGAATGTAGCGCTATCCCCCACATCCCCCACAAGTTCACAAACAGGGAGGGAAGGAGGCAATCATTCAGCATCACATAAAAAACCTGTGTAGGAAGGCAAAAGTCCGGAGAAGAGAAGAAGCCAAAGAGGGTGGGCGAGCCTAACCTCTTCCTGGTAATGACGGGTAAAGACGGGCTCCCTCTTGGCCCTCTCTTGGCCCTGTACATGTCCGGCATGACCCGGGCTTGTCCCATGCCACGGTCTGAAAGAGCAGGTTAAATGTGTTCTCTCAGCACTGCCACAAAGTCACTAATCCTCCACCCTCACAGAGAAGTCTGGGCCCTGTGGTTCTAGTCCCCAGCTGTTCAGTAAACGTGTCCCACACCACGGTCTGAAAGAGCAGGTTACTACCATGGTGGCTAGGTCCTACTGTCTCTAGGTCAAGTTAATTTATTCCACACCTGAATCCCGATGTGGTGTGGGCAAGCAGTTTAAGGATTATCAGAGAGGTGGTGTGTGGGTCAAAAAACTCATAACTTAATAATCAATCACAGAAAAAACCATTTACTGTCTTGCACTGTGCTTTTCTTAAGTAAAGAGAAGTATTTAATATCAAACCAAAAAGAAATACAACTTGCGCTAATGGGGCTCAATACAGGGTTCAGTATCCCAAAGTCCTCCAGGCTGTGGGTAGGGTTTCAGTTACAGCAATGATGGTGATCCTCTTCATTACATTGCATGGTGAGCAGCATGGATGACACACAGTGGTCTTAAGTTTCAGGTTTTTTTCACAAAGTTTGCCACATAAACTGCTGAGGGAGAATGGATGACCCTTCACATCTTGGGTAGCATTGGTTCCTTTTCCAATAGTAGTTGGCTTCTTCTTAGTGTTCCACATGCTGGAAACAAGGGTAGTATACTTCTCCTCATGGACAGTCTTCCATATGCAATGCTAGACACACTCCTTACCTATGAGCAGACAGGATTTTAGGTGCTAGGCAGACCGTCAGCTTCTCCCGCAAGGCGCACAAACTTAATCGGGAGACTGGCTGTCATGCAAACGCCAGCGATGGTCTCACAGCATCACTTTGAGAGTGCTGTGTAGCATTTCCTTCATTCCTCAATGAGGTTGCTTTGAACTGGATCAAAATGGAGTGGTTTATGTCACAGTTTGATCCTCATTTTCTAGACAGGAGATGTTGATTCAGTGTTTGAATCTCTGAAACCCGTTTGAGGTGGCTCCCTTTCAAATGTAACTTCTGGCTGTAGTGCAGGCGCAGCCCACGCATAAGGTGATGGCTCTCAGAGACGTCTGGAGGTGAGTCCTCCCTACACATTGAAATTTGTGTTCACCGCTGTTTTAAAGGAGAATGGGGAACATTGGTGCTTACGCAGACGATCACTCTCCGTTGGGGCGTTCACTCTATTTTCGCTTATTTGGTTTTCGGTGACCCCCACCAAGCACTCCCACAATTTTGGATACGAATATGTACATTGGTTTCTATATTTTACATTGTATGAGCCTCTTTTCTGTTATGAATTGTCCCGTCCAAAAGTACCGTTCGTTTGCTTCATTTGTGGATACAACATTGGCTGGCTAACACTGGATGTTAATGTTTTAACAATGCTATATATGGAACATAATATATGCTTTGTTCACTTGATTTGTTCTGCATCTTTATAGTTGATATCCGTATAAACACTGATATATATACACATATATACCTTTACAGCATTCCCCTGAAGAAGGTGTTCACACCGAAATGCATTGGGATACCATGACGTTGCTCTGAAAACACTAAGAAAATAAAGAAGAGTTTTTGACTTCTGACTCACAGTCATCCTTGGTATCTTGGTTGAAGAACATTGATACGCACTAAGCAACTATGAACTTATTCGTGACACAGTCACCTTCTTGAGTCTCATTTTGGATTACGATTTTGGTTTACATTTGAGACTGGTTTGCATCTCACACTGAGATTAATTGTTTTGCTTTCTTCTATAATAATTAATGTTTGTCCATTAATTAACTTCATGTGCAGTTTACTTTTCAAAATTTAATCAGATTACTATATCGCACCTTAAAGGGCGGGCGGATAGTGCGCCTTTGCTCAAACTTCTGTTTGAATAATTTTGTGGTCATATTTTGCAGCCTGTCTAGGGGTTGAACAAGTTATACAAAGGCAGCACCCTTGATCACTGTAAGATTCATTTATGGAATCAATTTAAATAATTTAAATATTGAATTACACTAGGAGTGCAGGTTGTCAAACCCTTTATTCTATTCGATGGCTCTCAAAAGACAGGCAACAACGGTCTTGACCCCAACTAGGAGTATTCAAAACATGGGAACCATTGAGATGTAAAGATTCTGTACCTTGTTTTCATCAGTCTTCCTGAAGTAGAAAATAGGGACAGACAAAAGCACAAGCCCTGCCTAGAAATGTCCCCACCTTTAATAACACAATCTGCTGAGTCACCCTCTCTCTCCTACCATCCACCAAATGGAAGTGCTGAGGAAAATCCACTCAGAAATTCCTTGTTAACAAATCCTCTTATAATTCCGAAAGACAATCCTGTCTCTATTCTCCTTTACTTCAGTACCTATGTCTGCCTCTACCAGCTTTAGGAATGCAACCTATTAACTTCCACTGTCTGGGAAATCTGTATCCATGCTCTATATTGTGCCATGCTAAATCAAAAATCATCCTAAATGGATCGCACTGGTCCAGCGAACATGCTCACATTGCACACAATCTCACTGTCACGTATGTACCACAAACACACTATATATACAAGCACTTGATATGCACACAGAATGTCAGCGCAAGAGTCTCACTGTTACACTGAAGGGGAACATTTACATTAGTGTGACCACTAACTCCTAGAACTGAAAAATGTCTGTTCAAAACTGGTATGTTGCCACCACTGCTTTATGTCACAAACCCAAAATATGGACAGCAGTCCCATGTCATAAAAGAGGGCATGCTTGATGCAACTCTCCAGGTCACATACTCTAGACCTTGTCTTTACCATGGACAGGCCTAGGCCTCAGCACATTCATTCAATTAGCATGCTGACTGGGTCAACAAAACGTCCAGAGTCCAGTTTCACTTTCAGTTGGTTCACTCATGGCAGGGGAACACACCTGCAAACCATGCAGAAGACATTATTGTCCCAACACCAGCATTCCAATCAATCCTCTTAGACACTACTTTCCAATATATTAATCTTGACCTTGTCTGATTATGTGAAATTTGCAAGAAGTTTATATTGTTGTTTAAATGTATGGATCACGTTCATACAGAGAACATTGATCTTAAAGGACATTTCCTCGTCTATTTGGTTCTCCAGAGTAACACCCTGTTGTGAGAAGTTGGCCTGATGTATGATGTCACTAGTTCTAGTGTACACCTTATATCAGTCCAAACAACCCTTATGGTGATTGGTTGTAAAGTCAACCTTATAGACCAGCTATCCTAGTGGTAGCATGGACAAGAGCAGTCTTAGGCTAAACTCTGAATGGCATGTGAAGCCAGCTGTGATACCATATATAATCCCTTGAATACCAAATGAAAGGACACCACAACAGATATATATATAAAATAAAGTGTATTTATTCTAATCAAACCCTCAGCAGTCTTTATGAGATTAGAGGTAAGTACAACAAAGTCTTATTTAAGAATACATTAAGTCACACAGGTAAGTAATACAGTTAGGCCCTAGGGGCCACGCAAACCGTATACTAGAGAAGTGGTATAAGGACCACTGTCACGGAAATAGGATAGGCCTAGGCCTAGGGAATCGCTGGGGCTACACTACACTAGCAACAGTTAGGAAGTGGGGGGCCCACGGGATTCAGGTGCAGAGTGGAAACACTCACGCGTAATGCGTAAAAGTCGATAGAATTACTAGCAGTTAGAAATTAACAGTTTAAGGACACTTCTGAAGCAGCTAGAGAGTCGAGACTCGTAAACTAGACCCTAGGATAGTCACTACCCTTGTGAGCACCGAAGTACCCAAGTTACCTAGCCCACGGACTGCGGGTGCATAGGTGTGAACTTTCGTCGGGTTTCGTCGTGGACTTCTATGGATGCCTGAAGGAAAGTTGCTGACAGGCAGTCAGTGAAGAGTGTCCGGTGGATCCCAAGGCTGGGATCAAGAAGAGAGGAGACCTGCAAGCAGAAGGGACAGAGTCAAGGTCACTAGCCAGTGACCACGTGGAACCAGGAAGGAACCAGGTGATGTCGTGAAGATTGCAGGTGAAGGTGAAGCTTGTCGCTGCAGCCACGAGGACCAGGGAACGTCGAGGACGACCAGGACCAGGAGGCGAGCTGTCCTACGAAGGCTCTTGCTGTCGGCGGCGTCAAAGTTGGACTAGGACTCACCAAGCCTTGGCAAGCGGAACCCACGAAAAACGGAGGACTTGCTTCTGGTGCAGACCAGGAAGGTCTGGGGTGCTTCTCTTTTGTAAAGAAGCAGGAGCCAGTCTGGAAGAGCCAAACCAGCGGTGAAGATTTCAGGATGCGTCGTCACAAAGGCCACTAGCCAACGGGCAAGCCGGACAGACCCAGCAAGCAGGAAAATGCAGAAGGGCCCCACGCAGGACTCGTGGAGTGTGGGGGGCTGATCTTCGGTGCAGATGGTACTTGCGGTTGGGGCTTCTCAATCCCCGGTGCACAACTTCGAGGGTGCCTCAGAAGCTGCGCTGGAAGATACTCGCCACTTTTCCCAGGTAGCCGGTCCCACGTCTCTCGTCGCCTCCACGGATCTCAGCTCGGCTGTGGATGTGGATCAGGGTCGGAGAAGTCTGGAAGTCAAGGCTCTGGTCGGGCTCTGCAGTCGGTCCCTCGTAGAACTTTAGCAAAGCAAAGGGTAGTCTCTTGATGGTGCCTGTTTGCACAGGGTAGCCACTCCTTGGCCACAAGGGAGATTCTTCAGTCTTCTTCTTTCGTCGAATGTCGAAGGTCCAGAGTTTCTGTTCAAGTTGCAGGTTCAGGATAATCTAATCTCCTGGGGCCCAGCTACCACTCTTATACTAATCTGGGGGGCTGGGTTACCTGCTAGGTCACGCCTTATGGGTGGGACCTGGGAGGGGGGTGGTTACACCCCCTTCCCTTTGTCCAGTTTCGCGCCAGGACTGGGGCTGGAGTGCCCCAGCACCGGTTTGAACTGGACTATGCATGGGACACCTTGTGTGCCCCAGGCATGTCTCATTCCTTTCAGCCCTCCCTGCCCCAATACACTAAAGTCTGTCTGGGGAGGTGCTAGCACCTCCCCAAGCAGGAAACCTATTGTCCAAGCCTCCCTTGCCGGGATCACTCCCAGCAGCAGGAGGTCAGACTCGTGTCTGTGGCAGCAGCATCCATTTTGTGATGCTGAGGCTTTGGTTAGAGTTAAACAGTAAAGTAGGATTTTAACATGTCTCTCCCTCTAGAAGGGGGGAATAATATCCTCATCACCAGAAATGGTATAGGGGTATTATTCCAAAGTGTTAGACACCTAACACGACATGTTTTGATAAAGCCAAACCATAGTTACCATAACCGTTTAAGATTATAAGGCACTTTAAGAGTATATGGTAGGCTATATCATAGAACAGCTATAAGGACATGGTTCCGAAAGCTGCAGACAGGCTCAGCTCATGCTAGAGCACCATCTCACATGTTACCAAGCACTCTGCCTCCAGGATTGTTAAGGCCTGCCATAGGAGTGGCTGATAGGTACACATGTGTCTATTTTAAGGGTAGATAAAGGTATACTATATCTAAGCAAGGGGTGATTACCCGACCTTGCCCCAGCTGAGTGATCAGCCAGTTGTGTCTGATTGGAAGGCCAGACCAGGGGTGGCATAATACATGCTGCAGCCCTTGGGAGGCCTAGGGTACACCTATGCCCTGGGTACCTAGGGTACACTGTACAGGGTCCAATAAGGTGATCCTTACCAATTGGGAATATACCTAGGGTACATGGAGTCCATTTTAAAGAGAGAGCAGACAGCCTGAGACCCTGAATGGCAGGATCTCAGGCCAATTAAGTCGAAAAACCAGCTAGACACTAGGCAAAAAGTTGGGGGTAACCATAGTCAGATATCCACCTTCCTACATAACCCCCCCAAACAAAAGGAGATAAGGCTGGCCTTGACAAGGTAAGCCTCTATTGCCTAAGTGGCCATATAAGGAAGAACCAGCACTGGCATGGTTACCCCCTGTCTCATGGTCCACTAAGCAATCCCTCACCCTAAAGGTATCATAGGGTCTCCACCATAGGGAATCTCTACCTTTGGTGTATCTTTGCACAGTAAAAGGCTGGTGTTGAGATGGAGTACTGAAGTGAGTGTCCTCAAAGTGAGGCCTCAGCTTCCTCCAATCATCCTCCACCATGGATGCCTTTCTTTCTTTCACTGAGTTGCACTGTGCTCTCAGGGTCAGCCTCTGGCTACCTAAAGCTGGAGGCTGGGCCCCTTTTGTGGGCTTACTGGAGGGACAGGTCAGGTTTGGGGCCCTAAGGTCCCATGTTTGCCTGTGCCCAACAGAATCCCTCTGGGGGAGGTCCCTAACTACCTGTAACGGAGATCCCTCAGGAATGTTTTTAACCATCACCTGGCTAGGGCTACTAGCCAGGCAATCCTCATTCTTTTGATGGGGGGGGGGTTCTTGTGGACAGGGGCCCTCTTGGGGTCCACTGTCCTCCCTGACCTCTGCAGCCCTGGGCTGACTGAGGCAGGGTAGAGAGAGGCAGGCTACCTGCACCAGACTGGGTCCCACCTTGAAAGGGGCCACTGACATCAGAGGCTCTGCCAGGTCAGGCCTGGCTACCTCTGGGGCATTTCCTTCACAAGGGGTGAGGCCAGATCCCTGAGGAGGCTGACCTTTTCCTAATGTCTGGGGAGAGGGAGACTTTTCTTCCTCCCCACTACTCTCTGTTTGTGTGGAGTGATCCATAGTTTCAGGCTTCACTACACCTATGTCAGTCTGAGTATGGGCTGAGACCATTACAGCCTTGCCAACCTTTTCAGGGAGGCACTCAGTTTGGGTTTGAGCTGTGACTGTCACAGCTCTGCCAATCTCTACAGGGAGGTCTGTCTTTGCCTGGGCTGTGGCTACCACTGCCCTTCCAACCTTTTCAGGGAGGAAATCTACTTGGACAGGGGTTGTGGCTGGCACAACCCCACTACCCTTTTGTGAAAGGCCTACCATTTTAGAATGGGTGTCTTGTTCAACTCCAGCCCAAGCTGAGAGTTCTAAGTCATTCCCCAGTAAGCAGTCCCCAGGCAAGGTTGGAGACACTGCCACCCTTTTAGGGCCAGTGACACCTCCCCAGCTGAGACATACATCTGCCATGGGATGACTGTTCTGTTTGCCATCAATGTTAGTTACCTGGTATGAGAAACCAGGCAAAAGCTGCTCAGAGGGAACTAGCCTATGGGCCACCATAGTGATGCTAGCTCCAGTGTCTCTGTAGGCCTCAGCTTTTCTACCATTGATGTAGGGCTCCTGTCTGTACCTACCCAAAGTGTTGGGACAGGCAGTGAAGTTGGCAAACCCCATGCCACCATCACAGACAAGAGTAGCTGCTGTAGGGGAATTGGCTAAGCCAGGGCCCCCCTGTGTTCCCCAAGAATACCCAACCAAATTTTTGGGGGCACTCCCACCACCTGGGGGATTACTGCTGACAGTAATAGGTGGTGTGACAGGAGTAGTTGGAGGAACAGTTTTGTTTTTAGCCTTTGGGCAACTGCTGTCAGTTTTCCAATGCCCAGGAGCTTTACACTCATGGCAGTAAGGCTTTTTAACTGTGGTAGAGGAGGGAGCTTGGGACCCACCACCCTGTGTGGAGTTTTGGGGCCCTGAGGAAGATGTCTCTTTTGTTTTATCCCCACCCTTCTCTTGAGGCTTGGTGGTATCTTTCTTTTGGTCACCACCCTGATTTTTAGGCCTAATCCTGGTCCTGACCCATTTATCTGCCCTCTTTCCCAATTCTTGGGGAGAGGTCAAATCTGAGTCTACCAGGTGTTGATGGAGAAGCTGGTTCTGACAATTACTAAGGATCTGCTCCCTCATAATCAAGTTGTACAATCCTGTATAGTCCTGCACCTTGCTGCCAGTTAACCAACCTTCCAAAGCCTTAGTGGCACAATCCACAAAATCAGACCAGTCCTGTTTCTGTGTCTTCTGGGTGTCTCTGAACAACAACCTATATTGCTCAGTGGTTAAGCCAAACCCATCTATCAGAGCACTCTTCAGGACTTTGTAATTGTTAGCATCCTCATCACTGACTGTGAGGAGCTTGTCTCTACCTTTGTCAGAAAAGGAGAGCCACAAGATAGCTGCCCACTGACTCTGGGGTACCTGCTGTACTTTGCAGGCCCTCTCCAAAGCAGTCATCCACTTGTGGATGTCATCCCCATTCTGATATGGGGGGACTATCTTGCTTAGGTTTCTATGGTCATAAGACCTATCCCTATCTCTAGGAATGTTGCTGCCACCAGTGGGTTCTGACCCACACAATTTTTGCTCTCTAGCCAGAGCAAGCTTCTCCTTGGCAAGGGCAAGTTCTTCCCTCTGAATCCTCAGATTAGCTTCCCTCATTCTGGCTTCATGCTCCTTTCTCTCAGGGGAAGTCATTCCCCTGTGGGAGGAAGCATTAGAGATGCTAGAGACATGGGAGTGGATGGATTCCCTTGAAGGGGATCTGTCTCTCCTGCTTCTCTGGTTAAGCCCACTTGGGGGTCTGTATGGGGGGATCCCATGCAAACTCCCATGTAAGCTTAGGTTAGCCTGGCTAAGTCTTCCTACTTGGCCCTGGCTGTCTACCTCTTCATCTGAAGTCCCATCGGACTCATCTGTGGTGGGTAGACCCTTATCTACAGCTATGGCACCATACTTGGCAGCTCTTTCAGCATCAAAGGCCTCCAGAAGCTCCACTAGCTGTCTAAGGGTAGGGTTGGAACCCTGTTGTAATCTCCTGGAGGTACACAGTTGTCTAATCTCCTGGAAAGTGAATGCATCATATCTAGAGGGAATCTGTCCAGGATTCTCCTCTCCTGAGGGAGCATCAGTGTGATCTCCATTCAGGGACATGATTCTAGTGAGGGCGTGGTGTGTGCACCTACCTACACTAGTTGTATCTACTAAACCTCTCTAGTAGTTATAGTCAGGGTGTGTTACTCCCTTCAACCTACAACCACTAAGTCTAGTAGGACTTAAGTATTATAATCTATGTTATATGTACCTAAACAATATCTGTGTGATCTTTCAATTTAGTATCTCAAGATTACAATGGAATAACAACAGCAAGCTCAGATCCCAACCGCTGCTCACCAATGTGAGAAGTTGGCCTGATGTATGATGTCACTAGTTCTAGTGTACACCTTATATCAGTGCAAACAACCCTTATGGTGATTGGTTGTAAAGTCAACCTTAGAGACCAGCTATCCTAGTGGTAGCATGGACAAGAGCAGTCTTAGGCTAAACTCTGAATGGCATGTGAAGCCAGCTGTGACACCATATATAATCCCTTGAATACCAAATGAAAGGACACCACAACAGATATATATATAAAATAAAGTGTATTTATTCTAGTCAAACCCTCAGCACTCTTTATGAGATTAGAGGTAAGTACAACACAGTCTTATTTAAGCATACATTAAGTCACACAGGTAAGTAATACAGTTAGGCCCTAGGGGCCACGCAAACCATATACTAGAGAAGTGGTAGAAGGACCACTGTCACGGAAATAGGATAGGTCTAGGCCTAGGGAATCGCTGGGGCTACACTACACTAGCAACAGTTAGGAAGTGGGGGGCCCACGGGATTCAGGTGCAGAGTGGAAACACTCACGCGTAATGCGTAAAAGTCGATAGAATTACTAGCAGTTAGAAATTAACAGTTTAAGGACACTTCTGAAGCAGCTAGAGAGTCGAGACTCGGAAACTAGACCCTAGGATAGTCACTACCCTTGTGAGCACCGAAGTACCCAAGTTACCTAGCCCACGGACTGCGGGTGCATAGGTGTGAACTTGCGTCGGGTTTCGTCGTGGATTTCTATGGATGCCTGAAGGAAAGTTGCTGACAGGCAGTCAGTGAAGAGTGTCCGGTGGATCCCAAGGCTGGGATCAAGAAGAGAGGAGACCTGCAAGCAGAAGGGACAGAGTCAAGGTCACTAGCCAGTGACCACGTGGAACCAAGAAGGAACCAGGCGATGTCGTGAAGATTGCAGGTGAAGGTGAAGCTTGTCGCTGCAGCCACGAGGACCAGGGAACGTCGAGGACGACCAGGACCAGGAGGCGAGCTGTCCCACGAAGGCTCTTGCTGTCGGCGGCGTCGAAGTTGGACTAGGACTCACCAAGCCTTGGCAAGCGGAACCCACGAAGAACGGAGGACTTGCTTCTGGTGCAGACCAGGAAGGTCTGGGGTGCTTCTCTTTTGTAAAGAAGCGGGAGCCAGTCTGGAGGAGCCAAACCAGCGGTGAAGATTTCAGGATGCGTCGTCACAAAGGCCACTAGCCAACGGGCAAGCAACCGGACAGACGCGGCAAGCAGGAAAATGCAGAAGGGCCCCACGCAGGACTCGTGGAGTGTGGGGGGCTGATTTTCGGTGCAGATGGTGCTTGGGGTTGGGGCTTCTCAATCCCCAGTGCACAACTTCGAGGGTGCCTCAGAAGCTGCGCTGGAAGATACTCGCCACTTTTCCCAGGTAGCCGGTCCCACGTCTCTCGTCGCCTCCACAGATCTCAGCTCGGCTGTGGATGTGGATCAGGGTCGGAGAAGTCTGGAAGTCAAGGCTCTGGTCGGGCTCTGCAGTCGGTCCCTCGTAGAACTTTAGCAAAGCAAAGGGTAGTCTCTTGATGGTGCCTGTTTGCACAGGGTAGCCACTCCTTGGCCACAAGGGAGATTCTTCAGTCTTCTTCTTTCGTCGAATGTCGAAGGTCCAGAGATTCTGTTCAAGTTGCAGGTTCAGGATAATCTAATCTCCTGGGGCCCAGCTACCACTCTTATACTAATCTGGGGGGCTGGGTTACCTGCTAGGTCACGCCTTATGGGTGGGACCTGGGAGGGGGGTGGTTACACCCCCTTCCCTTTGTCCAGTTTCGCACCAGGACTGGGGCTGGAGTGCCCCAGCACCGGTTTGAACTGGACTATGCATGGGACACCTTGTGTGCCCCAGGCATGTCTCATTCCTTTCAGCCCTCCCTGCCCCAATACACTAAAGTCTGTCTGGGGAGGTGCTAGCACCTCCCCAAGCAGGAAACCTATTGTCCAAGCCTCCCTTGCCGGGATCACTCCCAGCAGCAGGAGGTCAGACTCGTGTCTGTGGCAGCAGCATCCATTTTGTGATGCTGAGGCTTTGGTTAGAGTTAAACAGTAAAGTAGGATTTTAACATGTCTCTCCCTCTAGAAGGGGGGAATAATATCCTCATCACCAGAAATGGTATGGGGGTATTATTTCAAAGTGTTAGACACCTTACACGACATGTTTTGATAAAGCCAAACCATAGTTACCATAACCGTTTAAGATTATAAGGCACTTTAAGAGTATATGGTAGGCTATATCATAGAACAGCTATAAGGACATGGTTCCGAAAGCTGCAGACAGGCTCAGCTCATGCTAGAGCACCATCTCACATGTTACCAAGCACTCCGCCTCCAGGATTGTTAAGGCCTGCCATAGGAGTGGCTGATAGGTAAACATGTGTCTATTTTAAGGGTAGATATAGGTATACTATATCTAAGCAAGGGGTGATTACACAACCTTGCCCCAGCTGAGTGATCAGCCAGTTGTGTCTGATTGGAAGGCCAGACCAGGGGTGGCATAATACATGCTGCAGCCCCTGGGAGGCCTAGGGTACACCTATGCCCTGGGTACCTAGGGTACACTGTACAGGGTCCAATAAGGTGATCCTTACCAATTGGGAATGTGCCTAGGGTACATGGAGTCCATTTTAAAGAGAGAGCAGACAGCCTGAGACCCTGAATGGCAGGATCTCAGGCCAACTAAGTCGAAAAACCAGCTAGACACTAGGCAAAAAGTTGGGGGTAACCATAGTCAGATATCCACCTTCCTACACCTGTGAGCAGTCTTCACCTCACCATTAGACCTAATGGGTACTAATATTTGGTTTCTATTGTCCCTTTCTTTCTCTCTCTCTATACCAAACTATTGATAGTGCGTGTAAAGGCATCATATTTGTGTACAATTACTGAGGCAGAGAAATTACTATTAGCAAGTAGGTTATATAAGTACTATAGAAAATAGAGCACTGATAAGCACACCCTACAGCAATCAAAGTCACCCAGAGTACCGGATAGGTTAAATTGCTCCAGATAGCAAATACCAGAAATGTGTCACTTGACCAGTGACTACTAGACTCCATTCTGTCTGGTTTCAAGCAGAGGTCGATCAACTCAGAAAGTCGTTCAAGACCCAAACACCACAACACATGGCTCCACAAGGTTAAAAAATCATATATCAGTGGATGCAATCTATCAAGAAATGTGGTGGCAATGACTACTTTGGGAAGTTATTCCAAGAACAGTTTTGGCCCACCATGGTGAGCAAACAGAGGAGTGTGGGTGAAGTCATGCACCTTGATCTTTCCTTATACGACATTACGTAGGAGGCATCTTTAGTGCACAGAGCATGTGGCCTCCTCTTGTACTTGTTTATTTATGTTATTTGTTTATAAAGTTTTACATAGCGCGAACAAGATCCCGAACGATATCAGAGCACTTTACAAAAGGATGGAAGGAAGGACATAAATGCAATATTGACATAAAGTAAGAATAAGAAAACAGGAATAATCATATAATTACCTGACAAGTGAGTCAAGGAGAGTAATACAATAAACAGGTATATAGCGGGTTACAAAGGGGGCACACTATGCGGTAAAGAAGAGCAGCATCAAAATGATGATACAATGCTTGTAGGATCAATGGCTTCCAGCAGGTGTGCCTAGCTCAATTAAGGTAAGAATTTATTCATTAGGAATCTTATAGCTTCCAGTTTGAATGCAGTCGTTGAGGAGATTCTGCATACTACGGTGGAAGAGAGTTCCATATCCTTGGGGCAGCGCCGAAGAAGGCTTGGTGACAAGTTCTCTTTTTGCTAAGGATGAGTGGTTTCAACAAGAAGTGTTAAAACGTCTTGAGGCTCTACCATCACTGGATAATTCAAGCTTTTGTGCTAGGTACCTGGAAGTTTCGAGATGCAGGGCTTTGTGCGTCAGAATGGCAATCTTTAACTGAATTCGAGCTTCGTAGGGAAACCATTTAAGAGATTTTAGGACTGGGGAAATTTGCTCATTTCGTTTGGTCCATGTAACCAGTCTAGCTGCAGCATTCAGTGATGCCCTTAGTGGAGCCAGGGTGTATTTGGGAAGGCCACAGACCGTAGCACTGCCGTAGTCTAGCCTCGGCAAGACAAGCGCTTGGACCACCTGCTTGAAACAGATTGTGCAAAGAATGGCTTGATATTTCTAAGAGTCCTCATCAAGTGATTAGCTCCCTTACACACATTGCTGATGTGATTTCTCATATTCAGGTACTTGTCCAGGGTGATTCCGAGAGATTTGGCTGAGTTTATGATGGTTGGGGTGCAGTTGAAAGTAGTGAGGTGATTGTGATATGGACTGTGGCGTGACCGGGACAGCTGAGAAGTGCAAGATGGTGCCCGGATGGATACAGCTCCACGGGGAGGACCGTAGCCCCAGGCAAGTGTCATTTCTAGAATCTTGGAAGAGATTTGCAGAGAAGGGCTTAAAGGGTCTCTGGCACAAGTGAAGGAAGGGCACCAGTAATTCCCGAGTTGTAACCTCCCTCACGAGATACCTTTTCTTATTCGCTTTTCCTCACCCCCCTCACAACCTCTCGGTGACACATGGATGCTGGTGATGGGAGAGCACCTTAATTTTTTAACGAAGTACTGTTTGAATAGTGATGGTGTTGTCTTTTATGTTTGCCTTTTGGGGACGCTGGTCCTGGTTGGGAATACTGGAGGACTACTGGCTTGAGGAAGAAGGCCTCCCACGTGAAGATTGAGTTTCAGGACCTCGTTCTCCCTCGCTTTGTTGGCATTGGTTGTTCTGAGTACAGACTGTCGGACTGTTTGCTTGTAATAAAGTCTTGAACTATAACCTCACAGAACCCTGTGTTGTCTAGTCTTCTCCCTCCATAAAGGCCTTACGTTCTGAGATCCCTGTTAGCTAGGAGGGGAAATCATTACAGTGGGATACTGTCATCTGAGGAGAAAAGATGACCCAACCTGTGACAGCACAGGACATGATAACTCAACGAGCGGAAGGACAGAGACATTTACAGTTGGTTCTAGAGCAACAGAACCAGAATGCCCAAAAAGAAAGAGAGTCATTTCACATGGCTATGAAGGAGCAAGCGGTTATCTTGACTACCAATCAGAAGGTGCAAGACATGGCGATATTGCGACTTGCAGATGCCATCTCTAGTGCTAGGGTGCATGCAAATGTCCCAGGAAGTATTCTGCAAAAGTTTCAGGAGGGCGAAGACCCCGACTATTTCTTTACCAACTTTGAAAGGGTTGCTACCACCGCTACTTGGCCTCTTGAGCGATGGGGTCAGTATATAGCACCGTTGTTATCTGGAGAGTTACAGGCTGCGTATCAAGCCGCCAATCCGGCAGGAGTAACCCCCTATCAAGACATAAAGAAGGCCATTTTAGAAAGACTGGGATGTGACCATGAGTATTATTGGACCCGCTTCCGGAAGGAGAAGTGAGGGACTGGGGATAATCCCAGAGCTCTTTTTTATCGGATCCGAGATTTGGGAAACCGGTGGCTTCAGCCTCATTCCTCCTTGATGGAGGAAGTCACGGAGCAAATATTCCTGGAGCAATACCTAGAGGCCCTACCTAGCAACACGAGAGCATGGGTGAAACAACATCCCGGACTGACAACTCAATCCGCCAGTGAATTAGCATGTGCCTATCCTAGATCACCAGACTTCAAAGTGCAGACAGGGAGGGCGCCTATTCTATTGCCTAAACCTGCCCCCAAAACCCCAACAGAAGGAGGGGAGAAAAAAACCTTTTCCACCCCTAGACCAGCCCTTAAACCTTTCCCGAGGCCTTTCCAACCAGCTCACATGGGCCCCCAATGCTTTAGGTGTGCGGAATGGGGACACATATCGCGCAATTGCCCTTTAAACACTGATAGTTCGGAACCTATGGAGGTGGGTTGGTCCCGAGGTAGGGTGTTGGTCACCGGAACTACTAGACAGAGGTACAAGAAGGCAATCAGACTAAATAGTCAACCTTTTGAGGTCCTGCTCGATACGGGATGTCACCATACGGTGGTGGCCAAGGAACTGGTTCCGTTAGCCGCCGTATGTGAAGGGGAGACAGTGCTGGTCTCCTGTGTCCATGGAGATGTTATATCATATCCCTTAGCGGAAGTGTTGATTGAAATAGATGGATATCCCCAAGTTAGAAAGGTGGGGGTGGTCCCTGAGCTCCCAGAAAATATTCTCTTGGGTATCGATTTACCTAAGATTCCCCGAGTTGTTGAAACTAGGTCCTGAGGTGGAATGGCTACAGGAGGCACCATTTTGCCATGAAAATATAACAAGTCCTAGAGACAGGGAGAAGAAATCCAAAAATGAGAAAAGACGAGAAAAAGAGAGATACACGTATGCTTGCCAATCTGTTTCCTCATGTTTGCTCTCTTCCCCTGACCACGGAAATACTCTGGCCCAGAGCTTCCGAATGGCACAGAAAGATGACAGCACCCTTATGAATGCCTGGAATCAAGTGCAGGAAGTCAACCCAGATAAGGTAGAATCCTATTTTTTTCATGAAAAAAGGACTGTTGTATAGAGCAAGTGGAGGGCCGGGTGGTAAGACGGAACAGTTACTAGTGCCGATAGCTTTCAGGGAACAGGCATTACAGTTAGCCCACAACCAAGGGGGGAGGGGGTCATTATGGATAGGAGCTGACACTAAAGTACCTATTGGAAAGGTTCTACTGGCCGGGGGTGTATCGAGAGACCACCAGGTTCTGTGCCACTTGTCCCAAATGTAAAGGTGCCGTTACAACCCCTACCGATTATTGATGATCCGTTTCAACGAATGGGAATGGATCTAGTAGTACCGTTACTACCATCAGCCCGGGGACATCAGTACATATTGGTCTTAGTGAACTATGCTACCCAATACCCCGAGACTATACCCCTCACTAGTATGACCACGGTGGCAGTAGCCCAAGCAATGGTATCTTTTTTCTCTAGGGTAGGTTTTCAATCGGAAATCCTGACTGACCAGGGAACTCCTTTCATGGCTAAGCTTATGAAGGAGATCTGTAGACTTCTAGGAGTACACCAAATTTGGACAGCCATGTACCATCCCCAGACGGATGGTCTGGTGGAAAGGTACAATAAGACCATCAAAAACATTCTCAAGAAGTTGATAGGGGACACAGGGAAAGATTGGGAACGGAAATTGCCTCTGGTACTGTTTGCCATTCGAACGCATGAGCAAAAATCAATGGGATTTTGTCCTTTTGAGCTCCTGTTTGGATGGAAACCCCATACCCTGTTGGAAATGGCTGCCGAACAATGGACAGAAGAGGAAGATGAGGGGAAACCTCTCTAGGGCACATACAGACTCTAAATTAAATGTTAGCCACCCTCTGGGACAATGTCCACCAAAATATGGCCAAAGCCAAAGCTAGACAGAAAGAACAGTATGACCATACTAGCCACATGAGAGAACTGGTTGTTAGGGACAAGGTTCTAACACTTCTCCCCTCCTCAGACAAGAAGTTGTTGGCCACGTGGCAAGGACCATATACGATTACTCAAAAAGTTACTCCAGTCTCTTACCGAGTGGCTGTCCCTCATACTAACAAAGTCGGGCAAACGTATCATATCAATCTTCTTAAGAAATGGGAAGAGCCCAACTCTCCCTCCACAGGCCAGGATACCATCCAAACAGTAAATCATGTAACCCTCCATAAAACCTTGGACATACCTATGGACATAGGGGGAGGGAGGGAGAGGGAACAACCCCAGATGGGATCCAAGCTCTCCCAAGAGCAGCAGCAACAATTGGGGCAACTGTTAGAACAGTACCCGAGTCTAAGTTCAGGCAGTCCTGGACTGACTTCCTTAGTGGCTCACAACATTGTCACCCAACCAGGAAAGATGGTGAATGTGAAACCCTATCGAATACCAGAGGCTAGATGGGAGGCAGTAGAACAGAAAATAGAGGAGATGCTCAAGGCAGGTATAATTGAACCCTCCAAGAGCAACTGGCGCTCCCCCATTGCGTTAGTGCCCAAGCCGGATGGGAGCCTCCGGTTTTGCATAGACTTCTGACAGGTGAATGCCGACTCCAAATTTGACAATTACCCTATGCCCCGAGTGGATGAACTGATAGAAAGACTAGGTGAGGCCCAGGTCATGTCCACGATTAATCTAACCAAAGGTTACTGGCAGATTACGCTGACGCGGTCAGCACAAGAAAAGACAGCATTTTCGACGCCATCCGGGTTGTACCATTTCAAGGTGATGCCATTTGGTCTCCATGGAGCTCCGGCTACTTTTCAAAGGCTTATGGACATCATACTAAGAGCCCACCAAAAGTATGCAGTAGCCTATTTGGATGATATTGTGGTGAATAGCCCGGACTGGGAGACCCACTTAGAATATCTTAAGAACCTTTTTGATACTTTGACGCAAGTAGGGCTTGCCATGAATCTGAAGAAAACTAGTCTAGGAACACACCAGATAAAATATTTGGGGTACACCATAAGTGAAGGGATCATTAAACCACAACACAATAAGTTGGAGGCTATCCAATACATTCCTCGACCTAACACTCGGAAAGAGGTACAAGCCTCTCTGGGGTTGGTGGGGTATTACCGAAGGGTTATCCCTCAATTTTCGGAGGTGGCCAGCCCTCTCACCGATTTACTTAGGCACAAACCCACTAGAGCCAAGATAGACCGGGGTGTTCCACAGGAGGAGAGTTTCTGTGCACTGAAGACATTGCTGTGTCATGCCCCAGTTCTGACCTGTCCAGATTACAGAAAGTTGCTTGTATTACAAACCAACGCCTCTGATAGAGGGCTAGGAGCAGTACTGTCCCAACCTGATTCCCAGGGTTTGCTTAGGTCGGTGTTGTTCCTGAGCCGAAAGCTGTTTCCCAGAGAAACAAGGTATGCTACTATGGAGAAAGAATGCCTCGCCGTAAAATGGGCTATGGAGTCATTACAGTATTACCTACTAGAACGCTCCTTCTTTCTGTTGACGGATCATGCGCCATTGACTTGGCTAGCCACCCACAAGGACACCAATGCCAAAGTATTACGATGGTTCTTAGCCTTACAGCCCTTTTCCTTTCAAACTCTGCACATTCCGGGAAAGTTGCAAGGAAACGTTGACTACCTCTCCCGATTTCCTGCATCAGAATGGCCCGATCGTCCATCCCGGGAAGAAAGGCAATGTAATATGGACTGTGGCATGACCGGGACAGCCGAGGAGTGCAAGATGGTGCCCGGATGGATACAGCTCCATGGGCAGGTCAGCAGTGCAGAAACAGCCGGCGTAGGAGAGATGACGTCACTGGGAGAGGACAAGGAGGTAAAAAGAGGCTGGAGGGGAGAGACGTGGCAGGCAGCAGAGCACGAGGAGCAGGAGAAAGAAAGTCCAGCGGGAGGAACAGTAACGAGAGCCGGAGGACTCAAGGAAGCAGACCGGAGGACGGAAGGGAAGCTCGGGAGACTGGAGGACGAAGGACCACCACCGAAGAGGTAGGATTCCCCAACAAACACCGTGCACGTATCCGGCCATCCCCAGATGAGACAGGACGCCGCGACACTCGACGCTATGGTCCTGGAGGACCGTAGCCCCAGGCAAGTGTCATTTCTAGAATCTTGGAGGAGATTTGCAGGGAAGAGCTTAAAGGGTCTCTGGCACAAGTGAAGGAAGGGCACCAGTAATTCCCGAGTTGTAACCCCCCTCACGAGATACCTTTTCTTATTCCCTTTTCCTCACCCCCCTCACTACCTCTCGGTGACACAAGGATGCTGGTGCTGGGAGAGCACCTTAGTTTTTTAACGAAGTACTGTTCGAATAGTGATGGTGTTGTCTTTTCTGTTTGCCTTTCGGGGATGCTGGTCCTGGTTGGGAATACTGGAGGACTACTGGCCTGAGGAAGAAGGCCTCCCACATGAAGATTGAGTTTCAGGACCTCGTTGTCCCTCGCTTTGTTGCTATTGGTTGTTCTGAGTACAGACTTTCGGACTGTTTACTCGTAATAAAGTCTTGAACTATAACCTCACAGAACCCCGTGTAGTCTAGTGTTCTCCCTCAGTAAAGGCCTTATGTTCTGAGATCCCTGTTAGCTAGGAGGGGAAATCATTACAGTGATTCAGCCAAAGGTCAGAATTTGGGATGTGGTTCGGAGCAGAGATGAGAAGGAATTCAGTTTTGAAGGGGTGTTGAGCAGGAGATAGTTCTCAGTTAGCCACTTTTGGGTAGACATTAGGGTAGTGTTGAGTGAGATGAAGTAAAGTTGCGTATCGTCCGCATACATATGGAAGAGAATGTTCATGGAATTTAGTGAGTTAGCTAATGGTTCCAAGAAAAGGTTGAAGAGGATAGGAGATAAGGCTGACCCTTTGGGGACACCCATGAGTACTGGATAGGGCTGGGAGAGGGAGTGGTTTGCCTTGACTCTTTGTGATCTGTGGTGGAGGAAGGACGAGAACCATTGTAGCACCCGACCCGAAAAACCTATCCTTATCTTCAGAATGGATAGGAGGTTGTCATGATTAACTGTGTCGAATTCGAAGGAAAGGTCAAGGAGGATTAGGAGGCAGGAATCATTTTGGTCAAGCACTTTTAAAATGTCATCCATAACGTGAGTGAGGGCTCATTCAGTACTGTGCCCCTTCCGAAAGCCGGATTGATGCTGGTCTAGTAGTTGGAAGTTCTCTATGTGATCACAAAGTTGGGATTGTACGCATTTTTATAGGAGTTTGGCTAGGGTGGGGATGTTGGAGATAGGGTGGACGTTATTGAGGTCAGCTTTATCTGCATTAGTTTTTTTAGAATAGGTGACACCTGAGCTGCTTTTAGGCAGTCAGGGATCATGCCTTGTGATAGAGAAGAATTTACAATCCTTGTCTAGGTGGGGATGAGTACATTCTTGATTTCTTTGATGATGGCCAGGGGCAACGGGTCACTTAAGTGGTTAGAAGGGTTGATATTCTGAAGAATCTTGTTGATGTCTTTTTCACTGAATGGGGTAAAGGTGCCCCATGATGCATTGTTCTTAGTGTTCAGGCGGATAGCTTTGCACTTTTCTAAGCGGTCAAGGGGTGGAGCAGACCCAGAGGATGGCAGGAGAGCCTTCTTAGAGGCAAGATCAATGGTGATGAGTCTTGTTTTCCCAGTGAAGAAACAGCAAGTTTGTCGCATGAGAGTGGGCTGCCTCCAGAGTCAGAGTGGTTTGGACCTACCACTGATTGCTGTTTAACCAATTCGAAAAGTTTCTTGGGGCGGTTATCAGCTTGATCAAGTTGGTGTCTGAAGTAATCAGCTTTAGCGCTCTTGATTTGTTTGTTGTAGAGGCTTCTAGCATCTCTAAGGAGTTTTAGTTGGTCCAAGGAGGGTTTGAATTTCCAGGAACGTTCAGCTGCTCTGAGGTTGCGGCGTTCTGTGTTTAAATTGTCGTTGTACCACGGTTTGGATATTTTTGCTGAGGCATTTTTTTGTTGGAGTGGTGCAATGTCATCCATGATGTTGGAGATGGTCGAGTTGTAGGAGTCGGTGAGCAACTGAACCTCAACCAAGCCAGCTTGGGAGGAGAGGGCAGATTTACAGTGGGCTGCTAGTACTTCTGAGTTTCTTGATCTGAGGTCCCTTTTCCAGATCTTTGATTTAGTTGGTTGACACTTCCTCACCTCACCTCCCTGTTAATATAAAAGAGGATGCAGTGGTGGTCAGACCAATCGCAAGGGGTAATGGTATCCAAAGTGATGGTCTGCCCTTTCGAGATAATGAGGTCTAGAGTTTCTCCTTTACTATGAGTAGGTTGGTCACAGTGCTAAATCAGTTCTTGATCATTTAAGAATGATTTAAGGCAAGTTACCGCATGGTCATTAGGGTTAGACCAGTGAAGGTTGAAATCACCAAGGAAGATTTGGGACATGGCTGAGTTGACATTGTCAGAGATGATTTTCATTAGTTGCTCGATGAAGGGGAGATTGTCTCCCGGGGGTAATAAAAAGTGTGACGTTTGCAAACCGGCAGGTTATTACTTGAGATGCTGAGAAAGAGGTATTCACAGGAGGAAGGCGAAGAGGACCCCATGTGAGAAATTGAGAGTGTGTTCCTATGAATACAGGCCAGGCCACCACCCAGCTTCCGAGTTCTGTCTAGCCTAATTATGTCGTGAGTAAGAGGTACTAGGAGGTCTATGGTTGGAGTGGAGGCGGGATTTAGCCAAGTTTCAGTGAGGATGATAATGTCTAAGTCATTGTGTTGGATGGGTATAATCCATTGATTGAAAAGAATCTCTTCACAAGCAAATTACATCAAATAAAATATCTGTCCTGGGTTACCTCTGTTTGGAGGCCATGGCGAAGTTGTGCGTTTCAGGTTAGGAATGAAGCTGGGACTATTTTTCTTAAGCAACAGGAGAGCAAACTCACCTCACCTGGGGATTTGAAGTGTGGAATGCAAGGGAGGCAGACAACGAGGCTTTCAGGCTGTCACAAAATATCTTTTGAAGTTCCTAGGTTTATGGCTGGACAACCTGCAGCTAATGTCTGAGCAGACACGGCTGTGAAAGGCTGTTCACAGTGTGCTGAGGCAGTACTGTTGTCACATACTTATTATTGCTAAATAGCAGACCCAGACAAACCATTTCAACATTTGTAGAACTAATTTTGTAAGTTATTTTGGAGATAGATGCTAATCACAAGATATTATAGTCTATTCTGCAGGAAATTGTAATAGGTTTGTACATTACAAGCTGCCAGTAAATAAACTCTATTGCAGAAAAAACGAATGCGAATATAGCAGTTAAGAAAATGTGATGTGGTTGTGCTCTAGTACATATTTATGTATAATTAATATAATAGACTTCCCATTTTTATTCGAGTGAACACAATTACAAGTTATTTTCCTTCGAGCAACTACCACCGGTCGACAATCACCTTTGTTATGGTGTGGAGCCTATGGTATTGTCTGATGCAGTGTTACCATTATGTCTGGCCAATTAGCACACTGGTGACCATAGTATAGTTATTTACACCGGAAATAAATGCACAAGGAAGGGTATTCATACTCATGCAATTGGTGATTATTACAATACCATTTTCACAGACTAAATATCAAAACCGTTTTAATGCTAAATGTAAAGTACTGAATGTCTGATATTTTTATTTATATAGCTCAAAAAAGGTGATTATGCAGCCAGGTGTCTCTTTTTTGTACTTCTAAGGCAATAATACCTGCAGTATATGGCATGTTTCTTAGCGTAACCGGATAAGACATTGTTGTTACCATAATAGGGGATCTAGAAACTACAACTGCAATGAATAATCTGCATGCATCCGGAAGAAGTCCCCGGTAAGAAGAAAAAGGCACATTATATGCATGTTTTGACACCCTGGTTCCTTTGAAAGATGCATGCCGGCCTTGGACACTTCTTCAAGCAGAACAGTTTGTTCACGTCTCATTGACTCTCTGTGAGTCCAGGCTGCCTGGTGTAGTCTTCACACGAAAGCTCACTGTCTTGTCTTTGGTCCTTTCTTTGTCTCACTGACATGAAGCGGCTTATATTACGGAGCAGGAATGTCAGAGTTTAGATGCACCCGATTTTAAGTTACCCAGTTCAGTGGCTCTTGAAATAAACCTTTGCTTTTGAATTTTTCAATCGCCGTGGGTTTACCAGCATGGATTTATGTGTGAAAAATGACTGTCAACCGAGACTAACCTGAAGTGCCTAATTAGTAATACTTATCAGCACTTTACTCTGAAGTGTGTTCTCTGTTTGAGAGTAACGAGAGGTGGAATGCCAGCGTCTTTGCATACAAAGGACATGTGTGAGCTTTACTTGCAGGTGCACATAATTTATGTCATTGCATGTTAGTGTCCTTGGACGTCTGAGAACTGACTAGAGGCTGCCATCACTCAGCACACGGGACAATAGTGCTTATCAGTCTGAAGCGCAACAAGTTACACAAAAGTCGAGCTATCACTTAGTTGTTGTTTCCAGAACAGATTGTGAATATAGTAGAAGTTAAAAAACAACACAAACCGCTATTCTTACAGAAGGAATAATTTATCATTAAATAATGTTTTTCTTCTCTCAGTCAAATAGGAGGCATCTTTACTCTGTGGATTTTTAGATCTCTGTCTTTGGGAGAAGCACTTAATTCATTTTTTGCAGTTGCAATTGCACACATTATAGAGCCCTGTGAACTACATAATGAAGTATATGTCATCAAACAACATCATGATTTCAAAATGACCACTGCGTATCAGGATTTTGCTGTGCACAGTTCTTTTAACTGTGGTTTACTTCACACTATTATATATTGAGTGTACGTGTGTAGTGTGCAGCTTCCTTACACACAAGAAACGAGACAGGCGGCAGGAACATACAAACATGCTTCTTTATTTTGCAACCTTCCAACATACAGGAAATAGGTCTGCCCAGTTCCTCTGCCAAAGCAACTCCTACAGAGAATGCTGGGCAGTGGAACCTGGCTATGTCACCATCTACCAGCTTCTTCATTCAATGTCACTTTGTAAGCACACAAATCATCACTACCCTCCCGTAACAATAAAAACAGTACATCTTCCCATAACCCCTTGTTCCAAACTAAAGAAAAAAATGAGAAACAAAATTGGGCAGAGTAAAACCAGAAACAATTGAGAAGGGAAATCAAGGTGTGCCTGACTATAACAGATTAGTGTCACAAAACAATGGGGGGAGTGAAGAGGTATCAAAGCCGTGGACTCAGCCTCCTCTGTAAGTAATGAGAAAACACAAAGTGTCCGCTTCTAAAGCAAAAAGAAGAACCGTACTATCATTACTAGAAAATGACTGAACCCATGAGAGACCGTCGGTTTCTTGCATGGGTAAACAGCTAGTGTTTTTAAAATAGCCCTCACCAACCAAAAGGTCCCTTGGTGGCATGCGTCATCATCAGGTTCTTCCCGCCCGCTGCGGGACGGGGCATGCTATGACCTACGATGACGCGGGAGCACTCACCAGTGAAGGGATTGATATGTGTAAAACTGTGGCAGTGTCAGCTCTCTCCACTATATCCATCTCAGGCCACTAAGAGAAAAGGTCCATCAATATGATCATGTACTCCAGCAACTCTCCAACAGGACCCAACAAATCCACTGCTACACACTCCCAAGGTTGTTTCGGGATAATACATTCATTAATGGGTGGTCTTAATGTATGCAAGGATTTGTCAGTGGAGGAGCAAACTCCAAATGTTCTGACAAACCTTTCCACTGCCTTGTATACTCTTGGCCATAAAAATAAATCCTTGACAACCGATTTTGTCCTCACAATCCCGAAATGATCCTCATGACAAAGGTTTAACATCATTTCACACAGCCCACAAGGAGGAATAATCTTACTTTCTCTAAAGACCTGGGGGCAGATTTACAAGCCCCTTGTGCCTCTTTTACGCCGCCGTTGCGTCACTTTTGTGACGCAGCGGCGGCGCAAAGCCAGCGCCATGATTTTTTTTTTTGTCAAACCATTTTTATTGCAGGACCAAGTATATCGTACAGTAACCAGGGTGCATGTCAGTAATGCAGGTTTCCCGTCCTCCCCTTAACCGTTAATCCGTGCAGCATACACAGCCGTACTGCCCACATCCCGGAGGCCGGCGGCATCACTTAGTCGTATGGCACATTGATACAATACTATCAGGAACGAACTTCCGGTGGGGAGACCCGCTGCCCGCTTTTGATCGCTGTCCCCTTGCTCCCCCAGGTACGCACAGAACTTACAGTCTACTTCCAGAAAACCTCAAACTTGTGAGCTCACCCTCAGCCCCCCCCCTCCCTAGTGCCCCCCCCATTGCGCCTAGTCAGGAACAAACAGCATGTGTGGTGGGTAGCAGGAAAGATCCATTATTCCCTAATCGTGTGTGTTTGGCAGGGGAGCTAATGGCGCGACTTCGTCTGCTGCATCGTCAGAATTCTCATCTTCCTCCCCACTGGTTAGGCTATCCCGCAGGGCCTGCACCAACACCTCCCATTCCATTGCCGCCGCCTGAGCCCGGTCATCCGGTTTTCGGTGAGCTAGCTGGTATCTGAGTGTGCTCTCGCTAGCCGCCCATTTGAGGAATTCATTCAGCCATCTCCGATGTGTAGGACCCGCCTTCGACTTCCACTCTTTCGTCACCTCTCTCTTTGCTAGGATAAGGCCCATGTCTATAAACTTGCTGGACATTTTATTCTTGGGCGTGTGCGGGAACCAGTGGAGTATACAAACGGCCGCGTCGTATTGTAGGTCTCTATCTGCCACGTCATTCAACGTGCCGCCTACCCCCTCCCAGTACTCCTGCAGATTTGGGCAGGCCCTCAGCATGTGGACCAGGTCTGCTCCCACCCTGTTACATCTAGGGCACGCAGCTTCCGCAGCTCCAAAGTATTTCCTAATTTTGTCTGGGGTAAGGTATGCTCTGTGGAGCACATAAAAATGAATCAATTGGAATCGCGCATTTCTCGTGCTTTTTCTGGCTCTACGCACCAACTGCGCCCAAGTGGTGTCAGGGATGTCCACCTGCAGGTCCAGCTCCCACTTGTTTTTTAACGCGGTCAGGGGCTGAAGGGTCTCCTTTACCATCCGTGAGTAAAGACACGTCACTGCCTTGAAGGTGCCAGCCGACATCATCGTATACTGGCACACCTGCGTCGTTGCGGGCTCAACTAGGCCCTCACCCCAATGTGCCTGTATAGCTCTCACTACCGCCGCATGCAAGAGATAATCCCCTCGTGGGAGGTCATAGCGATCTTGCAGAGTCTGGAACGGGGACAGCACGCCGTCATCGTACAGGTCCCCCAACACCTGCAGACCCGCCTCCTCCCACAACTGCAGCCTCGACCAATCACCCCCATGTGGGAGTGCTGTCACCATGCCCAGTGGGATCTCGGGCGCATATGGGTGTCTGACTCCTGCCCGTCTCTGCGAGCTGTTCCAGCAGAGGCGGAACGTACGCTCCTCCTGGGTTAGGTCCCCAAGTGCCAACCTCTGTTGGAGGGTGATGTAAGCTAATACATGGCGGGGAGTGCCAGCGTCCCTCTCTCTCTCCGGGCCACGGTATACTCTCGCAATTTCCTGCGTGAAGGACTGCAGTTGTGCAGCTAAATAATAGAGCTCGAATTTCGGGACCGCCAGACCCCCTTCGTCTTTTGGACGGGTCAACGTCGTTAGCGCTATTTTGCGTCTGCCCGATCCCCACAGGAAGGATGTTATCAAGGACTTGAGGTGCTTAAAGATCGCTCCAGGCACCCACACTGAGAGTGTCCTGAAGAAATATAATAATCGGGGCAAGGCGATCATCTTCAGTAGGGATATGCGGCCCGTCACCGACAGTGGCAGGGTGGCCCAGAAAGACATGCACCCTTGCAGGGCACGGATGCAACGCCCTATGTTGCCCTCCAGCAAGGCCGAGGCGTCATGATATACGTGCACCCCCAGGTAGTCTAGACAGCGAGGCTCCCATCTAATCAATTGGCAGGCGGGGGGCTGCTCCTCCTCGCGCCGCAGGGGGAACAGGCAGGTCTTGTTCCAGTTAACCCTGAGGCCAGACACCCTGCCAAATCGCTCCAGGAGCCCCTCCGCACCCTCCACCGCGCTGTCGGAGTTCTCCAGGAAGAGGAGGAGGTCGTCTGCGTATAGCGATATGAAATGACGGTGCCCTCTAGAATCCAGCCCGCTGTAGTGGTTGCCCAGTCTAGCCATGGCCGCCAGGGGCTCTATCGCCAATGCAAACAGCAGGAGGGACAATGCACAACCCTGCCTGGTGCCGCGACCCACCTCAAACTGCTGTGACACCAGCGTGCCCACTTTCACACGCGCCTTCGCCGAGGAATATAGCACTTTTGTCCAGTGTATGTAGTTGTCGCCCAGGCCGAATCTCCGCATCACATTGAACAGGTATTCCCATTCCAGACTATCGAACGCCTTTTCAATGTCGACCGACAGTACTAGGGGCGTCCGCGCCTCGGGCGGTGGGTCATTTACAAGCCTGATCAACCGCCGAATGTTGTGGGTGGTGTTGCGGGTGGGTATGAACCCAGATTGATCCTTGTGGATCAACTCTTGCATATGGCGCAACAGTCTGGTCGCCAGTATGGTGCTGAGAATCTTATAATCTGTAGTTAGCATTGACAGGGGCCGGTAGGACGCGGGGTCAGTGCGTTCTCTGCGTGGCTTTAGTAGGGGAATCATTATGGCCTCGCGCATGGAGCGCGGGAGCCGTCCTCTGTCCCTGGCCTCATTGTAGACAATTTGGAGCCGGGGAGCCAGTTGCTCCAGGTATCGGCCGTAAAACTCTATGTGCAGGCCGTCCAGGTTTTATTGCGGTCCATCTGCTTTACGGCTCCCTTAATTTCCGCTAGTTCTATTTTGCCGCCCAGGGCATCTGCGTGCTCCTGTTCCAACCGTGGTAGGTGCAACTCGTCCAGGTACGCCTCTACCTCTTCACCCTGTGCCGGTAGTGCACTCTTGTAGAAACGCACATAATAGGACCGAAAGCCGTCCAAAATGGCCGGTTGCGTGGTGCCTATACGGCCCTCCCTGTCCCGTAAAGCTAAGATGGGCTGACTGTTTCGAGTAGGGTTCGCTAGCCAGGCCAGCAGTGTCCCAGCCTTATCCCCCTCGGCGTGCGTTTTAGTCAGGTACGTTTTGTAATCGAAGCTGCGGAGATGCTCCACTTCCACCGCAACCGCCTCACGCGCCTCGCAGAGCCTATCCTGCAGCTCGGGTCAGTTGGGGCGCGCCACTTCGGCCTCTCTCAGCGCGCGTTCGGCTCTGTCTAGGTCGTCCAGCAGGGTCTTACGTGTCCCCGCATACTTCCCTATGCAATGGCCCCTCACCACTATCTTAAAGGCATCCCATTCCGCCGCCCTAGAGGTCGCGGTGCTGTCATTCTCTACAAAATAGTGCCCTATCCTTTCGCCGAACGACGCCCGGAACGGTGGGTCATCTAATGTGTCCGGCCTCAGTCGCCACGTCGGGATCTGTGAAACTTTATTCATCCAGCCTAGCGTTAGTAACAGGGGATTATGGTCGGAAATGGTGCGCGCCAGATATTCCGTCTTGGCCACCGCAGGGAGGAGTAATGAAGAGCACAGGAAGGCGTCCAATCGGACATGAAGGTCATGGAGGCCGGAGTAGAATGAGTAGTCCCACTCCACTGGGTGCTGAGCGCGCCAAGCATCAGTCAGAGCCCATTTGTTCTGCCAATCCGATCTAGTTTGCACCAGTCGGTGCACCGGGGACGCGGGCAGCGGCGGGTGTGATCTATCTAGTGTAATATCTGCAATGGAATTGAAGTCGCCCCCTAGGAGCACTGGGCCCACCAGGTAGCCAGCCAGCACACCAAAAGAGTTGCGCAAAGTTAGTCGCCTGGTCCACATTAGGCGCATAGATGCTTCCTAGAGCTATGCGCTGGCCCCTGAGTTTGCCCTCCACCGCTACGTACCGTCCCTCCGGGTCCGCTATGTGTCTGGTTACCTGAAAAGGAGTGCCCGCCCAAGCCAGCGCCATGATGTGGGGTATTTACAACGTGACTCATCTGGGAGATGCGTCACGTTGTAAAGCCCTGTGCCACATGTAGGCGTTCCGCCGCAGGGGGGGCGTTCCGGCGCAGGAACGCCTCCTAAAAGTGGCTGAGTGAAATCTACAAGATTTCACTCAGTCACTTTTAAGGCCATGCTGCGTCAAAACCCTGCGCCTGCTTGAAGCAGGCGTAAGGATTGACGCAGCATGTTAGAGCTAGGGCACCCCCGACCCTTGCTGGAGCTGCGTCATGCTTGCGATGCAACTCCAGCAATGTGCCGCCTTTCCGACGGGGGATGCGTTACGCATCTGCCCATCTTAGTGCCACGGTGCGCCGCATTGGTGGCGCACGGGTGGGCAGATGCGTCTCAACTCCTCTGGCGCATCTCTGCTGATTAGCAGAGATGCGCCAGAAGTCGTAAATCTGCCCCCAACTCTCTGTCTATGGACAGCTCTGACCAAACTCCCAAAAAGGTCAACACCCTTCTGTCAATTGCTTCTTCTTGGCCAACCCTCAGACACATATTTCAAAATCATTGTAAAACAGAATCCTCCTGTTCCTTCTCCCAATCTTCCTTTTTGATGGCCGGTGACACAAAACCATGTACTAATGCAATTTTAATGTCATTCCAAGGGTCATCTTCACACTTCTCTAGAGGGCAAGGCATCCTGGATAGACAATCTGACATCAGATTGTCCTTGCTAGGAACATACACTTTGTGGTATATGTAATCCTTCATTCTAATTAGGGGTGAGCAGAGTTCACGAAGTTGCACTACATGGAATTCTGCAGAGTACCATAAAAACTCCACAGAATTCTGCAGAGTTCTGCCCGTCCCTATACAGCTTTCAAATCTGTCCTGCTGAAGGCCATGCGCCTGATGTACACACCTGAGCGTATGTCAAATTGCTAATGAAAAGGCTGCACCTCCTCTCCCCTAAAGAAAAAGGTTATTTGCAGCTTGCGGATCGTCTCCTCCTCCAGTCACTAGCTTGTCATCCACCCAGGGAACCTTCAACCTTTCCTGTTGGTGCGAACTATAAAATTGATTGTGCAGGTTCTGCAAAACAAGGTCACTCGTGTCATTCACAGCCTCGCTTTCAGCTCCCCCTTCATAATGTTTCCACCACTATGGCTTCAATTGACTTTCTAAAGCCTTGGGCAGAGCCACATATCGTGTCATCACAATTAGGCACACAGGTGTGTGCCTTCTTTAAGAGGAAGTGCGTGCACACTGCACGACTCGCATCACTTCAACAGAGACCTGGGCATAAGTGCATGTATTTGACAGGATGGAAGAGTGCCATGAAAGAGGTTCAAGCTTTAAATCAATACATTTTTATTGCATTGAATATTTCATGCAAGCAAGTTTACACCCACTTCCATATTACAAATAATCAAATTGACAGACAGTGAAAACTCATATTTTTCTGTCTTAAAATTAGTACAAATGTAAACACACATTTTTGTGCTTGAATGCTCAAATCGGAAATACAGACCACTGGGTTTACAGTGGAAGAGCGGGAACATTTAAGTGTGGGAGCAAAACCAAATAGATTCACCCATGGAAGAGACAGATTACTGTGCCTGCAGAGGCAAACATCGGTGACGCAGGCTTGTGTATGTCCAGTCAGACATCATTGAAATCTATGTGCATTCAGACACCCGTAATACAGGCCATTTATGGACAGTCAGAGATCTCTGACACAGGCCGCTATTACACACAGTCAGATATAAGTGATATAGGGGCATATTATCAACAGAATGCGATTTCTATCGCAAATCACGCTTAGCGCGTTTTCTTTTATCGCCGTCTATCGCTGGTTGACATCGCCGTGTTAGCGGCGTATTAGCAACGCTTTGATCAGAGGCGAAGTCAAATCCAGTGATAGACGGTGATAAGCAGCAATTTTATTTATTTATTTATAGAGCGCAGCATTCATCCCAAGGGCTATCAAGGCGCTAGTAGCGAAAAAGAGGGCTAAGCTGCTGGTGAGGGGAAAACAAGTGGATATTAATTTTTGGGGAACAGATGGGTTTTCAGTTTTTTGCGGAACACCAGGTAATTAGATGTGAGCCGTAAGTCTAGGGGGAGTTCGTTGCATTTCTTAGCTGCCAGATATGAGAAGGAGCGCCCTCCAGTCCTCACTTTCTTGATGCGCTTTGTTCTGGCCAATGCTTGATGTAGTGACCGTAGGCTCCTTGTGGGGACATAGAACTCAATTTTCCCCTGAAGTATTTTGGGGCCGCTTTGATACAGTACTTTATGTGCGTGACTGAGCAGCTTAAATACTGCTCTTTGACGCATAGGTATCCAGTGCAGGTTTTTCATGCACATCGATGCTGAGCTTAGTCTGCTTTTATTGCACACTAGTTTGGCTGCGGCGTTTTGAAGCACCTGTAGCCGCGTGAAGAGGAGCTCGGCCATGGCCACGAATAAGGCGTTTCCATAGTCGAGTTGACTTATAAGCAGGGCTTGCGTGACTGTTCTTCTGCAGTACAACGGGATCCAGGGGAAGAGTCTAATGAACAGTTTCAGGGTGGCAAAGCCCTTACCACAAAGGGCCCGCACATGGTCCTTCATGGATAGAGTGTCGTCAATAAGGATGCCCAGGTTTCTTGTGCATTGGTTAGGGATTTGGAGCAACACCAAGTGTTTGTGGCCACCATGTGGCGTCCCAAATTAACTTGGCCCCTCCAAAGAGCAGGATTTCTGATTTCCCTGCATTTAATTTCAAACAATGCTCCTGCATCCATTGTGCCATCTCTGAAAGGCAGTTATGTAACTTTATTTTGGTGGCTTCAGGTCTTTCCTCAATGGCCACCATCAGCTGTATGTCGTCTGCATAGGAGCAAATACCAATTCCCCATTTTCTACTGATTTTTGCCAGAGATGAAACATAGGCGTTGAATAAGGTGGGGCTTAGCGATGCCCCCTGCGGGACACCACAGCTGATGGGGTTAGATTTAGATTGGAAATGACCTAGTTGAACCGTTTGTTTTCGGTTGCTAAAAAATGAACAGAGCCATTTCAGAGCTTTAGAGTGGATTCCCTTTTCATGGAGGGTTTCCAGCATTCTGTTATGTGAGACCGTGTCAAACGCTGCCGACAGGTCTAAAAGTATCAGAGCTACGGCTCCTCCTTGGTCAGTACAAGATCTGATGTTATCCAGTACTGCCAGTAGCATTGACTCCGTGCTGTTGGTAGCCCTGAAACCAGTCTGAGAGGGGTCTAATAGATCGTTAGTTTCTAGGTAGTTTGATAATTGTCTGTTTACCAACCTCTCCAAAACTTTAGAGAGGTAAGGAAGTTGGGAGATTGGACGATAGTTTTCAGGGTTGAGGACATCTGTTCCTGCCTTTTTCAGCAGAGGGATTACTACCGCGTGTTTCCAAATATCAGGGAAGGTGGCAGTGTTAAGAGAGTTATTGAAGAGGTGAGTGACATATGGGCAGAGGATTGAGGCAGTCTGAGCAAAAATGAAATGGGGACAGGGGTTTAGGGGGGATCCTGACTTCACTTTGCCCATTGCCTTTAAGACCTCGGTCTCTGTGAGGGGGGAGAAATTGCTCACCTCTGATGAAGCTTCTCGGTGTGGGGTCTGGAATTTCCGACTCATTATGTCTATTTTCGTAATAGGACCGAAAGTGGAGTATATTTTGCTTATTTTATCCGAGAAGAAGTTGCTAATTATTTCGTAGGCTTCTGCTGAAGGGGGTAGAATTTGGGACATGCTGGCTGGTTTACTGAGTTCTTTAACTATTTTGTATAACTCCTTTGCTGAATTACAGTTTTCATTGATTCGTGGTGCATAGTAAGTTTTCTTTGCGTTTCTTATAGCGTGATTGTAAGTTTTAAGTTCGGACTTATACCGTAATCTATCTGTTTCCAGTTTGGACAGTCTCCATTGATGTTCGATATTTTGGCACTTCCTTTTGAGTACCTTGAGTTGGAGTGTGTACCACTTTGCAGTGGAGGATCTTTGCGATCGCTTAGGTTTTAACTTAGGGGCGAGTTGGTCCAATGTCGTTCTGATTTCAAACTCCAGGTTAGCTGCTCCCATGCTCACTGGGAGATCAGTCAGGGTCTGAGTGTTGGAGGGGGAAATGTGATTGGAACGATGTTTCAGTAACTAGTCTCCAGGCTCTGTTAGTTGTCTGTTGGAGCTTACAGGGTTGAGTTAGTTTAGCGGTAGACCTAGAATGATATAAGCGAGTGGTCTGTCCATTATAATGGTTTTATCTCTTGAATGAGTATAGATTCAATATTTGAAAATAGTAGGTCAAGGGTGTGCCCAGCTATATGGGTGAGCCCCTTGATCCATTGCTTAAGTTGAAGAATCTGCATGTCGCTCTCCAGTTGTGAGGAAACCAGATTATCAGCTTTTTCATAGTGAACATTGAAGTCACATATTACTAAGTAATTCTTATACTTCAAGCAAACCGGGAGGAGTTGGGTAAGAAGCCTGGTACTGAGTTCAGCTTGGTGACCTGGAGAATTGTAAATCACAGCGCCAGCCAATATGGTGAGACCGTCATGAAGTAGTTGGAAAGATAGTATTTCGTGCTCATCCTGTTGAGCCACTTGAACAGGCTGGCATGTCAAGTGGTCTTTAAACAGTATCGCTACCCACCTCCCTTTCGGCCATACCTATCTTGATTGACAATTTTGTAGTTGGCTGGTAGAGGATTAGCAACATCAGGGGAGTTGTTTTATCCAACCAAGTTTCAGTGATGAAGACAAGACCAGGGTTCCTCTCACTAAGAATGTCCCAGATATCGGGGGAGTGCTTTGGTACTGATCTTGCGTTAAAATATATACAAGCCAATTTGTGGAGGTCTGATTCTGCCTGCCTACCTTTCTGACTTTGCCTCAAACTGCAACATTTTCAGACGAGGCAAGAAAATGGGCCATTCGTGTGTCCTGGGTGGTTCTCTTGAGCACCGTGTATAATCATTGCCTGTATTGTACGAGAGGGCTAGCAGTGCTTCTCTCGTGTAGCTAAATGTGGTGCTTGGGGCTTGTTTGTCACGGGCAGGGGTTCCAGCTTCTAGCCCCGGCCGGCCGCGGACAGGAGCAGACGGGCTTGCCTTAGGCGTGCCTTCAGCAATAGTGTGAGAAACCAAGCGATAATTAGTAAGTTCTAATGAAAAGCTTGCTAATAGGCAAGTGTGAACTTAACCACACAATCCACCTCCAATACAAAAGATGGTTAAGTCAACTTTTAAACAGGTGTTAAAGTCCTGAGATAACCGCGGTTAGTGCAGCTTTTTAAAACGCTTCGCGGGTCCGGTGCCGCATTGTTAATAGTGCGAAGTTGTGTTTGTGACTGTTTTCATGTAGTATTGGTGAGGAATGCCTACTTTGCATGTCATTAGCGATAAATATCGCCGACATGCAAATCAAAAAACAAACGGCAGCTATCTAAAAAAACAAGCGCTAAAGCAGGTTAGCGTGTTCTTGTTGATAGTGCAATAAAAATAATTCCTCTTTTTCGGCGATATGTGCCGCTAAAGTGGCAAAAGATATCTTGATAATATGCCCCATAGGTTTGTATAGAAGTCTAATACACGTTTCAAGGTTTACCACTCACATACTATTTCATTAGAAGAATGCCACATTTGGCACAGAGGGAAAGATTTCCAAGGCAAGCATAGCATTAGAGGCAAGTGAAAGTAACAATAGAAGGGCACCAGAAAACTGCCTGGTAATGAAAACCATTCCCAAATTTACATCAAAATGACCATTTCGTATTAGAAGCAGATGTTGACTCAAGCCATCTGTCTGGCAGAATCGTTGCCCCAGGATACCATGGGCTGACCTGTTCTGACATCAAATCCTATTCATTCTAAAAACCACTGAAGTATGCCTTCTGCCAACATACAAACACTTAAGTAACACAAGCCTGAAGTAGAAAGTTAAGCAATACACGTGTGCGGGTAAAACACTTGGGGGGATATTCACAAGGACTTATCTATGATTTATTTCCACCTTAACGCATCAAAAGTGGAGATACATTTAACACCCCATTCACAAGCTGGTGCAAACTGCAGACAACGCCAGTATTGCCGCGATAACTGCCACAAAATGTATCTTCACGGTCGACACCACCAACTAACCCTAATGAGATGCAGAGTAGGCGTTCCCGTGCAAAAACACAAGAAGAAACACAATACCACTTTCACAACGAACTGCCAGATCTGCGAAGCAAACAAAAAACAGGTGATTTAACACCTGCCATTTACTGGTGCTAAGCAGGACGTCTACCCACAGCATGAAAGGGGACCCAGTCAAGAGCCACGCCTGAAGACCCACAGATGCCATGGAGACAATGATCATGCAGTTTCGATACCCATGAGAGCCACAACACTCACCGCCACCACCCCCAGCTCCCCCACCCCAGGACATACACATACCGTGCACGACACAAGAGCCACAAAAAGCACATGATAACGCACATTGCAAAAAAATATACGTGTGGCCAGAAGAACGAGAAACAGTCACACAGCACTGAAGTAACAACCATAAACTTTATTGAAATACAACACAAAACACCAATGCGAAACACTCCTGTCGGGTCCATAAGGTACAATCTCGACGTCACAGTCTGGAAAATAAAGCACAAAATCAGGACGTGTGTCATCAAAGGAGCGAGACACAGAGAAACAGAGAAAGAAGGAAAGCCGGAGAGAGAAAGAGAGGGAAGGAAAGGAAGGGAGAGAGAGAGAGATAGAAGGGACAGAGAGTGAGAGAGAGAGAAGGAAAGGAAGAGAGAGAGAGAGAGACACCGCCTCCCCTGCGCGCCCAGGCCCCACTGTTCACCTGCTGCCACCGGTGTGTCCACCAGTGGGCACACCACATGCCCGTGCAAGCTCCAGGCCCCGGTTCCACCACCATGGCATGGTCCACATCCTGCGGACCCGCCCCGCGGCCCAGCAGGTCCCACACATGACGCTGAGTCCTGAGTCATCAATGGCGGAGACCACATCAGTTCACACGTCATCATTGCAGGCTGCACACCCGCTCAGCTATTTCGGTGCCACTAACCCTGTAATGCCATCCGTCATGCAGTCACCACCGGCAGAGGGGAATGTGACGTTGTTGGCGCCTTATATTTGCGGGGTCACATGGCCTGTGACGCCTGTGCCGGATGGGTGTGGTGTGTGTGCAAACCTGCCCTAAGGGAGTGGCCGTGACATGCTGACAACTAGACCAGTGTCCTGCACACCATCAGAGAGTACGCCTGCGACAGGTAGCTATCTGGGCCCCCCTCGGAGTGTAAGCGGAGTGGTCTAGCCTGGCGTACGCCGGACCAGTGCAGGGCTTGCAACAATGACTCGGGGGCTCTGGGCGTGATTCAGTCCATGTCCGGACAAGGAAGTAACTAATGCGTGTGTCCCTGTTATAGTGTCCACGGCACCCGGAACACAATAGGCAATGTAGCACACTGTGACTGGCATCCCACTAGATGAGTATCGTTGACGTAAGGGGAATCACTGTCCCTACATTCATTCATACATGAATGATGAAAGGCATGACACAGCAGTGTGTTACTGGATGTTTATTCCACATCCAGTGGAGGTTGGCAGCTGGAGTGGTACAGGGACATGCTAAGCACACTTCACAATATGGGCCGGTGGAGGGCCAGCCAGAGTCCATCCAGGAATGATAAGTACTGCGGAAGAGGAAGGGTACAGCCCACAGTCTGGTTGCTGTGTCATTGGTCATCAAACAGGATATGGCAGTCCATGTTGCGGTCCAAGGTGAGCGCAGCGGAGTGTGTCGGGGGTCAGTGGAAGGTCATGGGGCCATGTGCGGCACCAAGCAGAAACAGGTCAGGTGGCGGAAATGAATGCTAGTGCCTCCTTCTGAAATCAAACCCATCCATGTCCTCAGATGTGTGCTCTGCCCCACCTGTGGGTGTTGCATTACCGGCTGCGGCACTGTGTGCCACTGACATATCAAGGGCCGGAGGAGGATTGTCAGCCGCACTGTGTGGCAGTGACACATCAGGTGCTGGAGTAGATATGCCTGCCGCACTGTGAAGCACTGACACACCAGGGGGCGGAGATGTGAATGGTGTGGGGGCAGCAGTATTCATCAGCGCCATGCCTTGTGGCAACAATGCCATGATGAGGATCTGCAGGGCATGGTAGATCCCAGCTACATTTCGCTGATGTGCAGTGGTGGCTGCCATCCTTTCCGCTTCCATCCGCACCATGTCCTCCATGAGACTCCGCTTGTGTGCCTGCTCACGGCTGGGATCGCTGGAGCCTGTCCGAGCAGACAGGTGTTCTTCTTTCCACGTCATGATTCCAGCAATGTCAGTCAAAGCTCATTGGAGACCATGGAGCGGGCCGTGGGTGTCCGTTAGGGACTGGAGCTGGTCCCTGATGGGACCTAGACACCCATGGATGGCATCCAGTTTGGTAGCCATGATGTCAAACCCCACCAGCACCTGCTCAGCCGTCTCCCTCTGGCCCTCCAGCACACGGTGTTGGAAGGCCATGTGTTGTTCCTGGGGGTCTTGGGAGACTGCCGGGCCGTGGGTGCCTCCTGCTGGGTGTTTTGGGTAGTGGGTGGGGTCTCCTTGATGCAGCTGGGTTGCCCTGATCCTGGAGGTGAGTTGCGGATGATGCCAATGATGTCTTGGAGGACTTGGGTGTCGATGCTGGGGGTGTCCTCCTCGTCATCAGTGAAGAGTGGCTGGGACTGCTCTGCAGGAGGTGTTGACGGTGCCTCTGCAATGTGAAGGAGAGATGGTGTATTACAATGTGTCCACATGTATGTAGTCGCATGGTACATGTTGACATTCAGACAGCATGGCCTTGTACATTGTGACAGTCTGTAGATCAGGGCCATGACCTAGAGTCATTGTGGATGTGCACTGTGCTCTGCTTGATTGTGCATGTGTGCCATTGTGGCCATCTCCACCCATCTCCCCAGTACCTGGTGGTCACTCACCCTGTTGCGGTTGTGTTGTGTCCTGTCGAGCAGTGTCCGGTCCCCCGACTCTGCCCACAGTCTTCACACTGATGACTTCTCAACACCAGCTCCTCATCCAGCACTAGCTGTGGCGCTGGGCTCCCACATCCAGTCTGCATTGCTGCCTTCTGGTTGGCTGCGAGTTTATCCTTGGTCTTGCGCTTGATGTCAATCAATCACCTCTTGGCCTCGTCCATTGACCTCTTGTGCTCTCCGACAGCATTCACCTTGTCCACGTTGTCCCGCCATATTCCATTTTTGGTGCCCAATGACACGTTGGAGGTGACGAACAGTTGTTGATGGTGTTCCATCACCTCCGTGCCTGGGATCCTGTTTTCCTGTGGACTGAACTTAGTCTTCCTCTTCTTCTTGTCCTTGCCCTTCCCTGTCCCCGAGTTCCCAGGCTGGTAGTCTGGGGTGCTTGTGGGGTTGGGCTCGACCTCTGCGCCTGCTCTGGCTGCCTCCATGATGCTTGTGTGTTGGTCAGTTTATGTTTGAGTGTTTTTTCTACTTTTAGAATGATTTTTCCTGCCTGCCATGTGTGTATTGCAGGCCTGCCGCTGCTTATCGCTGATTTCCTCATCGCGCTTTGGCCCATCGCATGTTTTTTCACGTTGAGGTTTGTGTTTTCATCTCCGTCGAGGTAGTTGTATCGCGGACATTAGCCACGGTTTTGGCAGACTATCGCATGGTACCGCCTTGTTGTGAATTCCACGTTGACACAGGGTTATTTTACCGCGATAGGCTGTGATGTGTAAAGTTGCGTTAGCATTTTTTGGTGATGTTTAGCACACGTTCTTGTGAATATCCCCCTTAAAACGGTGCTCGAAACCTCTGTTCTGAATTTCTGTTTTAAAAAGCAGTGAGAGGCACTTATGTCCTCCGAACTCTCTCCAAATTCATGGAATCCTACAATCTATTTGAGGACAGGCAAGCCGGCTTTAGGGCTCATCATAGTACAGAACTGGTGATGCTGTCTGTTATAGATGAAATTAGGACCAAAGCAGACAACAAAAAACCTTGCGTCCTAATCCTTCTTGACCTGTCGGCAGCGTTCGACACGGTCAATCATGCTCTACTCTTAGATAGAATCAGAGACTCTGGCATTGGAGGGTCGATCCTTCGCTGGATCGAATCATTCTTGTCAGAGCGTACCCTGAAAATACAGATGGGGGATCTGACGTCAGAGAGGGGATCCATTCCTTGCGGTGTTCCCCAAGGGTCAGCTCTATCTCCCCTTCTGTTTAACATCTACCTGGGTCCTCTGATCAGGAAGCTTGCCAAACTGGACTGCCAAGTCTTCAACTATGCGGATGACACACAAATTATCATCCAAATAGATAACAGTACGCAGGCACACGATAGGGTACAAGATATCTTGAGATTTGTGGTCAGGTGGATGACCTCTAACTCACTTAAGATCAACCCCGACAAAACTGAGGTGTTAGCAATCACAAACAACAGCAACCCTTGGAACTCCCAGTTCTGGCCCGACGAACTGGGGACAATCCCAGCACCAGCCACAATGGTAAAAAGTCTGGGAATAAAAATCGATGCGAATCTCTCCTTGTCAAATCAGATCACCTCCGTCTTCGGGACTTGTGTGGGCCTTCTCAGGCGACTAAGAAAACTCTCCCCCATCCTCTCTTTCTCAACAATGAGAACCGTAGTTTCCGCCCTGATCTTGGCCCGGATCGACTATGGTAATGCACTATATATCGGCCTTCCCTCCACACTACTGCACAGATTGCAGGTGGTTATGAACGATGCAGCCAGATTGATCTTTAAACTACCCAGACACACTCACGCTTCCCCCTTACTACAACAACTTCATTGGCTGCCCATCAAGCAGAGGGCCAAATTTAAAGGCCTCTGCATCACACATAAAGCCTTGTTTGGGCAAGCCCCCAAATATATCAAAGACCGTCTGACAATATATACCCCCGGTCGCACTCTCAGGTCCTCCACGGAGGGTCTACTAAAATGCCCACGTTTCCACTACTCCAAAACAGGGGGGCGAGCTTTTTCCACTCTTATGCCCCAAATTTGGAACAAACTACCAAGCGACTTGCGCTCTGAAAGCAGCCTCCTGCCTTTCAGGAGGAAACTGAAAACCCTCTTATTCACGGAGGCTTGGGCCTAGTGCCCATGCTACAATACTTTCATCTCCTGGCACTTTCGTTGTTCTGTTCACAGCGCTTAGAGACCTGTCGGTATTAAGCGCTCTACAAATTCAAGTTAACATAACATAACTTACTTAAGTGGCTAGTGGCCACAAAGGCATGAATGGGTTCTCTGGAAATACACAGCCACACTCCTGAAGGTGCAGCAGTAGTTACAGGTGGCTTACATCATCAAGTCCCACCATTTGCTGTGTTTCAAGCTTTGTCGCAATTCTGAGGCATGCATAGAAACAGAAGGGTTGCCCCCCCTCCCAGCAGTATTCATCTCCCACCTCAGTTCAGCAATAGTGAAAATACAACTCGAAGGTAGGACAGGCAGTGGTAAACTTCCCCACGCTGTAGATAGCAAAGTTTTTGTCAAACTCTGTGCTCGAAGCAGAGTGTGGAGTGCAAAAACTCAGCAAACTTCTCCGGCGCAGCGGAGTTTCCAACCTACCCCTAATTCTCATCAACACCCTCGCAATCCTGACAGAAGCCATAACACTCCCCTCCATGGTCAAAAACGTAACTAAGGGCTTGTGGTCGCACTGAATGGTAAACGGTCTACCCCAAACAAAGGCACAGAAATATTTTAGCGCCCATGCACAGGCTTGCGCCTCCTTTTCTATTTTGCGATATTTCTCTTCAGCTGGTAACAGGGATCTGGTCACAAACAGAATAATGCTCTCATTACCCATGACATCCCTCTGTGATAGCACTGCCCCTAACCCTTATTACTTGGCTCCGTTGTCAAAAAACAATCAAATACTGGGTCAAAACTACCTAAGGAAGGCACCTTTTCAATGTCACACTTAATTCTACGGAACTCTGCTTCACACTGCGGGTCCCACAGAAGTGTCATGTGTTTTTTGAGCAACTGCCTGATGTTATACACCTTGCAGGAAAATTAGGCATGAATTTTGCGCAGTGCTTTGCCATGCCCAAGAACAACCTCACCTCATCCTTGTTTGCAGGCACTGGAATCCCAGTAATAGCATTTAACAATGAAGGTTTGCTGGGAGGAGCCTAGCGCGCAACCAAGATGGCCACGTAGGTGCGAGGCTCCCGAGGACCTCCGCGACCTCCTACATATATCCTGACAATATCCTGTCCTAGATGAGGGGACTGTGTTGGTGAGCCCGAGCTGAGGTGGCATCCGCTTTCCGCTTCCAAATTGGACCTCGGACTCCGGCGGTAGCACCGATTGAGATTTGCGGCCTTCTCCACGCCGGGCCCCGGATTGGAGCCGTGGGGTGATCCGGAGGCAAAGTGAACAACAGCGGCGGGCTGGGCGCGGCGGCTCGCGTACCCCGCACTTTCACTTTCGCTTTTGCACCCTCCTTGCTGTCTCGGCGAGGTTGGGTCGCGGGGCACTGTGGGGTGGTGTGGCCTCGTTGGGGTGCCCTGCCGGCCCGCCGGCTGTGACCTGCCCCGCGGCCCTGTGGTGACCCCCCCCCCGGATCCCGTGAACCGGCTTGCCCGCCCTTTACGACGTGCCTGGCACGGCCGTGGGACTGGAACCATGTCCACAAAGCAAGATGGGGATCGGGCAAAGGTGAAATCGACTCGACGTGGCGCAGTCCACCAGTCTAACAGCATGGACCGCTATACCCTCCAGAAGGGATCTCCTGAGGTGCCGCGTGGGTCCCCTGAGGGCCCGAGTGATGCTCCTGCTCTACCCGCGGATCTGACCCTGCAGGATGTAATGGGCGCTATCGGTGAGATGAAGGCCTCGGTGGACCAGCGTTTTGATACACTGGCGCAGAAAATTGACTCGGTCCTCGTGGATGTTGGCCTGGTAAGGGCCGATCTATCCAAGACTAATGACCGGGTCGATTCTTTGGCCCACACCACATCGGGCCTTACGACGGATGTGGCAGCCCTCCACAAGGAGGTGCGCCGGCTCGGCCAGGCGAGCGCGCTGATGGATCGTCGCCTGGAGGATTCTGAGGGTCGGGCCCGGAGGAACAATGTCCGTATTCTCGGGGTGCCTGAGGGACGTGAGGAGGCGGCGGCGGATCTATTCGTGGAGGACTTGATTCTCACTCATCTCCAGCCCCGGGGGCTGAGTAAATTCTTCGCGGTGGAGCGGGCCCACAGGGTTCCCGGGGGAAGGCCTAAGGCCGGAGCCCCTCCGAGGCCTCTCATCGCCCGGATTTTCAACTTTCGGGACAGAGACGCTATCCTGCAATCCTCCAGACTACAGGGACCGGTCAGACTCGACAATATGGATATAAATTTTTATCCTGACTTCACCCCAGCGGTCCAAAAACAGAGACTAAGCTTTCTCGGAGTCAAACGTCGTCTACGGGACCTAAATCTCAAGTATGCTATGCTTTTCCCGGCTAAGCTGCGGGTGGAGTTGGATGGCCGCACGCACTTTTTTGATCGTCCCGAGGCGGCCGGGGACTGGCTAGATACCTTGCCTGGGGATCGGGGTCGGGGGGGTGGGGGGGGAGCGGTTGGGGGAGAGGGCCCGCCGGATCAGGGCTGAGGGACTAATATTATGCCTCGCTCTGGACAAAATTGATGTCATTTTTGACTGTTCGTCTGTTCGAGTAAGTTTCCCTCCTGTGGAGGTCGTGTGGGGTCTCTTGGGGGTTCTCCCTCCTCCTCTGGGGGTCTAGTTAGTTTCACCATCTATGGGGCGACAGGCACACTGCACTTTGGGGGGGCTGTTTGGGCTCATGCAGGGGTGCAGGGAGGGGGGAGTTCTGTTGGGGTGGGGGAGTTGGGGTGGGGTGTTGTTCGTTTTTACCACAAGGCAAACCCTTTTTTGTGTTGTTTTTAAGGTGCTCTCCGGGGGACGACTGATGGCTCTTGTGTGTGATGGGGGGTAGGGATTTGACTTTGTTGTCTTGGAACGTTAATGGACTGGGGGATAGGATCAAACGAGGTGTGGTCCTGCAGTATTTGAAACGAATCTCACCCGATGTAGTCTTCCTGCAGGAGACACACCTTATTGGAAACTCTTTTTGTGCCATGAATCGGCGTGGCTATCGTTTGGTGGCCCACTCGGGCTTCACGTCGGGCTCACGGGGTGTGGGCATTATGGTGAAGAACTCGCTCCCGTTGGAAATTGATGAGGTGCGCCATGATGATAGGGGACGCTATGCTGTTTTAGTGGGGAGAATGGAAGGCAAAGTAGTGGTCTTTGTATCCGTATACGTCCCACCGGGGCTACAGGCGACTACTTTTGCAGACCTGGGGCGCCTCCTCCTGGGCCTTCCGGGGGGACTCCTAGTGGTTGGGGGGGACTTCAATGCGGTGGTTTCTGGGACTCTGGATCGTCACCCCCCTAGGGACCTCCCCCGGGCGCAGGCGTGGCTATCCGGCCTCTTGGATACATTGGGATTGGTGGACTGCTGTCGCTTAAAACATCCCACGCAGCAGCAGTACACTTTCCACTCGGGGGCCCATGGTAGCCTCTCACGGCTTGATCATGTCCTTGTCCCGGCGGCCTATGCTGGGAGGGTGGGGGAGGTGCGCCATTTGGCGCGGGGTATCTCAGATCACTCCCCGCTCCTGTTCCATTTTGATGTCTTTCCGAGGGGTGGGGGCGGGGTAGTTCCAATCAATGCCTGGTACCTGCGCGACCCCACCATTCGCGCTGATGTGATTAAATCCTTGCAGCGATACTTTGATGAGAATGTGGGGTCCGTCTCTTCGGCTATCTCCCTGTGGGAAGCCTTCATGACAGTTCTCAGAGGGGAGGCCGTGTCCTTTATTTCCCATGCCCGGAGGCGCGAGCGGAAGGAGGTTACCCGGGTGGAGGCCGAAATTGCTGAATTGGAGGGTGATTTGGAGGGCGGAGTGACGGATGCTGCACTGCATGTCCTACAACTTAAGCAGGCGGCCTACAGGGCCCTCGTTACGGAGGCGGCCAGGGGCCTCAGTAGGGAGCAACAGGGGCGACTATATGATGTGGGTGATAAGGCGGGCAAACTGATAGCGTGGTTGGATAAAAAGGAGAGAGTGAATCGTGTGGTCCCATTGATTGAGAGGACGGATGGTGTGAGTGTAACCGAGCCAGAAGAAATTGTCGCCTGTTTCGCGGATTATTTCCGCGAGGTGTATTCTCCGGTCTCTCCTTGCTCGGAGGAGGACTCCCATTCCCTGCTTAGGGATATCGCGCTGCCCTCCCTCTCGGAGGAGGACAGGGTGTCGCTGGATGCCGCTCCCACATCCGACGAAATTGCCCTCGCCATACGTTCGGTTGCCTCTGGCAAGGCCATGGGCCCGAATGGCATCCCTATCGAGCTGTATAAGTTGCGACCAGATGTACTGGCACCCCACCTCCGCGCGATGTTCCTGGCGGCCCACTCGCTGGGCTCCCTCCCGCCGGACCAGCGTCTGGCTACTATCGTGGTGATCCACAAGGAGGGGAGACCTCGGGACCGGGTTACATCCTATCGGCCTATCTCGCTCTTGAATGCGGAGCCCAAAATTCTCGCCAAGGTGCTGGCCAATCGGCTGGTCGGCGTGGTGGGCGATCTGGTCCACCAAGACCAGTCCGGCTTTATCCCCCATCGCAACACGGCCCTTAATCTGCGGCGCTTGCACGGGGTGCTCGCACGTGTCCCATTCGTGCGGGAGCCGGCCATTTTGGCGTCCTTAGACGCCACTATGGCGTTTGACACGCTTGAGTGGCCATACATTTGGGCGATGCTGGCGAAGTTTGGATTTGGCCCGGGCTTCATCAGTTGCGTCAAATTGTTGTATTCGGGCCCATTGGCACAGGTGGTGGTGAATGGAAGAGTTTCGGCCCCATTCGAGCTGGGCCGGGGCACGCGACAGGGCTGCCCCTTGTCGCCGCTCCTGTTTGCGCTGGCCCTGGAGCCCCTGGCGGAGTGGCTGCGGTGGCATCCCTCCATCCGTGGTCTCCGTTGGACCCCCGAGTATGAGGACCGTGTGTCCCTATACGCTGATGACATCCTTTTGTACCTAGCCTCCCCACGTAAGTCGCTCATAGTCCTGGTTGATGTTTTACGTTCATTCGGACGGAACTCAGGCCTTGTCATCAACTGGGCTAAATCATGTGTGTATGTGCTCTCTGGGGAGGCTCCTGTCCTCCCGCGGGGTTGTCCGATTCAGATTGCCTCTCAGGGGTTTCGATACCTGGGTGTCTACATTACTCTGGACCCAGAGGCCCGCTACGAGCGGAACTTGCTTCCCCCCCTCCAGCGCTTGAAGGAGGACGTCGTGCGTTGGCGGCGCCTGCCGCTATCGCCGCTTGGCCGGGCGGCGTTGTTTAAGATGATGTCGTTGCCACGTTTCTTATACGCTCTCCAGAACACTATGGACCCAGTCCCGGCGCACTACTTCCGTGAGGTGGAGAGTCTACAGCGCCGCCTGTTCTGGGACGGGAGGCCGCGCATTGCCCTTGCGAAGTTGACGCTCCCATGGTATGACGGGGGGATTGCCCTCCCGGATATTAAAAGGTATTACTGGGCCTCCCAGCTAGCTGCAATTAACCATGGCCTCTACGGGCCCGCCTTGAACCCGGCATTTGAGATGGACAAGATGCTACTGCCCGGTGGCGACTACAATCGAGCGCTCTACTTTGGCGCGCCCGACGCTCGCTTGTCGGGACCTACGCGTGTCATGGTCAGAGTATGGCATGCGGCTAATGCAGCTATGGGGTGGAAGGACCGTTTGACCCGGGCGTCAACGCGGGACGCGCGCGGGGAGAAGCGCGGGCGAAGCCCGGGCCAAGGGCGGGCCCGTTTAAGCCCGTTCAAGACTGGGCAGGACTGGACTGGGCCACCCCATTTACAGTTAGTGCTTTATGAATTTTATTACCATTGATATCTCACGTTGACACTATTAGTATTGGTTTGAGAATAAGTATTAATATTGTAATCAACTTGTACGGTATAATGTCTCCAAGAACCACTAGGAACACTGTTAAAAAGCAAGCTCAATTAGCTGGCGAGATCATTGGCCCAATCGACCAATTCATAACCAAAGCCAATGACGCCATTGAGCAGGGCATTATCCTACTGGATCGAAGGATCTCACAAGATCTGACGATAGCCAGGCGCTCATCGATGGGCCTATTGGGCACTGCAAAAACCCCTTTACGTCCTGTTGATCTACCTCCTCCAGTGATAGTGCATGCAGAAACGCATACGGTTCCTCGCACAGTGGATCTTTCTGCATCTCTGGATTTGTCTGACTCCCATTTATCCTTGGAAAAATCTCCAGTTATTTTTGCCACCCAACCAGATAACACCCCCCCCTTCAAAGGCTAGGGGTACACGAGAAAGAGCTATCCCTAAGAAAGTAAAGAGGAAGTCAATTGTTAAGCCTCCCCATTCCACCATTCCATCTGCCCCAATTATCTCTGTAACTCCTCTTGTCCCAAATCTTCCTTCGGAAAACCTTAATTTTTCATCCCTCCATCACTCCCCTTCACTGCCAAATGTTCAAATAGCGGACTCTATTCCAGCTAACTTGAACATAAGCTCCACCAGCTCAACCAGCATTTACAGCAGTGTAGACATGATGGACGGCAATCTCAAAATTAACGCATGCACCAATGACAGTTTACTGCTTACTAGAATTGGCGATCTGTTTAAATCTCACTTGGAACCCATAGAAAAGGCCCTACACATGGTTCAGTCCCAACTCACTCAACTGTCTCTAGTAATATCTCAAAGTACAGGAAACAAGAAGGATTCCAATTTGGTGAAAGGTAGGTCCACTATTTTAAATACCCCTAACGCCAAAGTGTCAAAACCAGGAACCTCCGTTCAGGACTCCAAATCTAACAATCAAAAAGTCCCTGAGAAGCCTATTCAAAATCATCCCCTAACATCTGTAAGCAAGCTACACCCACCTCCTAAATCCTTGAATCCGCCATCATCTCGCCCTGTAATTAATTCTAAATCAATAGCACTTTCCCCATCAAACCCTCCTCCTTCCCTTCCCACTCCTATACCCCCTACCACCGCTCCTGTCCAATCCAACATCACTACCGGCTTCAACACTATTCCTATTAACCGTAACAGAAAGATTCCCCCTATCCATCTCCCACCCGAGGCCTCCCCATACGTAGTAATAATGACTGGGGTTCCGGAACTCCCCCCAAATCAGGATGAACCAGTTTGGTCCCTGAAAAATAAAGTAATCTTTTGGCTGTCCAACAATAGACCGCTTCCAATCTTTATGGACAACAGAGTTACTACAGTGCGAAGAGTGCCTTGGTTAGGCAACCAACCAAAAAATATACAGGGCGACTGTATAATAGTAAATTTTGAAAATCCCAATACAGTCGAGCATATTGGCTCCTGGGGTGATCAAACTTCTCCCGAAGGGATCGCTACCCATAACTTGTCGTACTTCTATCCCCCTAATACGCGACGCAATGCAGGCCCTCCATGGTCCTGGACGAGGGTAGGGAACTGGGGTGGTACCAGAGACCGAAATCAGTGGTTGGGGCACGGTTTCAGCAACCCACCATCAGGCCACGTTAGGAACTGGAGAGGTCCACTACTATCCAACAGATATGATTGCCTGGACATGGTGGATTGACTATCATCTGTACCTATGGAAGATAGCAGTTACAACAGCGTATTTCCTTACCCAAAAGTTCCCTGTAAGACCATCCGGGTGGCCGGCTCCTCCTTGTCATTCTTGCATGGTACCCAGTCTGAGTCTTCCCTTCCCCAGCATACCCTGGCCCAACAGCAGTCATCCTTCCCTCACCAGGACGCATGCTATAGCTTGTCAGCTACTCCTGCAGATCCGCCCCCAAACCCTCAATCTCCTACCCCCCAACCCAGGGAGCCTAAACCCATCCCTCCTTTTCCTGCTATAACCACTCAGTCCCTGTCCCAACTTTCACATCCCTCTGCCGAACTTCACCCTTCAAATTCTATTTTTACACCAACCCAGGATCTTCCAATCATATTTTGGAATGTAGCTGGCCTAAGATCGAAAATCCATCTTCAGTCTTGGGTGGAACTTACTAATAAATTTAAGCTAATATGTCTCGAAGAAACTTGGGCAATTAACCCTATTCATATACAGGGTTTCAAAACATTTCACCTTCCTCCCTTACCGTCCATTCATGGTAGACCTAAGGGCGGCTTAGCCATCTATGTTTCCAACTTAATTCCTTTTACGATCTCGGAAGTTCAGCTAGACTCGTCAATTTTTCAAATCCTTAAACTAGTTCCTGACAATAATTCCAGTTACTACCTCATTAACATGTATAATAACTCCTCACCTAGCGACTGTGTAAAATCTTTGTCGGAAATTACTCACTATATACAAGACCAAAAAGCTAAGAGTCACGAGCAAAACTGTCATATTGTGTGGGGTGGGGATTTTAATGTGTATCTGTGCAACAATCATGGTAAAGGTATCTGTGGGCTTTCAGACGAGCACGACGTTCCCTTGGCCCACTTCACTCATAATGCAGTAGGTCACGCATTAAATACTTGTATTTTTACATTAGAACTCGAATTCGCTAATACCCTAGTGTGTCCCGCTGTAGAGTTCAAAACGACCTTTCATGGTAGAGGTGCTACCACAACCATCGATTTTATTTTATGCTCTCAATCTTTAAAACACCGATTGAAGCAATTTACAACTGGCACCGACCCTTCAAGTGACCACTACCCAAATAGCATAACCATAGCTCTAAATTCACCATCTCCAGCCTGCACAAAAACAAGCTTCTTGGTGCAGCACTCTCTGGAGATGAATAAAACCAATGGTTATACTGTTAAGTGGACGACGATCAATCCCGCAGAGATCACCAGTAAGATCATTGAAAAAACCCTTCCTCTCATCTACCATTGTTTGGAGACGTCATCTTCCCCAAAGCTGATTCTTTCCAGCTTCACCAAAATATTAGAAGCCATCAGACAAGAGCTCACCCGTTCTCATAAGACTCGCATCAATGATAAGGACTCAAGAGGGTGGATTGATTTCCGCTGCCGTAAAGCGCAGCGTGCATTGAAAAACGCACTTCAAAATAAGACCAGGGACAAGCCCCAAATTGCCTCCTTGAGGAAAAATTATAAGATGGCACAGCAATCCCGTAAACGGGAAATAAAAAATAATCTCTGGGCCCAATTACACCAGAGTACTTTAACCAAGGACTCCACCATGTTCTGGAGAACAGTCAGGGCTCCTTTCCTAGTTGATGAAACTGCAATACAGCATCTAGATGTGGCAGTACCTGCTGATAAATGGGTAGCACACTACTCGCAGATTTTCGCGGATTACCCCTTGACAACTGAGTCACCTAGACCAGAGGCGGAAGCTCCTACTAGTAATAACATCTTCCCCATCGACCTCCATTTTGATCTAGAGGAGATAATTACAGCACTGACCGCCTCAAAGACCGGTAAGGCGCCCGGCCCAGACGGGGTTCCCTTAGACATATTTGTGAGCAATATAGATCTCTGGTCTCCAATTGTCATGCAGGTTATGTCTGCAGTCACCCAGATTGGCCCTCTTGACTCTTGGTCTACGTCTGTGCTCCTGCCCATTTTCAAAAAGGGAGATCGGGACAATCCAGCCTGTTATAGGCCCATCTCCCTTTTGGACTCCCTCGGCAAGGTAGCTGGGAGACTAATTCTGGAGCGATTAAGGGACTGGTCTACAGAGAATAAGATCTTAACAGACCTACAGTTTGGGTTTCAGGAGGGCTTGGGCACCGTGGAACAGGCCTTAAATCTGACTCTACTCATAGGCAAATACGTAGGGGCCAAAGGTGGTAAACTTCATCTAGTCTATGTGGATTTGAGTTCCGCATTCGATTGCGTGATTCACTCCAAGTTATGGGCGATCTTGAAGCATCTGGGCATCGATCTCGCACTGTTGAATTTTCTCCGAGAGCTATACTCGGACGCAAAAGCCTGTGTGAGATACGGTATTAAAGGGGAGCTTACTGAATCCTTTAATATCGAAAAAGGCGTAAGGCAGGGATGCGTCCTTGCTCCATTCCTATTTAACATCTATACTAACGGACTGGAGCAAGCGATGTTGGTTGACAGCAAAGATTTACCCTGCATAAACTCCCGCCCTATTCCTGCATTACTGTATGCAGACGATTCAGTTATCCTAGCAAGGACACCGAACCAGCTTCAGATCCAACTAGATAAATATTGCGAATTTATGTCTTCTCTTGGTCTCAAAGTCAATAAATCTAAGACTTTCGTTATGAACATCGGGAAGAGAGCCCAAAAATGTAAACCTCTCCTTATTGAGAAGACTAGATTAGAAACTGCCACTACCTATCCGTATCTAGGTATCCTTATCGATAATCAACTGTCCTGGAAACCTGCGATATCCAGTAAAAAACTGCAGTTCCAACGCACAACATCTGCACTGACCTCGTTCTCTAGGAAACTGGGTAAGCCCGCCCCTACTGTACTTTTGCAGATTTACCAAGCCAAATGCATGAGTGTGGCAACATATGGTGCCGGAGTCTGGGGCTATGTGTCCACTGACGAGTTACAAGTTATAGAAAATTGCTTCCTGAAATACATATTAGCCCTCCCCCGTAGTGCTCCTACTTTCGGCACCCATGCGGAACTCGGCCGGGAGTATCTGACTGATATCATTAGCTACCAGCCGATTCTACTATGGCACCGTATATGGACTAAGGAGCAATGTCATCTAACCAGGTCACTAATATCTGACTGTCTCTCTTTGTCCTATTGGAAAAAGATTCCCTGGCTGCTATATGTATCGAGATTTTTAACAGATTTGAATCGCCCTGCATTTTTCACTGACCCTGAATCCTTATCGGATATATCCAGAAAATCCTTGAAAAAGCTTTGTGCTGATCATTTAAATGATCTTCGTTTGTGTTCTGAACTTGTCAAAAAATCAAATGTTCATTTAACGATGGTCCAATCTCCTCATGGCATTCAATTGTATTTATCTTTTTTTCTGTCAAATTATGAGAGGTATGTTTTAACCAGATTTCGGTTTGATCTATTTTATCGTCTTGTTTCACTGCCTGTGCCCTTAGTCTGGTCACGGGAACTACCAAACTGTCCTTGCGACGGTCTAACTTGCCAGTCAACCCTGCACGTAACCTTTTTCTGCGGTTTCTACAAGTCTCCGCGGAAACGATGGCTGGTTCCTTTGCTTCGAAACTTAGGGCTGAGAAGATGCAGACCGGCTCTTTTGGCACTTCAATATCTGGATACCCCGTATATAGCCAAAACTGTAGCCTGCTTTCTTAAAGCCTGCTTGAAAACTCATTCTCAACTATTGGCAACTGTTTCTTAAGATTTTACTGATTACTTGGCTACTATTCCTGTATATAGAGTGTTAGCGTTTACTCCTAATTGTCTGCTTTCCTCAACAGCTATTGAACAAACTGATTTTTACTGATTACCGTGTTAATATTTTTGTACTTAGAGTGTTAGTGCTTACACGTAAAATGCGTCACTTTTTAAGCAGCCAATGAGCAAACTGATTTTTATAATGTTGTAATCCTTTAAATGTACTTTTTATGATTGTAAACTCAATCGAAATAAAGTATTTTATTATATTATATTAAACAGATCCGGGCGTCACCGCTGTATGCGTCTGAGAAGTTGGGCTCTCTCTGGACCTCGAAGGGCTTCGAGAAATGGGACATGATAGGCATCAGTAAAGTGGGGGATCTCTGGTCGAGGGGAGGACTTAAAACATTCGAGATGCTGCAGATGGAGTTTCAGTTGCAGGGCAGTGAATACTTTCGGTACCTGCAGGTCCGTCATGCACTGGGCTCCGTCTTCCCAGACGTCGCCTCCATCCCGGAGTCTTCCCCCCTGGAGGATAGAGTGCTAGATGGCCACGTCCCAGACAGTACGATCTCCCTTATTTATAAAAAACTGATTAATGATCGCTCGGGCTTGCTGATTGGCCTCCGCGAGGCTTGGGTTGCCGACGGTCTGGAGTTGGACGATGAGGACTGGATCTCCGCGGTGGCCTCTCCGAAGGAGGTGGCTATACCGGCTCGCCTTCGCTTCGTCCAGCTTAAGATACTCCACCGGGTCTACATGACGGGGCCAAGGCTTCAGCGTATGGGCTATACGGAGGATGGATTGTGTAAGCGTGGTTGTGGTGCCTTGGCGACCTTCCTGCATATTTTATGGGAATGCCCGAAGGTGGAGCGATTCTGGCGCGGTGTGCACGAGGTCCTGCGAGTGGTTACGCGTGTTGCGCTGCTGCCTGAAGCGAGGAGATGCCTGTTGAATGTGTGGGAACCAACTGACTATTCGGCTCCGCAAACGTGGTGGGTGACTCTGGGATATATGATTGCTAAGCGTGATGTTGCGCAACTGTGGGGATCCCAGAACCCCCCGGCGGTGTCGGCCTGGAAAGAACACATGGACTGGTGCATGTTTCGAGAAAAGGTGGTGTATGTGGCGAGGGGTAAGCCTGGGACATGGGTGAAAGTGTGGGGCCCCTGGAACGCCTACCGTGGGAGTATTTGCGCGCCACCGTTGCTGCCTGCTGCCTCACCAGCCCCGTCCCCTTAGTTGACTCCTTCCCCCAGCCCCGGGCACAGGGTTCCCCCAGTCCTCGCTCTGTTCCCCTTCCCCTCTCTGGACTCCTCTGGATAGTTGGGGTTCCCCACTTGGGGAGCACGTGCTGCTACTTTCGACTGTGGGTAGCCTTGTGGGTGTTGTTTTCTTGTTGTTTGTAGAAAATGAAACCGTACGGTGGGGTATTACGGCTGTGGCCCATGATGTTGATAACTCCTGCTTATGCTCCTCTGTAACGCCAAGTGTTCAATGAACGTATGTCATATGTTTCTGCCATTCCTAGCGGCCGGCCGGAAGGTTGTGGGCCCATATTTGTATATTCTTGAGATTTGTAATAAACGGTTTAAAAAAAAAAAAAAACAAAAAAAAAAACAATGAAGGTTTCAGTTTAACTCCCCCTTCACCAATCACATGCCCAAAGTAAGTCACACTAACACAGTCAACTCTTTACTATCCAGTTTTCCTAACACCTTCTACAATCTCTTATTGTGCCTTGTTCTTTTCTCTTCAAAGACTAAAATATCATCCTGAAACAACATCACTCCACTCTCTCACCCAAATAACTTGTGCATTAGGCGCAGGAAAATGGCCACTGTCGATGCCAGACCAAAGGGCATACCTTTAAATTGGAAGCATCCAAAAGGTGTGATAAAGGTTGGGAACTTCCTAAACATCAGCATGAGAGAGACCTGATGGTACACAGCCAAGAGGTCTACAGTCGAGAGCCATGTAGCCCTTTTCAAGCACAACACCATCTCTGTGATTTTTGGTACGGGAAAGCGATCAATGACAATATTATTGATCACGTGTTGCAAGTCGACACAGAGTCGATCTTGCCATTGCCATGGAGAGCTATCACCACCAGGAAGATCCTTTCCGAACTCAATATTGGTTTGATTTACATCCATTTTCGTGCAAGTCTACACAGAGTCGTATCTTGCCATTGCCACGGAGAGCTATTGCCAATGGGGAGATCCATTCTGAACTCGCTATTGGTTCGATTACATCTATTTTCACTAGCTTGTCCAGCTCTTTCAAGACCTCCTCCCGTATCATCATTGGTACCACTTGAGCACAAGAGGTGTGGAGCGGCCAGGGCGACTGACTCCGGAATCTGGGAATCACGGTTCGATCCCCGGCGCCGGTGGCAGATTAGCCCAGCACCATGTGACTCTGGGCAATAGCTTGCTTAAACTTCCCAACGGCCCTCAGCGCCTAGAGACCCTTACGGGTGATTGTTCGCGCTTTACAAATGTGGATAATTATAATGTTGTGCTCAAGATCTTCCAGTATCCACAATTGTTTGCTGAACACCTTTGGAAACCTTTTTGCCATATCATTTCTCACCGAGTTCCTGTTCGGATACAAGACAATGTGCAGGTTAACCTGATCTTGTCATCTCAGAACGAATGGTCCTCTCTTAGCCACATATAGCTTACCTTTCATATGTTTACCCTTAAAGGAAAAGGACGACCATCTGTACTTTCCCAGAAATTGCCCTTCCAAGTAAATCAAGGTGCCTTAAAGTGGTTCTAGCCAGACTAGCTTGTTGCCAATTTGCAGTGTGCAGTTTCCTTACTCACAAGTAACGAGGAAGGTGGCTGGAATGCACAAACAGGCTTATTTATTGTGTTATCTCCAGACATACAGGAAACAAGTCTGCCCTGCTACTCTGACACAGCAGCCCCTATACAGAATGCTGGACAATAGATACTCACTAGGTCACCATCTACCACCCTCTACATTCCATGTCACTTTGTAAGCATATAAACCAGAACAACGTCTGTGTCTGAATATGTGGGCATGTATGCATTTTGTGTACGTGTATTTAGGGATGGGTGAAATAATTCCACCTTGGAAAGCACAGCAGAGAAATCTCATGCTGTCAAATTATTTCCGTGCTTGGAGTGGAATTGGACCTGGTCTGCTGATCAATGGGTGGAAAAAGATACAAAAAGCATAGTTGCTTTTTGAAGTACGGTGACGAGTTAGGCAATGTACTTACCTTAATGCTAACTACACTAAGGTAAATACAATACTTAAGTACATTACCCAGACCTTCACAGTGTACTTCAAAACACCATCCCTAGGAGAGAGGTCAGTGCGCAGAGCCTGAATGGAGGGTTCTCCTTACAGTCAGGCACCATAGTGATTCTCCTCTGCTAAGGAAGTTAACTTGAAGAGTATGCTAGGGCTGGTCATTGAAATTCAATAAATGTAACTACTATTGAGCTAATTACAATGGCCAGCCCCTGACAGTGCTAGGCAGCAGAAGAATTCCTAATTTCTTGCGTTCCTCAATGTCTGGAATTAGGAATTCTTGTTTAGCATGACATTTCTCCTGCATCCTCCCTTTTTCCAAGAAATGGCAAAATTTCCCTGCAGTTTCTCATCCACTTACCGCGGATGGGGAATGGCAATTTAGTCCACCCCCATGTTTCAAACTGCTTGCAATGTTAGGTATTATTTGGAGAGTGAACAAGCAGCAATGTGTCAGTCTGTTTAAGGAATTTCAGTTACAACTTCTCAAACAAGTATTTAATTAATTTCTATTTGCGAATTAATTTTAAAATGTAAATGTAAGTTTTAACATAATTAAAGGAGGTTTTGGTGCAAAACAACAAACCAAGATTCAACAACTGTGATTCAGCAGTACTCATATATTTCTCATTTAAGTCTATTTAGGCTAGATGTAATTATGTACTGCATTTTGTACACAAACACTTCTTGACCTTTTGTGTTTAATATATGCATTTAATAGTTTTCATCATATTTGCCACGCCGTCAATGAGCTCACCTCATTCTCACTTCAACCGACCCTGAAGGACTGAGCATCACCAGTACTCAATCACATATACCAATTTGACAGCTTTGTATTGGACAAATCTCGGGGCATATTATCAAGACAGGCGATAACATTATCGCTGCTTTAGCGGCAGAAAACTGCCGCTAAAACGGCGATAATGGGCTTGATAATATGCTCTATGGAATTCCAATTGAAGCTCAGGTTAGATGTCCTTCACATCTAACCTGAGCTTCAATTGGAATTCCATAGAGCATATTATCAAGCCCATTATGGCCGTTTTAGCTGCAGTTTTCTGCCGCTAAAGCGGCGATAATTTTATCGCCTGTCTTGATAATATGACCCCTGATGCTGAACAACTACATGGTATTCAAACACCCAAGTACTCTTCCCTGAACAAACGGATGATATTCCTTTAAACACTCATGTTTTAACTACCAGGGGGCATATCAACAACAACCGGCGATAATTAACGCTAAGCGCACTTAGCGCTAGGATAATTAATGCCGGCTAGCGTGGATTTTTATCGCTGAGATAGTGCGCTATTAGCAGCGCTTATCTCAAAAGTGATAAAAATCTTAGCACTAACTGCCGAACGTGAGATTATCGCTGGAAACCCAGCGATAATCTCACGTTAGCTTGTTGATAGGGCCTCACAAACTTAGCCATGATATTCACCTTCCATAGGATATCATGGCTAAGTCAGTCCTGAAGCAGGCGTAAGGAAAGTATCGATAACAGGGGTTATCGCTACTTTTCCTGCCGCTATGCCCCTTTGCATCTCATTAGAGATGCAAAGGTGGGTGTTAGGAATCCCCACGCTAAAGCAAGGTTTCATGCGTTAGCGTGACCTTGCTAATTAGGCGATAAAATTATCGCTGCTTTTCGGCCAAAAACGGCCGCTAAAGCGGCGATAATTTATTATCTCCTCCTTCTAAATGTGCCCCCAATTTTGCAGGCTCTCTACCTTATATAAAGTTATTTTCTCCGTTTTGTCAACTCAGTGCTTGCCACAGCAATACCGGCGTTAAACTGGCAATTGCATAAATGGAGAACTCCAAATCAATCGTTTACAGTGACTTGCTACCTGTATTACTAATCTGGATAACACAATTGGTATTTTGCAACATAAGGTGTATTCCATATCAAATTCAATCTCTATCAACCCTTCTTCTTGCAGTTGAACCCTGATATTTGACAAATTGTGCACTTTTCAAGATGTTAAAGCAACTTTGGAGAGAGGTTGTGACGTATCAGCCAGCGCGCAAATGCCAGACCACTGTAATGGTGGCCGCGCCCCTTTCATGAGATGCTGCTCACCGTATTCAGGTTACAGTTAGCAACGTCTAAAGGAAGGGACGAAGCCAAAATTAAAGTGAAAGCGCGGTATGGGGTGCTTTCACCCCCAAAAATATAATAATAATTAAAGAAAGGTTCTGTAGCGTGACCGCTAAAATGAAAGTAGACCACGCTGTCAGTTAAATACATCAATAAATACTAACTATATAAAAGTGGGCGGCGTGCTTCGACGTCGTGGGCAGAATAGGGAAGATCATTAAAGAAAATAGTGCTCACCGACTACATAAAGCAGACCGTATAACACAATTAAAAATTCTAGTCCTTATGGGATGTTGTAAATGCAGACAAAGCGGTACCAAGGAAGGACTACTGAGGCTATTGGCGAATAAAAAGCAGCGATTTCGAAAGGGCAATAACAGGAGCCAATTAAAAAGATGAGGGGGAAATGGGCTAAGCTTTTATTCCATACCTCAATGCAGCATGCCTTGCAGAGCAGCGCATGCACTGCCCAGGCCCAACCTAAAAATCAATGTGTCTTTGTGTAATTAATGTAACTGGTGCTCATGTAAAGCCCTCCAATAATTTCAGGATGAGTTTGCGCTATACAAAACTGCAAAACAAAAACTTAAAGCCTTTCCTAAGTCAAACAACTTCTCAGGCATATTTCTCACAGAAAAAATCACTGAAAAGGTTGTAGGTGCCGGTTTCATCTGTTTTTTACTCTGTACAGAGAGACAAAGACACAACCAGTTCTCTAGGTATAATAGTGGACGCTAGTAATCAGGGCACAATCCAATCAAATGGTTCCCAAAACCCACCTGACAGTAACTCGGACCTGGCAACATGCCCTTTAAGCAGAAAAGAAAAAGCTTTAAAATCAACAAAAATTCGAAGAAATAAAACAATCAGATCTACCTATAGTGAGCCAGACCCTGCAGGGAACCAGGTATATCCAATTTTCGAAAATAACCTGAACAAAAACTTATGCTGTTTAATACTTCAAATTACTCCTTTTCTTCTTCTGGCTCTAATTCTTTGGCCATCATTAGAAGCAAAATCCCCTGGCAAACTTAACTTTCCATCAAATCTCATAAGTCTCACATCCACATATAAATGCACGGCCCAAAGGTTATGTTGTTTAAATATCTTTATCATTTTATTTTTATTTTCAATAAACAATTCTCTCATTTGATCAAATATTTCTCAATGTTTAGAGCTTGTTTTCATAAACATAGGCATATGTAAATAATCAATTTCAAAGTATTTCATTCAGTACACATTCATACATCAATACACATATTAAAACATTGGAACTATATCAACATTGGTCTTGAGCATTTTCATAAATTCATTCAATATTTACCCATTTCAGAATTTTTATTAAACCATTATTTTGTCTGTATAAATTCAAGTGTAATGGAAAAAACTAAATTTTCACAGAATATTGTGGCTTAGATTCAATCTCTTCAATGCTTGTTTCGGCTTCAAGTGCCTTCTTCAAGAATGCAACAGTTCAAGAACCCACTCTGGTTCCCATGACCATCAGAAAGGGTGATATGTCACACCCTGTATACTTTATACAGAATTCAGCCAAAGCCACTAAAATGAGATGGGGGACCAGCAGAGGTCCTAGTTGCACGAGCACTGCAGGGATCCTTCAGTGGGGAGCGAACAGCCCCCAAAAGGTACACAGAAGTATAAATTACACTCACTCAGATTGCTTCATTCTCTAGCAGCAGAAACTCCTCTATCGTTTCAGCAGGATCTGGACAACGTAGGTGCCATTGCAATATGAGGTGTGACATATCACCCTTTCTGATGGTCATGAGAACCATAGTGGGAACGAATGAGCTTTGATGGAAGGACAAGGCTGCCGGGAGATATTCCTTCTATTGATAGTTTTGGCCTGCCCTAGGAACCTTAAAGTAAAGCAGCGGATCCTGTTCTTAATATCTGGTGCTTTGGCCTACACAACTACTGAGGCATCTCAGCTTCTCAGTTTCGCTGACATCAATGTAGGGTATCTTACATGCCCAAAAAACGGGAATATATTTTACAGAGTTCATCATCACAATTAAAGGGAGACATAGATAATTCCTTTGTTGCCAGTGACAGAACACTGGTTATAGCAACAAGTTCTCAGAGTTCACCTCTATTGCCATAAAGAACAAATCTTACTAGCCATCGGATTAGGCCCCTAGTGATTTATCCATTAATCAATTCTTAATCACACCATATCCACCCAACATTAGCCGGGCTCTATCGACTGCGGTCACCAAGCAAGATCAAAGAACTGGCAATAATGAGGTCCAAAGACAAACCTACAGCCATCATCTGGCAAAACCATTGAATGAGGCGAATGTGACAGGGAATACTTATTCCAACTAACCACTAGGCTCAGCTACAAGGCCAATTGCTTACTGCCAATTATCTGGAAGAAAAATCCACCACCAGCACAGTGATCTTTTCTCCAAAATACATGTCAACAGCAGTAATATTCACCATCTTCTTCATCACATTCCAGAATTGGCATCTTTTACCTCATGCAATCATCCTGCTACTAACTCATGGACCATTAACTTAACAAATTCTGTTAAGGATCTAGAGGCACAGGTCTGTCTTGGAATCGGAAGATGGTGGACGCATGAGCCCGCAGCTTTGCGCCTGCCAATTTGACATCATTCAGCATCTGTGTCAGGGTGGCCCCTTTTGTCCACAGGGTCTGCCCTAGACTCTGATGCACCAATGGAAAGACGGATCAGAAGCTGAAACACCAACATTCCTGCAGGAACCAGGGATCGGCTGGGATTCCCGGTCTTGGCTTTGCCAAATATGATGGCGGCAGCGATGTGGTAACTCGCCTCAGGGCCAATTGGGACTTCCCTGAGGGGGCTGGACACAAGCAGGTGGAGGGGTGCACTACGGATCCACGAGAAGAGGAGTGGAGTGGTCCCACCCACATGCAGCATTGTGCCTGAAAGGAGGTGGGCAGCATCCGCGGTGATGACAGCTGGAGCTGTGCAGGTTGGTGACGTGAGGCGTGGGGGCCTGACATTCACTGGAGAGATGAAGAGGCCGGTGACACCCAGTGGAGTGATCACATCTGACCTGCCGCTGTGTGCGGGCAGCACCCACCATCTGCCACGGGGTATCTTGAGGTGGCCGTAGAGAGTGCGGTGATGGAGCACCCAGCACTGTCTCGACTGGAATACACATGGATGTGGTAAACCGCACCTTTATTGACTGCCTTCAGACCCCCCTGACAGCTGCAGCTGCAGTGGGCATTATTCTTGAACTGGTGAAGGTGCTCTGGCACTGCTGATCCACTGCCCTCGTGGGACTTGATAGGCTATGATTGGAGTGATGGGAAGCGTCTGGGGGTTGTGGCTCCCCTGGACACATGGAACAATTGGGCCCAGTTTGGGGCCTGGGGAATAAAGTGGTGCTTCAATGATTTGGGGTTAAAGGGCCCTACATTGTACGGCAGCCTAGGCCCTGATATCGGCAGCATGATCTATTGCTGTGACTGCATGGTAAGCCAATAAGGACTGGCGAATACCTGAGTTAAGCAAGCCCAGCTAGCATTAACTGGCCTTAGGGCATTCTCTGAGCACCCCACCTGGGGTGGGCGCAGACACCTCTGCCCCTTATACTTTGCTTGGTGGCCAGATGTTAGACCTGGCATCTTTTGGCGTGTTTTCCCTGAGTTTTTGCTTTCTGCCCTCCCGGTTTTGACTGTTTTTGCTGGCGTACTGTTGCTGCGCACTTTTCGCACTGCTGACAGCCGCAGCCCGTGCAGGGAGTTCTGTGGGGCAGAAAGGCGGGGTGGGGCAGGGTGGGGGGGTTCTAAAAACCGGAATATGGATAATTGCAGGTAAGTAAACAATAAAATAAATAAAACGAATTTCGTAGCACGCGCTGCATCGTATTTTGCGATGCAGGGCGCGGAACGAAATTCGTTTTATTTATTTTATTGTTTACTTACCTGCAATTATCCATATTCCGGTTTTTAGAACCCCCCACCCTGCCCCTCCCCCGCCCCGCCTTTCCGCCCCACGGAACTCCCTCCATGGGCCGCTGCTGACTGCTGATCAGTGGTAAAGTGCAAGTGCTCCTGTGGTAAAGTATGTTATGGATTGGCATCTGACAGCTCCTTTCACTAGTCGACTTTCCCGAGGACCGCAGAGACGTCTTTTCTACTCTCACAGGAAGACTGTGTTGATTAATATTCACCGCCTTGAAAAAGCCCACGGCCAATGGGCCACTAGGGCGAAACACGTGTCGGCTTTTGTTTTTCTCTTCGCAATTTGAAATTTTTGCGCTCCTTTGATAAAAAGATAAATAAAAACAACACAAATGATCTTCATTCGAGCAATGTCTCTGATATTGATTATCCACTGACGTGGACCAATTAAGAAGGCACTACCCTCCATCGTTTTCTTAACCTAAACTTTTCAATGGCTCTTGGGTGTAGCCATTTACAAGGACTGTGCCACATATAAAATTGGGCCCTAACAACTGCAGCGTCGCAAGTCCAGAACTTTCCACGCATACAGCAACCTATGTTATGGATTGGTGTTTCCATGATTGGCTGTTTGGTTTTCTTGTCAGCCCCTTGTAAAGTGCACTGAGTGTGCCAGGGCCTGGGAACCAAATGCTACGCGTGGGCATGCAGCACGTATTGTGCCACCCATGTGAGTAGCCTGGAAAAGGTACCTCAGACCTGCCATTGCAGAGTCTGCACGCAGTTTGTAACTGTCATGTTGACTTGGCCTGTGCACACACTGGCCAGTCCCTAACCTTCCCTTTTCTTACATGTCAGGCACCCCTAAGGTAGGCCCAAAGTAACCCTGTGTGCAGGGTGCAGTGTATGGGAAAGGTAGGACATGCCCTGGTGTGTGTGGCATGTCCTGATAGTGAATTACAGGCCATTTCGTTTTCCACTATTGCAAGTCTATCTGTTCCCCATAGGACAGAATGGGAAGTTTGTTTATAACATCTTATAAACATAACTGGCCCTGGGAACTAGGTGGGAAAATAACATTTAGTATGCCTGAACTCAGAATCTAACGATGCATCTTTTAGTAAAGGTGATTTTTAATACCACTTTTAGGAAGTAGGTATTTTCTTGCGCAGTCATCCCGTGTGCCTCTGCTGGAATGTGGATTGCCTGTCTGAGTTTCGGATGACAGATGGCTAGGAAGCAAGGGTGGCACCCGATAGTCTAGGTAGGTCAGGAAAGGGCTGAATAGACCTGGGCTGCGATGGGGGAAGATGGAGGAGATTTCCTTGCACCTCAAAGGGCCTGGTCTGCCTCTGACAATGCCGTCTCCACCCTCTGCCGGGACATCACACCAGAGAAGGCAGAACTGGTTCTGGCTGGGCACAGACACCCTCTGCCTCGAGGATCAAAGGGTTTTTGTATACAAATACTGGGGCCCAGACCCCTGAACTTTAGAACTCTTTTGGATCAAGAAGACTGCAAAGAAGAAGAGCTGGAGAAGCTGTGGGGAGGGACTATCACTTTGCTGTGTGCTTTGCTGTGTTGGCCCACAGCGGCTGCATCTGTCTTGGGCAGTGAAAGGACCGGACTGAACTCCCTGCAATCTACTTTTGTGAGTTTTTCCAAGGGCTTGAGGTTGAAATTGCCCCCTGTTCAAGAAGTCTCAGGAATAGCTAAGACTTCAAGCTCTTCTGCCCTCAGCACTGGGAACTGTGGGATTTGTGCTGCGACATAAGGAAAGCAACTCAACAACGTCTACGAAGTCGGTGCCGATTCCGTGTCCTGAAAGCACTGCAGAGGGCACCGCCGCAATGCCTCACCGTGACCCTGGTCTCACCAACAACGCCTGCTGATTCTGCCACCGAGCCGCTGCTCACACTGCGACCTCTGGGCATCACCCTCCGCACCACCTCGCTTCACGCCAAAGCCTGGGCACTGCAGAGAGCTCTGCTGCAACACTGCACTGCGACCCTGATCTCATCAACGACGCCTGGTGATGCCGCCACCAAGCCGTTGCTCGCACTGCGACCTGTGGGCACCGCACTCCACACCGCCTCGCTTCACAACGATGCCTTGGCCTCCCCGATGCCGCCGCTCCACACCGAAATTGATGTCGCTTTGTGCACTGTGGTTCGAGGGCATCGCTCGTAAAGTTACACGACGCACCGCACCCATCCCGTACCGCAGCCTTGACCTACCAACGCCGGCACCATCGACTCCCGTTCATCAGCCAACAACAGCGCCTCAGTAACGATGACACCGCTGCTTGTACCGTGACCTGCCAGCACCGTGATGAGCACCGCCTTCACCTCGCACCGCGATCCTGGTCTCACCGACGACGCCATCTGACACCGCAACCAAGCCGCTGCTCGCACCGTGACCTGAGGGCACCACATGCCGCACCGCTGCAGTTCGCACCGCAGCAGCCAATGCCTGCCGACGTCAGCCCTCCTGATCCCAACAGAAAGGAGCTCGACCTGCAATGCAAGTGACTTCAAGGGCCTCAGTGCCCTGCATCTCTAACAGGTACTGTTTGTGGGTCTTCCTGACACAGTAGCTGGTCCGCGACGCCGCGACCAGCCTGAACTGTCTGGATTTGTTTGCTCACGATGCCGAGATAGCCCTGGACGGAGCTATCAACATCAAGGAACTGTTTTTAAAGTGTATTATGGATTCTTCTCGTTTTTGGTCTTGTATATAAAAATATTGGCTATTTTTCTAAACTGGTGTGGTGTCCTTTTGTAGTGCTTACACTGTATTACTGTCGGTTATGTGCAAATGCTTTACACACTGCCTCTACGATAAGCCTGACTGCTCGTGCCAAGCTACCAAGGGGGTGAGCAGGGGTTATTTTAGGAGTGTAACTCCCTTATCCTGACTAGGAAGACGGGTCCCTACTTGGACAAAGGTGCAAGCCCTTGCCAACCAGAGACCCCCATTTCTAACACCAGACCTGTGGATGGGGAGCCCACTTTTTGGAGGAGAGGCTTGATCACCTCTGCGCTGATTTTATGGATTGCTTTCCAGGTCGGACCCTAATGGGAGTACTGCTGCCAGATGGGCTCCTTAAATTCCAGGTGCCCACCTGGCTTGCAGACATTGGCTGCTGTGGGCACTACATACTGTAGGGGAGCGAACTATATGCCTCAGAAAACATGGGCAAAACTCGGGCAAGGTTCCTCCTAAGGTGGATGGTGCCTCATACAAGCAAGTACTGGAGAAACCAGACCCAAGACCCCAGAGGACCCTATTCAGTCACAACTAAGCAAAATTCTGAAAGCAATAGCTACAGTGCACCTGGACATTAGCACGGTGTCGGTGGGGTTGGGGCTGTTGAGAGCGGAACATTATAAGCTAACAGGAAGACTGAAAGTGGTGGAAACCTCGATCACAGATCTCCAGCCCGCAGAGCAGTCATTTTCGCACCAAGTTCAGGAACTTTCTGAAAGAGTCTGCACGCTGGAGTACTGGGTTGAGGACACAGAAGACGCAACAGACAGAATAACATACAAGCGGTGGGGCTGCCTGAGGGGACAGAAGGAGGCAGTTTGATCACTGAACCATGGCTTAAGACAGTTGTAGCACTGGAAGGCTAGTCCGCCTTCTACATGCTGGAATGAGCGCATCGAGTCCTGGCATGCCTACCGGCACCGGGCCGTTCCCCCGCCCAGTGGTGGCAAGCTCCTCCACTATAAAGATAGAAATGTGATCCTCCAGAGGGCGTGCTCTGAGGAACCATTTGTGGTGGATAACTGCAAGGTTTCTATATTCCCGGATTACACAGCGGAGGTGCAACAGAGATGGGCCTCCTTCCTGGAAGTTAAAAGAGCTCTAGGTGTAGATGGTCTGCAGTACTCCTTGGTATTTCCTGCCAGACTCCGGATAATCTTAGATGGAACCTTGCATTTTTGTGAGGACTCCAAAGAAGCCTTTGGAATGGATGAAAGCGTACAGGTCTGGACAGCCATTACTTTTTTGTTTTGAAAATATTTATAAGCATTTTTGTAAAAATTCATCACAGGAACAATAATGATAATAGCATTCAACATGTAACAGGACAGCCATTTCTGAGGATTGAACCTGCCCCAGACCACAGAGGTGGAGGATGAGGAAGAGAACCCAGAGAGGACCCCGTGGGGGGACACCCGAGGAACCAAATCTTTCCTAAACTGAACAGGAAAGAAAGGATTTCCTACCCTTCAGGCAGTGGCTTAGATTGTGGGATCACAAGAGGCCGCCTCTGCAGCCGGCACTCCTTCTGTAAAGCCATCAGATGGTCCGACTCAGACGCCTCATGGGCAGATAGTCTAGCAATGCCAAAAATAACTCGGAGAAACTCAGATGGGAACTTTGTCATGGAGCCATAGTTGACGGGAACTCATACATCCTTGCACTGTGATGGGTGATACGCCCCGAAGTTGTTGCTAACCTGGGCCAGCAGAGACAAGGTGTACAATCGCTGTCTCTGGACTGTATCCTAGCCCCTCCCAGATAGTCTAGCCCTGGGACTTGTGGAGACTTTACGATAATGAAGTTGCTGGGCCTACAGTTTGGGTGGCTGGCTGTTGTCATGCTGCTCTTGGGATGGGGAGTTTTTGTTTGTAAGGATTTTTGGTTGCTATTTTTTGCAATGTTTGCAGGGAACGTTGTACGATTTCTGATGGTGAGATTCCAGATTGGCAGGGGTGGTGTGGGAGGGGGTAAGATGACACTTGTATGATCCTGTATGGCGGCCGCACCTTCAATGCTAAAATGTTTGTCATGGAATATTAGAGGGATGGAGTCAGCTGTTAAGCACCATAACATAATTAGATACGCAGACGGGGGATCCAGGTGGCCATGTTGCAGGAGACACATCTTACATAAAGCGCGGTGGAGAGATTGCGCTGTAGATAGAGGGGACAGTTATTTACTACTTTCCACTCTGGATCGTTCCTCCCCCTTGACTACTCCTTTTATTCTTCCATAGACCAGTTGCATATGTGGCTGGATGCCTTTATGTGCTCCCAGAGACTCATTCATCCTATAAGACACACTGAATACCTGGGGAGCACATTCTCTGACTACAGCCCCCTTTTGTTTGACTTTACACCCATGGGGGAACACTCACTGGTCCCCTTTGGAGGCTTAACCCACTACCCACAGAGGATACGTGCTTCCATAAAACCCCAGGGAATGTCATAGATGGCTACTTTGATGCCAACACGGATTCAGTGTCCTCGAGGCAAATAGAATGGGAAGCATTTAAGGTGGTGGTACGAGGACACTGTTTGGGACAATCGATTGGAATAAAGAGTGAAGTGCATAGAGAACGTGGGGAACTCGAGGTCAGGCTACATGGCCTTGATAATGCTCAGGAAGGGAGGCAGCAGACTCTGAAAACCTTAGGGTGACACATGAGCGCTAAAAGGTTACATTAGAAAAGCTCGGATGGCATGACTATAGAGGTTACCTCTCTAAAGTGCAGGAAGAAGAGAGATGCCTGGGCAGGCTGCTGGCATGGCTTATTAGGCAAGAATCATCAGGGTCACTGATTACACACATTACATTTAGAACTGGGGACTCTATATATTTGCCTGAACCCATTGATGCCCTGTTTTGGGATTACTATAAAGGTCTATGTGACTCACCTCCACTCGCCCCACCAGGGGCCCAGGCACATTTTCTAGCCACACTGCAGTTACGGAACTAGATCAACAAGCGAGAGAGGCACTTGGAGGCCCGGTGTCGGCTCAGGAGATATGTATGACTATTAAGAGTATGGCCACTGGCAAAACCCCAGGCCCAGATATACTCCCTGAAGAGTTCTATTTAGTTTATGCCCCGAACCTGACCCCCCGACTTGAGGTTCTGTATGCGGAGTCTCTACACGGGATGCGGTTGTGATTCCCCACCCCAAATTAAATATCCAAGGTTCCCACGCTATGGATTTTTGCTCCCTCTCTGTGCTAAATATGAACTTTATGCTCCTTAGAAAAACATTGGCTCCTTGTCAAATTCTGTACATGCCCACTCTTATACATGAGGACCAAAATGGGTTCATCCCGGCAAGGAATACATCATTCAACCTCCGGAAGCTATACTCTGTGTTTTACCACCCGGCAATGAAATCCTTTCTGCGCGCAACCTTACTGTGTGTAGGCCTAGAGAAGGCTTTCAATATGATTAGATGGGATTTTCTGTTTGAACTCATGAGAAGAATGGGCTTGGGAGATGGTTAAATTAAGTGGGTTAAACTTTTTCATGAGACACCCCGTGTGCGATTCAAAACTGGCAGAACAGATTCTTCACTGTGCGAGAATTTGTGGGGTAAGAATCAGGGATGCCCCCTATGCCCACTCTTGTTCGCGTTGGCTATTGAACCTCTACTGGAAATTATTAGGTGGCGAGGGAGGGGTCTGGCACTGGATGTTAGGGAGTACCTCCAAGGGGGGCTTGCTGGTTGTTACTCACTAACTCACCCACTATCATCATCTGTAACTTTCTGGATCAAAAGAAAAGGTGTGTGCTTCTTCATAGAATTCTCAGAGGTGAGAAAAGGAAAAACAGTGAAAAACATGTGTAAATGCACTATCAGTGCTTGTCTCACTAGAGTGCCCACTGGTCCCCGTGAGAAGAAATGCAAATCTCAAAATTTAAAATGGGGTACGACTCACTTGCTGAACATAATTTTATTTGGTGCCGTGAGCGTCCTCAATTAAAACAAGCATTGAAAATGCAATAGGTCTCGCCTTTGATTAAGTTAAAGCCATTTGCTTTGCTAATGGTAATGTATAGCAAAGCAAATGGCTTTAACTTAATGAAAGGCAAGACCTATTGCATTTTTAATGCTTGTTCCTATTGGTCACAGTTACAGTGTCCAGGTGCTGAACGCAGATTCTACACGATATACGGGACACACAACTTAGGGGCATATGCATCAACCAAACTAATACCAATTCCTTAATAGCGAAAAATAAGGAATCGCCATTAAGGAATCGGTAATTGGCATGCATCAACAGATTCGGTTAAATTTAGCGATTCCTTAAAAATCGCTAAATTTACCGATTCCTTAATAGCGGGGCACGCAAACGGCCCCACTAGCAAATAGCGAGTTCGGTAATACAGATTTGGCTAATAGCGAGTTCGGTAATACCGAATTAGCAATTACCGAATCGGTAATAGCGAAATCGCAAATTGCCGCGTCGCTCCGGGAACAGGCTGATGACATCACCAACCAGGAAATACTGCTGCCCCACCCACATAGCCTCGACAGAGGAGCAGACAGGAGCTGGAAAGAAGGACAGGCTGTGCAGAGTGAGGCCACACAGATTCTGCCAGTCACAGCACACATCCATCATGTCGCAGGAAGTGCCATCCAGCGCTGAATCTGCACGCAAGCGCAAGAAGAAGTTTTCAGACAGGGAGCTGGAGTACCTCATCGAGGGAGTGTCCAGCAAACACGACCGCCTCTTTGGCAAGCTGTCCCTCAAGGTGCCTGAGACCGAGAAGCGGCGCATCTGGCAGCGCATCCGTGAGAGGGTCAATGCGGTTGGCGTCACTAGCCGCAGCATCGACGACCTGAAAAAACGGTGGTATGACCTCCGGAAGCGCGCAAAAGAGAGGATTGCTGAGAGGCTCCGGGAGGCAAGAAGGACTGGAGGCGGAACAAGCACTGCACCATCCAACACAGCCCTGGAGGACCTCGTGGAAGGGACGATAGAGCGGGAAGCCGTCGTGGGGGTGATCCAGATGGATACGTCCGGCGCAGCCACAAGTGCCCAAGGTAAGATGCATGCCTGTGCCACACCCAGCATAGCGTAAATCCATACCCATGCCCCCAGCCCAATCTCACTGTGTCTGCAGCTCTGGCACAGACAGTTCCACACATGACACTACTGCATCTTGGGAGTTGTAGTCTAGTCAGCCCAGAGTGCAGGTACAGGCGTAAATCCTCACACAACACTTATTTTGTACATGGCTGTAGACTGTTCATTTGTTGGACCACAGAGGGACATTGATGGGTACAACACTATGTAGGTGTAATCATCCCACTAATCATGCACTGTTTCACACACAGATGCATCACCTGGGGACTCTGACGACAGCGACCAGCTGATCATATCTGAGACACCCGTGGAGTCAGACCAGGAGACTGTGCAGGATGCGCACGCACCGCCAACACCTGCCACCCCACCAGCACCACCTCCACCAGCGCCACAATCATCGGCACCAGTGCCACAAGCCAAGGCACCTGCGCCACAAGCCAAGGCACCACCACCTGCGCAACAAGCAACGGCACCAGCAAGCCAGCCTGCAGCCAGTACAGCCACAATACCGCAGAGGCACAGGCACCAAGTTGCGCCCTTGCAGGAGATGGCAACCCCCCCCCCGCAATTGGCACCCACGCAGCGCACATCCACACCACCTGCTGCACCACATGGAGGCTCAAGACACGCACGGCGTCACAGGGCCCGTCGCAGTTCCGTCTCCTCAGCTGACCAGGATGTCCCAACAACCTCTGCAATTGAGGAGAGGATGCTGCGCACACAGAACCTGCAGGGAAGACATGTGGCTAGCATCAGCTGCAACATCGTGCGCCTAGCGAGGGAGATGCGCGCCATGACTGCAGCAGTCACCGACATGGGCTCCGCGGTCAGGGACATGGGCACGGCGGTCAGGGACCAGACCACTGCGGTTGCTGATGGCAATGCTCAGCTGAGGGAGGAGGTACGTGAGCTCACCCGTGCCATCAGGGAGGGCCATGAGTCCCAGAGGAGGAGTAACCGGCAGCTAATGTTGCGTTCTGCCGCCGCTACCAAGGCCATACAACGACACAGCAACTGCACCGCTGTGTTGGCACGCCGCACAGTCTCCCTGCAGGTGGACCTTGGGCACTTCTGCGGTGATGTTGCCAAGTCACTGGGACACATCACCACTGCTGTGGAACAACTTCAGAGCAGCACATGCAGTGCTGCAGCATTGGGAGGGGATGACACCAGTGAGGCTGCCTCAAGTGTCAGCAGCGTGTCACTGGCAGAGGCCAGCACCAGGCGCCGAAGTTCGCGTGCCTCCACGGGGACAGGCCGTGGTGAGGGTTTGGATGCACCTGAGCGGAGGCTTGGTGTACGTGGCAAGCGCCACTAGAAATTTGGACATGCTGCAGGTCCATGGTGGAGCAACCATGGCCATCCAATTATTCTGTTTGCACAGGCCTGACTTTAAGGAACCTTTTATTTACATTTATGCAGTCGGAGCATGATTCACAATGCTAGTTCTGTTGCACAATCCTCAGTGCTACTGTGCATTAAACAGTTGCACCCAACACCAACTTGTAATGTCTCATTTTACCCAGGGTCAAAAATGATTTTGCGTTATGTCTGTCCGCCTCCTATGGCCCTCTGCTGTGTTTGGGATGTGTGCCGGTCGTCGTTGGGCGGGTGGTTGGTCAGCCTGGGGGTCGTCATCCCTGTCCACCTCCATGGGTATCCCCCTTCTGGTGGCAATGTTGTGCAGCATTGCACATACAGCAATTATTCGACAGCATGTGTCTGGTTGGTATAGCATTGCGCCGCCAGTCTTGTGGAGGATACGGAAGCGGCTCTTGAGAATCCCAAAAGTCCGCTCTATCACATTCCTCGTGCTGATGTGTGCAGCGTTGTAGCGATGTTCCTGCGGGGTTGCTGGATTTAGGTATGGGGTTAGTATGTATTCCCGCAGGGCGTAAGCGCTGTCACCTAGGAGATAGAAGCATAGACTTAGCATTGGTGATGTACATACATGTGTGGTGTTGGTGTGGGGAAGCGTAGTTCTACTTACCTAACAGGAGTCCCTCTCCAAATTCGCCATTGAGTAGTCGCCTGTGCATTCCACTGTTGCGGAAGATGTATGAGTCGTGTGTGCTCCCTGGGAATTGTGCCACTAGGTCCGTTATGATGTTGTTGGCATTGCACACAACCTGCACGTTGATCGAGTGGTATGACTTGCGGTTCCTGAAAAGGTACTCATTTGCTGACGGAGGGCATATGGGGATATGCGTGCAGTCGATGCATCCAATCACATGTGGAAATTGTGCCACCTGGTAGAATGCCTGTTTGGTGCGGTCCAACTGCTGTGGGGTTGTGGGGAAGCTGATGTGTCTGTGGAGCATTGTCAGCATGGCATCTAGGAATTTTTGGAAGAAGCGTGACAGTGCGCTTTGCGAAACACCTCCGGCAACCGCAATTACCCCCTGGAAACTCCCTGAGGCCAGTAGGTGCAGGCTGCATAGTACCTGAACGTGCGCAGGGATTGCATTTGTCCGGTGGGTCTGGTGCTGCAGTAATGGTTCCAGGTCTGCAATCAGGCGCATGATCATAGCGCGATTGAGGCGATATTTCTGGTACACCTCGTCCTCATTCTGGCCGAGCAGGGTTATGCGCAGTCTGAACACTCGCTCCTGGACCCTTCTCCTGCGCTGTCCTGCTGCATTGATCCGCATCCTCCTTGCAAGCACGTAGAGGGCAGCCATTTTGTGGGAGCCAACAGGGTCTCCTGGGCCAAATTTAAGGGTTTAGTGATTGCCTCAATCATTTGCACATGTGGGGAATTTCTTTTAATTTTTTTTTTTTTTTTTTTGTGACTTTACCTCCAGGTTTTGATTCCCCTTATTTAGCTCTGGCAAAATAGCGATTTTTGGGATTTTCGTTATTAGCGAGTTTTGTTGCATTGGGGTGCGAATCGTTATTTGCTATTGGCAATTTCCGGGAGCTAATAGTGATTTCGGTAATTGCGAATTCGGTATTTAGCGATTCGGTAAATTAGCATTGTGGGTATTAGCGATTCGGTAACTTAGCATTTTGGGTATTAGCGATTCGGTATGTTCGAGGTTTTTATTTAGCGATTCGTTATTTGCTCGGGTTTTGGGTTGATGCATTGGGATTGGGTATTTTTCACACAATACCGGGAGCTATTACCGAATCGGTATTTTACCGACTGGATTTTGGCTTGATGCATAAGGGTGTTAGTTTTCAAATATAAGTCAGGAACGTGAGATGCGAACAACGAGGTTGAAAAGTGAAGCAATGAATAAAAAATGAATGAAGGGCATCAACTTGGGGAGGCTAAGTTGCGAGCTGATGAGCTAAAGCTGTGGCATGAAGGTCCCAAATTGAGGCATGTCCCATGCTGTTCACGTCTGAGAATAAGAGGGGATTTCACTGTCATGAAGAAGGTCTGGAGAGGAGGTCTCCAAAGGAGTTACGGGTGGTGCCATATATTAAAAAAAAAAACACCGTGCCAGCCTGCCTCAAGCGCTCCTCCCGAGCAGCCCTGCCTGCCGATCACATAATCTCCCTGTGCCTGAATGTGCCCTTGTGTAACGTAACCGGAGCTCATGTAAAGCGCTCCAATGTGCGATCATCCCCGCGAAAAGTTTTTGCCGCTTTGACCGCCGTCATCCAAAACGCAGACATCGGATCTATCATCTAGCATTCCGAGTATCTCGGCATTCCATCTTGAAAAAATCTCAGCGAATTCGTTTATATTTGGCAGTGTGCTCTAGGAAAGGTCCGTTTGGACCCAGACTCCATGTGAACCTCCTGTGGAGTTCTTTTCGGCCTAAGTGTATTTGCAACTAACACGGGAGCAATTTAGCCTGATCTTTTTCTTCATAACGGATGAATGTCTTTGCCGCTGCACGGTCGACTGTCCTGAAATTTAGATTTGGAGAGCCCTACCAAAGAGGTTTTTCACTAGGAAACATTTGCCTTTCTCTTCCTTGATTTCCACTTTTCATATACACAGGTCCCAGCCTGTGGGGGTCTGTCTGTTACGCCCTGAGGAAGGTGGTGCTCCTGGTTAGGAGTGGTTTCACCGAAACGCGCGTCGGCGTTGTTCGTTGGGCCTGCCATTCCCGCCCCTGAAACTCTCTATATACCTTGATTAATAGTTCTCTCTTACCATCTTGACTTATTATCAGAGTCCCCTGTGATCACTTCCTTGGGAATGGGCCCTTGAAAGGTTGTTTGGCTTTTGTTGAATGATTTTTTGTGATACTGTATGAATGCGAGCTGTTTGAAGTTGAATGTATGCCTGTTTGATTGGAAATCGTCCCCTTATTCCGTACCTCCTTTCTTCTCCCCCCTGCTTGGGAACCTGTTTTTTGTCTACATTTGTATCATATTTCTGTTTTTGTACAGCGTTTTAGTATGTTTTGCATGTTATTGATTTTTTGCAAAACAACATAAACGAATGCATCTAATTCCCATATTTATTTCCAAATAAAAGGAAACTATTTTCTATCTACTGTGATCGTCTTGTGTTTTGCTGCACTTGCATTTGTCTTTTTTGTTATTTTTTGCACCTCTATGTTATACCGTTCTTTTTCTATCTGAGTGCCATACCTTTTGGAGTCAAATATATGATACCTTGTACTTTTTAAATATAGGGGTAGAGTTTCTTGTGTTTTTTTGCTAAGCGCTCCAATACCTTCAGGTAGAGTTTGCGCTATAGAAATCTGCATTAAAAAAAAACACCATGCCAGCCAGCCTCAAGCGCTCCTCCCGAGCAGCTCTGCCTGCCGATCACATAATCTTTCCGTGCCTGAATGTGCCCTTGTGTAAGGTAACCGGAGCTCATGTAAAGCGCTCCAATACCTTCAGCTAGAGTTCGCGCTATAAAAATCTGCATAAAAAAAATTAAAAACACCGTGCTAGCCTGCCTCAAGCGCTCCTCCCCAGCAGCCCTGCCTGCCGATCGAATAATCTCCCTGTGCCTGAATGTGCCCTTGTGTAACGTAACCGGAGCTCATGTAAAGAACTCCAATACCTTCAGGTAGAGTTCGCGCTATAAAAATCTGCATAAAAAAAAAATAAAACACCGTGCTAGCCTGCCTCAAGCGCTCCTCCCGAGCACTCCTGCCTGCCGATCACATAATCTCCCTGTGCCTGAATGTGCCCCTGTGTAACGTAACCGGAGCTCATGTAAAGAGCTCCAATACCTTCAGGTAGAGTTTGCGCTATAGAAATCTGCATTTAAAAAAAAAAACACTTGCCAGCCTGCCTCAAGCTCTCCTCCCGAGCAGCCTTGCCTGCCGATCACATTATCTCCCCGTGCCTGAATGTGCCCTTGTGTTACGTAACCGGAGCTCATGTAAAGCGCTCCAATACCTTCAGGTAGAGTTCGGGCTATAGACATCTGCCTAAAAAACAACAAGACAATCATGGGATGCTGAAAAAAAACATCGGTCTAGCCTCCCTGGTCATCCCGACTCTGATAGTCTGATTTCAAGAGAAGAAGCTCTTTCAACCCCTGCCGCGAGCGAAAGCAACAGGCAAAGATTCCTTGAGCCATCTAAATGTAACAAGCGCTCAAAGACAACGGCCCTGGCGAGCGTCGGAAACAGGAAGGGGAGTGGCCGCCTACAATAATAAACAAGTGGGAGGGGTGGGGGAGTTTAGCAGAGAGCAGGGACTCGCAGCGTTTACCTTGCGGGAGCGAGCACGATAATTACAAACAGATGTCACCATAGCTCGCTTCCGCAAGGGAAACGCCAAACGTGCATGCTTATGAAAAGTGTGCATGTTTTTGGGAAAAAAAGCTGATCGATTCCAAGAGGTCACCTCCTACGCAGCGCATGCGCGCTGCGTATGCGAGACCTTAAAATGGTTTGTTTTGAACCATTTTAATTGTACAGAACCAGTCAGGTCTACTTGTGTTTGTAGACTGTTGAGTGGGGGGGCGACCTGACTGTTTACCCCCTGGTGTTCCTTTTGTGTTTTTGACTGGATGTTAGGGGCCAGGAACACATTATCTCCCTATATGCCGATGACCTGTTGATATACCTGGAAGATGCCAATGTTGGCTCTCCTAAAGCACTTAGTCTCCTGCGCGACTTTGAGCAACTCTCGGGACTGAAAGTCAACCAGACCAAAACCTACTTGCTCGCTGTGCATCCTGAACACCTCATCCACAGGAGCTTCCAGCGGGTCTTAATTGGGCCCAGATCACATTCAGATATCTGGGGATACAGATATTTCGCACCCTGGAGGACCTACGGGATGGTCACCACAGAAAAGCACTGACATCTCTCAGGTCCTGTGTCCCCTTTTGGCGCTCCTTACTGCTGCTGATTATGGCTTGCATCTCTTTGTCTAAAATGGTTATGCTACCGCGCCTACTATACTTTTCGGTTCCCCTTGTTCTGGTTCCATCAGTTGGACACCCTGTTGCAAGAGTTAATATGGGACAAGCGCCGCCAGAGGGTGTCATTAGAGACTCTACAATGCCCGGTGGCAGAGGGAGGTTTGTGAGTACCTAATTTCAAACTTTATTTTTTATCCTCCCAGATCCAATGGATCCCTCAATGGCTGGATTGGCTGAGACAAAAAGAGATGGGATCCTCTACCCACATGGGTGCATTACTGGCAAATATGCTAAATCCTGCAGTTGAAATCCCCTGCCCGACGCGATTGTTGGCAGCACTGCGTGGTAAAGACAGTGTTGGATAGTGGGTATGTAAAAATTACTATTTCCACTCCAGTGAGTGCAACAGTAGGGAAAGTGTTGGATAGCGGGTGGGTAAAAATGACTATTCCCTTTCCAGAGAGTGCAACAGTAGGGAAAGTGTTGGATAGCGGTTGGGAATAATTTACTATTCCCACTCCACCAGTGTAACAGTAGGGAAGGTTTTGGATAGCGGTGGAGAATAATTTAGTATTCCCACTCCTGCAAAATAATTAACATTGATTAACAAATACTTAATTTTTCAAAAATATTTTACCTCCCACTATATTCCCCTATAAACGTCACCACCAATATTGTAAAATATTACAAAGTTAACATAATTATTTAACAATTAATTAATTAACTAATAACAATTGACAAGCAAATTATAAACAACCAAAAATAAATTAGTTCACACAATTAACACTAAAAAATAATACAAATATAATTAAAATTAAATTACTTTCCACCCTACTCCCCTATAAAACCACAACCCACTCCTCAAAAAGTTACACATATTTACCAACTAATTATTATTTATAAATAACCAATTAAGAATTAATTAATAACAAATTAATTAACACAATTATCAATATAAATTATTAAATACAAAAACTATAATTAATTAAATTATTAATTAATTAATTTACATTAAATTACTTCCCACCCTATTCCCCTATAAATCCACAAGCCACTACGGAACTAAAACGCAATATTTTTTGTTTTGTTTTTAAATTAATAACTTCAAAAAAATGATTATTAAATATATCATAATTAAATTACTTCCCACCCTATTCTCCTATAAATCCATAACCCGCTATGGAACTAAAATACGAAAAAATTAATTAACATAAAATTAATTACTTGTAAAAAATTCAAACATACATTACAAAAATAAGCCATACTTTTAACATATATACTAACATACAAAACACACAAAAAACTCGATATTATTAACAACGATATTTTTACTAACGATATTACTAACATCGATATGAATTAAAACAATATTTCTTACCTGCATGTCGATATTCTGGTCGACGATATTCTTGATGGTCGATATTCTGTTATGTCGCTATTTAAACATCGATATGGTATATCGATATTTAGACATCGATATTATGTCTGCATACCATTCATGAAAGATAGCATAGAGAGACACGTAAAGGAAGCCCAATTTTCTGTATTTTTCACCTTCTGAAAATAAATGCAGACAGAAAATGCTTTCTGTATATATTTATCTGTAAATATCAGTAAAATGGAAAACCGGGAGCCTTACACATAGTAACAGGTAAAATTACTTTTCTTTTTTACTTTGTTCTTGCTATTTCTTCAGTTCTTGAATTCATGATTGTCATCTTCAGTCTCTTTAGTAGCATTCAAACGTACATTTCCTTGACAGGCTGGACTTTTACATTTCTTCGTTCCCTGGCATATACTTTCATACATCACCTTTTCCCCTCAATAGTAGCATTAACTTTGTGTTCTTTTTACATCTCTGCATTTTATGCACCATCGCAAGAGGGATTAGTATGGTGCACAATGTGGTGTATTCCCACGTTTTTTATCATTCACACATTTTTAATTGTTTTTTGAAGGCACAATATGTAGTGGAGTTTATGACCAACCATTGACATTTTTAAATGTATACATTGATGTTTTCTGTTTTTTCACAGCCCCAAGGAAGTCGTTTCACATGAAACACATGTTGGCTGTGCTGTTTCCATCATAAAAAACACCTTTCAGTGAATTACATCATGTTTATCAATATTGAATTCGACCAAATGTATATAATATGTCATTTGTTGCATGTTCAAATACAAAGAAACCAACATAACATTGTGATAATCCAATGTATTTCATGGAAATAAACAAGTCTGTTTCTTGCTAACAAAATTGTGAATGACTGTATTTTCGGTGTGCTTCAGATTCCAATAGCATGTTATAGTAGTCGTTGCTCTTGCAGTTGACTAATTCACACCGCACTGCAGTGTAGTCTGTGGTAGCACCACACAATGTTTTGTTTTTTATGTACTGACCACATCTGTAAAGGGACACATGTGCAGGTATATGTCCTGCACTGCCGCACCCTTGTAGTAGTAGACTTAAGAATGTGTTCTTATTTTCTATTAGATCTTTTAATGATATTGTCTAAGATTCCCATATGTTTTCAAGTGTTATGTTTAGTGGCATAACCTAATCAAACAAATGAACAAAGAACATGAACCTTTTAAAAAATGTCTCCCAAAGTTCTGCATTGAGAATATTACAAATACTTGGTCTAAACTCTGGCAAATGCCCAATCTACATAGCTGTATTACCCCAAGAGCATATTTATCTTTTATGTATGGGTTTACAGTGTGATTTATCTGCCCTCCACATAATATACATGTGTCTCAACTTGCCACAGCAGGAATGGTTCCCATTTGATCTAGATATGTGTTGTCCTCTTGTATGTGTTTTTGTTTAGAAATTTGATGTCCGAAAGTCAACAGATTTATCGCTTGGTGATTCAGAAGTGTAAGTGATAAGAACCATGTAAAGCAGCACATTTGATGGATGGACCTACTGTAGCTCTACAGGATGGATCTGAGGGAAATATCTGAAATCCTAGAAAATGTCAAAGCACTGGCAGCAATTCAGAAAGGCCTACAGGAGAGCTGGAATCTTAGTCGGGAGGAACGTGAAAAGAAGAGCCTTTTGAGTGTACTGCGAGATTCCAAAACATAGATTTGTCCCTCCAAACATATTTATATTCAGAAGACCACATTTCTGCTCTATTTCTGTTCAGGTGAAGGAAGCAGTCGTTCATCCAGAACTATTTGTAGGGCGGGGTTCTCGTCTTGTAAGACTACATCTAGTAATGATTGTGGTGGTGTTTCAGTCCTCTGTGTTACGAAATGCATGTACATGCTGAAAAGGAAAGAGGCACCTGCAAGGACCCATTAACTTAATCTTTTCCAGGTGGAATTATACCTACCATTTTTTGTGTATTGTCTGTTTTTTGTTTTTAGTCTTAGGCTCATTTCAGGGTGGTGTCATCCATTCTTGAAGACATTTGAAGTGGATCCATTAATCTACAGTGTTATATGTTGTGCGTAGCTCTTCAAGGATTACAGCCAATGAATGGTTGACTTTTAGATAGATAAAGAGGTTGTCAGGAATTTCTGCTAGTGTTGTGTCAGATTATTTTAAGTGTCTTAAGCCTAGTAGCTTTTGGGTTTCACATTGCCCTCCACGTGAATAAAAGCACTTTGCAATGCAAATTCAAAGTAGGACAGCATTATGCAGAGCAGCCACAGACCTGCCAACTGCCCTCATGCTACTGTGTGACAAATAATATCTGATCACACAATAAGAAGCTTGTATCACACTATGGCAGAGAAAACAATTTGAAAACCTCAGTAAACAGTGGACTTTGAGCTAGTTTTCAGAGGCTTTGAACTACTGACATCCATTAAAGGGTGTAAAAACACAACAGGACATCGGCACCCCCCGCAGCAAGCTTTTTATTTTTTGAAGGCAGAAGCATGAGGGCAGGTCAGGGGCAAAAGAGCCTCTTGGACACTTCAAGGCGTGAGGCCTCACCACCTCCAAGGCTCCACCACCTCCTCACACAGTGCAATGTTTATTTTAGTTGGCAGGTTTGCAGCCATCCACACTGAAGAAAATGACCATTGCTATTCACAGCTGAAATATTCTAAAGCAACGCAGTATTGGCAACTCGAGCGAGTCGCAAAGAAACATACCAGCAAATGGACATTCTCTCCACTTTGGGACTCACAAGGAAATGCATCAAAACATTGAGCTTCTGAGGTTGGAAAGATTAAAATAATTTCTTCCAGACCTTGACAGGACAGCATCAACGGGCGCATTGCGTCCACAGCCTTTCTGCCATTTTAAATCAGTGGATGCAAATAGCCTAACCAAAAGCTGGAAGTCACATCTGCTGTTCCTTGTGTAGTGTTGTGTAAATAATGAATGACGGAACCCTTTTGGTTCCTGATGGACTCTGTAGGCCTGTGACGTAGCCGTTGGAGGAGAATGAAGTGAATGTAGATATAGAACGTTGAGTTCCTGCTTACACACTGAAGAATAAAGACATGTATAACTACTCTCTGTGTGTGGCGTAGTCATTGGCGAATACCCAGGTTGGTCAGCCCGACACTGTTCAACATTTACATGGCCCCGCTCGCACACGTCACCCGACAGCACGACCTCAACATAATCTCCTACGCCGATGACACTCAACTGATCCTCTCCCTCACCAAGGACCCATCACCGCCAAAGCCAACCTCCACGAAGGAATGAAGGCTGTCGCCGACTGGGTGAAGATCAGCCGTCTGAAGCTGAACTCGGACAAGACGGAGGTCCTCATCCTCGGCTCCAACCCGTCAGCCTGGGATGACTCCTGGTGGCCAACGGCACTGGGGGCAGCCCCGACCCCCACCGACCATGCATGCAACCTGGGAATCATCCTCGACTCAACGCTCTCAATGACCAAGCAAGTCAACGCCGTCTCCTCCTCCTGCTTCAACACCCTCTGCATGCTCCGCAAGATCTACAGATGGATCCTGACAAATACAAGAAAGACAGTCACCCAGGCCCTCGTCAGCAGCAGACTCTACGCGGGAGCCCCGACCAAGCTCATCAATCGACTACAACACATCCAAAACGCCTCAGCATGACTGATCCTCGATGTACCACGACACGGCCACATCACCCCCCACCTGAGAAACCTGCACTGGCTTCCCGTCAACAAGAGGATATCCTTCAAGCTCCTCATCCACGCACAAAAGGCACTCCACAAGACCGGCCCAGCCTATCTCAACAGATGGCTCTCCTTCTACACCCCCAACCGCCAGCTCCGCTCCGCCGGCCTCTCACTCGCCACCGTCCCGCGTGTCCGAAAAACAACCACCGGCGGGAGATCCTTCTCCCACCTCGCCGCCAAGACATGGAACACCCTACCACTGAGCCAACGACAGACCTAAGACCTGCTGACCTTCAGGAGGATACTGAAGACCTGGCTGTTCAATCAGTAACCGCCCCACCTCCCCCCCCCAGCGCCTTGAGACCCTCGCGGGTATGTAGTGCGCTTAACAAATGACTGATTGATTGATTGATTGAAGATGCTACAACTGGGGACGTGTAGCGGATAAGTAATCTGAAGATAGACATTGGTCTCACAGAGAGATTGCTGTTGTCCAGCAAACTGCTCGTGTGTCCCAAGTGTGCTGCAGTCAAAGTGCTAAATCGATGCTGGGCCCTGTGGAGTCTTAGTGCAACAACACCAGCCTGTGTAAATCTTTTGTGGAAAAAGTAAATGTCAAGGAAAATCTATAGATGGTGGCCTAAAATGGAATGAAAAGGCTGCAAACAGAGGTACCACACCACTATGCAAATTAATGCTATATGTCGTACAGAGTGATAATGCTAAAGGCGGATGCAAGCAGGTTTTGAAAAACAGCGTATTGTGACAATCCAGTGCATATTAAGCTATAATTTGATGTGCTATGAAGCAGAGATCAACCTGGTGGTTACAAAGAAACATTTAAGCACAAAGCCAATTGAATATCATAACGTTATCTGCTTATCAAATCATTAGAATATAAAAAGACTTGTCTACTTACCAAAACAACAAAAGAGAGTCACCATACCACCACCTGCTATGTCCCAGACAGAGGGCCAGGGTTGTGCGTGCTGAGCTGTAAACAAAGCTAACCACCATCCAAAAGCTGTAGAGTGGGGGCTCAGAACAACTCCTCAGCTGTCCATCGAAATAAAGAGCTCCAGTGGAGAGCAAAGGCGGGGGCAAAGCTCCTACACCTGTCAAGGTTGACCCTGAAGTCAGCATGTCACAAGGCTCTTGAGATAGTTTGCATGAGCAAGTTCACAGAGAAGCATTAGCGAGACCACTGTTGTCCACCAATGGCTATACTGCTGCTGTTTTATTAGAACCGCCATCATCATTTGATACTGCCAAAAACACAGTGGGGCCGATTGACAAAGGTATCTGAGACAAAAGTCTAACTTTACGACTTTTGGTATTCACAGAGATCATTTACGAGTCGTCTCTTTACGTCTGCAGCCGGGTCGGAATCTCCACACTCGGGCCGTACTCTCTGCACCCGGGCCGTACTCTCTGGCTCAGGCCGAACTCTCCGGCTCAAGCCATACTCACCGGCTCGGGCCAGATGAAGTGTAATCAATGGGCCAGAATGCAATTTGTACAAAAGGGAGCATTAGGAACGTGTGATAAATGGTAGAGGAGGTCATGAAAATCAGTTTGAGCAGGGAAAAGGGTGTGGCCAGACACTACATCAGATCCCAGAAAGTTTGCTCCTTTGCATCATGGTACACAAGTGCACAATTTGCGCTCCCCTCAGTGTTGACTGTAGTGTCAACACTACAGTCAACACTAAGGGGAGAGCTCTTAGTGTTGACTCAAGTGTTTACACTACAGTCAAGACAGAGGGAAGTGCAAATTGTACCATGATGCAAAGAAGCAAGCTATTCTGGGATCTGGTGTAGTGTCTGGCAACACCCTTTTCCCTGCCCCTCAGCACACGGAGAGACTGTGCTTTAACTACTATATTACTTTCCTTGTATTCAGGAGGTGCCTGGCTCCCAGTTAAACGATCCACCATATCGGAAGGATAAACCCTTTTCATTTGAATCTTTTTATGTTTTTTCTTTTCTCATCTTTACTTTAGTTATGCCTTTGTTACCAGTAGGAATTGGTTGAAGGAAAGCCTGCAACTAATTTCAGGAGTTACTGGACCTGGTTGTGTTTTATTTTGCCCATTCACTCTTTAAGCGTAACTTTTACCTGTTCTTCTAGCACTGCTTGAGCACATGGACCACACCCCCATAACGCCCCCATGACAGGCTATATCAACCACTTCAAAGTGCGTCCGAGCAGCTATGCAGCACATGGAGAGACTGTGCTTTAACTGCAATATTATTTTCATTGTATTTGGGAGGTGCCTGGCTGCCAGTCAAATGATCCACCATATTGGAAGGGTAAACCCCTTTAATTTTCATCTTTGTATGCTTTTCTTTTCTCAGCTTTATTTTGATTATGCCTTTGCTACCAGTAGGAATTGGGTGCAGGGCAGCCTGCAACTAATTTCAGGGGTTGCTGGACACTGATTCCGTTTTATTTTGCCCACGCACTTTTTAAGCTTAACCTTTACCTGTTCTTCGGTCTACCGCTTCTTGAGTGTACAAGCCACACCTCCATCATGCCCCCCATGAATGGCTATATCAGCCACTACAAAATGCGTCCACGCAGCGGTCGTGCCACTAACATGCCAAAGGTACGCCAAAGGCAAGCCCATCTGTGCATGTGTGCATCCAGATCACGGCCATTGCCAGCTTCCCTGTCACTTTTGCCACGGACTGCTGCCATAAAACCAAGTACGCAAGGGATGTTCTGATTTCTTGCAGGCCAGCCGGTAAGCTGCTGCACTGCTTTCAACTCACCCTTGGGCCATGTTCCACTGATTGCCCACTTAGCTCTGGGACCAATGCATTGCAGGATTAATTAGCCATGCCGGCTCTCTCTTCAGCACCTTCCAGTTCACTTAGCCCTAAGCCACAAGTTTCTACCTGCTCTGTGAAGCACTGCAATACTCTTCTCTGCCTCTCTTCTACCTTTATGACAACAGGGGTCGAAACGTTGACACACTATTATTTCTACCAAGCATAGGCAACAGAGACATGTTTATCTGGGCCTAGAATGTTATGTTTATGATTTGTTTCTCTGCCGAACTACAAGGCGGAGTGGCTCTAAAGATTTGGATGTATTTGAAACACATGACCTTTCCGTTCCCACACGTATTCACCCAATTCTCCCTGAGCACTCACTCCCTCCTTTCTTTTTCCGAGCACCAATGTGTACCTATGAGGAATAATATCCTATATTTATGTTTTGCTTCATGCTATGTTTGTGATGAAGAATTAAATCGCATATAAATCATCTGTTTTTATAGTGACGTTTGAACTATTTAATGCATTGGAAGTTATCTCTATGTGCTGAAATTTGAAAAACATTTGTCCACTGTGACCTTTTCTTTTGTACCGTTACTTACCCCGGTCCAGTGGTCTTACGGGTCACCCCATTTTCTATACTCTTCAACTATAGTAATGACATTATTCTTCGTAGCTATTCAGACAGAGTATTACAAAGCTCTCATGCAAGTATGTTGTTTGCTAAATGATGCTGGCTTGACTTTGAATGCTGATAAATTTGAATTCTATAAGACAAAATTGAAATTCTTTAGCCCTATCATTTTTGATCGGGGTATGACACCTGATCCAGCTAAAGTACAACCGCTATCTACTGTTCAATCCACCCGAAAGACATTTCTATGTTATGTTAATTTCTTGGAATGGCCAGTTACTGTTCTAGAAACATAGAGGACTCTGCCGCTGTTGGTGCACCGTTACAAGAAATGATGGAAATAATTTGGTGTTTCAGTGGTCACGTGAGTGTGAGGGAAGTTTCAAGAGAATCAAGCACACCCTTGAAAATGCAACTGAAATGGCTTACTTTGATCCCAAGCTTCATACAGGGGTTGTAGTTGATGCTAGTGTCAAGTGGAGGTATTAGGCCCTGTTAAGTAACGCCATTTTGCATGCTCACGTTCTTTAGTTGACTTCTCTCCCTCAACACGGTGACATTTGACACACATTCATTTGCGTGCACATATGAGATAACATTCTTCTAACTCAGTTTTGCTTACAATATCACTTTGTAAGCAGTTTATCAGGACACCTTGAACATTCTGTACATGGTCAAAGTTCAGCCCCCAATATGTTATTTGTTTTGTCTGCTTGACAACAGAACTATTACAATAGAATAAACAATATCGGCCTGACTTGGGATTCAGCCTGGTAACATAGAGGATGTTATTATACATATATGACATCAAGTCTTTCTTTAGACAGAGGAGTATTTTGCTGGCACTGAGAGGTCGATCCATGCTGGAATTTTAAAACATTGTCTTTACCTAGTCAGGGGACCGTTTGTAGGCAGTGTTTGCTAAAGGATTTGCATGTTTTGAAGGGGGATTGCACGCTGCACTTTAGTCCTTGTTCAACCATAGAGTTACTGATACAGGTCGGCGCTCTAGTGGTTATTTTTTGGCAAGGATAAAAGATGGTGTGGCAGCGGATGCACAGTGGACGTGCACAGCGGGTGTGCCAAAGGCATGCCTGTCTGCGCCCATCCCTTCCCAAACAGGACTGGGTGACCAGGGACCCTGTTTCCACACTAGCTAACATAAGAATTTACTATAGAAACTCATTGCTTAATTTAAGAGGAATGTGCAGAGAAGACTGTAGTCATGTAATTGATCTGCATGAAGGGAATGAAATGTGTAAGTACTGCAGCTATAATTTTTCTTCAGAAGTCTCAGCCAAGAAACACTTATCCAAGTCAGGAGAGAACATGTCTTTGTTAAATTGTAGGTTCCTTCCATGGCATAAGCGTAATATCCTTTCTTTTTTGGAAGATGCAAAACCTCATACTCTCTTCCTTACGGAGACTTGACTTCATGAGGAGTCTGGTCCTGACATTGTTCAGGCTTCCCCAAGACTATTATACAATACTTGAGGTTAGAGAAAATAAAAAGGCGGAGTTGCTGGAGCCACTCGAGGTCAGGGGGACCCTTCGTGAAGAGGCTGCAGGTGACTTTGTGGGGTCAGCCACCAATGGAGTTGAAGTTTGAAGTGCTGGGGAGACGTTGCTGGACAGGTGAGCCACTCAGACTCGGGCCGTGGGAGTCAGGTGCAGAGTGGACAGAGGCCGCGGATCAGCTTGGATTCTGGAGTCCTTCAAGATGGAGTTTTTCTGGACAGGCCGCTGTCCTCTGGAGATCTGGTCTTTATTGAAGAGTGGCAGTCTCCCTTGGGGTCTTGTAAGTCGCTGGCCACGGGACAGGCGTTGTCTTCTTCACAGGCTCAAGAAGCAGGAGATAAGCCGGTAGGGCTGGGGCCAAGGCAGTAGGTGTCTTCCTGCTTTGCTGCATGGTGTCCTCTTCGTCTGTCTTCTTAGATTGCAGGAATCTGAGGATCAAGGTTCAGAGGTGCCCCTTAAAACTCATTTTAGGGGTTTTACAGGTACTGGCAGCTAGTAGCCAATGGGCTACTTGCCTTTAGGGTGACTACACGCTTTGAATGTCCCCTCCCTTTGGGAAGGGGGCATTCCCCTAACCTGATTGGGTAGAATCCTTCCATTCATGATGGATGATTTTCTAAGGAGAGGGCCACCTTGGTCCAGTTATCAAACTCCTTACCAATCAGTAAAGCCATCATGGAGCTGTGGAGTTTCTAATGACAAACTCCCAGCCCATGTACTCAGTATGGCTCCACTGCACTTACAATGTCTGTGAATGGCACAGACACTCTAGGGGCATATTGCTCATGCAGCTATGCCCTCACCTGTGGGATAGTACACCCTGCCTTAGGGCTGCGAGGCTTGTTAGAGGGGTGACTTACTGCTATAATCTATTGTAGTTGTTTGTACATCTTCCTCATTGCTGTCCTGTTCCTTGCTGCTCAGCCATGAGTGATGTCACTTGGAATGTTGAGTGTGGGGGACTGGAGGAGTTGGCAGTTGGAGGAGATAGGCTGAGCAGCAGGGAGGCTGCTCCTGGTGGGGCTTTACTGGGGCTTTACAGGGGCCTAACTGAGGCCTTACATGAGATCTACATGGACTTTATGACTAACCAATAAACCTATAATTTCTTCTACGTAACCTGTCTACGAGACATTCTTCATTTATTACACTGGCGACGAGGATGGGATTCGAACCCACGCGTGCAAAGCACAATGGATTTTGGAGTATCATAGGGAAAGTTTTTCCCTATTACAGTGTTCGCAGAGTCTAAGGGAGGTGTTTTCCCCTATAGGGAGGTGTTTTCCCCTATTACAGTATTTGGAGTTTCATAGGGAGGTGCGTTTCCCTATTTCAATGTTCTATGTGTCTAAGGGAGGTGTTTTCCCCTATAGGGAGGTGTTTTCCCCTATTACAGTATTTGGAGTTTCATAGGGAGGTGCGTTTCCCTATTTCTATGTTCTATGTGTCTAAGGGAGGTGTTTTCCCCTATAGGGAGGTGTTTTCCCCTATTACAGTATTTGGAGTTTCATAGGGAGGTGCGTTTCCCTATTTCTATGTTCTATGTGTCTAAGGGAGGTGTTTTCCCCTATAGGGAGGTGTTTTCCCCTATTACAGTATTTGGAGTTTCATAGGGAGGTGCGTTTCCCTATTTCTATGTTCTATGTGTCTTAGGGAGGTGTCTTTTTGGTAGTGTGTACCCATCTAATTAGTTTCCCTAGGGAGGGGGATGGGGTTCATTATTCTTTTGTTATAGTTATTTTCTTGCGACTATTTGCTGATTTGATGTATAATTATTTGCATAATGTACTTTCTTTTTATTTCTACTTTATTTAAGCAAAGGTATTTTGTGCTATCTTGATTCAATGCATTTATATCTTTTGCTTAGTTTTCTAAGGAAGGGAGATGTGCTATAATCTATTGTAGTTGTTTGTACATCTTCCTCATTGCTGTCCTGTTCCTTGCTGCTCAGCCATGAGTGATGTCACTTGGAATGTTGAGTGTGGGGGACTGGAGGAGTTGGCAGTTGGAGGAGATGGGCTGAGCAGCAGGGAGGCTGCTCCTGGTGGGGCTTTACTGGGGCTTTACAGGGGCCTAACTGAGGCCTTACATGAGATCTACATGGACTTTATGACTAACCAATAAACCTATAACTTCTTCTACGTAACCTGTCTACGAGACATTCTTCATTTATTACACTTACCTATTCTACAGGCAGTGTTTGTGGGCATGGCAGATGTGTGCCATGTTGATTTTTCAGTTTTTTCTGCACCAAAAAACGCAGCCTGCGATGGCAGTGTGTGTGTGTGTGTTGAGGTGAGGGGTCCTTGAGAGAGGCACAGTACATGCTGCAGCCCTCAGCGCCCTCTCTGGTCACAAGGCCCTTAGTACCAGTGGTACCTTTTACAAGGAATTTATATGTGGGCCAGAGGTGTGCCAATTGTGTACACAAAGGTACAGTTTTGGGAAAGAACACAGGCCCTGGGAACCTGATTGGCAGGGACTCAGGGCACACTAAGTCAAGTTGCATCAGATGTCATGCAAAAAGTGGGGGGTAACCATGTACTAAGGGGCACTTTCCTACACACCTCACCTATGCAGATCACTGACACTTCGACTGCCAACTCCCAGTTTCCGATGACCCGATAAGGATGTGTGATCCAAGCACCACAAAGGCTCATTGAAGAGCTATAGGTGTATATGTATTTATTTGTTTATTTTGTTTATTTATTGTAAAAAGTAATCACTTTTTATTTAACTAAGGGGGAGATGTAGTGTTGTGTAAATAAAGAATGACTGAACCTTTTTAGTTCCAGATGGATTCCATAGACCTATGATGTTGGCGTTGGAGTGTAATGGTGTACATGCAGGTTTAGAACGTTGAGTTCTTGCTTACATGCTGAAGTGCGTGTCTAGCGTAGTCATTGGCGAGTGGCTGGGCTGGTTAAGACGCTACACCTTGCAAGCTTCCGACCCTGGTCACAATGATGTCTATAGGGGCATATTAAATCCAGTGTCTCATTTATTAATTAGGACATGTGTGCCTCAATGCTCACAGTCTCTTTGCAAAACATAGATTTATGCTTTTGACACTGTGGAAAGGTAGACACTGATCACACCACTATTGGTCAGTATCACTGCACTGAGGTGCCAGCAGCCTTTTTTATACAGCGGCATGGATGTTTTTGCTGAACACATATGAGCAAGGCAAGAGTGATCTAATCACTAATTTCGTAATTAATAATACTGTTTAACTAATGAATTGGTTGCACATTATGAAGATTTGTTTTGATGCTATGTGTATTATACTGTAGAAGACAACACACATATATAGTTTAAAGGTAAGCATGATTTGCACGGAATTATCTTGCTGAAAATGAATCTTTTAGCTGTTGTAAAGCGTAACATGTTAAATATGTGAAAATGTGTCCCATACATGTGTGGCGACTTATTTAGGGATCCAGGGCACTCGATGAACCGAGATTAAGCGGCTACTTTTACAGCTAGCAACCAAACGCCAATCGGAGACATATCCCAGGGGAGGTGCACTGCCAGGTTGGCATTCTATGCTTAAATTGGTGATTTCTGGCTTGCTGCTCTTTGAGAGGTGTTCATTTATTTCAGGTATTTTCAGCCTGATCCTCTTTCAGCTTCCAGACGCTTCTCTCCACTCTTCAGAGAAATAGGATTCCTTAAGCCTGGTGTGAGCGCCTGCATAATGTCAATCTGTAATAGGGATTAATGGAGCAATTGTAGTATTAGCATGTTTTACAGTGCCTGCTGCTAAATTTCACAGTCAATCCCGAGAATATCTGCCTATGCAGACACCGGAACCAGATGTAGGAGGAGGTCGGCCTCCCACAGATTTCTGGCCTGCGATTTGAATCCCTGACTTACATTAATATGTATACTGCATTTTTAAATTTTGTAAGTACGTTTCAGTATGTAATGACAAATCCTGCAGAGGTGAATTAAGCATTTGTATTATTTTATAACTATTGAACATTTTGAAAATCCAGACAAAGAAAATACAGCAGTTATTCTATTTGATTCCTCTAGCAAGAGCACAGAAAATCATGAAAAGAATGGATGTTGAAACACTTACGTGTTTCTGGCAGCTAAAGGAGAACTAGAGAATTTGAAAAAAAATCTAGATCTTTTGCTTAGTTATCAGTTCATTTATTTATTTACTTATTTATTTAATTAATTTGTAAACCACTGGCTTGTGAAATGCTATCCCTTTGTAGTGCCAGATCTTTATTATGTTGGCTTCTCATGTGCTATCAGCTGGACCAGTGCAATTCAAAGCTCCAGTAGTTTGTAAGAGAATTCACAGTATCTCCAGACCAGGAGAAGGACCGTAAAGGACCCAGTCATCTAAACGAGGCGTGATCCCTGAGCATCTACCAGGTGGGGTAGGCCTCATTGAAGAGGCTGATTTCAGGCTTCTATTGAAGGACATCAAGTTCAGTTGCTATTGTTGGTCTATAGTGAGTGAGTTCATCAGGTGCATACAGAGAGTTCTAACTGACCTCCATGAGATTTCTGAGTGAATCTGTATTCGATTATCAGGTTTTCTTTGCTTTATCAGGGGAACTGACTTGGTGTGTAAGTCAAAAATCAAAAAGAACCTGAATGAACAGGTAAAAGAGCCTAACCTGAGGGTGTCGGAAAAAACAATAGGATTCTGCTGATCACCCAAAAAAAAAAAGAAAGGGGCAAAACTTTGCCTTTCTTGAGTCCCCTCACTCACCAGGGTTTCCCCTTGGTGACATGCTTCATCATTGGGGTCCTCTCAGTCCTCTACGGGCTGAGGCGTGCTGCGACTTGCGATATTACGTAGGAGCACTTAAAACAAGTTTATGTGTAGTGCAAGTGTAGTGAAGTGGAGTGGGATAAAGTGTTTTAAAATAATCAACTAGTGGGCCAAATATATTTTATTCTTGCTCCTAGCTAATTGGTTAAAAACGGGGTAATATGCTAAAGGCCCTAACTGTAATGGATAGGTGTGCCTAGCATATGGTCAACTAGTTTCGAGCTTCCCCAGCTCTTCCTCAGGACCACACCGGGACCAGCCCAGTGTGAGAAACCACTCCTAGTAGACCTAAATAAGGTGAAGAAAGTGAGACGCTGCAACTAATAAGCATGCGTTAAGATGAATACATACGTAAGTATACGTCAGGAGATATATGTTTAGAAGCAAGCAATAAGCCTCATGGTCAACGGAGGGGGTGTGGAGATCTCGTACACTTGTACGTGGAAAACCGCACTCTAGAAACACCTACTAGAGCCCAGCCTCTCGGACCGCATACCTGTGTAAGTCAACATTGGGTTTTCTTGGTATTTCAGCCCTGTTCCATCCAGTGACTTGAAGGCTACGCTTAGGACTGTGATCTGATAGGATTTCTTAGACTGAGTCTGATTCTGGCTGTTTGATTGTGTATTCTCTGAAGTTTTAATGGGTCCTTTTTTGTGCTTCGATTTAGAATACATTGCAGCAGGTTCAGCGTCATGGTAAGTTCAAACCAGGGTTTCCTTTGGGCGATCTTAAGATCATCATGAGGTGGTGGTTGGTGCTTTTGATTACATTTGAAATCTGGTGTTTAAAGTAGGCCTGGGCGGTAAATTCCGTTCCGCTCGCGTAATTTCGCGTTCCGCGGAGAACGCGAAATTGCTCAAAAGTCTGCTTTCCGCGATTTCGCGAAATTTTTGCTTGTTCGCGTTCTCAAAATGCGTGTTCGCGAGATATTTCTCCCCGAACACGCAAACAGCAATTGTGAACAGGAAAAAAGCATCGCGAACAAGCAATTCCGCGTGTTCGCGGTATTTCTGCGTGTTCGCGGAGATTTTTTACCGTTTCGCGGAGATTTGCGTAACGCAATTACGCAAATTTCGCCCACCCCTAGTTTAAAGCACAGACATTTATCAAACCGGATCGGAAGGTTTCTCATTGATTGATTTGGAGTTGAGCCTTCACTTAGTAGTTCCGGCCAATGGGACAGGAGGCAGCTTGCTGTAGTCTTGCCAGTCATCAGGATTTTGGTTTTTGATCAATTTAGGTGGAGAGAGCTGTCCTTCATCCAATGGTAATATTTTCAGACTTTGTAATGCTCATATTTTGACTTGAGTGGTCATCTAACCTGCGGTGGATTTGAATATCACCTACATAGAACTGGAATTGAAGTTGGTAAAGGGTGATGATGTTTCATAAGAGTCTCATGCAAAGATTTAAACAGTAATAAGGAAGATCCTTGAGGTACCCTGAGCTATTGCGTTTCGGTCAAGGAAAATGAAGCCATTTTGATTTCATTTATATTATTCAGAAAATGAGCACAGAGATTAGAGCAGAGGATTCTCTCTCAGCAATTTCATTCTGATGTTTTTGTTTATGGAAAAAGTCTTGATGTGATAATGTATTTTTCTCTTTTGGTATATCTTTACTTTAAATCTATTTCTTTACTTAATAGTTATTAGTTCCTGTGGATGGAATTAAATATAATGCTAAAACTGTAGCTGGATGTTTTAATATACTGTCGACTTACTATCAGCAAATTTTTACAATTGTATATTTTGTAAGTTCACTTACATATTGAGCATATGCCATATATTGTAACACCTTTTAAGATTGTTCATTTCACGATGCTTACTTCGCTTGTAGTGAGATGAGATTGGATGTTTATTCCACAAAACGATAAGTTAATACATTCTCCAATGCCTTTATCTAAATTCTAAATCCATTACTAGATAGTATATATGATAGTTACTTTGACAGGAATCAGAATAGAATCAGCTCTTCGTTCAAAATTGGTCGAAACTTTAACAGTGGTCAAATTAGCACAAGCTGGTGACCTATGAGTAGCAGTGAAATGACAAAACTTTAACACATGTTGAATAAACAAAATTAGAAAGGGAAATAAAAGGAAGATGTCTGTCCTCACCAAACGGTTTCATGGCTGCTCTACAAACTCTACAATTCTATAATAGAAGAAAAGGGGATGACAGGGAATTTCTAGCAAGAAAATGCGTTCCTGATGAGACATTTTTGTAATTTTCGCAATGCGCTCATGAGAAAGTAACAGATTTTCTCGAGATCTGTTACATATAATTGTTTCTCTCTCTGTAAAAATGGATCCTACCTAACTGTGGGGTGAATATTTTTAAATTGCCCAACAGTGGTGATACATAAAAAGTGAAATTATATACCTGTTGTATTCATAGCTAATATATTTTTCTTCAATAGAGAGAGCCCTTCTAATTCACAGATAAGTAAAATGTTCATTTTATTGCAACAATACCTGATGAGGTGCAACAATTAAATGAAGGGCAGACTGTGTGTAGTTTGAAAATGTGACATTACAATACAATAAAGGTAATAAGATAAAATGAGCCCAACTTGGACTGTTATTTCCAAATGGGGCACATCAACTGAATTCCGGGTATCCACAGACCCTAAATGACCACTAGATTGATCTGCAATTTACAATTTATGATGTAAAAGCAGAACACATTCTGAGATTCTGCATATTCAAACACCCCTGCTTCACTTCACACACACTCATTAATTTTCTCTCAGAGGTTGAAAGGATCCACTAATTTAGTGTGGCTGCGGAAATGCAAAATGTATCAATTATACAGTTGTTTAAAGTGAATCAGATAAATGTAACCACAAACTATGAGTATGATGCATGATGAGTGTAGGTGATAGAAAAACAGAAATAGGTTTTGAAGCTGTGTGGGTGGTGCTAAGGAGGTTTCATTAATGCTACACATACCTGACCATTGTTGGTCAAGCACAGGTCATTAAATGAGGAGCAATCTTAAGCCCTCATATATCTATGAATTGAATGTCATCCTCCCCAATGCCTGGGTGTCAGTGCACCAGATGTCTAGGAGTGGTCTACATTAGGCTATCCCTCCCAGTCATTAGTGCAACACTTTCCTTCAATCCTTCCTCTGTCCTTTACCAAGCTAGACATGGTGACCTAGTTCACTAAAGGGGCAGCCCAGATGTCGCTCTTTAGGAAAACAACTTACAAAATGGCTAATATGGAGATATAAGTGTGTGCAATCCAAATTCTTTAAACACTGGAATTACAACAGCAACTTTTGAGCCAGTTCTTTGATATGCACTCAATATTGATAACACAGCCTCTCGTTCAGAAAGGGAACTACGACAATGAAAGAAGCATTTAACTTTAAAGTAGAATGCAAGACTGCTAGTCAGAATCAGTATGCAAACATGAAAGGCTGTGCAGAGGCTACAGATTACAATAGGGAGTAAGTGCTGTTCAACTATTGGAATGGCCATTCTGATAAATTCTCTCCTGGGACCAATCATCATACAAATATACACTGTTGCAATATCCTACCCCATTGTCAGATTGGGGAGAGAGAGATAGACAGGAAGGGAAAAGTGAAATGCAGCATCATAATGAATAAAATAAATAGTCATCTTAACTCACTAGATTGGATAAGGTTATACATGTTTGTTGTGGTGCACCTGGAGGACAGCATTAACAGCACTTTTGCTTTTTTTTGTTATGCAAGGTAGACTGAAGTATCTCTCTTGGTATAATTTTTCTGTGGTCTGTAAAAGTACAGTCTCAAATAGAAGAAAATCCTGGTTTTCTAACAGATTAAAGCTGAAGTGACAGTGAATGGGTCACCTGCGCATTTGTCCTAATGTCAGAAGTGCAGACTGTGAGCCAAATGTTCCCCATTGCTCAATCAACTGTAGTTCCTCAGTATTTGTGACACTTCGCCACTTTCTTCCACCACCTATCCTCCCAGCAGCCAGAGAACTGAAGGGTCTCCATGTGTGCTTCAGTACTGTCCCATTGCCCCAGTAACATCTTAGTTTCTCCAATATTCCCACATTAGAGTTTTGTGTATTGGATACACAATCAGAAATATAATGGATATCCCGTATGCAATAGAATATAATCCACTTGTAATACTGAAGGCAGTATATCCGTCACATTTGTGATGGAGTTTCCCATCCACAAAACTGTAAGTCAGGCCCTTAGTTTCTCAATAGTATCATCTACCTAAGAATCTCAGTACCACCTACCTCAGTTCGCCCTGCACTATTTAAGTGTCTACCAGCATCCCCATGGCACTAGTACTGGCATGGTTTCTGGTGCCTTCTAGAGCCTCCAGTAACTACAGCGTCAACCAGTATTCCGGCAGCTCTTCCAATACCACCCAGTGTTCTCCAGCATTCTACCAGTGTCTTTGGTGCTGAATAATGCCATTTGTTCCTAACAGGTGCTGAGATGGCCAGTGCTAAAAAATGGTTACATTCTAGGGGTGTGCTATTTTATGTCATTGAACGCAATCAAAATATTCCATCAAAGTTTTGGGGGGAAGATCACTGTGCACAAAATGCAGAACCCAGACAAATTAATTGTTTTACTAGATATTAATCTACACTCTACGGACACAGAGTCCAACCTTCTGTCCAGCAAAGTGAACTTCTTACAAGACCTGGCGCACCACTGAGTTCATGCATAACCATATTGTAAGAGAGTTTCTGAAAAAGAATAGGTTATTAAATTACCTCCATGAGTTAAATGCTACCCCAATGTCAAGACCATATTATTGTGTTTTTCAAAACAGAATATCTCTGCACTATAATTAGTAAAGTCAGTACATAAAACCAAATGATGAGAGTTAATGTCCCATATTTTCCATGAAGTATCAATGGCTCCATGTATCAGATAGGCATTTTCCAAAACTAATTTCCAGATGATTTTCAATGATGCAGTGAAGAGCTCAGTCTCAGGATTGATCTTGCGCTAAAATTTAAAGAATGCAGTGATAGCGAGGTGGGCTTGTGAGGACTATGAATGTTCTTCCCATTCTCCATCTGGGACAATCAGTTTGTTAACCAGTGTGAGAAATGAACTTTATATTACAAAATAATGCTTAACATAAGTTTCATTCAGTTAGCATAACCAGGCCACACAAGGCCACATCATGAAAAGTGCATGTTTAAATGTTGTGTAGAAGCATTTGTTTTCAGTTACATTCCAGAAAATCAATTAAATTCAGCTGCACCCATGGTTTGCCTCTGCATGTGTAAAGAAACATTTTTCTCTAGCTTCCTCGGCTGAAGGGATGTGTTTTGAAACATTGCAAGGGGATTTGATGAATTTGTTGCTATGTGCAAGTTAATAGCCAATGAAATTATGCGCAAGTCTGTCTTATTTAGGATAGATTGGGAGCTAATTTGATTGCTGTGCAAGTAACATTTTAGTGCTGCCTTTTTACGTGATGTCATGCTATGAAATGTTGTGTTTTTATTGCCTGAAACATTATAAACAATTTGCTATTTGGGGAGGAGTTTAAACATTTTTCAGCTAGTTCAGCTACTTAGTCATTCTGTTGCTGCACTAGAGAGGGCTAGATGTGCATGGTCCTTTTATATTAGGGCTTGTTATTTTTGATTTGACTATTGCTGTGCTTACCTAATTTCTTTAAGACATATGGCATTCATTAAAAGCTTGCGTCTGCTTCTAACTAGGTTTTCACTTTCTGTAATGATTATTTTAATGTTTGAATGAATCTACATACTTGGAATTAGAAGAAGCCTAGTTGTGGATATTTTCCTTGGTGGTATTAGCTGATAATTTGAGCACAGGATTCTCACTTTCCTGTGAGTTGACTTTCCTTAATGTGTATTAACCTGGAGCCTCAAGACAAGCATATGCACTTTTACTATACAGCTTTGTGGTTGTACAAACAATCATTATAAGTCAGGCAGTCAGCCAACTATCCCTAGGTTCGCACTCTAATAAGTAGATTCATTTCAGCTTAGCATGTTCAGGCAACTGAATATTTGTAAAACTCTGATTTTGTGTGGGTCCTCTTCAGATGAATGCCAACACTAATGACTGAAAACATGATCACATGGTATCTCAAGTCTGGAAACTTTATGTCCTAAATTAAACTGCTGTACAACATGTCACCAGTGATAAATGCAAGGTGCTATGCACATTGTGCCACTATCTGTTATCATGTTTTGGACATGAAAGCCAGTGCAATCCATCATGATAAATATTCCATACAGGCATTCTTGTACTCAGATGAATACCATAAGTAGATTTTGTGCAGCAGACAGACTTTGTTTGCTCTCATTGGCAGTGCTTAGTTTATGTCTGTGTTTGATGAGCAACTGCACTCTTTTGGGGCTTTGAAGGAAATTTTCTTTTCTTTATTTTCCAAGTATTTGGTGCGATGACCTGAGATTTTTGCTGGAAAACAGTGACTCTATCAGTGGGATGATCAGACCACATCAACATACATTATTCAGGACTTTCAGAAACACACAGTAAAGCAATAAAGATTTCCAAACAAGCCACTAGACCGATTCTTATTACAAGCATGCTCAAACATATCAAAACTGCTCATTGGTATCCCTCAGTCAAAAAAGAATGTGTTTAAAATAATTTGTAGTTGCATTAAACCTACTGGTGCAAATTACCTTGCTACCCACTGCGCCTGCAGCCATGTCCTCTACGGCCGAGTCGGAAACTTGGGATAGATAGTGTAAAATAACCCACCAAATAAATTATAAATGTTATATTGTATAGTTTGTAAAGCGGAACAAACATTGAGACAAACCACTTTGGGCAATATGACATATACTGAGGATCATCCTAGAATCCAACTTAAGATCACGGCCACTTATACGATATTCACTGAACAAATGGAAATTGTTCTGTTTCAAAAGGACATTGATTATATACCAAGGAATATATAGGTAGACACAGGCATCTGAGAAAATCCAGAACTGCGAACATTTCCTGCTTCCACCATTGGTGCGAAGCCAATGTTGCAAGTGTAAATTTATCTTATTTGGCATTAAAGTGCAAAGGTGCTCTTATATACGAATGAACAAATAGGGTCTTCCATTTGGTATAGTTATGCTTGCTCAATGATGGCTGTAAAGTTGCAATCACATTCATGATATTCCAGCATTCAGTGACAGGAGGCATTACTCTCCGTGGTTTACCAGAGGTCTTACATCCGTAGGACAGGACAGCAAGAAACCTTTACCCACTAGTTATAAAAAAAACTATTGTGGCGGGCCAAGTGGACCTAAAATAATAAAAACAAGACATACTAGGACAAGCGAAAGGGAGGTGTCACAGATTCATAAGAATTTAACGAACCCATGCAGTTAAGTGTGGGATCATTTTGATGTTTATCCACTATCTTTTACTTTTGCCTGTGTCTGTATGGTAAATGTGATCTTTAGGCAGATGGATCTTTTCCACGTGCTGAACAGTGGCTTTCATTTCCAACTTGTGTAAACTTTTGTCGACAGAAGAAGATGCAAGCACTTGCCAGCAACAACAGATTTTGCTTTGCGGTGCTTCTGCTTTCCATGGGTAAAAAAGAGGTGTGCACTCGTGGGGAGCGGACATATACTGAATCACATGACCTTTCTTGTACGTTTGGTAACAGGTATCATGCACCATCCTTACAACTAGGGTGTAGGTGTAGGAGCACCTCCCTGCTTATTGAGCTTCAGAGTTGAGACTTTGCCCAGGCTCACAGACATGTTAGTATCGTGTCAGTTCTCCATTTTAATAGAGCATTAATTGTCAGACAAATAGGTCTTGTTGTTTCTAGGCCTCTACTAATTAATAAGCCTTGATTGAGATATAGCTGGACATACTGGAAAGCATCACAGCATATATATAGAATAGGTGGTGGCATTTATATTTACATCTCACTGTTACCTCTTTTGCGTGTATAGATTCTTGTGTTGCCCATTGCACCTCTCTCCGGTATGAATGCCTGCCTCCTTACTTACGTTATCCATCATGAACCAACACCACGGAGGGGAGGCTGTTTGAGGGAAGGAAGACAAGTCCCGAAGATGGAACATTTGCATCTCTCTGGTCAATGAGGAAACTGTGGTGGATTGCTTGACCCCGAGTCCATTTTTTTCTCATAGTTGCATAGGAGAGGTGGGTGAGGCACATTCTGATGGGGTAACCCTCCTCATCACTTCAAGCCAGAGCTTGCACACTCTTGGAGGATATATAACTGAAGTCTACATGCCACCTAGCCTATAAATATCGACTGGTGAGTGTGGAGGCTTCTGCTGTGAGTATTGATTTGCACTTATTGTGAACACCATGACAGCTCTCATTCAGTTAGTCTTTTTTCAATCTGTGCCAGATGTCACCTTTTCCTTATTTCTATTACAAAGTGAGAAGTTCCTAGGGCACATGCAAACATGCTGATTGTATTGTGTACTACCATTCTGTAGGCTGAAATGTTTTCTGTTTATATGAATGGGAGCAGCCATTGTAAGATGACCTCTTACTGTTCAAGCTTTTTGTTTACAAAGCTGGAGGCGTATTTTAACATGTGGATAGAGCTGACGTATTTTATGCCATGTTAGTTCAGCCTAGCAGAAGGCTTAGTGTCTCCAAACCATGCCTTATTTTAAAAACATGAGATAAAATCAGTGGTCAAACAGTATTGTTGCAGGGATACTGCACATATACAGAACTATGCACAGGAAAACAGGAACTCAGTGAATAGGGGTGTACCAACCTACCACATTAGTGCCCAAAATCCCAAACCGACTAGCTATAGTGTCTCATTCGTTCTCCATCTACAGCGAAGCTACTAATGATTAGACAACCCAGAACACGTCACTCTCTCTTGGGAATCGCAGGAGCCAGACACTCTTTCGCTCACTCACTCGTACTTGCCCACAATGTGAGTAATCTGAGACGCGGTACAGTTTAAAATGTTTATTTGAACTAACGCGCTCTATGGTACAGTACACATGCTAATACTAGCAGCAAAATGCATAAAAACAATATAGTCAGCATTGTTACAATTCCATAGAATACAAACGGGGATATAATTTTATAAAAAAACAGTGAAAAAAAGGATAAACGACCTATCCACTCTACCCGTGGTAAGAGATAGTTTATTATATAAAAAAAGAAGACCTCTGGGCTTTGTCAGCAGACCCCCAAGGCCTAGATGCAATATTCACATCGCAGGACAAGCACAGCTCTTCTCTTCGGAAAGGTGTCTCTCCAAGTGTGTCAAAACATGTTGCGCCTACAATATTAAAGCACACCATTTCCAGTAGTGCAGCTGTGTGTAGCATGTTATGTCTAGGTGCGAGGGACTGACCAGAATGGAATAACAAGGGGCATTGTTGATCGACCTTGAACATCGTGTGCAGACTAAACCTTAGAGCATAGCAGAGAATGTGCAAGTTAGACAGTTCTCATGTGAAAGGGGCACAGAGTCTTGCGAAATATATGTATGCAGTGTCGAGCGCAAAGCAGCCTCATGGCAGCGAAGCTCATGCTAATTTAGCAAATGTCGACAATGGACCTATAAGCTATACTACAGTATATAAAACCCAGAATTTGAACACTGATCAGGAGAGATCTTCACCTTTGAATTATCATCAGAGATCAAACCAGATTGCCGACCATTCCTAATTGGAGAGTTGATTCCAGAAGCAGTGCAAAAGGTGTCCTCCAGTGTCAGCAAATATTCTGCTTCCTCGATAGAACACCAGAAGCCAGCTATTCAATATAGCTCTAAACTCTAAAATTCGAAAGACAGGTTTGCTATTTGATAGTCTAGCTCATTTTAGTATAGCACTTAGAAATAGCTTTAGGGTGTTAGGATGTCAGAAATTTGCTAACAATGTTAGAAACATTTATCTTGTTTTCGCTGACCATTACATGATTACCTACATTTATGTTTGTATTCTGTGTGGTTTCTGCACACATTTTATGCACTAGACTGAGGATTTTAAAATATACATTTTAAACTATGTCCCTGTTTCTTAGTGGTATCTCTGAGAATATTACTCATAAATGATAGACTGCTTGGATTTCCACTGTGTCCCTGAACCCATCTAGAGGGATGGATAGTAACCTGAACACACGGTATCGCAAGATTGCACAGTGGGCTCGTGTTAGGGCTGCGGTTCAAGCAGTTTACTAATTCGGTGTTGGCGAATTAAACCTAGTTCTTGCATCAGAGGGTTATAAATGCACCTCCTGTGACTCTCGGGACTTCCCACATTTTGGTGCTTAATGTCGGCCTCAGTTTGAATCGTTTTTTGATGGCACACTCAAAAAATCTTTTATTACAAATATTCAGAGATGTGCGTTGTAATATTGGTTACTTCCTTCATACGAAATGTCTGTTTACTGTAGGTTTGTCAAGCTTGGCTATCAAAAGGAATTTTCTACATTCTGTGGATTCTACTATTTGAATCTCATGTTTATTTAATCTACTTATTAAAAATGGTGGCTCCTGTAGGGATAGGAGTAAAGTAAAGAGCAACAGTTACACCACATCTCAAAGACAGGGGTGTCCTGATAATGAGGGTACAGTGACATTTGTGGTCAATGCACATGCTGCATACACATTTGAGACACTGCAACAGCTGTGCCTGCACAATATAGGATAGATCAGTAGTTAGAAATCCCCTTGACCTACCAAGAACACGAAAATTAGTTTGGTGATCAATTAACACACACATCAGATTGTCAGACAGGGTTCTTTCAGTAGCTAAGGGGCCACATGATCAGTTTTGCCTGGATATACACATTTTGGTAATCCAGGGTAGTTACAGCATTCATAGGATATAAATGTATTAAATTAAATCATATATGTTTACAGACAACTCAGACAGAATCTATTCAAGAATCTAATAGGCACAGAAGTTCCCATAGAACCTGCAAGTCCACAAACTACAAACAATTCTATAAATGCTATAATGGTCAATGTGCCTGTGAAACATGAATAAATCACCTTTCAAATTGTTCATAAAACCAACTTGTTGGAAGCCATCTATCCACATACAGCTCTCCACAGCAAGCATAGATCACTGATCACTGTCTTCCATTAATTATGTTCCCCATATTAAATCTATTTTCTCAACTAATCTGTAGCCTAGGAAATGCATTGAAAAAGTTCTTATGGAGAGAAGTTTAACTGGATCAGCATGGGACTTACACAATTGGCAAAATGTATTCCCACAGCTTGAAGATGGGCATGAATAGTGAGGAAGTGTTATCATGTAAGAATAATAGTATGCTGAAATTTTGTTTAAAAAAGGTTTCGAGGATGAAATGTTTTGAGGCCAACTTGCAATACTGTTTACGGCTAAAACTATTACAATTGAGTTATATGTTTGTAAAATGTGAAGTAATCCAAAGTGAGCTGAAGGGTGATATATGTCTGTTAGACCTGGCATCATTGGCATGGTTTCTCCTGTCTTTTTGCCTCTACCTCTTACATTTTCGATTGTGTGCTGAACCTTTTTTGCTGGTTTGTGTAATCTGGGCACTTACCACTACTGATCAGTGCTAAAGTGCAAGTGCTTCCTGTGTAAATTGTGATTGGTTATCCATGACTGGCCAATTTGAATTTCTGGTAAGCCCCTAATAAAGTGCACTGTGTATGCCTAGGGCCTGTAAATCCAATGCTACTAGTAGGCCTGCAGCACTGGAGCACCCACATGAGTAGCCTTGCAATCTTCTCTCTGACCTGCCATTGCATTGTCTGTGATTGCAGTTTTAAACTGCCATGTCACCTGGCAAGTGCAACCACTTGCGAGGTTCAACCCTTCCCTTTTACTACAAGTAAGGCACCCCTACAGTAGGCCCAAGGTACCCTCATGGGAAGGGTACAGTGTATGTAAAAGGTAGGACATATACTGGTGTGTTTCACATGTCCTGGTAATGAAATACTGCCACTTTCATTTTTCACTATTGCAAGGGCTAGCTCTCCCAGAGGTTATCATTGGAGCTGCCTTGTAACATTTTACAAGTGTAACTTTCAATCGAGAAGAGCTAGAGATTTAGGGCCAGATGTACGACCGGGGCATTTAGCAACTGGCAAATTGCGCTCAATTGCGAGTCGCAATTTGCAAGTCGTTAAATGCCATGTACAGTAGTGTCAGAGACACTGTTTGCGATTCCCAATAGGGTCGCAAATTGCATGCCTCATCAAAATCCATAAGGCACTCGCAATTTGCAACCCCATGAGGAATGGCTGGCCCTCCCAGGCATGGTGGCCTGCTGGGCTCAGCAGACCTCCATGCTTAAGACTGCTTTTCAATAAAGCAGGTTTTCTTTTAAAATGCAGCCTGTTTCCTTAAAGGAAAACGGGATGCATTTGACAAAAAAAAAAGAAATATTTTATTTTATTTTCTAAGGGCAGGCAATGGTCCCTGGGACCACTGCCTGCCCCTAAAAAATATTTTACCCTGCATTTGCACACAACCCCCCTTGTCAGGGTTCTACCCCCTTTTTATTTAGCAGTCCCCGATGTCCCATTTCGCCTTCCTGGTCACTCACCGCCAGTGCCGCAACTGTCCTGAGTTGTGGCAGCAAACAGGCATCTCCCGGGGGCGTCCACCACTCTTCTCCCCATTCCTCAAGAGTATCTTCCCCAACATCGCCATGCTCGTCCTGGGTTCCGTTCTCCTGTTTCTCCGCTTCTTCCGGCTCCTGCGGCAGCAAGGTTCCCCTTCAGACCTCTTGGCGGTGTCTTCCTGTTTTCTCTTGCTTCCTCCTCCTCCTTCTGCAGACCCATCACCTCTCTCTTGCGTGACTTCCTCTTTTCTGATGTCTGATCGGTTCTCTCGTTGGGTGGGTCCACCCTCTGCCTGCACGGGAGAGCCCGTGATGACATGTTTAACCCTCTGATCGGGCCGTTTCCTACCGCAAAATTCATTCACATATGTACAAAACACAAATTAAGGTTCTGTAACATATTACCAAATCAGAATTAGTGTTTGTGATTCAGTATTTGGAAGGACAGTGTTTAGGGCGTTCCTTCCAAATACGGAATCTGTAAAGGTATGTAGTTGTGGCTCCTCGTGGGAGTGCTGCGGTGCGGTGAGGAGGGCGGAGGAGGGGCCGGCTGGGGGGTAGTAAACTCCAGCATAAGGCCAAATGGAGTTCAGTTAATAAATAAATAAATAAAACGAATTTCCTTGCACGCGCTGCATTGCTGCATTGCAGCACGTGCAATGAAATTTGTTTTATTTATTTATTTATTAACTAAACTCTGTTCGGCCTTATGCCAGAGTTTACTACCACCCACCCTGCCCTGCCCCTCCCCACCGCCCCGCAGCACTCCCACGAGGAGCCACCACTGACGGAATGTATTAATGTTTTGCGACCGAATTACGCTTGTAAAACATTTATATTTTACCAAATCCTTGAAGGAGGTAATAACCCATTCGCAAATGTGAAGGGGTTTCGAGGGACCCCTTCCCCTTTGAAAATGGAAAACAATTTTTTTTTAAGATCAGACAGTGGTCCCATTGACCACTGCCTGCTCTTAAAAAATGAAGCTGTAGAGTTTAATTTTTAAACATATACCGTTTTCCTTCAAGAAAACTGGCTGCATGTAAAAAAAAAAAACATTTCATTATTAAAAAGCTATCACAGACAGTGCTCTGCTGATCTCAGCAGGCCACCACCCCTGTGTTGGCTGCAATTCCTAATGGATCACAAATTATGATGTACCTCATCAATATGCCTGAGGTTAGTCTCTTTGCGGCCCACTAAAAAACCCTAGGAATACTGATTTCCTAATTGCGATTCGGAGAGAATCGCAATTAGGAAAACGGTATTCCTTTTTCTTTTTTTTGATAATATTTTTATTGTCAAGAAGAAGTACAGTCATACAAAAGACATAATATAGAAAACAGAAAGATAGGAATTCTCCTAAAAAATTTCACAACCATATATACATATGACAATCAATAAGCTTTTAACATATAATTACAGCTCTTCTATACAGCCCCATATGGACCTATACTTTCGCAGAGCCTGAATACCCCTTGTTTTAGCAAGCGCCTTTTCCCTCTCCCCAGTTTCTTTAACAATTAGCCTCCATTCCATCTCGGTGGGGGGTTTGGGAGAGATCGAAGCTCTAGCTATTGCCAGCCAGGCAGCAACTAGCATAATTGCCAATATAGGCCTTTTCCAACCACAATCTTCCTTATATCCTAACATCTTTTCCGTTGTCGAGAACATAAAGTCACCCCCAAGTCTAATTTTTATTGCTTCAGATATCTTATCCCAAAAAGAGCCTAAGGCAGGACACGTAACAAACATATGAATAATGCCAGCCGCATATAGCCCACATTTGGGGTAGTTCTGGCACGTCCCTCCCCATCCAGCCCCACCTTGAGACCATCTAGCTATCCTCTCCGGGGTATAATAAAGTAAACAAAGTGTCCGGAATTGCTGCAGTCGTAAATTCACTGAGTGTACAGAACGGGCAATAGTATCAAAAGCTATCTTCATATTTTCTATAGTAATATTTTCCCCCAGAATCTCGCTCCATCTGGAGACTAAGGGGCACATTATCAAGACAGGTGATAAAATTATAGCCGCTTTAGCGGCAGAAAACTGCCGCTAAAACGGCGATAATGGGCTTGATAATATGCTCTATGGAATTCCAATTGAAGCCCATGTTAGATGTCCTTCACATATAACATGGGCTTCAATTGGAATTCCATAGAGCATATTATCAAGCCATTATCGCCATTTTAGCGGCCGTTTTCTGCCGCTAAAACGGCGATAATGTTATGACCTGTCTTGATAATATGCCCCTTATTTCTCACAGCCTTCTGCTCTACCCTGGCAGAGAATTTGATATGCGTTACTAATAATGGCCCGACGGTTCTGGGCATAAAAACACTCCCACATATCTGACCCAGAAACGCTCCGAACAGCTAAGTTTCTAACAAAATAATCCCTGAACTGTATATATTAAAAAAATTACCATTGAGGGATATCAAACATTAGTTGGAGATTCTCAAATGTCTAATAGTTGCCCAAGAGAGTACACCCCGTAGCTAGCCCATTGACGGGCCATTCCATCCTGAAATATTCCGGGCAGCATTGGATTACCCCAAAGAGGAAGTTTACTATGTACAAGAGATAAAGGAAATCTGGTTTTAATGCCCTGCCAAATATGGGCACTGTCTCTAATGGTCTTAAACCGCACAAGTTTAAAATAATTAGGATTGTTTATTCGGTATAAAAACATCTGGCTCTCTGCCCCAAGAACCAGCCAATGCCAGAAATCTGTTTGCTCGGGGTTCAGGAGACTGCGTAGACGGCCAACAAAAGCGGCCCAAAAATAATGTTTAAAGTCAGGGAGGTCTAAACTGCCCTGGTTATATGGAAGCTTCATCAATCCAATGGCGCGTCTTGATTTTTTATAGCCCCAGATGAAGCTGCTCAGGACCCCATCCAACTTCCTGAAAAACACATTAGGAATTCGTAGCAGGATCGACCTAAAATAGTACAGGAACTTACGAAGTATCTTCATTTTTATAACATTGCATCTACCTAAAATACTTAATGGGAGCTTGTGCCACAGCTTCAGTTGTTTAGTAACAGTGGCTAATAGGGAATCATAATTGAACAAGTGTATGAGCTCAATATTAGACGAAATTTGCACACCCAAATATGTAGCCATCGATCAGGCCCCTTCAACCTGGAAAACGGTATTCCTAATGATAGTACATCTGGCCCTATCTCCTATATATAGTAAAGCAAACAGTTCTCTTTTGTGAAGGGATGCAGTGCTCACGAACAGACAGTGAGATAAGAAAACATTTCTTTGGAAAGGAACACAGCTGTGCACCCACAGCACTGGAATTGTTTTATTGACATAATTGGCACATTTCCTTCTGAAGGCTTTTACTTCAAGGATCATTAAAATGAAAAATGCTGCACTTTCATACAGGCTTAAAAACACACAATCCAGGACGAATTGACAACTTATTCCTCTGACAACCAAATTCCAAATGACTGCTAAAATATATATATATATATTCACTGAAAAAACCATGGGTTTCACACACGTTATAGTTAGGAATTAGCATTTAAAAAACCTTTGAAAATCACTGAAAAAACCATGGGTTTCACACACGTTATAGTTAGGAATTAGCATTTAAAAAACCTTAGAAATTCAATGAAAAAACCAAAAGGTTTCACACATGTTATAGTTAGCTGGACATTTCACTCGTAAAAAACCATTGAAATTCCCCCGTTATAGTTAGTTCAGCTAACTATAACTCGCGCGCCCGCAATGCACTACTGATGACGTCACATATTACATCACTCATGACATGGTCAGTGACATCACTCATGACATCACTGATGACATCTCAAATGACATCACTGATGACATCATCCAGTGAATGTGTGTTTTTCTGAAAATTAAATATGTTTAATATATGTATATCTCAAGGTCGATGGAAGAATAAATGAGTATATAAGTGTCTAAATTGATGATTTGTTTTTGAAAAATTGATTGTGTAACTGACTGATTAAGTGTATCTTTATGAATACATAGCTAAGTGAGTAATGTTTAAATGTGTAAATACCTGTATCAGTCTCTCACTTTGTATATAAGTGGCTGCATGGGTTGGTGAGTAGCTACATGAGTGTCTATATAGGTTATTAGTTGGTTTTTTGAGTATCAGTATGAGTGTCTGAGTGTCTTCATGGTTCGGTGGGGGTTATTATGTAGCGCATAGGTGCATGAATGAGTGACTCACTGTTTGTATGTGTTGAAGACAGCATGTGTGTAGGACCGTATGGGTGGATGAGTGTGTGTATGGGTGTGTTAGTGAGTGAATGACTGTCTCAATAGTGTCTTTATGAGTAACTACATATGTTTTAAACTAGTATATATGACTATTGGTGTATATAAGTAAGTATATGTGCGAGTGAGAGATTGGAAGAGTGCCTGTATGAATAAGTATGTGTTTCTATAAGTGATTATTTAAAAGACTAAGTATGTGTAAGTTTCTGTAAAAGTAAGTGTGGTGGTGTGTGTATAACTGTATATGCAGGTAAATGGATGTTTGATTCTTTATTAGCATGAGTGACTATGTGTGAGTAACTCTATGAATGAGTGGCATTGTGTTACAGGATGTTTAGGTGTATGAGTACATATGATGTGTGAGTACATGTATGAGTGACTGTATAGGATTGTTGGTGGATGAGTGGATGTGTATGTGGATCTTAGAATTACTGAATAGGTTGTTGTAACTGTTATTGGTATGTCCATTTTTTGAAAATGTCAGTCTCTATTTTTAAATGTGTGTATCAAAGGTTATATTAGGGTGAGAGGAGGTCTACCACTCTATCACAAGGATGATGTCATCAGTGATGTCATTTGAGATGTCATCAGTGATGTCATCAGTGATGTCACTGACCATGTCATGAGTGATGTAATATGTGACGTCATCAGTAGTGCATTGCGGGCGCGCGAGTTATAGTTAGCTGAACTAACTATAACGGGGGAATTTCAATGGTTTTTTACGAGTGAAATGTCCAGCTAACTATAACATGTGTGAAACCTTTGGTTTTTTCATTGAATTTCTAAGGTTTTTTAAATGCTAATTCCTAACTATAACGTGTGTGAAACCCATGGTTTTTTCAGTGAATTTCAAAGGTTTTTTAAATGCTAATTCCTAACTATAACGTGTGTGAAACCCATGGTTTTTTCAGTGAATTTGCAAGGTTTTTTAAATGCAATTTTTTTTTTTTCTTCTTTTTTTTTTTACATATTTTTATTTTAATTTTCTATCCTTTTTTAAAGACTATGGTTAAATTTTAAAAATTCTACAATATGTTTTTATTTTACATTTTTTTTAAAATAAACAGGTAAAATTTATTAGCAATACATTTTTTTTTTTTTTTTTTTTTTTACCGTGCGCATACGGTAAGTGCACGTCTTGCTGTAATTACGTTAGATTTCTACGCTGTTTGCGTTCATTTACGCAATTTGCGTAGACGCAGTTCACGCGCGCATAGCGCGTAACGCGTACGCTGCACGCGCACGTTACGCGGAAGTGAAGGGGCGTGCCTGTTTTGCGCATGCGCGCGTACGCGTGTCTTTTTTACGCGCATGCGTACTTTTGCCGTAAGCGCACCGTAAGCGTACCGTAAGCGTACGGTAGGTCATGTGATCATGAAACACAACTTTTGATTGGTTGAAACTACTTTCAGTTCTAGAACTCTCCTACACCACACCCATTCCCCTCATTTCTGCTTGTGATCCCTTAGGAGAAGGAGCTGGGTTGTCTTTGTGATACGATGGCAGAACAGCAGAGCTCTTCTGAGAGTGAGGCTAGCAGCACTACCTTGAGGCAGAGAGCGAGGAAACAAAAGACCTCTTACGTATGGGAGTATTTTTCTTTTCCAGAAGGCCAGCAAAAGGTAAATGCACCCTTAGTGACTTGTAAGCTGTGTAAGCGTGTACTTTCAAGAGGGAATCCTGACAGGAAGTATTCCTTTGGGAATCACACCATGATGAGACACCTTAAGGATGTACACAGAAGGACACATGCTCGACTTACTGAAGGTAACCCTTCAGTAAATCAACCAAGCACATCCACAGCAGCTCAGCCTGGACCATCATCTGCAGTGCCGAGTCCTTCTTCTGCAGGTCAGGTGAGCCCTTCATCTGTGGGGGGAGCATCTCCTTTTTCTGGTCCTCTGGAAATTAACCCTCGGTTTGCGAGGGTTGAAGTACGGTGCGCCACTTGTCATGATCTAATTAGTTATAGGGAGACCAGTATTTCCCTAGTGAACAATAAAATAGATCAGCACACTTGTCGTACCATCTAATATTCCCAATCTTTCTTTCCTCTGTCCCTGCATGAACACAACGGCTCTTTTAAGAGCCAACCTTACCTTTCATCTATTTTTTATATATGTTTTTTAAAACTTTTAAAAAAAAATTTTTTACCGTACGCGTACGGTACGCGTAATTTTTTTTTTTTTTTTTTAAAAACACTAAAAATCAATTATCACATTACAAGGTCCTTGAGAGACTACAATTAAAAACTGAAAATGTGATTGTAGAGAAGTGGAAAAAAGGGACCATGATATTATTGACTTACCATACCCACTCAAAAAAATATTTATTCATTTAAATTTTTTTTTAATTGCTTTAAAAATGGTTCTAGTTTTCGAAAATTTTCTATCTCAATCTGAAAAAAAAGAAAAAAGTATTAATATTTAATAAAACATTTTATAATACAGTACACATATTTACATATTTTTCAAAAAATATTTTTGCCTTTTTTTGCTGTTTTCAGAATATATTGCATTTCACTATAAATTGTGAAAGCAATTGCATTCATCATTTAACAGCAGGCAAAAAAAAATTTACAATCTCAAAGATTGTTTTAAAAAAGCCCACAATCTCTTTTTGCATGAACATAACTTTATAGAAATGCATAATATTCTTAAAAAATATCATCTAATATCAATACTTATTTCTTTAAAATACCGTCTGATATTTTTGTTTCAGAAGTATAATCACAATAATATATCTCAAATAACTCCACAATACATCGGGTTCCATTTCCTTTAGGCCAAATAGTAATTTTAAAATTCTTTTTTGGTTAAATTTCCAATGGTAATCCAATAAAAATCTAAAGTTTAAATTGTACAGATCTCACCGATTCTCTGTAACATTTTGGTTTCCGAAAGATTTATTAATAATTAAATAAGTCCACAATAGAATTGTTTACCTTTCCGCATGGCCAAATAGTAATTTTAAAAATCTTTTTTGAAAAAATTTCCAATGGCAATCCAATAACATTCCAAAATTTAAATTGTGCAGATGTTACCGATTTTTTCTAAATTTTTGGTTTTCCAAAGTTTCCTTAAAAAATGGAAAAATTCCACATTACAATTGGTTACCTTTCCATTAGGCCAAATGATAATTTGTTAAATCTTTTTATTTGTAAATTCCAAATGGTAATCCAATAAAATGGTAAAATTGTTTTGTCCAGATGTTGCCAAATCTCTCTAAAATTTAGGTTTCAGGAAGATTAGATAGGAATTTGCTAAATCAAAAGGCAAACGTTGCTTAAAAATCAATTGGGAATCATTACACAGTGTCCAGCCTTTTTCACATTTAAGATAAACTGTGTAATGACCAGAAGTTGCAGTAGGTCCATCATGGAAAATTATTGCAACTGTTACAAAAGTTTTTCCTGAAATTGATAATTGCTGTCCTGTAAACTTCTTTATTAAAGTATCCAATTTTGAACCATCAGCTCTACATCGTTGCATCATTAAAATTACATACTGTCCGTATTCCTTTAAAATTAACGTTGAAAACATGTCAGATTTACACTCACCGCATTGCATGCTATGATTAGCATCTTTAACTAATTTAGCAAAAGTGACTGTTTTACTCTCTGGCAATGTTAAATAAATAAACCTTTCATTATCAACATTAGAGCCACATATATTATAACAGTTTTCACAACTATGTTCCCATTTATAAGAGAGACCAAATACATTTTCAATGGGAACCCCTTCTTCTTCCAGTACCTGAAGAAAATACATCAAGAATTCCTGTGCGTCTTGCTGTACATTTTGAGAAAACTGTGTTCGTCCTGAACATACATCTAAAAGTTTTCTAATTTCAGTAGCACTTTCTATTTGAGTTTTATCATTACTCAGCTTTTCAAAAAGGAGACTCAGCACAGAACAGAATCTTTTTCCCTGATTTACTATTATCTGCTCTTGCAAACTTTCCAGATAAAATGCAACATTCAGCACTACATTAGCGTAGCAGTTGACACCAGAGCTATTTTCAAAATGACATCCTACAACCTGTTCTTCATTTTCCTTATTCTTTTTGCTTGCAATTACATCACTCCTCTTTTTTTTCCTCCTCTCTACATCTTCATTACAGACATTCTCATTTCTCCTTTTACGAGAAACTACACGTTTCTCCAACACAGGATACTGACCTAAATGAGGAGCATAGCTTCTTCTTAATCTATTATACTCCTTTACACAATTTGTATCAGCACTAACTTTTGAATCATCAAAGTCTATCATGAATAAACCTGATAATGTTTTCACTCGTGACAAAGCAACATATGCCATACCTTCTTTGAACACAGTTGAACCAATGTTCACAAATGCACAATCTACAGTCAATCCTTGAGACTTGTGAATAGTTACAGCACATGCTAGCGAAAACGGAAACTGCTTCCTACGTACATATAAGTCTTTCACAAGCATGAAATGAACTGAACAACGACAAATGTCTTTAACTTCTTCTATCTGATCAAATTTTATTTTTAAACATTCAATTCCATCTTTTTTCTGATAATTAATAAAACCCACAACTCTTCCCATAGCTCCATTAACTAAACCTTTTTCAACATCCAAATTTCTCCTTAAAAATACTCTACAGTTCATGCAAACATATAGATTTTTTTCTAATACAGCTGTTTTGGAAATGTTCTTCTCTAGTGAATCCAATTTATTTTTCAGTGTGCCTGTTAATGTGACAGTAATTCTTCCATCCTCAATTTTGTCCACTGCTTCCAATTTCCTGATATCTTCCTTTTCCAATTTCAAAAGCTCCTCATTGAATATTGAGCATTCACGTAGAGTTGGCATTAAGCAGATGACACTTTTGTTTTCTGCAATGTTCTTGTATATCTTCTCTGCAACTATTTCTTCCTTTGGAAATAAATTATGTAGCAGTCGACTCTGTAATGCTTTTTTGCCAGCTTCAGTGAGTAGTCCAATTCTGATATCTTTCAGAATACTTCCATATTCTTCATCGTTTGCTTGCCTCATATTAGTAATAAGTTCCTTGTACTCAAAGAAGGACCAAATATTTGTATTACCGATGCTTCCCAATGACTTCTTCGTGTCTTCATGTGTCACAGTATTAAACACTGGTTGTCCTTTAACTGGAGTAAGTTGCAAAAGATCTCCAAAAACTATGACGTGTTTTCCTCCAAATAACACGTCATAGTCTGTCTTCAGAATTTGCTGCATTCTTAAATGCACAAAGGCAAGCATTAAGTTTGATACCATGCTCACCTCATCAATAATGAGAACTTGCATCTTCTTCAATACTCTTGAAACTTCCAAGCATGCTTCTCAAGTTAGCTTGTTGTATTGTATTTTGTTCTCATGCTCCACTGGTAACATTAGCAAACGATGTAAAGTGATTCCGTTTATGTTATATGCTGCTAACCCAGTTGGAGCAGTAACCACACAAGACAAAGTAGAATCCGTTTTTTGCTGTAGGTAGCTTCTGATGACTTTTATTAGGAAACTTTTTCCAGTTCCAGCTTGTCCGCTTACATACATCCTGATTGGATGAAATGATGTGCATGAGCACTCTTTTTTTTCATGTAGAAATCCGTGATCAATTTTGTTTCTGATCTCTTCATAAATTTGTTGCTGCTCTTCGTTCAGTTGTCTTTCCAAATTTTGTAAGTCTATAAATTCTTCTTGAGCTTGATTCATAGCCGTTTCCACTTCATTCATGGCTATTGATGCTTCATTTTCAACGATTGGTTGTCCTAGGGGATCTTGACTGAGTGTTCCTGAACTTTGGCTGTCCTGAGAACTGTCTCTAGCTATTTCTGCTGCAATTGTAGTTTCCTGTTCAATTTCTTCATTTAACATTTGCAGATAAGTTGAGAATGTACTGCATTGTATGCTGTCTTTGCAAGCATTAAAAGAATCTTCATAGCTTTGAAATTCTCCCAGTAGTTCATCCTCTGTACGCCATGGTTTAAACAGCTGTAAAAGAGCCAAGTAGTAAAATTCCTTTTTGTCAGTAGTGTCGCAACTCAGCTTCCTGTGATTTATCAAACTTCCTTTTGTTTGCTTCACCAAACATCCTGCCTCACCAATGACTTTATATTTTCCATTGTTGATGTCTTCTGTGGCTTTCCGTGAATAAATGTAGTTCTGCAGCACTTCATAGAGACACATGTTCTCCAGATGATGACTTTTCTTGGGATAATATGTGTCCAACATGTTTGATTTCAAAATATCTGTACTTTCTGGGTCATTCTCGGCCAAATATTCAATTTCTCCAACAGATTTCAGTACCCGATTTCTCATTGCTGCAAGGCCTAAACTTGCCCAAATTATTCTTCTTGATTTCGAGTAGAGACTTGCAGAAGATAACCTATCTGAACATTCGTAGGATCCAATTTCTCGATGCGATAACATCTTCAAACTGAAACTGTACAGCTTCTTACTGACAGTTTTCTCGTGAGAAATCTCTTCCCACATGTCCTTCAATTCTGTTTTTTCTGATTTCGTAATGTAAGACGTTACATATCGAGCAACAGCAATGGAATTGTCAGCTTCATACTGTATATCCATGTTAGCGTTCCACATGGATAAAATCACTGGGTTGTAGTCATTTATATTTTTTGATTCTTCTTTTCTTTTAAGGTTGTAGGTATTCTTAGGTGATTTTCTTGTGATAGTATGTCTCACAGATGACATAAAACTGTTAACTCTTCCATTTGAAAGAACAGGTCTAGGAAATCCAAATCGACATTTAGTGTAGTATTTATCTTTGCTCTTGTATTTCCGTCGACAGTATTTTCCACACCGATGACTTTGGAAACGTAAAACTTGCTCCTTTAACTTTTTCTCTTCTGTGCTTTTTGGTATAGCACATGTTGCATATTCTTCAATGTAAGATAACACTGCTTCATCAGTATCTGTTCCAAACTTTGGGGCATCCTTGATCCACAACAGCATATGAATATGAGGAGCACCTCTTGCCTGGTACTCTTTTCTCCAAAAGAAATCCACTACTTCTCCTAGAGGTGGATTTTTTTTATTGCAGATGAAGGACATCATAGCCTCAAATCTATGATTGAAATATCTGCAAACATTAACCGGATCCAATGAGCACAGTTCTCCTGCTGTCTTGTATTCGATGTTTTTAATGTTTGAATTTGCCTCTCGTAGAAAATCCAGTAAATCATCCCAAGCGTACTCGGCACAGCTTAGGGTAACGAACCATGTTGGTGTTCCTAAATTCCGTAACATGCATTTTAATTCACCATGGCGTCGGTACCAATATTCATTTGTCCCACGCTGACAAGCCATCAGATTGATCAGTTGTGTTTCCAAATGATCATCTCGGTGCTGCACTTTCTCCATAAAATCCTTAGCAGACACATTTTGCAAATGTACTCCACTTTTTAAAATGTGATTTACTGCAGAAGACAATGCAGACAAGTCGCTTTCAAATAAAAGATGGAACAAATAAGGAATACTTTGTCGAAATCTGGGATCTTCAGCATATAGTCTTGTAGTCCGATACTCAGAAGCTGGAATCTGTTCCGGACGTTCATCGTATCGTCCTCCTTTTCCTTCAGGAAACAGCTGGGGAAAACATCGAGCTTCCAAGCTCTCCTCCCATACACTCACGGGAGTTCCTTTTGCTTTCTTCATCTGAAATAGATCAATATTGTCTCCCATAACTTCTTTTGAATGAAGAGGATGTATGCTAAAATGTTCATAAATTTCTTCTTCCTTTTACTTGTCCACTTTTTCAATTTGTCCAGTTGGTGTTTCTGTGTCTTCTTGTAAATCTTCTTCTTCTTCTATATAAATTGATTCATACCATTTGTTATTCCTTTTCAAATACAAATTTGCTCTTTGTACTTTCCGTACATCTACCAGCTCCTGCCAAATCTTCTTATTCTTTGTAGGTACACCATTAACCAGAATAATTAATGGTTCAGTTTCCAAAGTATCCGCATCAATAGTTTCCATATTTTTTTTCAAATCCAAGGGCAAATACACCACTCTACCTTTTAAACCGCTCAGTTAATCTGAAGGAGGTAATTTACCAGTTTTGGGCTCCATACGTACTATGGTCTGGAACGGATGAACACATTGAATGAGTATAGACTCATATGTATTTAATTCAGAAAGTTCAGCAGGAATAGCATCCAATTCTAAATTATTATGTACAGCTCTGGTCGGCATTCTATTTTCCTCTAACTTGTTGTAACAGTATTTACAAATACGCTGATCTTCACCCAATTCAAAACAATTTTCAAGAAATATATATGTGGCAAAATCCTTCCACTTATAATTATCTTCATTTTCACTCTTTCTGTAGAGATCAACATTCCTAGTTTGTTTTCTATAATGAGTTCTGCGGCAACAAATACAAGTAATATTTGGTCTTTCATTAGAGATTATTGCAAATTTTGTTATGTGATCATTAAATGTCTTACTTACAGAGGGTTCTACATTCTCTTCCACTTCTTCCTCATTTACTGTGTCCTTTTCTGCACTGTTTTGTTCAGGACCAAAGTAACAAAACTGAATTTCATCAACAACCTTCTCTACATCTGATACCGTTCCACGGAACAGAGCCCTATTCAATTCATCTAACTTTATTGCTGGACTTTTAGCAAAATACAACCGTCTCACAAACTTTCTCATTTCAGTATGATGAACAGCCAGCATCCTACAATGATGGAAAACTCTATTACACACTTTTCTAGATAGACAAGCCAGAGAATGACCCTGCAAACCAGTATTCTCTCTCACTCTGCATGGATCCAGACTTTGAAGCACCTTAATCTTCTGTTTTACATTTTTTTTACTATATTCTCTTAGAAACTCACGAAATTTATCAATAGATTCCTGACGCACAGTGCAAATACTACTACAATTCCAAGTGTACACTGGGGCTTTAGGACGTCTCCCCATAGCCTCATCCGCCATCACTTGTACCTCATCTCTTGGAACCATTATCTCCTTCTCCATTATGCAACCATTTTTCACTTCATAAGCACGACCTCTGGTGTCAACTGCATGCAGCAAACTATTACTTTGAAAATAACTCTCTTCATTAAAAAAAGGTTCACTACTTGAACTATGCATCCATTTTCCTAAAAACACTTTAGAAAAGTTTGTTCTGTTCACTACTCTTTTCCTTTTGCTATGTGATTTCAGTACATTAACCATTTTGTCTAATGTACGCATCCTATTCAAAATTAAAATGAATAGTTTCCTTTTTAATTCTAATGCCTTTGCTGCAATGGCTTCAATTTCTTTTTTTCTCTTATAAAACTTAGCCTTTTGCTTATATTTCTTCACATCCTTTATCAAATTGGACATAACTCTTCTCTGAAACATTTTTCTACGTATCTCTTTAAACGCTGTTTTACTGTTTAAGTTAATCTTTTTAGTTGCAGAAGGTATATTTGCATTAACTAAATTCTCAATTTTTTCCTGTCCTTTTCGATTGAAATCATTCTTTCCAGTACAGACATTTTGTACATTTTTCCTTTTTTTGAATATGTTCTTTAGAATTTTTTTTGTCTGCTTACCAGAAGATTTTTTCTTTTTCCCAACATGAGCATCTTCAACTAACTTAGGTCCTCCAGTTGTCTTCAAATATAGGTTTTTTTTGTGGTCTTTTTTTACTCTGGATTTTGTAGGCATCTTAAATTTTGTTCACTGCTCTTCAGCAATACCTGAAAAAAACTAAAAAAAAATTCCTTTATTTTATTTAAATATATTACTACATTTGTTTTCACATTAGTCACAAAACGAAATTTCTTTGCCAATTTGAAAGCACACTTACTACTCTTTTTTTTGGCAAGTGATAATCACTTTTACAGACTGACACATTATGAATCCACTTTTCAGATTTTTTAAAAAGCACATGCCCAAACTGCTTTTTCAGACCAGCACCATTTGTAACCTGGGTGACTGCCTACACTCCAGCAAGGGCAACCAGCCTTAGTGATGCTGAATGTATTTGCATAGCTGACTGAAACCTCAAACCCCACTCGCTTGTGAATACTGTGCATGATTCCACATGGTAAGCAGCTGGGTGTGTGCTAAGAGTCTGCTTCTGCACCAAAAAATGGCTCCCCCTTTCCTTCTAATGCAACTGTGAAATCACCAGAGCAATACGCAATAAATCTCTGCCTGTAATTTCTCTTTGCACACAGAGTCATGTTTTCACATTAGTCACAAAACGAAATTTCTTTGCCAATTTGAAAGCACACTTACTACTCTTTTTTTTGGCAAGTGATAATCACTTTTACAGACTGACACATTATGAATCCACTTTTCAGATTTTTTAAAAAGCACATGTCCAAACTGCTTTTTCAGACCAGCACCATTTGTAACCTGGGTGACTGCCTACACTCCAGCTAGGGCAACCAGCCTTAGTGATGCTGAATGTATTTGCATTACTGACTGAAACCTCAAACCCCACTCGCTTGTGAATACTGTGCATGATTCCACATGGTAAGCAGCTGGGTGTGTGCTAAGAGTCTGCTTCTGCACCAAAAAATGGCTCCCCCTTTCCTTCTAATGCAACTGTGAAATCACCAGAGCAATACGCAATAAATCTCTGCCTGTAATTTCTCTTTGCACACAGAGTCATGTTTTCACATTAGTCACAAAACGAAATTTCTTTGCCAATTTGAAAGCACACTTACTGCTCTTTTTTTTTGGCAAGTGATAAACACTTTTACAGACTGACACATTATGAATCCACTTTTCAGATTTTTTAAAAAGCACATGTCCAAACTGCTTTTTCAGACCAGCACCATTTGTAACCTGGGTGACTGCCTAAACTCCAGCAAGGGCAACCAGCCTTAGTGATGCTGAATGTATTTGCATTACTGACTGAAACCTCAAACCCCACTCGCTTGTGAATACTGTGCATGATTCCACATGGTAAGCAGCTGGGTGTGTGCTAAGAGTCTGCTTCTGCACCAAAAAATGGCTCCCCCTTTCCATCTAATGCAACTGTGAAATCACCAGAGCAATACGCAATAAATCTCTGCCTGTAATTCCTATTTGCACACAGAGTCATGTTTTCACATTAGGTCCTTAAACGAAATTTCTTTGCCAATTTGAAAGCACACTTACTACTCTTTTTTTTGGCAAGTGATAATCACTTTTACAGACTGACACAATATGAATCCACTTTTCAGATTTTTTAAAAAGCACATGTCCAAACTGCTTTTTCAGACCAGCACCATTTGTAACCTGGGTGACTGCCTACACTCCAGCAAGGGCAACCAGCCTTAGTGATGCTGAATGTATTTGCATTACTGACTGAAACCTCAAACCCCACTCGCTTGTGAATACTGTGCATGATTCCACATGGTAAGCAGCTGGGTGTGTGCTAAGAGTCTGCTTCTGCACCAAAAAATGGCTCCCCCTTTCCATCTAATGCAACTGTGAAATCACCAGAGCAATACGCAATAAATCTCTGTCTATAATTCCTCTTTGCACACAGAGTCATGTTTTCACATTAGTCACAAAACGAAATTTCTTTGCCAATTTGAAAGCACACTTACTGCTCTTTTTTTTGGCAAGTGATAAACACTTTTACAGACTGACACATTATGAATCCACTTTTCAGATTTTTTAAAAAGCACATGTCCAAACTGCTTTTTCAGACCAGCACCATTTGTAACCTGGGTGACTGCCTACACTCCAGCAAGGGCAACCAGCCTTAGTGATGCTGAATGTATTTGCATTACTGACTGAAACCTCAAACCCCACTCGCTTGTGAATACTGTGCATGATTCCACATGGTAAGCAGCTGGGTGTGTGCTAAGAGTCTGCTTCTGCACCAAAAATGGCTCCCCCTTTCCATCTAATGCAACTGTGAAATCACCAGAGCAATACGCAATAAATCTCTGTCTATAATTCCTCTTTGCACACAGAGTCATGTTTTCACATTAGTCACAAAACGAAATTTCTTTGCCAATTTGAAAGCACACTTACTGCTCTTTTTTTTGGCAAGTGATAATCACTTTTACAGACTGACACATTATGAATCCACTTTTCAGATTTTTTAAAAAGCACATGTCCAAACTGCTTTTTCAGACCAGCACCATTTGTAACCTGGGTGACTGCCTACACTCCAGCAAGGGCAACCAGCCTTAGTGATGCTGAATGTATTTGCATTACTGAGTCCAACCTCAAACCCTTAAACTATTCTTTTTTTATACCAGTACACCTTAATTTATTGTGAAAACATAGTCCATATTATTTTACATGTTCCTCACATTTAAATTTCTCCCAAAACAGAAAATAATAAACACAACTTCAACAAAAAGAATTGCATTTCTATTGTTCATTTCTTAATTTACCATATACATCCCCTCTCAAACTCTAAACTCACCTTTAAAATTAGTTAGGTGTGAAAGAAATGTGGCACTCAAACAGCAGATTATCAGAGCCAGGATCTCTGTTCTTTACACCTCTCTCCTCTCAGCAGAACCAGATAATGGCAAACTTTCCCTCTCTTTTTCCACATATATACATGTTAATTTCAAATCTCAGTGCTTCCCCCTTTTTTTCAAATGTAATCACACATTTCTATTGGTTGAAAACCAACCCTTTTCCAAAAGTACCCTTCCCCCAACTTGACTTCTGCCTAGTACCCTTCCCCCAACTTGACTTCTGCCTGCTACCATAGCAACAGCTCATGGAACACTGCTGTGTGGAGTTAGGTCAGAAGTTCGCCAAACAATGTTTCAATTCCACAGAGCAAGAGTGCTTGACTTTTCTAACCTAACAGCAAATCCATAGTACTGTTCTTTGGTAACACATTTTTCTGTACCAATACAAAACATGCTTCTATAAATTTACACATACAGCCTAGTTTTTAGTGTAGAATGGTATGAAACAGCCAATCAGTTCTTTTTTAAAAAAAAAATATGTTTGCCTCCATTTCCAAACTGTCTTTCATTTCTTTTTACCATTCTACTGAAATACACCTCCTGAGTGCATCCAGATCTCCTTTGAAGATGTTCACAGTGTGGATTGTAGGACACAGCTATGTCTTCTGGAGTGAAAAGTTTGCAGAGAAAACAGGTATGGTGAGAGACCTTGCTTTGCCAAATGTAGACATTAAATGGATTGGTCAGAGAGGGTTAAAGTGGCACCAATTGATGCCATTGGTGAAATCCTTCATGCAAAACCAACACCCTGACCTCATAATAGTGCACTGCGGTGGCAATGACCTAGGCACTTTGACTGGGGTAGGTCTGGAAATGCTTATGAAGGACACCTTTGCACACTGTTTTCACTTTTCCCTAAAACTGCCTTTGTGTTTTCTAACATATGCCAAAGGCAAAAATGGAACTGGTCCAATCATTTCTGTCCACAGATTGACAAAGCAAGAAAGCACGTCAACAAATCTGTTTCTGCTTTCCTCCGTGACTATGGTATGGGTTCCATTTACCACAACAACTTGCGTTACGACATGCAAGACATTTATAGAGGAGATGGTGTGCACTTCAATGATGAAGGGAACAGAGTCTTCCTCTTGAACCTTAGACTCTGCATCGGTACTTACTTGTAGGTACCACTTAAAAATCACTTCATAAACACAACGGCTCTTTTTAGAGCCCCCAATATCTAAACACTTAAATCTGCATTTCATTTCTTTTTTTTTTTTTTTTTTTACCGTACGCTTACCGTACGCGTACCCCGCGATTTTTTTTAAAATCAATAAATGTTTTCTTTGTACTTTTCTGTCCTTCTTTGACCTCCTTACAAATGTTAGGGGGTCTGTAACTCTCCTCCTTGCCCCCTTTTCTTGTTATCACTCTTTTTTTTCTGAGTGAAACACACGAAATGGCGGCCGCCGCTTCCTGGTTTCGGCCGATTCGAATGTTTACTAAGATCTAAGAGCCAATCAGAATCGTGCTTGCGCACGCCACCGTACGCGTACGGTAAGCGTACCGTAAGCGCACCGTGAGCTGGCTCAGATATATATATTGATTTAAAGGCTATTTTCTCAGAATCTACTGAACAGATTTACACCAAACCTACAAAAGGCACTTCCTTGACCTGAGGACTACCTCTCTGCCAAATTTCTAGTAATTCTGTTCAGCCGTTCGGGCTGTAGCCCTGTCTAAAGGTCCTATGGAAAAATGCATGGGAAAAACGCGTTTTGGGACCCCCCTTTTATCTCAGCCCCCGCTTGACGAATCCCCCCGAGACTTTCAGGGAAGGAGCAGAGCGTAGCGCCCCACCTATTTTGAAAAATTCGCGAGGATTCGTCGACCGGCGCCAAAGTTATTCAAAATAGAATGTTGCGGATTTCCTATGGAAACGTGGTCCTAACTATAACTACCTACTGGCGACCGCCAGTAGGTAATATATATATATATATATATATATAATTCACTGAAAAAACCATAGGTTTCACACATGTTATAGTTAGCTGGACATTTCACTCATAAAAAACCAATGAAATTCCCCCGTTATAGTTAGTGCAGGCAACTATAACTCACGCGACCGCAATCCTCGGTTGATGCTAATACTGTATCTATAGCTATACATATATTACAAATATTTATTTTTCATAAAGACACATATGTCATCAGTGATGTAATATTTGACATCATCAGCAGAGGATTGCGGTCGCGTGAGTTATAGTTGCCTGCACTAACTATAACGGGGGAATTTCATTGGTTTTTTACGAGTGAAATGTACAGCTAACTATAACATGTGTGAAACCTATGGTTTTTTCAGTGAATTTGCAAGGTTTTTTAAATGCTAATTCCTAACTATAACGTGTGTGAAACCTATGGTTTTTTCAGTGAATTTGTACGGTTTTTTAAATGCAAATTTTTTTTTGAGATTTTTGGTAAACCTATGTATAAAATAATATATGTAATATATCCTGCATTATGGAATGGTTAATTTTTTTTTATGCATTTTTTTCCGTGCGCGTACAGTAAGCTGACACTACGCGCTCCGTACGTCATAAGTACGGTGCGCTTACGTGATACGAAGCGCGTACGGTAAGCTGACGCTACGCGCTCCGCACGTCATAAGTACAGCGCGCTTACGCGATACGTACGTGATGTACGCGTAAACGCGGAAGCAACGTCGCGGTTACGCAGGGGCGTGTAATGCGCATGCGCGAGTGCGTCTTACGTACGCGCTCCGTAAGCGCTCCGTAAGCGTCACGTTCGCGCATGCGTACTTGTTTCCGAGCGCGTACCGTAAGCTTACGGAGCGCGCACGGTAGGTCATGTGATCCACAAAGAACACTTTTCATTGGTTGAAACTACTTTCAGTTCCAGAAACTTCCCACACCACACCCATTCCCCTCATTACTGCTTGAGATCCCCTAGGAGAAGGAGCTGAATTGACATTGAGATACAATGGCAGAACAGCAGACCTCTTCTGAGAGTGAGGCTAGCAGCACGACCATCATCCAGAGAAGGAGGAAACAAAAGAAATCTTTTGTATGGGAGTATTTTACTTTTCCAGAGGGGGAGAAAAAGGTCAATGCTCCATTGGTCACTTGCACACTTTGTGACCGTGTTTTATCTAGAGGAAATCCAAGGAAGAAGTATTCCTTTGGAATTCACTCTATGATGAGACACCTTAGGGATAGACATCCCAGGACCTTTGCTCGACATACTGGAGAAAACTCTTCAGTAAGTCACCAGAGCCCAACCTCAGAAGCTCAGCCGAGTACATCATCGGCAGCTCAGCTGAGCCGTTCCTCTGAGGTGGGAGCATCACCTTCTTCTGCTCCTCTGGACGTTAACCCTCGATTTGGGAGGGTTGCAATGAGGTGTACAAGGTGTTGTGGTCTTATTGTTTTTGGGGAGACCAGTGTTTCCCTTATTAACAATAAGATAGACCAGCACGTTTGTAGACGCTCATAATATTCCCATTCTTTCTTTCCTCCATCCCTGTATTAACCCAACGGCTCTTTTAAGAGCCAACCTTACCTCACAATTTTTTTTATTTTTTTTTAAGCTTTCCTTTTTGAAAAATTTTTTTTGCACGGTACGCGTAATTTCGCGAAGTTCCCGGAATTTTTCCTCGCGGAATTTCTCCGTTTACGCCATGCGCGTACGCTGCGCGCATTCGGCGATTTTTTGAAAAAAAAATTAAAATTCATTTTTTGCCCTTGGGGGTCCTTCTTTGACCCCCTGACAAAGGCTAGGGGGTCAGGAACTGTCCAGCCTGCCCCCTTTTCACGTTATCCACCTTTGTTTTTCACCCCCTCAGACTGCGAGAGACAAAATGGGGGCCGTCACTTCCTGGTTTCGATCGATTTGAATGTTTACTGAGATCTAACAACCAATCAGAATCGCGCTCGCGCACGGCAGCGTGCGCGTACGGTAAGCTTACGGTACGCGCTCGGAGCGCGCCCATAGATATATATATTGATTTAAATGCTATTTTCTCAGGAAATACTGAACAGATTTACACGAGACCTTCAAAAGGCACATCCCTGACCTGAGGGCTACCTCTCTGCCAAATTTCAAGTAATTCTGTTCAGCCGTTCGGGCTGTAGCTCGGACTAAAGGTCCTATGGAAAAATGCATGGGGAAAACGCGTTTTGGGACCCCCCCTTTTTCTCAGTCCCCGCTTGACGAATCCCCCCGAGACTTTCAGGGTAGGAGCCGAGCGTAGCACCCCACCTATTTTGAGAATTTCGCGAGGATTCGTCAATTGGCGCCAAAGTTATTCCAAATAGAATGTTGCGGATTTCCTATGGAAACACGGTCCTAACTATAACTATCTACTGGCGACCGCCAGTAGATAATATATATATATATATATATATATATATATATATATATATATATATATATCCAAACACAGTTCTCCACTTTGCTAGGAGCCCCCGTCCCTGCAGGGCGGCCTCGTTTGAACAGGCAAGGAGTCTCCTGTCCTTTCAACACCAAAACACAGGAACAGATATCGAGGCTTCAAGTCCATAAACCAGCAGCTTTATTTAAATGCACAGAGACAGCATTTCCTTTCCTGATGCATTTCGGCTCTGATAGCCTTGTTCACAGGTGAGCTGATATATATATATATTCACTAAAAAAACATAGGTTTCAGGCACGTTATAGTTAGGAATTAGCATTTAAAAAACCTTAGAAATTCACTGAAAAAACCATAGGTTTCAGGGGCGTTATAGTTAGCTGGACTTTTCACTCGTACAAAACCATTGAAATTCCCCCGTTATAGTTAGTTCAGCTAACTATAACTCGCGCGCCCGCAATGCACTGCTGATGACGTCACATATTACATCACTCATGACATGGTCAGTAAAAAGTCCAGCTAACTATAACGCCCCTGAAACCTATGGTTTTTTCAGTGAATTTCTAAGGTTTTTTAAACGCTAATTCCTAACTATAACGTGCCTGAACCTATGGTTTTTTCAGTGAATTTCAAAGGTTTTTTAAATGCTAATTTCTAACTATGCCTACAGAGATAGGACATGTGAAGAAAGAAGAAAAAACGCACAGAAAGAAAAAAAAGAAATGCAGAAAGAAGCAACAGAAGTCCTCAAAGACGAAGAAAAGTGCAGGAAGAAAGATAACGTGCAGAAAGAACAAACAGAAGAGCATAAAGAAGCCTTGTTGCAAAATCATCCTGTACCCTCAATTTTTTTCAAACGGATACTGGTGGTAACTGAGTCTGACTAACCAGTCCTAGAGCCAGTGCTATGTTAAAAGACACTCAGAATACAGTGAAAACACCTACATACACTAGGGAACACTATGCGTTGGGGTCCCCCTGTGATCAGCATGACCTCCTCTATCAGCCCCTAGTATATAATAGGGCAGGGGATTAAAACTACCTCTTAAAACGCGCCACAGGGCGTGTTTGCACACGTCACCTCAGGCCCCGTCCCCTCACATTCCCACTGTGTAAACACGCCCTGTGGCCATTTTAAGTTGGGAGATTAAGTCCCCTTGAATACTGAGGGTCCCTAGGGTCCAACTAGACCACTAGGTACCTCCAGTCAGCGCCACAGAGCTGCGTTGCAGAGAGATGTAAAAAGGGGCGTGGCCTCAGAACACTTGTCTGCAACGCAGCTCCCTGGCGCATACTGGAGATACCTGTTGGGCTAGTTGGCCCTCAGGGACCCTCAGTATTGAAGGGGAATTAATTCCCCAACTTACAACTGGCCAGGGGGCGTGTTTGCAGAGTGCTGCAAGGAGGGGGCGTGGCCTCCGGCACGATGCCGGTCTTTTATTTATTTTATTTTTTTAAGAAGGAGGGCTGTGTGGCCCCCCCTTCTTTTTCTAATTTACTGGCCCTGGGGACCCCATCCCCCAGGGCCTGCACCCTAATTTTTTTTGTTGAAAAAAATAAATTTGGCCCTCCCAAGGCCTTAATCGGCCCCGGGGACCCCAACCCCCGGGTCATGGCCTTTTTTTTTTTTATTCTTTAGGAGGGGTCTACGTTGCCCCCCTCCTCAGGCCACTTATGGGCCCGGGGACCCCATCCCCCAGGGCCTGCCTTTGTTTTATATTATTTTAAAAATATATATATTTATAGAAACACCTAGGACATGCTGGACAAACCGTGCGTAGCTATCACCATGACGATTTGTGTGATATTCATTAAAAGGCGACTATGCATAGAATGAATCCACATGGAATGTATTTACACCGCTAGTGAAGCTCTGACGTGTCTGACGCCCTACCGTGCCTAATCCCGGCGCCCCCGCCGGTGGGTACTCTCCAAGTAGACACCCTTGTCGTTTATTTATACAAATATGGATAGCTATTGATGGGCACATTTAATATACACGCACACCAAGCCATTCAAAGGGGATTCGACAAAAATTCGACCAAACTATGCAAGAAACCCCCCTCACGGTTAATAAAATACACATCCACCACCGGATGTGTAATACTTTTTATTTTACTCTCTGGAAAGGAGTCAAACCTCACTTGAGAGTCACAGCGTGCTCCTGGCTGAGCCCAATGCTGTGTTACACCCACCTGTGCCCGCCGAGTGCCTCACACCTCTGTGTTGTATTCCACCAGCTAGTGCGTATGCTATGACACTCTCTAGCCCATGTGCACTGTAACACCCCCCCGTGAATATGTCATGCCACACTTGCCTTCGCACGGGTTATATTGCCCCATCTAACGTGCCTTCCTCAATGCCTGTGTTATAACGCACAGCGCTATGCCATACATAATACAATCTGGGATCCATATCTTTGTCACAGTGCATATGCAACGTTACAATCCCCAGCACATATTTTATATGACAACTTTAGAGACTAGTTAGGTTACACAACACTGCCCTGTGCATATTACACTCCAAGGCACATATCGCATAGCACGCGCTAGTGCCTGTGCTATCTCGCGTTTTCCAATGAATCTGTCATTGCGCACAATGTATTGCATATTATATTTCAAGCCCCGGTTCATCTTATATCATACTTCTTGGTGCATAGTTTATACCATATACTATATCTAGTTTTCATTTTCAATCGTGCTCTCAGGACTATGTTCTATATAACACTGCGTCCACCTACCCTTTTCACGGGCATTACATTTTGCGATGGGGGTGGAGGGTCAGGGGGTGTTTCTGCCAAGTGAGCCCGGAGCTACAGTCACAAACGTCCTCTTCTTCCTGAATAAAAGTGAGATTATTCTGCATACTTGTTCATATTTTAAGTAGTTCGCACAGACACACATTTTAAAAACAATAAAGTTCCTAATACCCACCTTCTCTGAACAGTTAGCTTGCTGCCCCATCCACCTCCTCCCTATCCTCTGTTGTCTGAATCCATGTACTAGCCTCCTCCCTCCTGCCATGCATGGTCTGATGTGCTGCCACTGCCCTCCATTTATCATGATGTACCAGTCCACTCCTCCTGCCCTCCATTGCCCAATTATATGGCCCATCATTGACCTCCTGCTTAGCCTCTGTGCTTAGCTTGCTGCCCCTATTCTCCTTCACCCTGCCCTCCGATGCCTTTGTGCATGCCCCTGCTCCATCCTTTTTGCCCACCATGTTCCATGGACCTGCCACTCCTATCTACTCTGAGTGTTCTGTTGAGCTGCCACTCCCCTCCCACCTGCCTAGCATTGTCAGATGACTGTAACCTGTCCCTGCCACCTCCACTCTGCTTGTCCACATGCCATGCCCCTAACCCCATTCCTCCTGTCCTCCATGGTCCATTTTACTGCCACACCCTTCTGTCCTCCCTGGTCTGTTGTGCTGCAACTGCTCCTCCTGCCTGCCCCGCGTGGTCTGTTGTGAGGCCCCTTCCCCTGAACTCTCTTGTCTGTGCCCAGGTCCTGACCCTCCCTTCTATCCTCCATGGTCCTTTGTGCATGCCCATGCACCTTCCTTCTTGCCCATCATAGCCATTGTGCTGCCACTAACCCTCCCGCTTGCCATGCATGGTCTTCTGTGCTGCCATGGCCCCTCCCACCTTCCCTGTGTGGTCAGCTAGCTGCCCCTGACCCTCTCCCACCTTTCCTCCATGGTCTGTGTGTATGCCATCATAGTCTCATTGTTGCTCTCCATGGTGTGTCTTGTTTCTAGTGCCCATCCTGCCTGACCTCCATGGTCATCTTGCTGCTCCTGTCCTGCCCCCTTGCCCCCAGCTCTCGGTTTCCATGTGCAGACCCATTCCCTCCCTCCTTGCTTGTCTGTTCCATTGTAATGCCGCTGATCCATCCCTCCTACCCTTTATGGTCTGTTATGTTGCAGCTTTCTCTCCTGTCTGTCCATTATGGTCAGCTAGCTACCATTGCCTCTTTCCCCTCTGTTCTCTGTTGTCCATGTGCATGGTCCTGTCCCCTCCCTATGGCTTTCTATGGATTGTTGTGCTGTACTCCCGTCCTGCATGCACTGTGTGGTGTATTGTGCTGCTGCAAGCCCTGATGCCTGCCCTGTAGGGTCAGTTTGGTGCACCTATCCTGTCCTCTGTTATCCAAGTCCATGTCCCTACCCCAATTCCTCCTGCCTACCATGATCCAATGTACCATACTTGAGAACATTTTGAACTTGGTAAAATGGAGATTTTGGAAAAAAACTGGGGTATTGATATTCCCCTTTGAGTTACATTGAAAAAGAGGAGATTGTAGACAGGAGACAGATCAAATAAAGCCCATTTGAGCTTAAAAACATTGGGTGTTTCCTGGCTGAAACGGGTCTGTTGGCATGTATGGTTGTACTACCACTGCCTCTTCCTTCTGTCCACAATGGTCTATTATATTACCACAGCCTCTCTTGCCAGTCCTGTATTGTTGGTTTGTTGCTCCTGCCCCCCTTTCCACTGCCCTCCATAGTCTGTTGTGCTGCCATTGCCCTTCCTGCCTGCCCAGTGTGGTCAAATTGTTGCCTCTGCACTCTCCTACCTGCCTTCAATTTTCAGAGTCCGTGCCCCTGGCCTCTGCCTCTCAACAGTAACCCAATGAACAACTAGATTGTTAACATTCTATATTTATTACAAAAGTGTGGAACGCCTGACGTCATCTTGATGTAATCAAAACTGTAATACCTAGAGTATATCCTTTAGAAATTACATATATGAGAGGGTCTTATTTGCATCAAAATTATGGTTAGTGCTCTAAAAAACTAAAATGAGGACATATTTTCTGAGTTTTCAAATAGCGACAAAGAACTTTTAAATTATTTGTAATCTTTATGTTTTTTTATCCAGTTGACCACTTGATTAAATGTTGCACCTAGGGGAGAGGATGTGGTGTTACTTCCAGAGCTGCAGACTTTGCAACTGGGGAACCAGGTTGGAGTTTCTGCTTCAGCTCAACATTCTGTGATTCTGGTCAAATCACTTAATCTCCCCATGTCTACAACCAAAATGAATTTGATCCTGTGTAATGTAACCATGCTCATGTAAAGCACTCCAACACCTGACAAGTCTGCACTAAATAAAACTGCAAATACACAAAAAATAAGTGTTTTGCACACTTCTGTCATTGGGCTACATTTGGGCTACATCTGAGTGATATTTGGGCTGCATTTGGGCTCTTTTGTCTCTGGTGGCCATCTTGGGAGATTTATTTATTATGAAGTTTCCTAATTTCCTCATTTACTGCAGTCTCCTGGGAATACTTTCAGTTTTTTATTTTGGTTCCATCAAGAAGGCATTCAGATGTGTCACACATTTGCCATAAATTCTGAATGTTAGCACTCTAGTTGCTCATTAGATCACTGTAGTAAAACTACTGCTCACCAGGAAAGTCTGCTGCTGGTATTCAAAGTGCATGTTTCAGTCTGCATGTCAGAATTTGTTTATGAAATAGAAGAGGATTTGAGAAGTCAAAATGTGCCCTAATTTTTCTTTCTGCAGAACTAATCATAATTTCTATGGCAAAATGAAACCCCTCATTTTGTTCCTTTGTAAATTAAATGGTTTAAGTGCTACCACTTTATTCCAATCAAGATGGCTTCAGGTGTGCCATACTTTTGTCATAAGTAAGACTGTTAGCGCTCTAGTTGTTCGTTAAAACACTCTGGGACATTCTGTCATTGGGCTATACATGGGCTACATCTGGGTGATATTTGGGCTACATTTGGGCTCTTTTGTCTCTGGTGGCCATCTTGGGAGATTTATTTGTTATGAAGTTTCCTAATTTCCTCATTTACTGCAGTCTCCTCATTAGGAAATACTTTCAGTTTTTTACTTTGGTTCCATCAAGAAGGCATTCAGATGTGTCACACATTTGCCATAAATTCTGAATGTTAGCACTCTAGTTGCTCATTAGATCACTGTAGTAAAGCTGCTGCTCACCAGGGAAGTCTGCTGCTGGTATTCAAAGTGCATGTTTCAGTCTGCATGTCAGAATTGTTTTATGAAATAGAAGAGGATTTGAGAAGTCAAAATGTGCCCTAATTTATCTTTCTGCAGCACTAATCATAATTTCTATGGCAAAATGAACCCCCTCATTTTGTTCCTTTGTAAATTAAATGTTTTAAGTGTTACCACTTTATTCCAATCAAGATGGCTTCAGGTGTGCTATACTTTTGTCATAAGTAAGACTGTTAGCGCTCTAGTTGTTCGTTAGAACACTCTGGGACATTCTGTCATTGGGCTATACTTGGGCTACATCTGGGTGATATTTGGGCTACATTTGGGCTCTTTTGTCTCTGGTGGCCATTTTGGGAGACTTATTTGTTATGATGTTTCCTAATTTCCTCATTTACTACAGTCTCCTTAGTAGGAAATACTTTCAGTTTTTTACTTTGATTCCATCAAGAAGGCATTCAGATGTGTCACACATTTGCCATAAATTCAGAATGTTAGCACTCTAGTTGCTTATTAGATCACTGTAGTAAAGCTACTGCTCACCAGGGAAGTCTGCTGCTGGTATTGAAAGTGCATGTTTCAGTCTGCATGTCAGAATTTTTTAATGAAATAGAAGAGGATTTGGGAAGTCACTCAAAATGTGCCCTAATTTATCTTTCTGCAGCATTAATCATACTTTCTATGGCAAAATGAACCCCCTCATTTTGTTCCTTTTTAAATTAAATGTTTTAAGAGTTACCACTTTATTCCAACCAAGATGGCTTCAGGTGTGCCATACGTTTGTCATAAGTAGGACTGTTAGCGCTCTAGTTGTTCTTTAGAACCCTCTGGGAAGCTGGAGTAGAACACAAAGGAATCAACTGACAGTCTCTGCCCTTGTTGGATGTACATGTTTTACTGAGAATGTCAGACTTCATTCTCACATGACTGAGAAAGATAATGTGAATTTACAGAAAATATGCTCTCAGTTTAGCTTATAGATCACCTTCCAAACCTCTGTGGGAAAAGCATGAGAAAATAGTTTTCTCTCAAACATGATTCATGATATCACAGCAGAAGGCTTTTCACATTGTAAAATCGCCTTAGAACACACCACAATTCCTAAAATGAGTATGGTACCATCAACAAATTATTTATAATGTAACTAAAGTATTAAAATCTTCTATTAACTGCAATGCTTTTTAATGAGGTGCTATCATGTATATTGGTTCCAAGATGGCTGCCAACACTTCTTGGATGAAGTGCTGACAGCCAATCAGATCTCACGATGAGATGTGTGGTTAGGCTCCGCCCAGATATATATGTGATTTTACTTTTGATTTTCTCAGGAACTACTGAACGGATTTACACCATTTAAGCAAAAGGCACATGCCTGACCTGAGGACTACCTCTCTGCCAAATTACACGTAATTCTGTTCAGCCGTTCGGGCTGTACCTTCGACTAAAGGTCCTATGGAAAAATGCATGGGGAAAACGCGTTTTGGGACCCCCCTTTTTTCTCAGCCCCCGCTTGACGAATCACCCCGAGACTTTCAGGGTAGGAGCTGAGCAGAGCGCCCCATTAGTTTTGAAAATTTCATGAAGATAAGTCAACCGGCGCCAACGTTATTCAAAGTAGAATTTTTAGATTTCCTATGGGAACTCGGTCCTAACTATAACTATCTACTGGCGACCGCGAAATACTGTTGAGTGAATCTTATTGGATTTAATGTAAATTTTTGTATCCAAAAAATCAATCTCTCTAGATTGTATATTGGAGGTGAATTTTAGGCCTACGTCATTTAGATTCAGTATTGTGATGTACTCTGCCAGTTTTTCCTTAGTCCCCCTCCATAAGAGGAAGAGGTCATCAATAAAGCGTAACCACAACACTATGGTGCCGATTACGAACTGGTAAAAACTGGGTACGAACCGTCGGTCGGAGCGTTTTCCCCGTCCGACTCGTACCCGGTCGTAAAACTTTACAAACATGGAATTACGATTCGCACGGAAACACCATTTCCGTACGAATCGTAAAAAACACCGACTGACGAAAATATACATACGAATGTGATCCGGGAATGCTGCGACGTGACGTCGGGATGCTTACAGGCAGCGTTTCACGACCCAGGAATTACGATTCGAACCGACAGCAGTCCGGACGGCAATATTTTCACGGCACCCAAAAAGTGCCGGAAAAGCGAAGTACGGCACGAATCGACCAGAGTGGGTGGCCCGGTACGCACCGTACCCCCCCCAGCCCCCGTGAGTACGCGCCGACCCCCCCAGCCCCCATACGTATGCGCCGACCCCCCCCCAGCCCCCGTGAGTACACGCCGAACCCCCTGTGTATGTACACCCGTGTAGGTTCGAGTCGAACCCCCCCGTGTATGTACACCCGTGTACGTGTCGAACCCCCCCGTGTATGTACACCCGTGTACGTTTGAGTCGAACCCCCGTGTATGTACACCCGTGTACGTGTCGAACCCCCCCGTGTATGTACACCAGTGTACGTTCGAGTCGAACCCCCCGTGTATGTACACCCGTGTACGTTCGAGTCGAACCCCCCGTGTATGTACACCTGTGTACGTGTCGAACCCCCCGTGTATGTACACCCGTGTACGTGTCGAACCCCCCCATGTATGTACACCCGTGTACGTGTCTAACCCCCCGTGTCTGTACACCCGTGTAGGTTCGAGTCGAATCCCCCCGTGTATGTACACCCGTGTACGTTCTAGTCGAACCCCCCCGTGTATGTACACCCGTGTACGTGTTGAACCCCCCGTGTATGTACACCCGTGTAGGTTCGCGTCGAACCCCCCCGTGTATGTACACCCGTGTACGTGTCGAACCCCCCCCGGGTGGTTAAATTCTAATCCCATTCCAACAATAACTAAAGACATACACAATCGGATAAATAACCGGTATGAAAATGGTTTACTAAGTTTAGATGAAAAAAACTTTCTAACAGTAGCTAATCCAGTAACACCAACGATATACTTTTTACCAAAAGTTCACAAAACTTTACAAAACTTTGCACAAACCCCCAGGTCGCCCCATAATTTCCAGCTGTGGATCCCTATATGAGAACATAGCGAATTATGTGGATTATTTTTTGGCACCAATTGTTCCAACTTTAAACTCGTACATCAGAGACACTGGCGATTTCTTAAGAATTTTAATGGAAACAGAGTGGCAACCTGATTACCTATTAGCAACAATTGATGTTGTCTCATTATATACATCCATTAATCACGACATAGGTTTGGCAGCCACAGCATACTTCCTAAAACAAAGATCAATTGGGGAACTATAGCACACCAATATGCTCATGGAAATGATTCAACTTTGCCCAACGAACAATGTATTTTTATTTGATAAACAAATGTACTCTCAAAAGCGCGGAACTGCTATGGGAGTTTCCTTTTCTCCAAGCTATGCCAATCTCACCATGGGTTGGTGGGAGAAACACATAGCTTGGAGGGAAGAAAACGACCCATATACCACAGACATAGTGTTGTGGTTACGCTTTATTGACGACCTCTTCCTCTTATGGAGGGGGACTAAGGAAAAACTGGCAGAGTACATCACAATACTGAATCTAAATGACGTAGGCCTAAAATTCACCTCCAATATACAATCTAGAGAGATTGATTTTTTGGATACAAAAATTTACATTAAATCCAATAAGATTCACTCAACAGTATTTCGCAAGAAAACATCAACTAACAGTGTCCTGTATGGAACCAGCTTTCATCCACAATCATTGAAACAAAGTATCCCGTATGGAGAATTCCTACGGATGAAAAGGAATTGCTCTGAGCCAGAAGAGATGGAGAACAAATTTCTTGATGCTAAGGAAAGATTTACATCACGTGGATACAAACACAGTGACATTGTGCGCGGAGAGAACAAAGCTAGACAAAAAACAAGAGCGCAAACCTTGACTGTAAAAAAGAAAGACACAACGATCATTGATGAAACAGCACGTCTAATTCTAACATACTCAAAGGAAAGCTTTAAAATTCGAAAAATTCTAATGAAGTATTGGAATGTCATTAAAAAAGATCCTGACATTGGACCTATGATAGGAGACCAGCCAATGATCTCATATAGAAAAGCTCCATCACTACGCGATACTTTGGTGAACAGTCATTTTGAAAACAAAAAAAATAAAACATGGCTTGAAAAAAGACAACAAGGGTTTACTAAGTGCATGACATGCAAAATAGGAAAAAATCTAAAAACTCTCAAAGATCCGCAAGGTCGAAGATTTGAAATCCTGAACACAATCACCTGTGAAACGCAATTTGTAGTCTATATGATTGAATGCTTCTGCGGCAAAAGATACATAGGTTCAACCATCTGCCCATTAAAAAAGCGCATTTTAGAACATATACGCGCAATTCAAAACAAAGACGCGACATATGCAATGTCTAAACATCTACAAAACCATGTTGGAAAAACTTGGAAAGACATTAAATATTCAGGCACTGCATGTATTTTGGAACATGAAAGAGGCGGAAATAGGATTCAAAAACTCAGGCGACTAGAAACCAAACTAATAATCCGTTTTAAAACTCGGATCCCTGGAGGTTTAAACGGAGAAGAAGAACTTTATGTACATTTATAAGAACGTTAAGTGTAATTGAAAATACACGCTCATTAGAAATGGCCTCATTGTTACATATTAGAATCGCTTCAGTAAATATGAATGTATAATTTGATCACTCAGATCATCAATGTTTTGAAAATGAAATAAGAGGAACAAAGAGGCTTCCTTTCGATGACCTGATCTGCTGGGTGTCACGGCGCCACAGTTTAGCATATCAAGGTATACACGGCACTTAGCCGAGAATACCAAACACCAAGTTTACTAAGTATTGTTAAACTAATATGTGAATATCTCGCGTATTTTGTAGTGCGACTAAAACGCACAGCTTATCAACATATATATTGATGATAAGCAAACACTACTCACATAGAATTTATCTAATGTAGTAACAACTTTTGACTTGTAATTATGCTTACACAGTGGCTAAAATGTCAATTCAGCGGATCAGGACTCGATTTAAACCTTGTGCAATTTTGCATTTGTAATAAAACTACCACACCCACAATGCCTCATTGATGGCTATGTGGAGTTTTGGTATAAATAATGGAAATTAAAAAGGGACTTTTGTATACTACCGTGAACAAGAACTGTTAAAGTTTGAAACGCGGAGGTGAAGAGCAAATTAAATTTCTTCAAACATCCAGGAAGAGTGCGGCGTTTGTTTTCTAAAACTTGGTTTCAGATACTTTTGCGAGGTTTGTCCTTACCCCGCCGCCGGCACCAGCTAACGAGTGCTCCTCCCGCAAGGGCAGCTTGCTTGATAGATATATATATATATATATATATAATCTACTGGCGGTCGCCAGTAGATAGTTATAGTTAGGACCTATTTTCCATAGGAAATCCGCAACATTCTATTGGGAATATCTTTGGCGCCGGTTGATGAATCTTCGCGAAATTTTCCAAACATTTGGCCAGCTCCGCTCCGCTCCTACCCTGAAAGTTTCGTGGTGATTTGTCAAGCGGGGGCCGAGAAAAAAGGGGAGTCCCAAAACGCGTTTTCCCCATGCAATTTCCCATAGGACCTGTTGTCGCAGCTACAGCCCGAACTGCTGAACGGAATTACACCAAATTTGGCAAGGAGGTAGTCCTCAGTTCAGACTCGTGCCTTTTGCTTAAATGGTGTAAATCCGTTCAGTAGTTCCTGAGAAAATTAGAGTTAAAAGTTAGTGATATCTATGGCCAGGGAGGATCCGCTGATCCTCCCCGCACCCTCCCCGAACCTCCCGAGCACGACCTGAATGCTAATTGGCTGCCAACACTCTGAATCAGGAAGTGTTGGCAGCCATCTTGTGCCTCGGTAGAACCGAGGCACAAGAACTCACAAAAACAAAGGCGCAAAACGCGACAAGGGGGCAGGGTAGAAACACCCTGACCCCCTAGGCCTGCTCAGGGGGTCCCACAAGGACCCCCAGGGCCAAAAAAAGTATTTATTTTTTTTAAAAATCGGCGAGATTCGCGCACTTTCGGCCGAAAAGAAAAAAAAAGAAGCGCGGGGCCCCGCACTTCTTTGGTAATTGGCCCCTGGGGGGCCAAATCCCGGGGGCAGAAATAAAAAAGTGTGGGGTGGTCCCAATCCCCGCCACACTGCCCCGGGGACCGCCACCCCCCCGGGGCTCAGAGATACTATATGGGGGGGCTCATGGCCCCCCCAGCCCCGGTGACCACCACCCCCCGGGGCTTATAGAAAATGTGGGGGGGGCTCGCAGCCCCCCAGCCCTGGGGACCACCAACCCCCGGGGCTTGAAAGTATTTGCGATGGGGGGCTCTCAGGCCCCCCCAGCCCCGGGGACCACCACCCCCGGGGCAACTTGTCTGTGTGGGAGGGGGGCCACGCGGCCCCCCTCCTGGAGCTAATGATGGCCCTGGGGACCGCCACCCCCCAGGGCCGGCTCCTGTAGTGTCCCGGGGTGCCCACCCCGGGACACTGCTGTTTGCAATGACAGGGCGGGAGCCTCGCGGCTCCCGCCCTGTCATTGCAAACTGCTTTGATTCATTGAAGCGAGAGCAGGCAAACCTGCTCTCGCTTCAATGAAGCAAAGCTGATTGCTTTTCCACATGGGGAGCAGCATGTTAGCTGCTCCCCATGTCGAAAAGCAATGCCGGCAGGAAAGATCGGGATCGGGCCGGAGGCCACACCCCCTCCTTACACCATTCGGCAAACGCGCCCTCTGGCGCGTTTGCAGAGGGGGAACTAATCCCCTTGAATACTGGGGGTCCCTGGGGGCCAACTAGCCCACCAGGAACCTCCAGTAGGCGCCAGGGGGCTGCGTTGCAGAGAGGTGTAATGAGGCCACACCCCTTTTTACACCTCTCTGCAACACAGCTCCGTGGCGCTTACTGGAGGTACCTGGTGGCCTAGTTGGCCGCTAGGGGACCTCAGGATTCAAGGGGACTTAATTCCCCAACTTAAAACGCGCCACGGGGCACGTTTGCACAGTGGTGAAGGTAGGGGGCGGGGCCTGAGGTGATACTGTGCAAACACGCCCTGTGGCGCGTTTTAAGTTGGGGAATTTATTCCTCTTCAATCAAGAGGTCCCCTAGGGGTCAACTAGCCCACCAGGTACCTCCAGTAAGCGCCACGGAGCTGCGTTGCAGAGTGTTGTAAAAAGGGGCGTGGCCTCTGAACACCTCTCTGCAATGCAGCTCCCTGGAGCATACTGGAGGTTCCTGGTGGGCAAGTTGGCCGCCAGGGGACCTCAGGATTCAAGGAGACTTAATCCCCCAACTTAAAACATGCCGCAGGGTGCGTTTGCACAGTGGTGAAGGTAGGGGGCGGGGCCTGAGGTGATATGTGTGCAAACACGCCCTGTGGCGCGTTTTAATTTAGGGAATAAATTCCTCTTCAATCCAGAGGTCCCCTAGGGGCCAACTAGCCCACCAGGTGCCTCCAGGAAGCGCCACGGAGCTGCGTTGCAGAGTGTTGTAAAAAGGGGCTTGGCCTCTGAACATCGCTCTGCAACGCAGCTCCCTGATGCATACTGGAGGTACCTGGTGGGCTAGTTGGCCCCTGGGGACCGCAGGATTGAAGAGGAATTAATTCCCCAACTTAAAACGCGCCACAGGGCATGTTTGCACACGTCACCTCAGGCCCCGCCCCCTTCCTTTAACACTGTACAAATATTCCTCTAAAATCAGCCGAACGACGAATTCAGATTTACTCACCTATAATCAGGAGAGAAGCCAGTGCTGCATCTTTTAGCCCAGCACTGACCCTGAAAAGTAATTCTAAGCGTACTTACCAGTAACTTGTATTTCCTTCCATAGGAATCCATTGTGTGGTTTTCACCAGAAAATTTTCTGTGTCCATTTTTGAAACGTAGAAATATTCCTCTAAAATTAGCCGAACTACGAATTCCGATTTACTCACCTGTAATCAGAAGAGGACCCAGTGCTGCATCTTTTAGCCCAGCACAGACCCTGAAAAGTAATTCTAAGCGTACTTACCAGTAACTTGTATTTCCTTCCATAGGAATCCATTGTGTGGTTTTCACCAGAAAATGTTCAGTGTCCATTTTTGAAACGTACAAATATTCCTCTAAAATCAGCTGAACTACGAATTCCGATTTATTCACCTGTTATCAGGAGAGAACCCAGGGCTGCATCTTTTAGCCCAGCACTGACCCGGAAGGGTAATTCTAAGCGTACTTACCAGTAACTTGTATTTCCTTCCATAGGAACCCATTGTGTAGTTTTCACCAGAAAAGTTTCTAAGTGTCTATTTTCACAAACTAAAAATATTCCTAAAAAATCGTCTGTATGACTTAAACACATTCTTCCAACTGTTTACAGGACGTTGGCCAGTGCTGGATCCAGGATCCACCACTGAGTAAGAAAAAGTAATGATAACACTACTTACCTGCTAAGTGAATTTTCTGCCATAGGATAACATTGGTGATTCTATGTGAAAAAATTTCTAAGTGTCAACTTTTAAAATACAATAATATTCCTTAAAAATAACTACTGTAACCCAAGTGCTTTTACTCAACTGTTTACAGGAGATGTCCAAGGACTGAATGTAGGATCTAGTCCTGTGGTTAGAAAAGTAATCCATAAAGTAACTAATTGCATTTCACTAGAAATTCACATTGAGCTCAATGTTGCTTTGTGTTTGAAATTGTCTTGCCCATTGCAACAACTGTAACTACTGTACTTAAAAGTCTGTTGCCTATTTGCCAAGTATTTAAACTAAAGTAATTCATTCTGAGAAAGTATATTTTGTATTGTAATGTATAATGTAATTAAAAAAATATATCTAAAAATAAATAGTTTTAAAAATATAGTAAATCAGTATCAAAAAAATCAGTATAACAATTAATACATTCAAAATTGTCATTTACTAAACCTTTGAAATTCACTGAAAAAACCATAGGTTTCAGGCCTGATATAGTTAGGAATTAGCATTTAAAAAACCTTTGAAATTCACTGAAAAAACCATAGGTTTCAGAGGCGTTATAGTTAGGAATTGGCATTTAAAAAACCTTAGAAATTCACTGAAAAAACCATAGGTTTCAGGGGCGTTATAGTTAGCTGGACATTTCCCTCATACAAAACCCTAGAAATTCCCCTGTTATAGTTAGTTCAGCTAACTATAACTCGCGCCCCCGCAATGCACTGCTGATGACGTCACATATTACATCACTCATGAAATGGTCAGTGACATCACTGATGACATCACTGATGACATCTGAAATGACATCACTGATGACATCACTGATCAAAATGTATGTTAAATAGATTGGTGCTATCATGATTTCAGTTAAGCGTCTGTGTTCAGATACTCATCCACGTCCATTTTGTCACTGACATATTTACATGCCTCATTTCCTCTTGTAGGTTCTTGTGGGACTAAGTCTTCTGTGCAGGGTCACCCCCATTTTTTTGCCTTCACCCCCCTGTTTTTTTAACCCGTGTATGTTGGCTTCGAGGATTTTGTGCGCTTTACCACTGATAACCAGTGCTAAAGTGCTTGGGCTCACCCCCTTAAAAATTGTGAATTGGCTTACACCCAATTAGCTTATTTAATTTACTAATAAAGTGGTACTACATGTACCCAAGGCCTGTAAATTAAATGCTACTAGCGGGCCTGCGATGTATACAAGGGGAGTCACTTGTAAACCTAAAGAGGACCTGGGTATAACAAGAAAACAGTGCCCTAAAGGTATCATTCAATTAATCAATCATGTGCTTGTTAAGCGCGACTACTGACCAGTAAGGTTCTCAAGGCGCTGGGGGTGGGGGGGGTGCAGGTTCCCTTCCATCAAGGAGGGGGTCTGTCGAAGAGCCAGGTTTTGAGGTTCCTTGTGAAGATGGGGAGCGATGTTGTCTGTCTGAGGTGGAGCGGAAGGGTATTCCAGGCTTTGGCCACGATGAAGGAGAAGGAGCGTGCTCCCGATCTGGTTCTTCTAGTGCTGGGATCCACAGCGTAGGAGAGCTACGCCGTGATCAATTATATTACATAATCAAAAGACAGAAGGAAAAGAGAGAAGTAAGACCAGGATTTATCAGAAATATTTATTTAAATAATGAATGACTTTTAAGATTCCAGCAGCATCACAAATGTTTCAAGCGAAATGTGCATTAACATGCTCAGAATTGTGCAGGTGGTGCAAAATGTTAAACAAGAAAAAAGAATGAAAGGCAAAAAGAAATAACAATTTCAACTATGTCCATGGAATAATAGATTATTTTTAATTCCATTACTGTATGTATGTAATAGTCCAACTCTTTTACAGCCAGTATAATGCTGATGAGGTTTCGACCTTTCATGATTCAACTGGTCATCATCAAGGCAAAATGATAGAGGAACACCCAAAAGAGGAAGGATTGCTGCAAAGTCAGTAATCGGGTGATTCAGATGGTAGTGTAACATTCTATATAAAGTACAAACAGTAGGGCCCAAGAGTGGCCAAAAGTGATAAATAGACTGTATAAAGTTAATCCAGTAACAATAAAAAAGACACACCAGAGAGCAAGAGAAAATCGTGTTAACTAGAGGGCCTGCAGCACTAATTGTGCAACCCACTTAAGTAGTCTTTAAAACATGTTTCAGGCCTGCCATTGCAGCCTATGTGTGCAGTTTCATACTGCTATTTCAACCTGGCAAAATAAACCTTTTAACATGCCTAAACCTTCCTTTTTTAAATATAAAATGTCACCCCTATGGTAGGCCCTAAACAGCCCATAGGGCAGGGTGCAGCGTATTTAAAATGTTGAACATGTCCTGGTGGTTACAAACTCTTAAATACTTTTTTCAGTGCTGGAAAAACTACTTCTCCCAGGGGATAACAATGTGTTGCGGTATAACATTTAATAAGTGATAGCTTTTGATGGGGAGCAGGTACAAAACTCATGTTTGGTGACTGAGGAATTGTAATTTATAACCTTCTTTAATGGTAAAGTTGGATTTTAAGTCTCAATTCTGAAAATGCCACTTTTAGGAAGTTGCCACTTTCTTCTCCCAACTATTTGATGCCTCCAGCCTGTTCCTGGATCCCGTGACTAGGTGTAGTTGATAGATTGCCTTTGTGTATTCCTTGTAGACAGAATCACAAGGAGGGTTGAGTGTTGGCAGGATGGGTCATCTCTGCCCTGATGAGGGATGGAACTGTCATGCACCACACTTGCACTTCAAACACACACACACAAAGGACTTCACACTAGCCTATTTTGACTCCAGACAGACTGGGACCAGGGCAGGGGGGCAGGAAAGTTCAGGTACCTCTGTAGGGGTAAACACCAGAAGGTCATCCCACTTCAAAGCTGGCAGCAGTTATAAATATTCGGCCCTCAGACCCAAATATTTAGATCACTTCTGGACCTGTTAAAACTTCTGAAGAAGGATTGCTCTGATGCCCAGCTCCTCTACTGCAAGAAGAACTGCCCAGCTGACCCCCTACTCTGCTGCTGTGCTGCTCTACTGCAAAAAGGACTGCCCAGTTGCTCAGCTTCCCAGCTACTCTGAGGAAGAAGGACTGAATCTAACCTTGCATCAAGGACCACAAGAGTGTTTCCTAGAGCTAGTTAGCTGGCCTCCTGTTCTGAGCTACAGGGTCATAACAAGCTCCTATGTGCTGAGGCAACCCGATGCATCTCTACACAGGCTTGCGCATCACAGCTCCAGTTTGGCAGCCTCGCAATCACCGTCCCAGCGCAACGCATCTCGATGCTGACTACTGGCCCAGCACAATGCATGTCAATGAACCTCGATGCAGGACCGCTTATCATAGCTTCTGATTGGTGGATCCATCGACCTTGACTAAATTCGATGCATCCAGATGCAGGACCTCGCATCCTTGCTCCCGTCAACGGCTTCTTGACCCCCGCTCCGGGCAGGCCAACTCAAGGACTTCGCATCTCTTTTTTTTTAAAAAAATGTATATCTTTATTTTAGATTTTAGATTTGACACAGGGCATGACAAGCATAATAACAAAAAGTAATAGTAAGAAGAAAGAAAAAAATCAAAAGAGGTAGAAGAATACATAAACAGGCAGCATAAAACAGGGAATAATTAAATAATTGCCTAGTAAGCTAGAACTCCAATAGGCTGTCAGGGGTTGACATATAAGTACTAATACAGTAAAAGAGACCAAATAAACAAAGCAAAAAGGGGAGACATGAGCACAACAAAAGACACATCTGTATAACTATGCTGCCGATAATTGGGCGAGCTCAGTCATACCCATCAACAATCAAACCACTCCTTGATGGGGGCCCAAATTCTAGTTCCCAATTCCCGCCTATTTCTCCCCCTTAACAAATGGACAGACAGCTCCAAGTTATATAATGCAAGCAACCTAACTCTCCAGTTAAGAAACGTTGGAGCTTCCGGGCTGATCCACTGTGATGTGATACATGACCGAATTGTTGCCATAGCTAAAAAAAGAAATGCAGCCATATATCTGGAGCCACCAGCAGACCCGGTATTGTCACATCCCATTATCACTAATTCCGGGGAGATTTTGACCTGAATCTTTAACACTACATTGATAAAATGCTCAATTTCGTGCAGGAATACCCCCAACTTAGGACACAGATAGAACATATGTACTGCATCAGCAACTTGAAGTCCACACCTAGCACACCTATCACCCTTCCGTCCACCCGATTTTGCAATCTTAGCCGGCGTGTAATACAGATCAAACATCGCCATATAACACTGGGTCTGTAGACTACCGGAGGCTAAAATCGGCCTTGCTAACTGTATCGTAAGCCTTATGTCAACCCCCACGTTGCCAAATTTCCCCACCCACTTCGACTCCTGCAGATCTAAATCATCTGGTAGAAAGGATAGAAGATACTGATAAATCGTACCTATTTTTGCTTTCTTTCGGGCCATTTCGATTATAGTTACGCTTCCAAGCTTTATAACCATCTCATTTCGGGGTTTATCAAGAAAACTTCTGATCTGGAGATATTTAAAGAAATCATGGGTATGTAAATTAAACTTCTCCCGAAGAAAAGAGAAGGAAGCCATTTGCCCTCCCGAACACAAATCACCAATGACCTGTAAGCCCGATGACTGCCACCTAAAGATAACCTGATCCTGGAAAATCGACTGCAGAGTTCCAGCAGCAGAGAAGGGCGTATAAATATTAATATTTGCAATTGCACACCTACAGCAAATCTTCCGCCAGATCACAAACATTGCATAGATTACTTTGAACCTTGTCTTTTTAAAATAACTCGGTTCAAGTATCTTTACTAGAATGCCCTTAGCAGCATCCCCCAGGCCTATTTCATAGATAGTAGGCCTATTTGCCAAAGGGACCTCGGCCCTATCCCCTACTAAAAGTATTCCAAAATGTTGCAGCATAGCTGATCAATAATACATTAAGAGATTAGGGACCGCCCATCCCCCTCGATCTCTAGGGAGACACATCCATTTGGCTGTCCTACGTGATCGACGGTAGCCCCATAGGAATCTAGAGCCAGCCCTCTCGGCACTCCTCAGAGAGGCTTGAGAGAATTCTAACGGGATAGTTCTAAACAAATACATTAATTTCGGCTGGACCAGCATTTTAAGAATATTTCATCGACCATACAGAGAAAGATGCAAATGATCTAATCTTACAAGTTTTATATTGATAGATTTAACCACTGGGAGCATATTCGAGTCAGGAATACTGGATACCAAGGCAGAGCTTTTAACCCCCAGATAAGTCGCTTCTGTAATGATAGGGACGTCAGAGGGACACATAAAAGCTGAATGAAGAATCTGCATCTTATCGACGTTCAGCTTATATCCTGACAATGATCCGAATTGCTCCGCCAGATTTTTTATGGTCATAAACGCCGAAGAGACATCCCTTGTTAAAATCACAATGTTGTCCGCGTATGCCAGCGTCTTATAATCTGTGCCATTAACCTTAACCGGCAAAATATCCGGATCCACTTCAATTTTGCTAAGAAACGGGTCGATGTACAGAGCAAAGAGCAGCGGCGAACACGGACAGCTTGCCTTGTGGCCCTAACAATGTTGAATAGCCAAGTTTCCTGCCCTGAAATACGAATTGTTGCCAGTGGAGAAATATACAGTGCTTGCACTGCCTCTATAAATTCCATGCCAAATCCCTTCCAGCGGAGCACTGCCCACAGAAACCCCCAGGAGACCCTATCGAACGCCATCTCGGCGTCCAATAGGATCACCCCGAGGGCAGATTCCGTGGCCTGCGCCCAATCTAACAAGGCGATTACCCGCCTAACGTGATCAGCTGTGTCCCTGCCAGGGATAAAACCATGTTCCCGGATAGACACTAATGGGGTGATTACTGCAGCGAGCCTAGTAGCTATAATCTTCGAGTAAATTTTACTGTCCGTGTTAATGAAATAGGACGATACGATGAGGGATTCAGGGCAGGTTTATCTTTCTTTTTAAAAAGTACAATGGTTGTTTGCCTCCAAGATTCAGGTATAATGCCCCTCTGTGAGTCCCTAAACACTAATAAGACAATCCTGTTGGATTTTTTGGGCGAAGGCCCTATAAAATTCTAGCGGAAGGGCATCCGGTCCAGCGGCCTTCACATTAGCCAGAGATTTTATAGCCAATTCAACCTCTTCCCATACAATGGGAGCCGAGAGAGCTTCATTTTGGTCTATTGTAAGTCTGGAGGTATCTATGCCCTGCAAAAATCCTTCGGCCATAGACTCAATAGATGTCATAACCTTCTCTTCCTTATATAACTGAGTATAAAACTTCGCAAAAACATCCATAACCCCCTCCTGAGTGTCCTGCAGCTGGCCTTGCTGATCCATATCCCTGATAATTCTGTTTACCATACTTCTCTGCTGCAGCCGTTTGGCAAGAACTCTGCCAGAGTTTTCGCCAAATTCAAACATTATCGCGCGGTATTGAGTATATTTTGCAGCCAGGTCCTTCCCAAGAAATTCCAATAACTTAGATTTGACCTTGGCCACCGTCTGTTGACTTTGGTCGATATTAAGTCCTTCCTTGATATTCTGCATCAACGCCTTCTCTGCAACCCGCAACTGCTCTACACGACCCTTAATCTGATCCTGAATGATCCTCCAGCGATAGGCCGCAAAACTCTTGGTCTCCCCCCGTACCGCGGCTTTAAATGTGTCCCATACTATGCCATCCGGTGCAGTATTTCGATTAAAACTGAAGAATTCTCTTATCCATTTGATCATGTGATCCCGATAAGACTGATCCAAGAGAAGTTTTTTTTCAAAAGTCCATGACCTAGGGGCTCTAGCCGACCTCCCCCAGGGATACTCCATAATCACAGCATTGTGATCTGTTAAGGTTCTCGGAGGAATTTCAACCGATGCCTCCCCTATCAGTTGATCTGAAATAAAGAGATAATCCAGCCGCACCATTTTGTTATGGGGAGCAGAGTAATATGTAAAACCATCCTCAGTTTTTTTGTGCCAGTGCCAAACATCTACGAGTCCATGTTCGGTGATTAGCGTCTGAAGAGCCTAAAAAACCCTTGGCTTCCTCCCATGATACTTTTGATTATCTAGCAGATTAAAATTGCCTGGCAAATGAATATTCATATCCCCACAAACAATCATTGGGTGCGACCACATTGTTAATTCAACATTTAAACACTTCATAATTGCCGGATCATCTAGATTTGAGCCGTAGATAGAGCAAATAGAGATAGGCCTATTATTAATCAAAATTTTAGCTACAGCCCACCTTCCAGGTCCATCCACCTTTACTCTTTTGCAGACTCCAACCCCGCGCCTTACCACTATAGCCACCCCTCTGATCATTGAAGACTGTTTTGTACAGGCTACTAAATCAAACCCCGGGAGTTTCAAATACTCCCGCTTACCCCATGGCACGTGCGTCTCTTGTAGGCAGAGAATATCAAGTTGCATAGATTGTAAAACTTTAGATAAAAGCGCCCGCTTCTTGCCATCATTCAGGCCACAAATATTCCATGTAGCTATACGCAACCTACCCTGCACCATTTAAGCAAAGCATATGTCCCAAGCTCAATTTATCCCTGAGTACTACTAAAAAAACCCCATCCTTTTTATTTACACAATATGTGACAACCTCATCACTAACATTATGCTTGTCATGAATATGAGACCCCATAGTCCAAACACCAGAACCCCCCTTCCCCTCTGCCCTTGAAACCAATTCAACCCCACACCCAGTCCCACCCCAACCCCGCCCCCACCCTTGAGCTACACCCCCCTTACGAGGCAACAGGACCTGGGTCCTTATGATGGTTAAATGAGCAGGCTGCCCAGCGCTCTCCCCTAGATCCTTCCACCCATCTTGGCCAGACAAGAAAGGATGAAGAGAGAAAAAAGAAAAAGCCAGCAAGGGAGATTCAAGATAACCAATGAAGCATCAACCCCTATCCAATGAGGAAAAACACCCCCTCACTTCTATGCCTGCAAAGGTGACCCCCTGCGATTACTAATACCATAAAAAGACATCATAAACCTACATAGCATTAAAAAATTCCTTTGCCTGGATTTCATATAGGAAGAATCTAGTCTGCCCCTGGTAGACTATTTTCAGCTTTGATGGAAAAAGCAAAAAAGCTTGCGCCCCTTTCACTTGGAACGGCGCTATTAGCTGGCGGAGCTGCCACCTCCGCTCAACTGTTGCTTGGCAAAAATCTGGTCTGACAAAAAACTCACAGCCTTTCCCGACTCTCTTCCTATCTGGTCTTGCTAGGTCATAAACACCCTCTCTTGCTAGGAAGTTATTTAGGCAGATCAGTATAGCCCGAGGCTTGTCCATAACTGAGCCCGGCTTCTGCTTCAGCTTGAAAGGGAAGCGGTGTGCCTTCTGGACCTCCAACTGCCAATACCATTGTTTTAAATCCGGGAATGCTTCTGAGAAAAGCTCGACAACAAACTGCCTGGGATCAGACCCCTCTCTGCCTTCTGGGATACCTAAAATTCTTAAATTATTCCTCCTGGCTGTATTTTCCAAATCCGTTAACTTCCAGATCATATCCTCCCTTTGTGCCTTGACCATATCCGTGAGACTCTTTTGTATTGCGAAATCATCTTCCAGGGCAGAGATCCTTTCCTCAGCCTCTACAATTCTTGACGCTGTATCTGAGCATGTTTTAGCAACTCTCCGGATTGAATTCTGCATCTTGCGACATGCTCCCTGTGTCCGAGAGCTCTCCTGACGGACCTCTTCTCTATGAGCCATAATAGTCTGGTAGATGGTTGACAGCGTTATCTCTACAGGAGGCCCTTGGACAGCATCCATAGGTTTGGAAACATCGGCGGTAGGGCCAGGCTGGGTAGAGGACGAATAATCCCATGCCATTGATCCTTCTGACCCCGTTAGGCCAGATGTCTTATTGAAGTCCGGCCCCCTTTGCCTGAATGATTTGGGTCTTACAGATTTTTGAACAGTTCCCTCACCTCCGGATAGGTGCTCAACCTTTTGTGCTCCCCCAAACTGCCAGTCGGTTAAATCACAATCGTCATCTGTCCACTCTTTGTCAAAATCTTCATCCTCTGAGGATCCTGTATGGTCTGACATAGAATAGAATTTGTCTCCCCCTTCCATCTCTTTGCTTGACCTACTGCCATCGACAAGGGTCTGTGAGCTGGATTCTTGAGCCTCAGTTCGTACCATATCAATATCCTTACTGCGTGATTCCGTATTCAATTGGCTTAACCGACCCCCCTTGGGCACTGCAGAAGAGAGATGAACAACATCTCCCATTATCCCGTTGGACGGGAAAGGTGCCATGGTATGGAGTACGTTATTCTCTTTGGGAGCTGTCTCAGAGAGGCTTTCACTAGCTCCATCAGATAACATATTGCTGCTTGAATGGTTCGCCAACTGGTCCAATACCTCCTTGCCAACCTTACTTAGCATAAGATGAAATGTAATACTCAGGAGCCTGGACTGAAAGACTTCCTTTGGGAGCCTCTATGTTGATGGGTGAGCCAGCCTTCGAGTCTACCACGTTGAGCTCATTTCGAGCTTTCCCGTCTGCCATCTGTTCGCGATTACCTGAGCCCATGCTCAACGGAGTTGCCGATCTTCCCGCTTTTCCCGCTTGCAGCTTGAAGATCGAGGGGAGCGTCTGCTTCATTTTACTGGCTCCAACACCAGCCGCCTGAATCCGACCCGAGGCTCCCGCCGACTCCTCCACTCCGCGGGCGGTCTGCAAATCTTTGCCGCTAAGGGCTTTCCCCGGCTTACCGCTTGTGCAGTGACAGCGCGGGTCTTCGGCATCTTCGGCAGCGCCTTCGGGGCCATAACGGCACGGGCACAGCAGAGTGTCCAAGGTACGTTAAGCCAAGCTGGGAGCAGCTGAGGTATTATAAGCGATGATTTCCCGCAAGGTTTGAACAAGTGCCACAACATAGCCCCAAGAAATACCGCTTAAGCTATGCACTGTCTTTAGCTCATTCGATTTCCTCTCATTCCATCACTGCAGTCACCTACATGGGTGAAATTAGCCAGGGGAGCTCACGGCGTCTGCTCACACAGCCGAGTGACCGGCCGCCATCTTGCTAGGACTTCGCATCTCAATGCACCAGGACATAAAGTACTTTTAAAAGCTGGCTGAGCTCAATTCACCATGACTAGATGACCTCTATAGGCACTTCTTGCTTCTAAATGCTATTTTTCTTCTAAACCTTTAAAATTGCATATCTACGGCACTACAAATTGAATTTTAGTCCTTTTGGTGTTAAATTATTTATTACATTATACTCTATTTTTCTAAAGTGGTGTGGGATTATTCTTGTGATGTAGTTTCACTTTTCTACTGCTGGTGTGGTGCATAAATACTTTACACATTGCCTCCAAATTAAGCCTGACTGTTTTTGTGCAAAGCTACCTGAGGGTTAAGCACAGCTTAATTTAGTGACTTTTTGCGGTTCATCCTGACATAGATTGTCGCTGTAGCTTGAGTAGGGTTCAACTCCCCTTAACCAACAATCCAATTTCCCACAGTTCTCTACGCACACACTTGTTTGGTCATCGTATCTGGCTGTTCTAAGTCTGCCCCATAAATAAAAGCATTTACTTGGCACTAAAGTCCCCCCTCTCGCACTAAACTTATAGCTGCTTCCAGGCCTCCCTACGTGATCAGGGAAACATTCAGCCAGCCACCAACATCTGCGTACTACTGCTGTCTGTCAGCTTTAAGCAGGACTGCCAGAAAGCCACAGGCAGAGAATAGCACTAGCTGACAGCTACACTTGAAAAACCCTACATAGAGGTATCTCTTCGAGCAGTCTCCGACAATTCTTGGTTCCTTGACCTCCCTGTGCCCCTTTCTATTTGAGAGGACATGTCTCCAGGACTGCATTGAACAAACTAACTGTGTTTCCAAAGATGACTCCCTGACCTTCCCCAAGACAAATACGCTATGTACAGGAACAGGGAGAAGTGCCGCTCTGACCGGAATGGCGGCAGTGTTCGGGGTCAGTTTGCATGTGCGGACGCTGAGGTCAGGGTGATTGAGGAGAACTGATGCTTGTAAGTGTCCGGACACCCGGGCAACCGAGCTCATCACCGGAAAACAAAAGTACACGAGCAAACAGAGCTCACAGTCTGCGCCAGGCAGTTTAGAGATTCCAAAATCCATCAACCAGCGGGTTCCTGGAAAACCTTTTCCGGTATTATTTCAACCTTCCTTCGTCTCCCGAATATTTAAGTTTGTACTCGAGGGCAATAGAGAGTCGGAAGATACTTCGAATACATCCGTTTTGTGAATTGAAAAGGGTTAATTAATTCCATGTGTGTGGGGTGAGAGTAGAAAATGGACAACTGTGTCTCTCTTCTTCGGTGCAAGTCACAAAGTTGTTTTGCTCTGTTTTTCTCTTCTTTTAATGTTTTGTCAACAAAAAGTGTATTTTATCCTCAAACCGTTTCTACTGCTTTTTAACACAATAGTTTCAGCTCAGCATCAGTGTCGGGCCGATGCAGGCCCACCCAAAGATGAGCCTGGCCCACCCAAACATGAGCCTTGGCCCTCGCAGTGAATCTGCCAACGATGTACAACAACAATAAAAAATGTGATTTATGATCCTACTGGAGAGCAATCATTTGTCTGTTGATAGTTTTTAAATGCAGATAAACTGAATTTTATATGGATAGCTCAGTGGGTTACTGCCTTTGTCACAGAGATCCTTGTGTTACTCGCAGTTCAGAAGTTGCAATCCTAAAATAGGACAGTGACCTATGAACTGTCATCAAAGATCTGCATACAACCTTCGCTTTATTGTGTTGTGATATAGTTAGAACTTCCCCAGTCTTTCATTATTCTAATGCTGCTAAAAAGAGTTTGTTTGGGCAGATATACATTTTTATCAGTAAAGCCACCCCCCAACCACTGGAGTACTCTCCAAATCCTGAGTTTGTGCTTCATCAGACCAAACCCCCGTAAAATATATTGTCCACCAGCATGGATGACATGTGATTCCTACACCTTGTAATCCTCGTTGCCTTATGTGACATTCCCCGTAGACTGATTTTTTGTCTCCGTATAATGTGTGCTGTTAAGTAAAGTACTGTGACACCCTACACTGAGATGAGTAGCGCTATACAACAAATGAAATGCATATGAGAGAGGGGCTACGGAGAGATGAGGGGCGCTGTAGGAGGGTGATAGTGGGGGAGTCTGAGGAGGAGGTCATGAGGGGAGGGGCTACGGAGAGATAATGGGCACTGTTGGAGGGTGGTAGTAATGGCATCTGCAGACAAAGAGGTGGTGCGCAAAGAAAGACTCTCACACCAGTGCTAAAGCTGGCCCTGTCATGGCCTTTCTGTTTTTGGTTATTTAATTACTAGTCGGGTCATTAGGGCAACTGTGGAACATTCTTTAAAGTACAAGCTAATTACATGTATTGCTATATTCAATGTTTCAAGTTTGAAAGTGATTTTACTAATGTGTTTTTTCCGAGAAGAATGAAAGTGAAACCAGATAGTGGCTGATATGGGGCTGGAGCCCAAGGTCAGCTATGAGATAAGGTGCACTGGAGAGGGGTGGTAGAAAAGTGGATAATAAAACCTGTAAGGGAGTGGCTGCAGAGTCAGGGGTCAGGTGGAGGTAGTAATGAAGAGGGATTCTCCCTGATGGCCCGCACATAGGGAGCCCGAGGAGTGTCATTTGCCTGATACGCCCACCTCAAAAACCTCCTCTTACCATCAAAGAGACATTACATGGAAAAAAACACTTTTTGAGAGTGATAACATTTAGAACGAGATTTGGAAAAAAAGTGTGTTTTACTGGGCCTTGTAAGACTAAGGAGAGGTAAAGGAGGCCCTGAAGCAGGCCTGGCTAGACATATAAGTGCCAAATCGGGCCAGCAGTGGCCCACCCAAATGCACCCTTGACCCTCCGAAATAAAAATTCCTGGAGCCGGGCCTGGGCCCATATGTGGAACTGCATTCTTTGTGTAGAGCTCATGTTCAGTTAGACTGTGTTACAACAATCGCACTGTCTATCGCTTTATTTTTGTCAGGTGTAAACACCAGCTCCGAAAATGGACACCATTACACTGAAAACCTCACTGCAGACTGGGATAATCTATTATCATCATATATGGTTTAAAAGGTAGAGAGATGCATTTTTTATAGCCACTTTAATAATCTAAGAAGTTTGGTGTAATAGGATGTACTGATTGGAACAAGAGTTACTTTTCATCGCCCTGGTGTCTTACTGGAAAGGGAGTTTTGATTGTTCTTCCACTGTCCAGTTGGAAGGAAAGCTCCCTTTGTATATGTTGTGCCCGGTGCTCGTTGTAAGAATGCTGTGTTGATTTCAAGATACCCAGTTGGATTGTAGAGGTTGTGGTATCCACTGGCAAAATTCTTTCTGTTGTCCCGTTTGTCAGAATGAGAGGGACCCTTGTGTCGCTTGTGTATGTGATGTTTTACTTGTGTGGATGAATGATAAACTGCTATCCTGATGTAGGTTTACCGCTGGTCACGGGTTGTTATTATACGAGTTCTTCTGCTTTGTTATTGAGAAAGTTATGTTTCAGTGTTGTGACAGTGTTTAGTGACAGGTATGTGGCAACTTGAGTGATGCTGATGCTTCTCGGTTGTTACCATGTTTAAAGAAGAGATATGTGTTGTAATGTGATGTTCGGTATCTTGATAATGTAGTGATCTGTGATCCTGCAGATCGGGGGTTTCTCAGTATTGCGCTGTTGCTTGCAGACGGTGATATAGGTTGGTGTGCAAGGATGCCAGTGTCTGCTGCAGCATCTATGTGCCACCTTCTGCTAATCTTCTTAGCGGTCTGTCTCTTTCTATCACCTTTCTCCCTCACTGGTTCCGTGCACTTTCCTCCCATAAATTGGGAGTCAGCCCACAACTTCCATTGATTGGTTAAGAACCTCCAGAGTTCACCCACCAGTTTTGACATTCTCTAGATCGCTAGATCCACTTTAGGTAAATAGCTCACTGCTCTTAAGGGGTTTGTCTTTCAACTGTTCTCGAGAATTCTCATTAAGCGTGAATCAACCTGAGTATATATATATTCACGGAAAAAAACATAGGTTTAGGCCTGATATAGTTAGGAATTAGCATTTAAAAAACCTTAGAAATTCACTGACAAAACAAAAGGTTTTAGGGGTGTTATAGTTAGCTGGATATTTCACTCGAACAAAACCATTGAAATTTCTCCGATATAGTTAGTTGTACTAACTACATCTCGCGCGCCCGCAATCCACTGCTGATGATGTCACATATTACATCATTCATGACATGGTCAGTGACATCACTGATGACATCTCAAATGACATGGGGGGTGGCGGTCCCCAGGGCCATCATTGGCTCCGGGGGGGGCGCACGGCCCCCCTCCCACTTTATTTAAAGCCCCGGGGGGGTGTTGGTCCCCAGGGCTTGGGGGTCCATAACAGACCCCCTATGTTAAATAATTAGTGCCCCGGGGAGGTGGCGGTCCCCGGGGCGTGTGGGGGGCTCGAGGCCCCCCACACAGGGTTTTTTCTTTTAAAAAAAAGCAAGCCCCGGGGTTGGCGGTCCCCGGGGCTGTGGGGGGCCATGAGCCCCCCGCATACATTGACTTAAAGCCCCAGGGGGTTGCGGTCCCCGGGGCTTGGGGGGCCGTTGAGCCCCCACACCCATCTATAATAAAGCCCCAGGGGGTGGCGGTCCCCGGGGCAGGGGGGGCTGAGAGGGCTGAGAGGCCCCCATAATTCACATAAGCCCTGGGTGGTGGCGGCCCCGGGGCTGGGCTGCACCTCTGGGCCCCCCATTATCATTTACATATTGCCCCCGGGACTTGGCCCCCCACGTAATTTTTTTTTTGGGCCTTAGGGGTCCTTGTGGGACCCCCTGAGCAGGCCTAGGGGTTCAGGGTGTTTCTACCCTGCCCCCTTGTCGCGTTTTGCACCTTTTTTAGGGGGGGTTTCTTGCGCCTCGGTTCAATCGCCGCCAACGTTATTCCAAATAGAATGTTGCGGATTTCCTATGGAAAATAGGTCCTAACTATATCTACTAATATCTATCTATCTATCTATCTATCTATCTATCTATCTATCTATCTATCTATCTATCTATCTATCTATCTATCGATCGATCGATCGATCGATCGATCGATAGATAGATAGATAGATAGATAGATAGATAGATAGATAGATAGATAGATAGATAGATAGATAGATAGATAGATAGATAGATAGATAGATATAGATATATATACTTTGCGTATTCAAGACCGCGTTGGTGTGGCTGTTTCCTGCTGGCTGCGACTGTTGTCAACAATCAGGATTACAATTGGAATACGTATATATATATATATATATATATATATATATATATATATATATATATATATATGTATATATGTAAGGTTCACAGTTACCCAAAGGTGCGGGGCGCACTCTACCATCAGCGCGTTCAAATTGAGGTAAGAAACAGAAGCATCCAGCGCCAGCAGCGCCTGACGTGTTTCGGGCTACGCCCTTCCTCTGAGGCTTGCTGCTTACTGAATGACTGCCAACACAAGGACTCCAGCAATACTCCCATATTTAATCACAATTGCACTCAGGTGAGTATCATCTTTACAAAGCCTTCTGGGACTGGTAGCCCTTAATATAAAACCCCAGTGGGCTGAAAGCAGGCATAAAGTACAATATTTCCAAATCACAGGTGCTTCTGCTGACATCTCACCCTTTCCAGTCAACGCCAGATGTATCAGCGCCGATCTTGAGACCAGCGCGGAACCGTAGAAATCCCCGGCGGTGCGCCCCCCGGCCGGGTCGGCCGTAATTTATGTAAGGTTCACAGTTACCCAAAGGTGCGGGCGCACTCTACCATCAGCGCGTTCAAATTGAGGTAAGAAACAGAAGCATCCGCGCCAGCAGCGCCTGACGCGTTTCGGGCTACGCCCTTACTCTGAGGCTTGCTGCTTACTGAATGACTGCCATCACAAGGACTCCAGCAATACTCCAATATTTAATCACAATTGCACTCAGGTGAGTATCATCTTTACAAAGCCTTCTGGGACTGGTAGTCCTTAATATAAAACCCCAGTGGGCTGAAAGCAGGCATAAAGTACAATATTTCCAAATCACGGGTGCTTCTGCTGACATCTCAGTAAGCAGCAAGCCTCAGAGGAAGGGCGTAGCCCGAAACGCGTCAGGCGCTGCTGGCGCTGAATGCTTCTGTTTCTTACCTCAATTTGAACGCGCTGATGGTAGAGTGCGCCCCGCACCTTTGGGTAACTGTGAACCTTACATAAATTACGGCCGACACGGCCGGGGGGCGCACCGCCGGGGATTTCTACGGTTCCGCGCTGGTCTCAAGATCGGCGCTGATACATCTGGCGTTGACTGGAAAGGGTGAGATGTCAGCAGAAGCACCCGTGATTTGGAAATATTGTACTTTATGCCTGCTTTCAGCCCACTGGGGTTTTATATTAAGGACTACCAGTCCCAGAAGGCTTTGTAAAGATGATACTCACCTGAGTGCAATTGTGATTAAATATGGGAGTATTGCTGGAGTCCTTGTGTTGGCAGTCATTCAGTAAGCAGCAAGCCTCAGAGTAAGGGCGTAGCCCGAAACGCGTCAGGCGCTGCTGGCGCTGGATGCTTCTGTTTCTTACCTCAATTTGAACGCGCTGATGGTAGAGTGCGCCCCGCACCTTTGGGTAACTGTGAACCTTACATAAATTACGGCCGACCCGGCCGGGGGGCGCACCGCCGGGGATTTCTACGGTTCCGCGCTGGTCTCAAGATCGGCGCTGATACATCTGGCGTTGACTGGAAAGGGTGAGATGTCAGCAAAAGCACCCGTGATTTGGAAATATTGTACTTTATGCCTGCTTTCAGCCCACTGGGGTTTTATATTAAGGATTACCAGTCCCAGAAGGCTTTGTAAAGATGATACTCACCTGAGTGCAATTGTGATTAAATATGAGAGTATTGCTGGAGTCCTTGTGTTGGCAGTCATTCAGTAAGCAGCAAGCCTCAGAGGAAGGGCGTAGCCCGAAACGCGTCAGGCGCTGCTGGCGCTGGATGCTTCTGTTTCTTACCTCAATTTGAACGCGCTGATGGTAGAGTGTGCCCCGCACCTTTGGGTAACTGTGAACCTTACATATATATATATATATATATATATATATTATCTACTGGCGGTCGCCAGTAGATAGTTATAGTTAGGACCGTGTTTCCATAGGAAATCTCAAAATTCTATTTTGAATAACTTTGGCGCCGGTTGACGAATCCTCGCGAAATTTTCATAACTAATGGGGCGCTCCGTTCAGCTCCTACCCTGAAAGTCTCGGGGTGATTCGTCAAGCGGGGGCCGAAAAAAAAGGGGGTCCCAAAACGCGTTTTCCCCATGCATTTTTCTATAGGACCTTTAGACGCAGCTACAGCCCGAACGGCTGAACAGAATTACTTGAAATTTGGCAGAGAGGTAGCCATAAGGTCAAGAAAGTGCCTTTTGCAGGTCTGGTGTTAATCTGTTCAGTATTTCCTGAGAAAATAGCATTTAAAAGCATATCAATATCTATACGCGCGCAGGGTGCGCGCACCGTGCGAGCACCCTAACGTGCGCGAGCGTAATTCTGATTGGTGGTTACATGTTAGTCAACGTTCGAATCGGTCGAAATCAGGAAGTGTCGGCCGCCATTTTGTTTGTTTTCAGTGCGAGAGTGAAAAAGGAAGGTGGCGAACGTGAAAAGGGGGCAGGGTAGAGTTCCTGACCCCCTAGCCTTTGTCAGGGGGTCCCTGAAGGACCCCGAAGGCATAATTTTTTTTTTTATTTTTTTTTAAATCGCGGGGGTGCGCGCACCGTGCGCGCATGGTGAAAAACCAAAAAACCCCCTTTTTTTTTTTTTTTGTTAAAGCAAATTTTTAATACGTAGTTTATTGTAAAATAAATATATTAAAAAAATAGTAATACATAAATAAATTAGCATTTAAAAAAACGTACAAATTCACTGAAAAAACCATAGGTTTCACACACGTTATAGTTAGGAATTAGCATTTAAAAAACTTGCAAATTCACTTAAAAAACCATAGGTTTCACACATGTTATAGTTAGCTGGACATTTCACTCGTAAAAAACCAATGAAATTCCCCCGTTATAGTTAGTTCAGATAACTATAACTCGCGCGACCGCCACTCTATCACAAGGATGATGTCATCAGTGATGTCATGAGTGATGCCACTGACCATGTCATGAGTGATGTAATATGTGACGTCATGAGCAGTGGATTGTGGGCGCGCGAGTTATAGTTATCTGAACTAACCATAACAGGGGAATTTCATTGGTTTTTTACGAGTGAAATGTCCAGCTAACTATAACATGTGTGAAACCAATGGTTTTTTAAGTGAATATATATATATATATATATATATATATATATATATATATATATATATATATATAGATATATATCCACCAGAGGGCTCGCAAAACTTCCTCGCAAGCACGAGCCATGCCAATCCAATTTGGTTAACAGATATTTATTTCAGCGCAAACAAAGACGCGTTTCGAGCTATCCAGCTCTTGGTCACATGACCATAAGTTCAAGGTTCAGATTATTTAAAGACATTTAATAGAGATAAACAAAAGACTTGGGATTAAGAGTCATCCTCAGATAAACACCAAAAATTGTCTTGCACCTAAAAAAGTAATAATTAATAATAAACAAATGATTCTGGTGATATAACGCATTGTGTGCGAAAAGATACACTATGTAATTTATCTTCATGTGAAATACAAATATATCAGTATTACCAATTGGAGAGATGTCATTTATTTTCATCCCCTCCTCTCCTTTCTACAGGACCTTAAGTAAAACGACAGTGATGACTTTGTTCAATTTGAGCAAAACAAATAGAGAGTAAAGTACCCATTATAGAATGTCTATATTATCTGTTGTTTGAATAAAGAGCAGATCATTCAAAGGTATAGTACCTAACTGTTTCCAGATTTAAGTCCTCCCAATTAATTACAAGAGAAATAAACATCTCTACTAATTATCCCTATATATATGCTCATGAACAAAATCAAAAGAATACGGTCATAAAAATGTTGATAATGAGACATTACCCAGGACTAATATATAGAAAAGGAGATCGTGATTGTAGTAACAAACACCTAAAACTCCGTGCTCGTAGCTCTTAACGGTAGCTGTGGTGATCCTGAGCTCCAAATGTTCAGTCTATGGGGAAGAAAAAAAGGGGAAAGATTTTTTAGAAGTAATAGTACATTATCATGTTCTCTTTTCAATATTGGATTTCTAAGATCATAGACCAGGGAAACACATCTACAACAGTTTCTGCATTAAAGGTCATTGAAGATTAAGTTAAGACAGGGTGTACATCTCTCTATTTGACATTGTATGTATATCACATGCGTCATATCAACGTGAAAGGATACATAAAATCAAATATGTTACAGTGATGGGGTAACTGACATAATGTAAAACAACAAACAAAATAAAATAAAATCTAAACTTCTGTGAAGAGAACTTAAGTTTCTAAAAGGTGCAAATAGGAGGCTTCATTCTTCTTAATTATTCATTCTATAGATGTACATGCATCTCTTCATCATTGTTGATCCCAAACGGAGCTACACTACCAGCCTGCAAAATGAATCTGGATTCTGTTTTGTGTAAAGCTTGGATTCTGTTCCCACCTCTGGGGTTTTTGGGGATGGTATCAAGGGCAAAACATTTCGCCTTTTTCCAATCCCCATTGTGTGCATTATGGAAATGTCTGGCCGTACTGTAACTGAAGTCCTTATTAGTAATGGCGCGCCAGTGCTCCAGTATTCTTTTCTTGACTGGAAAGGTAGTAGAGCCTATGTACCACTTGCCACATGGGCAAGTGATAACATAGACTACAAAATCTGTGCTGCACTGTATGTTTTTACGAATGTACCATTTCCTCTTAGTTCTCTCCAGGATGACCTCTTTCACATTTTCACTATGGCTGCAAGTCTTGCATTTACCGCATCGATAAAATCCTCCTACTTTATCTAACCATGTCAATTTATGTTTGCTCATGTGACGACTCTTAACAATCTTATCTTTGATAGATGGACCCTTTCTGTATGTTATGGCTGGATGTGGGCCTAGTTTTTCGTTTAGGACCCTATCTTGTGTCAAGATGTCCCATCTCTTTTTGACTATTTGACTGAATAGATTAGATTGGGAGTTAAATGTCGTGATGAGTCTTATAGGTGTATCTGTCTCTGATTGTTTATTCTTAGGTGCTTTCTAGAGTGCCTCACTTCTTTTTATTTCCTCTTCTCTTCTGTCTCCCATTTTGAGCATTTTGTAGGGGTACCCTCTAGCTCGGAATCTCTGTGACATCTCCTTTTTGTTCCTTTCATACGCTTCCTCTGTGCTACAGTTTCTTTTGGCCCGAAGGAACTCACCAAAGGGTATGCTCCACCTAAAAGTAGAGGGGTGGCAACTTGCTGAATGTAGCACCGAGTTGCCGGTGGTTCTCTTTCTAAAAAGATCCGTCTCAAGTTTGTTTCCCTTCACAGTGAGTCTGATATCTAAGAAGTCTACAGTTTATTGACTGTGCTGTATCGCAAACTTCAAATTCAGAGTATTCTCATTGAGTTCTCTCAGAAACATAAGCAATTCTTGTTCTCCACCTTCCCATACAAAGAAAATATCATCAATAAACCTGAGCCAGATATTGACCTTATTGGTCCAATGTTCCATAGATTCACTCCAGAGCACCTGCTTCTCCCACCAGCCCACCAAGAGATTGGCGTAGCTAGGAGCGAAGCAGGTGCCCATCGAAGTACCTCGTACTTGTTTGTAAAGTTCCCCATTGAATGTGAATACATTTTCCTCAAGACACATCTCGATCATTTGCAGTAATATCCTAGTATGTGCTAACAGGTGTATACTTCTAGATCTAAGAAAGTGCTCACACGCTTTCAGTCCGTCTCTGTGTCTAATGCTAGTATATAAGCTTTCCACGTCCAGACACACAAGCCAAAAGTTTCTGTCTCAATGTATGTTTTCTATCTTTTGTAGAAAGTCTTTGGTATCCCTGATATAGGATGTCAAGTCCTTCACATAGTCTGATAAAAAATGGTCCACGTACATGGAAACATTCTCGAACAGACTGTTTTTTGGAAGAAACTATTGGTCGACCTAGTGGTTGCACAGGATCCTTCTGTACCTTAGGGAGGAGGTAAAAGGTTGGCATGGTAGGTGTCTAGTTTTTCAGAAATTTCTGTTCATCCCAATTCAAGAGGCTCTCGTCTGTCCACCCCTTAAGGAGGTTGAAAAATCTATCCTGCAGCTTAATGAGATACGATTTGTCTACCTTGGTGTAGCACGTCACATTGTTAAGCTGTCTCATGGCTTCCTGAGTATAGTTCTTTTTATCCCACAAGACAACATTGCCGCCTTTATCGGATGGCTTAATAACAATGTTGTCATCATTTTGTAGACCCCTTATCGTCTCTCTTTGTGTTCTACTGACATTGGAATCAGTGACAGGTTTTTTAAGAAGATGTAAAATGTCATGATTAACCATTTCGTGAAAGACGTCAATATTATCTTTAGGTATCTGCGGTCTATATTTAGATTTACCTCTAAAAGGTGTCACAATGGGTCTGGCAGGATCTAATCCTAGAGTTGCCACTGTACTAATGATGTTCGGGTCAGATATTTCTATTGTCTGTGTTATGACCATCCTGTTCATCATTAAGACTAGTGAGTGTTCTTAAAATTCCAGTGTCAGTAATGCTCCGGTCCAATAATTCTACTGTCTGTGTATTGTATGCTGTCTGTTCATCATTGAGACTAATAAGTGTTCTTAAAATCTCAGTGTCATCCATAGAGGGGGACGGGGGTGTACCGTTGTTGCTATTATATTTTGATTCTATTCTCTGAGTTTGTGAATCTTAAACAATTTAAGTTTCTGTACAAAACAATACATATCAATGTGTGTTTGAGCATAATCAAGGGGAAAGTCTGGACAAAAAGTTAATCCTAGTTTAAAAACCTGTTCTTCTATTGGAGTCAAAAGTCTATTAGAGAGGTTCATTACCATGAGTTCTTGTCCATCCATTACTTTCTACCTCTGGTTCTGGCCCTTGGTTCCCATGCCAGTGTTGTTGTTCTTTCTTCCGCCGGTCTTGCCTTCTTTTACTTGTGTTTTTCCTCCCCTTCCTTGAAATCTTATTCTTCTTCTTATTGAGTGTTCGTTTGCCTCCTGCATAAGGCGCAGTTCTTTGGAAAAAGATGTGATTTCCGGTGGAAAGGAGCTAGTACTATCTATGGATCCCACATCAGAGCTCAGACTTGTGCCAGACTCCCATCTTCCCTTATCCGTGGCTCCTAATGCCTGGTCTTTGGTAAGGTTGGTGTGCAATTTATCAAACTTTTCTGGCGAATGTCAAGATTCTCCCGGACCTGTAGTTCCTCTCGTCCCTTTCAAACTTCCTCTGCTTTCTTTCAATGATGTCCTTCTCAAAGATTATTATCCGATCATTTACTGCTGCTAGAATTTTCTTCACTTCATTCTTCTTTAGCCAGATCATCCAGTATTTTCTGTATTTTGTCAACCAGCTCCTTATGCTCCTCCCATGCGTTTTTAATGAGAATTTGAAGCATCAATCTGGAGCAGACAGTGGTGTTATCAAGCCATGCTTTCAGGACTTCTTGTTTAGTCTTATTCAATGTGGGTACATTACAAATCCTCAGACCCCTTGGTATACGATTTACTTCCAGATAATTTTGGAGGGATGTGGCCTCCCAACATTTGCTGAGTTCTTTTTTACGTAATCTCACCAAGAGATTACCCTTTTGTTTAATACTCGATGTGGTCAGGGATTGATTTGCACCCATTTCATCTCTGTTCCGTTCATTTGAAGATTTTTTGAAAATTAATGTAGCCGAAGCCTCCCGGCCCTTGAGAAACTCCATTGCCCAAAATGCAGTGCAGTCGACCGACCTTATCCCAAACGGATTTCGTCCTCCGGACTCTTGTCCTGACGTACCCTGGTAACTTGCTCCACCTCCGGTTTGGATCGTTTACATTTACTTTCACCGAAGTTTCCGCAACGATCTCTTTTACTGTCTCAGTCTTCAGTCCTTCGGGAGCAGTTCGTGTTACCGGCGGGCGGATATGAAATCTAATCACTGTCACATCAAACGGCGCTGATCTCCTCCCTTCCAAGCGGGTAGGGGCTCGTCTCTGAACAGGCGCCACCGCTCTCGTCAGTCCAGAAAAGGGCTCGCAAAACTTCCTCGCAAGCACGAGCCATGCCAATCCAATTTGGTTAACAGATATTTATTTCAGGGCAAACAAAGACGTGTTTCAAGCTATCCAGCTCTTGGTCACATGACCATAAGCTCAAGGCTCAGATTAGTTAAAGACATTTAATAGAGATAAACAAACGACTTGGGATTAAAAGTCATCCCCAGATAAACACAAAAATTGTTTTGCACATAAAAAATAATAATTAATAATAAACAAATGATTCTGGTGATATAACGCATTGTGTGTGAAAAGATACACTATGTAATTTATCTTCATGTGAAATACAAATATATCAGTATTACCAATTGGAGAGATGTAATTTATTTTCATCCCCTTCTCTCCTTTCTACAGGACCTTAAGCAAAACGACAGTGATGACTTTGTTCAATTTCAGCAAAACAAATAGAGAGTAAAGTACCTATTATACAATGTCTATATCATCTGCCCACGCAAAGATAAAATTACTTTCAAAGGCCTGACGCGTTTCGGTCTCTTCCGCCCTTGGTCACAGGCTGAGGAACTAACATCCGACATCTCACAGTCACCTGTTATATTTGCCTTTGACTCCTCCCCCAGTGGGTGTCATGTGACTGATAGGGTTTCTGAGCCAGTTAGTTCTGAAAAGGATATACAACCCAGGTGGGCTTGTATATATATATATATATATATATATATATATATATATATATATATATATATTCACTGAAAAAACCATAGGTTTCAGGGACGTTATAGTTAGTTGGACATTTGACTCATTTAAAACCAGAGAAATTCGCCTGTTATAGTTAGTTGAGCTAACTATAACTCGAGCACCCGCAATACACTGGTGATGACGTCACATATTACATCTCTCATGACTTGGTCAGTGACATCACTGATGACATCACTGATGACATCTCAAATGACATCATTGATGGCATCACTAATGACATCATCCAGTGAATGTGTGTTTCTGTAAAGTTTAAATATTTTTCATATATATCTATGCCAAGGTGTATTGAAGAAAGAGTGAATTTACAAGTCCCTGAATGGATTATTTAGTAGGTGTGTGACTCACTGTATAAGTGAGTGATTGAACATGTGTTACTGAATGTATGGGTTAGTGACTAAACGGTGTGAAAGTCTGTATTAGTGTCTCAGTTGGTGTATAAGCGGCTCCATGGGTTGGTGAGTAGCTACATGAGTATTTATATGGGTTATTGATTTGTTGTCTGACTATCCTTATGGGTGCCTGAGTGTCTGTCTGGGTAGGTGCCGGGGGGGGGTGACTCTGTGCATACATGTCTGAGTGGGTGATTCACTGGTTGTACGGATTAAAAAGTGCATCTGGGAAGGACTGTATGGGTGAGTTAGTGTGTGTATGGGTGAGTTGGTGAGTGAATGAATGTCTCACTGGTATATGTGTGAGTAACTACATATGTTTTAAGGTAGTATATGTGAGTGTTGGAGTATATAAATGACTATACATGAGAGTAAGTTATTTGAAGAGTGGGTGTATAAAAGAGTGTCTCCTTCTATCAGTGATTGTATAAGACAGTAAGTATGTGTTAGTATCTGCATAAATAAGTGATGTGGTGTGTGTATAAATAACAGAGTTGGTGTGTATAACTGTATACATGAGTAAATGGGTATGTGATAGATTCTTTGCATGACTGACTAGGTATGTGAGTAACTCTATGGATGAGTGGCGGAGTGTGACTGTATGTATAGGTGTATGAGTGCATATTATAGTACTGTATTGATGAGTAACTGCATGTATAAGTGACTGGATGTCTGTGTAGACCTAGGAAATAGTGGGTGGTATGTAGTTTTTGGCATTTTTAGTATGTATGGTTTCAAAAATAGTAGTCTGTATTTTAGAGTGCGTGTATCAAAGTTTATATTAGGCCATCAGTATGTCATCAGTGATGTCATTTGAGATGTCATCAGTGATGCCATCAGTGATGTCACTGACCATGTCATGAGTGATGTAATATGTGACGTCATCACCAGTGCATTGTGGGCGCGCGAGTTATAGTTAGCTCAACTAACTATAACAGGCGAATTTCTCTGGTTTTATATGAGTCAAATGTCCAACTAACTATAACGTCTCTGAAACCTATGCTTTTTTCAGTGAATTTCTAAGGTTTTTTAAATGCTAATTCCTAACTATAATGTCTGTAAAACCTATGGTTTTTTCAGTGAATTTCATAGGTTTTTTAAATATTAATTTCATATTTTAATATTTATAAAACCTATATTTTTTCTATTTTTGTAAAAATATTTTGCAACTCTATTATCCTTTTTTTTAAATGTGAAAAATTATGTAATTTTTTTATATCTTCCCCAAAAAGCATGTATATATATATTTTTTTTTTAGAAAACTAGACTCCCGTGTACCAAGCTCATCACCACGCGAATCCTATCCGCGATATTGCAAAACTCGTTAAGGATGCATTTCGTATCTGACGGCTTCGTAGCACCGTGTCCCGCCTGACATCATATACGTATAAGGTCACGCCAGCTCCTAGTTTGGTATGCGACGGCTGCGCGGTACAAGTACGTGCGTTACATCATTTACGTATAGGGTCGCGCCTGCTGCGCGTTCCGTATGCGACAAGTGCACGCTGCCAGACTCTGTTTTACGTCATAGATGTATGGTATCGCGCCGGGTACGCCATTCCCTCATTTATTTTTTTATGTCTCAATACTATATCTAAATAAGTTTAAAGTAAATATGAGAGCAAGCGATAATCTAAAATATTTTCCACATTTATATATTTCTAACTGTAATAAACTTATATTATAGTAAATATATTTTCTCAAAATCGCTTCGGGTGCGGCCTCCTTGCGCGCTCGGTGCGCGCTTGCCATGTGACCTTAAAAACAAAGCTTTTGATTGGTTCAGAACATTTCCCATTGTAACAGTTGGAGGACCCCACTCATTTTAGTCATTCTCTCTACACCGTTTGATGAGAGACACCTCTTCTTCTTCCAGAGCTTTTTTGAAAACTTTTTTGCTGTGTACACATATCTTATAGTACACACAACATGCAACAATCATCTTGATCAATAATCATGTGTTATACGATGCCCCTGGTGTGTGTGTGTGCGCGCATTCTTGTGCTGCCTTTCGGCCTGGGTATTGGTGGCTCGAAGGGGTATCATCAGCCACGGGCAGAGTGCACATCCTAGATCACAAGTGACAAACAGTAAAGAGTAATGTGTAGATTTGTGTTGCAGCATGCTCTGTTGTCAGGCTTTACCAGTATAGTAGTGTGTCATATGTGAGACTTTCAGATTCACGTTTGACATGCATTGCTTAACTGTAATGAGCTTTATCACTGTGTATGATGTAGCCTCACTGCTGATCCTCCCTCCATCTGAGCACATTCACATGTGTGCGCTTTACGATAGCAACACTTTCAATAATACCGCACACCATTGGCATGTGTGTCTGCGAATATCCACAAGCTTGACAACAACATCTGATGTTGTCCATTCAATGTTTTGGGACAGCATCTCATTAGCGATAGTTTTCGCCCTCCCGGTACATGCTACATTAATGAGAATTGCGGATTGTGCGACGTCAAAACTGCAACAGGGACACACACATAAGTACACTTCCTGCCCAGGCAGGAACTGAACAACGCCCAGGACCCCGGAATAATTATTCACACCCCTACGCTGGCATGTCGTACGCAAACCCAGCCCACTTTCCGTACGTATAAATAGGATAACAACGACGCCACATGTCCCAGTTCTTCCACACTGCTTCAGGTGATATGGCCGCATCCACCTCGCAAATCACAATGCGCAATAAAAAAAGGGATCCATGAAGTGTACATCAGGCCTGGCATTCAAAACTCCATCTGAATTGTGAACCCTGCTGGACGTCGTGTTTGGACACAAACTAATGACAGCAGGTGAGCAGTGGGGCATGTGTGCACAGGGGCTTCAATTGAGCATGGTGCGGCGAAAGGGATGGGGTGCATCAGCCTGGGTGCACAGGTGCAAACAAGCGATGTTGCCATGCGTAATGATGTGTTCTCTGACCTCATTCAGTCACATCTCTATCTCATCACCTGAGCCAGCGGGCAGCGCTGCCCTACAGAGGCATGGCGGTGGCTTTTGGGGCACTGTAGTGAGCTGATTACTAAGCGTACATGCACACAGACTTGCCCAACTGCATTGCACGTGCACATTATCCTTCTAGCATGTGCTCTGTTCCTTTGTCTGTGAACGTTGGCATAATATATTATTCTTTACCCTTGTGTATTCTCGTGCACTCCAACTCCTCTTTGAACCATGATTACCACTAACAGTTGGTAGATCGTACTTCAGGAAGGAAGGATGCACTTAACTGGTGTTCTCTCTTAAGCTTGAAATAAACCTTCATTTACCTTAAGATGTTTCCACCATTATATTATTTCTCCCTTTTCAGACACTGAGTTAGTGGCACCATAATTGGTGGAGTGGACACTCAGTCCGTGATGAGGCCCTGGGCATTCTGACGCCTTCCATCGGGGTATCAAGACACCGCCCCCGACCGGAGACCTGCTGTGCCACCCGAAGAGCGGCACCCCGGAGTTGGAGCTCGCACCGGCATGTCGTTGGTCACACCGGTTGTGGCAGGTGAGCACTGAAGCCTCAGTGCGCAGGATCTGCAATTGAGCACAGTGCGGGGAAAGGGGCTGGGGTGCAGCAGCCTGGGTGCACAGGTGCAGACAAGCGATGTTGCTGTAGATAATAATATAATCTCTGGCCTCATTCATATCTGTTTCATTTGAAAGACTTGCTGGACCGCACTCTTTCTCGCGGACCCCATCATCCCAGACACACGGGTGACGGGAGTTGAACAGTGAGGGCTGGGTGCAGTAGGCCGATGCTCTGTCTCCTCCTCCCTCTGTTCTTTTGACTCTCCCTCCCCTTCTCCCTTCCACCCACTCGCTACCTGTCCCAGTCTCATTTTCTTCCTTTCATTCTGACTACCTTTATTTCTAGGTGTCGCCTACGCAGTGCCCATGCACTGTATAGGAGACCTTTACTCGTCGTGCAGCTCTTTTTACAAAGCACATACTCGTGCTTGTGGCGGCATACGGCTTGCGGGAGTGCGCAGCCACGGGCCACAAGCACGAGTATGTGCTTTGAAAAAGAGCAGAATGCGCGTTCACGCACCCGCTCATCACCAGTGCTCCCACTCGCGTGCTTTTATAAATTTTCTTTTAGCGCGCGTGCACACAACTCCTGGGCTTGTTACAATGCCAATAGCTTTAACTCGCAATTAATGCGAGACCTATTGCATTGCAAATGCTTGTTATCTTGGACATGGCACACATACTTATGTTTCTTTTTTCTCTTGCAGGTTTTGTACGCTGCTTCCGGAGGAGTCCCACCCACATCTTTCATGTTTCACTGTTGTTCGAATAAAGTTACGTTTTCATTTATTTGTGTTGTTTTAATAAAAGTTATTTTTTTTACCAATAAATAAGTGAGTGTATGGGTCTTCTTTTTCTGACAACACTTGTCTGTAGTTTATTGTGAAAATCGGCGGTTGATAGTAGGTTATGAGGGAAAACATTTTTAATTTTGCGGTGCACCTACCAAATATAAACCAACAGACTATTACATAAATGAAGCCTGGGTAATTCTACAATGGCAAGGGTTCTATGAGCGTATCACTTTAAACACCATGAGTACTGCCCGTGTGATTTCAGAACCAATAAGGCACTGCCTAGGGCCACCAAGGCTTCAAGGACTGGCGAGGCCTACCCTGCATATTTAAGTAAAGCCCCGGAGGTTGCCGATCCCCGGTCTTGAGTTGGCCTCGAAGCCCCCCGAACAATTTGTAAACAATACCCGGGGAGGTGTCGATCCCCTAGTCTGCGAAACGTCTCTGTGCCCTCCCGTGCCTAATTTACATGTGAGATTAGGGTCCCCAGTGCTGCGGAGACCTCGCAATATAATAATAGGATTGGCCCCGGAACATTACCCACCAGTGGGCTCATTTAAATGAACGGGTGAGACCCCGCTTCATTTTTTCTTCTCCATTTTTACCATCCGGATCCGCTTTATTGAAGCGATACGAGGTTTTTCTCCTCTCGCTTCAACGAGGCAAACAAGAATTTACTATCAGAGGGTGGAAGCAATGCGCCTGCCCTGTAATATCAAACATAAATGTCCCGCAGATGCACACCCCGGGACATTGTATGACCTGCGCCTGGGAGGTGGCGCTCCATAGGACCATGATGCATTGGTTAATGCAGAACTACAAAATGAGTATAAACGCATACTAACACTACTTGCACACTTGCTGTACAGCAACCAGAGTATAGTGAAGAGGAAGAGGAAGCCCAAAATCAAAAAATATAAATCGTACCAGAGGTAGGATCACATAGTTCGATCAGCCGACGACCCTGGGATGAGTAGAAACAGCTTCACCAAGAAAACGGGTCTTCAGCAGAACACAATCAATCAATCAATCAATCAATCAAGCATTTGTATAGCGCGCTACTCACCCGGAGGGTCTCAAGGCGCTTGGGGGAGGGGGATCCGCTACTGCTCGAACAGCCAGGTCTTGAGTTGCTTCCTGAAGGAGAGGTGGTCTTGGGTCAGGCGGAGGTGGATGGGGAGGGAGTTCCACGTCTTGGCAGCCAGGTAGGAGAAGGATCTTCCTCCTGTTGTGGCTCTTCGGAAGCGGGGGACGGCGGCGAGGGCGTGGCTGGTTGATCGAAGCTGGCGGGTGGGAGTGTAGACGGTCAAGCGGTCGTTGAGGTATCTTGGGCCTTGGTTGTGGAGAGCTTTGTGTGCATGGGTGAGGAGTCGGAATGTGATTCTCTTGCTGACGGGGAGCCAGTGTAGGTTTCTCAGGTGTACGGAGATGTGGCTGTGTCGGGGAATGTCCAGGATGAGGCGTGCTGAGGCGTTCTGGATGCGCTGGAGTCGTTTCTGGAGTTTGGCTGTGGTTCCGGCATAGAGGGAGTTGCCGTAGTCCAGTCGGCTGGTGACGAGGGCCTGGGTGACCGTCTTCCTGGTTTCGGTGGGGATCCACCGGAAGATCTTACGTAGCATGCGTAGGATGTTGAAGCATGATGCGGAGACGGCGTTGACTTGTCTGGTCATGGAGAGGGAGGAGTCCAGGACGAATCCCAGGTTGCGTGCGTGGTCTGTTGGTTTGGGTGCGCTGCCAAGGGCAGGGGGCCACCAGGAGTCGTCCCATGCGGAGGGTGATGATCCCAGGATGAGGACTTCCGTCTTATCTGAGTTCAGTTTCAGGCAGCTGTTCGTCATCCACTCGGCTACGTCTTTCATCCCTTCATGTAGGTTGGTTCTGGCGGTGGCGGGGTCGTTGGTGAGGGAGAGGATCAGCTGGGTGTCGTCGGCGTAGGAGATGATGTTGAGGTTGTGTTGGCGTGCGATGGCTGCGAGGGGGCTCATGTAGACACAAGCAAGCTCAAAATCTTGGTGAGTGCTGCCTTCTTTTTACCTTCTCCCGCTCGTCGCCAAATTTATGTAGTGAAGAGGAAGACAGCAGTGGATCCGATAAGTAGATTTATTGCAGGAAAAGAAGACAGCTTAAACAGCCACCAACAGGACCAGACAGCAAGGCAACCGTCTTCTCTAGCACCGTGTACAAACTCCCCAAGATTCCCCTCATGACAGCCCTACATTCTAACATTACATACTTACATTCTAGTAGCATTACATACTAACATTCTACTTTGACTTACATTGGAATACTACACAGAGCACATGACTTTACAGCAATGAGTTCATGGTTTCATCCACGAGTCTTGAGACTGGTAGTGGTGAGTAGTTCGCTTCCCACTCCCTGTATTTTATAAATGCAAACTAACACTACTTCCACAGGTATGCTACAGCGCCCATAGCACATCACTTTACAGCAATGAGCTCACGGTTTAATCCCCGAGTCTTCGCACCGGTAGGCGTGAGTACTTCGCTTCCCACTTCCGGTATAGTATAAACGCACGGTAGAGGTCAGTAGTTCGCTTCCCACTCCCTCTATGGTATAAACGCCTATTAACACTACTTCCACAGGTATGCTACAAACACCAGAGCACATCACTTTACAGCAATGACCTCATGGTTTAGGCTCTCAGTTTCATACCCGAGTATAGCAGCATCTCATCTCAGCACCATTTCACTCTGAGCAACACCGCATTTTCAGTCCGGTAGGAGTGACTACTTCGCTTCGCACTCCCCCACTGGGTTTACAGTGCTGCTATCCTCCTGTTTCCTACTCTTTTCGCCCTCTTTCCACCTTATTCATTTCAACGAAATCACAAAATGGCTGCCAACACTTCCTAGTTGCAACTGCTCGCACCGCTCGTAGCCAATAAGTAGCAAGCTTGTGCTCGTAACGCCTCAGCAAATCAGATGGCAGAATTTCCAAATATCGATATCTGTAAATGTTGATATTTCTCCAAAACTACTGAACGGATTTACACCAAACTAAACAAAAGTGTGCTTTCTAGACCAAGACCCTTCTCCCTGCCAAATTTGGGGTAATTCCGTTCACCCGTTCAACCTGTAGCCTTGTCTAAAGTTTCCTATGGAAATTAACATGGAGAAAACACGTTTTGGGACTCCCTTTTTTTCTCGGCCCCCCCTTGACGAATCACCCTCAAACTTTCAACATAGGGACTAATACGAACAACAAATTAGTTTGGAAATTTCATGAAGATTCATCAAATGATGCCAAAGTTATAAGCAAAACAGAAAATGCTCTTCCTATGGCAACTTGGTCCTAACTATAACTACCTACTGGCGACCGCCAGTAGGTTTTATATATATATATATATCTATCCAAAATGCCAAGTTGCCCATGGTGAGGAAGCCCACACGACTCCGTACCCTCATGCAGTGAGGTCGCAGCATGCTCCTGATTCCCAGACTGGCACAACAAAACTCCTAGGGCTCTACGCGTTTCGGAAATGAATCCTTGTTCACGAGCCTGATGGAAAAACACAACAGCAAACAGAGTTTGGAACGACTGCTCTTTATTGAAATACAGACCCCGCCCATCTGAGCTGGATCTTCCGCATGCACAGGTGTGTGCCGTGTTGCATGATGGTATTGGCAGTCCAAACTTATCGATACGACCCAAGTGGGTGATGCTGTTGTTGCAAAATACTGTCCAAGTGTTCCCCCAGTGGGTAATGTCATCTGGAAATACAACGCCTGCTGCATTACACCGAACACTCACTGGCGAGCGGAATCGTCCTTTGAGCGGCGCTGGTCTGTCCCGCACCGCAGGTCCGCACAACCACAGCGGGGCTTCCTCGCTACTTGGGCCAAGCCGCCAATACATCCAAAATGCCAAGTTGCCCATGGTGAGGAAGCCCACATGACTCCGTACCCTCATGCAGTGAGGTCGCAGCATGCTCCTGATTCCCAGACTGGCACAACAAAACTCCTAGGGCTCTACGCGTTTCAGAAATGAATCCTTGTTCACGAGCCTGATGGAAAAACACAACAGCAAACAGAGCTTGGAATGACTGCTCTTTATTGAAAAACAGACCCCGCCCATCTGAGCTGGATCTTCCGCATGCAGTGTTCGGTGTAATGCATGGATTGCTGATTTTTAGAAAATTCATTTTTAAAGCATAAAAAAATACCACAACAGCAACGGGACTACCTTGCTTTGGTCAACAAATTAGCTATGAACTCTGATTGTATTGTAAGAAATGCAGATAAAGGCGGGAATGTGGTACTTTGGGATAAACAGAAGTATCTACTGGAAGCGTATAAACAGCTGAATAATCGTTTAAACTATGTCAAAATATCCGAACCAATCATGCAGAGCAGTCATGTCCTGTACAATTGTATGTTATCTGATTGGTATACAAGAGGTCTATTGAAACAAGAAGAAATGAATTTTCTAAAAATCAGCAATCCAGTGACACCTGTGTTATATCTAATACCTAAAATACACAAAGATCAACTCAATCCACCAGGCCGCCCCATAATTTCGGCTATCAATAGTGCTTTAGCCAATACTTCTAAGTTTGTAGATTCTTTTTTATGTCCTTTGACGAAATGTCTTCCATCATATATTCAAGATACAGGAGATTTTCTTAAACGAGTATATGATTTACCTTGGGAAAGTGATTTTCTACTGGCAACTATCAAAGTGACAAGCTTGTACACCAGTATTCGCCATGAAGATGGCCTAAATGCAGTCAAATATTTTTTAGGCAATCGACCAGTCAAATTCTGGGCACATACTCAGATGTTAATTGAAATGACAGCCTTTTGTTTGAAAAATAATTACTTTCTTTTCAATGCTGATTTATATCATCAGACATGCGGTACGGCGATGGGCACCTGCTTCGCCCCCAGCTTTGCTAATTTGCATATGGGCTGGTGGGAGGAGCAAGTGGTCCAAAAATTGTACCCGACAATCTGCCAATATAATGTGATGCATTGGAGCAGATTGGATTCTTTAATTGACTTCATTACAAGTCTACAAACAAACAACTTGAATCTAAAATTTACCAGTGCCATCAGCGACACCGCAGTCAATTTTTTAGACTTAACCATCTACATTGACAAAGGCAAATTAGAAACAGTTTTGTACCGTAAACCCACGTCAGGCAACACTTTGCTACATGCTAAGAGTTTCCATCCTCGAAACTTAATTAACAGTATTCCGTACGGTGAGAGCCTTAGAACAATTCGCAACTGCATTAACAGAGACAGTTGTGATGCGGAATTAAAAACATTACATACACTCTTTCAAGCTAGGGGGTATCCAGATCAATGTATAGATTCAGCTATTTTGAAAGCTAAGAAAAGAACAAGGGAAGATATCTTGTTTAAGAAAAGCAACACTAGAAAGAAAAAAGAAACTCCAAACATAAATGAGTGCAGGATGATAACCACGTTTAACACACAACATACACATGTGAGGAACATCTTAGCCAAACACTGGCACCTGATCAAGAATGATCCAGTGCTGGGAAAAATTGTGCAGAAAAGGCCCCAACTAACATTTGGAAAAGCCAGAAGTTTCAAAGAAATGTTGGTCAGTAATGTACTGAAAACAGTGCCTAAAAAACCATCGAAGATGTGGTTGAACAAAAAAGATGGTTTCATCAAATGCACCAAGTGCAAAGCTTGTGTCCATGGGACTAACACCACCAAGTACACATCAGGACTAGCTAGTAAAGAATTTAAAATCAGAGGTCATTACACTTGTAAAACAGATCATGCTGTCTACGTGCGTCAGTGTCCTTGTGGCCTGAGGTACGTAGGCAGCACGATTCTACCAGTCCACAAAATAGTGTTGCAACATTTAAGAGCCATCAAGAATGGAGACAAAGCGTATCCGGTGGCACGCCACTTTGAACGACATCACCAAAAAAATATAACTGGTTTATCCTATTATATGATAGACGCAGTGAAATTAAATGAGAGAGGGGGCAACTGTGAGAAACATCTGAGAAGATTGGAATCTATGTACATAATAAAATTAAACTGCAAAACTCCTGCAGGTTTAAATATGGAAGAAGATTTTCATACTCATTTGTAAATAATTACAGGATTTAGAATAATAAGCTTTTCCCTTTACCGTTTTTTTAACCATTACACATTGCACAAAAAAATTATTTTAGGTGTTATGAGGGAACCACACACCACTATGGTCACAAAAAAGATTGTAAATAACTTCATTAATCGCTGCCCACTTGGGCTGAAATAGCTGTAGTATAACATGTAGACACTAGATACTGATACTGGCTGAAATACGTTTGTATTTGTACTTACTTGTGCATTCAATGAGTATCATTAAGAAAGTGTTTAATTATGATACATTAGACATTAGCCGTTTGTGAACAAGCGTGTGTTTGTAGTCCATGCGGGACATTATGACTGTTGATAACTTCATTAATTGCTGCCCACTTGGGCCAGAATATCTGTAGTACAGCGTGTAGACACGAGGCACTGACACTGGCTGGAATACGTTTGTATTTGCACACAACTGTGTATTTAATGAGTATCATTAAGAAATTGTTTAATTAAGATACATTAGGCATCAGCCTTTTATGAAATAATGTGTGTCTGTAGTGCATGCGGGATACTATGACTTTATATAATGCTAGTAATTAATTGTGGATAATAATTTCATCCAAGATGTATTTATGCATTTGTGAATGATATTTCCCTTTTTAATGCAATCATTGAGAATAATGTTGAATTTATTTACAGTCATGACAGATGAAAACTACGAGTCTTTCTTTTAACACACTGTGTTTGTAGTTTATCACGTGACCTTAGTTTTAGTTTTGGTGCGTTTAAAAATGGTGATTAACTTTGTTTACACTGTTGGTGAACAAGCCTGCAGGTCAGGCGAAATGCGTCCAGCAGCTGACGAATAAATCTATTATCAGCACAAGACACGGCATCGTCATCCTTTACTAGAAGGAACTTTGTTGCTAATATGTATATATATATATATAAATATATATATATATATATATATGTGTGTGTGTATATATATATTCACTTAAAAAACCATAGGTTTCACACATGTTATAGTTAGCTGTACATTTCACTCGTAAAAAACCAATGAAATTCCACGTTATAGTTAGATCAGGTAACTATAACTTGCGCGCCCAAAATAAACTGCTGATGACGTCACATATTACATCACTCATGACATGGTCAGTGACATCACTCATGACATCAATGATGACATCTGAAATTACACATTGTGGATTGCGGTCGCGCAAGTTATAGTTACCTGATCTAACTATAACGTGGAATTTCATTGGTTTTTTACGAGTGAAATGTACAGCTAACTATAACATGTGTGAAACCTATGGTTTTTTAAGTGAATTTGCAAGGTTTTTTAAATGATAATTCCTAACTATAACGTGTGTGAAACCTACGGTTTTTTCAGTGAATTTGTACGGTTTTTTAAATGCTAAGTTATATATTTATTTTTATTTTTTTTTCTGGTTTTTCACTTTGCGCACACCCTGCGCGCACGGTGCGCTTCGCGCACCGAGCACCCACGTTGCGCAGTCCATGCCGTGCGCACCTCGCCTTTTTTTTCTCAGTAACATTTGTTTTTTTCTCCCTTGTGGGTCCTTCAATTTATTTTTTAAATGTGATTGTTACTTCTTTATTTATTTATTTTTTTTTTTTTGCCGTGCGCGTACGGTAAGCTTACCGTACGCGCACTCCGCGATTTTTTTTTTATTAAATGTATTTTTCGTACTTTTGGGTCCTTCTTGGACCCCCTGACAAACACTAGGGGGTCTGCAACTCTCTTCGTTGCCCCCTTTTCACATTCCCCAGCTTTGTTTCTCAGTGCGAGAGACAGAAAATGGCGTCCGACACTTCCTGATTTCGACCGATTCGAATGTTTACAGTCATGTAAACACCAATCAGAATTGATCTCGCGCACGGCACCGTACGCGTACGGTAAGCTTACGGTAAGCGCACGGAGCGCGCTTACAGATATATATATTGATTTAAATGCTATTTTCTCAGGACCTACTGAACAGATTTACACCAGACCTACAAAAGGCACATCCTTGACCTGAGGACTACCTCTCTGCCAAATTTCAAGTAATTCTGTTCAGCCGTTCGGGCTGTAGCTCGGACTAAAGGTCCTATGGGAAAATGCATGGGGAAAACGCGTTTTGGGACCCCCCTTTTTTCTCAGCCCCCGCTTGACAAATCCCCCCGAGACTTTCAGGGTAGGAGCGGAGTGTAGCGCCCCATTAGTTTTGAAAATTTCGCGAGGATTCGTCAACCGGCGCCAAAGTTATTCCAAATAGAATGTTGCGGATTTCCTATGGAAACACGGTCCTAACTATAACTATCTACTGGCGACCGCCAGTAGATAATATATATATATATATATATATATATATATATATATATATATATATATATATATATTTAAGCAGCAATCCCGTTCTTCTTGAGAATAAACAGGCACCGACATGCTGAAGTTTTGTTCACAAGATTACTGGAGACAGAGGGCTCTGAAGCATTTCAGTGGATTAACCACCTTGCTCACACAGTTCAATGCCATTGAAGGTACGGTTTATATATTGTTGCCATGGAAACCATGTCACTGACATGGACATAGAAGAAACACAAACCGATACTATACAAGCATGTTGAAGGCACATTGCGAGTAGAAATTCCAACAAATAAAGAACTGACGCTCAGTCATGGAGGCAAGCTTGTTATTGTGTCAAACATTTTCTTCCTTTCAAACTTTAAATGAAGTGGGGACATGGCAAAAATCTAGTGACCGGATAAGGTATTTACCACAAACTGTATTTCACCAGATGTTCAAATGTGCTCAATTATTTTTCGTTTTGATTTAATTCAGAAAAAAGCACCATATCCTTATTCATAAATACAGGTGTGTGCTCCTTTATATGTTCCTGTGCACAACAAAATGAGCACTCTCTACAAGAGTGATTGTCCTATGTCTGAGTCAGTGTAGTACAATGGACTGCTTCTGCAAATATCAAGGTGTTAGGTAACACTTGGCACATGCTGTGTTTGATACATGGGTAGGAATCAGTCACTTTCTTGTGGGTTCAAAAATCTTAAAATTGCACAGTTATTGAGTGAATAAATACAAGACAAGTGAGATGGAGAAATTAAAAGGATGTGTGGCAAATATTATTTGGTGAGGATCAATGCATCTATCTTCTCAGTCACTGTTTGAGGCCTCAGGAGCAAAATCACTATTTTTTTATTTATAAATCAGCCTCAGACATTAATCACATCATTTTTCTCTTGCCAGCCATCCCTCGAGCTGTTTCAGGCTCACACTGGTATGAACAATTTAGGTAGGTGATAGATAGACACATTTCAGTGCCACTGGTTTATGACTAGAATGGTATGACCGCATCCAAAGCAGTCTCATGAAAGCCAGAATGAAAATGTTTAATGGCACTAGCAAGAACTCACGAGGTTAACTAAAAGGAATCAAATGGAGTCGAACTTTAAGGATCTCGACTTGACCTATTCTACAGGAGATGAAAAGGATCTAATCCACTGGTGAGGAGTGCTGTTGATCTTACCTACTTCAATCTGACATTCAGGAGAAGCCTGTATCAAAGAATGCTGAGATATCTAACAGAAAGAGCAGTAATATACTCACTTCTGCAAGAGCTAGAATGCTATGCTCTATAGCAGCCAGAGCCTACTCAGCCAATCCTGTTATAAAGGCTGATTTTTACTTATCCAGTTTGTTTAAACTCTATGAAGTCCTCCAGCACACTATAGTGAAGTAGATAGCCAGAATTGTGGCAACAGATTTACTTAGGGGATACGCGTAGTCATTGACCAGCATGGCACTAATGGCATCTGTCCAACCTGATGGTCACACTTCATGAAGTAGAGCTGTAGTACACACTTGGAGAAAGTATTTAAAGCAGCACCTTCAAGTTTAAAAGTCCTCACTCTCCTATGGTTGAATTGTATGATATATATGAAGTGAAAAGCTATAGTGTCCTCCTCTATAAGGAGATGGCAACTAGAACTCTATAGATGGTCACAAGCCAAAACTAGTTTGCAGTAGGTAGAAGCAATTAAGGGTCTTAGGAAGATACCAGTGTCAGATCAATTAGACAAACTATTGGCCAAAGCGGGTGAACATACAAATCTTTGTGTAGAACTATGAATGGCACACACAAAGAATTACATGTCTGCACTGAAGGACAAATGTTTACTATGAGAATAGAATGTATTCTATCAAAATCGTCTGCATGATCTTCATTGGTGTTAAGAAAGTGGAGACAGAAAAAGCAACATATTGTAATGATATCACATTATGACATATTAGTCAATGTAAATGTCATATTACCATAAAATCCCAATGAACACGATGTTAAAATAAAAGTTCAGTAAAGTAACCTAATACAGTGTTTAGTGGTCTAGGGACCTGGTTTTATGTTCAAAGATGGTGTATTGCCTTAGATGGTATATATTATTTCGACAGAAAATGTGGTCATATTTCCTTTCAAGTCTAGAATTTAGATGATGACTGGATCCAACTTCCTTAGTGTAGTCTTCCCCCAAACTTTTTGCCTTCAACCATTCTTTTTTCTGAATTTGTTTTTGTTGGCATTGAGACTTTATGCACTTTACCACTGCTAACCCATGCTAGAGTGCTTGTGCTTCCTCCCTAAAAACTGGTAGAATTTGCCTACACATGACAGGCACCTTTAATGTACTGGTAAGTCCCCAGTATATGGTACTACATGGTACCTAGGGCTTGTAAAGTAAATGCTATTAGTGGGCCTGCAGCACTCATTGTGCCACCCACTTAAGTAGCACTTTAAAACATGTCTTAGGCCTGACACTGCAGCCTGTAGTGCAGTTCAAACTGCCTTTTCAACCTGGCAAAATAAATCTTTTGCCAGACCTAAACCTTCCTTTTTAATGCATATGTCACCCTTAACGTAGGCCTTAAAGACCCATAGATCACGGTGCATTGCATTAAAAAAGTAGGACATGTGGTTTATGTTTTACATGTCCTGGTAGTGAAAAACTCTTACATTTGTTTTTCACTCCTGTAAAGCGTACCTCTCTCATTTGATCACATTGGGTTAGCTTATTACATTTAATAAATGCTAACTTTTGATTGAGAGTAGGTAGACATGTCACTTTTAGACTCAAATGAACTGTAATTTAAAATCCTCTTCAATGGTAAAGTCGAATTTTAAGTCACAATTCTGAAAATGCGACTTTTAGACAGTTGGTATTTTCCGGCCCTAACCATTTTTCTGCCTCTGCCTATGTCCTGGGTTACATTACTGTGAATGGCTCTGCTGTTGGGGTTTGTGTGTTCCTGCCTGACAGTGAGACAAAGGGGACTGGGAGTAGGCAGGATGGTAATACAAAAGAGGGACAGGACAGGGGGGGGCTAGTTTTATGAGGTCCAGTGTACAAGCCCCAAGGACTGTAAACAAAGCAGGGTACAAAGTTCCTCTAGTATATAAGAGATCACTAAGGAGCAGAAAGTGAGTGTGGGAAGGTCAATCCCCCAATCATTCCCGGGAGTGGCAGGGAGCGACTTGGGAAGTTCCCTTGGTTGAACTAGAGCTCTCACACACCCAGCAAGCTAGGTGTCATGCTTCATCATATGAGCTCTGCCCCTCGTCAAGTCGGCGCTGCAATACTTGACGAGCTCCCGAACCGGGGCTCTTTGTCGGGGATCTTTTGTTCCTGCCGGTTGGTGCTTGGGGGTGAGGGGCCTAGTTGTGTAGATGTGAAACGGAGTGAGTTAAAACGGGTCAGTTAGTCCTTATCAGTATTTATTCAGAAGGTAAACTACCCGATTAAAAAGTCAAAAAGAGTCAGCCTTCTTAATTGTAACAGAGCCCAAGATTCCTTATTTTTTACACCTTACCTAAGATACATAAAGGCATTACCCCGGTTCCTGGGCACCCCATTGTCTCTGGTATTGGCTCAATACTTGAGCCCCTGTCCAAGTTCGTTGACCATTTCTTACAGCCCCTGGTTAGAAACACACCATCTTTCTTAAAGGACACGACTGATATCCTCAGAATTATTGAATCAATAGAGGATTTGAACGAAATTGATTTCCTTATTACCCTTGATGTAGAGGCTCTCTACACTAACATTCCCCAGGGAGACACCCTGACTGTTGTTGAAGCGGCCCTGAATTCTTTAGATTGGCATTCTCCCACTCCGATCACGTTTATCATGGAGTGTGCATCCCTGGCATTGACTGAAAACTTTTTTGAATTCAAAGGACAATTATACCATCAATGCCAGGGCACTTCGATGGGGCGCACTTTCGCTCCTAGTCTGGCTTGTCTGTACATGGCAGCCTTTGAAAAGGATGTCATCAATAACAACAACAACCCATACGTCCACAATTTGAAACTTTGGAAATGCTTCATTGATGACATCCTAATTTTCTGGCATGGCTCCATCGATACATGTAATGCCTTTGTAGAATGGATTAACCAGCAAAACATTTTTCTGAAATTTTCACACACCGTTTCAGACACTAATGTTGCATTTCTTGACTTGAACATTAGGCTATCTGAGGGGGAGGTCTCCACTAGCTTATATAGGAAACCTACTGATCGTAACAGCTTACTCCTATACCAGAGCCATCACCCTAGAGCCCTCAAAGACAACCTGCCTTTTGGACAGTTCCTGCGCATTAGACGCAATTGTACATCCACTACTGATTATAGAAAAGAATCAGCTACTCTAGCTACTAGTCTGAAGACTAGAGGTTACCCCACCAAAGTGATCAATGACTCTATGAAGAGAGCTAGAAATAACCCTAGAGAATCTTTACTAGAGGTTCACTCTAAACCACCCGTTGACTTAATTACATGTGTCACCTCTTACACACCCACTTCTGCCCCTACCAAGAAGATCATTTTGAAACACTGGGACATTTTGAACACAGGAGACTTACAGATACCTAAACCTAGATTTGCATACACCAGAACCTGCAGTCTGAGAGACATTCTGATCCATACGAGAACTAGGACCTGTGTTGATTCGGCACAATCCACTCTATGGGGCTTACCACCTGTCAAGGGACATTACCCCTGTGGCACCTGCACGGCCTGCAAATACACGACAATAACCAAGGAAGTTACCTTGCGACTCAACTTTAAGTGGTGTATCCAAAAACATACCAACTGTAATACCAGACACTGTATTTACTTGATTACCTGTCCGTGTGGTTTACAATACATAGGGATGACCATGCGTCCAGTTAAAACTCGCATCATTGAACATAGAAGTAATATATGGTGCCAACGAGTCACTACCAGACTGTATAGACATTTCACCGAGACTCAACATTCCCCTAATTCTATACACTGGATTGTACTGGAATCTCATCTACACATTTCCAAGCCATCTCTGTTCAGGATTGAACAGAGATGGATACATAGGTTATCAAGCCATACTGAGGGTCTCAATGACGATATCCCATGGAGTTCACTTTCTTAAGCACCCAACACTGATTTGAGCCCTGTACCTGGCTATTGTTGGCATGACTTAACCTTTTTTTAGTGACCATGAGCTATCCCTCTTGTGTTGTCCTTCCCTCAGATACCACGTCATTGGAAATCTTAAATAAATAAATAAATACATTTTAAAAAAGATACCACGTCAGAGGCCCTTAACCACCTCTTGCCTTGGCTGCTCTGGTATCTAGATTTATATCATATACATCTTCTCGACATTTTTATGATAAATTGGTACCCAGAGAGCACCACTCCAACAAATGAGACTTATCCATCTATAACTTTAGTCTGCATCACTAGGTTCAATAGGAATACCAACATCTACTGATACCTTGTCCACTTCGCACGTTATATACGCTCTTGGTGGACTATGCCTTGATGTAGGGCCCTGCTACATTTACCTTGTCAGTAGCCTTGAGTCCCGCATATATTTATCTTTTATACATTCCTTACCCACATGGCCACAGTACCGAATGTTACGTGATACATTTAATTCCTTTACCCTGTACCAACATGGCCTCCCTATGTTTTGTTTACATCACGTGACCTGAAGTGTCATACGTGAGCACCGCTGTGACGCGTTAAGCGCATCCCACGTCCTTTACGTTGCGGCTCACGACTCATAGAGTATATCTTCCCGCGATGTCTGCCTTCTTTCACCACCCCGGGTCCTGGCGGTTTGGGTAGGTGCTCCAGCCTAGCGTGAACCGACGCGGGTGAGTACACCTCTAACTTTTTGATTCCGGTCAGCTTTTGCCGCTCCTGAGAACATTTCTTGGGCAGCCCTGGTGAGTTTCTCCTCCGGTTGCAATCTTCCGTACCCTTCTCTCCGACCTGACCGACATCCACTTTCTAGGTTCCGGTCGGTGTTCAGTTGCGAGTGGGTCCTTTCTTACACGGTTGAGTTACCACCGAGTACCCTAGTGGCGCTTCTCATTACCTTCACTAATAATAGTGGTTGGTTGGCCTTCTGCCTACCTTGCCTACGTTACCCACCAGGTCCTTTTAACCACTCTGTATACTTTTACGTTTTATCCTTACAGGACCTAACCGGTGTCCTTTAGCTACCGCCAGTACTGTTGCTGGCAATTTCTAGTAACCCACTAGGTGAGTTTGTTGTCACTGAATCCTTGCCATGAGTGTTAGAATACTACCTATCAGTCAGTTTTTAACCCAAAAACTTTTTTATAGAATCTTTTTACTTTTCTTTTCACACTCGGTCCATACAGATATCGCACGATACAGTATTAAGAGTTCACTTACCTGCGAGCACTTCTTGATTTTGATAGCGTGTTCATTTCACCTCCCTACTGTAATAATTGTTAACAGTAAGAAGAGACATCTTAAGATAGCTTTTTGATACCTTTGATATTTGATTTCACTAATCCCCGCGTTTTTTCCGCAGGTCACGGACCTGAGGACGTGGTATGTAGAATGCACCCTACCACGTAGTGTAGATAGTTATTCTGATCCTGAAGAAGTGCCTAGATCTTCCTGACACACAAGGCATGAAACATGTTGATCTTTAGAGTAGAGCTTCATGAATAGATACCTTCTCTAGTAAACAGCCACTCTACACCTTTTTAATCGGGTAGTTTACCTTCTGAATAAATAATGATGAGGACTAACTGACCCGTTTTAACTCACTCCGTTTCACATCTACACAACTAGGCCCCTCACCCCCAAGCACCAACCGGCAGGAACAAAAGATCCCCGACAAAGAGCCCCGGTTCGGGAGCCCGTCAAGTATTGCAGCGCCGACTTGACGAGGGGCAGAGCTCATATGATGAAGCATGACACCTAGCTTGCTGGGTGTGTGAGAGCTCTAGTTCAACCAAGGGAACTTCCCAAGTCGGTCCCCGGCCACTCCCGGGAATGATTGGGGGATTGACCTTCCCACACTCACTTTCTGCTCCTTAGTGATCTCTTCTATATACTAGAGGAACTTTGTACCCTGCTTTGTTTACAGTAGGCAGGATGGGCCATCATGGATGGATTGCTGGGGTTGGAGCTCTTTCCTTGGCCCACCTACAATGCATAGGACTTGCCTCCAGCACACACAAAGGAAATTGACACTAATCTTTTGTCACCCCACATGTCTTGGATTCTTGGCAGGGGAAAGGAAGAAATTTCCAGACCCAGATGTGTGGTTAGCCCTGGATGTCTCCCCATTTCAAAACCTGGCACCAGGAATAAATATTCAACAGTTAGAACACTACTTGAGTACATTCCTGGATCTGTGAAAGATTTCCAAAGGACTACCTGGAACCCCGGAGGACTTCCCTACTTCTTCCAGTGGACTGTCTTGCTGCTCGAAGGCCTGCCTTGCTGCTTGAGAACTAGGCCATCTCCTTGAACCCAGGACCACCAGAAGTGACTCCAAGGGCTTGCTGGCTGACCTCATGTGTGAGCTACAGAGACATAACAAGCTCCAGAAAACTTGACCACTGCATCTGGCCTCTTCTGGAGTGAGTCCTACCCCCCAAGTGGTACCCCCCAGGCCCTGGACACTCGGAAGTGGTGTTTGAGGTGCTGCTCATGCCTAGCATTAAAATTTGGGACTTAAAATATTTTTCACCAAAATGTGCTGTGAAAACTGACAGAAGACAGAAGCATATCTACTCAAGGTGCATTGCCAGTTGGCCTGTATTCGCAGCAGTGCTGACTACATTCTTGTCCGCAGCAGAAAATCCTGTTTAGTGGGACCTCTCAGCGATGGTATCCCGCCTTGTGGAGCCCATTTCGACTACAGCTAGCAGCCTTGTCCTGCTGGAGGCTTTTGATATCCAAAAGGTTGACTAAGTCCAAAGGTAAAAGATCATCACCGGGCTCGAGGCAACAGGCTCCTCATTGACGATGATAGCCTCCTCAGCCTCGAAATCTGGCTTATCCCGCTCCTAGTTTTTTTCTGCCATCATTGATGGCTTCACCAATACTTCGTCCAGTGGCTCCCCGACAATGCCTCCTTGGACACAGCTTGCTTCCTTGCCCCACTGAATTCTACTTTACCTTGGACTTTTCTTCAGGATTTTTTATAAGTCCAAAAGTAAGTAAAGACCAAGCCAAATTCACCTTGTCCTCCATTGTAGTTTGCCTTAGCTGTGGACTTTGCCCCTGTCTTGCATGACTGGATACCCATGGTTGGTGGTTTTAGGTGCTATTTTGCACTAATTTATTAAATTTTCCTAAATTGGTTTAGGAATTTTCTTGTGCTATGTTTTGACTTTATTGCTGTTTGTGTTTTCCAAAAATACTTTACACATTGCCTATAAGTTAAGCCTGACTGCTTTTGTGCCGCGCTACTGGAGGGTTAAACATAGGTTCATTTAGTGACTTTTATGGTTTACCCTAACAAGAATTGTGGTTGTTGCTTGAGTGAACTTTTCACCTCCCTCAACCAATAACTTAGTTCCTTATAATGATCAATTTTAGTAATGTCTGTGTTTTCAGGGAATTGCTTGGGGCTTATTTGGATAATTTTGAATTCATCTTGGTTATTACTGTACACATTGCAGGAGAGTTTGAATGCTTTAATGTCCAAGTGTGAGGGCAAATCTTTAGTATGCTGAATTTTATTTACGGTTTGTGCGGTGTAGACCAGTCGGAGCTGTGTGTCTGCATTTTTAGCAACACATTGAAGAGTAACTGTACCTGTTCATCTCTGATGCTGGTGAATCTTTTGGAAAACTGACATCATGGAATGTGGGGAAGTTTTGAAGTTTGTGTACTTGGGCTTAGCAGAGTATATGATTTTGGCCTGTGACTTTCAGATGGTTTTGCGACATGTGCCATGTAGTTGACATCCACTATTGGGTGAATATTATGCTGCAGTGTCTCAGCTTATTTGTCTAGATAGGGTGAATACTCATTTGAGGCTATCATTCATGGACATTGTCAAGTTTTACTAGCGCACTGTGTACCAGTTACATAATGAATCTTGAGGGGCCCTCCCTGCTAAGTACATGGAGGGCCCTCCCTCTGGACTCACTCAGGAACTCTCAGGCCAGGGTACTGTGCTGAGGTTCCCTCTGGAGCTCAGGGCCCACCCGCACTGCGGGGCTGCAGGGGCCTTTGTTACGCCACTGCTGTATACGTCCAAGTAGCTCCTCCTTCCCAACTGGCAGCAGAATGAGACTAAATTGCTTTGTTGGTGACTCTTCATTTGTGAGTGTGAACTCTTGCTATACTTTTGCTTCACGCAGGTGCCATAACCACGGAAGCAGGTTACGTGCTTGTGCCCCTCCGTGTCTGAAGGGCATGCATGATAAATATCGAAGTCAGAATATTGAAAATATTGAATATTAACATCATAAATAATATTAAAAAGATCTGAGGGACTTAGAGTATGAATAAAAAGAGAACATTTGATTAAATGTAACAACATTGCTTAAATAAAAAAATAATGAAACATTTTAGAATTTAGTATGTAATAACCTGGGGAAAAACACACAATAACTGTACTGGCAATATCTAAAATAACTTGCTTTAATTTATATCACCGATGTGTACTCTTAACCCGCTGCAGGACACTATCTGCAAGGGTTTATATATCTCAACAGAGATAAAATTGCTTTTTGGGGACAAGATTTTACAGACTGTGAAGGAAGATAGTGCTGATATGATAACTATAACTCCATCACCAATAGAAATAGAGGCATAAATAAATAATATCTAATTTGCATGTGCACAGAACCCTGTTGGGATTGCAGCAAATATTATGAAAATAACACCTCTGGTTTTGGCTTCAATGCGCCAACCACTCTTCCATGTGATTATTTAAATGAGCAAGAGTCCAGCCACCTGGAAAGGAGTAGTTGAATACCATGACATATAAAAAGATATCAACCTTGTTCACGAAATTGCAGGATAATAGCTCTCGTGGATATATCACAAAACATTTTTGCAAAACATAAATTATTTGCTGGACTGGGTTGAGTCAGTGGAAATTTTACCAAATACTTAAATTAGTTTTTGAACAAATCACACTACTTTGGGTGGTTATGTTGCTTTAAGATTTCTAGCAGAAAAATACATAAAGACCAAAGGAGGTCAGCTATATTCTGTGCTTGTAGACTTATCTGCTGCATTCAACTCTGTACATCAAAACAGGCTGTGGAGGGCAATGGAAATATGGATATGCCAATCTTTTAATATTAATAGTTGAACTTGCATAGTGGAGCATCGGTCCAAATCTTTATATTTCTGAAGGTATTTTCTTCATCGCTTTCAAATAGAATATGAAATATTATTGTGTTCTTTTTCTTTTTTATCTATGTAATATTTGATGATTAACTGTACGAATCATTGTTATTCACTTAGTTTTCTTCAATAAACCTATTCTTGAAACTTAAGAAAAGGCATCCAATGACCACTGAAGCCCTATTATGATTATTTCCAGAAGAAATTAATCATTTCCATCAATGATACTTTGAATATGAGTTGTACCTAGTTTTGGTGGAAAAGTCCTTGCAGATACTTTGAAGAATCTGCTACATAGATGGAAAACAATAGTACAGCCAAAATACAGCTTTGTCTCAGGTCATTTAGGGCACTGTTTGCATATAATTGTATCTGGTTCATGAAAGTCTTAATGCAATAAGAAATGAGAAGAAAAACTTAATACAGTTAAAATATGCAATCATATAAATATTACTGAATTAATATACTGAACAATGTCATTTTCAATATAAAGGAAGTCAGGGAGGTTGAGCAAATTCGTGTAGTAGGGGGATGGGAGCAAAGAATTTGTTTGTACTATTATCTAAAAATTGTGTGACATGAGACCATAGTCATAGATGTTTTTTAGCGAGAGAGATATAGGGTATACAACGGTTGTGTCCAATCTATGGTTATGACAAGCAGCGTACCACCAAGTTAAATATGGTAATTTGGATGCATCCTTCCAATTCTTTGTTATCTGCTGGAGAGCAACTGCCAATAACAAATCTATGATTTGTATTTGCGATTGTCTCCTATTCCAATCAATGGACAGGCACCCTAAAAAAATGTTGGTAAAAGAAAAGGGGGCTGTAGTATTAAAGAAGGTGTTAATTTGAATCCAAACCCGTTTCTAAAATTTAAGTATGTATGGACATGTAAATAGCATGTGTTTTAGGTCAGCACATTCGTAAGAGCATGTCCAGCAGGTGCTAGTAATTGCATTGTGTATTTTGTGTAAGTGAGTGGGTGTGAAAAGGAGTCTATTATAAATTTAAAAAATAGTTTGTATAGTATTTGCCGCTCTGGATGATATCCTGATCTTTGGCCATATCCTATTCCATAAGGGAATGGAGCAATCTATGTCTAAATCAGCCTCCCAAGCAAGTTCTGTTTTGGTTTTATCCCTATTTATGGGAGGTTGTGTTAAGCTAGAATAAATATTAGAAGCTTTAGGATTTAAGCGTAGAAAATTATACCACTTAGAGTCGGTCTGGGAAGATAAAGGAGTCACAGAATGAAAGTGAGTGCGAGCTTCAAGTATTGAAGTTCGTATAACTGAAAGTTTGTGTTGAAAGGAGAGAGGTAGATGAAAAAAGCTGTGTAACATTAAAAATGTATGAAATGAGCCTTGTTCAAATAGCTGATGTACCCAAAGTAAACCTTTATTTCTCCATATTTCCCAGTATATAGGCTTATTGTTGACAAGTATAAATTTGTTGTGTCAAATTGTGGATGCGAGAAAAGTGTCAAAATTATGCAGGCCGAGTGAAGGATAGCATCTAATGTCTTACAGGAGTGTTTGGTTACTGGTGTGGAATTGTTTGTGGTTTACAAGTGAATGAAAGGTATTCATGAAATGAGAAGGGTGCTATGAATGAAGTCTCAAGATCAACCCATAGTGGGGAATCTACTGATTGGTCAGATACCCACTTCGATAGCTGCTTCAGTTGGAAAGCTTTATGATAATAAAAGAAATTGGGAAAATTTACACCACCTTCTATGTGACAATTTTTGGAATGACATTCTTGATATTTTATTATTACATAAAAAGAATAAAAGGATAGATTTACTTTATGAAAAATCTTAACTAGTATGGATATTGTTATATACGATATTATGTAAAGTATGATAGGGGTAAGCATAATTTTAATGGTGTCTAGGCGGCCCCACCAAGAAAGATAAAGAGGGTGCCAATTCGCAGTGAGTGTTTTTAATTTATCTAGGTAATTTTCAAAATTTAGGGTAATGGATGTCTTTATAGATGGAGAAAACCATAATCCAAGGTATTTTATGTGTTGAGAATACGATGCAAAATTAGAGGTCTTAAAATCTTCTTTAAAGGTATATTTGGTTATGGGTAATATTTCACATTTCTCGTTGTTTAATTTGTAATCAGAAGCCAGTCCATAGAATTCAACTTCCTCCAAAAATGCTGTGAGTGAGGTCTGTGGTTGAGAGAGGAACATTAATATGTCATCTGCGTATGCTTCTAATTTGGTCTGTTGAGTTTTGGATATGAACCCTGTTATGGAATGAATTTGACAGATTTTAGATTAAAAAAAAGGTTCTAATGCTAAATTAAAAAGAAAAGGAGATAAAGGGCAACCTTGATGCACTCCTCTATATAGAGTGAAATAAGGGGACACAAGACCATTAGTAAAAATAACAGCTTTGGGTTCAGAGTAAAGTAAAGCGATTAAGGAGACAATTTTTGGGCCAAATCCAAACCATTTACAGGTATGAAAAAGAAACAGCCAGTAGGCTCTGTCAAAGGCCTTTTCTGCATCCAAGGCAATCGCTGCTAGGAAGTCTGAATAATGTGATGTTTTGGAGAAAATGTAAAAAAATAAGCGTGTATTATCAGTAATATTACGTCCCTTAACAAAACCTGATTGTTCTTTACCCAGTAGTAAAGGGAGATGCGATTCTAACTGAAAGGCTAATGTTTTTGAGAACATTTTGTAATCCACATTAACTAGGGATATGAGCCTATAGTTTTTGCAAATTGTAGATCCTTGCCAACCTTCAGAATAAGGCGTATTAAGGGCTCTAAGAAGGAACCCGAAGAATTACGTGATTTGATAAAGGAGGAAATTAGAGTGTGTAAGTGTGTGAGACGTATTTGGGCAAAGTGTAAGTAAAATTCAACCCTAAAACCATCAGGGCCTGGGGCTTTATCTTTTTGAAGAGTCCTTAATGCATTTAGCATTTCCATCTGTGTAATATCAGTTTCTAAAAGGACTAAATTCTTTGTGGAATTGGTGTGTTTCTGAATTGTAGAAAGATACTGAGTAATATCTGCATCTAAAGGCATGTTCTCCGGTGTGTATAGAGATTTATAAGAAATGTACAAATTCTTGAAGAGTTTCCGAATCTTTGAGTTTTGGTACTTGGTTTTCATCAATAATGGATTCAATTTGGAGCCTATTTTGCTTGATCTTGAGGTAATTCACTAGTAATTTGCCTGATTTGTTCGCATTGGTTTTCAATAAATATAGGGAGGCATTTTCAGTAGAGGTCTTATTGAAAGCAATTTTTGCATTTTTAAGTTCTGATAGACAGTCCTTTGACTTAGAGGTGTAGAAGGAGTGTTCTAACCTTCTAATCTTAGTAAGAAGTTCGCTGTTCAGTGTTTGGGAAATTTTATGCTTGTTGGATACATATCTAATAATACAATTATGGGAGGTGGCTTTAAAAGCATCCCAAATTGTATGGAAGGGAATGTTATCCATTTGATTAATTCGAAAGTATTCATGTAAAAAGGAAACCAAAGAAGCATTCACATTTGAGTCTAAAAGTAAGGAATTATTAAAACTTCATATTCTGGATAACACTGGTTGATGTAAGATATTCAATTGAATGGAGACAGGAGCATGGTCAGAAATAAGTATGGGTCCTATGTCAGCTGAACGTAAAGATTGGGAAACATTGTGTGAAGTAACCGCTATTACTGGGACTGCTGCTGCCTGCCTGGGGAGACTACTGCTCCCATACCGCCTTGCCCCTGCTGCACCTGCCGCCACTCGAAACGCGCCCGGAGGCGCTTAAATACAAACGCGGCTCCCGCTTCGCGGGAACCGCTATTGCTGGGACTGCTGCTGCCTGCCTGGGGAGACTACCGCTCCCATACCGCCTTGCTCCTGCTGCACCTGCCGCAACTTGAAACGCGCCCGGAGGCGCTTAAATACAAACACGGCTCCCGCTTCGCGGGAACCACTATTGCTGGGACTGCTGCTGCCTGCCTGGGGAGACTACCGCTCCCATACCGCCTTGCCCCTGCTGCAAAGCCCGGGCAAAGGGCGGGCCGCCTGAGGCCGGACGAGGCTGGGCCACCTGATTAACATTGTCAAATCTGTGTTCCAGTGGCACCTGAGGTAGGAGTGTTCAAGTTTGGCATCGTTTGTACCCCCTCTCTTGCTGTAGCAGGTGTGTTTGTGGGCTGTCAAGTACCCCTACAATGAACAAACGCAAAACTGGCGATAGGGTGGTCGGCACCCTGGACACATTCCTAAAAAGAGCAGAATCCGTCCTAATTCACGAAATTGAGGCTACTGAAAGAAGACTTTCCCTAGATCCCAGGTGTTTAGGGGGGGATCCACGTTATGTACGCTCTCACATACTACTCGGTCTTCACCAGAAGCCGTTGCTCCATCCACTGGTATTCTGTCAAGACCGCCTAGTCCAGACTTTACTAATTCTGTGCATCATTTGCCGCCTCCACCATGCCCCCCGCGTCCCCCTGCTGGAGTAACAACTAGAGGGATGAAAGTGGTGGGGAGTTCTAATAAAGCGGCACAGAAAAAAGTAAGGAAGGGGCATAGCATCTTAAAACACATGCCTCTCTTTCCACCCACTGCCACGAATGGGGTCTTTGTTTTTGGTGACTCAAGCTCTGTATCCTCCGACAACCCTCCTAAAGCTTCTACTGATTCTAATCATCTTGTGAGTGCGAATGACCCTTTCCTTGCTCTTAAGGAGCAATTAGCTGCTTTACTTGAACCATTCACCAAAAGACTGGATTCTGTTGATCATAGGCTAGCTAGGATTGAGGACGCCCTGGCACGTTTTTCACACAAGGACCAGGCCCCGCATTATAGGGCAGTTACTACTAGTAACATCTTGGCCTCGGTGGGGAACACTCGCAAGGACCAGAATGGTGCAAAGGCACAATTCGAACCACATGTGGCTGGGGTAGACACAGCTGGTAATGTAAGATCTATCTACCCAACCAAGTCGAGCAATGTTGAGATAATCCCTAACCAGGTTCCATCTCTGCCAAGGAGCCCTCGGAGGTCGGATATCAACAGTGTTGTAGGGCATAATTCAAGGCACTCCCATCTCCACCTGCCCCCCGAAGCGATTCCCTACACGATCATCCTGGCGAATGTTCCTCCCCTTCCCCCGGGCACACAAGAACACTGGTCCTCCCTCAAAAACAAGGCCCTACACCACCTGAACAAAGTGACAGACATTGGGGTCGGTTTATTCGAGAATTTTAAAATGGCTAGGCGGATTGAATGGGTTGGGCACTCTGCCAAAACTTTAAAAGGGGATTGTGTAGTTCTGAGCTTTAGGTCTCCGGGTCTGGTCCGTTACATCTTGGAGACTGTCGGTCATGTGCCAGCTGAGGGGGTATCCATTGGCATACTTCCCCTTGGCTTCTTCTATCAACAGAGACATAGGGATGGCTGACTAGCACAAGGTAATTATCGTAGGCCAGACTTTCCTATTCAGCTTAATAACCGTTTTGATGCCTTCTCTTCTCTTGAAGACATAGATTGACAATGGGTGGGTGTCCCTGGGGGAGTAGTGATAGGAGGTCTAAGGGACAGTAGGAGTGACATCTACCACCAGTTCTTTTAATCCAGTTGACCCTTTGGTCCAAACCCTGGTTCCCTCTCCTGCTGTACCAACCCCGGTTAGTTGCTCTTTGTCCCCAGATGCTGCTACTGGGGGTCTGCTCTCTATTCCTCAGAAAGAACACATGATTATTTCCTCGTGGAATATAGCAGGGTTGGAATCAAAAATTGGGTCATTAGATTGGTCAGCCTTTATCAACAGAGTGGACATATGGGCGTTTCAGGAAACCTGGTCAGTGGATAACGTGTTCCATGCCGGTTATTTAAACTTTTCGAAACCGGCTACTAAGGGTTTAAGGGGGAGACCGGTAGGTGGCCTAACATGTTGGGTTAGGCAAACCGAGGGGTTATCTGTGGTCGAGATTCCCTTTGACAATCCCAACCTTCTTGCTATAAGAGTAAGATCTTCAGGCGGCCTCGATTTATCCCTGTTTAACATTTATGTAAGAGGTCAAGCGGGGGGCAGGAGTTCTCAGGTAATTGTAGCCCTCGAGTCCCTTTTAGCGGTGGGTGCTTTGAACACCAATTTGATCATCACCGGGGATTTTAATACATGCTTTTAGTCGCTGGACGGTGATGATGGAAGGCTTAGTGAGGAGGTGGACTCTCTCTGGGGTGTGCCTCAGCTGGACCTTCCACCTATTAAAAAATGGACCGAGGCCGCACTCCAGGTTAAAGGGCTGTGCCTGGAATGGAGTCTTAGGGCAGTCAACGGCAGGACCAAGTCGGACGCCCTGGGGGTGGGGACCTTTGACAACGGCCGCCACAAAAGCAGGATTGACTACATCCTTGTAAAAGTCGAATTCTGGCACCACGTCGTAGATATGGAAGTACATTCTCGCCCCGAAAGTCATCACAACCCCTTGGTACTAACACTAAAAGGTCTGAGCTTCGGCCCCACTGCCACTCTGGAGCCCGATAGCAGTTCAAACCATGTAATACTGGGAAACGATCTGAGAAGGGTTCGTTGGGAGAAGGTGGCCCTCGCCGAAAAAAGTGTGCTAGAAATCAGGGGATTAGTTATAGGATCTCTGAGGAAAATCAATGATTGTGGCCCGCAGGAGACTCTCAAAGATTCACTCCCAACAATTCACACTGAGCTCTTTAGCAAGCTGAAAATGTATTTTATTAACACCAAGCCGATTAGAGCGAATCGCAAGCCAGAATCCATCTCTTGGTATAATGACCTATGTAGGTCCACCCACAAAGCACTCGTAAAAGCTATTAAATCTAGGAATCACACTTCTATCAAACAGTCCAGGATACTTTATAAATCTTCCTTAAGGACTGCAGAAAGAGATTGGGACGAGGAGCGTTGGAAGGACCTGTTATTGGCTTGCTATGGGAGGAACATGACACAGTTTTGGGACCTAATAAAATGGGGGAACGGGCAAAGGTTGATCACCCCTAATAATAACGTGGATCCACACCTTTGGGTTGCTTTCTTTGAAGCTCAATACCGCCAGGGTATGGAGAGGGAAACTAGTACACCAATTATATGCATAGATACCCCCCTGACGTTTAGCACCAAGGAGGTTGAGGTGGTAATAAGGAATATCCCAAGCGGTAAGGCACCTGGGCCCGATTGCATGCCCCAGATTTATTTAAACAGCATGGTGACCTCTGGGTACCCTATATTACGACCTTGATTAATTCTCTGGCGGGGGGATCTCCTTTCCCACCTTCTTGGTCTGGGGCGGAAATCATCCCGATCTATAAGAAGGGGGATCGTTCCGCCCCGGCCAACTATAGGCCCATCAGCTTTATTGATGCTCTACAAAAAGTTATAGCCCGGGTCCTCCTGGGCAGGATCCAGAATTGGATGTCTAATGAAAATATTTTATCTCCCTTACAAGTAGGATTCAGGGCTCACATGGGGACTTTAGATCAGGTTTTCAGATTTGTCATGCTCTATTGGAGGGAGGTTATTCTAGGTAAGGGCTTGATTTTTGCAGCCTTCGTAGATCTAAAATCTGCGTTTGACCTCGTTCCCAGATCTAAACTGTGGGATGTTTTGTTGGGATTGGAGATGCCCAAGGAATTGGTGCACTTTGTGATTAAACTCCACAACTCTAACTACGCACAGGTTAGGTGGGGGAAATCAGGCGCGGTTACTGAGAAATTTAGTGTGGGGAAGGGTGTTCGCCAGGGGTGTGTCCTGGCCCCAACACTTTTTTCACTGTTTATCAATGGAGTGGTACAGTATTTTGACAACTTCCCCACAGACGTGCCTATGCTGGACGGCCAAAGGGTACCTCTGCTCATGTTCGCTGACAATACTCTGATTTGATCCAAGACGAGGCAGGGCCTACAGCTGGCACTGTCTCGCTTTGAGGAGTTCTGCAGCCACCATGAGCTAGCGATCAACGTGGGTAAGACCAAATTTATGGTACTCCACGGGTCGAGGCCTGTAACCGCAAGAGTCTACATGAGCGGGAAGCTCCTGGAACAGGTCAATGTCTTTACCTATTTGGTTATCACCATAGGTGAAAAATTAAGCTGGTCCCCCCAGGTGAAGCTACTTGTATTGAAACACTCTCAGTTAGCTGGGGCATTGACAAAAGAACACAGGTTTTCCCAGACCAAGCCTATAGCTCCAGTTGTTAAAATTTACACCCTGAAAATCTTACCAGCTATTCTCTGTGGTGCTGATATCTGGGGGTACAGTAACCTAACCGATTTAACATTGGCCCAAAACAAGTTTTTAAGATCTATTGTGGGCCTCCCCCGATCATCCCCCCGTATTCCCCTTCTCCTTGGCCTGGGTTGCAATGCTATTGAGGACATTGTTCATTTTAGAATGTTGACTTTTTGGAGAAGGCTCTGGACGGTCCCAGAATTACTCCCTTTTGCCAACGCCCTGCTTGAAATAAGTGGTATGGATCGTTCTAATAAGATCCCTTGGCTCTCCAAAATTAAATCACTTCTTACTGAGATGGATATGAGGGACTTATGGGTGTCTCCCGAGTCGGCTGTATTCCCAATGAAAGTACCTTCTGGAATTTGATCAAAAACCGGAGGCACTCCATCACGGGTGGTTCCCCACTGACAAGAGTTTTTTTGGATTTTAAAGACGACCCCCGGATGGAAGGCTACTGGGATTTGATCACGAAACCTAGAGACCGCAGGTTGTTTCATCAATTTCGAGTAGAAACACTCCCACTCAGGCAATTTACCCGCAATTGGTCAACTGGTAAGGGAGACAAGTGTCCATTTTGCGCAGACCTTGTTGAAAATATTGACCATCTTTTATATGTTTGCCCTGCCTACGTTTACCCAGAAATGTGTGGCTTAAACCCTTGTGTAGAAACTTGGGTACGAATTCAGCATTGATCGCTAAAAGGTTACTGAAAAATGGCGGCGACTCCACCATTATAATTGGGGTGGCAAAGTTCCTGAGCTGGTCCTGGGCAATTCGCGAAAGAGAAGGAGGGTGATGCTTCTTAGCCAAGGTCTTATTCAGGACTGTATTTTTTACTTGCCTAAAAATTGATGTACGTTTTTATGCATAGCCCTTGGATTCACGAGTTCATTCCCTAGTATCTTGCAATTTATTGCTATGCACTTATGCACTTTAGTTCGTGATCTCCTGCCCCGTTATCGGGAATGCTTTATGTGTCTTTCATTTTATAATACTATATAATGTTTGTATTTTATAATATACCAGGTTTTAGCTTATTGGTATGAGTCCAGTAACTCTTATACAGGGACTCTGCTTTTTTGCACATTGTATTTTACAAAGCTCTTATATTGTTGCTTTTTTAGATTGGTCATAGGGACTGATACCAGGAATACTTTAGCCCTTTCTTTTTTTTTAAACCGTGTCATTGATATGTATTGTTGTTTAATGTGATCACTTTTAAGACATTAAGTTGTCGAATAAAGTATTCTTGACTGACTTGACTAAAATAAAAATATGGTCGATCCTAGACTGCGTTTGGTGGGGTGAAGAGAAAAAGTATATTCCCTCAAAGAGGGGTTACAGAGTCTCCAGGTCTCCAGTAGATTCATCTGTTTTATAGTTTGTAAAAAAGCTTTATTTGTTTTTTTAGAGTAACAAAAGTCTTAGAGTTCTGGTCTATAAAGGGATCAACCACTTGATTGCAATCACCTCCAAAAATAAAATTCTCTGAGGGATACTTTACAAGTAGTTGAGAAATTAGGGATGAAAAAGAAACATCACAATTAGTAGGGGCATATATATTAAGCAAAGATACTGAGGTTCTCCCTGTCATTATATTAGTGAATAGCCATCTACCTTCACTGTCTGATTCTTGAGTGATAAGCTTAGCATGTAATGCTTTATGACATAATGTTATGACACCATTCCCTTTACCATCACCAGGTGAGAGGAAAATGTCACCCACCCAATTCTTTTTACGTTTTAATGACTCAATCTCCGTAAGATGTGACTCTTGTAATAAGGCTATATTAACATCTAATTTAGATAAGTATGATAAAACCTGTTAGCTCTTGCTGCAGGAATTTAAGCCCATGACATTTCAAGTGACAATTATTCAAAAACATAAATTTAGCATATAGGGTGGGTATTCAACTGAACCAGTAATAACATGCATAATGTCAAATATAAATCTTGCAATAAGTACGAAGGTAATATCTATGAAAACCAATAGATGAAAAGATGAAGAGAAGAAAGAGCAGGAGAAGGAAAATTGATAAAAATAAATATTATAGGTAATTAATTTAAGGAAAGAAGACAAAATAGCCATAGACTAAAGAAAAATTACTGTTAGAAATAGTAGGAGAAAAAAGATTGTGCCTACATAAAATCCAAAACATATAAGGGGTAAGGGGGTATGAGACCACATGGAAAAATGACGTGTCCAGACTCCATGAGGTGAGGCAGGAGAGACTTCAGGACAGACGACATACAAGAAGAATAAATCAAACAATACGAAGGCGTAACCTGTAAAAAGAAAAAATTGGTTAAAAACATCAAAGCATTTTGTTAAATTAGAACATTTTCTGTAACCTCAAACCGAACAGCACAGAAATGCAACCTAAAAGAGGAAACTTAGTTAAAGCGAGCAAAACATTTTACTAAAACTGGTACACATTCTATATCCTTACAAGTAGGTCATTATACTCAGTGTAGAAAGCTTTAACTCTTTAAAGACAAAACAGATTATTTGGTACGTGTGTTAGAAGTGTCCATAATTTATGTACAATGCGAGTTGAGGAAAATTTTTATCTTGACTGGATCCTCATAAGTAGTAGTAATATTATTGAAAATTACTTTGAACAAGCAGGGATGGAATAAACCAAACCTTGCCCCAATAGAGCAAAGAGCTGGTATGATAGCGAGGAATTCTTTGCGTCTCTCCGCTGTAGACCTCGCATAGTCTTGTGAGAAGAAGAGCTGGTTACCTGATTATGAAATTCATTTTACGGATCTAACTGCTGATAATACCTTAAGAAGATCAGTATGTTCATAAAAGTACAGTATAACTCCTCTCGGTTTCCTCATATTGGAAGACGCTGGATGTGGAGGTCCTGATCTATGAGCATACTGAATGTTTAGAATAGTGCCCTCAGGTAGATTTAACACTGTCGGCAGAAACGTTTTGAAGAAAGTGATAGGATCATAACCTTCTGAGCCCTCTGACGAGCCATATATGCAAAGATTATTCCACCTATTACGGTTTTCAAGATTTTCAATCTGCTTCTGCTGAAATGTGACTTGGGATTGAAAGCTTCTACTTTAAAACAGGATGAACCTGAAGACTTTACACTATGTTCAACCTTGGTAATTCTTTCTTCCATCTCTGCCCAACCATCTGTTAGGACTTGTAGTTTGGAATTTGTCTCTTCTACGAATGGATGCAGAGCACCAATTCCGTCTAAAAGAAGGCCCATCGAGACAGACAAGGTTTGCTTTGGCGGAGAAGTCAGATCTTGTTTCAACTGGTTGGTTGACGCTTTGTTAACTGTAGCAGAAGCATTGATGTTAGAAGAAGAAGCACTTTTGGGTGGTGAATTCAAAGAATACTCCATTGAGGCAAGATGTGCGTGGGAATTCGAACGGACCTTAAATGTATGAATGTGTGGTACCAGCAGAGGTTTTACTTTCTTCAGCCTGCCCATGCAGGGGCCGGTCAAGCCAAGACCCAGGGGAGTTGTGCGTAAAACGTCTATCCGTTCCCTAAAGGTATTCAGTAAATGGTTGTTGTTGTGCATCACCATAGCCTCAATTGGATATGTGCCTATTAGAAAGCGCAATGTAATATACTGATATACTCCAACTCAAAATTACAAAATAGGCTGTTCAAAGAAAATTTGTATATATTTGTATGTAAGTTGGAAGTAATTGTTATCCCAGCATCATGATTGCCACCAGTTTAAAAAAATTAGGAGCACTGGGTCAGGTACCCACCTGTACAATACCACTCAAAATACTCAATTGATATGTCGCTCTTGTTCAGGCTGCCTGTGCAAAGTCTGAAAGTTCCCCCAAGGCATCCATCAAATGACCAATCCCATTACAATTGGTTGTTGCAGATCACCGCAGCCTCAAATGAAAATATCCAAGTTAGAAAGAGCAATGCAACGTGCCAGCATACTCCAGCCCAATACTGCTGAGTAGGAAGTCCAAATGAAATTCGCATACGCTCTGTACAAGTTGCAAGGAATTGTTACCTCAGCATCAGGCTTATCAAGAGTCTCAGTAAATGAGGAGCACTGGGTCAGGTATTCAACATCACAAAATCCCTGGAAAATCCTCAATTGATGTGTTGCTTTTGTTCAGGCTGCCTTGAAACCATTACAGGCTATGGAGATCACTGAAGAAGAAACTCGCGAGGGAAACAGGCTTCTATTAACCCGCGTATACTCTCAAAATGTCGGGCATCATGACGGCAGAACCGCTCTTGAGAGAAAAGAAAGAAAGCACAATAAGCAGCACTCCGCGTGTAACAAAACGTGCTCTTCTGTGTACCTTTGGAGTTCCGACAACTGCGATTGTATTGTCAGTGGTTCCCTGGCGTGAAACACACCGCAAAGTCCCCCAGTCTCCGCGCCACCCTCGAGAGAGAGTCACGGAAACGCCGTCATCTTCCTTGTAATGATAATTATTTAAGAGTTAATATAGCTAAAACAATGATAATGAAATTTGGAGTAAGAAAAGCGAAAAATAAATTTAGCTAGAAAATGAATTCTGAGACTTTGCAAAAGGTACGATGCATGTGTTTACTTGAGGGTTACATTTTCTTGCAATCTGAATTTCTAATACTTATTAATAATGTGGTGGGTCAGGCACATACCATGATAATTGTTTTTGGGGAAATGACATGCCAAGTTAGCCCACACGTTAACTGATGTGCTCAGAAACGTGCAAGATTAAAATGTTTAGTGTATTATTGTGTGGAAGTGATATTGTGGGGAAGCATATGATAACAAAATTCAGTCTACTGATGGATCTATGTGGAAAACAGGGTTCTCCAGGACATATTTTAAGATAAGAGCTGGGTTTGGTTAATACACATTATAGAATGTATAAAATAATTTTGAAATTATTGCTATTGTTTAAAAACTGCACACATTGAATAATTTTTATATCTGTTGGATAAATATATCCAATCAATACCAGATATACAATGGAATAAGAACATACCCAGGATAAAATCTACACTGAATTTACAAGCTCAAAAGATGGAATATATAAAGAGTAGAAAAGTCTGGAAACAAATGTTAAATTCTGCAAGTAAACCACCATCATAAAATTCCAACTTGACCTTATGTAGGAAGGGTATTGGATATGTTCATGTGAATTATCTAGAGGGAAAATGCTTATTTTGTTGTTATCTTAGACAAATGTAATCAAAAGAAGTGAGAAAATGGATGTCAAAATTAAGAATGAGAGATAAATATTTATATAAAATGGAGTTTACAAAGTAATCAAATTCAGATGTTTGCTATGTGTCAGTTTTGTAATAAGCAAACATTAACTTTACAACACCTTAACTTTGTTTGCAATATCTTGCTATCTTGAGATCCCCGTTATTACCAATTATGTGGAGATTGAGGGGCAGATTTACAAGTACCTTGCGCTGCTAGTTGCGCCACTTTTTGTGACGCACCGGCAGGGCATTTTTCTGCCCCATATTTAAAAGGACAGGAACAGCCGCCCTGCGTGGCTTTTCCTGTCCTTGTAAATGCGGCCCCTTTACATGCAGCACTTTGGGTGAAAGGGGGGTTCAATGGGTGTTGCTGTGGGTGTTCCCACACAACACCCATGGAACCTGACACATTTCCAGATTTACGAGAAATCGTAAATCTGGAAATGCGTCTAATGCTACGCCTTCCCAGGGGAGGCGCAGTGAGGCGCAACGAGGAGAAATGTATCAATTTCTCCTCTGTTTTTTTCCTCTTTCTATGGGTGCTGCATTCTGTAGCACACATAGAACAAGGAAATAACCTTTAATGATTGTTTATGTGCAGGAAGGTGTCCTTTCCAGCACATAAACATTCCTTTAAATAAATTACGTTTTACAAGTTATATGCGTGCTAATGCAGCACACATAGAAGTTCAAAAACGCCATTTCAGATTGCTTATGTGCAGGAAGGGATCAATCAGTAATAAAGAAAATAATACAAAACCAGTAATCCAATTTGTGCTGAATGCGATCTACTGGTTGCCCCGATAAGTGGGGGTAAGAGACCTCACCTCAACCTGGCAACAGCTATGGGGAGAGGCACTGCTCTGTCCATCGGTACCCCGGGCGGTCAAGGAGCTGTGACCTCCGGTTTGATTGAGCCGCACATGTCACAATTTTTAACGCAGTAGCTAACTATTTGTTGGTCCTGATGAAGGGCATGGTACAATTTGGGCTCGTATAGGCCGAAACATGTTGACCATGTTCATCTTTGACATGCAGTAATAATTTTTATACTGCACTTGCACTGCTTTTAATCTGGACACTAGGAATGAACCAATAAAGTTCGTTCCACTCCTAGTAGTTAGTTTTAACACAACTTTCATCACATTTTGAGTTTCTTTTTGCACTGCGTCCACAACTCAACCACTTCTTAGCTCCTCATCTGTGGGATTTAGTAAATCCTCTGTAGAGTAGGAATTTAAAACATCCCTCAGCTCCTCCCTCACAGTGAGGGGGTTGTAGCCCTTGGCGGAGCTAGGTTTCTCCGCCAAGAGGAGAATCCCAGAAGATGAAGCATGCCACTGTGGTGGGTGATGGGATTTCGTCCTAATTAAAGAACTTCTTCTCTTGTTTAGCGAATCAATATCTGTGTTGTTGTCCCTCTCCTATGCTGTCTCAGCTTTTTGCAGACCCAAGGATTCTTTGTGTTTTATAAGATTTTTTGGGGAACCAGTCCTCGCTGGTCTATAAATTTCCCTTGGACCCCCTCTTCCTGTTTCGTTTTTGAGAGTCAGCAATATCCCCTGTTTGCTCCACTAAAGTGTATCTAACATTCCGTTAACAAAGCCTGCACTGCTTTAGAATCATCTCAGCCTGCCCCATCTACCTTTTGAGGTTTCGAAATTTAGGCTTTACTATTGATTCAGAAAGACTTTGCTAAATCGACCTCCAATGTTGATATGGACATTCAGGCTCAATTCCCTGTGTCCCCCCTGACTGACCATCCTCCAGCTCTTTCTTCTTCTGCAATGCCAGATGTGTCTTTTGTATTGGATCCTTACTCCATTCTCTGCTAGAGAGTATCTTGTCAGAACTGAACGGAAATTGGCCAGGTAGGGTTGGTGGTGGGATTGCCATCATTTTTCAGAATGTCTATTATTGCAAAATTCAGGAGCTCCCCATCTCTGACTGTGAAGCCCTGTTGTTTTCACTTGGTCTTACTGAGAAAGTTACAATGTCCGGGACCCTCATCTGTCGGTCACCTGGTTATGCAGGGAAATGGTGCACCTTAGTACCCGACTTGCTGGCCCCCTACATTCTGAAATTTACAAACTTTTTATGTTTATGTGACCTAAATATTCACCTTGAGGCCCTCTTGAGCAATGCCGTGACTACTTTCATTGCGGACTTGAGTGTGCTGAGTTTCGTCATGGTTAATTCAGCACCAACCCATGTGGCAGGACACCTCCTAGACCCTATCTTTTCGAACATCAAGAATCTCTCTAACCTGCCTCCTCTGCCGCTAATCTGGTCAGATCATCTTGCCATCCATTTTTCGGTCAGGAGCCAAGACTATCTCTGTAAAATCCACAGCTACTCTGAACAAGTTTCCGAATTGGGCAAGTCTAGATGTCTCTGCCTTGAATGCACAACCTCGCTGCACCATACCTGACTTAGAACTAAAAGTCAATTTAGATCAACTCGCAGTGGATCAGTGGATAATACATTCTGTGGAGGCTATGGTGCCTGTAACAGCAAGGTCCTCACGAAGAAACCATCCACCTGTGCCTTGGTTCAGTGAAAATCTGCGATTAGAGAAAAAAACTGTGAACATTTAGAAAGAGAGTGGAGGAAATCAAACAATGCTGACCTGAGAGCAGGGTACAAACTGGGTCTCAACCATTACCACCAGCTGTGCAAGGTCGCTAGATTGGCATATTAATCGTAGAAAATAAATAATGCCCAAATGAGCCCTAAAACGCTGATTAATGTGGTTTAGGAACTGTCGGACCCAGCCAAAATATCTCCTGGTCTCTGTCCCAGAATCAGTGCAAAAACGTGGCCAACTTCTTTGTAAACAAGCATTTGCAATGCAATAGGTCTCGCATTTTCGCAAGTTTAAGCTATTGGCATTGTAAATGACAATGCTTTTATTTATGTTTTAAAAACCAAAACATAAATAAAAGTAATTGTGATTTACAATGCCAATAGATCAAACTCGCGAAATGCAAGGCCTGTTGCATTGCAAATGCTTGTTTCGTTTTGAAGCGACGTTGCTATATTTTATGTGATATTTGTTGTGTGATTTTTAGCAGACATTTTCAGGACCTGGCTCGTGCACGTGCTGTAAGCTCGGCACTGGCTCTGCTCTCCCTGCAAATATGTTGGCTCGCCCACCTCTGCCTAGAGCTGTGTGCCTCGTTTAGGTCCGACCCGTTTGAGTGCGTATTAACCCCCTCCGGCCCCATACATAAACATCTGTTGAAGATTATGTATCCATTAAACATTGCTTGCGACGACGTAATAGGCTTTTCGATAGTTAAATGGTCTATCTTAGTAAATTAAGTTTTACAATAAATGTGATTGCACAATCTTGGTTTATGTTATTTTTTAAACAGCGCTTCGAGGCCTCACTTATATAAAAATGCGCGTTATATCAATACGTTTAGCAAAACACAGACGTGAGCGGGGTTTCACAAAAAACGTTGCAGCAAGCATTGTTTATGTTAATAATAACTTAAAACCAGCAATTACCAGGTTCCAGAACCACAGCAATTACAGGAGTTACACGTGCAAACAAAATACTGAAAATCCCTTCAGTGAAAATGGTATGCCATTGAGGAGAAATGGTTGTCTGTCCCTTGCTGTCCATGTTTTACACTTAATAGATCAAGTTTAAAGCCATCATGATGGCATACAATGCCACCTGTCTGCAGACTTACTTGCTCTCCGAGTCTGCTCTGCTTCATTAAGGCTTGGAATTCAAACAAGGTCAGTGGTAAAGTTCTCTGACCAATCAAACAGAGTAGAAATGAGTAACTTCAAACTGTATGACAAGGCAAGATATTCACTACCCAGGCTTAGGATCAGAGCAACCCAAACTCTTTCAATCGGTAATCAAAAGCTCAAAGTAAAAACAAGGAAAGATTTTGAAAAGACGCCTACTAGTCTAGACCCCCACATCCCCTTCAGAAACGAGTGGTGCGCGCGTGCGCGCCACAGCGAGACATGTGGTTTCAATTATCACACGATAATTGAAACCGCATGGCGGCGGTGCGGGTAACCGACACCAATAGGCCATGGGCGGAGCAATGCGCCCACCTTTGGCCAATTGCGTGCTGTCTTTGTTAAAAAGACGCATGCAAAGGCCAATAGCGTGTCCCAAAAGGAAAAGCACACGCATGAGCGTGTGATTCCTAGGTCAGTTTTGAAACCCCCTACAATAGGTCTCTCGCTGCGCAACGCTAGGCGAGAGACCTAAAAAGGTGGCAGACATTCAGTCACATCTTGCAAATGTCCCGAATGCAGATGCACAGACGTCTAGCACTATTATTAACAGTTGCCCTGAGGATATCAGTTCAGAGAGGGTGGATAACCCACGAGGCATGTCTTGGGAAGATCAGAAACTAAACTGCTGCATTTCCTTGACCTTTCACAATTCCTACCCATCTTATGGTTGATTGGTTCTCCAAGTGACCCACTCCCACCAGCCAAACTTGGGGCCATATGTACAAGGGCAGTGCTGGTGCATGTCGTTAGCCTCCTTGGGTTAACAACACACTCAGCCACTCCTGAAACGCAGGGCTGCACCATATTTACAAGAATATGATGCAGGCCTGCATTTCCCTTTGTGCTGGCGCTAGGTTTAGCAGCTTAGTGCCAACGCAGGCACCCTTGCACTATAGTGCAAGGGTGTCTGCATGCAGGGGAAGATTATTTCTGTACAGGAAGGTCCCCCTTCCTCCACATAAACATTCTTGAAATGCCGTCTTGTAACTTCTATATGTGCGGCTTAAGGCAGTACACACAGAAGTTGCAAAATGGCATTTTTTTAAAATGATTGTTTATGTGCAGGAAGGGGGACCTTCCTGTACATAAACAATCATTGGCCTTCTGCTGTTTTCATGTGTGCTGCACAACGCAGCACACATGAAAACAGAAAAAGCAAGGAGAAATGAAACATTCTCCTCATTGCTCCATAATAAGACCAGGTTTCCCTGGTCTTAATTCTGGCGCTGCCTCTTATTTACGCCTCCCTTGAAAATTAGAGGCAGTGTCAGAATCAATGGGTGTTGTGGTGGAACGCCCACAGCAACACCCATTGCCATCCCCTTTCACGCTAAGCATAACGTGCAAGGGGGCTTAACGCTTCCTTTTAAATAAGGCGAAGCCCTTATCGCCACACAAACGTCGTACAAAGTGATGTTCCCGTGGCGATAGGGGCTTGTACATATGCCCCTTAGTACCCTGGACCCAGATCTATACCTCACTGAGAAAAGGGTGCATTCCAACAGCTTGGAAACATGCAATGGTCTTACCATTGCTAAAAAAAAAAAAGCCCAACCCTGACCCTACTAGCTGGTCTAGTTTCAGACCAATTTCAAAGCTGACTATTATCTTTAAAATCCTGGAAAAACCTCTGCAGCTTACGACTCTTGTGGAGGAACGCAATGGTTTGCATCCTTCTTGGTCAGGCTTCAGGGCGGGGCACAGCATGAAATCTGCCCTCCTAGGGGTCATGGACCATCTAAGACAGCTCCTGGATAAGGGCGATACAGCTGCACTGATTGTATTAGATTTAAGTGCAACTTTTGACACCAAAAAATACTCATCCAAGCACTGATCTTGTCAAGACTAGATTACGGGAACATTCTATACCTGGAGGCTGAGAAGGCAGTCGTTCGGCCTATTCAAGTAGTCCAAAATGTTGCAGCCAGGCTACTTATCCACCTTCCCAAGTATGCATCAGTGTCTAATCTGCTTCGGGAACTTCATTGGCTGCCAGTAGAGAAACGAATACAATTTAAAGCCTTGTACTATATATGCACAAGGCTAGATGGGGCACAACCCCAAGCTACATTCAATCGCTGGGGGTTTCTTACCAGCTTCACCAGTTCCTTTGCAGAGGGTCCAGAATTCATTTAGCATGCATGGGGGTTCAGTCGTTTTCATAACTTGGCCCAAAATTATGGATCAATCTTCCTGAAACACTGCAAAGTTGCTCCTCTCCTACTCAGTTTTACAAGAGATTAAAAACCTGGCATTGGGGTCGCTTGTCCTCCCACATTACTTGAATCTAACGCTGAGAAACCCCTTAGTGTAATTAAGCGCTTATCAAGGGGAAACATTGTTTATAATGCACGTGTTACAACGCGTGTCATTACAACAAATGTTTTACAATGCGAAATCCATTACAGCGCATGTCATTACATCGCATAATCCATTACAACGCATTCCCCAAAGTAACACCCCAGCGGAGTTAGAATAGTAATTGCGTTGTAATGGATTATGCGTTGTAATGACATGCGTTGTAATGGATTTCGCATTGTAATGGATTTTGCGATGTAAAAAATGTGTTGTAATGACACACGTTGTAATGCGTGCGTTGTAAAGTGTCATATTCGTTGAAATGAAATGAAATGAAAAAAGGTATTTAATAAAGCGCACTGCAGCCAAGCGGCTTCCTGGCGCTAGAGACCTGAATCAGAACTCACAAGATCAGCTCGAAGGACTAAGAGGGGAACGCCTGGGAGAAAAGAAAAGTTTTGAGGGCCTTACGGAAGTGAGAATAGATGGGAATAGAACGAATAGAAGGGGGAAGACTGTTCCAGAACTGGGGGGCCAGGACTGAGAACCGCGTGCCACCCGTTCTGGATTTACGAAAGCGGGGAATGTGCAAAAGGGAGAGAGAGGAAGAACGAAGAGTGCGACAGGGAGCATACGAGGAGATAAGAGAAGTGATGAAGAGAGGAGCAGAACGGGAATGAGCCTGAAAGGCTAGGCAGGCCAATTTGAAAAAAGATCTAAAGCGGACAGGGAGCCAGTGAAGAGTCTTGAGTGCAGGGGTGATGTGAGAGGATTTAGGGAGGGAAAGAATAAGTCGGGCAGCTTGATTTTGAATGGCCTGAAGTCTGCGGGATTCAGAGGCGGGAATACCCACATACAGACCATTTCCATAGTCGAGGCGAGAGGTGACAAGGGCCACGACTATGGTTTTAAGTGCATCAGTAGAAAAGAACCGTGAGATCTTTCGGATAAGACGGAGGGACAAAAAACAAGAGGATACAACAGAGCTGATCTGGTTATGCATTGAAAGGTCGTGGCTGACTTTGATACCAAGGGTACGAACAGAAGCGACAGGTAAGGGAGGGGGACCGAAAGAGAGGGGCCAGTGTGCAGGAGACCAGGGATTGGAGGGACCACCGGTGAGGACAAGTTCCGTCTTGTCCGGATTGAGTTTCAGGTGATTGGCACTCATCCACTCAGAAATAAAAACTAGAGTAGAACAGAACTTAGGAAGAGAAACAGAGGAAGAGGACAGATCGAAGATGAGTTGAAGGTCATCTGCGTAGTTGTACACAGAGACCCCCAGCTCAAGAAGAGATGTAATAAGAGGTTGGATATAGAGATTGACGAGAAGGGGGGAAAGAGAAGAACCCTGGGGAACCCCACAAGTGACGGGGCGGGAGGGGGTGGAAAAGCCGGAAAGATGAACCGCCTGGGATCTCTCATGAAGAAAGGACGTGAGCCAGGAAAAGGCCGCGCCCCGGATACCCGCTGATCTGACACGGTCGAGAAGGATGGAATGGTCGACCGTGTCAAACGCAGCGGATAAATCGAGGAGAACCACGGCTTGGGGAAGGTTAAGATCGGCTTTTCCCTTTAGTTCGTCCAGAACCGCGAGAACCACCGACTCCGTGGAGTGGCCCGGGCGGAAGCCCGCCTGATGGGATGCCAATAGGCCGTTCTCCTCAACGTAAGTGGAGAGGAAGGAGGTGACGTGGGCTTCCAGGATTTTACCAAGGTATGGGAGAAGGGAAATAGGTCGGAAATTAGAAGGAAGAGAGGGATCCAGACCGTTTTTTTTTAAGATGGGAAAGACTATGGCAGATTTGAAGAAAGAGGGAACTAATCCAGAGGCCAGAGAAGAGTTGAGAAGAGCAAGAGGAGGGGCGGGGCAGTTAGTGAAGAGAATTTTGAGGATACGAGCTGGCGCGCAGTCCGCAGGAGAACCAGACCTAACTTTAGCTAGGAGTTTAAAAAATAATTCAAGGGAAATGGGAGAGAAAGAGGCAAAGGAAGAACGAGGGGGGGAGGGAAGACAGGTAGAGCTAGGTTGGGCCACTGTGGGAATGTTGGCTTTGATCTTCAGAATCTTGTCTATAAAGAAATCGTTGAGTGATGAGCAGAGGGACTGTGAGGGAAGAAGACTAGGGGTGGAGCGATCAGAAGTGGCAAGATTGTGGACCAGGGAAAAAATTTCCCGAGATTTATTGGTGGCAAGAGCCACTCTCTCAGTAAAGTATGAGGTTTTTGCCACTAAGATCGCCTTTTTGTATACATTGAGGAGTGATTTGTATTTAGCGCGCAGAGAGGAGCTGTAATTCCGTCTCCAGTGGCGTTCCGCCCTCCTGAGGTCGAGTTTAAGTGCTTTTAGCTCTGGGGAAAACCATTTGTGCGCGTCGTAAGGACGGACCGCTTTGATCTTACTAAGCGGGGCAACTAGGTCGCAGGAGGAAGAAAGCCAGGTGTTAACAATCTCGGCCTGGGATTCTAAAGGAAGATCATTGAGGGCCGGGGCAGAAGAAGCCAAAGTGAGAGAGAGGGAATCAAGGTCAACCTGATTCCAATTGCGGGCAGAACGGTTTTTAGGGAAAGAAAGCTTGTCAACCGCACCCAAGTGAATAGAAAAGGAAATGATGGAATGGTCCGACCAGACACAAGGAAGAATGGAAGGGGATGAAATAACCGAGCGTGTAGACCAAATTTGGTCCAAGATGTGTCCTTGAACATGGGTGGGAGCTGTGACGTGAGATATGAAATTCAGACAGTGAAGTGTGGCAGAGAAATCTTTGGAGTGAGAGTCTTCCCTAATATCTCCCGGCCAAAAATTAAAATCGCCAAGCAGGAGAACAGAGGAGTTATTGACCACCAAAGTGGCCAATAAGTCCTGAAGGGAAGCGACAAAAGAGGGCATGGATTGGGGGGGACGATATACAAGAACAACAGTAAGAGGGGCAGAGAGAATAAGTGAACGGGCCACCAAGTAGTCAGCATTGGGTATTGGAGGGTAGGTAAGAAGTTGAAATTTAAGAGATGACCGAATGATCATCGCCACACCACCCCCAACCTTGCCAGCCGGGCGGTCGGCTTGAAGAGCATAATAGGAATCGGGGAGGATAGCCAAAAGATCAGGTAGGGAATCAGAGGAAAACCAGGTTTCAGTCAGAAACAGAAAATCGGGGGAATCCGTGGACAGGAGGTTGAAAAGTGCTGATTGGTGTTTGACTGCCGAGCGGGTGTTAAGAAGGTGGGCGGAGGCAAGAGTAGGAACGGGAAGGGAACAAGGGGTAGGGAGGGAGTCGGAGGAGAGGGGAGTGGAGCAATGAGTGATGGGTACAGGGTGGGAGGGGGGAGAGGAAACGATGCCATGGGAATCCAAATGTTGGAGTAACGAAGGAGGAGGAGGGAGGGAGGACGACAGAGCAGTGAGTTGAGCTGCAGTATAGACCAATGTAGGAGTAGTATGTATAGCCCCTAGTCCCGGCCCGTCGCGGACGGGCGCAGACGGGCTTAACTTAAGCGCAACTTCGGCATGCCTTCGTCGCGCCCGCTGCGCTCGTCCGCTGCGCTGCCGAGGGTGGGTGGCCATGTTATAGGGACACATGAGAGGGGATGGTCAGTGGGCGTGGCGGGGGGTGGAGGAGCCAGAGAGCTGCAACGCGGCACCCAGACCCGCCCAAGATGGAAGACCAGCCCGTCTCGCACCGAGAGCCAGGTGAGGAGGAGGCGGTCAGCAGCGGCGGTCTGGGGCGCGTGCAAGTGACGAGGCAGCGATCCAGGAGCGCTATGGCAGGAGCGCGGAAGGCACAAGTGCTGACAGGCAAGGTTAAAAGGCTAGCAGTCTTGTAAAAGCAAGGCGTCGCTCCCGGAGGTGCTTCGGGAGATCAGGAAGTTGATGCGGGACTGGGCGTGCTATCAGCCGTCAGCCTGAAGTACTTTGCCGGGGGGGAGGAGCCAGAGAGCTGCAACGCGGCACCCAGACCCGCCCAAGATGGAAGACCAGCCCGTCTCGCACCGAGAGCCAGGTGAGGAGGGGGCGGTCAGCAGCGGCGGTCTGGGGCGCGTGCAAGGGATGAGGCAGCGATCCAGGAGCGCTATGGCAGGAGCGCGGAAGGCACAAGTGCTGACAGGCAAGGTTGAAAGGCTAGCAGTCTTGTAAAAGCAAGGCGTCGCTCCCGGAGGTGCTTCGGGAGATCAGGAAGTTGATAATCATTATAGGCCGCTTTATCAGTCAGTTGATTTAGCGGAATCTAGTCAGATTTCAGTTTTTTTTTTACGTAAGATTGAAATTCCCAGAATGTCAACAACTCAAGGGTCAAATCTCTTGGTTCCAATTAAGTTATGTTTGGAGGGTTTTGAGAATGGGAAGGCTGTAGAAAGGAATAGTTTACTGATAGAGATTTTTTTTAGACCTTTTCCTCTGAACTGCAGTGCTGGATCCGCCCCGCCACTGCACTGCCAAAGGCGTGGTCAGGCCGCCCGCCAGATTAGTCGTTTTCTTCTGTCTGGCGGGCTTTGTTTTTGACGTTCCCATGGTGGTGCCCTGCAACTGGGCACTGCAATGGGAACACCAAAAACAGTTCCTGCACGGCATGGACTGTAAAGTCCATGCCGTGTAGGAAGTGGGTGCATGCACACAGGGGGACATGTATCCGCATGCGTCAGAGGCATAGACCCTTCTCTGTTTTCTCTCTGCCACAGTGTTTATGGAGTAAGAACCTTCGTGACATTGCCAGCAGAGAGGAAACTCCTAATATTGATGCTTCCTAAACCGCCGCAACGGGACAATGGCTGTCTGACCACCCTTTTCATAAGAAGTCAGTTGGGAGACTGCTGCTGCTGCGCCCCAATGAGTCTGGCGGTCCGTGGACCGCCAGACTAATAACTAAGCCCTTGTTGGTGGTTGTGACTTTGAATCGTCCAGATGAAACCTTTATGCGAATGCTTCTTCTGCGATAATAATTAACTCAATTGAAGCTGGCAAAATCAGGATGACTGGGGGATTTACACTAGGGTGTCCACTGTCCCCTATTCTGTTTGCACTGTTTATTGAACCCCTTGCAATAGCTATTTGGAAGGATGGGACTGTCTCTTCTCCACTACCTGGTATCTCCAAATTGAAATTATATGCGGACGATTTGGTGGTGTATCTGTTGGATGAGAAATCTAATATCCAGAATTTACTTGACAAGATTAGGGAATTCCCTTTGATGGGGGGGGTATAAAATATATCCGGGAAAACAGAAATGCTTCTACGGTTGTTACCCCTCTGGGTTTAGGCCACAGATACATTCCTTTTAATCAAATTAGGTATTTGGGCATTTATGTTACTGACGTCTATCAGGATCTCTTTATGCTTAATTATTAGGGCCACATTATCTGAGGTCCGTAGCATACTTTCTTAGCAGATTACGCTTCCTATTTCAATAATCCGGAGAGAAGCTTTAATTAAGATGTCAATTCTGCCTCCGTTTATATTTTTCTATTCAAATGTTCCTATTAAAATACCTAACAATTTTTGGGGGAGTTTGACTTACAGTTTCGTACGTTTTTTGGGAATAACCAACAGCCTCGGCTGAGGTTTCCTAAACTACGACTAGATATAGAGCACAGGAGCCTTGCTATGCCTGATTTGCAAGTATACTATCAAGCAGCTCTATTAGACACTGTTTCACGTTTGTATGATATGCTATTGGTTCAGATTTTTGATAATTACCTAATCTATGCTATGTTGGGCGATATAGGTGCATACACTAGTCTTTTAAAAAGAAAAATCTCCTGATAGAGAGTAGAAATAAAGTGATCCGGGGCCTACTTTTGCACACAACTGAAAAATTGTAAGTATTGAAAATTCCAGATTGTCATGAGTTTCTTTTATTGCAAGATTGTATTGGTTTGGGTCTGCATCGTTCCTCAGCAGAAGTATATCATTGGGCCAATCTAATTTTTAGAGCAGTTGCCGATTTTAAGCATACCACTTCTTGGAAGACCTTGGATCATCTTGGGCTTGCAGATCACAGTCCGGGCAGGATATTATGGCTTCCTTGATCGGCCATGCCTCTAGTATTTTAAAGATGCTGTGCAAATACAAACCAAGAGGAATCTGCAGTTGGTATAAACAGATTTAAGGAGATTCCTATGTTGTCCTCCTTGCCAATCATCTCCAGAAGTAGAAAAAGTGATGGGATGTGTTTCAGACCTTTGCCAATTTAGTTATAAGTTATTTAGAGCCGCCAATTGTTGTACTCTAAAACAGGTTTTGTCCATCAGTGAGAAATTGTTGTTTCAGGTGCCATTCAGAGGGAGATTGGCTCCTGTAAGGTTTCATATGAATTTTGGAATTAATTAACTACTTTTTTGAGTATCTGTATGACAAAAACTTCTGTTTTAGATCCTTTTACAATTGTATTCAGGATTATTAGTAATGCCAGTTTAAGGAATAGCTCTAGGTTCACCACCTGAACGAAGGTATATATTTTTTACGAAGTCGGTGGCACGTTCCTTGATTCTGCAGTGATGGAGTTTAACCCTGCAACAACTCTTTCTTTATAGGCAGATCAAATGGGCCAGGTTAGATTTTTTTAACAGGTTTATGCAATTAGAACTAATCAATTTAAGGCGTTTAACAGCCCATGCTGTAACTTAGTCCCTTGTTAATTTTGTTCTTGGGAAGCAATCATATTTTGAATTTGGCTGGTATTAATTCAGTTTTTTATTGTGTATCATATCTAGGCTGTTTTTAACTTTATTAGATTGAATTTTGCTGCGATAGCTTGTTTCAAGTCTATCGCCTCTCTGTATACACTTTCATTTTAAGATGCTGCTGTATTCATTATCTATGTATGTGTCCCGCTTTTTGATACAACCAATAAAAACTACATTTAAAAAGTACTTATAATGAAATGTGAGAACACAACACTGTGATAAATTAGGGGAATTGTTGCTATAATATTTAGGAAATGAAATCCTAAAAAAGGTATGATCTAAACATAAGGATTATGACAGGACACATATGTGTTGGATAAACAATTATTTTAAATTTCTGTATTCTCATAAAAATTATTTTGATTGTTTGAATGTGACTAGGCTGTTAAAATGTATTATGTAACTATATATTAAAAGTATGTAAGTTGTTGAATGTATGTATTTTATTAACTTGGGTTTTTATGTTTAGAAGCACATTTTTGCCAGGATCAAACATTGAAGAAAGTATTGAGGTTCAACAACTACTAGTGCTGTTTGATGCATGGGACCTCCTGGTCAGGAGAATTAGATCATGTGCAATGTAACTATCACAGAATTCAGATTTGTGTTGAATATCAAGGGATGCTAACTAGATGCTGAGAGGATTTAGGTGTATCACTCAGATGGTCACAGAGAAACATTATTTACACACATGGAAGTGGTAAAGAAGTTGTTTACATGAAGTATTCATGTACCTGTAATGAGGGGACGAGTAGGTGGATAGATGCCAAGGGACGATAAGCGTGGTTAGGAAAATGCGGAAATGAAGGTTTTTTTCTACCATATTTGTTCATACACATCCTGCTCTTATACAGCTGCCCTATGAACATCATAACAAGTATGGAATATACCAACACCAGTTACTTGAAAGGATTAGTGAATAAAGAATATCACCTAATCTAGTAGAAGGAATGGTTCAGGACTAGGTATGGCTTATGGATTCACTTTTAAGAGAAGGGTATCCATTAACAGATAGAGCACACCAAGGTGACCATAATCCATATTTCAGTCATCAAGGAAGTTATTAACTTGGATAATGTTTATATTTTTATAAACAAATGATGGTTCCGAGCCAGTTGGATGGCATATGGGAGAGAATTCCAAACTCTTGTGGTCCCAGTTGTCATGTGGTTCAAGGTGTTGCTTTTCCTCACCTTTGGGATATTCCATCCTTTTAGACCCCTTAGTACAGTATGTAAATTGAAGGAGGTAGGAAGTTGTCTTCATTGAAGTGTCAGTCCATGTTTATTTCTTGAAATCAGATTGTGAAGGAATGGCACATTGTGCATGGTGAACCATATAGGAGGGTGTATCTAAGGTGGCCGTCAATTTAGGCTGCTGGCTATGGTGTTTTCTGAGGAGGTTTGACAGCTGGCAATGGTGTCTGACATGATGTCATTGGGGGGCAAGAATGGAGCTAGTAGCTGTAGCAAACATTGTTAATTGAAGCTATTGCTGCTCCCAATTTGAAAGACTTTGTGGTGTACTGCTGTGTTGGGACTTGGTCGAAGCACGTTGTATATAAGAAAACGTGACCTGGGTGTAGTGTAGAGTTACTGTACTCATTTTTCAAGTAAAAATTGTGTTATGAGGTAATGGAAAGTAGCTTGTGCAGAACCTTAGATGTTGACACTGAAGTGCATACATGCACTAATAGCAGACTTTGAAGGTCATGGCAAACATCACCGCTGCTCAGAGCACCTCATCTTACAATGCATTCCACTTAGCCAGCTTCCGGGGAAGTAGCCAAAATCAGCCTGTAAATTAACCTATGAGTCCTTGTCTCTTAACAGTAGCTAAGGACAATAAGTTCAAGAGTGCATTCATACCCAAGTTTGTGCTGGTCCATAAATGTGCAACCTGTGCAATGTGCAGAAACCTGGGCTAGAACCAATTGGTAAACAAGGGAAGCCTGTGGAGTACCTTGTGATTGAAAATGGTAGTAACTAATGTGGAGAGAAAAGAGAGACACAAGTAATTGCATTTGTTTGTAGAAGAGTCAGCTGTACTGAGTAGTGGGTTTGTGCAACAGCATTGTTTCTAAGCGGAGATGGGCAGCAGCCTCTGATGGTGGAGATGCTGCTGAGTTGCCTCTCACTGTTGGTGGTGTGCCACCACACTGAGAAAGAGGGCGTTGGGACAGAAAAATCCTCTGCATGGTAAGAGAGGTGTACCCCTGCCCTTAGTGCTCAACTTTAGTGTTGTATGGATCTCTAAGGCTGATTTTTTGCCCTAGGCTGACAAGGATCATGTGCATGCACCATGACATAGGCCTGTCTCACGGATTGTAATCTTGTTGGACCGGGAGGGGTGCCCAAAGCTCTGCCCTCATAGTGGTGGAAGACTGCCACTTTCACCAGGAGTTAAGCAACACATACGTGGTGGTGGCAGCATGCCGTGTAGTGATCAGTAGTAGTGAACAGGACCTTTTTGCCCTGCACGCTTAGTAAATGCATATATGCTGGCAGTGTGTTTTTTTAGAAAAACACACTCTGGTACAATACAGAAAGGCTGCAGTACTGACTAGTGCACACAGACTGAAGGAGTTTGCTGCTTGTAATTATGCTTGTAGTGGCACAATACATGAGGATAACAGTGCTGCGCTGTAAGTGTGCTATGGATGTACATTGAGTGCAAGTGTGCCTGCATTGGTGAGTGGCCCTGTGTGCAGGGAGGGGACCACTGTGAACATCAACGCCAGGTCAGCATGATTGGACTTGTGAGTGCCGTGGAGGTGACCCTGTCTGCCAGGAGGGGCCATCATGGGAAATGCTGAGTCCAAGGGTTCGGGCCATCGCCGGGAGTGAGAAGCTGCTGCTGTGACCAAGGCGGGTTGAACCCGCATACTGCAAACTGCACCAAAGGAAGCCTGAGGATCAAAATACATCACAGGAGCCCTGTTGAGGCAAGGAGATCAAGTCCCTGGCGAAGGGTAGTGAGACTTACTCTGCGATCACCAGAGCAGGAACAACCTGATCGCTAGAGCCAGATGGTAGCTTGGCACAGAGGAGAGAGCCTTCACCTTCCGGGTGTTACCACTTGTAACATCACGCAGCTTGACTTTGCCAATCACGCGCTGTGCTGCTGAAGAGTTCCATACTGTTGGGGCAAGTAAGCCATAACCTGGGTCTTTGGGGCCCTGGGGGACATACTTCGATCGGTAATGTGGCCCCGTAAACTCTTGTGACTGAACTTCTGAAAGGAGTTAGAGGGGAGAACTCTCGAGTACAGTGTAACAGTTAAAATTCCCTGGACGTGGCCTACAGTGAATGGGGAATAACATCAAACTCATTACACTAGAGTTAGTGGGACATGGAGTGGCCTGACAACTACTAGAGCCCTGAGCTCAAGAGGGATTGAGTAGTTGCATTTGAATGTTGTTTACCTTTACATGTGTAGAATTAGAATTCAAAATACTTATTTTTAAGGAAAAACACGTATTTGACTTAACATTGATTTATTGTTTTCACTGCGTGCATGCTGAGTTATGAGCCATGTTCACTGATCTGTAATTACGCTTCCTCTCCCAAAAGAACCTTTGACTGCTAGTCTGACGTGCACAGGCAATGGAGAACATAGCGTTGGAAATTGACATCAACACCATCTTCATAGATCAGATGAAGAATGTATGTAGGTATAAAGGGTGGAGGGTTCTAAAGAGAAGGGACAAAGAGGTTTTTGCTAATTTCAGTACAGACCAGTTTGAAATATTGGGTGAAAGGGAGGAGGCTGTAGCTAGTTAGGAACCCAGGAAGAGAGCGCTATGGATTCAAGCTCTAGGAGCCCCTTGTCACAGATATATCCCAGACATACGCCAGTGTGTCACCCTACTGCATTTTCCATAGTTTTAACAAGACACTCACCACCATTAGTTTCTAGACTACATCAGGTGTGTACACAAACTCAAATTCCTAGGGTATCATTGTCACCACTTCCAATAATAAATCCCTTTGGTGGGTTGTGTCTAGCAGAAACCCTGAGTTTGCAGTTGGCATATCAGAAAGCTAAGGCTGAGGGACATGAGATAGGCAGACAGTTCGAGAGGGATAAGCTAAGACTAGTGCACCGGGAACAAGAGGAGAGGAGGCGGGAGAGAAAGGAGGAATGGGCCCGGTAGGAGAGATTATGAGAGAGGGAGGAGAAACAGAGAGAAAAGGTGTTAAAACAGAGAGAGTGGGAGGAGAAATAGAAGGGAATGAATACCCTTAAGAGAGATAAACTTAGGATTGCAGCAATGGAAACTCTATCTGGGATAAGTGACTCTACTTCCAGTTCAGGCCAGGTTGTGGACAAGGTTTCAAAAGATCTTGTGCATGTGTATGTGGAAGGTCAGGATATTTTGGAATGGTCTCTTAAGTTTTGAAGTTGCTTGTAAAGCTCAGGCCTTAAATGAGGTCTCCAAGGCAGCTGCCTTAAGGGGGTGCATACCATTGTAAGTGACAGTTGTCATTGGAAGAATGCCTGTGGCAGACCAGATGGTTCATGAGCAAATGAAGGAAGCTCTCATTAGGCTGTTTGGCCTGAAACTAGCTCAAACCTGCAGAGATTCCATGACTACAGATAGTGGATGGTGTTCCATTTAAGACTTGGATTCTTGGGGTTTTGCATGATTGGAATGAGTGGGAAAGAGGGATGAAGACCAAGGATTTTCAGTTGCTTAACCAGTTGATAGTGACAGAGCGACTCAAGGGGGAGTGCTCTACCTTAGACAATACTTGTCAATACCTGTCTGGCCTGACAGAAAGGGATGCAACAAAACTTGCAGTGCTAGCTGATAAGTGGTTAGCTAAGAGAGTTCACAAAGGGCTGGAGCAGCATTGTTCTGTGCCAAAGGGAGAAAATAACTCTCCACAGACTGGTTCCAAACCGGAGGGTAAGGTCCAGGGTAATGCTCATGGGACTCGAGAAGGGCCCAGGAAACATGAGAATGGTAATGGTGTGTCCAGAAAGGAGCATCGTGAGAAGGGAAGGCAAGGAAGCCCTTCTAAGTTAAAAGTTGTAATTTGTTTTAGGTGCCACAAGGTGGAACACTACAAACGAGACTGTCAAGAGAAGAGACTTGATACAGCTGCACCCTGATTGCAAGCATGTGACAAGGGGTGAAGGTAACCGAGAGGGACCGGTTGCGCTCAATCTAGTAGCTATGGACATTGGAAGAGGGACCCAGATGCTCTGAAGCACATCAATCCTAAAACAATGGGATTTGTACAGGAAGATACGCCAAATGGGATCTTATATGGGGTCAGGTGTGTGGCCTGGGGCACTACTTTAAACAAATTAATTACATGGGATTCCTAGTAGGGTAATGTATAAATCTATTACTCCTTCATTAGTAGTTCTTGTCGTGAACTATAATTAAATCCCCAGTGCCATACAACTTAATATTTATTAATTCCCAAAAAGTGAAAATAACCAGCCATGTGTTAGAGTCACTCAACCAGCATCTATAGGTGACTATAGTGCAATAATTAAAAAGAAAAAGTGAGGAAAAAATGAGAAAGTATCTCACGTGCGCAACACCAGTTTGCTCACGATTTTATCATCGTCGATATCATTCTCATGAAAATAACTGTGTATCCCATTTAGGAAAGTGTGAAAAAAAGTATAAAAATGAAAAAAGCAAACCCCAAGACAAAAAAGAAAGACCAGTGAAGTCTTGAATAAAATTAGGTCTGACTCACGTATATAATTCCACCTTCTTTATTTCATTCTGTGAGTCATCCCAAGGTTAAAAACACGGTCATGTCAAGTAACCACATTCACTGGTCTTTCTTTTTTGGTCTTGGGGTTTGCTTTTTTCATTTTTATACTTTTTTTCATCGCATCCTTGAGGGGGGCATTATTTTGAGGTACACCACTGCTCACATGCATCAGTGGCTTGGGATAGCAAGCCTATATCTTCTGCGAAGTAATGAAGGCGGCGGCCTAATTTAAACCAGACATTGAGTAACGATGCCAGTCTCACCAATACACACACACTGCCATATACACGGAGGAAGGTCAAAACTTGCACTTCACGTGCCAATCTCTGTTTGCCCCATACAGCCTCCTCCCTATCCAGAAAATCCTAGAAGTGGGTCAGAAGTCTGAAGAGGCCCTGGTGTTGACTGAATTTGCTCCAGTAGATAACAGAGCTCTGTAGCCTGCCTCTGGCGCCTCTGAGAGGACCGTTGAGTGAATAGTTCGCATTTTTTTTAGAGAAGTAGGGACACAAGTGTCAGCAAAGTGAGAGGTGTATCAACATTTACTGCCAGAAATAAGTCTCTCTTTTAATTTCGTCTCTTTATTATAAAGATGTATTTACACATTACAGGTTTTTTACAGAGCAGAAAACGATGGAAAGTGTCTCTTTATGCCTAAAATCTTCCACTTCATATAAATTTGAATTAATAAGAATTATAAAACAACATTAACATTTACATAGATATCAAAAAGATTTCAATTTTGGTTTATGTGGGCGTCCTGATTCGCCCACCCATCCGGTGATTTCTCTCAGCCACACAAAGTTAACCGGAGACTCTTCGCTAACGTTGCCGTCAGTGTGGTCTGAAAAGCGTCCCCCGTGCAGAACGAGGCGGTGGCCAGAGCGTGAAGCACACACTAAACGTGTCCCTTCAATCCCAGGCAAACCTTTGTACCTCTGAGCAATCAACCGGTCCAAATGAAAAGAATGTAACATTATAATGCCGAGAAAGTGCATTTGGTTGATTTGCACAATCTCTTCCTTACACAAGGTACTATTGTTGAAAGACCACTTACTTAAGATGCTCAATAGTGGAGGATTTCAGACGTGTATCACCAGCACAGTCAGGCAGTGGGGGCTTGAGTCCACACCAGAGCAGCGAGATGCCCTGACATCTTGATTTGCCAAAATAAAATAAATGAAAGAAAGGCAATATCGGTGAAATGTCTTATCGTGAAAGCGCATACATTTCAAACGCTGGTGGCCATTTTAGCTTATACAATACAGCAAATGGAAGTCTAAAATGGAAAAGTAAAGCAAAAGGTACATATGAATTATATTTTCCATACCTGTTGCCGTTTCATAACTGGCAAGGGCCGCACGTAGATATCACGTTTGAAGAGAAAACCATGTTTTACCAAATGTAAGTAACTGATAATGTATGGTATTCGAATATATACCGAGAATTCTGGTAGGATCTCGGCTAGAGCCCTTCCTGCTATCCAAAATACATGGGGGCATATTATCAAGAAACGGCGTTACAATTATCGCCACTTTAGCGGCAGAAAACTGCCGCTAAAGCGGCGATAATGGGCTTGATAATATGCCAGGGAGAATTCCCATAGAAGCCCATGTTCTGGTTAGGCCTGGGCGAAGCACTACGCTACGCTCGCGTAGTTTGCCAAGTTCGCGCTACTTCGCACTACGCGAACTGCACGTAGCACAGTGCGAACACGCGTAGCGTAATGTTGCGTAGTGCTGCGGTCATTTTTTGCTTGCTCGCGGTCCTCAACGTCAAGTTGGCGACCGCGAGCAAGCAAAATGACATCCCGGCGAGACTTTTTCCTTGTTCGCGATCGCGAGCATGGAAAATAAACCTCCCGGCGAGATTCCCAACGCGAGGAGGTCAGGTTTCTCATTGCGAGGGGTCACGTATGCTCGCGACCGCTCGCGATGAGAAACTACCAGTTCGCGTTGAGAAAGCTGCAGCTCGAGTAAAAATCTACTCGAGCAGCAGAAAACTACAGCTCGCACTGTGCAAGATGCCATTTTCAATGATTGCACAGTGCCGGTTGCTTGTCCGCACTGTGCAATCATTGAAAACAACATCTTGCACAGTGCGAACATGTTACTACGCAGTTCGCGAAGTGCTACGCGTAGCTCGCGTAGTGCGAACTTCACTTTGCGTAGCTTCGCGAAGTGCTACTTCGCGAACTACGCCCACCCTTAGTTCTGGTGTCAACCTGGGCTTCTATTGAAATTCTCAAGGGCATATTATTAAGCCCATTATCGCCGCTTTAGCGGCCGTTTTCTGCCGCTAAAGCGGCGATAATTGTAACGCCATGCTTGATAATCTGCCCCCATGATTTCCACCGAGGGACCCCTGTGGGAGGTGACATGAAGTTGACTGCTGTTAATAATGGAAATGCACTGATCAGCTTCAGGCACAGGGGCTACATGAATGCGAGGTGAAAGGGGCACAGGGGCTGCATAAATGCACAGGGGCTGCATAAATGTAGAGGATGGATGCGGGTGTTAGGAGATTCTGCTACTTAAGTTCCAGATCTCACAGTGTGTGATGTGCTGGGTATACCCAGGTCCAGCCAAGATTTGACGCTCATTGGTGAGGTTGTATGTCAGAATATTGATGCAGAAATATCATTCTGACATATACATAGGGGGATATGCACAATAGAAGTGGTGGAGCGTGTCGTTAGCCTCCTGAGCTTAACAACACGCTCCGCCACTTTGGAAATGCAAGACTGCACCATATTTAAAACAATGTGGTGCAGCCTTGCGTTTCCCCTTGCGATGACGCTAAGTTTAACAACTTAGCGCCAGAGCAGGCACCCTTGCACCAGAGTGTACGGGTGTATGTGTGCAGGGGCGGATTGGTTATGTGTAGGAAAGTGTCCCTTACTGCACATAAACAATCATAAAATGCAATTTTGTAACTTTCATGTGTGGTGCTTCATGCAGCACACATGAAAGTTTCAAAATGGCATTTTTTAAAAAAGGTTTGTTTATGTATAGGAAGGGACACCTTCCTGTACATAAACGAACCATGGCATTTTGCTTTTTCCACACATGGAAAAAGCAATAACGAGGAGAAATAATCAATTTCTCCTCGTTCGCCAACTTAGGACCAGGGTTTTCCTGGTCTTAATTTTGGCGCTGCTTTCTATGTACGCCACCCTTGTACATAGGGGACAGCGTCAAATACAATGGGTGTTGCGGTGGAACGCCCACCACAACACCCACTGCACGCCCCTTTTACGCTAAACATAGCGTGAAAGGGTGGCTTATGTTCAAGGCAGCGTTAAGCCACGTTAAGTGGCTTAACTCTGCCTTGTACATAAGGCAAGGCTCCTATCGCCACAGGAACGTCACAAAAAGTGACGTTCCCGTGGTGACAGGGGCTTGTACATATGCCCCATAGCGTCCTAAATTTTGTTTACAAAAATATCATCCCATCAAGTGTGGATTTTCAATCATTAACTCAGGTTGGGTGATATTTTCGTAAACAATTTTTAGGGCACAGTATTTATGTCAGACGTTATTTTGACAGTGATCTTCTGGTACTATACCCTTTAGGGGTGTCACTGTCCAGTCTCTCCAATCAGGGCCAGCTTTAGCACTGGTGCAACAATCTTTTTTTGGCACCCACCATGACCTCCTCGGATTCCCTCACTACCACCCTGCAAAAGTGCCCCTCGTCTCTCCATAGCGCCTCTCTCACATACTTTGTATTGGTTTTAAAGCGCTGGTAAAGGCAGACTTTACTAATTCACTCAGCTATCCACATAAAATACAAATCTGTTCTTTGCAGCAGGCATCTGCGCTACTTTATGTCAAAACTGCCACTAGACAAAACTCTGATCTCTCTCTCTAGCCAGAACATTTTCACAAGAGTTATCTTGATATTTTTATACCTGCCTGAAAGCTGAATACACAAGGAACTCTGCAGCAGGTGCTTTTAAATTGTAAGTTATTGCTAAAAACAGCCCCCCCCTAGGTCAGGGCTCCCCCTCCAGACCAGCGCCCGGGCAGCCGCACTGTTTGCACCGCCCTAAACACGGCCCCGCCTCCAACGAGGATTCGCCCGCTGACTTAGCTCATCAAAAGCCTCTCTGATAGAATAATGGAGAAATGCTGTCTACAATTACCTTTCTCAGCAAAATAATGTACTCCATGCCCCCCCCATCTGAGTGCCACGGATTCATGTCTATTACTGTTACAGGGTGGTTCCAGTAACTACAGGTACAGAAAAATAACGACCATTACATATTTCAGCAAACAAAATCTCTGTGTGAAAAACAAACACTTGTAATTCTGGTCTGCTCAGGTACTGTTGTCACTGGGCCTATCGGAATTGATGGGGCACTCATAATGAGGGACTGAGAGTCTTTTGGTTTTGCAAACAGCCACCGAGTGTTGACAAACTTGTACAATCCATGACTGGATATACTCCCTCTGGAACTTCTCTGAGCTTTACCGGTGGTCTTGTATGCCCCATCCCAGTAGCTGGGAAGTGAGCAGCTGGTGAATGTTTGACATTGTTCAACATTCTGTCCATCGATTGTTCTTTTTGCGTTCACACACTAGTCGCACTTGTTGGTATCACAGCACAATGGCATAAAATGAGGCTGCTGGATTGCTAGTTGGTGACGCAGGGTCTCCCATCATATGATATAGCAGGAAACAACTTAGACCTGTGCACATTTATAAACCTGCACTGTTCACTGAGTGCAATCACACCCTTTTGTTTCTCTCTGGGGTATATATTTGAAGTTGTACCTCATCTCATGCATGTTAATTCAGAACAACAGAAGGGCAAAATTGCATGATTCCACAGTGAGGTGCTGTGGACCTGCATGTGTGCTAGACTTATGGGCTCGAAAGCAAACATGCCTGCTCTGCTTGGGGTGTCTGCTTCTGGTAACCTCAGGTGCTTCTTTATTTGTGGCTGTGGTGTTCGCAGGTTGGTCTGATTTTGGCTGTAGTCTCCCCCCACCTCGTCACTTTTCCCACCTCTTCCTTGTTTACAGAATCCGGTCCTCGAGCCATTGGTCAGTCCAGAATGAAGACTGGTATTAGAGTCCAATATTTCTTCATGTTGTCGTGGTATTCAGGAGTTCACCTGTAAGGATTGAACTATTTTGCTGATTCTTGGACAACATTAACCGTGCAGATCTTCTATAGTTGAAGCACCAATGAGCATTTGTTCTGGGCGAACATCTACGTCAGCCATACAGCCCTGCCATCTTGAAATCCAACAGGGAAAAATGTCTTCACAATTCCCATGTGCATTTATGACTTCATATGAAAAAGGCTGTAAACATATTGGCCACAATACCTACACATAAACTTCTAGAAAACATCACTGAATGCCACATCTTCATAAAATCAAGACAAAAATGATAATACAGTTTCAGTTTATTTGGAAACAAGAGAGAAGTTCTTCTAAAAGCTCTTTATATGAGCTATCACATAGCAGAGAAATTCAACTGCATTTCCATTCCTTCTTCATCCTTGAGAGGGACTGCTCTGCGTTGTTTGCGGGATTACCACCCGCGTGTGCTTTGTAACTCACTGTACCGCCCCACCTGTAACCCTCCAGAAGAGGACCGGATTGTGGATCTCAGGTAACTAGTAAGACATAATCATTCACTCTTTCAGTTGGGAATTTAAGGCAACAGAAGGCCGTTGCCATAGTTACGGCAAGTTATCTGAACAAGGTTAAAGATTACAAATCCTTGGGGTGAGAACCCTCCAAAAATAAATAAAATTGAGCTATCAATTTTTAACAAAAATAATTTTATTTTCAAGTGTATATACATACATAATGCAATGGTTCGATCAAGGGGACGAGCACGGTTAGAGGTCACGACAATGCTGTACAAATCTTTTAAGGGTTCAAATTTTGACGGTTACAAGTCTGAGGAGGTACATTCCTCCGTCTGACTTAAAGTGCTTTTCAAAAGTATCCACTCATTAATACTGAATCACACAGGACAGCCAACAGAACCTAACTGGGGATCACTATTTTCCTTTTGGGCAGAAGTACAACATCAACGGTCCTCTGAGACCAGTGGAATAGTTTCAGCCATGTTGTCCTCTCTTTGGGTTTTGGTCTCCAACAGGACATGAGAGTTTGAGTACAGACTGTGAGGAACTGAACCTCATTTCTGAGGTAGGGTATTATAGGATACTTTTGTGTGGCAACTAACAGACCACTCTCCCCTACCAACTTTCCAATTCCATGCCACAACTTCTGGCCCTGCGAGCTTCATGTTTGGTGCAACTTTGGAATTGTTTCCCTGCCTGCAGTAAATGGAACATATGCAGGGTTTTAATTTGATCAACACTACAGCATAGATGGCATTGTTATTTTTTAGGAGTGGGTGCAGTTCACTCAGTTCACCTGGCATTAATAGTCAAGTGCTATGTGTTGGATTTAATAGAGAGTATTCCTACTGCTCTCATGAGGATGTCCTGCCTTTCATGTCATACTTTTCCTTTTATTATGTTTGCAACATCACATCTCATGACATACTTTATCATACTGTACTAGTCCATTGTATCACAGTACAGAAAACACAGGCACGAAACACGAGCACTCCATCAATCTACAATATGACGTTACCAGATGGCTGCTGAATATTTGGAGAGGGCAAGATGGGCTTCTTTACAATCATTATTGCCTTGGAACAATTTTTCTATTTTCTCAAAGAAAACAACACCCTACTTCATTATAATCTCATAGGCTGAGCATTAACAAAATATGCACGACTTTGTCCCATGTGTAAAGAACTAAAGCTCAGGATTCCCACCACCAGCATCGAATATTGTCCAGTAAATAAAGGGCAGTTCTGCAGGGAAACTGGGCAACTGTTGCTGCAGCTACTGTAACTGTTTTGTGCTTGAGTCTAACAGTATAAATAATACAGTAGATATGGATATGCCAAACGCTTTTGCTAAAGATGGAGAATGACTCTGAGCTCTTCCTTTGTGAGTTTAGAAAATGGAAAGATCATCACGCTCTCTCAGTTCTTCCCTCCCTCGCTGATGCAATCAAGGGTTGTTCTTGGAGAAGGAGGCCAGGATTGCCTTCTTGAAGGTCTACTACATGCAAACACACACAAGATTACACAGTTCATCATCATTTAGGAGTTCCTATGTTCCCCAGCAGATCTGCAGAAACCTTTAGAGAAGTATGACTTTATGGGCCTATTCTCCAACAGATGAATAGCAATCTTTCTATGGTTGTCTTGAGGACATCAATTGAGAAATGGATAATAGCTCACCTCCATTGACTTCCCAGGTGGGTACATTTATCAATCACGCAGATATGGTACTTACATATACTCTAAGAAGCCTCTAGTAATATTTAACTATTTACAATAGAATGCCCTGCCACTCTTGCAGGTTATGAGGGGATGACGAGGGGAAGTATAAGTTAGACAGGGTTCTTGGCAGAAGGACAAAGTGCAGTAACATTTCCCAGCAGACGTCTCAAGAAGTGAAACAAAAAGAATCATGTAAGCAATGAACTTGTTGCCCTTCCACATAGGTCCACATAGAGTCAAAACTGTCTCCATCAAAGCAACTGTAAAGGTGCAACAGTCCTTTCATTCTTGACGACAGAGGAAGGTCTTTGAAGAAAAGTCTGGTATATTCTTCGAGAGAAGATTCATCAGCGACTGGTACAAGGCAATTGCGATTTCTCTTAGTAAATCAAAGATTCCTCGCTGCTCCAATACAAACAAGCAGACACAGGAGATGACTGGGATATCTTCTGTTGCAGGACAGCTGAATACAAGAGGAAAAGCATGTTATTAGTACTGTGCATTGCAATTAGTATAAAATCTAAATAAAACTCTACAAAGTTTAGAAAAGTCATACTGGTATGTAACCACAAGTATTGCATGAATATATAAGAAACAAAGAGCAAAGATTAGGCTTCATTATAGTAGAACTCGGTCCTCTCACTATTTCACTAAGATTCAGATTATGGTTTATCTAAGGAAACATAATCATGTAAAGTTAAAATTTAGTTTAGGTTGATTAAATATGGCAAGAGCAATGCATGCCATGTATATGTCCTAAAATCCTAAAAAAAACTTTCGGCATGAGCTAAAGCGAGGGGTCCACATTATCGATCAAAATTATCTGTGTGTCTAAGAAAACCACACATTAGAAAGGAAATCTTCCAGAATGCAGTTGCTTTTGCCAAAGTGCCCTCAATCACATTATCAACAACAGAGGATGCACAAAGTGAACCCCGAGTTGCCTATGATGCCCCTTGGGATACCAAGGTAGTAGCCAAAGTTCTATTTATCTAGATGGTTACTAATCCTGAAGTGTTTTCTAGAGACTTATGTCTCTTCTTATCACTGCTTCATGAGACCCCCTACTACCCATAGATTAGTCCTTAACGTCACTGTTGGAGTTCATCTAGGGTGATATCGTTGAAACAAGTGGATTAAAGTTGCACATAGCCTATAGAGCCATCCTCTCACCACCTTCATGCTGTTGGTGCATCCTTGGCCCTGGGGCTACCATAATATTAAAATATCCACTGCACAATGGTCACTTATTTGTTTTCCAAAGTCATATAGCTCTGCACATCTATCATCGTAGCTTTTCTCCCAGATTCATTGACATGTCCAAGTGGAACCTTTCTCGGGTGTCAAGATATGGGATGCCCGAAAAGCAGTGTGGCATTTAGGCCAACAGATGGCAACAGTAGATAGACATTCTCTTTCAATCTGATATACCACCAGTTCAAATTAACATTCGTTCCCAGCTGGAGTGGTGCCGGGGACCAACTATCTCCAGCATCGAATGATTCAATAGTCCACAAAATAGAACAACTCCTGCTGATTAGGAATTCTTGCAAATATATTGGTATGCCATTATCGGTCTTAGGTGAGGAGTAGTTGATCCAGCTAGTCTTTAGAAGGCATCCCTTCCTCAAAACCTCACTCACTTGAACAATGGATCACTAATATATTACTAATGCACTTGAATGTCTGCCCCTGTTAAGGTTGTCCCACAGATCACTAAAAACGACCAACATGAACTAATTCCTCTGGAAACAAAACTCCATCCTAATTGATTCCCTCATAGCACTGGAGTCTATAACCGGTCCCTCAGCTGAATATCCTTGTTCCTGTCAAAGACATGCAAAAGACAGCTCTACACTAATACCCCTTTCCATCAACACGCACTGGAAGGTGTCCAGTCATTTGTGCTATCCTGGATTGCATGTAATGTACTCTCAAAATAAATACAACTCCTCTCAAGGACTCCATCCGCATGAATAAACATAAGATTTAGAGTGCTCAGTGTCATACAGCCATCTCATGCTCAAAAGTGAAGAAGATAGAGCTATTTCTCTTAGTCAATGCACAGATGACTATATCACAACTAACTCGGTTGCTTAGCCTTCATTAGCCTTCATCCAAATTCACTCTTTAAAAATAGTCCACTATAATTACACTATAATCTATCACTCAAACCCAAAATCAACTATCCAATCAAAGCATATGTTTGATTCTAAGGTTCAATACAAGTGTCCCCCTGATTGGCCTTTCCCACAAATAGCTGAGGTAACAATCTCCAGAGTACTGTCCGACCTCAACTAAGCAAATGGGCACTGTTTTGGCATCTGAAATTCCAAATAAGAGACTCCACTGAGTTCAAGGTCCGGAACCAGACTCTTACGCCACCTTAAAGCAAGAGATCACATCACCATGACTCTGCTCGATCTTCACAGGCTACCGAGCCACTCTGTAGGAAAACACAGCTGTTCACTGAGGAGGAACTGAATACCTAGACATAAACTAATCAAATGAGGTAATAGCTGCACTATGCAATTGGCTTCTGCAATGCTCCTCAACATACCAACAACCCAAAGCACTCACAGGAGCCAAAGTGACAGCATGGAAGGATTCTTCCCTCCCTGCTTGTGGCACATTCCATTGACAGTGAACAGAGAGGAAAGTCTCCTGTGGATCAGGTAAGTGTATGCTCCTCTGTGGTAGGACTGGGAGAATCCAGCCGGCCTCAAAAAGGGTATGTCTGTTGCACCACAGGCAGACTCCATAAATTGACAACACAATTATTTCCTGCATAGACTTCTTTGAGTATTGACCAGACACTGATGCCATCTACAGCAAAAAATGTGTTCTGTTTTGTGAAATTGGGTTTTTGCAGAGAGATTTTGTTTTCATTTAATAGCATAACCTTTATAGTTAGATATGGGAGTAACGAAATGGATCAGTTTCACAAACAAAAAAGCAAGTGGAATGAAGATCCTTATAAAGTCTTGAAGAAGATAGTGTTTCTCCTAATCAGCAGGTGTGACTACCATTCCACAAAAGCACACAGTGAGACAAGAACGTGAAACAAGACAGGGGTGCGCAGTCCTGCTGTATATTTTTTGTCTTGAGCTTAAGATCCCTAGGGGTATGGTACATATCAATCCAGAGTTCTCAATATTGTATACTGCTCTCCCAGAATATTGTTTTCCTGGCAAACTCCCTAGAACCCGGAAAAGCCAGGGTCTTTCATATACACACGTTCCACCCTCATACAGTCCTTTTCAAACATACGTACATGTGGTTTCCTGTGTGTGTTCTAAGGAGATGTCGGAAGCCTCTTTCTTCTCTACCTTTCTAAAGGGATATCTGAAGTCTCTTTTTCCTTTGCTTTTTACCTTCATGCAGCTTGTGCACTTTTTCTGCACATGAAGGCCTGCCACAAACTAGTCAACACCCAGCTTCTTTCACTAGAGCTCCTGTCTTAGGGGAACACTCCATTACCTTATTGCACACATGGGCACGGCGGCTGCTTCGACATGGTCAACAGTAGCACATGGTTCCCATAACCTGATTCAAAGCTGTGTTGGGGATTGATGGGAAAGCCTACCTCTTTGTCCCTTTGGGCCTGTCACCTTATGTGCTCAGTTCTTCTTTATTGTTCTCAGTGGGGCTGGCCTGCTTTCCTTTGTTTAAAGATCTTCACTGCTCTACTGTTTAAGGAGCGGAACCACTGTTAAGAGGCAATTTATCAAATCTCGCTTCTACATGAATGAACAGTTTTTCAACTCTGCTTCACACCAAATTCTGAGCAGGTGGTCCAAGAGCTTTCTTTTATACAAAATGCAATTGGATGAGAGCGTTGACAATTATTTATGCTTGTAATTTAAATTATCCGGCCACATTTGCATATGCTTCCGAAATAGCAGATCATGATTTGCACAATAATCTCTGCAGATCGATTGAGTTTACAACTGGGCAAAATCTGCCAGCAGTGCAGGTTTCCCTGCATTGTAACTTTAGCTAGGGGCGAGGAAAGAGATGTCACAACGCAGTTCTTAGAGTAAGAAGCATTTCAAATTTAGTGAATAGATTCAAAGTTATAACTTTGTGAATATTCACAAACATTTCCAAAGCCTTATCTCGTTTTATGACTACATCAAGAAGGCACAAGTGATGAAAATATTTTCTTTGTGATGCCTTTGTTTAATTTACCTGGCAAAGATTTGGTTAGGAATGGCACCACTGTGGCGTTATGGGCCTAAACCCTGTGAGTGTATGTTCTGATTACAAATAGCTAAAAAATAAGTACCTTCATAAATAAATAACTTGTAAGCAAAATACCCAAGCATCTGCTTTTCAGTGTTGACATGGAAAGGAATTAATTTTCATAAAAAAAAATTTCCATATGAAGAAAAAAGGAAATAAATAAATGTGCAATAATACATTTACTTTAGGACTAATTCTGAAAAAATGCAGGTTTAGAGTAAAAGCTAACAATCATGTGCCAAATAATCTACCCACATTGCACATAGTCTTTGTTTAGAGTATTTCTCATTTGTTTGTGACTTGCTAAAGATGCGGAAAATATCAATTTTAAGCATATGCTTTTCCTGTTTGGAATTTCACGTTATAGTGAGATGAAAAAATTATGTTTAGGGTTACAAATACAGAACTACCATTGAGGGAATACTTTAGATTTGGTAAAAGGGCTTTGAAGACGAGGAGGAGGTACAAAGTATAGTGAATTATAAAGATAATGAAATAGATGAGGAGTTGAAAAAAATGGCATAAGCAGTACCTGCATTAGAAAGGCATTGGGCCTTTGTGGGAGAGGCGTGGTCTTTGTCGGCGATACTTCCTCCAGTTTCCCTGCCGGTGTGCCATTCCATTTCGCACTCCCTTCGGGTTTACCAGGTTTCTAATATTGTCTTCCTCTGGCTCCTTTCCATTGGAGGCTTCCGCCAGTGGAGCTGTGGACACAACAGTCTGTGTTAGTACAAAGAAACGAGGAGGTCTACTTCTCCAACATTCTGTTTGAAAAAGTTTTGATATACATAAGTCCACAAAAATATGTTCATTCGGTTCATATTTTGTTTTTTCAGCATGTGTACATAGGTTCAGAATCTCATCTTATGCCAAAGTGTATTCATCAAAATACTGAGGGTAAAGAAGAAAATCAAGAATGGGCCTGGGTTTGCTCATGTTGAATTTGATCAACATTTGCATTGCTCGTGCGTTTCCTCTGAAGCATATTAAAAGCTGCATGGGCGATCTGAGATTTGCACCTTACGTAACATAATATACCTGCACCGTGCACTTCACCTAAGTTAGTATCTTGGTGCTTTTGACAGGTCCAAGATGCATATTGCTACACAACTCAATGACAATCATTTTAGTAACCTCAGAAGATGTAGGATTGAGTAGATTCAGCAGGATCCAAACCTCTAAATCTGGGGTCACACACAGATCTTTGCAGCAGATGCTTTACGTCACTGAACCTCCAAGCTCCTAGTGTTACACATTTCCAATGATTTGCAATAACGTTAATTTAGAGACATCCAGATCATATTCAAAATCTACTCAAACTAATGTTTTTTACCTTTAATAATCATCTCAATGGGTTCCACGCTCAGGATGTCAGATCTAATCACCATCAGCTACACCTCATTTGCGGTTTCTGGTCATCTTTCACCAACACCCAACTCTCCACTGCTCATCTCTGTTGGCTGCTTGGTGACTTTAGACTGCCTGTCATATGCACAATAAACTGCATTCTTTTGTGCTCATTCTTTCCAGTTTGTACAAAGAATGCACGCTGCTGACCATTGAATTTGAATCATCATTTTCGAGGCCAGTGCCTAAGACCCGCTACGTCCTCTTACTTAACTACCCCACAGGTCCAGGTATCCTCACTTCCTCACCTCTGCAAGTCCAGCTAGGAATGCATTTGCTATTAGTCAATTACTAGCATTTTTGTTGCCATCATACACATCCTTGCTTTGCAACTCCAGTATAAGCAGTGTCTCTGGCTCTTTATTCACAAACCAGATAGCAAGCCAATTAACATGACAACCTTCACATAACCACTATGGAAAGTTGGTCCTTCGCAAGATTTCTTCACCTCAAGATACTTCAGAAATACCCGGATGCCGGGGGATATCGACCAACAATATCCGCTTTAACTTTCACTTATACACGCTGAAAAGAGGCCTAAAGAGAAGCTAAGGCAAGCCTGATGCTCCCGTGAGGCAATCCGACTCCCTTTCCCTCTCTCACATTAAATAATTGACGGGTGCCTGAACCCGCAAGGCATTTGGCGGAATGTTGAAACAGCAGATGTGACCCAGTGACATCTCAGTTTCTCCCCATCGCTGCCAAGCAGAGCTGCCTCCTGTCTCCCTGGCTCCTGCCCGGTTCTTTTCCAGCTCTGCCTGCAGTGAAAGACAAGCCTGCTCGTGCATTCCACGGGGGTGAGGTAGTAACACAAAGTTTAGCCCCTCCAGTCCTCGACAGATGCAACAGCCACACCACGGCCTACCAGATATCCTTCTAGAGATTGGGCAAGTGACCATTTCTCAGTTACAAGTGAGCATTAAGGGGCACCTTCATTAACATCATTAAATTATCATGACATGTTTCAGGGCTGATCGTCTTGCAAGTTGAAATAGAGGCCACCTTGCAGGGATGGCACAGCGGTTCCAGTATGTGATAGGACCTCGAGGAAGGTCACGGTCGTCCACTGGACTCCAATTTATTGATGAGCTACCAGATCACATCTCACTCCCATTGTAGTACTAATAAGGTAATGCCTCTCAGTGAGGTCCACTGGCATTCGGCTAGTCTGCAGGTGTGGCGTTTTCCATGTAAAATGGAATTTACCACAGTAGCCACATAATCAATCATCTGTTGTATATAATTAGAGATTTCAACAAAGAAAAAGTTTGCTGGGAGAACCAATACATCCAAGGCTGCTAGAAAAAAAGCATTAAAGTTGTGCCTCCCTATGTCATACAGTTTGCAAAAGTTAATTGGTCGCCATTTCGTTGGTGGTTGATGTTGTGCACTGTTAAACTGGTCCTGTTGAGTTGAAACTTTTGCCCAGCCATGGTTAATTTGAGTTAAAATTTCAAATTAGCTAAATAATTCTGCCACAGAATGTGCCACATTATTCCGCCTAATTTGATTTTCTTTTGTCGAACCTGCCTCTTAATGTAGTCATTCCTTACTGCATAATTCCATTGGCCCTGGTCTCTGAACACTGAAGTAGTTCTATCACCCCGTCTGTCAGAGCTTTGCATGCAATGTGTCTCATTAGCTGATACCTCCCTCGTCAGCCAGTAGGGTAAAAAGTTCCCCCATTCGTAGAAAGGCACAACCTCACTTAATAACTTTGGTACACAATGAGTAATTATGCAAGGATTCTTTCCCAAGTGTCTGAAGGCTGTTCTATCTATTGCATTACACACAAAGGTCTGCCTCCTGAGCAGGGCCACTGGAGTTATGCGATTGTGCGGCCTTGACAATTTTCACATAATTATAGAGTTGCCGCATTTGCCACATAATCGATCATCTGCTGCATAATCTGCAGATTTTAACAAAAAATGTGTTTCTAGCTTTAACGGTTCAAAAGTTACTAAGAATGCATTGACACGTGTTGCCACGCAGTGGAAGGCCATTTGCAAAGGTTGAGTGGTCACCTTGCTGTACCTTATTGTTATAGTTGGGTGTTAAATTGGTACTAATGAGGTGTGACTAATGCCCAGACAATGTCAATAAGTTTAATAATTTACTGAGCCCTGCCACATAAATTGGCCCTCCAGGGCCTCATAATTGCAGTGGCCCTGCTCCTGAGTGTGAGCTGTAAAAGACCAGTCTATAAAGGCACAGTATTATTCGATGGTGCGGCGTGAGTCCAGTGTGTCTTGGTGAACCTTATATTATTTGTGAGCTGCAATCAGGAAAAACAAAAAAGAATGGGATGGTTAAGAGCCCACAATGATTGCCAGATTTCCTAACTACTTTCCTAACAGGAACCATTGGACTGTACAATTGCTTCCCGCACACACAAGTGTTCCTTCCTCCCTTTCTCACCTTCCCCATAGCACAGTATCAGATTTTAATTACTTGTGTTTCTAGTTTGTTTCCATTTATTGCATCTTTTATACAGCGCGGGCTTGGCCCAAGGGCATGAGGGCGCTTCACAAGAGAGCAGGAGGTACGTTCTAGTTATCAAACATAAAAAGAAACAATTAGCACAAGGAAAATAATGAACAACGGGTCATACCATCAGGGATATCACAGGTTAAGAAGTATTTAGCTAACCTTCTTGGTAAATAAGCAGAAAAAACACGAGAACAGAAATATTTCGTAATAGGACAGATCGGTCAAATCCACATTGGAGATGGGCAACAATCCTCACTTTAACCACAGTGTCTCTCAAATAGGAGGATTTTGAGTTCCCTTCTGAATGTGAGTAGACAAGAGGTTGCGGAAGGCATGGTGGGAGGGAGTTCCCAAACCTTGCTGCACTACCTGAGAAACCCTGCCGTGTGCAGCATTCTTGCCTAGAAGTCAGAGAGGTTTGGGGAGGCACTCAGCGCTTCTAATCCTTTTGAGCTTGACAGTCGTTCGGCTTCCAACAAGGCTGGAGATAGTGGAGTTGTGGAGGACTTATGAGCAATGCATTTCCTGTGACCTGTCACAAAACGGGCAGCAGTGTGGGGCACTGCTCTCAGTGGAGTGAAATACACTTTACGAACACCAGAGAAGAGTGAGTTACCATAACAATCCTGAAAAGAGCCAGTGCCAGGACCACAGGTTTCAAATCATGCTCATGAATGAACTGCCCGAGGCCCCAGAGCAGGCTTAGATGGCGGCGTGTGCTTTTGGGCCTAGCTGAGAATTGCCCCCGAAGGTCCAGATTGTTATTAAGGATAAAGCCCGATAATTTGGCATTCTCCACTGTGGCCAGATTCCAGTTCAAGAGAGACAAGAATTCCAGGCACTCTTGGATAGTGAGGTTACATTTTTTTGGAGAGTTTAATAAAAAAATTGTTTTTATTGGATTAAGTTTTAAATGGTGGATAGACATTCATTTCTGAACCTATTCAAGGTTGGAGCTGAGATGACAGATATCTTCAGGGGATGAAATCTTCAGGTAGATTTGGGTATCAACCGCATATTGATGATAATGGGGTCCAGATTTCTTCAAATCTTTCCAAGAGATTCAAGATATAGATCAAACAGGGTTAATTATTTTAAGTTTAGTTTAATAATTGGCCATCTGCTGGTATTATCTTCAATGTAGCTTAATAAGAAGCAATCTGTTGACATTATTTTCAGTGTAGTTTAATGAACAGCAATCTGTTGGGCATCTCTGGATTACTGCTAGTAAATGCACAGCGATACCGCTGGCCTTTCCCTGCAGAAATGTGCATCATTTAAAGGGACAGTACGTGACTGGGTGTAATCAGAAACATACCCATTCAGATCCCCTTTACCTTTCATACTTCTGAAATCAGTGAAATTAGTTATTTGAAAGTAGATAAGAGTATCAATTTTTGGCGCTTCAAAGCTAGATGATGAAACTCTATGGAAGTAATCGGTTATGACAGTGAAGATGACGTTGCATAGAGCTACCTGGTGCATGGAGATGGGTATATTACATGAAGAGACCAGTGCAGAGGCAAGAGGATGTGCCGGAAGGTTCCTGCCAGAAGCTCGCAAACTTATTTTTTTTCATATTAAAGTTAGATCATACCTTTCCATCTTTCTTTGGACGGTGTGAAATAAGAAAGAACCACATCAGAAAATAAAGAGGGAGATGGGGTGTGAGGGAGGGTATAGCCAAGGTCCCTACGTGTGAGAGACACTGCTCGTGCTCGCCTAATGCTGGGATAGTCCCAGTCTCGAAAGCAATGCTGTACCAGTGCTCATCTGACTCAACATGCTCTGCACTGACTGCATCCCAAGCTGAAGGAGCTAAGAGGTGGAACGAGATGCTGTATCGATGGAGTGACATGTGTCTGGAATGAGATCCTCGGCGCCTCCTATCCGTGCCACGGGACAGGTTACTAGCTGGATACTTGCGGAAAAGTCTGCTACCTTTCCATGCTTTATTGTTGCCTGCTGGTTTCTATCCTAGGTCACGCAGGAAAAATGTTCCTCAGCTCCTTGCATTGTGCAGGCAGGTCTCATGAAACTAAGCAGGCACTTCCTGCCTCCACGCTGGTTTCTTTCTCTTATATGCCTCCTCTTGGAACCAAGTCATTGTGCACTATTTCACCCTCTTCATAGCAATAGTTTTCCTATGTCACTCAATGTGCTCCAAACAGAGGAATTGAAATGTTACATACATGCATGGACCAGCTCCAAGCCTATGTTTCCTACAAGGCTGCACACAGACGTCTATTGCATCAGTTCTCTTAAACATTGGCCTCCTTTCCATACATCTATATTGCCACCTGCTCTGACATCTCTCGCCCCCAGATATGATATGTTCTGCAGGGAGTATGCACCTGCTGCCTGCCCCATTTACCTGCTTCCCTTTTACTGCTGCATTCCCGTGGTGCACACCATCTACACTTGTGCTCCCACTCTGTTTCTCTCTGTCCACTCTCTTTCTCGATTTACCGCTGTCTCTGTTCAAAAGTAATAAACCATAGAAAGTAAGAGAGCTCCGTATGTTCAGTGACCCTGCAGGTATCTGTGTGTGACCTGTAGAGAACGAGACTGCATTGTGATTGGCTGACTTATCTTTCTTTCAATCTGAGGTCAAATACTCGAGTACCAATGTATACTATAGGACTATCATTATTATTTGGAGAGAAATTGTTTCTATTCTCCATTTTTGGACAAAAATGTTCAATCTTGCAGCATAATTCTAATTAGTTTATACTATTGCAGTTTTCCAGAATAATGGTTTTGCCTAACTTGTGTGTCCCAGACACAACCCTCCCTCCACGGCAGGAATGAGGTTAAGGAGGGGAAATATGGGCTAATCTCTCGAGAAATGTCAGCAGCTCTGGGCGCCGGCCACTGTAGGCTTAGGGCGCATTGTGCCTCAATTAATCCCCTCCAGTGTGAAAAAAGGACCAATTAGCATTTGTATAAAGAGACACGAGCAGAGGTAAGCCCCTCGGATACGGCCCGGACCTAGGACAGGGGCGGGGGTGAAGAAACCCTCACACGGTACAGCATAGAGTCTGCAATACTGACCTCTTCATCGCCCCATGTTTGCGTTATGCTTCCACCCTAGTCCCTGCCAAAGCACTCGGCGGTGCAGGGCAGGGCTGCTGCGCTCTCTGTATCTACTCTAGCAGGGGCATTAGGGCAGGGCGGGGCACATCATCTTATCTTCCTAAACAGCTGGGCTTGTGTTTGGGAAGAAGGGATGTGCGTTTACCCACCGAGCTTCCGACTGTCAGCTGAGTCCACATCTCATGCTCCTGGTGAGAAAGGAAGGAACGGGCTTGATTTACAGCGCGGTGCGCTCGGACTCTTGCGAACTGCCCCCTCCCCTTCCGCCCCCCTGTCCCCCGCACAGGGGACAGATGTGAACAGTCGAACATCTGGAAGGGCCGTCTGCAGGAGAGGACTCCTGCTACTCCGCTTGTGTCCAGCTGGTCTGTGCGGGGGAGGAGAACAGAGGAGCATAGCCCGTGCATTATTTTGTGTCACTCTTCATGTAGCGCTTCGAATCCCCATTACCCGGCCTAAAGCGCTTCTCCTTGTTTTCCGGGCACTTGCTGCTCTTTCATACTGATGCTGCTCTAGTACGGCATGTTTCACTTGTATGAGCGGATGTTTCCTTGCTCCTTACATTAGCAACTGCTCCTTTTCCCAACGCTGCAGACGCCGAAAGGAGGCATGCGGAGACATTCATTCATTATTTCATCCTGTGCCTCTCAATATGAAACTGCGGTCCTGATTCCAACCGATCTTTTACAGGTAGTTTACAAAGTTTACACTCTTTTCCCCTACAAATGTCACCAGGTGATGCCTGGCGGAATCTGTGGAGCGGGGACTCAAAGTGTTCCTAGATCGGGGAAGCATTTACTGTGTTACTTCTGAGTGTGTGTAATATTGTGCATGAGAAGTTTTGCTTCAGGGCCACTGAAAACAGAAGTGGTTCTGTTCCTGAGCTTTGACTTGGGCAACGAAGGCCCACTGCAAGCCCCATGGACACCTTCCGGAGGAGCCCTTCAGCTGCCCATCGAGAGCAATGGGTTGGACTTGAAAATGGTGTAAACTGCAGCATCACTAAATCTTGTAAATTACATCAGAACCTTGGGTATGTGGATTAGGGTGTGCAGATGGAATCCGTTGGCATTGCAACCTGGCAACGCTTGTTTTAAAAACTTTGCAATCTTCCTAAACTTTACCAATTTTTCAGAGTTAAAAAACAAACAGCGAACAGGGAAAGAAACTTCTGGCAAATGTAAGTTAACTGGAGAACAGCTAAGTAAATTATTCACTTTTAGTGGAAGATCGTTTTGCAAAATACTTCTCTTACAAAAGCTTTGTTTTGTATCAAACGTTTACCATGGTGTGCACCCTGAACATGAAACTAGAATATTGATGGCACCGAACAGCCAGGGCGAAATATAAACCAAACTACCGATAGGTAAGTAAGTACAGATGTTCTCTACCTAACTCCAAATATACGTACCCTATAGATATTCGTAGATGTGGAGTTGGAAATAGTGAATCTAGTATTCTCTGCATGTACTTGCCTCCTAACATTTGTCTCGCAATATTCCGTCCACGGCAGTCTTGTGGGTCAGTTCAGCAGAACACCTCTCAGATTAAGCTGGGTGAAGAAACCCACCATGAACAGTGCCAAGTGTGCCATTCTTGAACATGTCTAATTTGGATGGCATTGGGATACTTTTACAAGTAGAACAACTACAAGTAAAGCTCGACATTCAGAAATTCCTGGGCGCCTGCCACCCCTGGCTTCCCATCGGCTGAGGTGTCTAGTTCAAACTCCTCATGGCCTAGTGCAGGCTCTGTGTTCAAAGCTGACTCCAGTGAGGAATTCAATCTGCGTTCCATCAGAGAGACCAGTGCATTCTGTCTCTCGGAAACAAGCTGAAACCTGGGGCTTTTGCCACCTTTATCTCACAATCCTTGTTTTGTGTAGACATACCTGCTCAGATGTTACTGGCTCCACCCGATTTACGAGTCCCACGGGAACTGCACGGGTGTGGTGTGACATCTCTAGAAGAAATACTGTGTGGAATGAGGACTAACCTGGGTAATCGAATGAGGTATTTCTGATTTTCTTGATGTTTCCTGGTTTCTAAGCAGGCCCTCCCTAATCAGAAGTCACTAGTCAAACACCCACCTCCCCCCAGAGTTACAGCTGCCCCTGGAAGGGAGGAGACATCCAGATTGTTGATGGATATCTTGTGATATTTCTGTTGAGCTATATACATGAGAAATAAACCCCTCAGGGTCTCTGCGTTTCTTAGAGACAGACCCCTTAGCATGGGCGTAGCGAACACCCCTGCTTTCGCAGCTATAGCGGGGGTGGAGTTTTTTATGGGCCTCTTATCTGCAACTTGGCAGATGAGGGACCATAGTTAACTAAAAGCAAGAAAGAAATGTGAGTTTCTAGAAAAGGGAGAGAAAGATGAACGAGTGGATGCATTAGAGGGTCAGAAGATGAGTGGGTAAAAGTATGGGTGGCTAAAAGGCTGGATGAGCGGGTAAAAGGATGGATGAGTGGGTAAAGGGAGGGATGGCCTGGTGAAAGGATGGGTGTGTGAATGGATGGATGGATGAATGGGTGTGTGAAAGGATTGATGTGTGAAAGGATGAATGGATAAGTGGGTGAAAAGATGGGTGGCTGAGTAGGTGGAAAACTGTGTGGTTGAGTGAGAGGATGGGTGGCTGTGTGGGTGGATGAGTTAGTGAAAGTATGTGTAGATCAGCGGATGAAAGGATGGCAGAGTAAATGGAAATCTGAGATGGATGGCAGTCTAAATGGAAACCTGAGAGGATGGATGATGTGTGGGTGAAAGGAAGGCATAGTAAATAGAAATACGAGAGGATGGATAGATGCAAAGTAAATAGAAGTCTGAGAGGATGCACGGATGATGGATGGATGAATGACTGGTCAAAAGGAACAATTGATGGTTGAAAGGCTTTATTGATGGATGTGTAAGTCAAATGATGGCTGTATGGGTGGATGGCTGGATGCTGGATGGATGTATGGATGATGGATATGTGAAAGGATAGATAGATGGATGGAATATTCAAATGATGGATTGACTGGTGAAAGATTGAATGATGGATGAAAGGATGAATGGATGACAGAATAGTGGGTATCAGCAGGTAGATGAAGGGGGAAATAATGATGGATAGATGCTTGGATGGAAGTGACAAGGGAGCTCTTCTATGGAGGTTCAGACTCACTTGCATTGCATGATTGGTGCCATCACGGACTGGTTCAAAGTGGGGGGTATTTTAATTTTCTGGGTAGTGCCCCGGGGTAATGGCAAAGATGCTCACAGCACAGAGTTGTCATCACACAGCGTTACCTTTTTGTTAGGGGGAAGCATATGTTTTTATGTATTCAATGCTTCATGGCGAATACTAGAGTTGGGAGCAGCAAAGCATATTACACAGGGGTGTAACACAAGCCCCTGAAGCCCCTGTGGCGCAGGGGGGCCCCCAACCTTTTCGGGGTCCCCCAACCCTTCAGGGTTCCCCATTCAGCTCAAGGACAATGATTATCCGAAAACGAGACAATAAGGTGTTACAGAGAACGCCATCCATGCAGGAAGGCAGTGGGTAAGGTGACACATGACGATAAGAAGAGTGCGGAGAAGAGGAACTGGAATTAGTGAGAGAAAATATTTAGAGAAGAAAGGACCCCAATTTTTCCTTGAATTGTAGGAAGCCCTCAGGGTCGAGCAAATAGCGAAGCTGTTCATCCGACGCACAAAGGTAACTGTGGGCATGCTCAGTGTCAAACTGACACTTAATTGGGCCGTGTAAGTAGGGTTTAACTGCAGCCACCTCTGCAGGAAGCCGCGCTGCGTAGCTGCGCGCGCTCTAAGTGACGTGAGTGTTGTGCAGGATAATGGTTCCCCAACTGTTCCGAGCGGGCCTGTATAATGCCACGGCGGGTATCCGCTGACAGTATGGAGCATGAGTCAGAATGGGGGGCGCTTCTGGCTCCTGTCAGAACCCCGAAGTGGCTTTTACCGCCTGCAGCACGGGCTCCTTTGTGGGGAACGCAGGGCTTTAACAGCCACGGGCTGACGGCGTCTGCTGAGGGAAGCGCCATTGGCCCCCGCTGCCGCTCACCTCTGGGTGCTTTCGGGCTGTCACGGCTGGTGGTTTCGAAGTTCATTGTCGTTGAAAAAAGATTGGTTGAGACTGAGCTTTTCTTCGTTTATTATCACCTCTGCCTCTCAGAGAGAAGCCCATTCACTTTCTCATTGGTATTGTGGAACCTGATGGATCCGCGCTTCCAGACTTGACATAAGTTTACACAGGCTCCACCCCCCCCCTCCCACCGCCACACACCTCCACTTCCCAGGATGATTCACTGCTACATATCAGGGGCCACAATCCAGCACAATGCCAACAGACCACCTTGACTCAAATCAATAAGTATCCCAGAACGTAATCGGCACCTGGTCTACAAAAGAACTACAGGGCCATACAAATATAGAAATATTATATGTAAAAATGCAATTGAAGTGACAACACGTACAGAGAAGGTTTGTGCCGAATTGGAGTCTCATGGGAGGTGGGGGGCATTGCTTAATTTGAACCGGTAGTTTACGGTGCTCAGCACCAGCACTTAATTGTCAGCACTGGCACTTAAGAAAGTCTGCCAGATGGTGGTGCCTTTTTGTCTCATTTAGAGATCTGCACAACAACACTTGTTTATTAATTCAGTATACTTCCAAATTACTAATACTTGCTACCCAAGCGTTCTTACAACTTAAGAGGCCTGGAAAAGTCTAAAATGTCACACTCGTAGGTTTGCGATGATTAGTAGTTGTGTTGGTACTCTCATTGACAGCACTAGGAGGGGCAATGGGTGGTGCAAGCTGCAGTGGCCTCCTGACGAGGGTCCTGGCACTTATTTATTTAAAAATTAAGCACTGGTGGGGGGTCCTCTGATGCCCAAAGGGGCCTGTGTTGCACCGCTACATTAAGTAACTGGGTACTGCACAAGCAATATATCTGTTACTTACAAGTGATCTTTTCACCCAGGAGGAGGAAATGTTCATTGCCAAGAAGATTAGCAAGTATGTAAATTGATTAAAAAAAAAAAACATTCTTCTCTAAACACGGGTGCCAAAACACACAAACAAGCATGATTGTTACTTTGTGAGTTCCATGACAATACTCTGTGTGCCTTGGAGGGCTCAGCTAGGTCTTTAAATGGACAGTATTTTTGTTTTGAGGCTGGTTAAGAAAGCCTCTAGGCTACTGGAGTTAATAAATAACTGTTATTGCGCTAATGACGCTCTCCCACCTGGAGAAGGCCTGCTCTCCCAGACCATCTTTCTGACTGCTTGATGGCTTGCATGATCTTACCCAGAGGCCTCAGACTACTGCCCAGGGGAAGTGCCTCACGAGCACCTGGAACTCTAAGGAGATTGTTTGCGATAATTCCCCTTTTAGTGTATGCGGTCTCATATCATCTTGAAGCCCCCCTGGCTGAACAGAGCTGTCTTCCCAGGGCATGCGACACGAAACGTTCTATCACATACTTTCTGAATTACATGTTTTTCATGTGACGTAAGTCAAGGTGATTCTATTTATGTTCGACATTTAAAGCTGTTGCAATCATAGCCAACATTATGTCCAGGCCATGTGAAAATAACTATTGCATTTTGTCTTAGAAAATCTCCTGTAGGGCGATGAACCACCTCAAGAGTTTGGGAGACACGCCCCTCATCTGCATTAGCCATCTGAGGGGTCTGTGATCTATTTAAACCCAGAAGTGAGTCCCAAAAAAGTATGGTTTCACCTTCTTCGGTGCCCAGGTACCACTGCAAAGGCTTCCCTTTCTTTTGTACTCCACCTCTGTTCCTGGGGAAGGAGCCTCCTGCTGATGAAGGCCACAGGTTGGTCGAAGCCCTTCTCGTTCAGCTGTGAGAGAACAGCCCCAATGCAATGCTCTGATGCATCTGTCTGCATAATGAACTCTTTGGAGATGTCAGGTGCCCCCCCCCCCAGCACTGGTGCTGTGCTCATGTCCTCCCTCGAGGTGTCAAATGCTTCCTGGCTTTGATCGGAGTGCTCAGACCACTTCCTTTGAATCAACACACATTTCCATAGAATATTAAAAATTCTTGTATATGGGTTATTGAATTTATATAGCCAGCATCAACATTATGTAATCTCACACTCCTAGGGGTTTGATGCACTCCTAATAAATCAAGTTTTTCTATTAAATATAAGTAGCCAGGCCCATTTCTGGACTCCCTGTGCACAGGTTCTGTTATCAGCACTTAACAACGAGTGTTCAGCGCCTGGCTACCCTGGAGTCTAAGGCATGCAGTGTCCAAGGACAAAGAATGTCATAAAACACCTTCTGCAGGACCATTGTTGTAACAAAACACCCAACTGAAGGAAGAAGAACCTAATGAACACGCACAATCTTTTCTTTTGTGACATCTGCCACTTTGGAAACTTAAAAAGTAACTGAAAAGCTGCGCTTTACAGCGATGTGAAGTAAAGTCATAAAGTCAGGAGCTGTGGCTGCCTTCATTTTAACAGGCTACATTAAGGGATATTTAGGGAGCCCGGACTATTTTATGGAAGCAATGGTCAATAAAAGGCCAATCTTGGATTGTTCAGCATCGCCCACTGTGTCCTCCTAGGTATGGTGGCCATGTGTAACTTGGGCAAAGCCCTGGGGAAGTGATCTGTTGGATTTAAGGATGCCTGCACCAAATTAATCTTAGGCAAATCTGCTTCTGCACATATATTTCTCTTGCATTTTGGCTGTCAGAAAGGGTGTTTCTTATTGGTGACAAAGGCTTCGTAAGGAAGTGAAAAAATAAATGTACACAAAAGACCAAATTATTTGTCCATTTAACTTACCCTCAATTTGACGTTTTCTAAAATATTTTCTCTCTCCAGTATCTTGAACTCATTTTTATATAAATTGTAAGTTTAGATAAGGTGTACTTTTGTAAAGGTATCTTTTCACATTGCATTGCTTGAGATTGTGATAAGGTGTGGTTCATCCTTAGGCTCAAAGAAGACCTCCTGAGAGTCTATGGAATGCCTAAGACCCGCTGTTCACCACTTCTTGTGCCCTAGGCAGAGCACAATGTCTCGCTAAAAAGGGACACCAAAGGACTCTGTAGCTTATTTAGAATATGGCGGAGAGTCCGCTGGTCCTCCAGGTCAGCAGAGGGATGTCCTCCGCTCCTCTGGGAAAAGGCTGCCCACCTCATTTAGAGATCTCTTCAGCTGAAGGCAATAAAGCTTTGCAGATACTTTGCAGATACGGCATTCAGCAAAGTATTTTGTTTTTCAAAAACAAACTTCCAAGCTGGAAGTTTGTTATTAAAAAACAAGGCGAAATTACCCTGGAGTGTTGGGAATTTTCTGCCAGTCTACGTAGGTAATTTCTTTAGCTTCCTATTCAGGACCGCCAAACTTTGCCTGGTGCTCGCAAACAGGAAAAATATATAATTGAACGATGGCAATATGTTGACCAATAGCCCAGAGGCAGATGGGTCATCAGTTAGAATGGTTCCCAGTTGAGCCAACAGAATCTCTGCAGTTGGAAATCTAGTGGTTTTCCCAACTCTGAAGAAAGTGGGGGACTCGCAAGTTTGGAGGATGGTAGATACATTAGAATTTGTCAGACATCCCACATGATACATTAATATCGCGAGCACCCAATGATATCAAATTGGCTTTTGTTGGTTGTGAGTCTTTCACCGTATCTTTTTAGCTTCCTATGCATTCTGGTAAATGCAGTCCAGCATTTATGATAACAACTAAATGCAGCACCCCCAGATGACTTTAAGCCATGCATTAAATCAACATTGGCAAGGGACTGACAGGCAGTGGAAAGCTTCCGGTGAGCACTGGCGTAGGCGTAGGAGTCAGTCCTAATTATATCAAAAGTTGCTACCATAGCAAAATGCAGGCAGTGGTAGGTGTGTGATACCTCGGCACACACAGGAGTCAATACAACAACACTTTTTAAAAATTTTACGCAGCTAAGTTATGAGAATGACACAATGTCCTTCACTACTTATTTAAGGGAGCTCATGCATGTTATTTTAGGGGTCGTATTTGACGACAGAATTTCTTGGGTCATGCAACGTGCTCAGAAAAAGAATAACCTTGCTAGAGCTACAGGCGCTCTGTTGGGCTTTGCAAAGCACTTGGGGTGTAAACCACTCCCTGCTCTAATAAAAATCTATAGAGCTAAGTGTATTCCCATGGCCCTATATGGTAGTGAGGTCTGGGGTTATAAGGCCTCTCCTGACATCCAAGCAGTAGAAAATACTTTTTTCAGGAAATTGTTGTCTCTTCCCCCTTCTGCACCAACTTTTAATATACATGAGGATCTGGGGGTGGGATATCTTGCTGACCAAATATCTGTGGCACCGTTACTAGGCTGGTTGAGGGTTTGGGCGCAGCAGCCTCCAAATCTAAACCAACAAATTATTCAAGATTGCCTGTCCCTAGATGAAGCTATGTCTATCCCATGGATCTGTTATATTAAAAATAACTTGAAGTCGCTTGGCTGTCTTGAACTGTTTACCAGTCCTTGTGCGCTGAGTAAAGAGCAAATCAAGGCCCTTAAGACCCAATTTTTGACAAGAGCAATGTCGTCAAGGGAAGGAGATGAGTTGGGGAAACCGACAGTTAGGAGGTTTGTTATGTTGAGTTCAGGTGGCGAGATCCAGCCTTACTTAACCTACATTAACAAACCTTTCCATATGTTTTTGCTAATAAGGTTTAAGCATGGTATGCTCCCTTGGCTATTGGCCTACCCCAAAGGCTTCTTCAAAGAGGGAACTTTGGGGCCTTGTCCTTGTGACAACATCTCTGAACAAAACATGTTGCACATGATATTTTTTTGTAAATTTTACTCTTCTCAGCGTAAAAAATATATTCTTCCGATTTTCAAGAATCGTCAATTTGAGCAAGTAAGGCCTGCGTTGGCCTATTTACAAATGTTGGAGTCTCCTTTGATTTGTTTTGGGGTTGCGAGCTACATCGTGGGTGCTTTAAGATCTAGAAATAAGGCTCAGTTTATTTAGTTATTCCCCTCATTTCCCAAGGAGTATTGTGCTTAACAAACTGTTGAAGATGGAATTTTTAAGGAGAAATGATTTTTAGATTGTAATATTACTGAATTAATTGAAAGACATACTGTCATTGTATTTAGTGCCAAATTGTTTTGTATTTATTTTCTGCGTGTTAAAATTTCTTTTGTAATTGCATTTGCCTGTACATAGAATTACTGTTCTGTGCTTTGATGGTTTTAAAATTTTAACCGAATAAAGCAAACTTTGACTTTGACTTTGACTTTGGCATGTTATTTCAAACTGCTTATAATCATGCAGCATATAATTTCCCAAAGTAAGGTTGCCTTTTTATTGGCTGTAAAATCAAGCTGGGGCTGTTACTGGTCCGAGCTAAAGATGCAGACAATGAGGGCCACTGTTAGACTCTCACAATAGCGGCAAAATGCACAATAAGTCTTTGTGCCTGTTTTAGTACTTGAGTGCAAAAAGCACTATTTAGAGATCTGTATGTTCCCTTATCACTCCTTCTCAACCAGTGGTAACAGTAAGCAAAAATTAAAAAGTGCAGTAAAAGTGCATGCAAAATTGATGCAAACACCAGTTATTCTCCATTTCTGGTCCAATCAGTAAATTGACTGCAAGCACATGCAGACTACACAATGCAAACACTGTTAGTAATAGGGAGTTTTTGCACCCGTTGCTGTGGACTCTAGATGAGGAGATGAGTGACCACGGAGGGCAGCGCCCCTCTAAAGATGGGATTAACACAAAATAGCAGGAGGTTCGAAATCCATTAGCTTATTGTGAACCGCAATCCTGGCTCTGGTCTGCTTGCACATAAACGAGTTTTCTGAGCATAGACTTACATTAAATTAGACACAGAAGTAGGAAACAGCTGTGCAACTCTACTGTAAATTACCGCCTAGTACTGTCTATGTTTTGCACTTCATCGTGATGACTCGCGACGTGTAAAGAAAGAATCACAATTCTTGGTCGCTTGTATGATGTATAAAGTGTACATGGAGCAAAAACAACTAACAGAACCCCATACACTGCAGTGAAATGCTTACAATGTGACAAGTGTGTCAGAAATCTAGTTTGCACCCGTATGTGCTGCCACACATTGGGGTGGGTGGGGCAGGCCTCATCCGTGTCCCTGACCGACCCCTGACCTGCCGGAGAAGCACTGCTATCTCTTGTTGTTGTGCTGTGTTCCACTTTGGGTTGTCCTAACAGGATGGGGTTTGTTATCAGAGTGAAAAGAGCCTTGTTGGTGCTGTAGGGGAAGGAAAGACACTGCATCAAATTCCTGTAAACAAATGTCAACAATGACCATGCTCCTTTTATCCCTGCCACTTCCGGGTTCTAGCCGTTCACAGACAAGTGTCACGGTTTGTGCCTCTTCTGCAGCATGTTCACGTGCACACACACACACACAAACACACACATATCATATCATCAAGGCCTCCCTGACAGTCTGCATGGATACACACATAGCTGCCCATTCATATGTCACGAAACGCTCACCTTAATTTTCTTTATAGTACACACTAAGACACACCTACAAATCATGATTTTGTGCGAGGCTGATATAAAAGATATGCACTGTAGCTGTAGCATATCCTGCTGTTTTGTTTTCCTATGCATTCTGGTACACGTAGTCCAGTATTTATGATAATAATTGCAGCAGACTGAGATTACTTTAGGCCACGTTTTAAAATCCGGTTGGATTGACAAGTCTTGGCTAGCGGGAAGCTACCAGCCAGTAGGAATAGAATTATAAGATGTGCACAGCTAATAAATTACACCCCCATGTATGTAACCACATTGAATCAATTTCAACGTTTCACATGCTCACTGTGATGCACGTGATGTTTAAGTATTTTACAGAACTTACCCGCTCTGGCACGTGATTGCTCATGTGCTACGCAGAGTATGGAGGGATATAGACAGAGGGGCAGCCAGCTAGCACGGGTGGGCTTTGCACCCACTTCTGTTGTACAGGTGGAGAGTGCCAGTGGGTTCCAGGGAAAGGCTTGCATGAGCAGGGCCGTTTCTAGGTGTTTTGCCGCCTTAGGCGAGAATTCAAAAATGCCGCCCCCTCCCTTGCTCTCATTAGTGGCACCTTACTCTCCCCACTGCCCACTGTCCAAACCTGCCCAAATTCTGCTGTTGTGTAAGAGCATCGACACCTTAGCTGGGTAGAGTTGTGCTATAAATGTGAAATAAATGCCATTTCAGGCACAGCTGCCTCCCCCAGGCCTCAGATCAGGTTTTACCCACTTCATGTGCTCCTTGCTGGCACCTTTTATAATTCAAAGTCCCAGTTTTAGTATTCTTGACGATTTCAATTCTCACCTGGATTGCTGACGAACCCAAACTACAAGACGTGTCTTGTAATCCCAGCTTCGCCACTTGAGCACATTGTGTGAACCGGGGCACATTAAATGCTGGTCACATCACTTATTCAAAAGCTCACACTACCGACTATCACCATAGTACAAATGACAAGGCGAGATGCAGAGGGAAACTTTAAATAAGCAGTTCTGCAGCAAACCCAATAAAGATACACATTTCCGGATAAATCTAGACGCGCCTCAACCTTCCGTGCAGATGCACCGGTGAGTGTACAAAACAGGAATCCACACGAAATGCAATGTTTGCCTAGGTGAGCAGAAAGATTATCGTGGAACGTTCAAAAGTTTCACTTCATTTTAGCTGGCAGATTATTTATCCTAATTTTTTTAAATCACAGCAGCGTATTCTATAAGGAGTTGCTTTAAACTCATTCATTGTCTTCACTTGGGATTCTGTAAAAGGTGCCTTCCCCCCCCCCCCCAAATATAATACCTGGCGTCTCGTTTTAAGGGGCACAATTTGGGCTTTAGAAATAAACTTGTCTTGCTTTGCATTTTCCACAGAATAAAAACACCTCTAGTACCAGCTCCCTAATACAGAGTTTGCTGATCAACAGGATCTATACACAGGGCACACCAGGGGCGCAAGACAAAATTATTTTTATGGGGGGGCCTTCTGCAGAATATAGCGAGAGGCCCGAGTCCATCTGTCACAGGTATTCACTGGCCTTGTGGTAAATGGGGGTGCCCCTAGAAGGTTGCCCCACCCCCTGCGCCGCAGAAGGCTGCGTTACTTCCCGGCCGCAGCACACAATCCCTGGTGCCGAAGTCACCCACAGGAACTCAAAACTCCGACACAATAAACGTGCTCACCGGGCGCCTGAGTCACAAATGTTAAAAGAATGAATAGTAAGGGGGGGAGAGATGTGAAAGGTACAGAGGGACAGGAAAAGGAGATAGGAAAGGAAGAGGGTGTGAGGACCCACAGGCCCTAGGACAGGATGTACTGGAGAAACTAACATTCAAAACTCTTGAACGGTCGAGTTCTGGGGGCTTCTTGAACTGCTGGGGCCCAGAAGAGAGAGGACAGCACGGCGTGCTTACTGTTGGGGCATGGGGAGAACTCATGTTTTTTGCCACCCTCCGCCTTTTGCCGCCCTAGGCGGCCGCCTAGAGCTGCCTAATGGTAGAAACGGCCCTGTGCATGAGTGTATGTATACAAGTGAGGCTCAAATGTACTGGGACCGGCAGGGCAACGAACTCACTATTCTGGACTGAGAAAAACGATCTATGTGATGCATGAATGGCTATGACACAATCTAAAGGGCGTGTTATACTGACGCCAGTTTTGTATGTGCGTCCATCATATCCGATAGGATGGTTAGCCAGCACCATCGCCAGGAAGGTCAGAACTGCTATGTTTAGGTAAATGTTTATAATGTGGTGGAAAGGATTTGGTAGCCAAGTTTCAGAGTGGAGAGGCCAGCTGCGGCAGTTCACTCTCCTACAACAAGGAGCAGGTCATAGTAACTGCAAAGTCTTGAAAAAAAAACATTGTTGCACAACAGTGAAATGTGATGTCTGCATGGTTCAAAGCACACAGTGCAATCGTTAATATGCAAAGATATATGTTCATGCACAGTGCATCAATTACCACAGTTCATTAGCATAAGGTCGAATGTGGACTCTCTCTTTAATCAGAGGGGTATTTGAAATACTTCAGAGACACTGGACTGATCATCGATCTTTCTAAAATGAAAGTTGGGTACAACGAGGCAATCAATTGCCATTTGTCTAGTACATACATTAAGAGCATCTAACGTTAAGAAGGCTGGCCTGATTCACAAGGATTTGCCCGAATCCGTGATTCAAAAAGTGTAATCACATTGTTTCAGAGAGGGGACACATGTATTGGATAGGGTTGCACAGCAGCACCGCTAATCAATATAGAGGAGGTGTGCAGGCCTCGGCTCCTGCATATTCAAAAGCCTGCACTACCCCAGGCAGTGCAGGGATGCGTGACAGCTTTTAACGATGCAAATCTCAACATGTAATCGTAAGGTCTGTAACGAACCATATTAAAAGATTTCAGAGTCTCTAAGTATTGATTTGTCCCACTTTCTGAAGTTCGACACTTTAATATATTGTTTCTATCCATATGCCAGAGGTGTGGAGCCCATATTGAGGCTGACAGCAGCACGATCTATGGGTGGGCGTGGCTGCGCAATCCCTTGCACCATATTGGCAGTGGTAGCATTGGGACTGTGTGAGCGCGCAATGACATCACATCCTTCTGTGAGAAAAGGTTTACATTGACTTAGAGTGAGACCATCCCTAGAACTCTGCTAACTCTTCTGCAAATACGCTTAAGAGAAATTGACTTATTTGAGCGCACACATCTCTGTATGAAATTGAATGTGTTTAGGAGTATTTACAAGATTTGCACAGTTCCACAATTGGACGTATGGTTGTGCTTCTGTGTAATGTAATCTGCACAGCTGTTTGACATCGAACTTTCTGCTAAACCACCAGGCAGAAGTATAAATGAGATGACGCTGCGGCCTCCAAATGGACAGACATCTGTGTGATACCTGAAATCCTTTGAAACCAAGCGCATCAGATCTAGTCGGGTACATATCCAGATCTGGGGAAGAAACTGTCCATTGGAGCACCAAGGAGTGGAGGGCCACTCAAGAAAGAGAGTCTGGACTTTTCCTCACCACAGTGGATTTAGGACATAAGGAAATAGAACCGCTAGCTCTTCTTTGCCACCGGCAACACTTCTAGTTGTGAAACAAAAGCAATTGTGTTTGTTTGGGCTGAAAAGCAGTATGAAGGGTGTATGCATTCTTTGAAAACGCACAAGCACTCTCTGCAGGTCCACCACACAAAGACAAAGCTTGGTTATGATGCAATGATTTATATTTGGACAAGCGTGAACAAGGGATGATACCTGAAGGGGTCAATGTTGAAGGGCTTCAGAGAGAGACTGGGATAATTTACTATCATGCATGTCTTCCTGACACTGTGCGTTGACCTGAAAACAGGGCGCTGTAGGAGATGCTTTCTGGAATTGTATGAAGTCTTGTGATCTACGGAAGTTCCTCCTCCTAACAGCAGTTTAAACAGCTAGGGGTAAAGGGAGAGAACCATGGCCCTCTGTCAGAGACAAAACACATGGATATATTATAGGATGCTCAGTCACTTGAGGTCACTTGGGGAGGCTTTAAAGCATCCTGCTTTTAGGAAGAGCAGAGCTGGGACCTATTCACTTGTCTTCTGCATGAAAGGATTATTACTGCTGGGAGCTCATCACTACAAAGCCGCAGCCCCATTCCTACTTTTTATGGCCAGCCCTTTGCACGAAGTAATATGTGAGCGCTGTTTCCATCAATCACTCTTAAAATTCCAATCTAGCAAAGGCAAGGATCATTTACTAAATATGAAACTGTTGGAGGAACTGGTCAAATGTAGTTTCATGCATCAGAGACTTGTGGAACCGAACATTTTACAGATATTTATGTTATTGTGGTCACTGCATAAGCCACCATCTGTTTGAACACAAATACATCAATAGTGATTTAGATTATCATTCCAATATGTGGTGTTAATGTATGGGGTTTAAAGAAAAAAGGCTAAGAATAGAGTCTCTCTCTGAATGAGGATTACTATTGTCTTCAAAAGCAAATAACACAAGATGCCAGCCGCAACATGTGTGACAGAGTTTAGAACACTATGCTGCCTCAATTGGCTGCATTTGTAATTGGCTGCAACACTGGCCCAAGTGCACATAATTGCTGCCAAAATAAGCACTCCAGAAACATAATGTCTGCTTGCCATATGTGTAACAGCACACCCAGCTCTGAACCCCCACTATCACCATGTCAGCTCAGAACACGAGACACTTATTCTGTTAGGAAATCCACAGACACGATCTCTCCTTCTTTGTGCGAATGTAGACTGGAAAATACAGCTTTGTGATCTGTACATTTGGAACCCAGATTGCAGTCTGCGTGCAGGTTACTGTTCTTGTATGACTGGTGCTTACTTTTGTTTCGGGAAGACGATTCTCCTTGTAGACCTTCAAGTCTAATCATTGGTAGTTCTTCCACTTTACAAAACCCTCCTGGTCTAACTAATTCTCCAAAGAACATAAAGTCTATTTGTAAAGTGCACGTTCACCTGTGGGCATCTTGGCACTGAATAATAGATGTCTATTGTTACCCAACTCAACAGTACTCATTTTATAGACCTCAGAAGAATGAAAGGCAGAGTGGACCCCAGGATTAGAAAATGTGACCATGAGGTCAAATGCAAGCCCCTACAGGAGGGGCATTAGTCCACTAAGCCACCAGACCTGGCACACTTTGCAGTTTCACATTCACAAACAGAGTGGCATTGGTACCAGTTGTATGGCAGGACTCCTGACACAATGGCATAAGTCTAATGCAGGGTAGTTTAGGAGTATTATCGGTGAGTCATGTTTGGGCCACCCCAGTCCCAACAGCACAGGAAGGGGAGAGAGGAGTGACCTGGCTTCAGGATTGGTGGAAGAAGTGAGTTTTGAACCTGCTGGTTCAGCTGGGAAACAATTATCTTGTGGATGTTTGTTTGGAAAGTGTATGAAAGTACAAACCCATTGAGTTCCAGGTGATGTCTTTTCCCAGGAATATTTTCATGAATGCTGGAGAACTAAATTATAAGATTGTTTGGTAAATTGTAGGTCAGTATAGCATCATCCGTGGTGAGGTAGCCTTGATTTGTGGACAGCCCTGTCAGAGACACAACCAAGTAGAATCATTTGTAGTTTAGCACTTCAACAAGAAATCTCAAGGGCGGAGCAGGTGTGAGGAGAGGGATGGTGATTGCAAAGCAGTGAATTTGGTGACCATTTGCAAACTAATGGACTATTTTGAGAGCCCAAAGGATAGGACAATAAGATCGAATAGAGATCGTGTACGATGCAATAACTGTGACTTGATGGAAACTGTTTAGAACGTAAATGGCTGTCTCTGTTTAGTGGAATTTATAATGGTCGTTGTTTATTTGTTGAGGAGAAGAGGGTGGATGGGAGGTGCTGTTGCTTGATCTTTCATGTTGCATATTGTTAAGACAGGGGCTTAAAGACCCTTAAACCACAGATCATAAGAGTAAAGGGTCACTGAAATGGCTCCAACCTACACAAGTGTTCGCTCTTGATATAGAACCAATTCTGATTCAACCATGCACAGATGTTCAGGAGCCTGTGGAGCAGAGCAGCCCTGGTAGGCAGAGTGAGTGGAGAAATCTGAACAGTTGTAAACACTCAAAGTTAATTAAATCACCCTCGGTCTGAAAACCTCCTCCACGCTACCCCACATTTGTCACTGGTCGTCATGGCTTCTGATGCAGACATTGGAGGGTTCAGGGAATGTGCTAGTGAAAGCCCGTAATCCTCAAAACAAACAGTTAATCAATACCAAGCCAGGGTTAACTTTCTTCCTTATGAGATGATGCATGGACTGGTGATTGGTCCCTAACTAAACTATCTATATTCTGCTTTGGGTGTGTTATGTTCTAGTCAAACGCCTTGCCCATAGATTTCCAAAGGGACAAGTGAGTCTGAAGAAACCAGTGGGATATGAGAAATGAAGCAATGGGGGTATGCATTAAAGAGGCTATTAATAAAGAGGAGGCAGCACTTACATTGATACAATGAAATAGAAGACATCACACAACATACCTAGGAATACAAAGGAGAGTATTACAGCTGGAAAGCTTCAGCCTACTTGCACAGCCAAGAGCTGTCCGTGTTTCTTTCACCTGGCATGTCCCTGCCCAGAAAATGAATGGCCCTGGCCTGAATCCCACATTTGTGCAAAATGTAGCAATGTATCAAATGACATCTATGGAGCCCAAACCTGGCTGGAAGCAGTGAATGGAAAGCTGAAAGGGGATTAAGCAATGAATTATAATTCACATTTGTTTATGAGGCGGAATATTTGGCAGGTGCGTTATTCTTATCAAGGAGAAGGCCGGGAGACCTGTCTACTAGGGTCGCTCTCACTTGCCAAACCCCCTTTTCACTATCTAACCCTGCACCGCACAAATTCTGATGTGCCCGCGGCTTTTCCACAGTACATAGTTCTATCTGTGGGCATAAATATCCACAGGTCCTGATTCTGTGAACCAAGGCCTCGTCACTGATACATGAAGATTACTTGTTTGTGCCCCAATGCTTTCATTGGGGGTGCAAAAAGTCTGTGCAACGGTCCCATGTTGCCTACACTTCACAAGTTTGCCCAGTTAGTTGGCGATCACAGATAGCCATTATAATTTCCTACATATCCCATCGACATCAATAATGCACTTTCTGAATTATTAATTAGGTGCATGGTTGGAGAAGGTATTTCAAGGATAGGTTTTGGGCTGTATTGAACTTTTGGAAACCTGTCTTACTTGACAATTTGGAATTTCTTAGCAATTAAGGAGTATGTTTGCTGCCATCAAGTACAGCTGCTCAGCAGACACCAATGTAAGTAAAAAGTCAATCCACTGCCCCCTTTATATGCCACTGTATCATTGTGCAATCGAGCCTGGAGTTCTGGGGTTTTGCCTTGAGATCATTACCCTGAAATGTTGTAAGACATCCCCAACAAGGGAGTCTTGTTAGCAATTAGTCCAGGTGCAGTACAGCACAGAATTTAAGAACAGGATTGAACTAGAGCCTTCTACCCAATGAGGAACGAATATTCTCATTAACATTTATATATATGTATAATATATGATGTCATAGGTTCAAAGCTACGTGGAGGCGAGCAGCTGGCATTGAGGAGGGTTTAAGATGATTTGAGATTGTTTACATTAGGGGAACTGTATGAACAGAGGGTGTAAGAGGCACTGTATCTTCCTGCTGTAAGGGAGACAGATTTTCTAGACAAACATAGTAATCAAGAGCAACGCACTAAATTGTTATCACACCTTCTTTGATTATAGCTTGAAAGGAAGGGGCGGGTCAACAAACTCTACCCTGAAGCAGGGCAGTGGTGGCATGAGGGTAGGTAGGTGCTCCTCTCATGCCCACTGAATGGCACGGCCCGCCCCGCTCCCGCCTGGGCACCTGCAGCGGTCTGGCTCCACTGCAGTCATTTGGCTTCAAGGCACACACGCTCTGCCTTTCATCCCCCATCTGCGTGAGAGGTGTCTAAAGATTATCGCACTGGAATCACAGAGCCCGGATTCTAGGGAGCCTTCTTTACATTGCTTTGTAAAAGTCTGCTTTCATTAACCCTTTCAACCCCTCTCTTAGCTTTTGTTTGTATTGGACATGTGTGCCTTTGACACATATGTACCTTGGACATGCAGATGCTTCCGCATGCCTCTTTGAAAGCAGCTTGCCCATTTGGGCACCTAATTTTTTGCGCTTGTGTTCTTTCCAAAGCTGCAAATAATGGCTCGGCTTTGACTGAAAACATGCATTAAAGGCTAGAAATATCTATAAAGTGTCACCTTGCCATACCAGCCTATATCAAGGAAGGTTCAAAGAACCAGAGCTTTTTATTACCCATACACATGTATGTTATTGATAATCTGGGGTATTTAAACCTTGCTTTGTCAATATAAGACGAACAGGCTTACCTGAACCAAGACAACATGCAAATAAAGGTGGGAAGTGAACTTTCCATAGACATCACAAACTCCCAACCCCTTCATACATCACATATATCGCTGAACGTATGGCCGTGTTGGCATCTCATAGGATTCAGTTAGCAAGCCCACTGTGTACTTTCTCTGTTCAATTTGATAGGCTTGTAAAGATGTTAGACAATCCTGGACAGGTGAGTTTTGATATGAAATGCATCTTTCGGACTTCAAGTCTTGTATCGAGTGATAATGTCTGAGTGCAGCCAGTGGCTTCCCAGTGGTACATCTTACAAATATCCACCCCCTGAGACCTGCACGTCTTCTACCATTCTCTATTCCAGTAACTGCAGAAGCCCAAAGTGTTTCATAGAAGTTCTACGCTGGAACTACTGAATGTCAGGGTTGCCAAATACCAGGGCTGCTTAGTTTTCATTCCACCTCAAGCATCTTTCTTCCACCACCGTACATCTCACATTTGCAAATTCTTTTTCAGAACTGATACCGCCCTTTATCACTCTTTTTCATTTCTGCCTCTTTTGTCTTCTTTCTCCATTTGCTGCTGCTCTCTTATGCTCTGAGTCAAAGTCTGATAATAAAAAACATAAGTCCCAGTCCAGATGTGCAACATGTAAAACCACCTGCACCAATCAAGCACTGCTCTCAACCATAGGTAATTCTTACGTCAGCATGGCAGATGTGAAAATAGCAAACACACATGGAGATGGGTCATTTTTAAGCAAAGTGTATTCGTCATATAATTGGGATGTGCAGGGAATGTTTGCTTAGTCTACGCTTTTAGATTTGTGTGGAAACATTCCTTAAAATTGTTGTGTGACATGGTATCAACAAAATCCTGTATTGCTGCATGGTTGGGTACTGTTCCAACGGAGTGGGTGGGAGATGGGATGTGGAGTGATGACCAAGTGGACAACTTGAGGAATGTCCATAGGGATGTGTGTTTGCAGGCTGTTGTGAACTGTGGGTGCTGTGATGTGCACTCCTATGTTCTAGGATTTGGTGTGCTCCCAGTGTAAATGATTTACAGCGGGCTGTTTTGTTTCAGGGTTATCGCTGTTTCACGTGAGGACCTGACTGGATGAGTTAAGAGGTATCTTGTAAGTATTTGTGAATATGCTTTTGAAGATTAGCCCTATAGTCTTGCATGATGTGCTTTCCTCGATGGATTCAGTGGCAGCTTTTAGAGCTACGGGCTGAGAGTGAACACACTGACAGGGCTGTAGGCATTCCAGACACATGGAGGTGTTCGGGCCTCTGACTACACCAGGGTTTGGTGGTTTCTCTGAACACTGGCTGGAGGACCGAGAGCTTATGACTGCGGACTCAGTTCCAACTGCAGTGGTACAATAGGAATGAAACTGATTGTAGGACAAATAAATCCCACATACGGATTGTTGAAAGGAACCCTTGCTCTTTATAGGAGTCTTTGTTTAATGCATTAGTGAAGCTGTCTTTCCATACTGCACGAATCCTGCATGTCTTTGTATGTTGTGCCTGCGGACTGCTCTATGTTGCATGCGCATCAGGGACACATGGAAACATGGGGCTTATGCAGTTGGATAAGTGGAGGTCATCTTATGTGTCACAAAGACAAGAGAGACAGAACCGACTGTGCCCCGCTTACCCAAGACCTGGGTGTGTAGCACATGACACGCTGCCTCCTTCAGGCAGCTGCCTGTTGTGTACAGCCCTGTGGCAGGTCGGGTACCCCTGGCTGGAGCCCGTGAGCTCGAATGTGCCTGCAGGTCTGCCCTGCTGCTGCCTGCACCCTGCCTCTCCGTGGGCAGGTGGGCGAAGCTTCCACCGTGCTAGAAACTGGAGAGCCCCGTACGTTCCTGCGAGGCATCTTTATAAGAGCCTGTGTGGCCTTGAAAGCTAATGTACCGCTGTATAATTTATGTTGGCCAGTAAAAGGCATTGCACGCACAGCACACTGAATTCCTTCTGAGGAGCACGCAGATATATAAACCAGGGGCATTGCAGTGTGCTGCTCTCGAATGGGGACTGCCACACAAGCTTCTGTCACGCTGACACTTTACTAGTTATACAAAATGCAGCTCGTGGCACCGCATGGCACACACCTGACAAGCATTCACACTCCCTGTCAGGACGGCATGGCAAAGCCCACCTGCACAACATGCATATTACTGAGATAGAGATGCCCACTAAATGCTGGGCTGTCTGTCTGTCTGTCCGTCCGTCCGTCCATCTATGCGACCTCTACTCACGCTTCGCTCTCCTCCTTCTCTCTCATTGTGTGCATATCATGTAAGGCCACTTCGCTCTCTCTCACCTCTACCCTTTTCTACAGCTTCTCCTTGTCTCTACGCCCTGTCCCTTCGCCCTCCCTGTCTCTTCAGCTCCCTTGAAACACGGCCTTCCGCTGCCCTCGACCTTCGAGGAGGCAGGCTGGCACGAGAGTGGCATGCCGAATGCCAGACAGAAAATAAAGCGGCTCGAGCACGCCCTGCCCCTTCCATTGGCAGACGGCTCTTGGAAACAGGTTCGGGCGGAGAGGGACCTGGCAACAGAGCTGAGACGGAGCCCATTCGCGGGCGAGGTGGCGAGCCTTGCAGGATGTCAGGATGGTCGGTGCCTATTTAGCACAAGAGCTCTTCCTCCCCAGGGGCCGCCTTAGGCGGATCTCCTCAGACCGCAGCCAACAGGGGGATGAGCCTGTGGAATAATGCCGTCACCGCCAGGTGACTCCGGGTGGATACCTCTGTGGCGCGCCCCTCCCCCGAAAGTACGCACGTTAATAACACAAACCCTTCACTCCACATCTATTTGAGTGAATTCGGGGTGTATGTTTTATTAAACACGACTGTCTGTTCTGTGCCGATCACAGGCAGGCGCCCCGCACCCTGCGAGACCCCAGCTCTCCAGGTGTGCCCGGGAGGGGTGGGAGGCCACCATCTTTCAGATGCAGGTAGCGTCCAAAGGTGGATGTGCCACAGCCCAGCCCCTCTGTGTTGGGCACACGGCCTTTGATGCACAGCAGCGGGCTGGGGTCGGAGATGAGTCTTCATGCAACAAGTGCGCACATGCCAGCGCCATGCAGACAGATGGAACACAAGCCAGAACCAGGGTGTGCTCAGCTTTGCACACACGCGGGGATGCCACAGAGCAGTCAGCTACCGAACGGCTCCTCGGCTGGTGACGACACCCCGTGCAGCCTGGGCAGACCTGCTCTCGGGGTTATTTTTAATATTCAGCGAAAAGCTAACCGAGGGCGACACATTAACACCTTCACCCATTCCCTGAGGCTCAGCATCATTTGACGCAAACCACTCCCACCAGGGCTCACTGGCGTGACTACACAGCGCGCACACTCCCTCAGCACTGAAAGCAGCTGGAAGGCAACCGTTTAAAAACTCCATTCTGCGCTCTTCCATTTCTGGGAACATGCAAAGCATGCAACCACTGCCCTTTCACTGAGAAACCCAGCCCCCGTCACAATCCCTCCAGGGAGGAGATGAGGTTGAGGTTTTTAACTATGTACTAAAAACCATGTGGCATGTACTCTAATCTCTTTTTCCCTACTCGACTGACTTGTGTGATCTTAGACAATTCATATTATTTACCACTGCCATATGTTTTTTTTTTATCTGAAAAAGAAATATTTTCTTCCAAACACAATAAAATATCGCCATTATAATACAATGCCGGAAATTCGCCTTTTCCCTTGATTGTTGGCTACTATATATTGGCACATACCGCCAAACAAACCAAGCTACACGAGAATACCAGTCAGAAGTGAAAACTGCTAACCTACGTTACATTTTTATATATAAAATACGATCATGCTCCTGCCCGACACATGTTCCTAACTTGTCATAATTGATAGAGCCATCTTTGATGTACCATCGTATTAAGTACTAAGTCTCGCTCGCCTATTAAGTAAAATTATTTACATTTAAAATAAAAACAAGCGCAAAGTTGCAAACTTAAAAAAACACACGTGCATTTTTTCAAACTCCGACACAAAACGTAATGTCAAAGTGCACAAACTAGACTGGCCATTCAACTCTGGCTGTTAATCATTAGCCCTGGGAATAATAACCCCAGGGCGAGCAATTAAAGTAAGCCCCCCTCTGCGGGGCCATCAGCCTCGCGGGACGCCACCCTGGCCGTCACGTTTACGCCAGGCTGTGCACCAATGACAGACTCACCTCCGCTGACCGACGTCAAGGTTAGGACGAGCAGCAGCAGCGCCAAGGTCCACACGCTGAGATTCATGTTTGGTGCCCCTGGGCTGGGAGGGAGCCTGGCAGCGGCAGAAGCGGCGCTCTGTGTGAGCAGAATCCACGCTGCAGCCTCTCAGAGTCTGGAGAAGGCGGGCTCCGGCGGTGGGGGCTCTGCTGTGCCAGGCTGAGCTGCGCTGAATGCTCTCACTCACTATGGGGGCTGCGTTTTGTATTGGAGCCGGCTGCTTTGGATGAGAGCCCAGTTGGTCATGTGGTCAGTGGAGCGGTGGCACCGGGGACCTCCCCCACCCCCTCTCTCCCTCGTAGCGCCCGCACCATGAATTGAACGGGCGAATGGGGGAGTTAGTGCAACGAAAGCATTTGGCTTTGACAAACACTCACATTACAATGCAGCTTGGATCCACGCCAGAGGGTTTCCAGCTACTTGGGTTCGTGCACAGGAAACTTATTTTGCGAGGGAAAAAGAAACCCCGACATTAACCAGTTTCTTGTCTTATTTCCTCAACATCTGTAGAAAAACATTTGAGAACAGCACAGGTTTTTCCTGATGTCTACTTTTGCCAGGTCATAGATAGAATTGTAAATTGTTGTTCATTTAGAGCTCTGGGTCTTTCCATTTAATATCACGTGTCTGAGAAGAATCCCATGCGCCCCGCTGCTCTCCGATGTACTGTAGGAAGACAGTGAGGAAGGCTTTCTTTGCCATCATACTCTCATCTTGTGGGGCTGTTTAACACTTCGGCCAGCGGGAGGTGCTGTCATGCAATGGGCTTTAAATTAAGTCCTCGCCGCTTACCTGTAGGCACAGTCCACACACTGTAATTATGTGAGTGATGAATCGCTTATGAAATACAAAAAATGCAGGTTTGTTACTCATGCTAGTTTTTTTTTTTTTTACAGAGTTTTATATAGCGCAAACTTGACCCGGTATCGTGTATCAGAGTGCTTTACATAGCACCAGTTGCGTTACATGAGGACACATTCATTTTTGTTAGGCACTGGGAGATTAAGTGATTTGCCTAGAATCACAGGATGTTCAGCGTCATTGCCGAGACTCGAACTCATCTCCCAGGTCGACCGCCCTAGCCGTTGGGCCAACTCCTCTCCCCTTGATCAATAAATGAAACTTTTTATAAGTTCAAAGAAAGTTTATTGGATATAAGTATAAGATACAACAGTAATACAATACAGTATATAGTAATAATAAAAATGAAAATATGTTGTATACTATAAAGAAAGAAGAAATAGGAAGGAGAGAAGGAGAGAAGGAAAGGAGGGGGGGAGGGAAAGCAAAAAGATATATATATCCTATAGTAATACAACTAAAAATATTGTTCAAAAATATAACATGTATATCATATTGATCTCACTACTACAAACTTAATTATATATTGAGAACAAGCACAGAATATAATAATATTTAATTAACCTTTATTCAAGGAGGTTTGGAAACTTCTTCTAAGGCTGGAATATGTGATGGTAATGATTGAGCAGACATATCTAGAAAATTGGTAACGGGTAGCCATAATAAGTCCCGTTTAATGGCCAGTGTAATCGGGTGAACATAAGCTCTATCTAATCTGTGGTTATAACAAACACCATACCACCAGGCCTGAAAAGAAACATTTGAAGCATTTTTCCACGATTTAGTGATCTGCTGAAAAGCAACAGCTATAAGTAAGTCAATGATGAGGGTATTAAGGGAGGTGGAAGAGGACCACATTTCTGCAACACTGTTAGATCTGGGGGTCTCTAGTTGGTAGAGGTAAGTACCTGAGACCAAATAGGGACCCTTGCTTCTAGTCAGGGTACAGGGACACACACTGTGGACAACCCCTGCTCACCCTCTAGGTAGCTTGGCACAAGCAGACAGGCTTATCCCCAAGGCAATGTGCTAGGTATTTGCACTCAATCCCCACAATAACCCCCCCCAGTACACCACAAAGGTAGACCACACAGGTATGTACATAAAAATATATCTTTATCTAGTGTAGCAGGAGAGAAAGATGATCACTTACAGGATAATTGCACATGAGCTTAATGGTTGCACTAGGTTACTAGGAAGTTTCTTCTACTTTAAAAACAGTCTCAAGTCTCTACTCGCTATCACAGGGGCATCACAGCAGGGCTGTGTGACCCAGTCAGCTCTTCTCACCGTTGCACTTTACACTGCAGCCTCAGCGTGGGCAGAATCTTCCAAAACAGCCCCGGCCGATCACGTCCGCTCTTCCGCCCGCTCTCGACAATCCAACGAGCAGCGGGGAGGCAGTGCGGCACTTCTCTTCCTTGGTTCACAGGCCGGGGGCACACTAAATACACTCGCTGCTCCCTCGACGAAGACGGGTCACGCAGATGACTCGGGCACCACTCTGCCGACTTCTCGGGATGTCCTGATGACGCAGGCCAATCCCAGCGCGGCTTCAGCGAGGGGGCTCGATCCTCTCAACCAATGAGAGGGCAGCGGCTTCCCGAGATGTTCCGATGACGCTGGCCAATCCCAGCGCGGCGTTAGTGAGGGGGCTCGATCCTCTCGACCAATGAGAGGACAGCGGGCTCGATCTTCGCCTCGGAAGCGCCGGCAAGGTACGGCAAGATTGCGGGGCGATGGGCGGCCCTCTGGCAGCGAAAAACCTTCACGGCAACAGGGGTTGGAGGGTGCTGGCCACGGCTAGGCCGCCCTCAGGATCCCCGTTGATGGTCTAAGGCAGAATTCACGAGAGGAGGCCACACAGTCCTCCGACCCTCGCAAAAGCAGTGTGTCGATGAGCACACCGATCGGGATTCTTAGCAGCTGCTGACAAATTCACGCTCCAGGCAGGTACAGCACGGTCTTGATAGCTTAGTTCAGTTTCTTGGGAACCTTTTAACCCTGGGTTCCAGGACAGGAGGCCAGCTCTTCTCAGGCCCTTGGAGATTCAGTCAAAGACACAGCACACAGCAAAGTCTTGGTAGATACAAGTAGGCAGGGGCACAGCACACAGCAAGCCCTTCTTCTCTCCTTCAGTTGAACAGCAGAACAGGTCAGCCCTTGGAGCACACAGCAAGGCAATCTTCCTTCCGTTCTTCCGCGGTGCTTCTTCTGGCAGAGCTTCCTCTTGATGGTAGAATCTAAAAATCTGTTGTCAGGGGTCCTGTACTTATACCCCTAAAAGTCTTTGAAGTCTTGGTGCAAGTGGGTCCTGAGCCCGGTCTGATCCAGTTCTGGGTGTTGCTGGAGCACTTTGTTTTCCTGGCTTCTACTTTCCTTTCAGAGTGAGGGGCAGAGTCGTCAGCCGCCCAGCAGGAGGTGGAGCCAGCAGTGTGGCAGGCAGGCACAGCCCTATTCACTCCCAGGTGCTATCTCCTCCCTCCACTCTACTTGCAAATGCAGTCATTCAGCAAAGGGCTGACTCATCCAACCTCCTGGGGGCTCCCCAGCCCCTGTCACTCTCAAACCAGACAGTCAATCCACAAGCATGCCCAGGCACACAGAAGGGTCAGACAAGAGAACAGCTACTCTCTAAAAAGTACTGTTCTCCAATCAGGATTTAAAAACAACCTCTCCTAAAAGATATGTTATTAAATGCTGAGCTCAGGGATATCAAACACGCATGTCTTATCTTGTTCCTATGAGAAGATAGCCTGATGGCCATTGGCACCAGCCCCCCCCATGTTAGCTTAAGGAGCAAGATAACCTTGCAGCAGTGAACACACAAAATGGCCGCTGTTCACTACCAGAGCATGGTACCTGCACTAGTACATGCTCTACCTTTTACATACACTGCACCCTGCCCAGCGGGGTACCTTGGGCCTTCCATAGGGATGACTGATGTGCACAAAAAGGGAAGGGTTAGGCCCGGCCAGTGTGGACACTGGCCAGGAGGACATGGCAGTCCAGGGACTGCAGGCAGGCCTGCGGTGGCAGGCCTGAGACACCATTTTAGGGCTACTCATGTGGGTGGCGCAATCAGCGCTGCAGGCCTACTAGTAGCATCTGTCATCACCAGCCCTGGCACACACAGTGCACTTTACTAGGGACTTCATGGTGATACAAATATGCCAATCAGGTATCTCCAATCAATATGATATTTTCCACAGGGAGCACTTACACTCTGGCACTGATTAGCAGTGGCAGAGTGTCCAAAGCATCTGAACCAGCAAAAACGAAATCCAGCATAGCATCAAAAATCCAGGTAGCAGAGGCAAAAGATAGGGGAAAAACGCACGCCAAGGATGTCAGGTCTAACACGTGTCCCCTCCAGCTGAAAGTGGGGAGAACTACCCACCCTCTTAGGAGTTCTCATCACTAAGGTGGAAAAACCTGGACAGACCATCAGCATTGGCGTGTTCTGTAGCGGGACGGTGTTCCACCGTGAAGTCCATTCCCTGTAGGGAGATGGACCACCTCAACAGTTTTGGATTCTCACCCCTCATCTGCATTAAACATCTGAGGGGCCTGTGGTCGGTCTGAAGACGGAAGTGAGTCCCAAACAGGTAGGGCCTCAGCTTCTTCAGGGCCCAGACCACAGCAAATGCTTCCCTTTCAATAGCACTCCACCTCTGTTCCCTGGGGAGTAGCCTCCTACTAATGAAAGCTACAGGTTGGTCCCCGCCCTCGTCGTCCATCTGTGAGAGTACTGCTCCCACACCTTGCTCTGAAGCGTCTGTTTGCACTATGAACTCACTGGAAAAGTCAGGTGCCTTAAGCACTGGTGCTGTGCACATGGCAGTTTTCAGGGCATCAAAAGCAGTTTGACAGGCCTCGGTCCAATTCACTTTCCTGGGCTGATTTCTAGAGGTTAGTTCTGTCAAGGGGGCAACAATGGTGCCATATCCCTTGATGAACCGTCTGTAATACCCAGTGAGTCCTAGAAAGGCTCTCACCTCTGTCTGGGTCTTGGGGGGTTCCCAAGCCAGAATGGTATCAATCTTCGCCTGTAGGGGCGCCACCTGGCCGCTCCCCACCTGGTGTCCCAAGTACACCACTGATCCCTGCCCTATCTGGCACTTGCTGGCCTTGATAGTGAGGCCTGCCTTCTGCAGAGCCTTCAACGCTTCACAGAGGTGTTGCAAGTGTTCCTCCCAAGTGGAGCTGAACACAGCAATGTCATCCAAGTATGCAGCGCTGAATTGCTCCAGCCCGGTCAGTACCCGGTTGACCAGTCTCTGGAAGGTGGCAGGGGCATTGTTCAATCCGAAGGGCATGACGTGAAACTGGAAATGCCCCTCTGGTGTTGAAAATGCCGACCTCTCCTTTGCCCCCCTCAGTTAAGGCAATCTGCCAGTACCCTGAGGTGAAATCAAAGGTGCTGAGATACCTGGCAGCTCCCAACCGATCCACCAGCTTGTCAGCTCTGGGGATGGGGTGCGCGTCAGTCTTGGTGACCGCATTGAGCCCACGGTAGTCCACGCAAAACCGAAGTTCTGGCGGGCCACCGGGTGTAGCAGCTTTCTTCGGAACTAGGACCACTGGGCTAGTCCAGGGACTGCTGGAGGGCTCAATTAACCCTAGCGCCAACATCTTGGAAACTTCTTCCTTGATGCTGGCCCTGACCTTGTCAGCTACTCTGTAAAACTTCTGTTTCACAGGTAGACTATCTCCAGTGTCCACATCATGGACGCACCAATTGGTGACACCTGGGGTCAGGGAAAACAGGGAGGCAAACTGACCCAACACCTGGCGACAGTCTCTCTGTTGTTCTGGGGTCAGGGTGGGCGAGAGGACCACACCCTCCACTGACCCGTCTTGCTCCTTGGCTGCCAGGAGGTCAGGGAGAGGATCACTATCCTCTTCCCCTCCATCATCTGTAGCCATGAGCATTGTCACTTCAGACCTCTCAAAGTGGGGCTTGAGGCGGTTCACGTGCAAGACTCTCAGGGGCTGCCTAGGAGTCTTCATGTTGATCAGGTAGGTCACCTCACTCTTGCGCTCTACCACATCATATGGCCCGGTCCACTTGTCACGGAGCGCACAAGGCTCCACCGGCGCCATCACCTACACTTTCTGCCCAGGATGAAATTCAACCAGAGTGGTATTCTGGTCGTACCATCTTTTCATCTCTTCCTGGTTGGCTTCTAGGTTCTCTTGAGCGAGCTTCCTGAAGCGCTGCGTCTGGTTGCGGATGGCCAGCACGTAGCTGAACACATCCTGGGGGGTTTTCCTACGGGATTTCTCCCACCCCTCCTTCACCAGTGTGAGAGGCCCTCTAACAGGGTGGCCATACAGCAGTTCAAAGGGACTGAACCCTAAGGACTTCTGAGGCACCTCCCTGTAGGCAAACAACAGGCATGGTAACAAGACGTCCCACTTCCGTCTCATGGGCTCCGCTAGGCCCATAATCATACCTTTCAGGGTGCGGTTGAACCTTTCAACCAACCCATTTCCTTGAGGGTGGTAAGGAGTGGTGAACTTATAAGTTACTCCACACTTGCACAGAGACTTCATGTACCTAGAGATGAAGTTGGTTACCCGGTCTGAGACCACCTCTCTGGGGAACCCCTTGCGGGAAAAGATCCCCATCAATGCACGGCCCACCACGGGTGCTGTGATTGTCCTGAGAGGGACTGCTTCCGGGTACCGGGTGGCGTGGTCCACCAAGACCAGGATGAACCTGTTGCCTAAGGCAGTCTTGGGGTCCAGGGGCCCCACGATGTCAATGCCCACCCGCTCGAAAGGGGTGCTCACCACAGGAAAAGGTTGGAGGGGTGCCACGCACTTCCCTCCGCTCTTGCCACTGGCTTGACAGGTTTGGCATGACTTACAAAAGGTAGCGACGTGCTTCTTCATCTGGGGCCAGTACAAGTGGGTGACAAGCCTGTGATAGGTCTTGTCTTGCCCCAGATGTCCTGCGAGAGGCACGTCATGAGCCAGACCCAGTAGGAAGTTCCTGAAGCGCTCGGGTACCACCAGCACACGGGCTGCACCGGGCTCAGCAAACTTAGGCTCACTATAAAGTAAGTCATCCTCCCAGTAGGTCAAATGTTCCTTGGACCCTAGGCCTGCTGCCTGGTCTGCAGCCTGCTGCCGCACACCAATGAGAGAAGGGCACTCCTTCTGAGCCTGGCAGAATTCCTCCCTGGAGGGACCACCCTCTTGCTGCCAATGGGTCAGCTCAGGCAATTCCCCCAGTTCGGCCACCTGTTCCCCTGTAGGTTCCTGGGCATCCTCATCAGGTTCTGCTTCCCCCTGGACCGTGGGAACGGTGGGGGCCGGTTTCCCGCGCCCTCTGCCCCTTCCTCTCTTGGCAGGTTCCTGGGCCATTGTTCCAGGCTCCAATTCTACTGATCCACCCTACTGGCTGTCATAGCACGTGTGGTTACACAGATCCACGCTGGCAGACCTAACATTTCCAAGTGAGTTCTGCGCTCTACGTCCTTCCATGGAGAACTCTCCAGGTCGTTACCCAACAGACAATCTACAGGCAAGGCATCACTGACACAGACTTCCAAGGCACCAGAGACTCCCCCCCATGTAAAGGGAACACGCGCCATCTTGCAGAGGCGCACCGAGGTGTCAGCTGCCACTACTGGGCGGAGTACATTGGGAATGACTTGCTCTTCAGACACCCACTGACACCTGACAGATGTCACACTGGCCCCGGTGTCCTTCAGAGCCTCTATCTCCCTCCCATTGATGGTCACCTTCTGCCCGTTTTTTTTAGTGTTAGCGGGTATCAAGGTATCCTGGACCATCTCTTGGTCTCCTAAAGAGACAAGGGTCATCATAGCTAATCCCTCCTCCCCACTGGAAATCAAATCCCCTCCCAAAGCTACACTAGCTAACCCTGGGACTGGAGCAGCAGCTGGTGCTGGGGGTTTCTTGGGGCATTTGGGGGCGATGTGCCCCACTTCCCTACAAGCATAACAAGTAGGGGGAGATCTGTTGTCCTGTCTGCCCTTATGGGGCCAAGACTTCTTAGGCTTGGGGGCTTGGGACTCCTTTTCCGTGGAACTGTTTTGGGGCCCTTTAGAGAACTCCTTACTGTTACCCTTGTCCTCCCCACCTTTCTGCTGGGGACCCTGTCCACCCTTGGCTGGGATACTTACCACCCCTTTGTTGACCCTGGTGTTAGTCCAGCGGTCTGGCTCTTTAGCAAGCTCACTGGGATCAGTTAACTTGCTGTCTAAAAGATGCTGGCGCAGCTCTGGAACACATAGACTACTCAAGTGCTCCCAACTAATCAAGTGACACAACCCCACATAATCAGTAACTTTGCTGCCCTTTATCCAACCTTCCAGTGCACGCGTGTACATACTCACACACTCCACCCAAGTACTTGAATCAAGTTTCTTGAAGTTCCTAAACTTCTGGCGGTACTGTTCTGGTGTAAGCCCTTACCTGAGGCATAAGGCCTCCTTCATAGTGGGGTAGGTTAAGGTACCTGCTGCTTCTAAGGGTGCTAAGACATCCCTCCCAGAGGCCTCAAAATGTTTCCACAAACCTGCCCCCCAACTCTTTTCAGGCACTTCATTCATCTTCAAGGCAAGCTCATAGGATCTAAACCATGCATAGATATCCTCACCCCTCTGATAATTCTGCACCAAATCTTTTGGTATGTATACTTTACCCGCCTGTACTGGTTGTGTGCTGCCACCATTAGGACTGGACTCCACCTGTTTAGCTTTAATGTCCAGCTCCCTCATGCTCAACTCATGAGCCAACTGGAGTTTTCTCTCTTCCAAAGCGAGAGCATTCCTCCTCTCTTCCGCTTTCTTCTCACTGTCAAGGCGCAATTTTCTTTCCTCTGCTTGAGCTTAAAAAGTTCAATCTCATGGGCCCTAATCCTCTGATTCTCCTCCAGCTCCTCTGGAAAGAGGCCCCTACTGGAAGGGGTGCTGCCAGCCCTAGACGCTGGCCTATTCACTGGCAAATCATGGGATCCAAATCCATGCTCCTATGCACCTTCCTCTCCAGTCAAATCCTCTGGCGCAACATGTTTGGCCTCCCACCAGGCCCTTAGAGCTTTCTGTAGCTCTTCTTTGTTAGCGCTGCCCTTCATTGGGCATCCAAGCTGCTTGCAGAATTGCTTCAGCTGCTCCTTTTTGTATGTGAGCAACTCCTTTACTTCAAATTGCAATTCCATCTCCTCGCCTACTCCATTCAGAGACATGATGCTTCCTAAGTCTTCCAAAAATTGGCTTCAAATTTTGTTCTGGTTCTAATCCGCACCGCTGACCACCAATGTTAGATCTGGGGGTCTCTAGTTGGCAGAGGTAAGTACCTGAGACCAAATAGGGACCCTTGCTTCTAGTCAGGGTACAGGGACACACACTGTGGACAACCCCTGCTCACCCTCTAGGTAGCTTGGCACGAGCAGACAGGCTTATCCCCAAGGCAATGTGCTAGGTATTTGCACTCAATCCCCACAATGACCCCCCCAGTACACCACAAAGGTAGACCACACAGGTATGTATATAAAAATATATCTATATCTAGTGTAGCAGGAGAGAAAGATGATCACTTACAGGATAATTGCACATGAGCTTAATGGTTGCACTAGGTTACTAGGAAGTTTCTTCTACTTTAAAAACAGTCTCAAGTCTCTACTCGCTATCACAGGGGCATCACAGCAGGGCTGTGTGACCCAGTCAGCTCTTCTCACCGTTGCGCTTTACACTGCAGCCTCAGCGTGGGCAGAATCTTCCAAAACAGCCCCGGCCGATCACATCCGCCCTTCCGCCCGCTCTCGACAATCCAACGAGTGGCGGGGAGGCAGTGCGGCACTTCTCTTCCTTGGTTCACAGGCTGGGGGCACGCTAAATACACTCGCTGCTCCCTCGACGAAGACGGGTCACGCAGATGACTCGGGCACCACTCTGCCGACTTCTTGGGATGTCCTGATGACGCTGGCCAATCCCAGCGTGGCGCGAGGGGACTCGATCCTCTCAACCAATGAGAGGGCAGCGGCTTCCTGGGATGTTCCGATGACGCTGGCCAATCCCAGCGCGGCGTTAGTGAGGGGGCTCGATCCCCTCGACCAATGAGAGGACAGCGGGCTCGATCTTCGCCTCGGATTTGCCGGCAAGGTACGGCAAGATTGCGGGGCGATGGGCGGCCCTCTGGCAGCGAAAAACCTTCACGGCAACAGGGGTTGGAGGGTGCTGGCCACGGCTAGGCCGCCCTCAGGATCCCCGTTGATGGTCTAAGGCAGAATTCATGTGGGGAGGCCACACAGTCCTCCGACCCTCGCAAAAGCCGTGTGTCGATGAGCACACCGATCGGGATTCTTAGCAGCTGCTGACAAATTCACGCTCCAGGCAGGTACAGCACGGTCTTGATAGCTTAGTTCAGTTTCTTGGGAACCTTTTAACCCTGGGTTCCAGGACAGGAGGCAGCTCTTCTCAGGCCCTTGGAGATTCAGTTAAAGACACAGCACACAGCAAAGTCTTGGTAGATACAAGTAGGCAGGGGCACAGCACACAGCAAGCCCTTCTTCTCTCCTTCAGTTGAACAGCAGAACAGGTCAGCCCTTGGAGCACACAGCAAGGCAATCTTCCTTCCGTTCTTCCGCGGTCCTTCTTCTGGCAGACGTTCCTCTTGATGGTAGAATCTAAAAATCTGTTGTCAGGGGTCCTGTACTTATACCCCTAAAAGTCTTTGAAGCCTTTGTGCAAGTGGGTCCTGAGCCCGGTCTGATCCAGTTCTGGGTGTTGCTGGAGCACTTTGTTTTCCTGGCTTCTTCTTTCCTTTCAGAGTGAGGGGCAGAGTCGTCAGCCACCCAGCAGGAGGTGGAGCCAGCAGTGTGGCAGACAGGCACAGCCCTATTCACTCCCAGGTGCTACCTCCTCCCTCCACTCTACTTGCAAATGCAGTCATTCAGCAAAGGGCTGACTCATCCAACCTCCTGGGGGCTCCCCAGCCCCTGTCACTCTCAAACCAGACAGTCAATCCACAAGCATGCCCAGGCACACAGAAGGGTCAGACAAGAGAACAGCTACTCTCTAAAAAGTACTGTTCTCCAACTCAGGATTTAAAAACAACCTCTCCTAAAAGATGTGTTATTAAATGTTGAGCACAGGGATATCAAACACGCATGTCTTATCTTGTTCCTATGAGAAGATAGGCTGATGGCCATTGGCACCAGCCCCCCCATGTTAGCCTATGGAGCAAGATAACCTTGCAGCAGTGAACACACAAAATGGCCGCTGTTCACTACCAGAGCATGGTACCTGCACTAGTACATGCTCTACCTTTTACATACACTGCACCCTGCCCAGCGGGGTACCTTGGGCCTTTCATAGGGATGACTGATGTGCACAAAAAGGGAAGGGTTAGGCCCGGCCAGTGTGGACACTGGCCAGGAGGACATAGCAGTCCAGGGACTGCAGGCAGGCCTGCGGTGGAAGGCCTGAGACACCATTTTAGGGCTACTCATGTGGGTGGCGCAATCAGCGCTGCAGGCCCACTAGTAGCATCTGTCATCACCAGTCCTGGCACACACAGTGCACTTTACTAGGGATTTCATGGTGATACAAATATGCCAATCAGGTATATCCAATCAATATGATATTTTCCACAGGGAGCACATACACTCTGGCACTGATTAGAAGTGGCAGAGTGTCCAAAGCATCTAAACCAGCAAATACGAAATTTAGCACAGCATCAAAAATTTCTGCAACAGTACCTAGAAAAATATGAGAAAAAGAAAAAGGCATATGTGTGTGAAATATTTGGTTAATTTGCTGCCGAACCCTAGTCCAAAATGGATGAATAACTGGACATGTAAATAACATATGTTTAAGATCTGCAACAGGGGCTGGGCATGATCAACAGGTAGAGGGAGAGAGAGGGTTAATCTGATGCAATTTGGCTGGAGTAATTAAAAGTCTATTATATATGAAAAATAGTGTTTGTGTAGTATTTGCTGCCCTAGAAGATTTCCTTAATCTAGTCCAAATTTTATCCCATACTGAAGTGGAAAAGGAAGTGTTTAAATCAGATTCCCAACTAGATTCAACTGCAGATTTATCCCGAGTCTGACCAATGTGTCTCAATTTATTCTAAATTTGAGAAGCTGAAGTGTTCAATTTTAAGAACGAAATTTGAACCGGAGAAGGAGTGATCTGTGCGGAAGAAGTCATGAGTTTATCATAAGAACTTTGAGCAGCTAGGGTCAAAAATATATATTTAGAATGATATGAAGAGGGAAGGGAATAACGCGTTTGCAATATAGAGAAGGGTATGCAGGTATCACCTAGAAAAAGCTCATTTAAGACCAAGATTGAACCAACCAGTCTTTCCAAAAAAGAGTCCGATTTTTAATCTTAATGTGATTGTTATACCAAATTGGAGATTGCAAGAAACGGTTTTGGTCATCTAAACCATCTAGCATAAGAGGATGAAGAATTTTACGAGTATGTTTAAGAATGGGAAGAGAACATTTTTGGGGGGTATTAGATATGGATAAAAATTCATCAAATGAGAGAGGATAAATGAAGTAAGATTCAATTTCTACCCACAAAGGTAAAGATAACAAATCAGTCCCATTCTGAGATAATAATGAAGAAGAATTCTTAAGAAAGAAGGAAGTATGATATGATGCAAAATCGGGGAAGTTAACTCCACCTAAGTGTTTAGGTTGTTTAAGTTTGGAAAAAGACATCCTAGATTTTTTGTTCTGCCACAGAAATTGTGATAAAATAGTATATATTTTTTTGTACCAGGATTTAGGAATGTTAACAGGAAGATTAGATAAGAAAAATAAAATTATAGGGACCAACATCATTTTTACAGAATCTAGTATACCCCACCAAGATAAAAACAAGGGGTGCCATCGCACTGTGGAGTTGGTTAAAGTTGACTGGAGGTTCTTAAGATTGAGTGATACAGTATCTTTAATAGAAGGAGTGGACCATACACCTAAGTATTTAATCTTAGTAGGGCTCCAGTGAAAAGAAGAAGATACAAAATCAGCATGGAAACAATATTTATTTAACGGAAGAATTTCACATTTGTCTACATTGAGTTTGTATCCTGAAACTGAAGAAAAAGTAGAGACTTCTGAAAGAAAGCCGGTAAAGAGGTCTGAGGATTAGATATAAATAAAAGAATATCATAGGCATATGCCGAGAGTTTTAGATGTTTATCGCCATAAGGAAAACCAGTAATATTTTTGTTCATCCGGATTTTAGATAAGAAGGGTTCTAAAGTCAAAATAAATAAAAGGGGAGAAAGAGGACAACCTTGCCTGACACCTCTGAGGAGTGGGAAAGAAGAAGAAACAAGTCCATTAGCTAAAATAAATGATCTTGGAAAAGAGTAAAGCAGCGAAATATAGGAAAGAAATTTAGGGCCAAAACCAAACCAAGTAAGAGTCGAAAAGATAAACTGCCAATTAACCCTGTCAAAGGCTTTCTCAGCATCTAAAGCCACGGCTGCTAACGAAGATTTATGGGAATGAGACTTACTAAGTACATTGAAAAAGAGACGGTTGTTATCAGAGAGGTGGCGACCTTTAATGAAACCACATTGTTCTTTACCGATTAAGTGAGGTAGAATATTATCCAGACGAAGCGCAAGAATCTTCGCAAAAATGTTATAGTCCACATTGATGAAAGAAATAGGTCTGTAATTTTTACATAGTGAATGATCTTTACCTTCTTTAGGAAGGTGACAAATCAAAGCCTCTTGAAATGAACCTTCAGAACTCCGGGAAGTTATAAAAAACAAGAATAATCTAAGTAATTTGGGAATAAGTAAATTGGAAAAGTGAGTGTAAAACTCTATAGTAAAACCATCAGGACCCGGAGCTTTCCCCTTTTTAAGTGACTGAATAGCCTTGAAAATGTCTTTAGTGTGTATATCAGACTCTAGAGAGGAGAAATCTACATCCAAAGAAGGAGGTGGAGGAATGGAAGCTAAATATTGATCAATGTCAGATAAGAGGGGTGGAGATTCAGGAGTGTATAGCGATTTATAAAAATTGGAGAATTCCAAAAGAATGTCTTCGTCTTTATGGAGCACGGTATTAGATGAAGATATGATAGATTCAATTTTAGTACGTTCTTTTTTGATTTTGAGATATTTAGCAAGAAGATTACCAGATTTGTTTTGCGCACTATACAATTTAGCGCTAGATTTAAGTAAATATAGATTTGCAGAATCAGTAGAAAATGTATTATATGAAAGTTTGGCGCTAATGAGTTCCTTTAAGGTAGACTGGCTTTTTGATAAGTAATAAAGGTGTTCCCATTTTTTAATTTGTAAATTAAGTGCCTGAGATGAAAGAGAAGCTGCACGTCGCTTTTGGGCAACAAAGGATATGATAAAATCCCTAGAGGCAGCTTTAAAGGAATCCCATACAAGTTGAGGAGATAACTGAGGGGATTCATTTTCTTCGAAAAATAAGGAGGCAAACTCGAGAAAGGCTGGCATGAACTTAGGGTCTAATAAAAGAGAATTATTAAATCTCCAGCGTCTAGTACCTTTAATGGGAGGAAGTAGAACTAAACTTAAGGAAACCGGGGCATGATCAGAAATTAGAATAGATCCTATGTCTGAATGAGAAACGTGCTGAAGTAGAGCCCTGGAAATAAAGAGGTAATCTATTCGGGATTGTGAAGAGTGAGCAGGTGAATAATAAGTATATTCTTGTAATGTGGGATGACAGAGTCTCCAAGAGTCTACAAGAGCTCTTTGAGAAATAGTGGAAGTGAATTGAGAATGTATAAAAGAAGGGACAAATCTGGAGCTGGAGTTCCTGTCAATAAAGGGATCTACAACCATATTACAATCCCCACCAAAAATCAAATACTCATCAGTGCATTGCATTAAAAGGGAAAGAATTTGGGGCCAAAACAATTTATCCTGCGTAGTGGGAGCATAAACATTAAAAATAGTGAGAGGAATCTTGTTAATCAGTAAGGAAATCACAACCCATCTACCATCAGAATCATTATCCTGTCTTATGAGCTGGACATCTAAGCGTTTATGACAGAGAATAGCAACGCCATTGCGTTTTCCTGAGCCTGGTGATGCAAAAACATGGCCTACCCAATTCCATCGTAATTTAGTTATTTCAGTATCCGGTATATGAATTTCCTGTAGAAGAGCAATATCTCCCTTTAAATTTGCAATATGTGACAAAACTCATTGACGTTTGATAGGAGAACCCAAACCTTTAACATTCCAAGATATAATGTTTAACGACATTTAAATCTTATATAAACTTAGTCAAAACAATTCGTAAAAGAATTTGCCATGCATAAAGGCAAAAACAATGCGAAAAATGCAGCAAAATATGAAAAAAGATCATTATTATAAAGAGATAGCAGTGAGAAATACAGAAGATCATGAGACAGCACAAAAAATGAGGATAAGAAAAGAGATGAGATAAATGAGAAGCATAAAAGAAAAGCTGAAAATAGAGATGAAACAGAGGAATGAGGAAAAAAAGAGGCAAAGAGTGAAGATAACAGGAAACAAAAAGACAAAACAAAATTAACAATTGGTAAAACAATACAATAATAGAAAGACATACCACAAAAGAACAAGAATGACGGGGTAGGTGGAGCCACATGGGGAGGGCCAAACGCCAGATGAGAGGTCGCAGGACGCGAAGCATACAAAGAACACCATCCAGGCGAAGGGAAGAACACTGAGAATAAGGGAGCACAGAAACCACAACTGTTGGAAACTGCCCACTCCCACTCCGCAGGGTGGTGGTGGACCTTCCCGACACAATGGGGTAGCTTGGCTCGAGTGGTCAGGAAACAGGCGCAGTGCTAAGCATACAATATACCCATACAATAACCATGCGTGCATCCGTTCCAAAAACGACTCTACACCGTAAAAATTATGAAAATATCCTTTCTTTATCTTTTTCTCTTAGTTGCTGATTGGGAAAATAAATAACAATCACAATATACAAATTCTTAAATAGAGCAGGTCAAATAAATATTTGCTGTTTGCTGAAATAAATAGGGGTGATCATAAATAACAGGGCATAAATACAAGTGCAATATATACAGACAATTAAATACTTTGAGGTAATAAATACTGTACCAATAAATACTGTACCAATAAATACTGTACACCAACAAGTCCTGTGGACCTATAAATACAGTGCAGCATTAAATAGATAAGAACTTAATAAATACAGTTTCCTCAATAAATAATTAGAAGTATACAGTAGCACTCATGAATCAGATGACACTTCAATACTTAAGGGCTGATTTGGCCCAGGCACAGCTTGTAGGGTGTGGAAGGCTTGGGGGGTCCTACTCCCTGGCTGAGGCAAAGGCTGAAGCCTAAACTGAGGTAGATCAAAGGGGGGAATTCCAATGCCCTGGCTTTCCTCTCCACACAACCTCTCTAGGTTAGTCCCAGTTCACCCCAGGCACAGTCAGGTGGGTTTCAGCACCTCCCTAGCCCCTTAGAGCAGTCTCTCAGGTCTCCACAGGGCCTTAGGCGCCCTCTACTCCACTTACTGCCCTTTTTCTGATGTTCCGACGCCGCTGGAGTCGTGTCGACGCCGTGAGGCGGTTCCGGTTCGGTCTCGGCGGCCTCGGCACAATGTCAGTTCTTTGACGACGCCGGCAGGCGGTTCCGGTCCGATGTCGGTGGCCTCGGTTCGATCTCGACCTCCGATTCGACGGCGTCGGGCAGTCTCTTCACGATGTCGACTTCGGGCGGCTCCGGTCCGATGGCGCTCTCGGCTCCGATGACGTCGGCCGGCCTGGCCTCGCTGTCGACTTCCGGCGACTCCGGGGTGCGATCCTCACCCCCGACCTCCGGTGTTCCTCCTCACAGGTTCCGGGCGACTCCGGAGTGCGATCCTCACTCCCGACCTCCGGTGCTCCTCTACCTCGGTCTCCGACGACTCCGGAGGGCGGACTTCACTCCTCCGATGACGCCGCTCGCTCGACCTCGGTTCACTTCCTTCTCGACCTTTGGTATTCCTCTCGACCTCCGCCGGCGCCCTCTTACGACCTCAGGCGGCTCCGGGTACGACGTCTGCTACCTCAGTCAGCGCCGCTTCTCCACCTCGGGCTCCAGGTCTTCGGCTACTCGACGCCAGGCTCCAGGGAAACCAGTTCTCAGGTCAGAATCTTGCTGCTTCTTGGTTCTAAGGCCTGTTCCTGCTGTCCAGGTCCTTAGGATGGTTTTCTTCTGACTTCTTCCCACACAGGGCTATAAGCTGGGATCCATCAGTAGGGACAAGTATCAAGGGTGGGTTTATGGACCCCACTCCAGGCACAAGTTTCCACCCCTGCTGCTTCACTCCGTCCTCCTTCACTGTTGTGCTCCTCTCTCTTCACCAGTCAGGTGCCAACTGCCAGCTCCAACTGCCAACTGCCTCTCTTATCCTCCCAACATTCTAAACGGTTTCCAACTGTCACACAGTTCTGGAATCTCCTGGAAGGTTCTGGAAGGTGCTGGTAGGTTCCAGTGGATGCTGGTGATGTCACAGGAGGCCACCATTTTGTGCTTCAGGCCCTCAGACAGAAGTTTCAGGGGTAGCTAAAATGGCTCCCTGAATCTGTAGCAACACTAAAAAGTCTGGTGGTTCCCAAAAAGGAAAAATTCAAACAGGGTTTGAGGCAAAAGTGGGACAAAATAAATAATGATGAGGAGGGACCACCCAAAGGGCTGACAGGTCTAACACGCGTCCCCCCCAGCTGAAAGTGGGGAGAGCTACCCAACCCCTTGGGAGTTCTCATCACTAAGGCGGAAATACCTTGAGAGACCGTCTGCATTGGCGTGGTCCACTCCAGGCCGATGTTCCACCTGAAAGTCCATCCCCTGTAGGGAAATAGACCACCTCAACAACTTGGGATTCTCCCCCTTCATTTGCATCAGCCAACGAAGGGGTCTGTGGTCGGTCTGAACCAGGAAGTGCGAGCCAAACAGGTATGGCCGCAACTTCTTCAGAGCCCATACCACTGCAAAGGCTTCACGCTCTATTGCACTCCACTTCTGTTCCCTGGGAAGTAGTCTCCGGGATAGGAAGACCACGGGTTGATCCAGACCCTCTTCGTTGAGTTGCGATAACACTGCCCCAATGCCATGTTCTGATGCATCTGTCTGGACAATGAACTTCTTGGAAAAGTCTGGGGCCCTTAAGACCGGGGCCTCGCACATGGCTTTCTTCAATCTCTCAAAGGCTTGCTGACAAGCCTCCGTCCAGACTACCCGTCGAGGTTGTTTCTTGGACGTGAGCTCCGTGAGGGGGGTTACGATGGTACCGTACCCCTTCACGAAGCGGCGATAGTATCCCGTGAGGCCCAAAAATGCTCGGACCTCAGTCTGTGTCTTGGGGGGTTCCCAGGCCATGATGGCCTCGATCTTCGCCTGGAGGGGTTGTACCGCTCCCCTACCCACCAAGTGTCCAAGGTACACTACCGACCCCTGCCCGATCTGGCACTTGCTGGCCTTGATCGTCAATCCAGCTTGTCTCAGGGCCTGGAGAACAGCTTGCAGGTGACGCAAGTGATCCTCCCAGCTGTTACTGAAGACGGCTATGTCATCCAGATAAGCAGCAGAGAAACTCTCCATTCCGGTGAGGATCTGGTTTACCAGGCGCTGAAACGTGGCAGGTGCGTTCTTGAGCCCAAAGGGCATCACACAGAACTGGTAGTGGCCATTGGGCGTGGAGAAGGCTGACCTTTCCCTTGCTCCATCAGTCAAAGAGATCTGCCAGTACCCCGAAGTAAGGTCAAAGGTACTTAGATATTGGGCAGCTCCCAGCCGGTCAATCAATTCATCCGCCCTAGGGATCGGATGAGCATCAGTCTTTGTCACTGAATTCAGTCCCCGGTAGTCCACACAGAACCTCAGTTCTGGTTGGGCACCCGGTGGTGCAGCTTTTGGTACTAACACCACCGGACTGGACCAGGGGCTGCTAGAAGGTTCAATCACTCCTAGCTCCAGCATCTTAGTGACTTCACTATGAATGCTGGCCTTCACCTTGTCTGACATCCGGTAGATCTTGGACTTCACAGGTGGGCTGTCTCCTGTGTCCACGTCATGGACGCACAGGTGAGTCCTACCCGGGACAAGGGAGATCAACGAAGAGTACTGCCCCAGGACCTGGCGACAGTCCTCCTGCTGTTCAGGAGTTAGAGATGGGGAGAGAATCACTCCCTCCACCGACCCATCCTTCTCTTGAGACGCAAACAGATCAGGGAGAGGCTCGCTTTCCACGTCCTCTCCTCCGTCAGTCACCATCATCAAGATGACTTCGGGCCTCTCGTGGTGGGGTTTGAGGCGGTTGGCATGCAGCACCCGCAGGGGCTGACGAGGGGTCTTCAGGTCCACCAAGTAGGTAGCCTTACCCTTCTTCTCCAACACCTCAAAGGGTCCTGACCAGCGATCCTGGAGGGCACTAAGCTCTCCCGGTTCGATCACCCACACTTTCTGGCCAGGCTCCAACTCCACCGGGTGAGCATTGTGGTCATACCACGCCTTCATCACTGCTTGGCTGGCTTCCAAGTTGTCAGAAGCTTGCTTCCACAACTTAGCCATTTGGCTCCGGAAGGCCAGCATGTAGCTCACCACATCCTGGGGGAGCTTTCTGGGAGTTCTTTCCCATCCGTCTCTCACCAGGTTAAGAGGTCCACGTACAGGGTGCCCATACAGAAGCTCGAAGGGGCTGAAGCCCACTCCCTTCTGTGGCACTTCCCTGTAGGAAAAAAGTAAACAGGGTAGGAGGACGTCCCATTTCCTCCGCAGGCTTTCAGGCAGACTTCTGATCATGCCTTTCAAGGTTTTGTTAAACCTCTCCACCAGACCATTGGTCTGGGGGTGGTAAGGAGTGGTGAACCGGTAGGTCACTCCACACTCCTTCCACATTGCCCGCATATACGCTGACATGAAGTTGGTCCCCCTGTCGGACACAACTTCCTTGGGAAAACCCACTCGGGTAAAGATTCCCATCAGGGCCCTAGCCACAACAGGTGCTGTTATGGTCCTCAGAGGTATTGCCTCTGGGTACCGTGTGGCATGATCCACCAGAACCAGGATAAACCTGTGACCAGCTGTAGTTGGTGGATCTAACGGACCCACAATGTCGATGCCCACCCTTTCAAAGGGGGTGCTAACGACAGGAAGTGGTTCCAGGGGAGCTTTCAGCTTCACCCCTGTTTTCCCACTGGCTTGGCAAGACACACATGTCCGGCAGTAGGTATCGGACGATACTTTCATCTGAGGCCAATAAAAGTGTGGGACAAGACGGGCGAAGGTCTTGTCTTGCCCCAGGTGTCCTGCCAATGGTATCTCGTGAGCCAACTCTAAAAGGAAGGCTCGATAACGTTGAGGGACTACCAAGGCTCGTGACGATCCATGTAGGGGTGCCTTGGGTTCACTGTAGAGGAGGCCATCCTCCCAGTAAACACTGTAGTTCCCTTCAACGTTCCCTGCTGCCTGGGCTTCGGCCTGTCGCCTCAGCCCCTCAAGGGTAGGGCACTCCCTCTGGCCCTGGCAGAATTCCTCCCTGGACGGGCCTCCCTCCACGTGCCACTCGGCCGGGATGGGTAGGTCCTCCAGGTTGGTAACGTCCCCCTCCGCAGACTCCTGGTCCACCACCTCCGGTGGCCTATCCGTCCTACGGGGTGGAGACGCCGAGGCAGGCTCCTCCTGTCCTCGGTTCTTCCCTTGACTGGCAGCTGGCTGGGCCTTTGTTCCAGGCTCCAGCCGGAATGAACTCCCTCTTCGGGTAGTCCCGGACCTTGTGCTAACACAGGCCCAGTCAGGTGTACCCAGCATCTCGGTATGAGTCCGGTATTCCACCTCCTTCCAAGCGTTGTGCTCCATGTCATTGCCCAGCAGACAATCGACTGGCACGGCAGGGCTTACGGCAACTCGAAGTGAACCTGCAACCCCCCCCCATTCAAAGGGAACCTCAGCCACGGGATAGTGGCCGGTTCTGCCGTCAGCCATCGCGGCTGGGTGGAGTACATCGGGAATGACTTGCTCTGGAGACACCAGTTGGCTACGTACCATAGTCATACTGGCTCCTGTGTCTCTCAGAGCCTCCCCTCTTTGGCCATTGATGGTGATCCACTGCCCATACTTTGCAGTATTTGCGGGCACCTGGATCTTAGGAACCATCTCCCGTTCTCCCAGGGACACTAAAGTGACACCCGCCCACTCCCTTCCCTTAGTTAAGGGCATCTCCTCCCCGAGCACTACACTAGCTACTCCGGGGGGCTTTCCTCCAGTGGGAGGGGGTGATCGTTTCTGACACTTCGGATCTCCTTTATAGTGTCCAACGCCACCGCACTCGTAGCAATGGACAACCCTTGGCTGCTGACTCTGGCCAGGATTAGGGTTTCTGGGTGGGTTAGCCTTAGAGGTGAATCCTGTTCCCTTCCCTTGGAAGTTATTTTGGGGGCCTTTGGAGAACTCCTTTTTCTTTTCCCCTCCCTCTTTCTTCTGGGGGGCGCCCTGTCCGGCCTTTTGAGTATCCCCTCCAGTCCCCCTTGTGGACACCCGGGTACTAGCCCAAATGTCCGCCTCCTCAGCAAGCTTCCGGGGACTGGTCAGCTTGCTATCCACCAGGTGTTGCCGCAGTTCAGGGAAACATTTCTCGAGTAGGTGTTCCTTCAGTACCAGGTCAAACAGCTCCTCGTAGTTCCTTACTTCACTGCCCTGAATCCAACCTTCCAGTGCCTTCTTTGCATAGTCCAGGAAGTCCACCCAATTCTGTGTGCCCAGTTTGTGACTACCCCTGAACTTCTGTCTGTACTTTTCCGGAGTTAGTCCAAACTTCCTGATGAGCGCCAGTTTCATGGTGGGGTAGTGGGTTTGCTCTTCCTCTTCGAGGGCCAATAAAGCATCCCTACCAGCTGGAGGCATGTACTTATACAATCCCCCTCCCCAATACTTCGCTGGAACCCCATGGGCCCTCAATGAGACCTCATAGGCTGCTAGCCACTTGGCGATGTCGTCACCCGCCCCATAGCTCGCTACAATGTCCTTTGGCAGGTAAGGTTTGGATTCCCTGGTGGACTCTTGGTTTTGGCTGCCACCATTAGGAACAGGTTGTGCCCCGATTCTCAAAATCTGAAGATCTATTTCTTTCAGTCGCAATTCATGGGCCATCCTCTGCTCCTCTTTCTCCTTTTCCAGCCTTGCTAAGTCCCATGTGAGCTGTCTCTTCTCTCTCCGGTCTGCTAACTCCACTTCGGATAAGCCCCCACTAGAGACAGTGCTGCCCTTCCTAGAAAGTGTCCTGGGCCCTGCTGACAGGTTCCCCACCTCAGGTTGGTACATCTCAGCCCCCTCGGGGTCAGGCTCTCCATCCCTGTCCTCTTCCTCAGCCTTGCTTTCCCTGCGTGCCTCCCCCCAAGCCCTTAAGCTGGTTTGAAGTGCACCCTTCTTTGCTCCTGGGGGACAGTACACCCCCTCTCGCTGGCAAAACTCCCTGAGTTGGGCCACAGTGTACGTGTCTAGATTTTCAAGAACAAACTCCATCTTGCCCACTCAGGTTAGAGGACAGGTTTTGTGCAGTAACAATGCAGGGGGGTACCTTTAATAATACCTCCTCCCACCACCAGAGTAAATTTGGAAAAAACAAAAACCCACAATTAGGAAGGCCGCTTTGAGAAAACTCCCGGTGTAGGCCTATGGACTACCCACAGTTATTGTTGAGTATACGTAGGCACAGCTCTATCCCACCACTGAACACCAATTTATGTTGGAAACTGCCCACTCCCACTCCGCAGGGTGGTGGTGGACCTTCCCGACACAATGGGGTAGCTTGGCTCGAGTGGTCAGGAAACAGGCGCAGTGCTAAGCATACAATATACCCATACAATAACCATGCGTGCATCCGTTCCAAAAACGACTCTACACCGTAAAAATTATGAAAATATCCTTTCTTTATCTTTTTCTCTTAGTTGCTGATTGGGAAAATAAATAACAATCACAATATACAAATTCTTAAATAGAGCAGGTCAAATAAATATTTGCTGTTTGCTGAAATAAATAGGGGTGATCATAAATAACAGGGCATAAATACAAGTGCAATATATACAGACAATTAAATACTTTGAGGTAATAAATACTGTACCAATAAATACTGTACCAATAAATACTGTACACCAACAAGTCCTGTGGACCTATAAATACAGTGCAGCATTAAATAGATAAGAACTTAATAAATACAGTTTCCTCAATAAATAATTAGAAGTATACAGTAGCACTCATGAATCAGATGACACTTCAATACTTAAGGGCTGATTTGGCCCAGGCACAGCTTGTAGGGTGTGGAAGGCTTGGGGGGTCCTACTCCCTGGCTGAGGCAAAGGCTGAAGCCTAAACTGAGGTAGATCAAAGGGGGGAATTCCAATGCCCTGGCTTTCCTCTCCACACAACCTCTCTAGGTTAGTCCCAGTTCACCCCAGGCACAGTCAGGTGGGTTTCAGCACCTCCCTAGCCCCTTAGAGCAGTCTCTCAGGTCTCCACAGGGCCTTAGGCGCCCTCTACTCCACTTACTGCCCTTTTTCTGATGTTCCGACGCCGCTGGAGTCGTGTCGACGCCGTGAGGCGGTTCCGGTTCGGTCTCGGCGGCCTCGGCACAATGTCAGTTCTTTGACGACGCCGGCAGGCGGTTCCGGTCCGATGTCGGTGGCCTCGGTTCGATCTCGACCTCCGATTCGACGGCGTCGGGCAGTCTCTTCACGATGTCGACTTCGGGCGGCTCCGGTCCGATGGCGCTCTCGGCTCCGATGACGTCGGCCGGCCTGGCCTCGCTGTCGACTTCCGGCGACTCCGGGGTGCGATCCTCACCCCCGACCTCCGGTGTTCCTCCTCACAGGTTCCGGGCGACTCCGGAGTGCGATCCTCACTCCCGACCTCCGGTGCTCCTCTACCTCGGTCTCCGACGACTCCGGAGGGCGGACTTCACTCCTCCGATGACGCCGCTCGCTCGACCTCGGTTCACTTCCTTCTCGACCTTTGGTATTCCTCTCGACCTCCGCCGGCGCCCTCTTACGACCTCAGGCGGCTCCGGGTACGACGTCTGCTACCTCAGTCAGCGCCGCTTCTCCACCTCGGGCTCCAGGTCTTCGGCTACTCGACGCCAGGCTCCAGGGAAACCAGTTCTCAGGTCAGAATCTTGCTGCTTCTTGGTTCTAAGGCCTGTTCCTGCTGTCCAGGTCCTTAGGATGGTTTTCTTCTGACTTCTTCCCACACAGGGCTATAAGCTGGGATCCATCAGTAGGGACAAGTATCAAGGGTGGGTTTATGGACCCCACTCCAGGCACAAGTTTCCACCCCTGCTGCTTCACTCCGTCCTCCTTCACTGTTGTGCTCCTCTCTCTTCACCAGTCAGGTGCCAACTGCCAGCTCCAACTGCCAACTGCCTCTCTTATCCTCCCAACATTCTAAACGGTTTCCAACTGTCACACAGTTCTGGAATCTCCTGGAAGGTTCTGGAAGGTGCTGGTAGGTTCCAGTGGATGCTGGTGATGTCACAGGAGGCCACCATTTTGTGCTTCAGGCCCTCAGACAGAAGTTTCAGGGGTAGCTAAAATGGCTCCCTGAATCTGTAGCAACACTAAAAAGTCTGGTGGTTCCCAAAAAGGAAAAATTCAAACAGGGTTTGAGGCAAAAGTGGGACAAAATAAATAATGATGAGGAGGGACCACCCAAAGGGCTGACAGGTCTAACAACAACCCGGTAAAAAAGGAAAAAAATAAGATAATAATTAATGTGAAAAATGATAATAACACCAAAACTTACGAATATGACTGAAACAAAAGAAATTCACACTTGCCGACAAATACGTAACAAACATTAAACCATTGAGACAAGAATATTCACGACATATTATGGTTTAGAGATGTCCATAGAAACTCCTTTACAAGAGTCCAAAAATCGTTGAAGTACAGCAGGGTCTTCATAGTTGGTTGTTCTGTTGTTGTAAGTCACTTTGAAAAGACAGGGGTGAAATAAGCCATAACGAGCATTCAAGCTGCGAAGAGCTGGTCTCATATCTAAAAACTTCTTCCGACGGTCAGCAGTTATTTTGGCATAATCCTGAGAGAAAAAGAGATTGGAACCATTCCAAGAAATCTTTCCTCTCTGTTTGGCTGCCTGTAAGACTTTAAGTAAATCCGTATGTTCTAGGAAATACAAAATTACTCCTCTGGGTTTCGTTGAGGAAGATGGAGAACGGGGGTTTTGGCCCAAACGGTGTGGAGGCTGGATATTTAATGGTAGAGATTCTGGAAGACCATGGAGAGTTGGAAGAAAGGACTGAAAGTAGGATATTGCGTTAGTACCTTCAAGTCCCTCAGCCAGACCATAAATGCGTAGGTTATTGCGCCTATTACGGTTTTCTAACTGTTCAACTTGCTGTTTAAGATGATCAACCTCCCTATGAAGAAGAGGAACTTGCACAGCAAAGTCTTGCACAGAGTCAACTCTTTTCTCCAGAACATCAACTCGTTGCTCAGTGTGAGACCAATTATCTTCCAGGCTCTGCAGACAAATGTTGGTCTCTTCCATATAGGGTTTGAGGGCGCGAATCTCTTCAAGAAGAAGCTCCATCGACAGAGGCGAAGAAGAGTTAGTAGGAGAAGGAGGATTCGCTTTTCCTCGTTTTCTAGGTGCAAAGGGAACTGAAGATGGTATTTTGGACCCCTGTTTGGAGCTTAGCCGAGTCGTAGAAGAAGAGGGACCTTTTATAGCCACACAGTCATTGGGGAGATCGTCAGCATTTTCTTGTAAAATATTAAAAGGATTGAAGTCTTCCAGCGATGCACCACTGGGTTGCGGAGCTTCTTTACGGTTAGGCCGGGATGCTGCCATGGTCTAAACTGAAAGAAGATGGTAACCAGCAAACTTCAGAGAGTAAAATAAAGCTGTATGAAGCTACCAGACGTAGGACAGCACACAACGCCACTATATGAGGAAAAAATGCTGGCGGCAAGTCCAAAAATTCTGAATCCAGAGAGTACTGACCCCCAAAGTGAGCTGACAGCAGTGCGTAGCAAGAGGGTAACAACCCTATCCTGTCAGACTGAATTTATGACGAACATTACATTGCCCCAATGCAGAAATAGCAAGCCATGGAATGCAAAAATGAAGGAGCTCATAGAAAGCATAATAAAAAACAGATTAGGCACTTATTTCCACAAAAACTGACATCCTCTGAGGTAAAAAGGCAGCAAACGTGAGAAACACGTCAAAAAGAAAAAACAAAATGGCGGCCGCGAGAGCATTACAGCCGGTATAAAGCCAAAAATGGTATCCTGAAGCTCACCATGCGTCGACGGCTATAACGCGTTCCATGGAGCCACACTTCCGACGATATCGGAAGCGGTTTCTGTGCGTTGAAATTGGGTGAAAATAGCCTGGAACGAGTCCTTCGCCTCACGCCACCGCGGAGCCCTCGGACGCTGCGGCCATCCCCGAAGGCGCCTAAGCCACGCCCCAATAAATGAAACTTTTGATATAAAGCTTTACTAAAGGGTTTTGCCTTTTCAAAGTTAGACCAACATTGGCATGTAATACAGCTAATATGCAGATAAGTTAAAGTCATTCGCTAAAATTATACAACTGTGATTATATTCCAGGTTCCATTCGTCCACACTACTAGATCCAAACATATAACCAGATATTATCACTGCAAGTTTTTTAGGCTGCTGGATATAAAAATAGTGTATGATTTAGAATTTTCTCTGGTGGTAATTTCCTGGCATTTATTCCTAAAACATTTGTCGGTCCCTGGCGATGGGGTCCCTAGGGTCGTACGAGGCTCGGGGATGGGGGGTGCCACCCATCACTTAATTTTACATGGTGGGCCCCAGGGTTTTGGTCTCCGGGGCTAAAATCATCTTAGTGACGGGAGTCCCCATGCACAGCCCCCTCCCCAAATCATTTTATATGTTGACCCTCAGGCCCTGGCCCAACCCGGGGTCATATTATTTTAAAAATAAAAAAAACAGCGGCAGCCGCCATTTTATTTTCTGTAATTCCTTGGCAGTCCCCCCCAGATAGTGAAAAAAACAAATTGTTTTCGGTTTTCACCTCGGGGGGATTCCAGAGTGCCCCCCACAAGGGCTACCTGCCCCATTATATATTTTGTTTAAACATTTTCAAGACAGAGGACAATACAAGCTGCTGACCCACGCACACAAGGCTCTACACAACCAAGGACCCATCTACATTAACCAACGCCTGAACATCCACCAACCATTGAGAAGACTCCGCTCTGCCTTCCTGTCTCTTGCCCATACTCCCTGCATCTTCTGAAGCAGAAGTGGAGGACGTTCCTTCTCCCACATCGCAGCAAAGACCTGGAAAAACCTCCCAAATGGAACTCCGGACCATCACCTCACTTCCGGAATTCCTAATGGCCCACAAGACCCGGCTATTTGAATAAGCCTTCAGGACCTGCAAGCGCCTGGATACCCTATCGGGTGATTAGTTTCACTTTATAGATCCTGATTGATAAATCCTGATATATATATGCATTCATTGAAAAAAACATAGGTTTCAGGGACGTTATAGTTAGAAATTAGCATTTAAAAAACCTTGGAAATTCACTGAAAAAAAACTCAGAGTTCAGGAATGTTATAGTTAGTTGGGCATTTCACTCATACAAAAACCACAGAAATTCGGCCATTATAGTTAGTTGAGCTAACTATAACTCGCACCCACGCAATTCACTGCTGATGATGTCACATATTACATCACTCATGACATGGTCAGTGACATCACTGATGACATCTTAAATGACATCACTGATGACATCACTTCTTTGTTTGGAGTGTTGGCAGCCAATCAGAATGAAGCTCGTGATCGGGAGGGTTCGCGAATCCTCTGCAGGCAACAGATATCAAATTAAAAAAACCAATTCTCAGGAACAACTAGACAAATTTACACCATTTAAAGCAAAGAGTGTACTCTGGACCAAGAGCTACCTCTCTGCCAAATTTGGTGTAATTCCGTTCAGCAGTTCGGGCTGTAGCCACGACAAAAGTTCCTATGGAAATTAACATGGAGAAAACGCGTTTTGGGACCACCCTTTTTTCTCGGACCCCGCTTGACGAATCACCCAGAAACATTCAAGACAGGAGCCAGGAGCTGACTGGAGTGGGCCATTAGTTTTGAAAATTTCACAAAGATTCGTCAAATGGTGCCAAAGATGTTGGCAAATCAAAAAGCTATGGAAACTAGGTCCTAACTATAACTACCTACTGGCAATCGCCAGTAGGTAATATATATATAAATATATATATATATATATATATATATATATATATATATATATATATATATATATATATATATATATATTCACTTAAAAAACCATAGGTTTCACACAAGTTATAGTTAGCTGTACATTTCACACGTAAAAAACCAATGAAATTCCACGTTATAGTTAGATCAGGTAACTATAACTTGCGCGCCCACAATAAACTGCAGATGACGTCACATATTACATCACTCATGACATGGTCAGTGACATCACTCATGACATCAATGATGACATCTGAAATGACACATTGTGGATTGCGGTCGCGCAAGTTATAGTTACCTGATCTTACTATAACGTGGAATTTCATTGGTTTTTTACGTGTGAAATGTACAGCTAACTATAACTTGTGTGAAACCTATGGTTTTTTAAGTGAATTTGCAAGGTTTTTTAAATGCTAATTCCTAACTATAACGTGTGTGAAACCTATGGTTTTTTCAGTAAATTTGTACGGTTTTTTAAATGCTAAGTTATGTATTTATTTGTAATTTTTTTTTCTGGTTTTTCACCGTGCACGCACCCTGCGCGCACAGTGCGCTTCGCGCACCGTGCGCGCGCTGTGGGCACTCGGTGCGCTTCACGCACCGAGCGCCCACGTTACGCATTTCGTGCCGTGCACGCCTCGCCATTTTTTACAAAATATCAATTGGTTTTTTCTCCCTTGGGGATCCTTAAATTTATATATTAAATGTGATTGTTAATTCTTTTTTTTAATTCTTTTTTTTTACCGTACGGTAAGCTTACCGTACGCGCACTCCGCGATTTTTTTTAAAAATTATTAATTGTATTTTTTGTACTTTTTGGTCCTTCCTGGACCCCCTCAAAAACGCTAGGGGGTCTGCAACTCTCTTCGTTGCCCCCTTTTCACGTTATCCACCTTTGTTTTTCATAGCGAGAGACATAAAATGGCGGCCGACACTTTCTGATTTCGACCGATTCGAATGTTTACAGTCATGTAACCACCAATCAGAATTGAGCTCGCGCACGGCACCGTACGCGTACTGTAAGCTTACCGTAAGCGCACGGAGCGCGCTTACAGATATATATATTGATTTAAATGCTATTTTCTCAGGACCTACTGAACAGATTTACACCAGACCTGCAAAAGGCACATCTCTGACCTGAGGACTACCTCTCTACCAAATTTCAAGTAATTCTGTTCAGCCGTTCGGGCTGTAGCTCGGACTAAAGGTCCTATGGGAAAATGCATGGGGAAAACGCGTTTTGGGACCCCCCTTTTTTCTCAGCCCCCGCTTGACGAATCCCCCCGAGACTTTCAGGGTAGGAGCGTAGCGTAGCGCCCCATTAGTTTTGAAAATTTCGCGAGGATTCGTCAACCGGCGCCAAAGTTATTCCAAATAGAATGTTGCGGATTTCCTATGGAAACACGGTCCTTACTATAACTATCTACTGGCGACCGCCAGTAGATAATATATATATATATACATATATATATATATATTGGTTTCAGGGGGACGTTATAGTTAGAAAACTAGCATAAAAAAACCTTTGAAATTCACTGAATAAACATAGGTTTCAGGGACGTAATAGTTAGAAATTAGCATTAAAAAAAAACCTTAGAAATTCCCTGAAAAAACCACAGGTTTCAGGGACGTTATAGTTAGTTGGATATTTCACTCGTACATAACCAGAGAAATTCAGCCGTTATAGTTAGTTGAGCTAACTATAACTCACGCCCCCGCAATGCACTGCTGATGATGTCACATATTACAGCATTCATGACATGGTCAGTGACATCACTGATGATATCTCAAATGACATCACTGATGAAATCACTGATGACAACATCTACTTGATAATCTGATGCACCTCCTCATACCCTAATATAACCTTTGATACACCCACTCTAAAATACAGACTACCATTTTCAAAACCATAGACACACCAATACCAGTTACTACATACCCACTCACTGATTCCTAGGTCTACACACATATGCACTCATTCACCCATACCGTCATTCCTACATGCAGTCACTCATCAATACAGCCCTATCATATGCACTCATACACCTTTTCAGACACTCAAACACCACCACTCATCCAAAGAGTTACTCACACACCTAGTCAGTCATGCAAAGAATCAATCACACTCCCATTTACTCACCAATGCAGTTATACACACCACCTCACTTATTCATACAGATACTAACACATACTTACTCTCTTATAAAATCACTGATACAAGCACACACTCCTCCATACAGCCACTCTCACAATCACTCACTCTCACATATAGTCATTTATATACTCCAAAACTCACATATACTGCCTTTCACATATGTAGTTACTCACTCATGTACCACTAAGACATCCATTCACTCACCAACACACCCATACACATAATCACCCACCCATACAGCCCTTCACACATGCAGTCTTGAACCCATTCACTCAGTGAATCATCCACTCACACATCTACGTACAGACTCACATACCCCGACCCACCCACACAAACATGCAGGCACCCATACAGATACTCAGACAACCAATCAATAACCCATATAGATACTCATGTAGCTGCTCACCAACCCATGCAGCCGCTTACACGCCAACGTCCCTGAAACCTATGGTTTTTTAGTGAATTTCAAAGGTTTTTTAAATGATAATTTCTAACTATAACATCCCTGAAACGTATTGTTTTTTCAGTGAATTTCCAAGGTTTTTTAAATGCTGATTCCTAACTATAACACCCCTGAAACCTATGGGTTTTTCAGTGAATATCAAAGGTTTTTTAAATGCTAATTTCTAACTATGCCTACAGAGGTAGGACATGTGCAGAAAGAGGAAGAAAAGTGCAGAAAGAAGCAAGAGAAATGCAGAAAGAGGCAACAGAAGTCCAGCAAGACAAAACAAGGTGCATATAGAAGCAAGAGATATGCAGAAAGAACCAACAGAGGTGCAGAAAGAGGCCTCATTGCAAAGTCATCCTGTGCCCCCAACCTTTTGCTGACTGGTACTGGTGGTAACAGACTCCGACTAACCAGGCCAGGAGCCAGTGCTATGCTGAAAGACACTTAGAATAGAGTGAAAACACCTACATACACTAGGGTACACTATGGGTTGGGGCACCCCTGTGATTGGCATGACCTCCCCTGTAAGCCCCTAGTACATATTAGGGCAGGGGGGTTAAAACTACCTCTAAGTCCCTAGCATATAATAGGGCATGTCAGTTTAGAGGCCAGCAGTCCTTTTCTGCACTTGAATGTGTGCACTGCTGAGTCTGAGGTCAGCTTAAAAGTAGCCCTGTGTGTGCATAAAGAGACAAGCGAAGTGCAGAAAGAAGTAACAGAGGTGCCGAAAGAGGCAAGAGAGGTGCAGAAAGAAGCAAGTGAAGTGCAGAAAGAGGCAACAGAGGTGCAGAAAGAGGCCTTGTTGCAAAGTCATCCTGTGCCCCCAACCTTTTGCTGACTGGTACTGGTGGTAACTGACTCCGACTAACCAGGCCAGGAGTCAGTTCAGTTCAGTTCATAAACTTTATTCGGATAACTTGGTATCCATAAAAGTACAGCATCATAACAAATTGGATAACAAGTGGAGAGTAAAAATACATTGGTAATAAATTAATTACAATTATATAAAACACGTCATTATAGCAAATTGAATAACAGATGAAAAGAAAAAATTAATTGTTGATGAATAGATTACAATAATATAAAATACCAATTCATCCAGGGATTATACAGAAATGTTCAGGCATAATTAAAAAGCTCAGGGATTGGACATTGTTTTACGTGCTCGAGTGGCGATTCTCAGAAATGTGCTTGTGCGAAAAACCAACTCTTCATCAACCAGAGTGAGTATGCACGAATAGGCAGTATCCAAACTAATGGGCCTCCTCTTTTTAAAAAATGGGTGTAAAAGCCACTTAATATATTTCATATAATATTTGCAAAAAAACTAAAAATTTAAAATTGATTGGACACTCACCCCATCACATGGACATGGTACGTAATCAAGGTTGGGATGGCAACCAAGAGGGAAGCATAGTACAAATTTGACAATTCCTGCTCTTAGATAATATAAAAGACTCCTTTCCCAATGACTCATAGGTAAGGTGAGATAAATAGGTAGAGGATGGCAATACTGTTCTATGGACATATAACTATGAACAGATGGTTTCTTAGATTCCATGCCGATCCTTTCTGTATTATATAGCGAATAGAGGGCACCTCTAAGCTATTTTTTATGCAGGGTTTCGGCTGTGCTAGGGTTTAAGAAGATGCAGTCTTTGTTAACACTGCACAAGCTTTGATACACTCCAGACAGCCAAGGGATATCCATCCTTTTCTCACACTTAACACAATCAATAATAATCTCTCTGGTTAAAGAGGAAGCCTGAATCTTCTAAATTGATCACCAAAAAAGAGCTTGTCGGGCACGTATAAAGTCTAATATTTAATTTAGATTGAGTTCCCTTTGGCAAATGTGTTGTAAAGTAGAGATTGGGATGCCCAACAGTTTCCTGCAGAACCTATCTTATTCCTGCTGAATGCAGGAACTGTTTGCAATGCCCCAAATCTCAGCCCCGAACGTGGCTACTGGGACACATTGCAATTAAATGTTTTTTGAAAAGCTAAAATAGCACCAGTGGTCTTTGGGCAAGGGATGCTAAGGATTGAGTTGATGGCCTTTGAGAACTTGCTCCTGGAGTAGGTAAGATACTCAGTCCAGGAGCCGTTTGCAGCAAAGACCAACCCAAGGTAGGGGAATGTGCAGGTGCTTGTCAGTTTCTGGCTACCCACTACAATAGAGCTTAGCTGGCGTTTCCCAGGGCCACAGGACATTAAGAATGATTTTTTTAAATTAACGCATAGGTCCAAACTATCCATGTGCTTGACAAAGGTGTAGTACTCAGACAATTCGGGGTGTGGCCTATGAGGACCGCATCATCTGCGTATAATAGCACAGGAAGAGTTTTCCCATTAATTATAGGAACGTCTTGGGTCAAGGATTTTAACGATTTATTCAGCTCATTAATGTATATATTAAAAAGGAGGGGGGCCAAAACACAACCCTGTCTGACCCACCTTTCTACCTTAATGGCTCCCGAGACCTCTCCACCACTGCCGATCCTCACCTGGGCCTGAAGATCTTTGTGGAGGTACGCTAAGAAATGTACCAAAGGCTCATCCAGCCCATAGTCCAGAAGGATAGTCCAGAGCTTTGACCTATTGACAAGGTCAAATGCTAAGGACAAATCCATAAAGGCCAAATAGACTGGAGAGTTCCGCGCAATGTTACATTTCCCGATTACCAGGTTGAGGTTTAGACATTGTTAGTTTGTGCCAACCTTGTTACGGAAGCCTAACTGACAGGGCTCTAAAATGCCATTTTCTTCTGACCATCCTAAAATCTTGTTATATAAAACTCTTCCCAATATTTTTAGAGAATAATCGATCAATGAGATTGGCCTATAGTTGCTAGGCTGGGACCGGTCCACCTTTTTAAAAATTGGAACAATAATACTCTTAGCCCACATATTGGGTAACGAAGCGTTTGTTAAGTTATTAAAAATGTTCAAAAGGAGAGGGGCCCAGAAGTCTAGTTTCCATTTTATTAAATCTATTGGTAGTCAATCAGGGCCAGGGGTTTTGTTCCCAATGCTCTGATGGATAGCTTCTTCTACTTCAACTATGGCTATCTGTATATTGGTCAGTGGGCCAAATTCATGCTGATCTGTCTCTGGTAAGGGGAAGGCATAGATTTAAAAAAATATATTTTCACAAGACTCACTGGAAATGGTGCAGCTAATGGGGGTTAATAGCTGACCCATAGATCGCAGATCCCTTACAGCGGACCAAAATATGTTACCCTTTTTGTTAGTGGCATCCTGTGTTAGGGCTTCCCAGCATTCATTTAGGAGTGCTCTTTTCCGATTGGTGATCGCTGTATTATACTTCTGCCTTGCCAATTGCATATCTAAAGTGCACCTGGGATTAGATGATTAAACCCTGCGCAGGTTCCTGTTGGCTTCTGAACAATCACGATCGAACCATCTAGGACCACGTTTTACCAGGGGAACGGGTTTCGACAGGAGGGTTTTAGTAGCCAAACAAAGTTTAGAAAAGTCATGGACTACCTCTGGGTGTGGGGTTTGAAATGACAGAATTAATAAGATGCATGTTGTCCTTCACTAGTGACTTAAACAGTTTGCCACTGTTAACACCCCTCCATGTTAATCTTAAGTTATCAGTTGAAGGCATTAGATTTTTAGCTCCACATTCAGAAGAAAACACGGGCCGGGGTGCCAATCTCAATACTATTTTAATAGGATTATGGTCCCCGTGGTTCATAGCAATGACCTCTGCGGCCGTTAGTTGATCCTCAAGAAGGGGGGAAATAAAGATAAAGTCTATGGTTGAAGAACAGCCCCTTCCTCTAAATGTTGGTAGTTGGTGATTAATGACATGTAGGGAACCCACCAAATCCATAACATTAGCCAAGTTATGTGAGCTCAAGAACGTGGCCAGCTCTACACCCCTGCGAAAGGGGGGACCTAAATTACATGTCCCCACATCATGTTGCATATCAGTGAGTTTCGCATTAAAATCTCCACCCAAAAGAATCCCAATAGACCCATCCGAGCATTGCTGGCAATCTAGATTGGAAATAAAATCAAGAAGCTCGATAAAATTCCTGTTAGGGATGAAATGAAAATCATTATTATAAAAATTTACCAAATAAAAAGAAACTCTCCTTTTTTAAAACATGGTTTGATAGTTGCGGCTATTGGTTAGTAAAAATCTCCCTCCAGCAACAACGTTGATCTCAATGAATAGGCCCCCGATGGTCGGCCCGATTTGGGGCTGGAGGCTGCTACGCTAAAACAATGGAACCCTTCACTATATAGGTCGTGAGTGGCCCAGGTCTCCTGGAACATGACTATGTCTTGCTCCTTTAATAGACAAGGCCAGTCCCGGTCACCAAGCCTAGACTGTAGCCCTGCTACATTCCAACATAAAATACTCAAATCGGTTCCAGCATTGGCCCTAGTTAAAAGTTGCTTATCATTATGAGCTGTGAGTGTAATACCTGGGGAGTCCTCCATATGGTGCTGCTGATCGACCATCAATAATGGTTGTCAGTCCTGGGCATCTAAACTGGAAAGTGCATGAAACCTATTAGTTACCAGAAGCGGTGCGTCAGCATCCCTAATAGGTATAAATTATGGTTTGTAAAAATAACCTAGGGGGAGCGCACAGATGCCGGGGCTTTGTATGAATAATTGCTCATGAATACTCAATAAACGGCGAACCATATGAGGTCTGCGGAAATTAAGAACAATACAGTCGCCATTTATGTTCTTGGCCGAGTGGCCAACCCACCCTACTCTTCTGGCCATAAGGATTTCATTCATGTCAGAAGGGTGAAATCCTTTGTGTTTACATAGCCAGTCTACAGATTTATTACGGAGGTCTGCCCAGGCCTCCCTCTGGCCCCCAGCAAGATTAGGAATGCCGGCCAAGACCAACACATAAGGACTTGAGGCCGGGGGTAAGCTCAGGACATCAGTATTTGGTCTCAAACGGGCACTCCTAAGGCAGTCCGTAGTATCCCTGCTTGAGTAATTTACAGGGGTGCCAGACTGTGACTGATTATAGTGATTACTTCCTGGATCTGAGTTTAAATTATTTGCATTATACACTTGAGGCATATCTTGTCTGTTCCTCTGCTCAAGAGTGGGGTTCAGCACAAGGAGTTCATTTGAGTTACTACAAGTTGTGCGAGAGTTCACGAAAGAAGTATCTTTATGTGGAACAGAACTCATCAATTGTAGGTCAGACCCGTGTTTGTTAGCCACAGAAATTATAGGAGCCCCCCCGACATCATTGGCAACATAGTTAACCTTACTGCCACTTAGGTTGTCCATTACAGAGTCCATGCGCTTTAGTTTCCCCCAAAGTAGGTTACAATTCGTGTCAATCACCTCCTTAATATTAGCCAGTGTAGTTTCAAAGACTTTCATTGCAGACCCTGCAAAAGCAACATCCCCAACAATGTCTGCATTGATCTCGTTACAGGAAGGATTGGAAGTAGCATCTGTCTGGGTACCTACAGAGTTGGTAAAAATAGCCACGTGGTCAGTTGCATTGCTAACAGATTGACAACCTTTTTTGTTTTTAGTTTTAGTCTTAGATGTTCCGACATTTCTCTTCCTTTTGGTGGGATGAGCATTTAATTTGACATTATTTTGGGACTTAGCAGCCTGCGCCCTAGTGTTAATACAGGGCACACCTGGGACAGCTGTGTTTGAGGAAGCAAGACAAATCTTCGCTGTCGATGTATTTTGTGGGGTTAAGTGTGTTACACTGTCAGAAGTGGGACCACATAGTGATAGGCGGGACTGTAGCGTAGCAGGGTCCAGGGACAACCGTCTCTCGGTCATTTCAATTTCGTGGGTTAACAAGGACTCTGCCCTCACGATAAATGCATCTAAAGTCCCGGCTACTCCTCTGTGTTTACTCATTTTGTAATAGCAGAATCAAGTGGCCCAACTACAAAGCCACAAGACAAAGCAATGGCAGACAAGGAGTTACAATTAACTTTTTGTTACCTTAAGTCTTGGTAAATGAGGTGAGTGCCTGATGGTCAATGTCAGTGGGGTGGGTCAGCCCGGCCTCTTCCGGCTCCTGACGGGCACAAACGGGCCCGCCCTTGGTCCGGGCTTCGTCCGGGCTACATCCCGCGCACGTCCCACGCCGTGGTGGGAGAGGCAGCGCTATAAGCGCGATGACGAGCGCCCCCCCCTCACGGCAGCACCTGTGGCAGCAGCAGAGGGTTCTGGGACCTGTAGTCCCCTTCCACGATGTTGGATCCCTCGCAGGAATGCCTAGCGCAGGGAGAGTTGGCCCTGGGACTCCTGTCCCATCAGGGCGTGCAGAGCGTGCAGCAAGGAGGATGAAACGGCCAAAAGTGAGTCAGTGCTATGCTGAAAGACACTTAGAATACAGTGAAAACACCTACATACACAAGGGTACACTATGGATTTTGGTACCCCCGTGATTGGAATGACCTCCCCTGTAAGGCCCTAGTACATAATAGGGCAGGGGGATTAAAACTACCTCTAAGTCTCTAGCATATAATAGAGCGTGGCAGTTTAGAGGCCAGCAGCCCTTTCCTGCACTTGCATGTGTGCACTGCTGAGCCTGAAGTCTGCTTAAAAGTGGCCCTGTGTGTGCATAAAAAGGCAAGCGAAGTGCAGAAAGAAGCAACAGAGGTGCAGAAAGGCACAACTGAGGAGCAGAAACAAGCAATACAAGTGCAGAAAGAGGCAAGAGAATTGCTGAGAGAAGAAACAGAGGTGTAGAAAGAAGCAAGAGAAGTGCAGAAAGAAGCAAGAGCAGTGCAGAAAGAAGCAAGAGCAGTGCAGAAAGAACCAACAGAGGTGCAATAGGAGGCAAGTGGGGTGCAGAAAGAGGTAAGATAGGTGCACAAGGAGGCAAGAGAGATACAGAAAGAGGAGGAAGGGGTACAGAAAGAAGGACGAGAAGTGCAGAAAGAGGCAAGAGAATTAATAAAAGAAGCAACAGAAGTCCAGAATGAAGCAACAGAGGTGCAGAAGGAGGCACGAGGGGTGCAGAAAGAAAGAAGAGAAGTGCAGAAAGAAACAACAGAGGTGCTGAAAGAGGCACAGAGGGTGCAGAATGAGGCAAGAGAAGTGCAGAAATAAGCAACAGAGGTACAGAAAGAAGCAAGAGTGGTGCAGAAAGAGGGAAGAGAGGTGTAGCAAGAGGCAAGAAATGTGCAGAAAGAAGTGAAGTCCAGAAGGAGGCAACAGAGGTGTAGAAAGATGCAAGAGAGGTGTAGAAACAAGCAAGAGAAGTGCAGAAAGAGGCAAGAGAATTGCTGAAAGAAGCAACAGAGATTTAGAAAGAAGCAAGAGAGGTGCAGAAAGAGACAGGTAAGGTGCAGAAAGAAGCAAGAGCAGTGCAGAAAAAACCAAAAGACGTGTAAAAAGAGGCAAGAGAGGTGCAGAAAGAGGTAAGAGAGGTGCAAAAAGAGGCAAGAGAGGTACAGAAAGATGCAGGAGGGGTGCAGAAAAAAAGAAGAGAAGTGCAGAAATAGGCAAGAGAATTGCTGAAAGAAGCAACAGAGGTGTAGAAAGAAGCAAGAGAAGTGCAGAAAGAGGCAAGTAAGGTGCAGCGAGAAGCAAGAGCAGTGCAGAGAGAACCAACAGAGGTGCAAAAAGAGGCAAGAGGGGTGCAGAAAAAAGTAGGAGGGGTATAAAAAGAGGCAAGATATGTACAGAAAGAGGCAGGAGGGGTGCAGAAAGAAGGAAGAGAAGTACAGAAAGAAGTAACGGAGGTGCTGAAAGAGGTACGAAGGTTACAGAAAGAGCGAGAGTGCAGAAAGGGAAAAGAGGGGTGCAGAAAGAGGCAAGAGATCTGCAGATAAAAGCAACAGAGGTGCTGAAAGAGGCAAGTGAGGTACAGAAAGGGGCAAGCGATCTGCAGAAAAAAGCAACAGAGGTGCTAAAAGATTGAAGTTAGGTACAGAAAGAAGCAAGAGATGTGCAGAAAGAGAAAAAAGAAGTGCAGAAAGAAGCAACAGAGGTACAGAAAGAGGCAAGAGGGGTGCAGAAAGAGGCAACAGAAGTGCAGAAAGAGGCAACAGAGGTACAGAAAGAGGCAAGAGAGGTGCAGAAACAGGCAGGAATTGTGCAGAAAGAGGGAACAGGGGTGCAGAAAGAGGCAAGAGAGGTGCAGAAAGTGGAAAGAGGGATGCAGAAAGAGGCAAGAGATCTGCAGAAAAAAGCAACAGAGGTGCTGAAAGAGGCATGTGAGGTGCTGAAAGAGGCAAGTGAGGTGCCGAAAGAGGCAAGAGATCTGCAGAAAAAAGTAACAGAGGTGCTGAAAGAGGCAAGTGAGGTGCAGAAAGAAGCAAGAGAGGTACAGAAAGAAGGAAGAGAAGTGCAGAAAGAAGTAACAGAGGTGCTGAAAGAGGCACGAAGGTTGCAGAAAGAGCAAGAGAAGTGCAAAAAGAGGCAACAGAGATACATTAAGAGGGAAGAGAGGTGTAGAAAGAGGTAAGAGAGTTGCACAAAGAGGGAAGACGGGTGCAGAAAGAGGCAAGAGGGGTGCAGAAACAGGCAAGAGAAGTACAGAAAGAGGCAAGAAAATTCCTTAAAGAAGCTACAGAGGTGTAGAAAGCAGCAAGAAAAGTGGAGAAATAGGCAAGTGAGATGCAGAAACAGGCAAGAAAGGTACAGAAAGAGGGAAGACGAGTGTAGAAAGAGATAACAGGGGTGTAGAAAAGAGCAAGACAGGTGCAGAAAAAAGCATGGAAAGTGCAGAATGAAGCAACAGGGGTGCAGAAAGATGCAAGAGAAGTACAGAAAGAACCGAGAGATTTGCAGAAACAGGCAAAAGAGGTACATAAAGAGACAACAGGGGTGCAGAAAGAAGCAAGACAGGTGCAGCAACACGCATTGAAAGTGCAGAATGAAGCAACAAGGGTGCAGAAAGATGCAAGAGAACTGCAGAAAGAAGTAATTGAGGTGCAGAAAGAGGCAAGAGAGGTGCAGAAACAGGCAAGAGAAGTGCAGAAAGAGGCAAGGGAATTGCTGAAAGAAGCAACAGAGGTGTGGAAAGAAGCAAGAAAAGTGCAGAAAGAGGCAGGTGAGATGCAGAAACAGGCAAGAAAGGTACATAGAGAGGGAAGATGCGTACAGAAAGAGACAACAGTGGCGCAGAGAGAAGCAGGACAGGTGCAGAAAGATGCATGGAAAGTGCAGAATGAAGCAACAGGGGTGCAGAAAGTGGCAAGAGAATTGCAGAAAGAAGCAACAGGGGTGCAGAAGGATGCAAGAGAACTGCAGAAAGAGGCAAGAGAGTTTCAGAAACAGGCAAAAGAGGTACAGAAAGAGGGAACAGAGGTGCAGGCAGACACAAGAGGGGTGCAGACACAGGTAAAAGGGGTGCAGAATGAGGCAAGAGGGTTGCAGATATTTGCAAGAAAGGTGCAGAAAGAAGCAAGAGCGGTACAAAAGAACCAACAGAGGTGTAAGAAGAGGCAAGTGAGGTGCATAAGGAGACAAGAGAACTGCAGAAAGGGGCAAGAGAGTTGCAAAAACAGGCAAAAGGACTGCAGAAACAGGGAACAGGTGGGCAGACTGAGGCAAGAGAGGTGCAGAAAGAGGGAAGAGGGGTGCAGTAAAAGGCAAGAGGGATACAGAAATTTGGAACAGAGTTGAAGGAAGAAGCCAGAGTAGTGCAGAAAGAAGCAACAGAGGTGCAGAAAGAGGCAAGAGAATTGCTGAAAGAAGCAACAGAAGTGCAGTAAGAACCAACAGAGGTGGAAAAAGAGGCAAGAGGGGTGCCGAAAGGGGTAGGAGAGGTGCAGAAAGAGGAAAGAGGGATACAGAAAGAGACAGGCAGGGTACAGAAAGAGGAAGAGAACTGCAGAAAGAAGCAACAGAGGTTCTGAAAGAGGCACGAAGGTTGCAGAAAGAGACAAGACAGGTGAAGAAAGAAGGAGCAGAGGTACAGAAAGAGGCAAGGGTGGTGTAGAAAGAGAGAAGGGAGGTGTAGAAAGAGGCAAGCGAGTTGAACAAAGAGGAAAGAGGGGTGCATAAACAGGCAAAAGGGGTGCAGAAGGAAGCAAGTGAGGTGCAGAAAGAGGCTAGAGAGGTATAGAAAGAGGGAAGAGATTTACAGAAAGAGGCAAGCAAAGTGCAGAAAGAGGCGAGAGAACTGCAGAAAGAGGCAATAGAGGTGCAGAAAGAAGCAAGTGAGGTGCAGAAAGCAGCAATATAAGTGCAGTAAGAGGCAAAAGAAGTGCAGAACGAAGGAACAGATGTGCAGAAAGAGGCAAAAAGGGTGCAGAAAGACATAAGAGGGGTACAGAAAAAGGCAAGAGAGGTGCAGAAAGAGGGGTGGAGGGTGCAGAAAGAGGCAAGAGAGGTACAGAAAGAAGCAAATGAAGTGCAGAAAGAGGCAATAGAGGTACAGAAACAGGTAAGAGAAGTGCAGAAAGAGGCAGGAGAATTGCTGAAAGAAGCAACAGAGGTGTGGAAAGAAGCAAGAAAAGTGCAGAAAGAGGCAAGTGAGATGCAGAAACAGGCAAGAAAGGTACAGAAAGAGGGAAGACGAGTACAGAAAGAGACAACAGTAGTGCAGAAAGAAGCACAACAGGTGCAGAAAGAAGCATGGAAAGTGTCGAATGAAGCAACAGGTGTGCAGAAAGAGGCAAGAGAATTGCAAAAAGAAGCAACAGAGTTGCAGAAGGAGGCAAGAGAACTGCAGAAAGAAGCAAGAGAGTTGCAGAAAAAGGCAAAAGAGGCACCGAAAGAGGGAACAGAGGTGCAGGCAGACACAAGAGGGGTGCAGACACAGGTAAAAGGGGTGCAGAAAGAGGCAAGAGGGTTGCAGAAATTTGCAAGAGAGGTGCAGAAAGAAGCAAGAGCAGCACAAAAGTACCAACAGAGGTGCAAGAAGGAGGCAAGTGAAGTGCATAAGGAGACAAGAGAACTGCAGAAAGGGGCAAGAGAGTTGAAGAAACAGGCAAAAGGACTGCAGAAACAGGAAACAGGTGGGCAGACTGAGGCAAGAGAGGTGCAGAAAGAGGGAAGAGGGGTGCAGAAAAAGGCAAGAGGGATACAGAAATTTGGAACAGAGGTGCAGGAAGAAGCCAGAACAGTGCAGAAAGAAGCAACAGAGGTGCAGAAAGAGGCAACAGAATTGCTGAAAGAAGCAACAGAGGTGCAGAAAGAACCAACAGAGGTGGAAAAAGAGGCAAGAGGGGTGCCGAAAGGGGTAGGAGAGGTGCAGAAAGAGGAAAGAGGGGTACAGAAAGAGACAGGCGGGGTGCAGAAAGAGGAAGAGAACTGCAGAAAGAAGCAACAGAGGTGCTGAAAGAAGCACGAAGGCTGCAGAAAGAGACAAGACAGGTGAAGAAAGAAGGAGCAGAGATACAAAAAGAGGCAAGAGTGGTGCAGAAAGAGAAAAGAGAGGTATAGAAAGAGGCAAGAGAGTTGCACAAAGAGGGAAGCGGGTTGCAGAAACAGGCAAAAGGGCTGCAGAAGGAAGCAAGTGAGGTGCAGAAAGAGGCTAGAGAGGTGTAGAAAGAGGCAAGAGAGTTACAGAAAGAGGCAAGAAAAGTACAGAAGTAGGCAAGAGAACTGCAGAAAGAGGCAATAGAGGTGCAGAAAGAGGCAAGTGAGGTGCAGAAAGTAGCAAGATAAGGGCAGAAGGGGCAGAAGAAGTGCAGAACAAAGGAACAGATGTGCAGGAAGAGGCAGAAAGGGTGCAGAAAGACATAAGAGGGGTACAGAAAAAGGCAATAGAGGTGCGGAAAGAGGGGTGGAGGGTGCAGAAGAGGCAAGAGAGGTACAGAAAGAAGCAAATGAAGTACAGAAAGAGGCAAGAGAGGTGCAGAAACAGGCAAGAGAAGTGCAGAAAGAGGCAAGAGAATTGCTGAAAGGAGCAACAGAGGTGTGGAAAGAAGCAAGAAAAGTGCTAAAAGAGGCAAGTGAGATGCAGAAACAGGCAAGAAAGGTACAGAAAGAGGGAAGACGAGTACAGAAAGAGACAACAGTAGTGCAGAAAGAAGCACAACAGGTGCAGAAAGAAGCATGGAAAGTGCCGAATGAAGCAACAGGTGTGCAGAAAGAGGGAAGAGAATTGCAGAAAGAAGCAACAGAGGTGCAGAAGGTGACAAGAGAACTGCAGAAAGAGGCAAGAGAGTTGCAGAAAGAGGCAAAAGAGGCACAGAGATAGGAAACAAAGGTACAGAAAGACACAAGAGGGGTGCACACACAGGTAAATGGGGTGCAGAAAGAAGCAGAAATTTGGAACAGAGGTGCAGGAAGAAGCCAGAACAGCGCAGAAATAACCAACAGAGGTGCAGAAAGAGGCAAGAGAATTGCTGAAAGAAGCAACAGAGGTGCAGAAAGAACCAACAGAGGTGGAAAAAGAGGCAAGAGGGGTAACGAAAGGGGAAGGAGAGGTGCAGAAAGAGGAAAGAGGTGTACAGAAAGACACAGGCAGGGTGCAGAAAGAGGAAGTGAACTGCAGAAAGAAGCAACAGAGGTGGTGAAAGAGGCACGAAAGTTGTAGAAAGAGACAAGACAGGTGAATAAATAAGGAGCAGAGGTACAGAAAGAGGCAAGAGTGGTGCAGAAAGAGAGAAGAGAGGTGTAGAAAGAGGCAAGAGAGTTGAACAAAGAGGAAAGAGGGGTGCATAAACAGGCAAAAGGGGTGCAGAAGGAAGCAAGTGAGGTGCAGAAAGAGGCTAGAGAGGTGTAGAAAGAGGCAAGAGAGTTACAGAAAGAGGCGAGCGAAGTGCAGAAGGAGGCAAGAGAATTGCAGAAAGAGGCAATAGAGGTGCAGAAATAGGAAACAGAGGTACAGAAAGACACAAGAGGGGTGCACACACAGGTAAATGGGGCGCAGAAAGAAGCAGAAATTTGGAACAGAGGTGCAGGAAGAAGCCAGAACAGCGCAGGATGAACCAACAGAGGTGCAGAAAGAGGCAAGAGAATTGCTGAAAGAAGCAACAGAGGTGCAGAAAGAACCAACAGAGGTGGAAAAAGAGGCAAGAGGGGTACCGAAAGGGGAAGGAGAGGTGCAGAAAGAGGAAAGATGTGTACAGAAAGAGACAGGCGGGGTGCAGAAAGAGGAAGTGAACTGCAGAAAGAAGCAACAGAGGTGCTGAAAGTGGCACAAAGGTTGTAGAAAGAGACAAGACAGGTGAAGAAATAAGGAGCAGAGGTACAGAAAGAGGCAAGAGTGGTGCAGAAAGAGAGAAGAGAGGTGTAGAAAGAGGCAAGAGAGTTGAACAAAGAGGAAAGAGGGGTGCATAAACAGGCAAAAGGGGTGCAGAAGGAAGCAAGTGAGGTGCAGAAAGAGGCTAGAGAGGTGTAGAAAGAGGCAAGAGAGTTACAGAAAGAGGCGAGCGAAGTGCAGAAGGACGCAAGAGAATTGCAGAAAGAGGCAATAGAGGTGCAGAAAGAGGCAAGTGAGGTGCAGAACGTAGCAAGATAAGTGCAGAAAGAAGCAATATAAGTGCAGAAAGAAGGAACAGATGTGCAGAAAGAGGCAAAAAGGGTTCAGAAAGATGTTAGGGGGTACAGAAAAAGGCAAGAGAGGTGCAGAAAGAGGGATGGAGGGTATAGAAAGAGGCAAGAGGGGTTCAGAAAGAAGCAAATGAGGTGCAGAAAGAGGCAACAGATGTGCAGAAAGAGGCAAGAGAGGTGCAGAAAGTAGAAGAGATTTGCAGAAAGAGGCAGGAGAAGTGCAGAAAAATAAAGAAATGTGAAGAGAGAAGCAACAGAAATGCAGAAGGAGGCAAGAGAGGCACAGAAGGAAGCAAGAGTTGCTTGCACACCATTAGTACCAAGTTAACACCCACATTTAATAGTAAGTAACAGGTGATTATTCTAGGTTCGCAAAGGGCCTACCAGCATGCTGCAACACTTGTCGCTGCATTGTTGGTAACGTTTGAGCCGTTTGAGCTAGAAACAAGGCTTTTTTTGTTCAAATCTTCAGATTAGAGAGCAGATGATGAATTAGGTGGCTAATGCGGAAAGTGTATAATTGTGCGAAAGTCGGTGCAGCCAAACAGTCGCATAATTCCAGTTGCCCTGCTCATACTTCTGACTAGGTCCATAAGTGCTCCTTAGTGATTCCTTTTTTTTTTGTCTCACTGAGTTGATAGTTGAGCTTCTATGGAAACAAGGCTGACTAAACCGGAGGTTACCACTCCACAACACAGACTACCATACCACATACTTACACTCCATAACACATAATCCCACTCTACATAATTCCTACACACTAAATACCACATACTTTCTATCCACATAATTTCACTGCACAACATACCACATAATTCCACTACACACGACGTACATCCAATCCACTCCATAAAACATTAGTAAAAAAACTTTTACATTTACAACGCCAATAGCTCTAACTCTCGCAAAAGCGAAACCTATTACATTGCAAACACTTCTTTAACTAGTAGTCACGTTTGCAGAGTGGTGGAGAAAGGGTGGTGGGCCTCCGACCAGCACTCAAGAATTCCACTGCGTCGGACCTTCAGGAGGTACCAGGAGGGCTTCTTGGCCCCCAAAGTTCCTCAGGAGTAAATTGGACTTCATCCCTCATCCCATAGTCTGCCAGGAGGTGCGTTTGCAGAGTGGTGAAGAAAGGGGGGGGGGCATGGCCTCCGAAGACGTCTTAGCAATCCCACTGTGTGAGACTTACTGGAGGTAACAAGAGGAGTAGCTAGCCCCCAAGGATATCCTTGGGGGGCAACTACCCCTCCTATTACCTCCAGTAAGTCCCACACAGCAGGATTGCTAAGTTCTCATAGCAGGCCACGCCCCCTTTGCCCACCACTCTGCAAACGCGCTCAGTGGCGCGCTCTTGGATGGGGATTGAAGTCCCCTTTGCTGCTGGGGGTGGTTAGGAACCAACTAGCCTACCTCTTACCACCAGTAAGCCCCACACACTGGGATTGCTGAGAGGTGGACACAGACCACACCCCCTTTCTCCACCTACTGGCACGCTCTTGGTTAGGGGATGAAGATACTTTCCTCCTGAGGGTCCATGGGGGTCAAATCCCCCTCCTGTTACTTCGAGTAAGCCCCAATACAGCTAGATTGCTGAGAGTACTCAAAGGCCATGCCCCCTTTTTACACCACTCTGCAAACGCGACTCCTGGTGCACTGCTGCTCGGGGGATGAAGTCCACTTTAGTCCTGAGGTCCTCAGGAAACAAGAGGACCTCATCGCCCCACCAGCAATGCGCCAAGAGGAGCGATTGCAGAGTGGGGCTTACTGGAGGTACCTGGTGGGCTAGTTGCCCCCTAAGGACTCATAAGATTCTAAGGGTCTTCCTCCCCAAACCAAAATGCACCAAGAGGCGCGGTTGCAGAGTGGTACAGGGAGGGGGCGGGGCCTCCGGCAAGATGCCGGCTTCCGTTTTTTTTCTTTTGTTAGAAGGGGGCTGTGTGATCCCCCTTTTCTTAACTTTTTTGGGCCTTGGGGACCCCATCCTCCAGGGCCTGACCATTTTTCTTATTAAAAAAAAATGGGAAAGGGGCCACGGGCCCCCCTTTCCTGGGCCATCCCCGGGGCCTGGCCTTGTTTTTTAAAAGTTATTTTTGCCGGGAGGGGGACTGCATGGCCCCCCTTCCCTGGGCCACTTCTGGCCCCGAAGACCCCATCCCCCTGAGCCTGGCCAGCCTGGAATGTTTTGTGGAGGGGGTCATGCGGCCCATGTCTTAAGGCCAATTATGGCCCTGGAGACACCCACCCTGGGGCCAGCCTTCCCTTAAAAAAATAAAAATTCAATTAAAGGTGAGGGGGAGCCAAGTGGATCCCCTCCAGGGCCACTTCTGGCCCCAGGGACCACATCCCCCGGGGCCAGCCCTCAAGTTGGGGACCGTGGGGGGAGCCCCAATGCCCCGCAGTCCCTGCCAGCTCCCCGCATCCTGCGGGAGCCGGCATTGCTTTTGGGCAAGGGGAGCTGCTGACATGCAGCTCCCCTTGCCCAAAAGCAATTCTGCTTTCCTTCATTGAAGCGAGAGCAGGTTTCCTGCTCTCTCTTCAAAGAAGAAAAGCAGGAGTTTGGTTTTGGTCTAAATGTTTAAAAACTGCCCCCCCACACATTATGAATGAGGCACTGGGAAGGTGGAGGTCCCTGGGGCTGCAGGGGCCCCCGCTACATAATTGGGCATTGCCCCCGGGACCTGGCCCACCCGGGGTCTTAAGGAAAACAAAGCGCGGGTGCCCGCGCATCGTTTAAAAAAAATGTATGTTGTCCAGATTTGCGCACCCAGTGCAAATTCAGACGATTTAAAAAAAATGAATGCTTTTTTGGCCCTGGGGGTAATTGTAGGACCCCCTGAGCAGGCTTAGGGGGTCAAGGTGTTTCTACCCTGCCTGCTTTTCTGTTTTTTCATCTTTTTTTTCTACTGATTTCTTGTGACTCGGTTACCGAGTCACCAGATGGCTGCCAACACATTCTGGTTTGTAGTGTTGGCAGCCAATCAGAATGAACCCCGTGCTGGGGAGGATTCGTGACTCCTCGGTTCTCAGATATCGATATTTTTATTTTTTGAATTTCTCAGTAACTACTGAACGGATTTACACTATTTAAAAAAAGGCTGCTTTCTGAACCAAGAGCTACCTTTTTGCGAAATGTGGTGTACTTCCGTTCAGCAGTTCAGACTGTAGCCTGTTCCAAAATTCCTATGGAAATGAACATGGAGAAAATGTGTTTTGGGACCCCCTTTTTTTCTCGGGCCCCGGTTGACGAATCACCCTGAAGCTTTCAAGACAGGAGCTGACCTGAGTGAACTATTAGTTTGGAAAATTTTGCGATGATTCGTCAAACGGTGCCAAAGATATTGTCTGAAGAAAAAACAGTTTTTGAATAGAAACAAGGTCCAAACTATCACTACCTGCTGACGACAGCCAGTAGGTAAGATATATATATATATATTTATATATATATATATTTATATATATATATATATATATTACCTACTGGCAGTCACCAGTAGGTAGTTATAGTTAGGACCTATTTTCCATAGGAAATCCGCAACATTCTATTTGGAATAACGTTGGCGCTGATTGACTAATCTTCACGAAATTTTCCAAACATTTGGCCAGCTCCGGTCCGCTCCTATCCTGAAAATTGCATGGTGATTCATCAAGCGGGGGCCGAGAAAAAAGGGGGGTCCCAAAACATGTTTTCCCCATGCATTTTCCCATAGGACCTGTTGACGCAGCTACAACCCGAACTACTGAACGGAAATACACCAAATTTGGCAAAGAGATAGTCCTCAGTTCAGACTCATGCCTTTTGCTTAAATGGTGTAAATCCGTCCAGTAGTTCCTGAGAAAATTAGAGTTAAAAAGATAGATATATCTGGGCGGAGCCTAACCACACATCTCATCATGAGATCTGATTGGCCGTCAGTACTTCATCCAAGAAGTATTGGCAGCCATCTTGGGACCAATATACATGATAGCACCTCATTAAAAAGCATTGCAGTTAATAGAAGGTTTTAAGACTTTAGTTACATTATAAATCATTTGTTGATGGTACCATACTCATTTTAGGAATTGTGGCTTGTTTTAAGGTGATTTTACCATGTGAAACAGCCTTCTGCTGTGATATCAGGAATCATGTTTGAGAGAAAACTATTTTCTCATGCTTTTCCCACAGAGGTTTGGAAGGTGATCTATAAGCTAAACTGAGAGCATATTTTCTGTAAATTCACATTATCTTTCTCAGTCATGTGAGAATGAAGTCTGACATTCTCAGTAAAACATGTCCATCCAACAAGGGCAGAGACTGTCAGTTGATTCCTTTGTGTTCTACTGCAGCTTCCCAGAGTGTTCTAAAGAACAACTGGAGCGCTAACAGTCCTACTTATGACAAACGTATGGCACACCTGAAGCCATCTTGATTGGAATAAAGTGGTAACTCTTAAAACATTTAATTTCAAAAGGAACAAAATGAGGGGGTTCATTTTGCCATAGAAAGTATGATTAGTGCTGCAGAAAGAAAAATTAGGGCACATTTTGAGTGACTTCTCAAATCCTGTTCTATTTCATAAAATTATTCTGACATGCAGACTGAAACATGCACTTTCAATACCAGCAGCAGACTTCCATGGTGAGCAGTAGCTTTACTACAGTGATCTAATAAGCAACTAGAGTGCTAACATTCTGAATGTATGGCAAATGTGTGACACATCTGAATGCCTTCTTGATGGAATCAAAGTAAAAAACTGAAAGTATTTCCTACTGAGGAGACTGTAGTAAATGAGGAAATTAGAAAACTTCATAACAAATAAGTCTCCCAAAATGGCCACCAGAGACAAAAGAGCCCAAATGTAGCCCAAATATCACCCCAGATGTATCCCAAGTATAGCCCAATGACAGCATGTCCCAGAGTGTTCTAACAAACAACTAGAGCGCTAACAGTATTACTTATGACAAATGTATGGCACACCTGAAGCCACCTTGATTGGAATAAACTGGTAACACTTAAAACATTTAATTTAAAAAGGAACAAAATGAGGGGGTTCATTTTGCCATAGAAATTATGATTAGTGCTGCAGAAAGAAAAATTAGGGCACATTTTGACTTCTCAAATCCTCTTGTATTTCATAAAAAAATTCTGACATGCAGACTGAAACATGCACTTTGAATACCAGCAGCAGACTTCCCTGGTGAGCAGTAGCTTTACTACAGTGATCTAATGAGCAACTAGAGTGCTAACATTCAGAATTTATGGCAAATGTGTGACACATCTGAATGCCTTCTTGATGGAACCAAAATAAAAAACTGAAAGTATTTCCTACTGAGTAGACTGCAGCAAATGAGGAAATTAGGAAACTTCATAACAAATAAATCTCCCAAGATGGCCACCAGAGACAAAAGAGCCCAAATGTAGCCCAAATATCACCCAGATGTAGCCCAAGTATAGCCCAATGACAGAATGTTCTAGAGTGTTCTTAAGAACAACTAGAGCGCTTACTGTCTTACTTATGACAAAAGTATGGCACACCTGAAGCCATCTTGATTGGAATAAACTGGTAACACTTAAAACATTTAATTTAAAAAGGAACACAATGAGGGGGTTCATTTTGCCATAGAAATTATGATTAGTGCTTCAGAAAGAAAAATTAGGGCACATTTTGAGTGACTTCTCAAATCCTCTTCTATTTCATTAAAAAATTCCGATATGCAGACAGAAACATGCACTTTTAATACCAGCAGCAGACTTCCGTGGTGAGCAGTAGCTTTACTACAGTGATCTAATGAGCAACTAGAGGGCTAACATTCAGAATTTATGGCAAATGTGTGACATATCTGAATACCTTCTTGATGGAATCAAACTAAAAAATAAAAAACTGAAAGTATTTCCTAAAGAGGCGACTGCAGTAAATGAGGAAATTAGGAAACTTCACAACAAATAAATCTCCCAAGATGGCCACCAGAGACAAAAGAGCCCAAATGCAGCACAAATATCACCCAGATGTAGCCCACATGTAGCCCAATGACAGAAGTGTGCAAAACACTTAGTTTTTTGTGTATTTGCAGTTTTATATAGTGCAGACTTGTCAGGTATTGGAGTGCTTTACATGAGCATTGGTTACATCACACAAGATAAAATTCATTTTGGTTGTAGACATGGGGAGATTAAGTGATTTGACCAGAATCACAGAATGTTGAGCCGAAGCAGAAACTCCAACCTGGTTCCCCAGTTGCAAAGTCTGCAGCTCTGGAAGTAACACCACATCCTTTCCCCTAGGTCCAACATTTAATCAAGTAGTCAACTGGATAAAAAAACATAAAGATTACAAATAATTTGTTCTTTGTCGCTATTTGAAAACTCAGAAAATATGTCCTCATTTTAGTTTTTTAGAGCACTAATCATAATTTTGATGCCAATAAGACCCTCTCATATATGTAATTTCTGAAGGAAATGCTCTAGGTATTACAGTTTTGATTACATCAGGATGACGTCAGGCGTAAATATAGAATGTTAGCAATCTAGTTGTTCATTGGGATACTGTTGAGAGGCAGAGGCCAGGGGCATGGACTCTGAAAATTGAAGGCAGGTAGTAGAGTGCAGAGGCAACAATTTGACCACACTGGGCAGGCAGGAAGGGCAGTGGCAGCACAACAGACTATGGAGGGCAGTGGAAAGGGGGGCAGGGGCAACAAACCAACAATACATGACTGGCAAGACTAGGCTGTGGCAATATAATAGACCATTGTGGGCAGAAGGAAGAGGCAGTGGTAGTACAGTTATACATGCCAACAGACCCGTTTCAGCCAGGAAACGTCCAATGTTTTTAAGCTCAAATGGGCTTTATTTGATCTGTCTCCTGTCTACAATCTCCTCTTTTTCAATGTAACTCAAAGGGGAAAATCAATATCCCAGTTTTTTTTCAAAATCTCCCTCTTATCAAGTTCAAAATGTTCGCAAGTATAGTACATTGGATCATGGTAGGCAGGAGGAATTGGGGTAGGGACATGGACTCGGATAACAGAGGACAGGAGAGACATGGAGAGGTGCACCAAACTCACCCTACAGGGCATGCATCAGGGTTTGCAGCAGCACAATACACCATACAGGGCATGCGGGACGGGAGTGCAGCACAACAATCCATAGAAAGCAATAGGGAGGGGACAGGACCATGCACATGGACAACAGAGAACAGAGGGGAAAGAGGCAATGGTAGCTAGCTGACCATAATGGACAGACAGGAGAGAAAGCTACAGCATAACAGACCATAAAGGGCAGGAGGGACGGATCAGGGGCATTACAATGAAACAGAAAAGCCAGGAGGGAGGGAATAGGGGTCTGCAAATGGAAACAGAGGGCTGGGGGCAAGGGGGTAGGGCAGGAGCAGCAAGATGACCATGGAGGTCAGGCAGGATGGGCACTAGAAACAAGACACACCATGGAGAGCAACAATGAGACTATGATGGCATACACACAGACCATGGAGGGAAGGTGGGAGGGGGTCAGGGGCAGCTAGCTGACCACACAGGGAAGGTGAGAGGGGCCATGGCAGCACAGAAAACCATGCATGGCAAGCTGGAGGGTTAGTGGCAGCACAATGGCTATGATGGGCAAGAAGGAGGGTGCAGGGGCATGCACAAAGGACCATAGAGGATAGAAGGGAAGGTCAGGACCTGGGCACAGACAAGAGAGTTCAGGGGAAGGGGCCTCACAACAGACTGCGCGGGGCAGGCAGGAGGAGCAGTTGCAGCACAACAGACCAGGGAGGGCAGAAGGGTGTGGCAGTAAAATGGACCATGGAGGACAGGAGGAAGGGGATAGGGGCATGGCATGTGGACAGGCAGGGTGGAGGTGGCAGGGACAGGTTACAGTCATCTGACAATGCTAGGCAGGTGGGAGGGGAGTGGCAGCTCAACAGAACACTCAGAGTAGATAGGAGTGGCAGGTCCATGGAACACGGTGGGCAAAAAGGATGGAGCAGGGGCATGCACAAAGACATCCGAGGGCAGGGGGAAGGAGAATAGGGGCAGCAAGCTAAGCACAGAGGCTAAGCAGGAGGTCAATGATGGGCCATATAATTGGGCAATGAAGGGCAGGAGGAGTGGACTGGTACAACATGCTAAATGGAGGGCAGTGGCAGCACATCAGACCGTGCATGGCAGGAGGGAGGAGGCTAGTCCATGGATTCAGACAACAGAGGATAGGGAGGAGGTGGATGGGGCAGCAAGCTAACGGTTCAGAGAAGGTGGGTATTAGGAACTTTATTGTTTTTAAAATGTGTGTCTGGGCGAACTACTTAAAATATGAACAAGTATGCAGCATAATCTCACTTTTATTCAAGAAGAAGAGGACGTTTGTGACTGTGACACCGGGCTCACTTGGCAGAAACACCCCCTGACCCTCCACCCCCATCGCAAAATGTAATGCCAGTGAAAAGGGTAGGTGGACGCAGTGTTATATAGAACATAGTCCTGAGAGCCCGATTGAAAATGAAAACTAGATATAGTATATGGTATAAACTATGCACCAAAAAGTGTGATATAAGATGAACCGGGCGTGAAATATAATATGCACTACATTGTGCGCAATGAGAGATTCATTGGAGAGCGCGAGATAGCACAGGCACTAGCGCGTGCTATGCGATATGCGCCTTGAAGTGTAATAGGCACAGGGCAGTGTTGTGTAATCTAACTAGTCTCTAAAGTTGTAATATAAAATATGTGCTGGGGAGTGTAACGTTGCATATGCACTGTGACAAAGCTTTGGATCCCAGATTGTAATATGTATGGCATAGTGCTGTACGTTATAACATAGGCATCGAGGAAGGCACGTTAGATGGGGCAATATAACCCGTGCAAAGGCAAGTGTGGCATGACATATTCACGGGGTGCTGTTACAGTGCACATGGGCCAGAGAGTGTCATAGCATACGCACTAGCTGGTGGAATACAACATAGAGGTGTGTGGCACTCGGCGGGCACTGGTGGGTGTAACACAGCATTGGGCTCAGCCAGGAGCACGCTGTGACTCTCAAGTGAGGTTTGTCTCCTTTCCAGAGAGTAAAATAAAAAGTATTACACATCCGGCAGTGGATGTGTGTTTTATTAACCGTGAGGGGGGTTTCTTGCATAGTTTGGTTGAATTTTTGTCGAATCCCCTTTGAATGGCTTGGTGTGCATGTGTATTAAATGTGCCCGTCAATAGCTACCCATGTTTCTATAAATAAACGACAAGGGTGTCTACTTGGAGAGTACCCACCGGCGGGGGCGCCGGGATTAGGCACGGTAGGCCATAAGACATATCAGAGCTTCATTAGCGGTGTAAATACCTTCCACGTGAATTCATTGTATGCATAATCAACTTTTAATGAATATCACGCAAATCGTCATGGTGATAGGTACATACGGTTTGTCCAGCATGACCTAGGTGTTTCTATAAATATATATTTTTTTAAAATAATAAAAAACAAAGGCTGGCCCCAGGGGATGGGGTCTCCGGGGCCATAAGTAACCTGAGGAGGGGGGCAACGCAGCCCCCCTTCTAAAGAATTAAAAAAAAAAAAGGCCCTGACCCGGGGGTTGGGGTCCCCGGGGCCGATTAAGGCCTTGGGAGGGCCAAATTATTTTTTTTTAACAACACAAATTATGGTGCAGGCCCTGGGGAATGGGGTCCCCAGGGCCAATAAATTAGAAAAAGAAGGGGGGCCACACAGCCCCCCTTCTTAAAAAAATAAAATTAAAAAAAGACCGGCATCGCGCCGGAGGCCACGCCCCCTCCGTGCAGCACTCTGCAAACGCGCCCCCTGGCCAGTTGTAAGTTGGGGAATTAATTCCCCTTCAATACTGAGGGTCCCTGAGGGCCAACTAGCCCAACAGGTATCTCCAGTATGCGCCAGGGAGCTGCGTTGCAGACAGGTGTTCTGAGGCCACACCCCTTTTTACACCTCTATGCAACGTAGCTCTGTGGCGCTTACTGGAGGTACCTAGTGGGCTAGTTTGACCCTAGGGACCCTTAGGATTCAAGGGGACTTAATCTCTCAACTTAGAACACAGGGCGCATTTACACAGTGGTGAAGGGAGGGGACGGGGCCTGAGGTGACGTGTGCAAAGACGCCCTGTGGCACGTTTTAAGTTGGGGAAATAATTCCCTTTCAATCCTGAGGGACCCTGGGGGCCAACTAGCCCACTAGGTGCTTCCAGTAAGCGCCATGCTCTGTGTTGCAGAGAGGTGGTGCAGGCCGTGCCCCTTTTTACACCTCTCTGCAATGGCGCTTCCTGGATGTACCTAGTGGGCTATTTTGCCCCTAGGGACACTCAGGATTCAAGGGGACCTAATCTTCCAACTTATAAAACGGCCACAGGTCGTGTTTACACAGTGGCGAAGGGAGGGGACGGGGCCTGAGGTGACGTGTGCAAACACGCCCTATGGCACGTTTTAAGTTGGGCAAATAATTCCCCTTCAATCCTGAGGGCCCCTGGGGGCTAACTAGCCCACCAGGTGCTTCCAGTAAGTGCCACTGAGCTGCGTTGCAGAGAGGTGGTCCAGGCCGTGCCACTTTTTACACCTCTCTGCAATGCACCTCTGTGGTGCTTACTGGAGGTACCTAGTGGGCTAGTTGGACCCTAGGGACCCTCAGGATTCAAATGAACTTAATCCCCCAACGAAAAACGGCCACAGGGCGTGTTTACACAGTGGTGAAGGGAGGGGACGGGGCCTGAGTTAACGTGTGCAAACAAGCCCTGTGGTGCGTTTTAAGTTGGGCAAATAATTCCCCTTCAATCCTGAGGGACCCTGGGGGCCAACTAGCTCACCAGGTGCTTCCAGTAAGCGCCACTGTGCTGCGTTGCAGAGAGGTGGTCTAGGCCGTGCCCCTTTTTACATCTCTCTGCAACGCAGCTCTGTGGCGCTTACTGGAGGCACCTAGTGGTCTAGTTGGACCCTAGGGACCCTCAGGATTCAAGGGGATTTAATCTCCCAACTTAAAATGGCCACAGGGCGTGTTTATACAGTGGGGAAGGGAGGGGACGGGGCCTGAGGTGACGTGTGCAAACACGCCCTGTGGCGCATTTTAAGAGGTAGTTTTAATCCCCTGCCCTATTATATACTAGAGGCTTACAGAGGAGGTCATGCTAATCACAGGGGGACCCCAACGCATAGTGTTCCCTAGTGTATGTTGGTGTTTTCACTGTATTCTGAGTGTCTTTTAACATAGCACTGGCTCTAGGACTGGTTAGTCAGACTCAGTTACCACCAGTATCCGTCTGAAAAAGTTGAGGGTACAGGATGATTTTGCAACAAGGCTTCTTTCTGCTCTTCTGTTTGTTTTTTCTGCACGTTATCCTTCTTCCTGCACTTTCCTTCGTCTTTGAGGACTTCTGTTTCTTCTTTCTGCATTTCTTTTTTTTCTTTCTGTGCGGTGCGTTTTTCTTCTTTCTTCACATGTCCTATCTCTGTAGGCATAGTTAGAAATTAGCATTTATAAACCTTTGAAATTCACTGAAAAAACATAGGTTTCAGGCACGTTATAGTTAGGAATTAGCATTTAAAAAACCTTAGAAATTCACTGAAAAAAACATAGGTTTCAGGGGCGTTATAGTTAGCTGCACTTTTCACTCATACAAAACCATTGAAATTCCCCAGTTATAGTTAGTTCAACTAACTATAACTTGTGCGCCCGCAATGCACTGCTGATGACGTCACATATTATATCACTCATGACATTGTCAGTGACATCACTCATGACATCACTGATGACATCTCAAATGACATCACTCATGACATCACTGATGACATCATCCTTGTGATAGAGTGGCAGACCTCCTCTCCCCCTAGTATAACTTTTGATACACACATTCAAAAATAGAAACTAAAATTTTCAAAACAATGGACATACCAATACCAGTTACAACAACCTATTCAGTAATTCTACGATCCACATACACATCCACTCATTCACCAACAGTCCTATACAGTCACTCATACATGTACTCACTCATCATATGTACTCATACACCTATACATCCTGTTACACAACACTACTCATCCATAGAGTTACTCACGCACATAGTCACTCATGCTAATAAAGAATCAAACATCCATTTACTTGCATATACAGTTATACACACACACCACCACACTTACTTCTACAGAAACTTACACATACTTAGTCTTTTTAACAATCACTTATAGAAACACATACTTATTCATACAGGAACTCTTTCAATCTCTCACTCTCACATATACTCACTTATATACACCAATAGTCACATATACTAGTTTAAAACATATGTAGTTACTCATAAAGACACTATTGAGACAGTCATTCACTCACTAACACACCCATGCACATACTCATCCACCCATACAGTCCTGCACACATGCTGTCTTCAACACATACAAACCGCAAGTCACTCATTCATGCACCTATGCACTACATAATACCCCCACTGAACCATACAGACACTCAGGCACTCATACTAATACTCAAAAAAACAACTAATAACCTATATAGACACTCATGTAGCTACTCACCAACCCATGCAGCCACTTATACACAACGTGAGAGACTGATACAGATATTTACATATTTAAACATTACTCACTAAGCCATGTATTCACTAAGATACACTTAATCAGTCAGTTATACATTCAATTTTTCAAAAACAAATCATCCATTTAGAGACTTATAAACCCATTTATTCTTCCATCGACCTTGAGATATACATATATATAGTCCTGCCATTGAAAACTACAGTGTCCCGGGGGTGGGCACCCTGGGACACTGCAGGAGCCGGCCCTGGGGGGTGGCAGTCCCCAGGGCCATCAAGGGCTCCAGGTGGGGGGCCGCGCAGCCCCCCTCCCAACATTTTCAAAGCCCCGGGGGGTGGTGGTCCCCGGGGCACTAAGTCTTTAAATTTGGGGTCAGTTAAGGACCCCCAAGACCCGGGGACCTGGGGAGGTGGTGGTCCCCGGGGTGTGTGGGGGGACTCGAGCCCTCACACACAGGTTATTTATTTATTTATTTTTTTTAAAACGCAAGCCCCGGGGGTGGCGGTTCACCCGCATATATTGTTATGAAGCCCCAGGGGGTGGCAGACCCTGGGGTTTGGGGGGTCCTTTGAGCCCCCACCCATGTATTTTGAAGCCCTGGGGGTGGCGGTCCCCGGGGCTGGGGGGCCCCCATCCCAATACTGATATTGCCCCCGGAATTTGGCCCACCCGGGGGCTGAATATTAAAGAAGCGCGGGAGCCCACTCTTCGTTTTTTTTCTCGTCTGGATCCGCGCACCCTACGTGGATTGTGCAGATTAAAAAAAATAATAATTTGGGGGGCCCTGGAGGTCCTTGTGGGACCCTCTAAGCAGGCCTAGGGGGTCAGGGTGTTACTTCCCTGCCCCCTTTTTGTGTTTTGCACACTTGTTTCTCTGATTTCTTGTGCCTCGGTTCTACCGAGGCACAAGTTGGCTGCCAACACTTCCTGGTTTGGAGTGTTGACAGCCAATTAGTATAAAGCTCGTGATCGGGAGGGTGCACGGATCCAGCGCGGCCATAGATATATATGTGTTTTTTCTTTTGATTCTCTCAGCAACTACTGAACGTATTTACACCATTTAACAAAAAGGGTTCTTTCTGAACGAAGAACTACCTCTTTGTCAAATTTGGTGTAATTCCGTTCAGCAGTTCGGGCTGTAGCCGTGTCTAAAGTTTCCTATGGGAAATTGCATGGGAAAAACACGTTTTGGGACCCCACTTTTTTCTCGGCCCCTGCTTGCCGAGTCACCCCGAAACTTTCAAGATAGGTGTGGACCCACGAGTTTTGAAAATTTCAGGAAGTTTCGTCAACCGGCGCCAAAGTTATTGGGAATAGAATGCTGCGATTTTCCTATGGAAAATAGGTCCTAACTATAACTACCAACTGGCGACCGCACATAGCACATGAATGTTTACAAGAGTGTGATGTACCTTCACAACACAGCAGCATTAATGTTTACAATTCCTTTAGCAGTTGGCACTTTATAATATCTGATCTCCAGATATAATTTAACAACTGGAATATTGTTTACATTTTTTCACATTTTTGCACAATATAATAGCTGGCACCTTGACACATTTAAAATCATGTTATCTTCTGCACTTGCACTTCATAATGCACTGCACTTTTTGTGCGTTCAATAATGATTTTAGTGTCTTCATTCCAATGTGACTTTTAGAATTGGCAAGGAATGTGATCAAATGAAATTATGAATCATCAATTGCAATGTGTTCCAACTAAATTTTAATAATGGATTTTATTTGTTCATTTATGTATGTAATTTTTGGAATTTAATATTGTGCAAAACCATCAAAGTGCAGTAAAAATTTCTACTGCTAAACTCTAATAACGGATTTTATTTGTTCATTTATGTATGTAATTTTGGAATTTAATATTGTGCAAAACCATCAAAGTACAGTAAAAATATATACTGCTAATGGGTACTGCACCCGGTATTCTGCACATATTGGTTATAAACAATTATCTCTCTCCAACTGTTACATTGTCAAAAGTCTTCAGCAAATTGTTAGAAACAGCAATGCTTAAAGCTGGTAATTGAAAATATAAAAAGAAAAGTACTGGTCTGGATAAAAATGTGTAATGTTCCTTTAATAGCTGAAAAGCAATGCATTTTTTGTAAAGGGGGGAGGGTACTACCAACTTCCTATAGAGCATAAAGCACTATCGTCACTTATACACTGTAACACAGACGAAGGCCGCAGGCCGAAACACGTAGGTTGTTTTTTGTCTCTACTTTTGCACTATTTGCACTTTGCATCAATGAAAATGTAAAAATAAAAAAGACTTCTGCAACTTACTAATTGGTGTGAGCTCGCTGTTCCAAGTGCTACTTTCCGTGTTCTTCCATTTTATATATATATATATATATATATTATCTACTGGCGGTCGCCAGTAGATAGTTATAGTTAGGACCACGTTTCCATAGGAAAACCTCAACATTCTATTTTGAATAACTTTGGCGCCGGTCGACGAATCCTCGCGAATTTTTCAAAATAGGTGGGGCGCTACGCTCCGCTCCTACCCTGAAAGTCTCGGGGGGACTCGTCAAGCGGGGGCTGAGATAAAAGGGGGGTCCCAAAACGCGTTTTTCCCATGCATTTTTCCATAGGACCTTTAGACAAGCCTACAGCCCGAACGGCTGAACAGAATTACTAGAATTTTGGCAGAGAGGTAGTCCTCAGGTCAAGGAAGTGCCTTTTGTAGGTTTGGTGTAAATCTGTTCAGTAGATTCGGAGAAAATAGCCTTTAATTCAATATATATATCTGAGCCAGCTTACGGTGCGCTTACGGTACGCTTACCGTACGCGTACGGTGGCGTGCGCGAGCGCGATTCTGATTGGCCCTTAGATCTTAGTAAACATTCGAATCGGTCGAAACCAGGAAGCGGCGGCCGCCATTTTCTCTCTCGCACTCTGAGGGGGGAGCTGATAAACAAATGCCAAAAACATATAAAGGGGCTGTTTAGACAGCGCCCATGCACATAACCATGTTAGTTGAGTCTTCAAAGATCCCCCAAGGCAAAAAACGGTAATTTTTAATTTTTCGAAAACTACGCCGATTACGCTTACCATACGCTTACCGTACGCGTACGGTAAAAAATTATATAAAAAAAAATCCACAATTTCTCCACCCCGTGTGTAAATGGTGGCCGAAGGCCACCATTTGTGCATGGCTTATTTGATCACTGCATTTCCCAAAAAAATGTCAACAGATTACCTATCACAAGGAAGCGCATAATATGTCCTCCATGTGCGCACGGTGCGCGAAGCGCATCGTGCGTACATGGCCCATCTAGCGTAACGTGGGCACGCGGTGCGCGTAGCGCACCGCGTGCCCACCGTGCGTGCACGGCACTAACTGCGTAAAGTGGGCGCGCGGTGTGCGAAGCGCACCGCGTGCTCACTGTGCGCGCACGGTGCGCGCACGGCACGAACTGCGTTAAGTGGGCGCGCACGCCACGAATGGCGTAAAGTAACTTAGCATTTAAAAAACCGTACAAATTCACTGAAAAAACCATAGGTTTCACACACGTTATAGTTAGGAATTAGCATTTAAAAAACCTTGCAAATTCACTGAAAAAACCATAGGTTTCACACATGTTATAGTTAGCGGAAATTTTACTGATAAAAAACCAATGAAATTCCCCCGTTATAGTTAGTGCAGGCAACTATAACTCACGCGACCGCAATCTTCTGCTGATGACATATGTGTCTTTATGAAAAAAAAATATTTGTAATATATGTATAGCTAAAAATGTATGGAAGAAGACATGGGCAAATAAGTGTCTAAATACAGTATTAGCATCAGCAGAGGATTGCGGTCGCGTGAGTTATAGTTGCCTGCACTAACTATAACGGGGGAATTTCATTGGTTTTTTATCAGTAAAATTTCCGCTAACTATAACATGTGTGAAACCTATGTTTTTTTCAGTGAATTTGCAAGGTTTTTTAAATGCTAATTCCTAACTATAACGTGTGTGAAACCTATGGTTTTTTCAGTGAATATATATATATATATATATATATATATATATATATATATATATATACGTTTACCAGTTACTAGTTTCAAGCCAGTATCGCCGCTCAATTTCTGCTGGGCAGGTGCTGCTTACCATCAGCAGTGAAACGTGTGTTTCCAATGAGAATGCCTTGTCAACATTGATGGAATAAATTGATTTGAGAACTTGACTTCTGTGTGCACTATCTACTTTGTGTTGCAAAGGGATTGTCATTGTATATACATTATATATATATATATATATATATATATATATATATATATATATATTTGTATATATATATTGACTTAAAAAAACCATAGGTTTCACACATGTTATAGTTAGCTGTACATTTCACTCGTAAAAAACCAATGAAATTCCACGTTATAGTTAGATCAGGTAACTATAACTTGCGCGCCCACAATAAACTGCTGATGACGTCACATATTACATCACTCATGACATGGTCAGTGACATCACTCATCACATCAATGATGACATCTGAAATGACACATTGTGGATTGCGGTCGCGCAAGTTATAGTTACCTGATCTAACTATAACGTGGAATTTCATTGTTTTTTTACGAGTGAAATGTACAGCTAACTATAACATGTGTGAAACCTATGGTTTTTTAAGTGAATTTGCAAGGTTTTTTAAATGCTAATTCCTAACTATAACGTGTGTGAAACCTATGGTTTTTTCAGTGAATTTGTACGGTTTTTTAAATGCTAAGTTATGTATTTATTTTTTATTTTTTTTTCTGGTTTTTCACCGTGCGCACAACCTGCGCGCACGGTGCGCTTCGCGCACCGTGCGCGCACTGTGGGCACTCGGTGCGCTTCGCGCACCGAGCGCCCACGTTGCGCAGTTCATACAGTGCGCGCCTCGCCTTTTTTTACACAGTAACACATTTTTTTTTTCCATTGCGGGTCCTTCAATTTATTTAATAAATGTGATTGTTATTTCGTTTTTTTTTTTTTATTTTTTTTTGCCGTGCGCGTACGGTAAGCTTACCGTACGCGCAATCCGCGATTTTTAAAAAAAATTATTAAATGTATTTTTCGTACTTTTTGGTCCTTCGTGGACCCCCTGACACACGCTAGGGGGTCTGCAACTCTCTCCGTTGCCCCCTTTTCACGTTATCCACCTTTGTTTTTCAGTGCGAGAGACAGAAAATGACGACCGACACTTTCTGATTTCGACCGATTCGAATGTTTACAGTCATGTAACCACCAATCAGAATTGAGCTCGCGCTCGGCACCGTACGCGTACGGTAAGCTTACCGTAAGCGCACGGAGCGCGCTTACAGATATATATATTGATTAAATGCTATTTTCTCAGGACTTACTGAACAGATTTACACCAGACCTGCAAAAGGCACATCTCTGACCTGAGGACTACCTCTGTGCCAAATTTCAAGTAATTCTGTTCAGCCGTTCGGGCTGTAGCTCGGACTAAAGGTCCTATGGGAAAATGCATGGGGAAAACGCGTTTTGGGACCCCCCTTTTTTCTCAGCCCCCGCTTGACGAATCCCCCCGAGACTTTAAGGGTAGAAGCGGAGCGGAGCGCCCCACCTATTTTGAAAATTTCGCAAGGATTCGTCAACCGGCGCCAAAGTTATTCCAAATAGAATGTTGCGGATTTCCTATGGAAACACGGTCCTAACTATAACTATCTACTGGCGACCGCCAGTAGATAATATATATGTATATATATATATATATATATATATATATATATATATATATATATATATATATATATATATATATAACATGAAGCATTCATCGATATCCAGCGCGTAGCGTGTAACTGAAATGAACGCACGAACTCCTCTTCGCCGGTGAATAAATTAATATTTAATTTGCTCCCTTCTGTCTGCCATGACGCGTTTCGGCCGGTAAAACGGCCTTGATCACATGAGGCTGGCTTTGCAAGAAGTGGTTTTTAAAGTGATAGCGTGCATGTCACATGATAAATAGATATAGAAAGCATACGTTACTTATACAGGTTGCTTTCCTGTACAAAAGAAAGACCAAATCACATGTGCATAGATCAAACAGTAAAATAACAAGATGTTTTGCAAGTCAATATATGAATACAGTGTTGAACACATATCCTATAAATAGTTTTATACGTAGTGTCATAGAATCATAAATGCCATTAATCCAGTGCCTTGTTTAAAATAAAGCATGATAGAGGACCGGGCCGATGAGAAGATAGCTGCATAAATGCCATTTGTCTCGGAAAGACCGATCAACTATCAAATGCATAAATGTATTGTTGATGTTAATAGCTGAATAAACGGCTGATTCATTCCCAAATATAAATATAGGGTAGATAAAAGTTGCAGGTAAAAGCATTATTTGTTATTTCACATTGAGCCATTTAGTAAACGTTGTCACACAGGATTGGTCCCAAATGAGAAAAAGTGCGTATGTTTAAGAGTGCAAATTTGGCTATAAAGTGCTGAGTGCGAAAAATGTGCAAAATATTATTAGAATGATTATATTGTAAGACTTATACACACAGTTAAATAGATTAAATACAAAAACCTCATAAAAAATGATTGTCTATAAAGTTATGTAATTCAAAATATTTAGTAAGTGCTATCACAAGAGTTTCGTGAAAACTAGTGTCTATGCGAGGCATGACTGAGCCGATGCAATGGTAAAAGTATGATTAATCATGGCCAAAATATTATCAGAGTTAAAGCAATATGATGTATTGAATGATTGCAACTTATAAAAAACTATGTAGGTCTTCAGTGGTATTGAGTCCAGATGGGGTCTTACTGTCTAGTTCAATTATGAGTCTAGTCTCGAGTTGTCGCAGCATGTGTTCTCGGTTACCCCCTCGCTTGAGTTTGGGGATGGCATCAATGACAAAATATGTGAGGCAGCTGAGATCATTATGATGTATGATTTTAAAATGTCGAGCCACCGGCTGGTGGTATCGTTGTTGACGATAGCTCTTAGGTGCTGCAGAATTCGAGTATGCACCTGGAGTTTGGTGCTGCCAATGTAATTGAGACCACGACTACAGGTGAGAACGTAAACCGCATATTCTGTGCGGCAAGTGTAATGACCACCTATTTGGATTGGAGCAGGGCTGAAGGAGTGCTATAATGAGTTTTGTTGACTCCAAATTTGCAAGCCCTGCAGGACGTACATTTAAAAAAAACCCTTGGCAGGCTGCAACCAAGTCCCTTTAGTTATACATTCAGGATTATTACTGACCAATTGATTTCTCATTGAGACCGCTCGTTTGAAAGTAATGTTGGGTGCGGTCGGAAGTCTAGGTGCTCAGACTGCATCAGTTTTGAGTATTGGCCAGTTGTTGTTGATTACAGCCCTGAGTTGTTTGTGTTGTTGATTGTATGTGGTGATTAAACGTGGTGCGTTGCTGTCAGGTTGATCAGTTATGCGGGTAGCTGCCTCAGTTCTCATGTTGGTACTGAGAAGGGATTGCCTGGATTTGAGAGCAGCTTTCTCTGAGGCTTGTTGGAGGACAATGTGACTGTACCCCCTAGCCTTAAATCTGGCTAGTGACTGCTGGGAACAATTGGTGTATTCCTCCTTAGTGCTGCATATACGCTTGATCCTAAGGAGTTCCCCGTAGGGGATACTCCTGATGAGATGATTAGGATGAGAGCTGGAGGCATGGAGTGTGGCATTGCCTGCAGTTGGTTTCCTATATAGAGTGGATTCCAACTGGTTGTTGGATACATAGATGGTAGTGTCTAAGAATGCAACTTGTGATGGGCTTATGTGTGCAGTGAACCTAAGATTGATGTTATTATTGTTGAGTTCAGATATAAAAATGTCAACATTTTCTTGGTTACCTTTCCAAACAAAGAACACGTCATCTATGTATCTGAACCAGTGCAACACATGTTGTTCGTATGTTTTGGAGAAAGTACCCATGAGAGCCTGCTCCTCCCAACGTCCCACGTGCAAGCACGTGTAACTGGGAGAGAAGCGAGCTCCCATAGCCACACCACGTTTTTGACGATACACATGGTTATCAAACATGAAGAAATGATTAAACAAACACTACTTAACCATTTCTAACAACATCATATTGTGATTGTAGAAGATTAGAGGTCTTTTGTCCAAAGAATGTTTGACAGCAGTTAAACCGGCATGATGGTCTATGCTGGTATAAAGTGATTCTATATCCATAACAACAAGCAGCAAATTGTCATCCCATTTGATGTTTTTAATTTTGTCCAAGAAGTCCCCTGTATCCCTTAAATATGACGGAAGTGATTGCACCATAGGTTGTAAAAAAAGTCTCATATATATATGTATTTGCCCTTTTCAACAGCCATGGGCCCTCTGGTGCAAGGAATACATTTATTTATATGAGTAATGTCATGTTCGCAGTGAAAAATCTCATTCCAGAGCTGTAACATGTTGGAGTCTCTCACGTTAATATATTCATTTTTTGCATCAGAATGTGTCTGCATCCACTGTCTTGTTTCAAAGGAATGGGTATGTGATACTTTAGGGTTTCTGTATTCACTAGAGTAGTGGAGCATGTTGTCAGTCTGACGAGGAGGGCGTAGGTCTGGAGAATTAGGAGGGGGGTGGTGTGGACCTCAAGTGAATCATAATGCCCGGAGTTCATTTTAGTTTGTGTGCTATGTTTGCTTAGGCCAATGTTCGGGATGTCAGAAGGATAGTCTGATATCAAGAGCGTCGAAATTCCTCCATGATTTTGGTGACCCTGTCCCTAGTACGAACTGCATTTGTAAGGCGCAGTATTTGCTAATAGCTTTCAAAGGAAACAAATAGCAAAAATATATGAGGCGAGTGGAGGCACAATACCATTTGTAGAAAACGATGTGTTTAGCAAGGAACTATCTTATTGTTAGGGTGGAGGTGAAGGGATGAGAAGTATTGGTTAGTCAGGCAGTAAATATTTGTCTGTGAAATGTCCTTTTGTAAAGAGTACTAATGAGTACTACTCAGTTTCTTCTTTATCTTTCTTCCTTTCAAGACAACTTAAAGAGAACCAACAAGGGGAAGAAGACCTCCATGGCCCAGGGCAGTGGTGATGCAACAGCCTTCATGCCAGCCATTCTCATTGGTGCTGTTAAGTCATGTTTATTTCTTAGTTTTAAGAATTAGTATGCATTTTGACCTTCTGTATTTTCCTGCTTCCTCATACCTACTTTAGTGTCCACATTAACCTTCCTAAGACATCCTTGTGCTGACTTGTACATTTTCTCTGTTTCCACAGCTGACTTTTTCCTATCTCTGTCTTTCTTTCATCCCTTATTGTTACTGTAGCAGTATCATGTCCCTCACCCTTTTTCTACCTATCTTGTGGTAACGGATTATTATTGGTAGAGCGAACAGGAAGGAACTCAGACTCACAAAATGTAGGTTGACAGGAGAGTTTATTGAGCACACGCTCAATAGTGCAGAAACATAGATGGTCATGGACCCAAACAGGATAATAGACACATCTTACCCCAGGTCTAACTCTCACAATATTGACTCTCTGGAGGTTGCATTATGTAATGAAGGAGCATCATGGTAGGATACAAATACCATATATCTTTTTTCATTACCCTTCCCTTCTTTCACCATCGTAGTTCTGATCATCTCCTCACCATTTCCCTCCATGTGAGAAAGTGGATCATTATTTGGGTTTCATGGCAGTCTACCACAAGTAATAATGGTATTATCCTTGTTAGGTTCAGTAAATGTTTCAGTAATTGAAACCTGAGCTCAGCATTGGTGAAGAATTCTACCTTCGAGTTTTGTCAATTTTTGTCATTTCAAGGCTGCAAGCTGTAGCTGCACAGGGCTCTACGAGGTGGATACTTTATCTGCAATGTCCCATTGGAATGCATTTGTTACTGCATAAAAGCTCTGAGCAGGAGCAACCTGAATATTTGGCCTGGCAGCAACACACCTTCGTCGTATTCACTTGGCAGGTTGTTCCTGGTCTTCTTTCGGTTCTGCAGGCAAAAATCCTTGAAAGTCGTAGCTTTTAGGGTTATACAGGAGGAGTACTCTCTGACACCTATCTAAAGGCCCCAGGATCTTATGGACACCACTTAGAGATCAAGACTCACTCCAGGAGCAGCCACCATCAGAGTCTAGTACAAGTACAGGTGGAACTGGTCAGCTGGGCTCTTCAGGTAAGTGGACTTCTTGCAGCTTTTGTGTCCCTGTACTTTAAAAGGAGGTCAGCCAACTGACCCTTGGCATACACTTCTCAGTCCTGGGTACCTCACAGGTCACAACAGCAGTTGCAGTCCTTCTTCTTTCATCTTCCATAGGCCTAGAGGTGTTCTGAAGATGGTACTGGGGTGCCACATTTATGCCCAGTGCCAACCTATGGATGGGGGAAACATCTGTCCACTTCCTAACCAATGAGATAAAGGTTCCCAGGGGTGTCTCAACCCACTTTTGTAGTACATACTGTGTGTTTTACTGTAAACAACCCCCCAGTGCCCCTCTCCACCTAAAATCATCTTGGTAGAACCTTTCTTCCTCTCTGCAGAGCTTCCCCTGTCCTCCATAAGTTATGGCCAAGAAAGTTAGCAACCCCTCCTCTGTAGTTACTCAAAACTGGTACAGGAGGCAACACCTCTCCCACTGGGAGTGGACCTTGGTTGGCTAGCAGTACAATAAAGAGGGCAGGTCCAAATGTGAGGTACATCTGCTTATGACGGGCAGGACCCATTCAAGATAATTATCTGGACACTGCCCAAATGGTCATCCTGTCAGAGGGACAGGACACCTCCATCCACTCCCAGGCTTTTGTCTCGGCGCTGATAGCCACTGCATATCTCATCAAAGGAGCCATGCAACTTCTGGGGCATAGTGCACGTTGACAGAAAGGCACATTTGGCTAAAGCAGGAAAATGGCAACTTAAACTTATTACAAGTGTAATTTTTAAAAATAGTAATATAAAATCTGACTTGAACATTAAGTTGGAGTTTAAATTACTACTAAAATAAGTTTCTAACTACTCTCAAACTGAGGTTATGTATTCTAAGGTATTATAATGTAAGCCAGTGTATTCCTATGGGAGAGTAAGACTTGGCACAGTAAAAAATGACATTGGGGGTTTTCACTGTCAGGACATGTAAAACTTAAAATATACATGTCCTACTTTTTAAATACTATTTCCCTGACCTTTGGTCATTTAGGGCCTACTGAAGGCTTTACATATAAGTATTAAAAATGAATGTTTAGGCCTGGCAAAAGGTTTATTTTGCCAGGCTGAATTCTCAGTTTTAAAACTGCCTGCCCAGGATGCAGGGGACAGGCCTGTAGCCATGCTTTGCATTGGCACTTTAGTGGTAGCACAATATGTGCTAGAGTCCACTAGTGGCATTTAATTTACAAGCCCTGGGTACAATTGTATACCATATAAAAGGGAATTATGAAAAGTTAAATATGCCAATCAACAGAGTAGCCAATTTGGACATGTTTTAGGGATCAGAACACACATACAGTGGGGCCTGATTAGCAGTGCCTTGGTGTGCAGTTAATACACCAGTAGCACTGGCCCAGACACAATAGAGGCACTCATACAAAAAGAGGTATTTTCCTACACTCCATTATTACATGTTTTTATAATATTAAATTGTTGACTACTTGATTCTTAAAATGTTAAGTAAACAATTCAAAGTGATAGTTTGGATGACTCTAACTTCACAATATTTTTGCCAGATATTGTTTTTTAACTTGTAAAAAATACTGTGGTAGGTACTGATATTCCAAATATGTGTGTTATTTATTTGCTTAGGTCCTCAAGTACTCCATGCTGCTTCTGAGGATGGCACAGACCATCCTGTTGAATGAGGGGAGGAAAGGTTTGCTGGGATGCATGGTAAGTCACTTTCCATTCTTAATGATAACTGCTGCTTTTGTTAAGGTAGTCCTTCCTTGCATCCAAACACACATACACATAATTTTATAAATTATCCAGCCTCTATGTTTCTGTCCCAGCCTCTCTACCATTGGCAGTAATCGGTAGACCAACAGGTGTGTTTCTCAGTACCCATTTACACCCTACCAATTCCTCTATACTATTCCAGCCAGCTCACAACTTACAACCCCATATCAGTGTGTGCCACATTTCTCCCACATTTCTGCCTGTGTCTTCTTTTCATGGCTTTCATTATTGATCCATCTTCTACCTTCCATCTACCACACAACCAAGCCTACTACATGATTGATCACCCAATCTGTCCATAGCCAAACCTAAACTTAGCCCATGCCCTGACTATCTTATTAGAACTTACCTTAGACAACACTTAATTAATCCATGTTCCAGGAATACAATATATGTTAAACATTTAATTAATTTGGGTTGGAGAAGGTGTTGTGTGGGACTCAGTCTAGCCTCAAGATGTACTCACAAGGGAGTAGAATAAGAGCAGGACCATTGGAATTTATGACATGCCATTGGTGGTCCCAGAAACATATGTTGCCCTATCATGCTCATTAATGTTGTACAATATATATAAACATATTCAAATAAATCTTGCTGCATAAATTTAATACGCGTATTCACTTATGCACAGTAATTAACGCAGGTATATTTTTGGGTTTTCTAACACAATAACTTCATGCACATTTCGAATCATCATTCACAGAGTCACATGTTAATAGTCTAGGAGCACTTAAAACGATAAGGCATTCTTCAGTATGATATAGATTTAAAGTTGACTACATTCATTTACAGATTATCCCCAGACGAAGGCTTATGGGCAAAATGCATTGGGTTTGGAATATCAATTGAACAATACTGGACTCTATGAAACAAATTTTGCAGAAATGATGCATTCTGGGAGTTGAAGTTTATTAACAATATTGTGATGGTACAACAATATTAAACAGCATCAAAACTTATGGATTACATTTGGTTTATTGAACTTAACAGAAGCTATTGAATCCTTTCACAAGGATCACATCTGTGCCCGGGGGACATACCCCAAGGATTTGGGGGTGCAACTATAGTAATATTAATTACACTCTGTTCAGAGGGTGATACCCTGGAGCACGAAACACCGATACAGATTTGTCCACTAACTATAGGCGGTGCATAAGCTGAATCCCAAACATTTTAGGGATAATATCCACCATAGCTGAGTAGGACGAGAGTCCTCTGTATTAGCTGTTTGGTTTTGTTCAACGTTGAAGGATACAGTGTTCCAAAATATTGTGCACCTTATCTTTGTTCCCTTGAAACTAGCTCTGCATTTTTCATTAAACAATGTCTGACCACGGTGATGTTGTCATTGAAAACGGTACAGCTGCAGCTGACGTTACAGGTTTTAATGAAAACGAAGCGGGTGTTATACACATGCCACCAAATTTAAGGAGAGCCATCACTCTAAAACTCATAAAACATGGTCTGACACCAAGAGGTGGTAGAGCAGTTTTCGTGATAGAGGCACATGAATCTCACCAGACAGAGGTTTTCTATTCATGGATAGTATTCTTAGAATCAAATCCAGTAACACATGTGTTTAACTTCTACAAAGAAGATGAACCACCTGAGGAATATATTCCTTTCGAGGATATTGAAATTCCACTCACATAACAGTTGCATGAGCTCTGGTTTAAAGGCGCCCTAAAACATTACAATCACATAACCAGACTCTGTCCACTAGGTAGACCAGGAGCAACATGTCAGTTTTTAGCCAGCTACACACCTCATCCTGACATTGAAGAAATGTCAGATGTAGAATGACTTGCTCAACTAAAGGAGCTAATCAAAATTTATACACAATTGGTTCAATATGTCTTGAGGACTTTCACAGTCCAACCACCGTTAACAATTCAAAATCCAGCCACTCATCAGGGGAATACACAAAAAATCACTCCACAATCTTTACACGCAGTCATGGGCAAAATGCCCATAAAACGAGAACAAATTCCATTCTGGAGAGCTCAAAAAATTACTCAAATCGAAGCAGTATTTCCTAATACTAGCCCTTATGAGAAACACAGAATTCTAACAATCTGTTTACCAATGGGGATCACACCACATCTTGAAGACTGCACCTCTTGGGGCACAGTCTTTGCTGCTATCTACACAAAAACACATGGTGTTCCGTCTATGGAGGTAACACCTGATGTCCTGAAACAAATTCAAAACGAATAAGGGGCAGAGCCTGCTCTAAATTTAGGTATGAAGTTACTTAAAAATTTCGACCAGGTCTCAACAATAATATTAGAGAGGGAAACCAGTTAAACCACAACTGTCTGAAAGTACTGATAAGGTCTTTTCTAAAAACACTCCTACCTCTTCTAAAAAGAAGTGGGAAAATAGCAAACAGAATTCCAAAGAGAAGCGTTCTCTTTCCCGAGGCAGGTCTCCTGCACACAAGGAGCCCTCTGAAAGGAGGTACAACCTCAGGAATAGGGATAATTTGAGAAAACCTGACAGATATCAAGATATTGATACAAGTCCCTCTTGTACCTTTCAGATACCGTCACAGACATCCGAAAGAAGAGGATGGTCAGAAAACAAGGAAGAACGTGTGAAGTCCAAAGACGATCAACACGTTCAGAAAAATAAAGCAAAACCTAAATTCTCAAAGAACAAGGTAGCAGGTCTGAAGATCAGACATGCCGAGAATACTGAGAACCAGACTCAAGAATGGAGAATGGGCCCAGACCATGCTGGACAGTGCAGCAGAAGTTACAATAGCTCGCCAGAACCTGAAGGGACTTCTGAAGACTGTGGACTTGAATTAAGACATACAAGTTGAGACTGTATTCACCAGGGTTAGTTCTCCACATAGGTTATATGAAATAACACTCCGGATGGAGGGAGACATACCATGAAAAGTGAAAGCACTCTTTTGGGAGCAGCTTTCAAAGGGTTATGATATACTTCTAGCAGAACAGGACTGGCCACCAGAGTTTGTCAGGGAGTGCCCACATGGCGAGGACATCATTATGCCTGCCTTCTCCAACCATGTTCCAGTTCATTTAAAATATACATTAGCCAGGAAATGGGTAGTAGCCCAAGCCCCAGCACTGTATAAAAATCATGTAGGATGGGATGAGGACTCACCTCACCATAAAATCCAGTTAAAAAATCAACCGACTGCACAAAGGCAGTACCCAGTTAAGCAAGAAGCTAAAAAACAGGTCAGGGAGATTTTAGATTAACTTGAATATCAGGGGGTGATTGAAACATGCACCTCATCAATGAACAATCCTTTGTTTCCTATCTCCAAACCAGACAATACATATTGGCTAGTTTTGGATTACAGACACTTAAATTCTTGGTGCAAAACATTTGCAGTGCAAAATGCACATGGTACAGCATTAATGAATAACATTGTGGGCAAAAAATATAAAACCACATTAGACATTTCAAATGGTTCCTTGTGTAAAAATATTGCACCAGAAAGCAGATATTTGACCGCTTTCTCAATAATGGGGACCAAGCGTCAATTTTGTTGACTGCCCCAGGGATTCAAAAACAGCCCGGGGTTATTCTCAGCAAGGGTAACAGAGTTACTAAAAACTTATGATGACGAGGCATTGTCATATGTCGATGATATATATCTGACAGACGATGACCTGGATAGGCACTTGGACATGGTCAGCACCATAATATTGGGCTTCGCCTCAGGGAGTTACAGAGTCAACTTTAAAAGTAAAGAATTGCCCAACTAGGATATGAACTATCAAGTGAAGGCAAAAGCCTGGCAGCAAACTTTTTAGAAAAGTTTGCGCTGCTCCAATCGCCAAAAACACTGAAACATTTTCAGTTGATTCTAGGTTTCCTGAATTTTGGAAGAACTTATATTTTAAATTACGCAGGAAGGGTTAAACCTCTCTACGAATTAATCAAACCTGATTTTAAAATCACACAATTTTGCGTTCACTCCAAACAGACATGTTAGCAACGAAATACTTGCAAACGTGCGTAAACGTACGTAACTTAGTGACCTGAATAATTCCAGGTCAATGCAGATTCACCTACTTAACTTTTAATGAAAGTGAAAAAGTACCAATTGCATATAAATCCCCCTTGTATACACTATCAGAAATTAAATTCACTTCTACAGAAAAAAGTCTGATAGCAGTTCAAACAGCTGTAGCAAAAGAAAGAGCCATAGCACAGGGGAAACACATTATGGTTGTGACTCCTGTATCAGCCCTAGAGGCAGTTATAAAGGTTAGCATTCCAAATGCAAAAGCTTTACATCCGAGATGGATGCAATGGGTTAATTCACTTGCTGCAACTGATGTTGAATACGTTTTTGATCCATATTTAAAAACACAAGCGTTCCTGCAATATGAACACGAATGTCCTCTGCCTACTGAGATTCTCCCTCTTGACCAGTACAAATTTATAATTTATACTGACGGATCTGCACAGCCCCCTACGGGGAGTAAACAAGCTTACAGTGCAGCGTGTGCTATCGTTAAAGGTCGCATGCGAGATGGCAAATTCAGATCAATGGTCACAAAAACCCGATCTCTAGGAGATTGTACAGCTCAGCGAGCTGAACTACAAGCATTTAAGATGGCGCTTGAAAATACAGATCGCGAGGACCATCATTTTGATAATGTTTGTACGTCCCATAATAGAGAGGTGTAAATTCTGAAGCCTATCTAAATCTTTCCCCACCTTAATAATTATTGGAACTATGTTTTTTTCCACTAAAGTCTCTAAGGCAGAGGTAATAGTTACCCCTAAATAAACACCTGAATCCGCCACCCTGTGATCCAGACAGTGCACATACTGGTTCTTAATTATTTGCGCTTTGGAGGTGTTCAGCGCATACCCGGATATCCCTCCAAATTTCAAAGCCTCGATCTCAATCTGCTCTATTGCCTCTGCTGGATTTGGTGTTATAACCGCAACGTCATCGGCGTATGCTAATATCTTACAGTGTCCCAAACACGTAATTAGTGGATCAATTCTTTCGTTCATCTCCAACCTACGTATTAGCGGATCCATATACATCGCAAACAATAGCGGTGAGCAGGGACACCCCTGTCTTGTTCCCCGTTTTATTTTCACTGGAGGGGTGGAGCCCGCATTTACTTTGATAGAGGCTACCGGAGCTATATACAGAGCCTGCAGTGCCCTGACATAACCCTCCCTAAGCCCTGCTCTCTTTAAGGTATGCCACAAATAGTCCCAGGAGACCCGATCGAAAGCTTTTTCCGCATCTAAAAGCATTACCGCAATCGGTTCTCCTGAAACTTCTCCAACATCAAGTAGTGTAATAACCTTCCGTATATGATGGGTGGTGCCCCTACCGGGTATGAAGCCGTGTTGATTGTTGCTAACAAGAGTGTGTATTATACTAGCGAATCTAGTGGCTAATACCTTTGAATAGATCTTCGTATCCGCATTCATTAAGGTTATCGGCCTGTATGAGCCTGGTTCGGTAGGTGGTTTCCCTTTCTTTAAAATTATAACAATATCCGCCCCTCCCCATGATGCCGGTATGGAAATTCCTACCTGTGCCTGCTTTAATGTATCCAAAAAATCTATAGCGATCTCATTCCAAAATACCTTATAAAATTCAATCGGAATTTGATCCGGTCCGGCTGCTTTACCAGAGGGTAGATTCTGTATAGCGGCTTTAATTTCTGTTATATCTAAAAGTGTCTCTAACAGCTCAGCATCCTCCTCACTTAATGTTGTTACTGGTATCTCCCGTAAATATGTATTCATTGCCTCCTCCTCTTTACCACATTGTTCATCATATAGGGTTGCATAAAACTGCCTAAATACTTCACGAATCTCCTCTGTATCTATATGTAGCGTGCCCCTACTGTCTCTAATTTCCCTAACTTCCCCTGTAGCCACCTTCTGCCTAGTGCGAATAGCAAGTGTACGTCCCACTCTCTCACTAAACTCGTGGCATCTCTCTTTGTTTGCTAAATATAACTTAGCAGCCCTACTTGACTCACTCTCTTCTGCGTGCAATTTTGCCCTAGCAAGCTTGATAAGGGCTTGCTCAGGCGAGATCCCCAGCAGAATACATTGCTCTAACTCCTCCTCAGCCTCAAGCAATGCCTTGGTTACTTCTAAGTTCCTCAGCCGCTCTTGTTTTCTTTTATACGTACTATAACTAAGGGTCTCCCCCCGGGCTCCAGCCTTAAAGGCTTCCCAAACCATACCTGTCTCTGCAGTCCCCCTATTGATCTCAAAAAAGGATTTTATCCATTGTGTCATATGTTGAATATACTGTTCATCACTTAGTAACCCTCTTTCAAACGTCCATACCCTCTCCTTCCGTGTAGCAGCTATTGTAGCCAAGTTTAAAATCAGCGGATTATGATCGGAAAATACTCTAGGAAGTCTTTCAATTTCTAAGCTAGGAATCAGAGAGTTAGTTACAAAATAATAATCCAGCCTTACACAGGTCTTATGCGGAGCTGAGTAATATGTGAACCCCATATCACCCGGTCTTTATATATATTTAGGGCAATTCCCCTGAGGTTTGAGGATAAATGGTTTAAAATATTAGAGAACATGATAAACAGATTCATTTGGGCTAAGGGCAAGACGAGGAGAGCATTGAGGTTCATGGCGTTGCCACGACATAGGGGGGGATGGGCGCTACCTGACTTAAAGCTTTATTACTGGGCAGCAGCCCTGCAGAATATGACAGGCCTAATTGGGGGTGCAGAAATAGAAGGACAAGGGTCCCTCAGCACAATTGCTATATATGGGTTAGTTTTAGGATTAGAAGCAGAGAACGTATTCCTGAAACAGATGGACTCGAGTTATTTCAAAAGGACCAGATTTAAGACGATCATGGCAGCATTTAGTATTTGGAAAGCTTTTACAAAGAAATTTGGCCTTGGGAGATATAACTGTTATACAAGAATGGGAGAGAACCCCTCCTTACCTCAAGATATTTTTTCTGACTTTGTGTTTAAAGAATGGGGGAGGAAGGGAATAAGTAAAATTGGTGATATCCTGGATGGGCAGGGGATTATGCAGTTTTCGGAGATTCAACGAAAATATGGATTAGCCTCAAGACATTTTTTAAATATTTACAGGTTAGAAGCTTTATGGTAACAAAGAAGGGAGGGCAGGTTGGATTCAAGAAAAACTTAATTATGGAGATTATTCAAGAAGGAACTGATTGTACGATTAAAAGATTTTATTCTGAACTGATAGAATGTAGGCAGGAGGATTTGGAAAAAGGAGCGGGAAATTGGGCGCAAAAACTGGATGTAGGGAAAGAATCCTTTTCACTCTCATTAGAAATGGGGCAGAGTATATTATGCACAGCACTATAAAACTCTGTATAGATTATATTATACCCCTGCTAGAATAGCGCAATGGGGAGGGACAACAGGTACTACCTGCCCAAGATGTGGGAGTCTAGAGGCTGATATAGTTCATATTTTTGCAACATGCCCACACATGCAAACTATACAAAAAGATATTGAGGCCTTTTTCTCTAGATCATTAGGATTTGAGATTAATCTAACACTGGCGATTATACTGCTAGGAGTCAGCAATGATGATAGGCAAATGGAATATGAATATTTCGTTTTTGTCGCTATGGCAGTATTGAGGCAGTGTATCGCTTCGGAATGGCTTGCACCCCTACCCCCGACTTTTCACCGGTGGTTAGCTAGACTCACAGAGACTTATAACCTGGAGATGGCAATTTATGTGAGGAAGGGGAAAAAGGGAAGGAGATTGGGCAGACAAATTTGGGAACCCATAACCAAGTGGAAAGAATGACGTGTAAGATAATATAATTTGTTAGACTATAATTAATTGACAATTTGCTTGTATATATGAAATGATTGATTATGAACTGTTCAAACTTTAAGAAAATGGTAGTAGTGAACAGATTAAATTGTGGTTTTTTAAATTTGGTTTTTCTTTTTTTTTTCTTCTTTTTTTTCTTCTTTATTTCTCTCTTGTGTTCTTATTATGTAATGTGTTGAGCCCTGTGCAAATTATAGGGGGAAAAATTCTTAATAAAAAAAATAAAAAAATAAAAAATTAAAATACAGATCGCGAATTCCCCACACTGATAGTGTGCGATTCTTTTTACTGTGTTCAATCTTACAATGAATATTTACAGAATTGGATTCAAAATGGTTTCAAAGATGCAAAAGGTGGCACAATCAAGCGTAACTTGCTTTGGGAACAAGTAATTCAGTTGCGAAACTGACTACAGAACATTGTGTATTGTCATGATGTATAATGTGATATTTTGCTTGTTCATAGCCACATGGGTGGATGAATCGACAGTCTTCCTTTGTTCATCTCTGTACTGCAGGGCACCAGCTGTCCATAGACCGTTCCCAGACCTTGAAACCATGCAGGAATGCGAATGCATCCGACGGTACTGCTTCACCAGGCCACTGATTGAGGAGTTGGTGGAGCAGTTGGCGCCACATCTGCTACCTAGCCGGACATACCCAACAGCACTGACCCCAGAGGTGAAGGTGATGGCAGACCTGCACTTCTTTGCTACCGGTACCTTCCAGTACAATGTGGCTACTGCTGGTGGTATGTCCCAAACTATGTTCAGTCGTGTGCTACACGATTTCTTGGAGGGGATGTTGCATTTCCTTGACCTGTACATCAAGTTTCCTAGCCCAGGTCAACTCACTGACATAAAGGATGCCTCTTATGCACTGGGGAGGATGCAGAACGTCATCGGATCTATTGATGGTACACATGTGGCCCATGTACCACCACAGGCACATGAGCAGACATACCGCAACAGGAAACATTTCCACTCCATCAATGCTCTGGTGGTATGTCTAGCGGACATGTGTATCACACATGTATGTGCACATTTCCCCGACTCTGCACATGATGCCTACATAATAAGGAGTAGTCGCATTGCAACGCTGATGTCACAGATGCCAAACCAGCGTGCCTGGCTTGTAGGTGTGTACTGACTGTTTACCATTATGTGTGTTTGGCAATGTTGTATTCCACCCTCTTTCAAAACTCAACTAATTGTTCAATTATTTGTATGTAGGTGACTCCGGATACCCCAACATGCCGTGGTTGCTGACACCCCTCAGGAACCCTGTGACAACAGCTGAGATGCGCTACAATGAGGCACATGGTTGGACCAGGAGGGTGATTGAGCGGACATTTGGTCTCCTAAAAAGCCGCTTCCGCTGCCGGGACAAGACCGGAGGGGCCCTCCCATATGACTCTGCAAAGGTGTGCAAAATTATCCTTGCATGCTGCATGCTTCACAACCTGGCAGTGCGGAAGAAGTTGCCTCCATTCCAGGATGACGATGACCTACATCCACCACCTGTGGAGGATCCAGGCCTGGGCCACGATGCCAGTGATGATGATGATGAGGGTGACATCCGCACACAGCTCATCAACAACTTCTTCACCTGAATGTGAGTTTACAGGGTTGTTATGTCAATGTATTGAGTTAGCCTGAAATTTGTTGGGGCTGCTCTGTTTCTGTTTGAGTGTGTCAGTGGGCTACTTGTCTGGATGAGTGCAGTGATGTGTCCTTTCAGGTGGTCTGTACTCCACAATAGTGTCGAACTGCTAACTTGTTTCTGTGTAGGTTTATTTTGACATGTTTTGTGCATGTGTATTGCATTTCTCTCCTGTTCTGCTGTGCTTTTGACTGTGTCTTTCCCAGGGTACGTTGCCTGTTGTTTGGTCAACACTGACCCCCAACACCCAGAATCCAACACCAGTGTGGAAGTTGACAATTCCCAGCAAGTTATGTACCACACACCCCTGGACTTCAATTCTCCGACACTTTGTGACCGTGTGCCCACTGTAACGTAGAATACCTTGCAACTATTGTGGAATAAACATGTTGCTGATGTGTAATGAACCTGTGCTATGCTTTGTTATGTTCATTGTCTGTCTTCCCACATCTGACTGACATTTGCTTACCTCACCTGTGGGCTTGTTACCACTGACTGTAGATAGGTGTGTTGTCTGTGCATTCCAATGTATTTCTGGTCAACATCATTGTGTGGGATGAGTTACATGGACATGGTGAATATGTGTTGTGGTGCCATTGTGGTGTGTCTCCCTCACTCATGTGTCACATCCCCATGACTCACATAACGGTGATCACATTGCTGTAGTAGTTGGCATGCACTGTGTTTAGCAGATCAACATCTCCATGACACATAACAAGTTGGAAAAACAACAGAGGCAAGTATAGTGTACTGGTGAGTTTATTTACAAACATGTGTGAGGATAGTGCACAGAATGGTGTGTGCTGTACATTGGGTTTTGAATCCAAAGTTCACAGTAGAGTTGGAAGTGTTGGTAGCTGAAATGTCCAGAGTAAAGTCCACAGTCATCTGCTACATTGGACCAACATGAACCCTCCATGTCATGTAAGCGAGTTGTGTTAGATACGACAAGGTGAACGGTTTGCGCACAAAGAACATTTTCCAGAACAGGTTTAGAGGCCCTGGGGGATGTGCATGGACATCTGCGTCTCACTTGTCCTTCTTCGGACGATCCCTCTTATTCTTCGGGGGGGATCCTCAGGTGCAGGCATCTGAAGTGCAGAGGGCTCTCCGCCAGAGTCATCCTCCCTCCCTGTTCCACTGGCAGATATTGTGGCAACAGATGTTGTGGCCACACAGGGAGGTGTGGACATGTTGGTGCTTATCTGGTGGAGGCATGTGAGTATGTCCCGATGCACTGCAGTAAGTGCATCCCACTTTGCCTCCATGTGGGCATGATGGGCAGCCTGCTCCTGTTGAATGTCCTTGAGGATCCCCACTACCTGGCTGAATCCTCCGGGGCTATCCTGGTACCTATCTATGATGCGTGCCAGTTGGGGGTCATCATGCAGTCCAGACCCCTCTGCAAGCTACGCCCTCTGCCTACCACCCCTCCCAGCATCCCTAGCCACACGGGCAGGACCTGCAGCGGCACGCACAGGTGACACTGGGCCCCCTTGGGTGTTGTTGCTGGTGTTGTTGTCCGTAGCTTTCTGGGGGTCCTGTGTCCCTGTGCTGTCGGTATTCTGTGTCCTTGGTCTTTCTGTGTTGGCGGGGGTGCCCAGTCTGTTGCCAGATGCTGGAGGCGAAGGTACAGGGGGTGCAGATGTTGGTACTGCTGGTGCTGCATGATGACTCACACCGGAGGTGCCAGGTTGTTCTTCGTCATCCGAAGAGGACAGAGACGGATCCACACCAGAGAGCTGAGGGTCCACCAGAGTCTGGGACAGGGACTCCTCTTCATTTGCTGCTGTGTCCCCAGCACCACCTGTGTTTGGAAGAGACACACAATGTAAGTTATGTTTCTACAGGCATCAATGGTTCACATACATGACATTTGCTACTGTACGTCAGGATGCGTGCCTGTACACTGCTTTGTCCAAAGTTGTCACGGACAGAGATTGATATTGTTGTGGCACATTGCCCAGCCAACATGAAACATTTCAATGTGCATGTCGAAGTGTGTGCATGCCCAGCTCATGTATAGATTTGGCTGTACATGGCCATTACTACTCAAGGGCCATCACGTTGCTGACACAGGTGTGTCATCCCTGTACACATTTGACCTTTCACAAGGACATACGTGCAATTCCACTGAGGATATGTTGTAAGATTGGGGCATTTGTGGTAGCAGATTTTGCAGGTCTTTGTGTGTCACATTGTGTATTGGTACGACATGGTCACAGTCCGGTATACCTGTGATCTCTTGGGAGAAAGTGTTTTTTTACAGTGTTCCTAGTTCCCATCTCATTTCATACAAGTGATGATATCACCATCGTTAATGAGCCTGGTGCTGAGTTTTGTACGTGCATATGTGATTTGATTTGTCAATGTTCTCCATGGTGACATGGATTGGGCAAGGAAGCACTCTGGCTTTTCAATGCTCATAACAGTGAGAGCCGGTGGTGTGTGTGTTGCGGTTTGGCTGCTGTGAGTAGCATGTCTCCTCCAATGCAGTCCAGGTTAGACCTTGTGTCTACAGTGCCTATATCAGTGAGTGGTGTGTTGTGTGCAGGATGCATATGTTGCAGCACGATGTAGGAGTGGAATTCAGCTCACAGCAGCACCAAATGTGAATGAGACCATGCTATGGTGTCGGCTATGTTGGTGTGTCCATTCCATTCACTGTCAGATGTCCCCTGTCAATGATGTATCTGTGAGTTCCTGTGTGTTTTGTCCAATGTACTACATATGGATCAACATTCTTGTCATCTGCAAGACACACCTCCACAGCCAAGCCAGGGGGCACCCCTGGACACTGCATCCCCAGACAGTGAGTTTAAACATATGGTTGCAATGGCTGTGTGTGCTACCGTGTTTGGGTTGGCCAGTGCATATGTTTGATTTTCAGCTACATCATTTATCAGGCCCATGTATCAGACATCTTGCCCGGCCATTATCTTTGTGAGTGACTGGTACCACGTGTGCAATGTTTTTTAGCCTAGAAGGTGTGTGTATAGCCAGCATCGGTGTTATTTGTTTTCAAGTCAGGACCTCCTTCTCCCCCAGGCCAGTTGTCCCATCATGAAGCGTGCCACCATTGCAGTGGGTGCAGGTTAACTTTCAGGTTGTCAGTCAGTGCAGTCCTGGTGTTTGTTGGTGGCCAGTTCCCAGCATGGCTTTGTGCTCCCCACAACAGAGCCCAGTGTCAGACATCTTGTCAGTCCATTCCCACTACCTGTGAGGCAAGCATGGTTCAGTGTGTGCTTGCTGGGCCATGTGGGTGGGTGGGGAATGTCTGTGACTGTAACTCCCATCATGCTTTTGGCTACACCCCCCTTCCCAGCATGCCCATACTTCCTTCCTTTTAACTCTGCTTGCCTGTGAGGGAGTGTGACAGCAATGGCAAGATGGCTGACTGTGAAGTCCTGGTGTTTGTTTGGCTACAAGTCCAAAGAGAGCCCCTGTGCTTCACACGGCAGCACCCAGTGTGGAGTATCTTTGGGTGATATTTCACTACAGTGTGAGTCAATGCATTATACCTGGGGAGTTGTGTGGAGTTTGTGTTGAGGGGTGTGTGTGTCTCCATATGCTGGTATGTATGGTCAGAGCTGTCAGTCCTTCCTTCCCACCCAGCCAGACATCCCACCATGAAACGTGCTTCCATTGGAGGGTGTGTAAGTTGGCTCTCAGGATGTCAGGCAGTGGTGTCTTGCTTCTGATTTGCGCACAACCCCTACCAGAGCTTTGAGCCCCCCACAGCAGGACCCAGTGTCAGCCATCTTGTCAGTCATTTTCCGCTCCCTTTGATGTGGGCATGGTTCAGAGCGGTCTTGATGGGCCAATTGGGAGGGGGAGCATTATCTGTGACTACAAACCCCATCATGCTTTTGGATACACTCACTTCAACTGCATACCCACTATTCCTTCCTGTCTGTCAGCTGCACTTTGAGGTAGTGTGTTTGTGGTGGCAAGCTCTCTGGCAGTGTTTATTTAGCTTTGTGCCACTGCCTTGCTCTATTTGTTGGTAGGTTTGTACATGTCATGACACAGTTACAAGCCACTATGAGATGGCAAGCATTGTGTTTGTCGGACTAGCATATATATTTTGGGATGATTATCTATTGGTTACTGTGGCTCTGCTAACGGTGCATGGTTCACTGTCCCCTTGCCACACAATATTGAGTATGTTGGTTGTGTACTCACCAGGCTCTGGTATGTCTGATAGACCATGGACGCTCTCTGGTGGTAGGATGTCCCGCACCTTCTCCTCCCAGGACCTGAAGTATACTGGTTTGGCAGGAGGGCCACCACCAGTGCGCTGACTCAAGGCGTGATCTTTCTCGATGAGTTTCTTGACCCTCCTGCGCACGTCATACCACCTGTTCTGGATATCATCCTTTGTGTGCAACATTGGTGCTTGTGCTTTCACCTTGTCCATGATCCTCGCCCACATCTTTGTTTTCTGTGACATGGGGGTCCTTTGGACCAATGTACCAAACAAATGTGGCTCTACTCTGATGATCTTGTCTACCAGCACTTCTAACTCACTATCTGTGAACTTTGGATTCTTCTTTGGGGGCATGGTTATGGGTGGTGGTGAGTGATGTGCGTGTGAGGGTGCAAGTGAGGGTGGGTGTGTGTCGGTTTTGCTAGGTGTATGTGTGAGTGCTTTTGGTGAGGTGCTAATGGTGTGAAAGTTGTTTGATGGGTGAGTTGTGAGTGTGTCTGTGGTTGCTGTCTGATGGTGTTCTCTGCTGACTGTTGTCTTGAATTTGCAAAGGATCATGGTAGTGATTGGTGTCCTTTATATAGGTGGAGTTGTGGGTGTGTCTTTGTTCAAAGTTTTTTTTTTATATTTATTGACTTTGTCATTGCTTGTTTGGTCCTTTTTTGGTATTTTTTCCTTTGGGTTTTCTAGGCATGAAGGAGACGTTCTTCTGACCGAGACGGACGCTGATGTTGGCTCGTGCGGGCTTCTCCGGGTCTTTCACGCTGACTTTCTTCTCTGTTTCATGCGCGTCGGCTGCGGAGATCTCTATTGCTTCAGGTCCCTGTTTTCTGTGCGTGTCAGTCATGCGGCTTGGGCTCCTTGCGAGTTGGTCTGATTTTACACGCATTGCATCGTACTGCGCGGAAAAGACATCACGGGTACGTGTCGGTCGGGTTCATTTCTGGTGCATGTCGGTCGGTGCTACTCGCGTCCGTTTTCAGGGCGAATCACTGTTTTCCCAACGGCTCAGTCGTACAGCTTGTATTCCGTACGGGTCGGTTGTAAATCACATGCGTTGCATCGTACTGCACAAGTCATATGGCGCCGGTCCATCTCCGTTCCCGATCCGTGACGGTCGGTATGTTTTGCGGACGGAATCGGAATCGGCCCCAAAGTAGAGAGTCAGTGAGACTTGGCCAATCTAGCCAATGCAATCAAACTCTTCATCCTCTCATCATCATCATTATAAATGCTTAGCAGTAGTGTACCCATGCATAAACAAACTATTTTTGGTAGGCATTAACCAGGAAAAGCTAACTTGGTGCCCAAGTGCCTTTGGGAGGTGGGGAGAGAAGCAAAAACTAAATAAATTAATTAAATAACTGCTGATGTCTTTTCAGGGCCCATGGGAATCCTATGGAAGGTGGGGTGGGCAAGTAAAAATTGAAAAAATGAATGAAATAATTGCTGGTGTTCCTCTAGAGCCCAGAGGGACCCTATGGGAGGTTGAGCCAAAATGAATAAATAAATTAAATATTTGCTGGTGCCCCTCGTAAAAAAATGGAATGAAAGGATTTAAACACACACTTGCTAGACAAAATGGTGATGGCTAGTGAAGGAGGAGGTATGGAAAACAAAGAGAAAAAAGGCACCACACATGCTCACATACCCTCACTGGCTCTGTAAAATGGTGGTCACCCCATGACCAGCAAAGAAAAAGGCAAAGAAAACAAAGACAAAATACCTCCCAACACATACAAACACACATAGACTACACAAAATGGCAACCACCACTTCACCAGCAAAGATGGAGACATGGCTAGCTAAGAACATGGTTGGCCTATCCTGCATGGAGCACCTTCTCCCCCTCATAAAAAAATCCTGTAGCATTGCAAGGAAAGGATCGCACAAAAATATATTATTTGCACAAAATGTGTCTGGGCCCACTCATGAATTTGCCGTTTCACCACCACCAGTTTACGGTCCTTCTGCATGGTTACCCCCACTTTGTGCCTGGTGCTAAGCTGTATTATGACTACTCTGACTGGGATCCTGCTAATCAGTCTATCTGCTTTCTCCCTAAATTGTTGTGTTGAGTATTTGGGTACACTCCAGATTGGATACTGGGGTACCCTTTTAAGTTTCTAGAATATGGTACCCATGTATCCAGGGCATAGGTACCCCAAAGGTCTCCCATGGGCTGCAGCATGAATCATGCCACTCATGAGAGGTCATTCAAAATGGCACTACAGGTCTGCCATTGCAGCCTGTGTAAGTTGGTGCATGCACCACTTACTATGGAGTCCATTCTCCTGGGTTGTCAGGGAAGCAGACATATACTATATAGAGGGGCACCACATAATCACACGATGACCATCTCGAAAACTGCTGCAACGAATCATGTTTGGTATTAAACATGTTTGAATCATACCCCCACACTGTAAACAGTGTGGGATGTATGATTCCAAGCACTGGAAAAGCCCCCCGTTAGGCTATCATGTTCCCGGTACCAGCCTATAAGTCCCGGACAGCACAAAATGGTTGCTGCTGACCAGAGACACATTTCTGCCCTCCTGATGCTGAGCCAAGCGCGAGCAGGGGAAATGCAGCACAATAGGCATCCTGCTACAGGGAGGTGTGACCACCTCCCAGACAGGATTTTGTGTATTAGGGCTGAGTAGGTGCGCTTGCCAGCGCCTGAAAGTCTGCACGAGGGTCACATTTGGTGTCCCTGTGCATAGTCCAGTTCAAACCAGTCCTGGGAGCCGTTGGCTCCTGCTCTGGTGAGAAACTGGACAAAGGACATGGGAGTAACCACCCCCATGTCCAGACCCTCTCCTGGGAGTGTCCCCTGAATCTTTCGAACACTTTCCCCAGGGTACTTAAGCGCTTACCTGGGTGTAGGTCACTAGATTCCTCGTGGGATAAGATTCAGAACTGAAACCACTGCACTTCTACTGTCTGGGCACTCTTGACTTCGCTGGATATTGTTTGGGCCTGACTTTGTCTCCCTTCCAGTCTTTAGCATTGTCTGTGCTTGTGTATCATACATGAACCTTCCGAGGTCTGTGAAGCATCAATGACTACCAAAGTTATCTCCCTTGGTGTAAAGGAGTCATTCCCCTGCATTCGCAGGCACCGCAACTAAGTTGACCAGTCTGCATATCCAGAGCTCCTCCGGACTTCGTGGACTCTGCATCACAGGTGGTAGTTTTCTGCAGCTCTCGAGGCCTGCTCTACCCTCTCACCAAGTTTGAGGCCAGTAGTCCTCATGAGGGTTGCAATAACTGAAACCCTGAGTTCTGTGACCCCTTTGCAGTTGCAAAGGCTTATTGACATCTTTGCAAGAAGATCTTCAGGCTCCCAGTAGCCCCAGCACCTCCAGTGAACAGACTCTTCAGCCATACCACATCGGGTGCATCGTGGCCCACATCTTTTGGTGAGCTGCTTGAAGTCCTCTCGTGACTCCAGTGCCTCCGGCCTGTAGGTCCACTTGAGGGTCACACTGTGACATTGTATTATGTTTCCTACATTGTACAGAATTCTCATGCTTTACCATTCCATGTAGAATGTTAGTTTTAGGAATGCTGTAGTTAATTCTATCTCTGTCAGTTGAGTCTTAGCAGTTCATGGTAGAGGTCAATAAACCCAACGTGCCTTTTACCTTCGTGTGTTCCAGCGTCTTCTTCATTAACCGAAGACACCACATTTTATTAGCGACGATCATGGACACCTCTTTACTTCTTCACCTCAACATCTGGCGCGCTCTGCCCTTCTCTCCTCGTGTTTGTAAAGAAAGGAATCTCCCCCAGCGGCAGCTCTTCCTTCCCATAAGAGGTGAATTTGACGAAGTGTATCCTGTTACACGGTGAGGAGGTTAGAGGGAGGGACAAGTGACAGCGCTGATCTGCGGTTCAGTGACATCATCGTTGCGTTTCATGCACGGTGGATGTCTACACAGTAAACGCTCTTCTGCGTTCCACGGAGAATCACGTCTGCGGTTTGCGTTCCACAGAGAATAACGTCTGCGGTCCAAACACGTTTGACGTTCGCGCAAGTACAATTACGTACAAGCGTCATCCTAAAAAGTGGAGCTTCAGTCTAAAAAAAAGTTACGTGATATGTCAGTTTCAGCGACCTTTGTGTGTCGTTGAGTAAGTTTGTGGATTAATGGTATTTTTTATTGCCATATCTCTCATCTGGTTTATTTCGCACGGTATTGAACATCTTGAGAAGACAACGATCTGGAAAGTTTACGGCGGTGATAACAGCGGTGTTATAAAGAAATCTTGAACAAGGAAAGGAAATTAATTTATGAATCAGCATTTACTTTGAGGTAAGTCAAAGGTCACCAGGTTTGTGTTCATTTTTAGTTTCTGTCTATTTTTGAGCCAGTTTTATCGGTGACTGGCACACCCTTACATTATATGATAAGAGAGAAATTTTACTCCTATAAAAGTTTTGCAATTTTCGGGAAGCGAATTGTCTCTTCTCTCTTGGCAATTTTTAGTTACAGACATTCTTTATTATTTTTAATAGTCTCTGTAACGAGTTTAAATATTATTTGCAAAGAGTATATGTTCTTTCAATTCAATACAACTGGTAATGTCAATTATTATTTTAGAGTGTTCTAATATGTTTTTTAGTTGAACAGTTTTACTCTTTCAGGTTTAAGTTGTATTTATTGTAGTATTATTCTCATTTTTGTGATTATTATTGTGAAGGTGATCATTCTGATTGTGCTACAACATGCAGAATGTTACGCAACCTCCATTTTTTTGACAAGTCCAGGTGAGCCAAGTAAAAAATGGCAAAAATGGAGAAAAAAAAATTGTGAACTGCGCCAGGGTCTGTGGGACAAACATAAGTGCTGAACGGAAACATTCTTTGCTACTACATTGTCTAGGGGGAGAGGGGCAAGAAGTGCTTGAACACTTACCTGAACTCAGTGCTGCTGATCAGAGAAATTTAAATGAATATGAGATATGCATACTGCAATTAGATCGTCATTATCTTCCACGATTAAGCACTATTATGGAAAGATATCATTTTGGCCTTCGTGAACAAAAAAAAGATGAATCAGTGGAAGAATTTGTTTCAGCATTAAGGAAATTAGCTTCATCTTGCAAATTTGGTGGTGCTACAGAGGAGAGAATAAGGGACCAATTTGTATTAAAATGTGCTCATGATAATATTAGAAAGGAATTGTGGTTAAAAGATAACCACCTTTAGATGAGTTAATAACGATCGCAGAACAAGTGGAACACATGATGAAATGTGTTGATGAATTGAGTGTTGAATAAAAGTAAACCAGTTGCAACCAGCACTAATGTTGATGAGGTTGTTTGTCAAGTCAAAAACAAAAGTTTAGAATCTAAAGACAAGAGTATATTTTCATCTGTCACTGAAAATATTCCTACTGGTGTTGGTAAGCAACATGTTTTAGGTGTGGTAGACTAGGACATCTGGCAAATGCTTCTTTTTGTCCAGCTTTAAGAGTTGTTTGTAGTACCTGCGGTAGAAGGGGTCATTTTGCCAGATGTTGTAAAAGCAAAGTAAAGAAAGGAGATCAACCTGGGACAAAAGATCAACCACAAGTCAAAGTTGTTACCTTTCAGGTAAATGAACTGGAAGCTATCCATCCGTCTCATTTAGTTGAAATTGAAGGTGTTCAACTTGATTTCAAATTCGATTCATGTTCTCATTTAACTATGATAAATGAAGACATTTTTAGAGAACATTTCAACCCCACTGTCAAGCTGGTTAAAAGTGATGTTTCTCCACAAGGTTATGGTGGTATACCTATTAAAATGTTGGGGTATTTCTTAGCAACAATTGAGTTGTGTGGCCGCATGATTGCTGGAAAGGTGTGTATGTATCCAAGCATGGAGATGCTCTTTTAGGGTGGCCTCATCAACGTGTTCTTGATGTTAGTCTTAATCCTAATGCTGTTCCACAAGTTCAAATACAAGAAGTAAATGATTTAAGTTCCATGTTTGCAGAACAATTTGCGGATGTGTTTGGAGACAAACTTGTGTGTCTCAACGGTTACAAGCATCACATTAAGTTGAGAAAAGGTGCAGTTCCTGTGGTTGCTAAAGTTAGAAGAATTCCTGTGAATAAACAAGTCAGTGTTCAAAAGGAGATTGAGCGATTAATAGTAATGGGTGTTATTGAGCCGGTAGAAGCGACAGAATGGTTGGCTTCCATAGTCGTTGCTAAGAAGGCCAGTGGAGAGCTTCGACTTTGCATTGACTTGCACTCTCTTAATAAAGAAGTTTTTGTGGATAGATTTCCTTTGCCTAATATTGATGAGATGGTTGGTACCTTGGTGGGTGCAAAATTTGTCACCACACTCGATTCACAGGAGTTGACTGCGTTTGTGACACCCATGGGCACCTACAAGTTTCATGTCACACTTATTTCTTTTGGTCTACCCTGACTGCTCGAGGCCTGCCCTGACTCCCCTACTTGTGGTGGGTCTGCTGGACCTTGCTGGTCCCAACAGTGCACCTTCTTGACTTCCTGGGTGGGTTGCATTTGTCTAGGCTTGTTGGTGCTTCCGCCAGACACCGACCCCTCAGCACTCAATATCCTACTCGTATATGGGCCCTGGTCATCCTCAGCATCGCCTAGTCCTCGCAGCTGCAGAGTCAAGGTCACCGTCATCCTTCCTGAAGCAACCGACATCGGAGGGCATCCGTCTTCCAAGTCTCCTGGTCACTCCCGAGTGACATAGACTCTGTCCCCTCTGCTTTCAGGTACTCCTCTTCAAGAATCCACTATTGGATTCCTCCTGACACTTTCTCCTCTTCCAGCAGTGGCACTTTCCTGAAGTTCTCCACTGGGTTCGACAGCGGTTTCCGGCGCCACTTCACACTATGCACCCAGCTTCCCTGGGATAGGTAACTTGGGTACCACGGTATCCATGGATGGGGTGGCTCCCCAACCTTCTGTCTTCCACGGGGTTTCTTCAGGGTCCACTTGGAAGGGTTCCCAATCTTTAAAATTCCAACTGCGACTTACACATAGACTTGTAAGGAGCACGCGGTCGTGTTCACACACTGCACGCGCTCTCCGTGGGGTCTCTATCTACTTACCTTGGGTGCTTCTGTGGGTCCTCAGCAATTCTACATCCCCTTGACATTGTCTTGACTTGAGTCGTGGTTCTTATACCACTTTCTTAGTATATGGTTTAGTCCCCCCAGGGGCCCACTGTGTATTAGAGCTATTTACTGGGATTTATTTGCCAAGGTATTGTGTTCTTTGTGTCTATCTCTGTGTGGAAGATACTTTAACGCACTAGACAGTGTGATATAATAAATACACATTTTTATAAATACTTTGTGTGGTTCTTTTTCATTTAATATATACTATAAGATTGCATTCTGGTAAAACAAGCTGCTTTACACTCCTTCAAGACTAAGCCTGAAGGCTGCTCTCCACAGCTACCACTTGAACAGCTTTCTAATGTTGTCTGAGACCTCTTAAATCACCATAAAGGTTGTCTGGACTGGTGCAAGGTGCCCACTTACATTAGTGGACATCATATACCAGGCCAGCTTCTCACAACCAGTAAATCAGTAATGTCAGAAAATAACATTAAATACACTTTAAAAATGCCCCAACAAAGAACAGCCCAAGGGAACATCAATTACCCCTCCAAAATACTTTTAAAAGTTGCAGAAATAAAGCAAAATACTATATCAAGTATGTCACAAACACACAAACTCACAAAAAAAGTTGTGGGCAAGCACATGGGGAAGAATGCAGCAGGAACAAATAAAAAAGTCTGGCTTTCATTGGCCGAGACTCCAGGAGCCACCCCAACCTAAGTCACCAACAGGCAGCCAGAGAAAAAATAACCTTCATTTTGCATTTAACACAAGGCCATCCAGAAGCAAATAAAACTATTTAAAAACCTATAACACAGCGGCAGTGAAAGTGGGAAAAATACATAAAAAATACACCTGAGGCCTATTGCAGGGCAGACTATGCCCCAAACAGGAAATTCAAGAATGTGAAAAGGGAAGAACTGGTTACCAGAACACAAAACTAAGTAAATACCGAATGATATTCTCCAGAATACTCAGTTTATGCCTTAGAATGTCCTTGCAAATCGCTTTACACCAGGCGCATCAGTGTTTAACTTGAGCAGCTGGTTGTCGTTTGCGGCCACTTTTTAGGGGACCAGCACTTATTTGTCCCCATCAGCGATTGACTATGAGCAAGAGAGAGAAAAACACACACACAGGAAGAAAGGAAGAAGAGAAAGATGGAAAAACAAGTACACAGAGGGAAAGCAGGAACTGGCAAAAGTGAGATAAAGGTGGAGGCAGTATCTAGCAGTGAATTAAAAAGCCCTGAGGTGAATTCAACACTACCCAGGCTTGGTACTCGGTGCACTGATTTTTAATAGCACTGCCAGAGCAGAGAATTGGGCACCGGCACTCACCCTTTTACAAATTAAGCACTGGGAAGCACCATATTTCCAATGAGTAGTAATTACATTGGAACATTTACATGCTCTCAGGAACACCGATAAAAGCTACATCATGGGGAGGCTCTTTTTTTTTGGCATTGACAGGGTGACTGACCTGGCAAGAGGTGGCTCCAGTGAGAAGCAACTCTGAACATTATAATCATGTCTAACCATTGCTCTCAATACAAAATGCCCCAATGGATTGAATAGGGATGAGCAACTGGCTGTTCACATTCATGAATATTGAAAGCATTAATATGCCTGAACCTATACACTGCCATTTAGAAAATATTGCATTGTACTCTGGCATTTGTACCACTTGGGGTAATATTTAAGTACATTGCTGATTTATGCACATATTCATCACTGTTTCACACTTGCTGTGTTTTACTATCTACTTGTCTATTTTGTCTCTCTTTTCCTTTATTTTTGTCTTCTCCACATTTACCCATCATTCCTTTATTATATATATAAACTACATCATGTCTGTACCGATGTGGCCACCTACTATACCATTCCTAATCTGCCTCACATAGTTTGGGCGATTACTGAACTTCATTCAGTTGCATGGTACCAATATCAATGTAGACATGTATCCAATTCAAAACATTCCTATGCTACTAGGGCACCATAAATCTTACTCTTGGCAGTTACTTGCACAAACTTTGTACAAATATGTTTTTAAATCAGTGATATGCCTAGTAATATCTGTATTTTAATAGTTAGAATGATTTTTTGAAGTTAAGACTTTTTAATGTGATGGTGATCGTTGAATGCCTGCTTTAGTTTTGCAATTTTGCGACGTGATCCCGATCATCGTGACATTGCTATGAATTTCTAAAATTAAAAAAATATATATATTTGATACAATATTATCAACATTTTAGCCTCTTGGGTGGCTCTGACGAGAGCCTTTGTGTTGAGATTGTGTATAAGACAGCTACAGATAGACTGTATGCAGAGTTTCAGGTAGCTTAGAAACACTGTGTTCCCTTTGTCTCTAAAGTGAACTCCTTCACTTCCATACATTCCATGCATGTCGAATTATTAAAAATAAAACCAGTTATTAATGTACTTTCTGATAAACACATACGAAATCAAAAAATGAGTGGTATAGAATAAAAATAGAATATTCAAATATTGAAGGAAAATACAAAAATCTTAGAGGTTTGCTTAAAAAAAATTGGACGTTACAATTAAGAACTAGAATTTTTAAAAACCTTAGAAATTCACTGAAAAAAATGAAGGTTACAGGGACGTTATAGTTAGGAATTAGTATTTTAAAAACCTTAGAAATTCACTGAAAAAACCCAAGGTTTCAGGGGCATTATAGTTAGTAAATAGAATTTGAAAAACCTTGGACATTCACTGAAAAAAACAAAAGTTAAAGGGAAGTTATAGTTAGGCTGACATTTCACTCGTACAAAACCAGTGAAATTCAGCAGTTATAGTTAGCTGAGCTAACAATAACTCACGCGTCTGCATTGTACTGCTTATGACCTCGCATATTACATCACTCAAGACATGGTCAGTGACATCGCTGATGACATCTCAAATGACATCACTGATGACATCATCCACAGAATCTCTGATGCACCCCCTGACACCCCAATATAACCTTTCATACACCCACTCCACACTACCATTCTCAAAACCATTGAGACATCCAAACCAGAACTTACACACCCACTCACTAGTTTATAGGTCTACACACACATCCACTGTTACCCATACAGCCACTTATACACCAACTCATTCACTAATACATCCACTGATATATCCACTCATACAACCATATAGCCACTCACACACTGTCACTGTCAGTCACCCATAGAGCTACTCACACACCTACTCAGTCAATCACACAACCACTTACTCACCTATACAGTTATACGTGCACCCACTCACTTATCCATACAGATACTAACACATCCTCACTCACCCATAATATCATTGACACAAGCACACACTCACCCATACATCAACTCTCACAAACACTCACTCACACATACAGTCACTCATATACTCCAAGACTCATCTTTACTGCCTTTCATATATGCAGTTACTTGCTCATATACCACAGTCACATCCATTCATTGAGTGACACACCATACACACACTCAGTCACCCATACAGCCCCTCACAGATGCACTCACTGACCCATACAGCCACTGACTCACACATCCATGCAGGCAGTCACACACCCCCTCACCCATCCACACAGACACTCATACAGCCATATAGGTACTCCGACAACCAATCAGTCACCCATACAGGAACTTACATACCCCCACTCACACACCCATTCATCAACTTGCACACCAACTCACTCATACAGACATTCACTTAACCAGTCACTCACCCATACATTCACTGATACACCTAATCACTCACTTCTACAGTCAGTCATGCACCCACTGAATCATCCATACAGGCACTCATACAGTCACTAATTCACCAATACACCTTGGCATACATGTTTGACATTCATAAACTATTTAAAAACAGTCATAGTCATTTGAGATGTCACCAGTGATGTCACTGACCATGTCATGAGTGATGTAGTATGTGAGGTCATAAGCAGTGCATTGCGGGGACGCATGCTCAGCTAACTATAACTGTTGAATTTCACTGGTTTTGTAGGAGTGAAATATCACCCTAAATATAACGTCCCTACAACCTTCGTTTTTTTCAGTGAATAATGGCTTTCCAAATGCTTTGTTATTTCCATCTGACCGATGTGCAGGCACACACTTGGTCCCCATCGACGAGTAGTTTTTTCCTTAAGCTCTTTGATGGCTGTCTTGTGTGTGTACAAATGTACAAGCACTGCAGCTATCATAGACTGCACTTTCCTTTAAAAAACAATTCTAGGTGTGTGTGCACACAGCAGCTGTGTTGGATTGGTTTGAAAACGTTCTAAGTTGGCCCACTGTTGACACATCAGTGGGTGTCAAACAGAGCAATGGGGCTTGAGGGAGCAAGCAGAAGTGAGTGCAATTTTTAAATAAAGAGAACAGGAGATCAGAAAATGTGCGGAGCAATGAGATCAAAGGAAAGAAAATATTCTCTCACGCATTGCAATGCGAGGTGCTGACATAAGCAGTCAACGAACACCACCCATCCCATTCATACATGGTGTGGCTGAAATGCTCCTTGAGTGGGACAAACACAAGAATAGGGAGGGAAGCCATTGAAGTAGGAGCAGGGGACTGAGATAGACAAGGACCACGAGACTGAAAAGAACACCACTGAATAATGACTAAGCAGCTGATTTTCTAGTCTATATTGGATACAATATGTCTATTGAATCTGTAGGCGACGTCCATTAAAAAGAAAATTATGAGCAACTGTCTGGCATGATTACTTTTCTTTGTTAGCAGAAAGGGCTCAGCACTCACCTCTGTCTGCTTTGCACTCTCTACTGCACTTGTGCTGTTCATAGTCAGACCGGATGAGGTTGAAGGCTGGACCGAGGTAAGCGCCTCTGTGTGCACGGATAATGATTACGGTCTGTGTGCACACCATGGACAAGCCGTCAATTCTCAAATGGGCACGCACCTGCAAACAGCCTTCAGTAATAGGGAATGCACAACGTGAACCTTTCTTTCGCCTTTGTAGATATGCAAAACAAACATTAGTAGGAATTTTTGTTGAGAATCGTCCAATCTTTCTTTTTTATTTATAGACGCCTCATATTTGCAGGAGAAGCCACACTGCCCTGAAATAGATATTCTGATTTATGCAAGTGCGCAATTTGTGCCTGTACATTCTCGTAAAGAGCCAATAATTCTGATCTTTCCATAGGTAATTCTCTTGACTAGCAGCGTTATAGCAACCTGTCGATTGCACAGAATAAGCTGTTCATTTCTTACTAGAGAAACGATGCTGAAAATGAAGGGCTTCCTGTCCTGTACTGGAAAGACCGCTGCTCGACTGATTTCAGACCCCAGCACCATGAGGAAGCTGGGAAAAAGAAAGCGAAGTTAACGACAACACAAAATGAACGCCCCTCAGAACAGAAAGGCTCTGTTTTAGCCATGCTCGCCTTTATGGCGTGTCCGTGCGCGGACAAGGCGGGGCCGGCTCAGAATGAATATTGATAGGAAGGTCTGATGGCGTGCTGTACACGAGATTACCTAGGAGACAAAAGCGGAAACCTCAGACAGGGGGCCACAGAAACTAAACCGCAGCCCGGGAAACCCAGCAACCAAAGCACAGCCTTGAAAACTGGATTCAGCCCTCGTTGGTTTCCGCTTTATCCTGTCCTAGGTTTCAGAACCAGCCCGAGGGGTCAGTGCCCCCCTGAATCACAGTCAGTAGTCGGTCTGCGACCCCAAGATCCCAAACTCAACATGAGAAGCAGAAGGAGTCCGGCATCAATGGGGACATTGTCTCATAGAAGGCCATGGCTATTCATTTTTTTCTTTTCTTTAATGTGTGCGCCTTTAGTTAAGTTGTATTCACGCCTCCATGTGAAACATTCACTTCTAAAGGATTATTCACCCTAAAAATGAACGTTTTTACTCATCCTTTAAACAAATATATATTACAAGATATATTAGAAATTATTTCATTGTTTTTTAAAACTATAATTAACTGAAGATAACGACATAAATATCCGACAAGTGGCCCCGAGATACTGACCTAAGAAGAGACGAGAAATGACGTGGGAATAGGGAAGAAGTTCCTGGCTTGCAAAGTGACGGACAATCGAGTGGTGAAAGACATACGAACAACAAAGAGAAATACAAATAATTATTGAGCAGATTGTGCTGTAAGAAATTGGATGGATTTGCACCTACTCCCCGGAGAATTTATACGATCTGCACAGGAAAAGTAAATATTGCTGTGAGGAATAGGGGATTAATTTCACTGAAATTATAACAGATGAATGCACACACACAAAGAAAGAAACTGAAATTAAAATAGGTTTTTGGGATGACAAGTTATATCAGCAGTAGTAAAATTAATAAAAGGCACTGGACCACTTTTGTTTTACGGGTATGGACATCTTCTATCCCTCCGCTACCCTTCTCTATCCAAATAACTGACTGACATACCCACCACTCAAATTACGTTCATATTTCACTATACTAATTCAACACTAATCCTTTATGGGTTCCGGAGTAGCCTGCTACTCGCCAAAAAAGCACTTCAACACCCCATCAGGGGTAACAACGCTATTCAACTGCAAAACTTTTTCCCTCTTCTATCCCTCCTCGATCCTTCTCAATCCAAATAACTGATTAATATCCACCACTGAAATTACTTTCATATTTCACTATACTAATTCTCCACTAATCCTTTATGGGTTCCGGAGTAGTGTGCTACTCGACAAAAAAGCACTTCAACACTCCACCCCATCAGGGGTAACAAGCACAATATAAAATGCAAACCTTTTTCCCTCTTCTATTCCTCCACTATCTTTCTGAATCCAAATAACCGACTAACCTATCCACCACTTTTACGTTTTAAACATCCTGGTAGTGAAAAACTCTTAAATTCGTTGTTCACTACTGCAATGCCTACCTTTTCCATAGGATAGCATGGGAGTTACCTTATTACATTTTATAAGTTCAATTTGCTAAATGGGGAGAGAATTAACCGGTTCATGTTTGCTGTCTGAAAATGTAATGAAAAATCCTAACATATGGTGAAGTTGGATTTTAAATTACAATTCTGAAAATGCCACTCTTAGAAAGTTAAAAGAACAAATGATGGACGGAAGGCTGAACAAATCAAACATTATCCCCCAGTCACAGATCTGGGTTTAATTAATCTTTTTCTCACAATGCCAACCCAGTTTGGACCCAGCCACATGCAAATCAGTTGTAACCCTGCACCTCAAGGAAACAGTCCAGCCTGAACTGCTAGGCTAAGTCCTCCCTGGACCAGAAGCAAGCATCCTGGGAACAGTTTCGTGGTATCACCCTTCATCAGCCAGGCTAGCTTGAATCTAGTGACACAGTGATCACAGGATCCATGTCTGGGCATACCCTTTCCACTTAGGGAAAACAAAAAGATGATGGAAAGAATACTAAACATTGTCAAGCATTCACCCCCAGTCACAGATCTGGGTTAAATTCATCATTCTTTTGCTCACCATGCCACTCCAGTTTGGTACCAGCCATATGCAAATCAGTCTTGATCTTGCTCCCCATGGGAACAGTCTAGCCTGCACTGCCAGGCCAGGTCCTCCCTGGAGTGGAAAACAAGTATCCTGTTCCCTATAGCAACACAAAAAGATAGGAGGAGATGTAGAATTCATCAGCCTGATGCCTATGGTTATACAAGATAACAGGGCCCCTCCCCGAAATCAAAATCTTCATCGTCACAGTGTCTCAGATTGGATTCTGAAGTGATCAGAGCTGAGATGGAAAGATCTGGAGGCCCTGGCCCAAATTTGGGTCAACAAGATATCTTGCAGGGAACTGAGTTAGAACAAGGGCAAAGTAGCCTTCCGGGAAGACCTGGCCTGCCAGTTCGGGCTGAACTGTTCCCACGGGAAGAAGGGCCAAAACTGATTTGCATATTGAAAACTGGAATGGCGTGGCGAGCAAAAAACTATGGATTGACCTAGATCTGTGACTGGGGGTGAATGTTTGATTTGTTCAGCATTCTGTACATCATTTGCTTGCTGTAATTTTCAACCTAAGTGGGATGGGTATATCCAGACATTGGTCCCATACTTGCTACATCACTGGATTTAAGCTAGTGTGGCTGATGAGGGGGTGATACCCCAAAATTGATCCCTGGATGGTTGTTTTTGGCGCAGTTAGGACCTGGCCTGGCAGTTCGGGCTGGACTGTTCCCATGGGGAGCAGGGTCAAGACTGGTTTGCATACGGACGGGTCTAAACTAGAATGGTGTAGTGAGCAAAAAACAGTTAACCCAGATGTGTGATGTACTTTTAGAAAGTTGGCATTTTTTTGCATTATTTGCCTAGTAAACTGTCTGTTCGGTCTTGCCTATGTAGGCAAAACGAAAAGTCAAAACCAGGATGAATGAACATAAGAATAGCATTCACACAAAAAATGAACAATCTGCGGTGGCTTTACTCATGATTGGGCACAGCGTCAGTCAATTGAGGTTTATAGTATTGGAGCCTTCCACCTAAAGGTCTGAACGACTGTATGAAATACAATAGTTATTTATAACCATGATATGGACTGTAATTACCAGCTATCATACGCATATGCACTGTTCTCATTTACTAATGTATTTAACCAGAACTAGGGTTTCAGATATTACATTTCCTTATGATCCAGTATGATTTTGAAAAACACAATACACAACACTTTTATACATAGAGAACACAAAAAGTTGAAAGTGTACATTGCACACAATAGATACAGTTATACATGAGACAAGTGTAGTAGAAGCACCCTAAAAGTGTGCTTTAAAATGTGACATGAAGATAACATACATAGAGTAATACTAATACATACAAAGGAAGATACGCTAATGATACTTATGCTTCTCAATAGAGTTTATGTTAAATGAAATGGTGCCTATTGCTAACATGAACCAGTTAGAAATATTGATGCAAAAATGTGTAAACAATGAAGTGTAAGCCTTGATTTTTTACAGAAGAATTATTTAATTTCAATACAATTAAGGTAGAGTTAAAAACGTATTTCACTGTGCAATGCTAAATTAAAGGGTTCACTGACACATCGATGTAAAAAATATTGAGTAAAAAATATAGACAACAAAAATATCGACTCCTATACTTAAACAGGTAAGTACAAACATATTGACTAAAAAATATCCATGTAAAAATATAGATGTATAAAATATCGACTTTTATATCTATATAAAATAATATACATTTAGGGGCCGATTCCAACCGAATCGGTTCATGTCGGCTGGATTCCTTTCCGACCAAGCCGTTCCGATGGGCTCGGTCGGAAAGGAATCCAACACGGATTTCCGGATTGCGGACAACAGGCTCAGAGAGCCCGTCCGCCGTCCGGAAATCTCCCAGTACTCCCCCGGCTGCCTCTTTGCGACAGAGGGAGTACGATGGCACCTTTTCACTGCCTTTTCGTGCCGTGTTTTCCGACACAAAAAGGCAGTCGGAAACTGTCTTTGGGAGCCCCCAGTAGGGCCCCCATGGGTGTGAGGCTGCCGTATGGCGGCCTGGGGCCCCTATGGTGCCCCTCTGTGGATCCCTGCACCTGGTGGCAGGCACCTTGGGGTGCCGCCCACAGGGTGCAGGGATGAACTGCACCCCTGCTTTCAAGGATGCAGTCATGCATTTCGCTCAGAATGCATGCCTGCATTGACTTTTATACGAGTGCGACCGAACCCTGTTCGGTCGCATCGTACTAGCAGAGCCGTAACCGACGACAGCAGGTCGGTCGGTTACGGCTCCTGACCGATGTCAGACAGACCTGAGTCCGTCCGACATCGGAATCATCCATTAAATATTAAATTTAATGTTAACAAAATAAAATAAATGTAATATACATTATGATAAAATATAACAACTAAACGTAATAAAAAAGATGTACACACAAACATAATTATTTATACATATATTTTAAAACAATTAATAAACTATTATTTTTAATTTATGTAGACATTTTAAAATTATATAAAAAATAAAAATATATATCAATGACCTAAAATGTAAAAAAACTAAAATCTATAATAACTTAAAACATTAAACTATTACAACATATTTAAACTTACATTTCACAACACAGTCAGTGCATCAGTAGGGAAAGTGCTGAATAGAGGAGGGGTAAAAACTACCATTCCCACTCCAGTAACTGCAACAGTAGGGAAAGTGTTGAATAACTGAGGGGTAAAGATTTGTATTCCCACTCCAGTGAGTGCAACAGTAGGGAAAGTGTTGGATAGCAGAGGGGTAAAAATTACTATTCCAACTCCAGAGAGTGCAACAGTAGAGAAAGTATTGGATAGCGGAGAAGTAAAATTTACTATTTCCACTCCAGTGAGTGCAACAGTAGGGAAACTGTTGGATAGCGGAGGGGTAAAATTTACTATTCCCACTCCAGTGTGTGTAACAGTAGGGAAAGTGTTGGATAGCGGATGGGTAAAATTTACTATTCCCACTCCAGAGAGTGCAACAGTAGGGAACATTTTGGATATCGGAGGGGTAAAAATACTATTCCCACTCCAATGAGTGCAACAGTAGGGAATGTTTTGGATAGCGGAGAGGCAAAAATTACTATTCACACTCCAACAGTTAAATATATATATATTAAAAATTAAGAAAAATTATAAAAATAATTAAATAATATTTTACCAATTTAAACAAAATATATTAAATATATAAAGAAACATATTATAATATTAATTACATATAATAAATACCTACAAATATTATATAAAATGAAATAATACATACATTTTAAAGAGATAATTCTTTTAAACTAGAAAATATTTACAAACAAAAACATTAATACATGAATGTATTTATTTTATTTCCTACCCTATAACACCACACCAATAACAACACACTTCAACATTTCATATTACATTTTCTTCCATAATTAACATGATTAATGAATTAAAAAAATATTATTAAAAAACTAATAAAAGTAAATTAACTAAACACACTTTAACACTATAATGTCCACAACACACACCTAAATTAAATTATAAAATAATAAAACACAATTAAGACTTATTTTTTAATTAAAACGATTACTATTAACAATTAATTATAAAGTAATTAAAATGTATTTAGTACCCACCCTTTACCCCATTAAAAGTAATAACAACACACACAAAATAAACAATTACCCAAAATAAATATCAAATAATTAACATTAATTACCAACTATATATTAATTAATTGAGCACAAAGTACTTCCCATCCATTACCCCTTTAAATACCACAACACACACATAAAATTAATTACACAATTGCCATAATACATTTTTAATTAATGTAATTAATATCAATTAACAAATAATTATTAATAAACAATAAATAAAATACTTAACACCCTGTACCCCAATAAACCCCAAAACACACACTTACAATTATTTACAAAATTACCATAATTAATTACCAATTAATTAATTATGCTTAATTAACAAACAACTATTAATTCATCAATTTGAAAATAAATTACCTCACACCATTTACACCTATAAACACCAAAACACACACCTAAAATTAATGTAAATATTACCAGAATTAATTTCCAATGAATTAATCAAAATGAATTAACCAATTATTAATTCATCAATTAAAAATAAATTACTTCCCGCCCTTTGCACCTATAAAGACCAAAAGACACACCTAAAATTAATTACCCAATTACTATAATTAATTACAAATTAAATAATTATTATAAAAAAACTATTAATTAACTAATAATAAATTGCTTTACACATTTAATACTATAACATCTCAATCAAATATTAATGCATACAAAATAATCAATTAATTTAATATAATTAAAATCCTTCCCACCCTCTTCCCATATAAAACTACAACCCGCTACAGAATTAAAAACGCAAAATTCAAATAAAAACATTAATAACTACTAAAGATTTAACACATATATTAACAATACAAACAATTTGTATACAAAAAATCATACATCACATACATTTAAAACTTATACTAAATACATAACACTAATTAAAAATCAACATTTATAACAACTATATTTTTGCAAACGATATTAAACACTTCATATTTCTAAAATCGATATTACTTACTTTAAGTCGATATTCTTGACCACAATATTCTTGCTGTTGATATTTCTGAACCACAATATTTCTGACTCGATATTTGTGCAACTCGATATTTTAAACACGATATTCTGTCTGCACACCAACTTAAAGGCCTACTTTTCGAAATATCTTATTTTCTGGTATTGAGCTTTCTCCTGATTTATTACAATGGATCGTTCATTGCAAAGAGTAATGTGTCTTGTTTATTCTGTACTACTGTCCCTTGACATATTTCATTTAGTTTTAAAATGTTGACAGCAAAATGTTCCTGTGGAAATAGAATTTTAGCTATGACTGTGCGCTGCAACTTTCTATTATTTTTAGCAACGTTCTTCAATGTATGTTATCGTTTACAATTTGCGACTAAAAATCTACTTGGAACGGGCAGGGCAGAAAATGAAAGTTGTGCAGACATCGGTCTCAGACCATAGACAAGAGAAGAAGCATCCTCTGTCTATGATCCTCAAACAGGGTAATTAGCAATACGGTTCTGGCAGCCTTACAGCGTCAGACAATAAACAGGTTACATCATCTTACAGGCTCAGGCTTCTGCCAGCAGTTGTCATATTTTAAACAAGAGTCATGAAGTAAACACCATAGATGTATGGGGCCTTTGTGAACAAAACACATATTATCGCTCAAATATCAGCTTTTAAATATATTTAGTAATAACATCATTTTGTCCGCAACAACTAACCTGCCCGCACCTAAAAGTATAGACTATCTTGCCACGGTGGCAACAGAATGCCAATAATTGCTGCCATTATGCCAGAGGTGGGTTTTATCAATCCAAAAATTGCCACTGTCTGTGGTTCACCAGATTCAACTGATCACCTAAGATGAGTGGCCAGAGAGAGGAATGTTGGAAGGATAAGGCACACACAGAATGCTCGCTCATGCATTTTTCCTTTTTTCTTTCTCCCTTGTTTACTCACACACACACATATACAGACACACACAGACACACACATGTCCGAACAGATACACAGAGAGATACACAGAGAGAGACACACAAAGGCACAAAACACACCAATATACACACATGCACACACACAGAACATGGGCAGCAATAACCCGCCTTAAAACCTACTGAAACTGTTTTTTTACCTTACTAATCTTCTCGGCTTCTGGCCGTCTTGTTATTATAATGTTCTTCTTACAACCTGTCATCTGAGCCCAGACTTCAGGCCCAGGACTACTTTCAAACAAAGACAGTATGATTGAAAGCACCAGAACCAGTGGCAGCTGGTGAACTTTAAAACGGTGTGGTTAAGCTACCTGAACAGGACAGGAATTGATGAGTAATCAAAGCGAGTGTGCCCGACATCTGGCAGGGGTTTACAAGGGTTTACCACCTGAGAAAAAGTTTTAAAGAGCACAAGACTGTATAAAAGTTCCCTTTTTGTATTTTCACCCCCCCCCCAGACTTTTTGCTCCAATGCAGATGGTTATGACTCTGATAGTACACTGGAGTCTGCTGAATAGACCCCAGTGCCAGTGCACCCCCCTAAAACTGTTATATGTAAATTGTCAATCCCAATTGACAAAGTCTTTACCCCCCTTATAAGTCTCTGGTATATGGTACCACTGGTACCCTGGGAATCGGTGATAAAGGGGTCCTCACAGCTTGCAACACTGTTTGTGCCACCCTGAGGGTCCTAAATAAACACCTGACAACAGGTTTGACATTACGGATCTCAGGAGGACTGCAAACTGCTCAGGCCCGATTTTATCCTCACCTCGTGTGGCTAAGTCAATACACTATCTCTGATATATGCGAGGCAATCCTAAGGAAGGCCTCCTAAAGCCCAGGAGGGAGGGTGCATTATCTCAAAGGTGTGGACACTTGAGTGCAAACTTATATGACCCAAACTTTTCCATTAAAAGAACCCTAAAAGTGATAGACGGTCCATAGGATAACATGGGCTTGCACGGATTTCTCTTGAGTCATGTCAATTGCTTATTGTTAATGTTGGTGCTCTGAAATGCTTAACACATGCTCCTTTAGTAAAGCCTGACTGCTCTTTGCCACACTACTAGGTCTGAGGTGACAATTTATTAGTGTGAATCCAAGGACCATCTTTGGGGTTTGTGACAGTATTGCCTAGTAAAGCCTAACCAGCATCACCACATAATACTATACCTTCCTACATTGGTGTTACAGCGGTGAGGATCCTGAACCTGTGTTTCGCAGTACCACTTGTTCATAAGTGATTTTGCTTGAGAAAACCATTTATTAATTACAGCATCAGAAAACATTTTGTCAGAATTGTTTCAAATGTTTTATTGGGTTGTCAGGGCCTGTTGTAGACCCACATTCCAATAGTACATTTAATAGGCTTAGGTGAGTTAGGAAAAACTTTAATAGTTTTTTTCTAAATGTTTAAAAATGTCCCAGCTTACAAGTAAAAAGCTTGGCACAATGGAGACTGGTAAGGTTCTTGACTTGTCAGTCACCCCAGCCCTGAGGGTCAGTGATCTGAGGGTGTTGTGCAAAGCAAGGGGCATTAGCTATAGAGCTACAGCTAAAAAGGAGGAACTTGAAAAAGCCCATAACTCCTATGAGAAAGAGAGGTTAGAGAGGGAGGGCCATTCCACTGTAGAAGACCCTGAAGAGGGTGAGAAGGATGCCCTTCCCAAAAGTGATCATGATGGGGAAGAAGGTGAAGACTTTAACTCTCCACCCTTTATCAGATCCTCTTCACCAGTGGGAAGTGACAGGAGTCACTCCAATAGACCCCCTCCAATGGTAAGGGGGTAGGAAACCCTAACTCTAGGTACACTGTTGCTGCCACCAGGGGTTTCTAAACCCTCTCTTCTAGAAGCTCTCTGGAGCTCAAAGGCTTCCTTGTCTAATGCCAACTGCTTGGTTTTGAGGGCAAATCTTGCTTCCTCATACTGCAGCAGTTTGTACATTCTTTCAGGGGAGGTTTCCCTTCTAGGAAGGTATAAGTTCCTCTGCTGGACAGATTCTCTGCCAGAGTGATAGGAGTGGTCAGATTCCCTTGAAGGGGACCTAGGCCTCTCCTCCACCTTGTCAGTTCTCTTAGGGAGCATTCCTCTGTCCTTTACAGATCCTTGTGGATCTGGCCCTTCAACCACAGAGTCCAGGTCTTCTTGATTTTCATCATCTGACCCAGAGACTTTGATTGACCCATCCCCTGATTCAGACCTATTAGCTCCTAGAGCTAATCTAAAATAATCTGTTGTCAGCAGATCTATCAGGTGTAGTGTGGAGGGACTCTGTCCTATCCTCAGGTGCCTTGCAGCACACATGGCTTTCAAGTCAAAGAAAGTCATGTCCTTATACTGAGGTTGGGTGGACCCACTGGCTCCAGCCCTTAAGGACATTCTAGTGTTGTGCAGTGTTGTACTACCTACACTAGTTTGTGGCCTACTGATCCTAGTTTGAGCTGTAGAAAGGGTGTGCTATCCCTTGACACACAGCTCTAAGTTCAGTAGAACTTATTGATACTAAGCTTGACTTTATATGTACCTTGAGTACCTATAGTGGTTTTCAGTTAGTAATTCAAATAGAGATTTTCTGGTAAAACAATGGCAAGCTGTAGTCCCACACGCTGCCCACCAATGTGAGAAGTCGGTCTGGTATATGCTGGTCACTAGTTAAAGTGGCCACCTTGCACCAGTACAATTCGACTCTTATGGTAGATAGGTTTAAAACAACCTTTTAAAGAAAGCTATCCTAGTGGTAGCTGTGGAGAGCAGCCTTTAGGCTAAGTCTTTAGAGGAATGTAAAGCAGCTTGTTTTACCTTATAATCTCTTGAATTACTAAATAAAAGGACACCACACAAGTATATATATAAAATATATATGTATTTATTTCTAACACACTCTACTAATCTCTTTATGAGATTAGAAGTCAGGAACATATGCAAAAATCAACAGTTCACAACAAGTTAAGCACAAATATAGCCGGGGCCCTAGGGGCGTAGCAGACCATATACTAAAAAAGAGACTTAAGAAGATCGACTTGCGGGGAGCCAGGGCCTAGGGCCTGAAGAAGCACTGGGGCCTCACTAATCCACCTAAGGCAGGTAAGTAAAGGACCCACGAGAGACGCATGCAGTGTGAGAACACAGCCGTGGATCCCAATAGACTTCAATGGAGCAAGTCGCGGTTGGAATTTTAAAGTTTTAGGATACTTCGGGAGAGTCTACAAGCAAGTCACTTACAGGGTATGTAGTTCTAGAGCCAACACACACAGGAGCGCCGTAGTGCTGGAGTTACCTCACCCAGGGAAGCCGGGTGCATAGGTGTCTTTTGGTATCGGGTCGCGGCGTCGTTTTCAATGGGAGCCAAAGAAAACTTGCTGCTTGTGAAGACAGGAGAAGTGTCCAGTGTAATCCAAGGCTGGATTCAGAAGAAAGAAGACCCAAAAGCAGAAGGGACAGTGTTCAAAGTCACTTGGCAGTGACCCGGGGCAAGGAAGATGGATCCCCACAGTCGTCGGGTGATTTCAGGTGATCATGGGTGTCTTGACTCTTCAGCCACGAGGTCCAGGAGGCATCAATGACAACCAGGAGCTGGACTCCATGTGTCCCACAAAGTCTGCAGCTTACTGCGGTGTCGGCAACCCGATTGGAGCCAACAAGCCTTGGTAACAGCAAGTCTCATGGAAAGCGTGAACAGTCAGCGGTGCAGACCGGGAAGGTCTGAGGAACTCAACCAGCAATGGTAAATCAGGGCAGGCCTAGAGCAATCAGGGGAGCCCTTTGTATTTGTAGAAAGGTCTTCTGGGGACCCACAAGCCAGCCGGCAAGGGATCGCAAAGACGCCTCGGGAGGATTCACTCACCAGGAGCCCACAGTCACTCGGGACAAGGTAGGCCTTTGATTTTCGGAGGAAATCCTGCTGGATGCTTGGACCACATGTGGTCCAATGCACAAGTTCATAGAATGTCATAAAGGGGCTGCACTTGACAATAGTGCACTGTGCCTGGGTATTGCTGTTCCTCGTCACTCGTAGGGTCCACTTGCCTCAGCTTCTCTGGGGACTCACGATGGCCATAGAGAAGTCAGGAAATCTACTTCTGGGGCTGCAGGGACTTCAGACTCCGGCGGGAGCAGGAAATTTTGCGACCATTGATCCAAAGTTTTGGTGTCTGCCAAGCAGGGTAGTCACTCCTTGACTCCAAGGGAGATTCATCAGTCTTCCAAATGTAGTGGAACATCAAAGGTCCAGGATTCTTCTTCAGAGCGTCATCCAGGGATATCTAGTTTGCAATGGCAAGGGTTCCCTAACTTATAGCACAAGGAAGGGAGGGACTAGCTCTATGACCCCTCCTATGGGAGGGTCAGGGGAGTGGGTGGCCACACCCACTTCCCTTTGTCCAGTTTCGTGCCGGCGCAGGGGCAGGTAGCCCCTGAACCGGTTTGGGCTGGCATATGCACAGAGGAGCCTGCTGCTCCCCCAGTGCAGGACTTCAAAGCACTCTAGGAGTGCACCCACCCAGCCCCAATACACTAAATCCTGTCTGGAAGGTAGTTACACCTCCCTGTGACAGAATGCCTATTGTTGGGCCTCCTCCACTGAGAGTTTCAGCAGCAAGAGGGCAGCCCAGTGTCTGTGCTGGTGGCATCCATTTTGTGATGCCAAGGCTCTTTCAGGAATCTACCGTGTTTCCACAGTGGGTACATGGATATTCCTCTAGAAGGGTGGGATCATAATCCCACACCAGTTACTGGTGTGGAGGTATGATTCCAAAGCATTTGACACCGAACGCGACATGTTTTGATGCAGTCATCCCAGAGTTAGCATTTACCGCGAGGTTATAATGCACTTAAGAGTATATGGTTTAACTGCATCCACAAGCAGCCACAGAGAATAGACTCTGAGAGCTGCAGAGGGGCCCTGCTCAGGCAGAGGCACCCGTCACATGGAAACCAAGCACCCTGCCTTCAGGATTGATAGGGCCAGCCAGTCTATAGCCAGATACCAGTGTTGTTAACATTAGAAAAAAAGTGGGGGCAACATAAGTGCAGATTCTACTCTCCTACACAAGGCAACTTCTGAAAGGTCACCGGACCAGGGAGAGACTTCTCCTGAGGGAGATGCCCTGGTGCCTGAGGAGGGAACTGTAGCTGATGGAGTCTGGCCTGACGTGGCAGAACTCTTAAGTGCAGGAGTACCCTCTAGAGGGGACATATGACAATGGCAAAATCAGTGCCCTACTCATGAAGGCCTTGGATGGCAAGCTGCAAGGATAGAAGAGGGTAATGTCAGTGATACCAACAGGGTCTACTGGGAAGACCCCAAACCAGGGGCAGCCAGGACAGTGGGGGTCCCCCAAAGAGTTCATTCTGACCCTGGCCCATGAAATCCCCTTAGCTGGACATCTGGAACCAACCAAAACCTGGGACAGGTTGGTTGCCCATTTTTATTGGCACCAAATGTCTGAAAAAGTGAAGGGGTTTTGTCACTTCTGTGTGACCTGTCTAGCTAGTGGCAAGACTGGCTCACCATCAAAGTCTCTCGTAATTCTACTTTCAGTTGTTGGGAATCCCTTTGAGAGGGTAGGGATTGACATTGTTGGTCCTCATGACCCTCAAACTGCACCTGGTAGCAGGTTTGTTGTAGTGGTATTGGACCATGCCACAAGGTACCCAGAGGCAATTCCCCTCAGGACGGTCACAGCCCCGGCAGTGGCAAAGGCCCTGCTTGCCATCTTCACCAGGGTTGGGTTTCCTAAAGAGGTGGCCTCTGATAGATGGGCAAATTCCATGTCTGCATATCTTAAGGCCATATGAGATGAATGTGGAGTGAGCTGCAAGCTCACCACCCCCTATCACCCTCAGACAAATGGTTTAGTTGAAAGGGTCAACAAAACCATGAAATGCATGATAATGGGCCTCAACATTGCCTGTTGTGTGCTTACAGAGAGGAGCCACAGAAGGGGTTTGGATTTAGCCCTTTTGAACTTTTGTTTGGCCATCCAGTAAGGGGTCCTTTGAGTCCAGTGAGAGAAGAATGGGAGAAACCTCTCTAAGATCCCAAGGATGACATAGCGGACTATGTACTGGGCCTGCGTCCACATGTAAAGAAGGCAAATAAGCAACTGCAGGCCAGTAAGGAGCCTTTCAAGCACTGGTATGACCAGAAGTCAGCACTGGTTGAGTACTAACTAGGTCAGCTGGTGTGGGTGTTAGAGCCTGTACCCCCAGGGCCCTCCAGGAAATGTGGAATAGCCATAAGTCACCTATGTGGTAGACTTAGGCACCCCTAGGAGTCTTCATAGAGTTCTCCATGTTAGTCGCCTAAGACCCCACCAAGACAGGGCTGACATGTCCATGATGATGGTCACTGATGGAGGGCAGGAGGAGGAAAGTGAACCCCTCTTTACTTACTGTAAAATAACCCACACGGTGGGCCAGTTGAGGGTGTTGTTTTGTTTGACACTCTCACTGCAAAACAGCAATCTGACTGCAGGCAAGACCTAGGTCGGTTTGCTGAACTCTTCTCTTTGATCCCTGGTTAGACAACATGGTGTACCCATGATGTGGACTCTGGTGACAGACTTCCTGTCAAAAACAAGGTATACAGATTGATAGACCACGTCAAAGCTTACATTAAGACTCAGGTCAGCAAAATGCTTGAGCTAGAGGTGAGTGAACAATCTGACAGTCTCTGGGCTAGCCCAGTGGCACTGGCCCCTAAGCCTCATTCTAAAGGTGGAAACCTGAAATGAGGTTCTGTGTAGATTACATGGGGTTAAATGCAGTTAGTAAAACAGATGCACACCCCATTCAAAGAGCAGATGAACTGATTGACAAACTTGGTGCAGCCAAATTCTTATGTACTTTTAAGGAGAGGTTAGCATGTTCGACCCCTGAAGGCCACTTTTAATTTAAAGTGATGCCTTTTGGATTAAAAAATGCACTTGCCATCTTCAAAAAGTTGGTGAGTTGAGTTCTCTCAGGCCTGAACAACTTTAGTGTAGCACATCTAGATGATATAGCTGTCTTTAGTTCCACCTTGGAGGATTACCTGGTCTACTTGAAGGAGGTTTTACAGGTTTAACAGGCCCTGCATCAGGCAGGCCTAATGACCAAGGCCGGTAAGTGCCAGATAGGGCAGAGTTCTGTTGTGTACTTAGGCCACCTTGTAGGTGGAGGCCATGTCCAACCTCTCCAACCCAAGATCCAGGCCATTCTGGATTGGGAGACTCCCATAACCCAGACTCAAGTCTGGGCCTTCCTTGGCTTGACTGCATACCAAAGGAGGTTTGTGAAGAGTTATGGGACAATTGGGGCCCCACTCACTGACCCTACATCCAAAAAGCAGCCAAAGAAGTTTATCTGGACCACAGGATATCAAAAGGCCTTTGACATTCTGAAAGAGGCTTTCTGCTCAGCACCTGTCCTTAAGGTACCTGACAATGGGCAAGAGTTCATTGTCCAAAAAGATGCTTCTGAACATGGGATTTGGGCAGTGTTGTCACAAACAAATGATGAAGGCCAGGATCAACCAGTTACCTATATCAGCAGGTGACTCCTCCCTAGTGTACAGGGTTGGAGTGCCATTGAGAGGCAAGTCTTTGCTGTGGTTTGGTCCCTGAAGAATCTGAAACCCTACTTGTTTGGGACTCACTTCAAGGTTCAAACCGACCACAGGTCTCTCAGATGGCTGATGCAGATGAGAGGGGACAATCCGAAACTGCTGAGGTGGTCCGTTTCCTGACAGGGGATGACATTTATAGTGGAACACAGACCAGGGAATGGCCATGCCAATGTAGATAGCCTTTCCAGGGTTTTTTCCACTTAGACAATGAGAACTACAAGGGGATGGGTTAGTTGCTCATCACCTTCCGTCTGGGGGAGGGCATGTAGAAAAGTCCCACTTTTTGCTCCAATGCTGATGGTTATGACTCTGCACTGGAGACTGCTGCCTGGACCCAAGTGCTCTTTCCCTAAAACTATTATGCGTAAATTGGCAATCCCAATTGACAAGAACTTTATCCCCCTTATAGGTCCCTACTATATGGTATCACTGGCACCCACGGCATGGGTGGTAAAAAAGTCCCCAGGGCTTGCAGCACTGTTTCTGCCACCCTGAGGTACCCAAATAAACTACTGACAGCAGCCCTGCCATTGCAGGCTGCAGGAGCAGTGCAAACTGCTCGAACTCGACTTTACCCTCACCATGTGTGGCAAAGTCAATACACTAACTTTGATATATGCCAGTCATCCCTAAGGAAGGCGTCAAAAGTCCAGGAGGCAGTGTGCATCACTTCAAAGGTGTGGACATGTAAGAGCAAACGTATATGACCCTATTGGGCCCTTTCCACTAAACGATCCTATAAGTGAATGACGTTCCATAGGATAACATGGGCTGGGGCTGGGCAAACCTGAGGCTGGCAGCTTCATTAGGATACTGTCTAAATATATCATGTTTATTATCAAACAAAGTGCCTTCTCACCCCTGACATGAACCGCGTGTTGATGGTGATGTGGCATGCACCAAAGTGGCTACCTTAGAGGTTGCCCATCTAGTTGCCCCGCTTGTCTGTGCCCTGGCTGTCAAACACGCACTTCCCACACTTGCTGCTGTCAAGACAGGATTCTTACCTCCTGCCAGGCAGCGTGATCAATCCCTGGAGTCAGGAACAAAGGTCTGGGTAGGAAGGAGGTAACACCTCCTCCCTCCCAGGCAGGCCGGTGAAGTGACACATCAAGGCAGTGAGCTTCAAAGACTAACCCAATTCTGATATGCATCAGGCCTGACTCCCAGAGGCGCAAATAGAACTATCTCTACCCAAGGCACATTTGCACCAAGGTAGGTGGGAAATTAAAGTTAAGGAGGTAAACACCCCCAGAAGGTTTGCCACACTTCCAGGGTGGATAGCTCTAACAATACACTGGAAGAAGGGTTCTGCCATTTTTAGAAGTGACAGAATAGAGGGTTCTGGGTAGAAAAGGTGACCCACACCCCCGAATGTGGTCATCTCAGGGAAGGATTAGCTGCAGGGACTAGCATCCCATTGGTTACTTGCTCCCACGCCCCTAAGTCCCCTAAATCTAGGATTTAAGGGACACCCCTGACACCAGAACCTCAGTTCTGAACAACCTGCATCAAAGAGAACAGGAGAATCGACCCGTGTGTGCGATTACAGTGTTTGTACAAAGCAACAGAGGGATACCCTGCACTTGTGGCAACATTCCTGGAACTGCCTGATCAAGACTTTCCCTAGACTATCTCTCGGTTCCCCCTGTGGCTTCCCTGGACTAGCGGCACTAGTCCCCTGCAAATTGCAGGTAAAACAACTCTCCCAATCCAAAGTAACCAATGTCAGAGTAACTTTCTGTTCCACTTACACTGCCAAGGCTTGTTCTTCACCAGTCTGGCAATCGACCCCTTTACTCGACCTTCGCCCAATGTCAGCAACCACCGTTGCTGTGCTTTTGCATCTTTGTCCTCCACAATACCGTATCAGCAGTAAAAGCAGCTCTCCCACAGCTCCCATTCAGCACCAGGGACAGCCAGAACTATTCTGCACCCATGTTCCACGGGCCAGATAATATTGAACTGACTGTCGTGGCTTGGTCCTGGGACACGTAGCACCTTTACCCTGCAAGAGGTACCATTCAACTAAACCTGCTAGTGACCCATTGTCACATTTAGTTTTTCCGATTGACCGCAATAATAAAGTTTCACTGTGTTATTTTGCACTGTTTTTATATTGATTCAAAAATCTATAACTCCAGTTATATGTATGCTATTCCATTCATTTTGGTGTCTAAATTAAGATACAAAATACACTCTGTTTCTATAAATTGGTGTTGGATCTCTTTCGACTGACTGCTCTTTGCCACATACCAAGACTACTGAGTTCAGAATTTATTAGTGTGAACTTATTAGGGCAACTTCATTCTATATTTGTATTCTGTGGTATGCATCGCTCCAGTTCTCACTTCCAAATTCCTGCTCGCAATCCCACTGAGAGATGGTATTTTTGCTGAGTTATGCTCCAGTGTTCTGGATTTGCTTTGCCACTGTTATAAAAGACCTCAGTGCAGCGGACGTGTGCTGTGGATAAGCCACTGGCGCGCCTAAGGCATTCCAAAGGCAAGCCCATTGGTGCCGTCCACGTTGGATGGAAGCCAGTGCCTGCCATCCTGCCAGTAAGCCTAGCCACAAGGCCCCTGCTAGAGCATACTCTAGGGCTGGGCTCTTGAATCTTTTTTTTTTATTTAAGAATTTTATTGAGTTTTCAAGAGAAACAAACAAAAAAAAGAAGAATACAATCATTCACAAAATAAAAACCGTATTTACAAATTGTAAAAAGTCAATTAATATAGAAATACCATAAAAGAGAAAACAGTAAAAGGAAAAAGAAAAAGAAAAGAAAAAGAACTAGAAAAGGGGAAAGAAAAATAAAGGAGGAGAGAGACAAGAAAAATAAATAAATAAATAGATAAATAGAAAATGTCCTAAGACCACATAAGATAATAATAAAAACGCAATTTAGGGCATAGGAGCATGTGAAGAAAGATAAGATGTAAAAGGTAACCAGAGAAGATCAGATTTAATTTTTTGAGAAAGGATAGAAGAAGAAACATTGGCAATCCTATGTTCATCGCAAATGAAATTCCACCACATCAATGAAGTTATTTTCGAATTGTCTTTCCAAGATGATAAAATAACTTTGAATGCCAATGCAATAAAAAGATCGAACAATAAAGAAATAGAAGTGGAGTTATCTACATCAGGTGACGAGGAACCTAGAAAAACATTATGAAATGATAATGTAAGACTACAATTAAAAATACTCATGCAAGTAGACCAAACAGATTCCCAAAAAGTCAAAACATTGGAACAATCATAAATTAGATGTCTCAAAGACCCGGTATGTTTAGAACAAGACAAGCATAGTGGAGACGAGGAAGGGGAGAACTTGGATATGCAAACAGGGGTAATAACAGCTCTATTGTAAATAAAATACAGAGATTGAGTTATACGAGCAGCAGCAGAAATTTTAAATAACTTAGACCATAATTTATCCCAAACAGAGATAGAGAATGAAAGGGACAAATCTATTTCTCATGCAAGTTCAATAGGAGATTTAGGTCTTTCAGTTATATGCAACAACAATAGTTTATAAACAAGAGCGGCTTTAGGTCTGTGCATTGGAAATAGACTGTATAAAGGGGTTGGGGGAGTAAGAGACGGTAGGGTAGCAGGAAGGTCAAAAGAGGCTAACTGTGATTGTAAAGCAGCTGAAGATATTCATTAAGAGAGGTATCAGGTAGATGAAAACGCGTTTGCAAATCAAGGAAGGGAGTAACAGAGTGTTGGAGAATTAATTGATGCACAAAAATAATACCCTTCTCCTTCCAATGTTTATAATAGAATGATTTACCCTTATATTTTAGAAATTTATTATACCAGATAGTAGAGGATAAAAAGCATTGAAATGGAGTTAGACAATTGGTGAATGTATTATACAGTACATTTTGGGAATATTTTAAAATAGGGTTATTAGAGATGAAAGTACAATTAGACATATAAATTACATTCTGAAAAGAAAAATCCTTTAAAGAGGAGCGTTCAAAAACAATCCATCTAGGTATAGGGGTATCAGCAAAATCAAAAGATAAAGAAAAGGATTGTTTAATTAAAAAGGCTGAGTGATAGGCTTTAAAATCGGGAAAACGTACTCCACCTTCAGATTTAGGGCGTTTAAGTTTTGTAAGAGCAATACGTGGGTGCTTCTTATTCCATAAAAATTTTATACAAATGGAATTAATTTGTGAAAAATATGAAATGGGAATTTGAATAGGCAGCATAGACAAGGTATAAAGGACATGGGGGATAGTATCTAACCTACCCCACCAGGAGAGATAGAGGGGGGTCCAAGTAAGAAGCAGAGATTGAATTTTAGTGATTAATGCATTAAACATATATCTAATTGTGGTAGGTAGAGAAGCAGAGAATCAAATACCAAGGTATTTAATTTTTGTGGGGCACCAAGTAAAATTAGTGTCATTAAACATATATTGATAACATAACGAGTTCAAAGGTAAAACTTCTGTGTTAGAGAGGTTTAACTTATATCCAGAAATACTGGAGTATAACCGAACCTCATCCAAGAAAGGGGGAAGGGAAATAAGAGGATTAGACATATATACTAATATATCATCAGCATATGCTGATAATTTAGTTTCTAAAGAGTTAAGGGTGAAGCCAGATATATGAGCATTAACACGAATGCGCTCAAGGAAGGGTTCAAGGCAAAGAACAAATAACAAAGGGGACAACCCTGACGTGTACCTCGAGACAAGGAAAACATTTTGGAAAAGTGATTATTTACTAAAATACTGGCCCGTGGACAGGAATATAATAATTTAATACAGGAAATGAAAGTCGGACCAAAACCAAACCATTGGAGGGTTCTAAACATAAATTGCCAATTAATACGGTCAAAAGCCTTTTCGGCATCTAGAGACAGCGCTGCAAGAGGAGATTTGAATTTTTTCGCAGGAGAGATAATATTTGCAAACATTCGATCATTATCTGCAGCTAATCTACTCTTAACAAATCCAACTTGGTCAGTCTTAACCAATAATTGAACAAGACTTTCAAGACGAGTAGCAAGAATCTTAGCAAATATCTTACAGTCATAGTTAATTAATGATATAGGGCGATAATTTTTACAAAGGGAATGATCTTTGTCAGGTTTAGGAATAAGGATTATTAAAGCATCCATAAAAGATCCAGAGGCCTTAGCATCATCAATAAAGGAATTGAAAAGTGTCAAAAGTTTAGGAAGAAAAATGGATGCACAGGTAGAATAGAATTCAACCGAAAAGCCATCTGGCCCTGGTGCTTTTGATTTTTTTAAAGATTTGATGGCATTAGTTATCTCTTGGGCAGTAACCTCACCCTCCAATGAGTTAAATTCATTGGGCAAAGATGGATGAGAGGGAAGGCCCGTAAAAAAAATATCCAAATTTTGATTAGAACGATTCGTGTCATCAGAGTAAAGTGATTCATAATATTCATGAAAGATATTAGCAACGTCTTCATCTGAGGACGCAAAGCGTTTAGTGGATTCATTTAAGATGGGTCCAATATTTTTACGTTCAGATTTGATTTTTAAGTAGTTGGCTAACATCTTACCAGCTTTATTTTGGCCACCATGATATTTAGATTTAATTTTAAAGAGAATATTGCAGGCTTCTACTGTCACAAGTTTGTTAAGTTCAGATTTGGCCTTAATCAACTCATGAAGTACCGAGGGTGATTTGGAAGTGAAATAATTATGCTCCAATAATTTAAGCTGTTGTAGTAAAGCTGAATATTTATTTCGAGCAATTTTCTTCTTCTTAGAAACATAAGAAATAGTAAATGCCCGAAAAGAGGCCTTAAAGGCATCCCAATTATTGGAAATAGAGGTTTCTATGGGATTGTTAAACATGAAAAACTCGTTAATAAAGGAAGTGGCTTCTGTAATGAAAATAGTATCCGATAATAAAATAGTATTAAGCTTCCAGCGGCTGAATTTTGGGGTGCTTAATGAAAGATCCAAAACAGTAAGGACTGGTGCATGATCGGAGATAAAAATTGACCCAATCTCCGATGGGAGTAGGGGTTTACTAACTAGAATATAATCAATCCTGGATCGTGTTTGGTGGACATTGGAAAAAAAAGTAAACTCAAGAGAGTCAGGGTTACAAGTCTTCCAAACATCAAATAGTGGACGGGAGGCAATGGCCGACTGGAAAGCTTTGTGTGATTTGTCTGGATGAAACTTGCACTTAGATTGTCTGTCAGAAAAGGGGTCAATCCATTGGTTAAAATCACCAGCCATAATAATATTAGGACAGTCAATGGAGGAAAGTAAAATCTTAATGTTATGCCAAAATTTGGGATCTGGTTTGACCGGACCATAAGTATTCAATAAGACCAAATCCCTGCCTTGCACAACAACCCTGGCCAGTACCCATCGTCCATCAGCATCACTTTGCGTAGATACAATTTGTACAGACAATGACTTGTGAAACAATATAGCAACCCCCCCTTTTTTACTAGAAGCAGGAGAGCACACAACCTGACCCACCCATTGTCTGTTTAACTTAAATGATTCTGCTTCAGTACAATGTGTTTCTTGAATGAAAGATATTTGAGAATTTAATTTGGATAAATGAGAAAGTACCTTCTGTCTTTTGACGGGGTTTCCAAGACCACAATCATTCCACGTGACAAAATTACACATGATGGAGGGACGGAGGGGCAATACAAGTAAGGAGGTGATACACTTCAGGGAAACAACTAAAAAGAAAGAAACGCCATAAATGAGAAGAATAGAAAAAATATACTATACAACAACAAACAGTACTAATGGACACATGCAGCGAATAGCACATTATCGAGTAGAGGAAGAGACATATAAAAGGAAAAAACAAAAAAATTAAAAAAGAAAAAGGGAATAGAAATAGAAGGAAAAGAAGATAGATCAAGGAAAGATATCCAGATCTAGAAGAAAGCAACAATAACTGATGCATGGGGCGTAACAGCACCGACAAGAGATGAAACGACAGAGAAAAAGATAGAAATAGAAAAATAATAAACAGCCATACTAAATGAGATAGTTAAAAGAGACAAGAACATTAAGGATGATAGGAAGAACCAGTTGCAGAAAGTGAAGGAAGGTTCTGAAGAAACGATTTCAGTTTAAGAGGGTCATCAAAAGAACGAGTGGACTCTTCATGAGTAATTTTACACAGACAAGGATGGAGGATGCCATAGCGAATATTCAACTGTCTCATTTGAGGACGAAGAGCCAAAAATTCCTTCCTTCTTGCGTTGGTAGCATTAGACAAGTCTTGTGATATGAAGATGTTATGACCCGACCACTTAAGGTGACGTTTTGCTTTGGCTGCCGAGAGGACTCGCATTAAATCAGTAAATTCCCAAAACAACATGATGATACCTCTAGGTTTGGAAGCATTAGGTTGACTACATCCAAGTCTATGAGCACGTTGAATATTTAATGAAGGTTCAGGTGAAAGGCCTAAAAGTTCTGTCAGGAATTTCTTTAGGAAGAGAAGCATATCCGGACCTTCAAGATTTTCTGGCAGACCATAAAGGCGCAGGTTGTTGCGTCTATTACGATTTTCAAGGTCCTCAGTGTGAAGCTTGAGACGTTGAATTTCCTGTTCCAAAATCGGGATTTTAGTAGCAACATTATGTACATCACTGATGCGTTGTTCCATATCTAACACCTTAGCTTCCATATTAATCCATCTATCCTCAATTTGTTGGGGCTTCTCGTTAGTAGTGGTCATGAAAGATTTAAGACCCCTCACCTCATCCAAGATAGTATCAAGAACAGGATTTTGAAAGGATAATATTGGTGAGGGAGGGTCATTTTTGTCTCTCTTGGGTTTGGTACCTGAGGATGAGGCTCTGACCGAAATTGGAGCTCATTAGCCATCTTGAAATGATGTGGAGGTCGAGAAGTGATTTTCAATAAAGACTTCTGTCTGCCCATAAGCCTAATGAAAACACATCACTACTCAACGAGGCTCCAGAACACACCAAAAAAAGAAAGCATGTGCAGTAAAAAAGAAAGACCGTCACTAGGGGTGGGCGGAATTTGCGTAATCGCGTTACGCAAATCTCCGCGAAATGGTAAAAAATCTCCGCAAACACGCAGAAATTCCACGAACAAGCGGAATTGCTTGTTCGCGATGCTTTTTTCCTGTTCACAATCCCTGTTTGCGTGCTCGGGGAGAAATATCTCGCAAACACGCATTTTGAGAACGCGAACAAGCAAAACATTTCGCGAAGTCGCGGAAAGCAGAATTTTGTACAATTTCGCATTCTCCGCGGAACGCAAAATTACCCAAATTCCGCAAATTCCACGAGCGGAAGGGAATTTACCGCCCAGGCCTAACCGTCACCCTCCGTCAGCACTCCGATATTAAATGACAGATATCCGTGAGAAAACAACGTAACAATGTTAAGGAAAATGTCAAGTTATCAAGAGGCTAGGAAATGTGACAGGAATGTGATAAAAGATTAAAGCAGGCACATGCTAAGTATAAAAGTCAGAGAATCAGAGAAAAAGGAAAAAAAATACAAATATCAGCACCTCTGAGGCAAATCCATATTTAAATTAAAGAGTACATGTTGAAACTTGAGTTCGAGGTGAGGAAAAGCAAAGCATAAAAACACCAGCTGTTGCAGGGCATATTATAGTCAGCAATTATACTTGCAGGTGAAGATTTGCCATACTTCATGTGGATAAAGATGAGCAAAAAAGAGAAGAAAAACGTTGCCGCGCATTTATAATAAAAAACGCCGGATTACCTCACAGCTGGTGATAGTATGCGAGCGGCCGGTACAAAATGGCGGCCGCCGCTCTCATTTCAATGAAGAGAAATCACCGCCACTGCCGCCGGCTCTGAGAATGCATTGACCGTGGTCAGAACAACCTCAATCGTCGCTCCGACCCTTCACCAGCAAAATTCCGGCATTCAAAGGTCTCCGAGGGCCGACAACAGGCTGTACCTCCGAGGAAAGCTGCGCGTTTGAGCGGAGCTCAGCGACAAGCCGCCAACTTCTTGCGGCGCGAGACTACGCCCCCGGGCTCTTGAATCTTAATACTGCTTTCTGCTATCATGTTATTGAGCCTGTAGTGGCTGTTGATTATGGGGGGGGGGTACTGTGCCATGGTTGTGGCATTTACTTAGACGACTACGGCAAGTCTTATCTGCTCATTGATGGGGGCAGTGATTTAACCCCCTGCTTTGTGTCAGGGGCTATAACCTCACCCACCCTCAGACCTACTTTCTCTGCTTGTCTCATTAACTGTCACTGTTTCTACCTAGAAATACCTTTGACATTTATAATGTACTCATTGATAATCACTGGGACCTGATGCTTTTAACAGAAACCTGGCTCAAGGACTGGTCAGCTGCTGATATAGTCTTGACCATCCCTCCTGGCTTCTCCATGAAACATGTGAATCATTTGCAGAATATTGGTTGGGGGGCTTGCTATAATATACCGCTCCTCCTATTCTTGTTCCATCTTAAAATTGTTGACCATCAACATCATTGAAGGTTTGTTCTTCACAGTGGTGTTAACCCCTCCTTCACCATATCTGGAGCACTCATTTATTGACCCCCTGACGCTCAAGCCGACTCTTTCCAACTTGGCCAATTATCCCCTTTACACACTCATTTTGTGGTACTTGGGGTTTTTAATTTACATGTTGTTGATCAAAATAACCGATCTGTGCAGCGATGCTTGTCCTCATTAAAAGGTTTTAATTTGGAGCAAATGGTCGCAGAACACTCCCACATAGCAGGTCACACACTTGATCTCAATTTTTCAAATCCCTCCACTGTTAAAACTACGCCTGTGCTTAAACTTTCTTGGTCCGAGCATTTTCTGGTCCCTATTGCGTTCTCTCCCCAGTCTCTCACCAGGTGCAAGGGCCGGTCATTAAAACTTCCAGACCCTGGCATAATATTGCTGAAGCAAGTTCTGTGCAGACACTGCAGTCCATTCTCTATAATTGTAATGGAGTGTTAGAATCATATGCTGCCAGCTTCAATAACTGGCTTATCTCTGCATTGAAGACTATTCCTCCCATGAAAATACATACCCCTAGTAGATCAACACCTCCTGTGCCATGGTTCTCTGATGCACTTAAGGTGGAAAAATATGATGCAAAATACTTGAACGAAGATGGAGATGGCTTATGAAAATGAGGCAAAAGTAACTTAATTGTGCTGAAATGTTATCATTCTGTCATCCGGAAAGCTCAGAAGTCTTACATTGCTTAATACATGTCCGAGGAAAATAATTAGCCTTGTGAACTCTTTAAAATTGTCAAACGTTTCCTCACCCCCATGCCTAAAGAAAATGTCCTCAGTCCTTCACCGCAACTCTGTCAACATATTTCCAATTTGTTTTATAAAAAATGTAAACCTCTACGACCTATATATATTGCTGACTACACCTGATGTGGGTATCCCTGTTCTCACTTGGTCAGGTCCTCTTCTCATGAGGCTTGACCCTATTTCCTTTGAAGACTCATCATCAGAACTAGCGAGGTGCATATCAGGATCCCCTTTGGACCCCTGCCCTCCTGCTATTTTAAATCTGGCCTCTGATGTGGTTAACCCCCACCCTCAATATGCTGCTGAATAACTTCCTGGAATTGGGTGTGGTTCCTGCATGCTGGAAACATGCGCTACTCCTCCCCTAATAAAAACGTCGCCCAGCTGATCCTAAGGTTCTCAGCAACGTAACCCTATTTCTCTTCTTCCTACTGTTACTAAACTTTTAGATATAAGGATCAACAGAAAGCTGTTGCACTTTCTAGAATCTAACCTCCTGCTGCATGATTCCCAATTGGGATTCTGTACAGGCTACAGTACTGAGTTCGTCCTACTTGAGGTATCAGAATTAATTCTGGAAACATTTGATCAGAGCTCTCCAGTGATGGTCATGCTTTTGGATCTGTCTTTGGCATTTGAAACTGCTTCCCATACCATCCCACTTGGCAGAATCAAGAGAATTGGTATCAGAGGCTAGGCTCTGCTCTGGCTTAAATTGTTTCAGTTTGATCGCTCGCAAGCAGTCTTCCTTTCACCTCTTCTTCCAAACCTCTGGCTTGCGGCATCCCTCAGTGTCCGACGCTCAGTTTCACCCTCTTCTTTAATCTCTACCATGAGCCTCTGGAAAAACTGATGGAGTCCTGGTGGGTGCAGGTGGTCTTCAATGCGGAAGACTCCCATCTCCTCCTGGCCTTCCATGAAAACACACTAGCAACCCTGAGTTCCTTCAAATTTTGCTTGAAGGCAGTGGTGGAATGACTGAAGGGAATTTGTCTCAAATTTAACACAGAAAAAACTGCGATCCATTTTTTTGGCATCAAGTCCTTCCTGGAGGCTAGTCTGTGATGGCTACCTGAACTGGATGCTTCCACCCCCCAACACTGATGGCCAGAACTCTTGGGCTAAAATTTGACGCAAATCTCACTTTTGAGTCCCAAATTAGCTGCTTGTTTTGCTATCCTTAGATCTCTCAGAAAGATGCTCCACCTCATTCCTGAGGACACCTAAAAAACAGTTGTCCATGCCCTGGTTACGGTAAAACTGGTTTACACCAACAATTTTTATTTGGGACTACCAGCTTTTTTAATCCAACGGCTCCAAATTATCTTGAAGATCCCCTCACACATTTTGCCAGTGTCTCATCACCTTCGGTATTTCCACTGGCTTCCTGTCATCAAGAGGATAACTATATCCTCCTGATGACAGTAAGCCAGTGGAGATGCCAGAGGTTAAACTGTTAAGGTACTCACTTTTTTCTTCAGAGCCTTTACTCTTAAAGGTCCTCTTTACCCCAGGAGAAGACTCAAGTTTTACCTCCATTCCAGAGCTCAGAATCTAACAACCTCAAATTACTCCAAGTTACCTGCATACACAAGAAGAGGCAGGCGATCCTTCACTTATCTAGCTGCTAAACTGTGGTATGCATTGTCGCCCAGTTTGCGTTGCAGTCCCTCAGAATCGGTTTTTAGACTTAGAGCCAGATTACGATCTCGTTAGGAAAGCCTCCTGACAGGTACCGGAACATGCGAATCCGCTTCGGCGCCTATGTTTTTGTCTGAGTCGTCACTTGTCCGAATGACCAAGTACGATGTGAAGATCTCATCCGCGTCGACCTAATCATTTCCTGGAACCCAATCCTGTCCGACTGACTTGTTTGCAGACGAATCATGCCGCACAATGGAGCCAGATCCTGACTGCGCGAGTACGATGCACGATTGGGTCAGCTGAGGAAACAGCTGTCAGAATCGGACTGCGGGGGCTGCAGTAGGCCCCCCTTCACCCGAAGCCCTTCCAATCGGTCATGGGGGTGCCCATATGTCCCCTCGATCCATGCATGCAAAGTGTGGAGGGCAACATGGGGTGCCCGCCACAGGGTGTACGCTTTTCCCCACCCACCCCTTTTTGCTTTGGGAGCCTGTGAATGCGTCAGTACACAGGCTCCCATAGAATTCAATGGGAGTCTGAGCGTACCGAGTCCGTCAGCATACGGTAGTATCGTACTCGTTTGGTCAGACTCGCACAGCGCGATTCGCTTGGAAAGCCCTCCAGATCAGAGTCATACGGAGGGCTTTCCTAGTGAGATCGTAATCTAGCCCTTAATACTTAAACCCTTTTTTCGGCACCTGTCAAATGGGTGTGTAGTCTTTTAGTTCTTTTCTTACCCATGACCTGTCCACTAGTACCAGGACACCTCCTTGAAGGTAGCTGTGCACTCTATAAATTAATTTAAATTAATTGAATCCAAGGAACATCTTTGGGGTTTGTGACTGTATTGTATAGTGAAGTCTAACCAGCATCACCACATGATACTCCACCTTCCTACAAGGACAAATGCTGTATTTTACAGAATAATGTGCACATAAATTGATTAAAATCTATAAGTATTGAAGGAAACATAAATGTTTGTGTTCTGCCAGACAAGTATTAACCTCCTCAGAGCTGCTGAGCTCACATCCCCAAGAAAAGTTTTAAAGAAACTTTTCCAAAATAGTGTATTTTTCAGAAAATTACCCCCAAAATGATCTAAAGTGCTATAAATTTTATATGCATCAAACAACAAGAACAATTACTTTGTTTGCCCAGCATATGACCCTTTGGTGTCTGTCACTTACAGGAATGCAGGGGGTATCCTTCAGGCTTTTTAAAAGAACCCTCACTCACTAACCTAGTTGATGACATGCTTCTTCATTAGGTTCCCACCCTCGAAGTTGAATGCCTCCAAGGTGTGCTTCCATGCCTGATAACAGCAGAGCTGTTTTTTCTTTCGAGAAAAGTGAAAAGGTGCAAGTGACTTAAAATTGACTCTAATGGGTCTATTAGGATGGCGGTCGGAAAACCACGCCGATTGCCATGGTAGCGGAAATCTACCACCCGCCGGTACCGCGGTAAAACCGGCAGTCCGATTAGGATCAACCGCCCAAAAAATCCGACCACGGCGGAAATAGGCAACGAAAAAGGAGCAGGTGGAGCGGGTGAATAAACGTCTGCGACAGTCGGATTTACAGCAGAAACACACTAAACCTCCACCAGGCCCGCAGAGTAACTGCCCGTGAAATTAGGATTTCCCTAGTGTGACAGCAGGACATGCAGCTGTTTCCGCTGTCGCAAACAGTGATGAATGGGAGATACGGCGGAAGGGCTGTAGCATAGCCACCGCTGCATACGCTCCGTGACGAAAATGGCGGTCGACAAACAAATACTCACAACAAGGCCACCAAGTTCACACAGCAAACTAGCCTTTCCCCAAAAACACCTAACAGACCCCAATGACAAACCCCATGGCAACTTTACAAATACAAATCCCAGGACAACCCACACAACACACCTGGCAGCAATACCCCAGTTTGACACACCCACATAGCTGAGTATAAAACCAGCCACTTCCCTGACCACAATCCTTTGCAATACTCTAGAACTGAAGGGCCAAACACCACAGCTGAAAGGAGAGGCAAATCATCACACCATCACAACACACACACACCACATACATCACCACCACCACCACTTCCACACTTGCACCTCGAACCCCTTTGCACATTACACACCATGGCACCACAGAAAATGCCCACATTCACAGAGAGTGAGTTGTCAGTCATGGTAGATGAGATAATAAGTGTAGAGCCACAATTGTTTGGTAACCTAATCCAACAGACACCATTAGCCACCAGAAATCAAATGTGGGTAAGGATAGTGGACAAGGTCAATGCAGTAGGGACCACCCCGCGCAACAAACAGGAAATCCTGAAGCGGTGGCATGACCTGAAGAGTATTGTCAAAAAGAAGAGGAACAAGAACGGTGAGCTGGCTCAGAGGACTGGCGTTGGCCCTCCCATTCCACCAAGAACATTTACTGCATGGGAGGAGAAGGTGTTTGCCATACTGCATCCAGAGAGTCTCACAGGAATATCCGGGGGTACGAAGGCTGGTAAGTACCAACAAATGTATACCATTACACTGCTATGTACTGTCTTGCACAACTACAAAGCTACATCTCCGAGGCCCAAGTACATTCATCTGCACCCCAGTACCCAACACAGGTCTCACAGATGTACCATTCACTCCATCTGAATCACCCCAAAGGTAGCCAACATTTACATGTATGTGTCCAGGCAACCAACACTACAACTCCCTCCAGGCCCCTTGTTCCACCCCCCTCACCCACCCAGAAGCATGTGGCAACCCTTGTCTGGTTCACCCTCACTGAACAGGTAGGTAGCCATCTTACCAAGGAGGGCTATTTGGGGGTGGGAGGCCTGCACAACAACTCACACCAGACCCCCTGTCTCACCCCTGACCAGGATGTAGCACTCCCTACCACCCAGAAGCAGTTGGCAGCCATTGTATCACTACAAACAAACTAACAGGTAGTCAGCTATCTTCCCAGGGAGGGCTGTTTGGGGGTTGGAGTTAAAAGAGACAAGAACATTAAGGATGATAGGAAGAACCAGTTGCAGAAAGTGAAGGAAGGTTCTGAAGAAACGATTTCAGTTTAAGAGGGTCATCAAAAGAACGAGTGGACTCTTCATGAGTAATTTTACACAGACAAGGATGGAGGATGCCATAGCGAATATTCAACTGTCTCATTTGAGGACGAAGAGCCAAAAATTCCTTCCTTCTTGCGTTGGTAGCATTAGACAAGTCTTGTGATATGAAGATGTTATGACCCGACCACTTAAGGTGACGTTTTGCTTTGGCTGCCGAGAGGACTCGCATTAAATCAGTAAATTCCCAAAACAACATGATGATACCTCTAGGTTTGGAAGCATTAGGTTGACTACATCCAAGTCTATGAGCACGTTGAATATTTAATGAAGGTTCAGGTGAAAGGCCTAAAAGTTCTGTCAGGAATTTCTTTAGGAAGAGAAGCATATCCGGACCTTCAAGATTTTCTGGCAGACCATAAAGGCGCAGGTTGTTGCGTCTATTACGATTTTCAAGGTCCTCAGTGTGAAGCTTGAGACGTTGAATTTCCTGTTCCTAAATCGGGATTTTAGTAGCAACATTATGTACATCACTGATGCGTTGTTCCATATCTAACACCTTAGCTTCCATATTAATCCATCTATCCTCAATTTGTTGGGGCTTCTCGTTAGTAGTGGTCATGAAAGATTTAAGACCCCTCACCTCATCCAAGATAGTATCAAGAACAGGATTTTGAGAGGATAATATTGGTGAGGGAGGGTCATTTTTGTCTCTCTTGGGTTTGGTACCTGAGGACGAGGCTCTGGCCGAAATTGGAGCTCATTAGCCATCTTGAAATGATGTGGAGGTCGAGAAGTGATTTTCAATAAAGACTTCTGTCTGCCCATAAGCCTAATGAAAACACATCACTACTCAACGAGGCTCCAGAACACACCAAAAAAAGAAAGCATGTGCAGTAAAAAAGAAAGACCGTCACTAGGGGTGGGCGGAATTTGCGTAATCGCGTTACGCAAATCTCCGCGAAATGGTAAAAAATCTCCGCAAACACGCAGAAATTCCGCGAACACGCGGAATTGCTTGTTCGCGATGCTTTTTTCCTGTTCACAATCCCTGTTTGCGTGCTCGGGGAGAAATATCTCGCAAACACGCATTTTGAGAACGCGAACAAGCAAAACATTTCGCGAAGTCGCGGAAAGCAGAATTTTGTACAATTTCGCATTCTCCGCGGAACGCGAAATTACCCAAATTCCGCAAATTCCGCGAGCGGAAGGGAATTTACCGCCCAGGCCTAACCGTCACCCTCCGTCAGCACTCCGATATTAAATGACAGATATCCGTGAGAAAACAACGTAACAATGTTAAGGAAAATGTCAAGTTATCAAGAGGCTAGGAAATGTGACAGGAATGTGATAAAAGATTAAAGCAGGCACATGCTAAGTATAAAAGTCAGAGAATCAGAGAAAAAGGAAAAAAAATACAAATATCAGCACCTCTGAGGCAAATCCATATTTAAATTAAAGAGTACATGTTGAAACTTGAGTTCGAGGTGAGGAAAAGCAAAGCATAGAAACACCAGCTGTTGCAGGGCATATTATAGTCAGCAATTATACTTGCAGGTGAAGATTTGCCATACTTCATGTGGATAAAGATGAGCAAAAAAGAGAAGAAAAACGTTGCCGCGCATTTATAATAAAAAACGCCGGATTACCTCACAGCTGGTGATAGTATGCGAGCGGCCGGTACAAAATGGCGGCCGCCGCTCGCATTTCAATGAAGAGAAATCACCGCCACTGCCGCCGGCTCTGAGAATGCATTGACCGTGGTCAGAACAACCTCAATCGTCGCTCCGACCCTTCACCAGCAAGATTCCGGCATTCAAAGGTCTCCGAGGGCCGACAACAGGCTGTACCTCCGAGGAAAGCTGCGCGTTTGAGCGGAGCTCAGCGACAAGCCGCCAACTTCTTGCGGCGCGAGACTACGCCCCCGGGCTCTTGAATCTTAATACTGCTTTCTGCTATCATGTTATTGAGCCTGTAGTGGCTGTTGATTATGGGGGGGGGTACTGTGCCATGGTTGTGGCATTTACTTAGACGACTACGGCAAGTCTTATCTGCTCATTGATGGGGGCAGTGATTTAACCCCCTGCTTTGTGTCAGGGGCTATAACCTCGCCCACCCTCAGACCTACTTTCTCTGCTTGTCTCATTAACTGTCACTTTCTACCTAGAAATACCTTTGACATTTATAATGTACTCATTGATAATCACTGGGACCTGATGCTTTTAACAGAAACCTGGCTCAAGGACTGGTCAGCTGCTGATATAGTCTTGACCATCCCTCCTGGCTTCTCCATGAAACATGTGAATCATTTGCAGAATAATGGTTGGGGGGCTTGCTATAATATACCGCTCCTCCTATTCTTATTCCATCTTAAAATTGTTGACCATCAACATCATTGAAGGTTTGTTCTTCACAGTGGTGTTAACCCCTCCTTCACCATATCTGGAGCACTCATTTATTGACCCCCTGACGCTCAAGCCGACTCTTTCCAACTTGGCCAATTATCCCCTTTACACACTCATTTTGTGGTACTTGGGGTTTTTAATTTACATGTTGTTGATCAAAATAACCGATCTGTGCAGCGATGCTTGTCCTCATTAAAAGGTTTTAATTTGGAGCAAATGGTCGCAGAACACTCCCACATAGCAGGTCACACACTTGATCTCAATTTTTCAAATCCCTCCACTGTTAAAACTACGCCTGTGCTTAAACTTTCTTGGTCCGACCATTTTCTGGTCCCTATTGCGTTCTCTCCCCAGTCTCTCACCAGGTGCAAGGGCCGGTCATTAAAACTTCCAGACCCTGGCATAATATTGCTGAAGCAAGTTCTGTGCAGACACTGCAGTCCATTCTCTATAATTGTAATGGAGTGTTAGAATCATATGCTGCCAGCTTCAATAACTGGCTTATCTCTGCATTGAACACTATTCCTCCCATAAAAATACATACCCCTAGTAGATCAACACCTCCTGTGCCATGGTTCTCTGATGCACTTAAGGTGGAAAAATATGATGCAAAATACTTGAACGAAGATGGAGATGGCTTATGAAAATGAGGCAAAAGTAACTTAATTGTGCTGAAATGTTATCATTCTGTCATCCGGAAAGCTCAGAAGTCTTACATTGCTTAATACATGTCCGAGGAAAATAATTAGCCTTGTGAACTCTTTAAAATTGTCAAACGTTTCCTCACCCCCATGCCTAAAGAAAATGTCCTCAGTCCTTCACCGCAACTCTGTCAACATATTTCCAATTTGTTTTATAAAAAATGTAAACCTCTACGACCTATATATATTGCTGACTACACCTGATGTGGGTATCCCTGTTCTCACTTGGTCAGGTCCTCTTCTCATGAGGCTTGACCCTATTTCCTTTGAAGACTCATCATCAGAACTAGCGAGGTGCATATCAGGATCCCCTTTGGACCCCTGCCCTCCTGCTATTTTAAATCTGGCCTCTGATGTGGTTAACCCCCACCCTCAATATGCTGCTGAATAACTTCCTGGAATTGGGTGTGGTTCCTGCATGCTGGAAACATGCGCTACTCCTCCCCTAATAAAAACGTCGCCCAGCTGATCCTAAGGTTCTCAGCAACGTAACCCTATTTCTCTTCTTCCTACTGTTACTAAACTTTTAGATATAAGGATCAACAGAAAGCTGTTGCACTTTCTAGAATCTAACCTCCTGCTGCATGATTCCCAATTGGGATTCTGTACAGGCTACAGTACTGAGTTCGTCCTACTTGAGGTATCAGAATTAATTCTGGAAACATTTGATCAGAGCTCTCCAGTGATGGTCATGCTTTTGGATCTGTCTTTGGCATTTGAAACTGCTTCCCATACCATCCCACTTGGCAGAATCAAGAGAATTGGTATCAGAGGCTAGGCTCTGCTCTGGCTTAAATTGTTTCAGTTTGATCGCTCGCAAGCAGTCTTCCTTTCACCTCTTCTTCCAAACCTCTGGCTTGCGGCATCCCTCAGTGTCCGACGCTCAGTTTCACCCTCTTCTTTAATCTCTACCATGAGCCTCTGGAAAAACTGATGGAGTCCTGGTGGGTGCAGGTGGTCTTCAATGCGGAAGACTCCCATCTCCTCCTGGCCTTCCATGAAAACACACTAGCAACCCTGAGTTCCTTCAAACTTTGCTTGAAGGCAGTGGTGGAATGACTGAAGGGAATTTGTCTCAAATTTAACACAGAAAAAACTGCGATCCATTTTTTTGGCATCAAGTCCTTCCTGGAGGCTAGTCTGTGATGGCTACCTGAACTGGATGCTTCCACCCCCCAACACTGATGGCCAGAACTCTTGGGCTAAAATTTGACGCAAATCTCACTTTTGAGTCCCAAATTAGCTGCTTGTTTTGCTATCCTTAGATCTCTCAGAAAGATGCTCCACCTCATTCCTGAGGACACCTAAAAAACAGTTGTCCATGCCCTGGTTACGGTAAAACTGGTTTACACCAACAATTTTTATTTGGGACTACCAGCTTTTTTAATCCAACGGCTCCAAATTATCTTGAAGATCCCCTCACACATTTTGCCAGTGTCTCATCACCTTCGGTATTTCCACTGGCTTCCTGTCATCAAGAGGATAACTATATCCTCCTGATGACAGTAAGCCAGTGGAGATGCCAGAGGTTAAACTGTTAAGGTACTCACTTTTTTCTTCAGAGCCTTTACTCTTAAAGGTCCTCTTTACCCCAGGAGAAGACTCAAGTTTTACCTCCATTCCAGAGCTCAGAATCTAACAACCTCAAATTACTCCAAGTTACCTGCATACACAAGAAGAGGCAGGCGATCCTTCACTTATCTAGCTGCTAAACTGTGGTATGCATTGTCGCCCAGTTTGCGTTGCAGTCCCTCAGAATCGGTTTTTAGACTTAGAGCCAGATTACGATCTCGTTAGGAAAGCCTCCTGACAGGTACCGGAACATGCGAATCCGCTTCGGCGCCTATGTTTTTGTCTGAGTCGTCACTTGTCCGAATGACCAAGTACGATGTGAAGATCTCATCCGCGTCGACCTAATCATTTCCTGGAACCCAATCCTGTCCGACTGACTTGTTTGCAGACGAATCATGCCGCACAATGGAGCCAGATCCTGACTGCGCGAGTACGATGCACGATTGGGTCAGCTGAGGAAACAGCTGTCAGAATCGGACTGCGGGGGCTGCAGTAGGCCCCCCTTCACCCGAAGCCCTTCCAATCGGTCATGGGGGTGCCCATATGTCCCCTCGATCCATGCATGCAAAGTGTGGAGGGCAACATGGGGTGCCCGCCACAGGGTGTACGCTTTTCCCCACCCACCCCTTTTTGCTTTGGGAGCCTGTGAATCCGTCAGTACACAGGCTCCCATAGAATTCAATGGGAGTCTGAGCGTACCGAGTCCGTCAGCATACGGTAGTATCGTACTCGTTTGGTCAGACTCGCACAGCGCGATTCGCTTGGAAAGCCCTCCGGATCAGAGTCATACGGAGGGCTTTCCTAGTGAGATCGTAATCTAGCCCTTAATACTTAAACCCTTTTTTCGGCACCTGTCAAATGGGTGTGTAGTCTTTTAGTTCTTTTCTTACCCATGACCTGTCCACTAGTACCAGGACACCTCCTTGAAGGTAGCTGTGCACTCTATAAATTAATTTAAATTAATTGAATCCAAGGAACATCTTTGGGGTTTGTGACTGTATTGTATAGTGAAGTCTAACCAGCATCACCACATGATACTCCACCTTCCTACAAGGACAAATGCTGTATTTTACAGAATAATGTGCACATAAATTGATTAAAATCTATAAGTATTGAAGGAAACATAAATGTTTGTGTTCTGCCAGACAAGTATTAACCTCCTCAGAGCTGCTGAGCTCACATCCCCAAGAAAAGTTTTAAAGAAACTTTTCCAAAATAGTGGATTTTTCAGAAAATTACCCCCAAAATGATCTAAAGTGCTATAAATTTTATATGCATCAAACAACAAGAACAATTACTTTGTTTGCCCAGCATATGACCCTTTGGTGTCTGTCACTTACAGGAATGCAGGGGGTATCCTTCAGGCTTTTTAAAAGAACCCTCACTCACTAACCTAGTTGATGACATGCTTCTTCATTAGGTTCCCACCCTCGAAGTTGAATGCCTCCAAGGTGTGCTTCCATGCCTGATAACAGCAGAGCTGTTTTTTCTTTCGAGAAAAGTGAAAAGGTGCAAGTGACTTAAAATTGACTCTAATGGGTCTATTAGGATGGCGGTCGGAAAACCACGCCGATTGCCATGGTAGCGGAAATCTACCACCCGCCGGTACCGCGGTAAAACCGGCAGTCCGATTAGGATCAACCGCCCAAAAAATCCGACCGCGGCGGAAATAGGCAACGAAAAAGGAGCAGGTGGAGCGGGTGAATAAACGTCTGCGACAGTCGGATTTACAGCAGAAACACACTAAACCTCCACCAGGCCCGCAGAGTAACTGCCCGTGAAATTAGGATTTCCCTAGTGTGACAGCAGGACATGCAGCTGTTTCCGCTGTCGCAAACAGTGATGAATGGGAGATACGGCGGAAGGGCTGTAGCATAGCCACCGCTGCATACGCTCCGTGACAAAAATGGCGGTCGACAAACAAATACTCACAACAAGGCCACCAAGTTCACACAGCAAACTAGCCTTTCCCCAAAAACACCTAACAGACCCCAATGACAAACCCCATGGCAACTTTACAAATACAAATCCCAGGACAACCCACACAACACACCTGGCAGCAATACCCCAGTTTGACACACCCACATAGCTGAGTATAAAACCAGCCACTTCCCTGACCACAATCCTTTGCAATACTCCAGAAGTGAAGGGCCAAACACCACAGCTGAAAGGAGAGGCAAATCATCACACCATCACAACACACACACACCACATACATCACCACCACCACCACTTCCACACTTGCACCTCGAACCCCTTTGCACATTACACACCATGGCACCACAGAAAATGCCCACATTCACAGAGAGTGAGTTGTCAGTCATGGTAGATGAGATAATAAGTGTAGAGCCACAATTGTTTGGTAACCTAATCCAACAGACACCATTAGCCACCAGAAATCAAATGTGGGTAAGGATAGTGGACAAGGTCAATGCAGTAGGGACCACCCCGCGCAACAAACAGGAAATCCTGAAGCGGTGGCATGACCTGAAGAGTATTGTCAAAAAGAAGAGGAACAAGAACGGTGAGCTGGCTCAGAGGACTGGCGTTGGCCCTCCCATTCCACCAAGAACATTTACTGCATGGGAGGAGAAGGTGTTTGCCATACTGCATCCAGAGAGTCTCACAGGAATATCCGGGGGTACGAAGGCTGGTAAGTACCAACAAATGTATACCATTACACTGCTATGTACTGTCTTGCACAACTACAAAGCTACATCTCCGAGGCCCAAGTACATTCATCTGCACCCCAGTACCCAACACAGGTCTCACAGATGTACCATTCACTCCATCTGAATCACCCCAAAGGTAGCCAACATTTACATGTATGTGTCCAGGCAACCAACACTACAACTCCCTCCAGGCCCCTTGTTCCACCCCCCTCACCCACCCAGAAGCATGTGGCAACCCTTGTCTGGTTCACCCTCACTGAACAGGTAGGTAGCCATCTTACCAAGGAGGGCTATTTGGGGGTGGGAGGCCTGCACAACAACTCACACCAGACCCCCTGTCTCACCCCTGACCAGGATGTAGCACTCCCTACCACCCAGAAGCAGTTGGCAGCCATTGTATCACTACAAACAAACTAACAGGTAGTCAGCTATCTTCCCAGGGAGGGCTGTTTGGGGGTTGGAGGCCTGCACCACAACTCCCATCAGGCCCCCTGTCCCACCTCTGAGCAGGATGTAGCACTCCACACCCACCCAGAAGCAGTTGGCAGCCATTGTATCACTACACACAAACTAACAGGTAATCAGCCATCTTCCCAGGGAGGGCTGTTAGGGGGTTGGGGGCCTGTACCACAACTCCCACCATGCCCCCCTTTCCCTCCCCTGAGCAGGATGTAGCACTCCCCCCACCCAGAAGCATGTGGTAGCCATTGTATGGTTCACCCCCACCTAACAGGTAGGTAGCCATCTTCCCAGGGAGGTCTGTTTGGGGTTGTGAGGCCTGCACTACAACTCTCACCAGGCCCCCTGTCCCACCCCTGAGCAGGATGTAGCACTCCCCCACCCAGAAGCATGTGGCAGCCATTGTATCACTAGAAACAAACAAACAGGTAGATAGCCATCTTCCCATGGAGGGCTGTTTGGGGGTGGGAGGCATGCACTACAACTCCCACCAGGCTTCCTGTCCCCCCCCTGACCAGGATGTAGCACTTTACACCCACCCAGAAGCATGTAGTAACCATTGTATGGTTCACCCTCACCTAACAGGTAGTTAGCCATCTTCCCAGGGAGGGGTGTTTGGGCGTTGGAGGCCTGCACCACAACTCCCACCAGGCCCCCTGTCTCACCCCTGAGCAGGATGTAGCACCCCACACCCACCCAGAAGCATGTGCCAGAAAGTCCACCCCAATGTGACAACAGGACAGGTAAGCAGACAGTGCATGCACCCCACCGTTCCTCAAGAAAAGCATGGATCCATATGACAAATCAAGGCCTCACATCACACCAAAATTGACACAGATACAATATCAAGTTACAGTGTGCAGACAGCTAAGCGTATGTAACTGTCACAGAAACAGAAGTGTAACTTTTCAAATCCCATGTTGAAGCAAATCAGGGCACAAACATGCACAGCGCCCAATGTAACTTCCATGGGGGCTGAGCATGAAGGACCATATGAAAACTAAACAAGCATGGACTGTTGAACAAATACATAGAAGCATAGGACATGACAAAGGTATGCATGAGATGACAATGGCCATTTCAAGCACAGATGTATCGGCTGAGTAATCAGCAAAGACGCTTAACATCAAGTTGTATAGCCGCCAGTTGTCAGATGACAACCTTTCATCGTAATACTAAAATCTTCACGTGGGGCATGGTATCCATTGACATGTCACACCATGGAAAAATAATGTATGCACCTCCACATCATGTCATGATGCCCATCAATCCACAGACATACAATGTGTGAAATAGTTAACTGTGTGTTGCATAACCTGCAAAAAGAAACATCGAACACCAAGCTTGAGGGGTGCACGTCAATGGCCATCTCCCCTCTGTCCCACAGGTGTCCAAGAACTGACTGCAGAGGACGACAACATCCACCTGCAAAGCCAGTCTCCTCCCCCGGAACATGTACTCTCTGATGCGGACTCCATGGAATTCAAGGATGTGGAGCTCGAAGCTGGCCCATCTGGTATGCTAGGGCGCCACAAGTCCCAGGACACCACTGCCCCCCCCATCATCAACAACAACTACGCTGACCCCTGCTGGAATGACCTGTGCGGCCACTACCACCACCAGTGCTGGCTGCAACACTCACCCTGCCCCAGAGGATGCCCACCACACTACACCAACTGCGGAGGGCAGGTAGAATATGCGTGTGCCTACTGTGGTGAGGCAACAGGTCCGTGACAGCAGGGCAGGTGGAAGGGCAAGTGGGAGTCGAAGACAACAGGACACTGGGACTGAAGCCCTGGCAAACATCACCTCCTTGGGGCCTATGAACGGGCCCAGGGACAAACGGGCCAGGTTCAGCAAGATACCAGTTAGCACCAACATCTGCTGAGATCCATAGACAACTACTTGGGCCAAATTGTGGACCTCTTGGGCCAGCTAGTGGTGGTACTGAGGGACAGGCCTGCGGCACAAACCACACCTTCACCTCCCTCTGGTGGCCCGCAGGATGACAGTTCCACATCCTCCCCTGCGCCCACGGAGAGGGGGGACTCCTCAGACCCCACTGGCCTGCCAGCTGCCGCATCTCCTGCCAAAAGACCAAGGGGCCGTCCTAAGAAATCCTAGGGATTGATGAGCTGTTGATGCAGGTCAACACCTTCCTCCTCTCCACTATCCTCATCACTGGACATGGGTTGGTTTGCAGGCAGGGGCCTCGGCTGCTCATCACCGTCAAGGATCAGGGGGCTCTCCTTGCGCAAGGCCAGGTTGTGGAGCATGCAGCATGCAACTACACAATCTGACACACCTTTTTGGGCGAGTACATCAGGACACCTCCGGTCTTGTCCAGGCAGCAAAACCGTGACTTGAGGAGACCAAAAGTACGCTCCACCACACAACGGGTCCTCCCATGGGCATCATTGTAGCGGACTTCAGCCGGGGTCCTGGGATTCCGCAGTGGGCTCAGCAACCAAGGACGGTTGGGATATGCAGAGTCACCTAGGTGTGAGATACACAGACCTACTTTGTAACACAACAGTGGCAGAGGACAATATGTCACACACACAGCATGCTAATTGACTCTGCATACTCACCCACAATCCATACACACTCAGGAAGCAGATTAGCCATCAGCTGTGGTACAATGCTGTTACACATGATGTATGAGTCATAGGCCGAGCCTGGAAATTTGGCACACACGTGCAAGATGATCATATCCACCTGGCACACCACCTGCACATTTATGGAATGGAAATGTTTCCGATTCCTGTAGATGTGCTCACGTGCTTGTGGTGGAACCAGCCCATTATGTGTGCAATCAATAGCACCGACAACATGGGGGATGTGCCCAAGGGCATAAAAATCACCCTTAACACCTGCCAATTCATGCCCCTAGAAGAAATGGATATATCTGTCCGTGTTGATCATCATAGCAGACAGGACATCCCGTAGCACCATGCTGAACAAAGGGTATGACATCCCACCTGCGCTGAACACCGTGTGCTGGAATGATCCAGTGGCAAAAAAATGCAGGGCCACCATCACCTTAGACGTTGGGGTGAAAGCAGTGGGATATGTTCTGCCAGGCTACATGTGGGGCTCCAACATAGCACATAGGTCTTGTAGGGTGTCTCTATCCAGACGGAATTTTCTTATGACCTCCTCATCCTCCATGTCTGCCAGCACTGTGAAGGGACAATGCACATTTGGTCTCCTCCTAGGTGAGATGAAAGGGGACACATGTCAATGCAATCCACCATGAGATGTGTACAACATCTTACGTGTTGACGGATACAATGCCAACAATGACTGTCATCAAAGTTGAGCTTACAGCCCACCTAACATGTATGGACACCTTCAGCTACACTACTCGTACACTTGTCCCCTTTCACACAGCAAGTACCTTCAAAACAATATCTGACTATGAGAATGCCCAAAGGGATATGGCCAAGTCTACCATGAGCAGCCCTCATGAGCAGCAGAGTATTTCATACAGCATATGTGTGAAACTGCAACACTACTGTCTCATACCTAGCTGCTGTTTCTGCCACACCATCAGGTGTAAGTCGAGCAGGGCACACATCAACAATACAATGAGCACAGTCTGTGCATAAACAACAAGTGTGTGCATGAGCCAAGAAAAGTAGACAGTCAAATCTGCACATTGTCTAATAAGACATTCATCACTATTAGTTGCTCAGCCCTTTCACACATTCACATGTGTACCCATTGGAGAGTCCTTCACAACACTGTTCTGTGTACATGCACAGCAATGTCACAAGTGACATGTGAGGGAGTACATGCCAATGTTAAAAATCATATACACAAACATGGCATGTGTAGTCAGCAGTGGGGTAAATGTTACATTGGCATTGTGTGCACAATCATGTGCCATTAATCATGTGGCCACTGTGCACTGTTGAGAACTGCCTATTGGCCATTAACACAGCATGATGTGTCCACAGGTGCTGTCAAAGTGCTCCTCCACCCAAATTACGGTCATTCTTAATAATGTATGGCAGCCATATTGCGGTAGCTACTGCCTGGCCCCAGTGGTGTGTCCATGCCAATGCCAAAGCCACACTCGTGGTAGTGATAGGCATATACACATGGTCAAATGGCGGTTGGCATGCTCTGCCACCCAAATAACGGTCATTCTAAGCAATGTATGGCACACATATCGTGGTAGCTACTGCCTGGCCCCAGCGGTGTGTCACCGCCAATGCCCAAGCCCTTACAGCCAATGGGAACCGCTATCGCGGTAGCCTAATGCAAGTTTGAAAATCGCAGAAAGGGTGCTCCACCACTGCGGGGCGGGTCATTGGATGCAATTGAAAGATGCACCACCGCGGTAGCGACCGCCTGGCCCCTGCGGTGTATCACCGCCAATGCCCAAGCACTTACAGCCAATGGGAACTGCGATCGCGGTAGCCTAATGCAAGTTTGAAAATCGCGGTAGGCATGCTCCGCCACCGCGGAGATGGTCATTGGATGCATTTGAACAAAGCTGACCTAGAACACCATTTGCAGCAGCTCAGAACCACTGAAACTGCCCCATGGGGCTATATGTGTGTGGGAGAGAGCCTCACTTTTCCACAGTTTCGAGAGCCTGCTGCCTGCAACCCCTCACTACCAACTGCTGCTGCTCCTGTCTCCAGAACCTGCTGCTTGCCACCCCTCACCACCAACTGCTGCTGCTCCTGCCAGAGCCTGCTGCCTGCCACCCCTCACCACCAACTGCTGCTGCTTTTATCAACAGAACCTGCTGCATGACTCCCTTCACCACCAACTGCTGCTGCTCCTGTATCCAGAACCTGTTGCCTGTCACCCCTCACCACCAACTGCTGCTGCTCCTGTCTCCAGAGCCTGCTGCCTGCCACCCCTCACCACCAACTGCTGCTGCTCCTGTCTCCAGAGCCTGCTGTCTGCCACCCCTCACCACCAACTGCTGCTGCTCTTGTCTCCAGAGCCTGCTGCCTGCCACTCCTCACCACCAACTGCTGCTGCTCCTGTCAACAGAGCCTGCTGCCTGCCACCCCTCACCACCAGCTGCTCCTGTCTCCAGAGCCTGCTGTCTGCCACCCCTCACCACCAACTGCTGCCGCTCCTGTCTCCTGGACCCAGTGATGGCGAGGACTGAGAAGATCATGGCCCATCCCTTCACCACCGAGGAGCTGGAGGTCCTGGTGAACGAGGTGCTCACACAGTATGGGAGGCTATATGTTGCTCCAAATGTCGTGGTAAGTGTTTCAGAGTAGAAGTGAGAGTGCAGGGAGTGCACATATGATGTTGATCTGCTGCAGTATGTGCCTGAGAGTGTGGGGTTGTGTCATGCACTGCCTAGCATGCTGTGTCCAGGGGAAAGGGGTGTGTAGCCAATTTCATACATTTCCCTGCCTGCACATCAAAATTGGAGGGACAGGTATTGTTTTGTCAGCCATACAGTGACACAGCAAGTTGGTTATGCAAGAGTCAGGACAGAAATTGCCTGTGTGAATGGATGTGTGGGTCACTGATTTTCTTCACAGGCTCATATGTGGCCTTACCGAGGGTTTACGTCCAGAGGGTAATGATAGAAGTGTCTCAGTCTCAAAATTCACATCATGTATAGTACAACACTATGCTCAGGACTTAAAGGCCAGAGGGTGACACTCTTGGTGGGAATTCACCGAGAACACAGCAGATTGTTGTACTATTCTTTCAGAGCCCCTTCCATTTCCACCAGCATGTGTACTGACTCACATATGTAGGCACTGTATACACTCTTAATTGTGTGAGCCCACCTGGCCTTCACAGTCACTGCCCAATCAGACAAGGACACATCACTGTATGTACAGAGTGAAACATATGGTTTGTCTGCTAGACTATCCATCAAAGAGCCATTTCACACCTGTAGATTGCACACAACAGGCCTTGTGAGAAGGGTGGGAGATTGTGAGATCTTGTCCCTAAATGTGACTCATATGACACGGTGAGACAGTCACAGGGCAAGGACATTGGGGGCTGCGCTGTGTTGGACACAGTGAGTCTGCCCCAAAACATAATTAACAATGTGATGTATGTCTTGCCCACCCACAAACTGGATAGAAGATGTGGGCACCCTACACATAGCTTTCTGTGCTGGCATCCTGCATGTGTATGAGATGGGCAGGTACTGGGTCCACACTCATACCTGCATGCATTTTCGTCTGATTCTCCCATGCAAATGTACTATGCGATAAGCTTTATTGTCTCTGCTAGACATATCTGTGGAATCGTGCTGAATTAGTATCATGCTCCTGTACTGAGAGGTATTTTTACATAACCCTGTGTCACTGATTTTTTCCCCTCTTGTCTCCCATGCCTGCAGCTCAAAGTCCACCATCCTAAGGCCGTGTGGAGGTCCAGTGCATGAAAGGTGCGGGCTCTGGGTGACTCCAACAGATGGCGCACACACTGTCACAAGAGGTGGGATGACATCTGCCAGCTGAGTAAAAACGTGGGCTGATCCCTCAGACTGGCAGGTTGCGGCACAGGAGCATGACACCACTGATGGCCCACATCTTAGCTGTGACACAGCCTGAGCTGGATGCCCGTTTGAAGGACCATCAGCAGCAAGCTGTGGGTTAGTATTCTGTGAAAGGTGACTTTGGTTGTGAGTGGCTGCATGTGTTCTAAGCCTGGACCAGTGCTGGGCTCTGTGATGTTGCTAGTGTAGTGCAATGGCTTGTAAGTGGCCTCTGTGTTGGGTGCAGCTGTCATGCATTTTCCCTACCTGTGCTTTCTCATGTCATTGGAGTAATGCCCCTTGACATTGCATTCTGAGTTGTGGCCTTCTAGCATCATCTGCATTGGTATAGTCAGGGACATCCCATGGAAGGAAACGGATGTGTGAATCATCTGAGTGTGAGTGTTACTGCACAGGGTCAGCGACATGGGGATATCATCATCTTGTTTTGTACTTTGCTTGCATATGATAGTGTGTTAATGCCACAAACTGACCCTACATCTCTTTTTATTGCAGCATCTACCGTGGCCACAGAAGGACAGGGGACTGACACCAGTGGTGATGCATCAAGCACGACTTCTACACACGAGCACACTGACACTGATGTGACCAGCGCCTCGGAGGGGGATAGGAGTCTGCTTGAGGAATCAGAGCCAGAGACACCAACCTCTACGTCATCTGACGCCAGTGGTGACGCATCTATGTTGGCGGACACAGGGAGCGGGAACTCTGCATCCTCTTCCACCACACAGCATCCAGTGCCCACCCTCCCAGCTACTTCCACTAGTGGTGCCCATGCTCGCACCAGTAAGAAGGGAAGAGAGTCTTTCACCCCAGGCATCGCTGCCCCTGCCCCTGCCCCTGTCTCCCCTGCTTCTATCAGTGTTGAGGCTGTGGAACTTTTGGGACAGCTGTGTGTGGGACAGACAACTCTCATCAACGCCTTCCAAGGCCACTACAAAAAATAGCACAGGTAGTTGCTTTCATGGAGGGCATGCACTCAGACATGGCTGGGCTACACCGGACTGTCCAGTCTTTGTCCTCTGCAGTGACGGCAGCCATTCAGCTGGCACAGTCTCAGAGTCCAGGTCCAGTCTCTTTGGCCACACCCATGCCAGTGGCTACACCTGATGATGGTGACCACACAACACAGACCTCAGGCTCATGATACAGCACACACAGCACCCAACAGCAGCAGCTCAAGCAGGGTAGAGCACATTCACCATCCCCCCCAAAAAACCAAAGCCACCCCAGAGCGCAAAGGCAAAAGCCCTTCAGGTGATACTCAGGAGCATAAAGCCAAGAAGCAGGCCTCAGACTCACATGCCTCAGAGGCATCCCCAAAGCGTCTCGCAAAGAAAAGCAGTCAGTTCTCGTTCCTGCTGTGAAACTGGTGCCAGCTAAGGGTCCACAGAAAAAGGCCGCTAAGGCAAATTCACCTACAACCTCAACTGTCCCATCCAGAGCCCTGTGAAGCAGGTGAAGGTGGTCAGTGTAGGGGGTTCACCTGTTCAACAGGTGATGGGGGAAAAAATGCCAAGCGTACCTCCGGATCATGCAGGTCCCCAGAGGGAGGGCCACCGTCGGCCCCTGGTGCAGCTTTGTTGGAGAGTGTGCCTGTTGTTGCCGCAACAACTACCACTCCTCCCACCAACAGACCTCCATTTCGAGTCTCCAAGAAGTGGAAAGGCACCCCTCCACATTCTCCCTCCCACTCTGTGTCTCACGGCAGCATGACTCCACCTCCACGTGCCACCTTGCCACCCGGTCCAAGCAGCCCTCCGGCTTCCAAAGGCACTGATGCCTCTACCTCCAACTTGCTCTGACACTCAGCCACCTCCCAATCCGACTGACAGCCAAGTCTCAGTCCAAATCCCCCTCACACACCTGTCTCTCCCACAGAGGTGCCTGGACTGGCCATTGTTATCCCCCTAACTGTTTTGCTGACCATGGCAGTGTACAGTCTCACACATTCCCTGTGCAGCTTCTCATGGACATACTCTTCACTTTGTACTGGCCATTGGCCTTGTTGCTCCTTGCGGTTTTAAACTATTCCCTGTGCAGCTTCTCATGGACATACTCTGCACTTTGTACTGGCCACTGGCCTTGTTGCTCCTAGCTGTGTTAAACTATTCCCTGTGCAGCTTCTCATGGACATACTCTGCACTTTGTACTGGCCACTGGCCTTGTTGTACCTTGCTGTGTTAAACTATTCCCTGTACAGCTTCTCATGGACATACTCTGCACATTGTACTGGCCACTGGCCTTGATGTTCACTGCTGTTTGCCTCTTCCCTGTGCAGTATCTCATGTACCTCATTTGCACCTTGGACTGGCCACTGGCCTTGCTGTTTGCCTCTTCCCTGTTCAGCTTCTCATGTACTTACTCTGTACTTTGGACTGGCCACTGGCCTTGATGTTCACTGCTGTTTGCCCCTTCCCTGTGCAGGATCTCATGTACCTCATCGGCACTTTGTACTGGCCACTGGCCTTGATGTTCACTGCTGTTTGCCTCCTCACTGTGCAGGATCTCATGTACCTCATCTGCACCTTGGACTGGCCACTGGTCTTGCTGTTTGCCCCTCCCCTGTGCAGCTTCTCATGTACTTACTCTGCACCTTGGACTGGCCACTGGCCTTGATGTTCACTGCTGTTTGCCCCTTCCCTGTGCAGGATCTCATGTACCTCATCTGCACCTTGGACTGGCCACTGGCCTTGCTGTTTGCCCCTTCCCTGTTCAGCTTCTCATGTACTTACTCTGTACCTTGGACTGGCCACTGGCCTTGATGTTCACTGCTGTTTGCCTCTTCCCTGTGCAGGATCTCATGTACCTCATCTGCACCTTGGACTGGCCACTTGTCTTGCTGTTTGCCCCTTCCCTGTGCAGCTTCTCATGTACTTAATCTGCAGCTTGGACTGGCCACTGGCCTTGATGTTAATTGCTGTTTGCCCCTTCCTTCTGCGGGATCTCATTTACTTCATCTGCACTTTGTACTGGTCACTGGCCTTGCTCTTGTCTATTTTTGGTGCCTATATGTGTAATATGTGAGTAAAGACAGTTACTCCTGTTGTCTGCCTTGTCAGTGTCCTTGCTAAATAAAGCGTATTCTGTGTGGGTATGATTTACTGTGACACATGCTCTATATACCACTTCAACATTGCCAATGGCTTGTTTCATTTTTTAAGGTTTTTACGGAGGTGACAGGCACTGCAGTTCTTCTTGACTCTTAGGCTTGGGGGTGCAATGATGTTGGTTTGTGATGAACTACTGTTATCATAACCACTCTTTGGTCAGCTTTGCTATATTGTACACATGTCATGTTTGTATGCACTGCCAGCACAAAGTGGGATTCTATGCACAGTATTGCAGGCTGGCTGAGCAGGGTCATCGTGTCTGTGTGATCTTTCATGATGTGTGCACAGCAGTGTTGGTGTATGCTCATCTAGTGATGGCCACGCATCCTAGTCACATGGGTACATTTCAATGTGTGCACTTGGGTGGTCAGGAAGTGTGCAGTGTGAAGGGGGTTACTTTGTCAGTAGTGTTGATGTGTGTGTGCCCCTGCAATGTCAACTGCACACATGTGTCACCCAGGAGCGGAGTGCCTGTTGTTTGGATTGGTCAGCCCTGTGGTTGTGACTGTGTGCACATGTGGGAGTTGTAGGTTGTGCACTGTGCAATATGTTGGTGTGTCCTTGCACTTCTGGGAGACACCTACTTGTTGTTGGTGGCAATTGTGAGTATGCAGAGTGTGTGACTGGCAAGTCAGTGTTGTGTTTTGTTGATCAGCCATGTGTCTTGATACTGTTTGTACTCACTGTGCAGACCAGCTCAGCCACACTGACATTGTGGGTGTGTCTTCTCATGCATTGCTGTCACTTGGGGCTTTTTTGGCTACATTATGGCATGTGGGGTGCGGAGACATACCATCCCCTATCTGTGCTTCTGATGCCTACCCATTGTGAGTCTGCACTCCATCTATTTTTGTATGGGGCACTCCTCACCTGTCCACCACTGACGTACACTCTCATATCAGCTGTCCCCTTGGGTTGCCAGTGTGTGTGCCTCCCCATCAGTTCATTTGTTACACTATGCTCTGTGGTGCTGATCTGTGCACATGACCAATGTGCCACTCAGGACAGTTTCTCAATTGGTTATATGTGATTTTCTTTCTTGTTTTGCAGCCACGGTTGCTCATATGCAGTTCTACTGTTTGTGCTGCACAGTCCTCTGGTCATGTTGTTGTCACCTGGGGGTCCGAGACTTGTGCATCTGTGGGTGTTGGGTTAGCTGTATGTGTGTTTGCTGAGGTACTGCTTTACTTCCTGAGTGTGATGTCTGTGTGCTGTGCTGATTAGTGTTGTGTGGGATCATGTTATGTCACTCATATCTGTGTGGAACTGGTATGTTTGGTGTGCACACACTGCTTGTCGTGCGTGGAGTGCTGTGAGTGTATGTTACCTTGTCCTTGCCTGGTGCGCACCCCTGATGTCCTGCTGTGTTTGCAATGTGATGGATTGGCATGTGCATCTGTTGTGTGTTTGATGTGGATGTGTGCAGTGTTTGGGCTGTGTTGTTTCTTGCAGCTGACAGATGCTCTGTGTGTGATGTTCTTTTTGCATGTCAGTGTGTGTGTTTTGTTAGTGTGCTGTGATTCATTCAGATGTGTGTTGCCAGTGTAGTGTGCATTACTTGTGTGTCTGTCACATGCACTTAGGGTTTTTCTTGTTCCTGGGGTTGTTTTGGGTGCATCCTTGGGGTTTTCTCCTGTCATATGTCACCTGTCATTTGTCAGGATTGTGCATATGCATGCATGTGGTACACTATAACACCATGTTGACTTGATGGGTGGTGTGGTATGTCTGTCTGTGTTTCATTGTAGGCCCATTGGTCTCAGTTTGTGTCCATGATTGTTTTGAAATGATGCACTTCTTGTCTGTGTTGGGGTATGTTGTCTGTGCATTGCTCCTGACTGATGAGGTTGTGTTCTCCTGTTCTGTCTGGGCTCCCATTGTCTCTCTACAGTTTTGCTGCACAGGTCAGGTCTGGTATTGTTGTATTTCTATGTATGTTGTTATTGAGTTTTGAGTGTGGGTGTTGTTTTTGTGCCAGCATTGGTTCAGGCATCCCAGAGTGTGTGTGTGATGTTTTTGGATGCCCCCCAGGGGGTGTGATTGTTTGTCAGTGTAAAGACTGGACAATGTTTGCACACTTCTGTGTGTTTGACACTTGTATTGTGTGCTGCAGGTGTGAGGTTGGGGGTGTGTGTGAAGGATCCTACTTGACTCACAGTCATGGAGTGTAGCAATGGGCCCTGTGTGTTGTGCTGCTGACATACACCTGTCAAATGGTTGGATGCAGATGTGTGGCTGTTCACTGTTTGACTTCAGAGACTCCCTTTCATTCCTGGGCCTATACATGGTTTGCCTTGCTGTCTCCCTGAGTTGTTGCACAGAGGTGACTGTGGTTTGATTTCACTCACTGTGCCAGCCATGTGTGATTTAATGGGCTAAGGGTGTTGTTATATGTTCATTCTCTTGCATGTGATGTGCACATGCTTAGTGGTTGGCTCCTTGGCCTTCCATTTGTGTGCACCTCACTTTAGCTTTCCTATTTGTTGTCCTCCATCGATGCTGACATCTGGTCTGAGTATGTGGCTGTGTGTCAGTGTGGGGTATGTCTGTGTGACTTGACAGGCTGTGTGTCCAGTTGAGTGATTGTTCCTATTATGTATGAGTGCTCACTTTGTGCTTGGACTCAGTTTTGTTGCCATGAGTGTAGTGTAGGTGTGGTGTGAGGGTTGCCATGTGCTTCTGTGCTGTGTGTTCCTCTGCAACCCCCCCTGCTGATGATGTCTCCCTAGTTGTTTGGTGTGTGGTGCAGGGTGTGGGTTCACCTGGGTGGGTATTGTAAATGGGTGAGCACAAGAGAGGCACATGGCATGTCCCTTCATGTTTGGGGGGGGCTAGTGTGTGGAGGCTGGAGGTGTGACCCTATGATCTTTGTGCACTGCCCATGCCTGGCGCTGGCCCTGCCTTCTGCATTGGGCGCGTGGTTTCCTGCATCTTCCCTGCTGCGGTGACGTGACCGGGACATAGCATCAATATCGCGGTTGGTGGGTGACCTGGATGCGGAGGGGTGATTTTGTGACAAGTAGGACATGGGTGGGTACACTTGTGGATGTGTTCCTGTCCCCACCAGGGTGTCTGGTGTGGACAGGAATCGTATATCAGCCCTGGAGTTGTGTGTTGTGGTTGTGTGCAGAGTTGTGTGTCCGCGGCGGACGGGAAATGGGCTATGTTTGGCCATACTAATATGGCGGGCGTGAGGACCGCTGCTGGCGTGTGGAAAAAAACATTTTCCACCACCTCCAGCACTGCAGTGGTGCCGCCGCCCGCCATCCTAATGGGCCCCTGGGTCACTGGGAAAAATGAACACGTATTTAGAGATCATCATATTTTGTTATGTTATATTTGCATTTTAGAAAAACGTTTAAATACTACTGAAAAGCTTACTTTAGAAATGACCCACAAATAAAAATGGGAATGCATTTGTAGAACAAATACATAAATAAACCAAAATATATATTGCATTATAACTAATGTAGAAGTGAAAAATGTCATTAGGAATGCTTCATTTATAATTGCGTGTTTTTCAAAATTTTGCACCAAGCAACTATATTTTCGCTTGTGCAGTGACTAGGCCCAAAGCTTTCCTTTCAACCATTGCTCATAGTAAAGTATGCTGTGCAACTGCTTAGCATTGATGTCATCCTAGAAATGTGCTTACTTTAATTTCATGTTCATTTGGTTCATCACCCCATGTTAGATCATTCCACGAGAATAATAGATTTGTTGAAACTGTAAAGAATAAATGGTGACATAGACTTTATAATTGTTGCTATCAAAAAACTTGATATATGTTTTCACATTGCTGGCTAGCCTTTGTGCGATGAAGCTTATAGTGCAACTTTTAGCTTAGGCAAGAGGGTTCTCATGAGAACCTTCCTTCATGTAACATTACTTTAGAAAACAGTATCAATCTGATGACAAGAGTGCAGACTGTGGGAATCGGAAGAAGATGCATCGTATAACTGACGACACCACCTTGTGAGTTGTTCTGATTGGATATTGAGTGACGAAGCCTTCAGAAGGCGTAACGTGAATAAGAGTCTAAAATAATTAGTGTTCCTAGCTAGTTAACACACACCTCTCTATCCCTTTGCCCGCCCAGTGGTCCTGCTGCTGTACTTTTCCTTGCCCATGACACTTCTTATGTTCATTTGGTTCATCACCCCATGTTAGATCATTCCACGAGAATAATATGTGGGGTCAAACATCACCTACCAAAAAGGTATTTTAAACTGGTCTCATATACCCCTTAATATGGTCAACATGTTTCAGCCATTTATGCTAGTGAGCTTGGATTCAAACTCACAGTTTTTTCGAATACCCTTTTGCCTTATGAGGAGGACCATTAGATGTATCAGAGGGTGAGATACCTTGAAGAAAGTGTGACTACAGGGTCCACTGCCTTGAAGCAATCCATGTTGTGGAGTAGTGCTATAGAACAAATAATTTACGCAAAAGGCAATTCGAAAAAACTGTAAGTTTGAATCTAAACTCGCGTATGCATGTCTTAGTGTGTATGTGTTTAACTACACAGTCCTGACGAACGCCATATTGATCCATTTGGGCACATAAATGGCTGAAACATGTTGACCATGTTATGGGGTACATAAGACCATTGATATCTCAACGGTACCTAAACACTGATTTTAAACTTGTCCAAGATCACCAAGATTAAAATACCTTTTTGGTAGGTGACCTCGAGTCAATTTCAAGTCACTTGCACCTTTTCACTTCACTAAAAAAAAACAGCCAGCTCTGCTCTAATTAGGCGTTGAAGCACCCCTTGGAGGCATTCGACTTCCAGGGTGGGAACCCAATGATGAAGCAAAAAAACCTGAAAGGTTCCCCCATGCATTTCTGTAAGTGAGAGACTCCAAAGGGCCATATGTTGGGTAAACAAAGTACTCTTGTTGTTTGATAGATATGGTCAAGGGAAGACGAGCAAGCATTCTTTCTCTCTCTCTTTTCCATGTTTAGGATATATATTTTTTAGCCAGGTAAAAAACGAATTGTGCTATGCAATGTCACATAACACCTTATAGCCCTCCGTTGTATTAGCTTTGTGTATGGCATTCATGTATTTGATTTGTAACGGCTGATTTAGAGCACCCCTAAAAGTCCTAGTGGGGCTTTCAGGAAAACCCTGTATTCATTCTGTATGGGGCGCTGCTTTTGTAGAATTTGCTCTAAAAATGCATTTCAGTTAGCCCACATAGAAACTATCTTACTCTTGTTAGTAGAATGTAGAGCCAAAAGATGTGGGCCCTGATCCCAGGATTATTATCTTGCAGCACTGTGTGATCCTGGTAAATTACATAATTGCATCAGAAATCTATTTCCAACATCTGCCAACAATGGGTGTTTTCTGATGCATGCCAGAATTTAAAAAACCCACAAATCAACTGGAAATAGTATTTTTGGGTGTTCATACACGCTGGGGTGAAACAATAAGAAAGCATTATAATCTACATGAAAGAAGACAATAACTTAGTTTGCTATGTGAAATACACGCAGCACTATGTAAGCATAGTTTACACAGCACTGTTGACTTTAATACAACTGTTAAAGCATTTATTGACAATTTTAGTGGTCAAATGGCTCGCACGATATCCAATAAGGACCCATGCACCTCTTGAATGCCAGCACCAGAGAAATATGTTATGTATTATATGCAGGTTGTCCACAACCCTCCTTTGTGGTTTCCAGGCATCTATGGCTAACCTTGAAAGGAGGGAGTGGGCAGCATGTCTTATTCTGCTCCACCTGCCTGTTTCACACTCTCTGTGACATGCCAAATACATTGGCATAATCGGGAAAGATTCTGGGATGGAGACAGTTACAACAATGGCATGCACCAAGGTTCGTGCATGAAAACTAGGCCAGGTAGAAAATAAACGTCATGATTTCATTTCATGTACAGAGATTTGATTTCTAATTCATGAACTGCACAGGTGAATTCACCGTTTGTACGGCTAATTAAACTGGCCACGAGTGAAAATTGAAAACTTCAATGATCGTTCCGGAGGTTCCTGGCTCAAACTCTCACATCCATACAGAGGCATATGCACTTTGTCACGCATGCACACTTTCTCTCTGTCACATGTGCAAACACACACTCTCTACTCTTCACACACACGCTCTCTCACACTTACACACACACACACGCGCCAATATCAGTAATCTTCTTTATTCCACTTACCTTGCTTTCTCTTCAGCGTCATGTCAGAGGATATTCCACTCTTCCTGCGCTTCTGGCTGAAGCCACGAATACAGCAGCCCAAGACTCCTGTGCTGTTACGCTGTAGCTTGCAAATCCCCCCGATTGAGCAGCATGGGTGGATCAAAGTGAATCAAGCCCTGTTCCAGCTTCTGGTAGGGCTGGCTTTCCCAGCCCAATCAGAAGCGAAAAGAGGGATTAGGAACTCTCCCCTGCAGTTTGGTCCAGCTTCCAGATGGATAAAGGGATGCATAGATGACAGCCCATACATCCACATGTTAACACATTTACTATGATGCGTAGTACAACTGCTACTTATATGGATTGTGTCTGTGCGTGAGAGTGCAGCTAAATTACACCCCCGCACATGTGCAGTCCATAAAAACAATTCCAGGTTTCTGTGCACTTACACGACATTTTTCAAACCCCTCCACCCTTCCCATTCCCTCCTCCTCCTCTCCTAACATCAGACTCTGAGCTTATGCTTTATAGCAGAATGTATAATTATGCATTATGGCAGAATGTATAAAAACCACATCATGTTTTTGTGCAATCTGCGAGTGACAAGCAGGCTGCCTTTCAGTGCACGAAGAGGCGCCATGTAGGGGCTCATAGATGGCAGGGCACTATCCAGAGGCCCTTGAGGCAGAGCCCCCCATGACCCAGAATGCACCACAGCTAATGTTCACGTGGCAGCTATATGGTGGCTAGTGTGAGATATGTAGGCCTTTTAGGTGCTGCTGATGTCGCTGAACCCAGTGACATCAGCAACTAGCAGCGGCATTACTCACTCTACATTAACACTGCTGTTTCAGATATCTAGAATAGGTGTAGGGAGGTAGTGTTGTTTAAAAAAGGAAGCCTGGTGAGTGGACACGCCATTGTCACCTTTAGCTTCATTACTGCTTCCTGAATGTGGAACAGAATAGCCGTATCACCTGAAAATAACAGAATTTATATTTTTCATGGCACATAACATCAAGAGCCATTTCGATAGGCAAAAAAGGGTTTAAACATTCTTTTTAATGTGCTTATGTATAACTGCCAAAACCCTATACTGAAGTCAGAGCCGATTCATGCAGGGAAAAGGAACCACTTTCAAAGTGAAGTGGGATAAATGAAAAAGAAAGATAAAAATACCCAAGCAGCAACTCATTCAGAGGGTATGTGTTCATTTAATGTATGAAGTCTGTCTACAAACTGCTTCCTGCACCTCCAAAATTTACTTGCATTCATTTATATGGAATGTTCAAACAAATCTTTTTTGTCTACCAAAATAGGAAGATATTTAGGGGCATATTTACAAGCTCCTATCTCCACCACAACTTCGGTGGCGATAGGGGCTTCGCCTTATTTACAAGGCAGCATTAAGCCACTTAACGTGGCTCAACGCTGCCTTGTAAATAAGGCACCCTCTCACGCTGTACTTAGTGTGAAAGGGGAGGGCAATGGGTGTTGTGGTGGGCGTTCCACCGCAACACATTTTTGACGCTGCCACCTATTTACAAGGGTGGTGTAAATAGGAGGCAGTGCCAAAATTAAGACCAGGGAAAATCTGGTCTTAAACAGGCGAAACGAGGAGAAATGCTTTCTTTCTCCTCGTTTTTGCTGTTTCCATGCGTGCTGCGAGGTGCAGCACACATAGAAACAGCACTAGGGGAAATGCAGGGGTGCGCCGCATTCTTGTGAATACGGCACATCCCTGCGTTTTCAGAATTGAGAAGCGTGGCGTTAGCAATGTTTGCTTAACGCCAGGCTTCTCCATTCTGTTGTAAATATGCCCCTTAGTGACAAAGAGGACAGCTAGTCTGGGGAAATCCATGTGGAAAGGTAGGGACTTCGCTCACTAATTAGTGTAAGCTCTTTAAGATCTATTAAGTCATACATTATTAGAAATCCATACTACTTCTCACATTTTTCGAAACAGGTGATTTCACATCTGTATTAACACCTCGATGTTTATTTACTTGAGCCTGCTCTATAAGAAAAGCTTTAAACTAAGCAGCATATATTCCAGCAAAATGACATCTACAAATGCCTCTCTTTTGACATAAACATTGAATTTATCATTACAGTTGTTCTTTAAAACTCTGTGTTGAAGCTAGAGCAGAATTATTGTAGTCAATTCACATAATGGTGGCTAAAGGCCAAGCCTACAGCTATCCCCTGCTGTTCACTGTCATGCCTTTTCACATCCATGAGCTATAGGGATGCCAGACGTCCTGCACATAGGTATAGTGCAGAACAGTACAGTCTTTGTACAGCACAAAACATTTCTGCTCACACCGCTAAGTGCAATAGTTCATACATCAGATCCTGGTAGCTGTATTCGACATCTCAGTGTAGATAGTAGGAGCATGGAAACTAAAAACAGGGCACAGGTGCATAATATAATGAATAGATATGTGCAGCAGTACCTAGAACGCTAGGTCATTTTTGGGTCATGAGAGGTAGTGCAGGTGTAAACTTCTTGTTGCTGACACATTCGGTGACTGTCAATGCTTCGTGGTTGCAATGGCTTCCATGTTCTGTACCTCCAACCTTGATATTTTTGTCTTTTATCAATTTCCATTTCGAATGCATGTGCTACAAACCCAGTGACTTCCTTGTGAATTTGGATTGTGTACGTATATCTTCCCTTTCAGAACAATTACATTCGCATCTCCTTGGGTTCAATTTCAGAATCTTAGATGGCGTTCCGTGTCATTATCCTTTAGCCCGAGATACAGAATAAAGAACATCCTTACCTTAAGAAACCAAAGATTAAAGTGACGTTATGTTTGGTTGTTGAAATGAGATAAAAGCTAATGTCTAATAAGATTTAAAAAAATAACTTACATTCACCAGTTATAATGTCCTTATCTAACTACAACTTGGTTGTAACTGCAATATAATCAGTGATGTCAACAATGATGTAATCTGATATGTCACTTTAACTTTTGGTTCTTCAGTGAATTGCAGGAGTTGTTCTTAAAATAATCAAAGTTGAGCATAAGCCCAATCCTCTGTGCCATTCTGCAGTCAACATCCCTGCTGTGTACAGGGCACAGGTCAACCCCCCACTGTGCACGGCCAACACTCCCACGGGCTGCCAAACCCTAGCAAAGCAAAGCCTGGCAGTCCCCAGTAGGTAGTTATAGTTAGGACCTAGTTTCCATAGGAAAAGTGTTTTTTGACTTGCTTATAACTTTGGCGCAATTTGACGAATCGTTATGAAATATTCCCAAAAGAGTGATCTGTCAAGCAGGGACAGAGAAAAAGGTGGAGGGTTAAAATCATATACATTTCCTGTGCCATTTCCCATAGAGATTTGAACAGCCCAAACTGCTGGATGGAATTACACAAAATTTCAGAGAGGTAGCTCTTGGTCCAGGGAGAGCCCTTTTTAGGTCTCGCCTGATCCAGCGCATGCGCTGGTCTGGCGAGACTTATTGAGAGGGCTCCAAAATGTGCTACCAGGCCAGCCTAAAGCTACAGTGCATGTGCGCGGGCGCGCGCGCCGCGCTTTACCGCGATTACTTTCACTTTAGCGGCCGCTTTGATGTTTGATCGTGATTGCGATCACTTTTACTTTCGCGGCCGCACGGCTTCTTTGCATAGCCAATAGGTCTCGCTTTTGGGACCTTATAAGTATTTAGTTATGCAACTGTTGCATGGCTAAACACTTATAAGGTCCCATAGGCGAGACCTATTGGCTATGCCAATGCTTGTTGTGATTTGGTGTAAATTTGTTAGGTGTGTGGGTAACTATATCCTATAATCATTTTATTTTTTACCTACTGGCTGAGCCAGCGTGCATAGGGTGAGGCGGGGCCAGGGCCATGGAAGGGGGAGGAGGACTGGTTTGTGCACTCCTAAGTGCACATGTGTGTTTGGCCAGCTGTCTCAGACCAGCCAAACTCACATGCGCACTTCGTTTCTCCAACCTGTCTGTATTGAAGAGCCGAGTTGGAGAATTAGCACAGACTCCCTGTCCTGAGCAGAGCGTCAAAGTAGCCCACTAAGGTCAACCCCAGTGCTGCTCTCATAGCAAGAGAGCATCACGGGGATTGCACAGGGAGTCTGTGATGCGACTTGGAAAAAGAACACCGAGGTGTGATGGAGGAGAGGGCCTGCAGTTTCAGGTTAGTCATCCTTTTTTAAAATTGTTATTAAAATACCCACCACAAACACCCTCCTGTGCTCCACCCCACACCCCCTCCACCTGCCCCACCACTTTTCGTTTGTGGTGGTGTCCACTGGTAGTTGTTATTAAAGGAAAAAGACCCTCCACATTCCCCCCTCATTGGATTTGAGAAGTCACGCTTCACCAGCAGTGCCATGATTGACTGACGACAACCTGACCAGCAGGCTGCAGCTGCCATTTATTGGGAAAGAGTCCTGGGGTCTTACATTTATTTGCAAAATGATTAAAGGTGCAAGTGTAGAGGTACCCTGACCCTGATGGGTGTGTTCGAGGAGTGTCAGAGGAACCTAAGTTGGGTAAGAAATAGATTTATATTGGGGGGTTTTCCCTTTGGGAATTCTCAGATCCCTGTGAAGCTCAACATGGCCCCCATGCAAATCCTTGATGGACCCACGAAAAAAAACTTTCAGACCCACTCAGACACCCACACAGGTACTCCTAAACTCATTCACAGACCCACACAGGAAGTCATGTACCCACTCACAGACCATCATCATTGAGATCCCGTGGAGGACCTCAGTAGGTATCGCAGGCTGGTGGTCATCCTTGATGAATGTGTGACTACAGGAGTCCGCTCCTCCTCTGGGATCATTTCAACGACTTAATATTAGTAGCCCTTATTATATTCACCGGCAGTGGTAACCATAAGCACGGTAATGTCACTGCACCTATGCACATCTTAGCGTGTGTGCTCACCCTTTTTTCTGCTCTTTGATTCGACCCTGAAGAAAGCCTCAGCACCTCTTGTCGAGGCTGAAACATGTAGACCATACAAATGGGGATAAGGGAGACCAATTTTATCCTCACATATATCCCAACTCTTTTTTTAAACGTGCCGTAGAGACCCAGGAATAAAAATTAACTATTGGACACTCCAGAGGTACTTTCAATCTGCACCTCCAGCACCTTTTTCACGTACACACCCCCAAAATAACTTGCTCTGCTGGCATTCAGGCGTCGCATCTCAGCTGGGTTGCACTCGACAGCCCAGCTGGGAACCCAATGATGAAGCATGCCACCAACTAGGTTGGTGGGTGAGGGTTCTTTTAAAAAACCAAATGGTTTTTTCCATTCATGTAAATGACAGTTTATCATCCCTCTCTCTCTTTCTGGGCCCCCCATTGGGTTAGTCCTTTTTGTTGTATATCAGTCCCACTCACAGACCTATACAGGCATTCACACACCCACTCACAGAGTCATGCACTCATAGACCCACTCACAGACCCACATAGGCACTTACTCACCCACTCACAGACCAATGCAGGCATTGACACACCCACTCACAAACTCATGCAGGCATTATCAGACCTACTTGCATACCCATGCAGGCACTCACACACCTACTCACCGACACACACACTGACTAACAGAACCACACAGACACTCAGACACCCACTCACAGACCCACTCAGACATTCACATACCCATTCACAGAACCACAAAGACACACACTCACACATTTACAGACCTACTTAGACACTCACACACCCACTCCCATGTCCACACAGGCACTCACTCAGCTATTCACAGACTCACACAGGCATTTATACAACCACTCACAGGCCCCTACAGGTACTCACATATCCACTCACAGATCCAGACACTCACACACCCACCCACAGACCCACTCAGGCACTCACATACCTACTCATAGACTCACATAGGCACTTACCCATCCACTAGCAGACCCACACAGGCATTAACAGAGCTATACAGACACTCAAACACCCACTCATAGACCCACACAGACACTCACTAACCCACTCACAGACCCATGCAGGCACTGACAGACCCATTCACAGACTAACACAGGTACTCTCACACCCACTTACAGACCCACTGAGATATGCACACACCCACTCAGACACTCACATATCCACTCATAGACCCAGTCAGACACTCACACACCCACTAATGACCCACTCAGGCACTCACACACACATAAACCCACTCTGACACTCGCACACCCACTCACAGACCCACTCAGATACTCACACGCCTACTCACAGGCTCACTCAGACACCCACTCACACACTCCTAGACATACTCACTGACCCACTCAGGCACTCACACACCCAATCAGACACTCAAACACCCACTCACAGACCCACACTGACACACCCATTCATAGACCCACACAGACACTCTCACATTCACTCACAGATCCACTCAGATACTCTCACACCCACTCAGCCACTCATACACCCACTCAAAGATACATTCAGATAGTTACATACCCATTCATAGAACCACTCACACACTCACTCACAGATACACTCACACACACCCACTCCCTCTCCCATACAGCCACTTGCACAGCCACTCACTCACCCATACAGCCACTGCCACATCCAGTCACTCATTCATACAACCACTGCCACAACCGCTCACTCATAGACCACTGACACAGCCACTCACTCACCAACACAGCCACTGACACAGCCACTCACTCACCCATACAGCCTCTCACACACCCACTCAGTCACTCATACCACCTCTTACACACCCAATCACTCATCTATACAGCCAGTGACACAGCCACTCACACACCCATGCAGCCATTTACATACCCAATCAGTCACCCATACAGCCACTGACACACCCACTCATATACCTGCTAATCACCTAGTCAAACCAACATACATGTAGACCTATGGCTACAAGTATTCACACATTCACAAACAAATATATAGCAAACAGATTTCCTTTTTTTCAAACCAGAGACGGTGGTTCTAACAAGAACCTTTTTTAATGTGAGTTTTTGGGGGTTTTTTTGGTGTCTTCAATTTTTGTTGTTTTTTAGGCTTTTAACAAAAAATAAAAAAACATGAAGCTGCGCAAGTAAATGCAGTAAACTTGTGCATAACTTGGTTAAACAAAAATAATTAATAACATGTATGGCTTCTTGTTGCCTCAATAACTACTGGAATGGACTGCCCCCCAACATTGAGAACAGTTTTGCATTTAGTGCAAAAAGTACCAATATCCCTAAATTCAGGAATTGCAGCACAGACATGTAACCTGTAAATATATATGGCAGCTGGTCACCAGGCACTAGCTGTGCCGCAGTAGATGTTGGTGCCTATGGCAAGTCATTTTCTCACTGCTGTCTCATCAAGTGGTGAGGATCAATGGTTCTTAGGAATTTTATCATGCTGCTAGTGCCATGACTATATTTCTTGGAAGAACTCCTCAATAGTTTTTTTTCACAAAGGGTACTTTGGACCACTTAGGCCATAACCATTTTTTCTCCATCCGGAATATTGAAAAATGTCCAAATAATTGACTCTTTCCTTTTGGGTGGTTCCTCTTCCTCAGATGAAATATCTCCTCTGTATTTCCTGGTGATGCCATATTTCAGGGGGCAAAAAACAGGAATGCAATGGCAGAAGGAACATTTCAAAAACAACTGTCTGAGCTTAGTCTATGTAAAAGCGTGATTTCTAACCCTACACCCAAAGCATGAAAAGAAGTGGGAGGGACATCTTGTACAGAAGCATGAAAGGTATTGTATTCAATGAAATCCCTTTTTTTCTGTGTCACATGGGCTTCGTGGATCGGTCAACTGCCACGAATCTGGAAATATGTATTGAATCAATGTTGTAAATTAAAATCAAAATTAGAATATAACTTTTAAGTCTGGGTGGAGAAATCTGCTCCACCAGCAGAGTGTGCGGAGATTTGCCTACTCCGCAGAGAATGCGGAGTATAGGGCAAAATTCCGAGTTTGCAGCAGAGTGGAGTTGCCCAGCCCCCGCCTCCATCCCCCTATTAAAAATAAATTATAGTTTAATAAAAAACAAAAAATAAACACTTACCTGTACTGCGGCGTCCCGGAGCTGCCCTCCTCCTCTTCCTCGCCGTCTCTCTCCTACTTGGGTCAATCATCTTGCAAAAACTGCTTCGTGGGTGGCGGAGCAGAGCTGAGCGGAGTTCCACGGAGTTTGTTCCCAACTCCGTGGACCTCTGCATAGTCCCGCTACGCCAGCTACACCCAGGGTTAATAACTTTGTAAAATGTTTAGCAAGCCTCTTACCTCAAACATGAATTAGTCACTTTAAATGTTTAAAACACATTTTATGACTTGCAATAAGAGACTGAGGAGGGTATTCTCAATCTTCACTGGCTGGAGGAAGAGCAACCTTTGTCTTCAATGCAATATTTGTGTATCACATTTCTTTTTAGGTTGTTTATATAGCACAGACCATACACAAGTGTATATATATATATATATATATCACTTAAAAAGGTTATAAGCACATTATCGTTAGGAAATACATTTAAAAAAACAGAAATTCATAAAAAAATAAAGGTATTAAAAAGCCATAGAAATTTTCTGAAAAATACAAAGTTTACTGGGGCGTTATAGTTAGGAGATAGAATTAAAAAAACCCTTAATAGTCACTGAAAAAAACAAAGGTTACAGGGATGTTTTAGTTAGGCTCTCAATTGTAAATGCACAAAGCCATAGAAATTCAGCAGTTATAGTTACCTGAGTTAACTGTAGCTTAAACCCCCACAATGCACTGCTTATGATCTCACATCTTATATCACTCATCACATGGTCAGTGACATCACCAATGACATCACTGATGGCATCATCCACAGAACCACTGAAACACCCACTCACACAACCACATAACCACTCAAACACAAAATGATACAGCCATAGAACCACCCACAGATACACACAAACATTCCCTCACCCACTCACATACCCATGCAAGCACTCACACACTTACTCATATACCCACACAACTGCACACACACACTCCAGACCCACTCACACACCCATACAAAGACTCACATACCCACTCATACACACATCAACTCACAGTCACTTACATACCCATACAACAACTCACGCACTCATACAACCACACACACCCACTCACACACTCACATAACCAGTCCCACACCCACTCACATACCCATATAACCACAGACACACACACTCAAAGAACCACTCAAAGAACCACTTACATACCCACTTACATACCCACTCACACACCTATACAGTTACTCAAACTCTTACTCACACACTGCTATACCAATGCACTTACCTACTCACACACTGATATACAACTCACATGCCCATTCACACATTCATACAAAATACTCACACATCTATTCACACACCCAGACAGCCACTCACACATATAGTTATGAATTTTGAATGTGCTGGTGTCTACTGAATGTCTGCTATGGTTCTGCATTTTAGTAAAGAATTCTCAAATTTTGAAAACCATTGCAAGACAGAAAGGCTGATACCAGCATGTTGTGAGAGAGTGTTTAGAAGAATGTTGTGGTTGACGGTATCAAAGGCCGAAGAGAGCTCCAGGAGGATTAGAAGGCAGTCGTCGCCCTCGCTGAGGAATCCATGAAGATCATCAGTAATGTTCAGGATTACGGTCTCTGTACTGCAAGCCTTTCCTGAATCCCGATTGGAAGGTGTTGTGTAAGTTGAGTTTTTCAATGTGGTTGTTTAGCTGGGAGAGCACGCATTTTACCATGGTTTCGGCTAGGAGAGGGAGGTTGGTTATAGGTCTGTAGCTGTTGAGTTCCTTGGGGTCTGCATGTAGTTTTTTGAGGAGGGGATGATATGGGAGGGTTCAAAAGAAGCCGGCATGGTGACACTGGATGGGGAGAAGTTGATGATTTTAGTCCAGGTTGTTGAGATAATGTGTCTGAGATTTTTGACAAGAAAGAAAGGGAGAGTATCAGAGAGGTGGAAGATCAGCATCAGGCATGATAGTAATTTGATGACTTCCTTTTTGGAGATGTTTTCAAACTTAAACCATATTGCATTGTTCCATAGGTGTAAGTGATTGGGGATGGTCTTCTGGTTCTTTGAGGGGAAGGATTTGGGGGTACCATCTTTCGTTGCTGATGAGGCAGGTTGGGGCATCTTCGGAGGAGGGATCAACTTTAGTTAGTGGAGAGAGGGTGAGGGGGTCCAACGAGAGATCAATGTTTGTTATTTCGTCTGAGAAGAATTTAGCAAACTCTGGTGGAGTTATCAATAGGATGTTGTTGGATAGAAGAGGTTTGGTGTTTGATGATTTTGAAGAGGTCTTTTGGTCTGTTTCCTGAATGATCCTGTGGGGTTTGGAAAAAAAGATGTTTTTTTCCGTAGATTTGCTTTTTGAATTTTGTGCTTTACGTTTGGAGGAGAGAGAAATGAACAAGTGGGGGTTGTTTTCTCCAGAGTCTTTCGGTCAGTCTCAGTTGTCATCTCTCCTTGTTAAGGTCTGTGTTGAACCAGGATCTGAAAGGTATACCTCTTCATTTTTGAGTTTTAAAGGGGAGATGGTTTCCAGCAGTTCTGTCACTTTTGTATTATAGTAGGAGGTGAGGTCAGCAGCAGTGGTAAGTTCAGGAAGAGGGAGAATTTGGGTGCTGATTAGGGATTCTAGCTCTGATTCCTGGATTTGGTGTATGTTCCTCGTCCAGTAATTCGAACGATGGGTTTGGTTAGAGGGCTTGGTCTGGTTGAGTTTGAGATAAAAAAACTTAGGTGGTGAACGGTCAAGTTGACAGGAACGATGGATTGGAGGGATAAGCCATTATGGTTGGCGATGATTGTGGCGAGGGTCTTTATTGTGGGTTTATTTTTTTAGTGTTGAGTGAGACCTTTCGATTCAAGGAGGATGGATAGGGCTTGTACTGTTATGTCATCAGCATCATTTAAGTGAACGTTTAGGTCTTCTAGGTATAACGTTTGTGGAATCTTTCATGGAGTTTATTCTTATAAGGTCTGTTAGTTCTTCAAGAAAGAGTAGCTTTTTATATGGGAGTGATATATGGTGTGGAGCTTGATTGAATTTAAGTCTTTGTAGGGGAGATATTCAAAAGTGGAGCATTTGGTTGAGTGGAATGGTTTTAGGTGGAGGTCCATGTTGTGTTTGATAGCTAATCCACCTCCAGTACGGCCTTTGCAGCCATGACAAATGATTAAGAAGCTGGGTGGAGTGAGGAGGTCAATAATAGCTGATGAGTTGTCATTTACCCAGGTTTAGGTCAGGAAGCATATGCCGATTTTTTGGAGAATGATGGCTTCCGCTATTTTAGTTGCATGCTTGGCTGCTGAGCGACAGAAGCATGTAGTTTAATGTGTTTGAGGATTTCGGTTCGCAATGTGTGAATTGGATGAAAGTGAGTTGGGCAGATGGCCTGGGGGGGGCAGTTGGAGAGGTGATCCTGCTTGTGCCATGGATGATCAGGATCTTGGAGTAGGGGCATTGGTTGTGGGTATTGTGTATGAGTTGCTCAGAGTTTCCGTTTCAATATGTGACAAACCAGATGTTGTGGGTCTCAGCGGCAGCCGGCAAAAGTAAGCGCAGTGGGGTGGGTCAGGGCATGGCAGGGGGAAGCCGACAGACGACGGAATATGTATAATTTATTTATTTAAATACCTATGCCAGCCACCAGTGGTGAATCTGGGTTTAAGGTGGTATTGGTTGAAAGGGATAGAAGACCATAATGAGGAGCACGTGGAGTTTGTTGCCTGGGTGGGTGCGTGGGAGGAGTCAAAGTGCATGTTAGTGGCAAACACTTTGCATGGCGTGGTTGGGAGCTTACAAATCAAGTTGGAGTAGGTCTTGGTGTGCATGTGTAATGCAATAATTTCTTCCAGTATGGTGTTGATTTTGAGTTTTAGATGGTTGATTGTGGTGATCAGTTCTTAAAGTGTTGGCTCTGGAGGAGAGATTAGGGTAGACTGGTGGTCATCGTAAGATGAGGTGGTTGTGGCAGTTGGGACTGGTCTGTTGTTGTTAGTTAGTGGCCTCTGTCGGTTCCGGTGTGGTATTTTGGGGTGTTAGTGCAGGGGAGGTAGGTCTCGGTGTGGGGGAAGAGAGTCCTTTTAAAGTGTTCAAAGATTCAAGGAGAATGAGGAAAGAGGAGGATGAGTGGAGTGAGGAGGGAGCTGGAGTGGAGGAGATGATGGGTGGTGGGTTCAACTGCATACAGAGAGGGAGTGAGGGTAGATTCCACACTGGCGAGAGGTAAGGTGGGCTTAAGGGCAGAGGAGAAATCGGTGCGGAGGATGGGGAATCTGCAGTCAAAGATGGTGAGTTTAGGTTTTGTGGTTCGGATTAGGATGTTTTAATTTCTGTAGATTGTCTCTCCGCTGCCACATTTGTAATAGTCAATCTACATCTGCCAAAGCCTCAAACCTATAATATGTATGGATGCTGTAGAAGCTAACTTTGTCTCTCTTTTGTACTGCTGGGGCCATTGTCAACCCCCTTATCTGATTGTGTACACAGGCGGACATCCCCACTATCCGATAACTGGGTTTATAAATATATCCCAGAGGCAACAGTGCAAAATTGCTATCTTTAAACTGCATATTCATGTGCCCAAATAATACACTTTTGGCTAATTTCCTACATAGCTTAGTTAATGTGGGAGTCACCTATAGGAGTCTCATGAGATGTATAAGTAAATGTGCCGATATAATATAGTTTAGCATTTTTATTTGCTGCCAAATAATGGTTGCCTTGTATGAGAGTTGAGTGATATTCTTATGCTTAGTTTACACATTTCGTGAGAGTATTGAATGTATCTAATAAGAGCAAAAAAACTATGTCACCAACGAACTCAATTTTCAATTATTTGAAAAACATTGATTTTTGAGGAAAAATAAATATTGAAAAGGTATATGTGTATGTGAGGTTGATAAAAGTGAGTATAAAATATATAGAAAAGTATTGTAACTTTATGAGATGATCTATGAGTGGTAGTGTGAGTGTTTTTATATATTTATTAATAGGTCAGTGAGACGCTGTGTGAGTATGTAACTGTTTACATGAGTTGCAGACTAGGTTACTGAGGAATTGGTTGACAATGTGTTTGTCCCTGGAACATTATATTGTACATCTGCTGTTTTACTGCATGATCTAATTGCTAGCAAAAATGTGCTTGCTAAGGGTTAAACTTATACTTAACAATGTAGTAGAAGATCTGAAAAGTTTTACATATCTATACATGATGTGCTGCTCGCAAAGAATGTTTTTCTTTGAACTCTGGGACTTGTAGTTCTATTTATTCTATTTCAAAAGAGGATTTCAAATTTCAGAACTGAAAGGAAAAAACATGCACTGTAGTTGTACATAACACGTGAACCTGTGAAACTTGACACCTATGTATTAAATACCCTTTAGGTTAGGTGTTGGTTAATTAAAGGGCAGGTTTGTATGTGCTTAGATGGCAAGGCATGCCCTTTAAACTAATACTGAGTCACATGTAGTACGAGAGTGCTAGACATAGTTAAATATGTAAATGTGGGTGTACTTGTAAAGCACACTGTGACTCCATGGAGTATCCTGGCGCTGAAGACCGCTGGGGAACCCGTCCTGGTTTTCCCTGTGAGATGGTCCCTTTCTGGGTATCTCCAAGGTGAAACCAGGCATCCCCGGCGTCTGTGGGGGGCTGTTGTAGAGATGAGGCAAGTTTAATGCCCAGAGTTGCCAAGTGTGTTCCTGGTTAGAGTAGGTACCGAGGCAAGAATTATCGAGTCCGTTTTGAACCTGGTCCACAACCCTGCCGTGTCGGGAATTGAACCCTGGTCCCTGGCCGGTTCTCTGCTTACGGGTCTGCCGCCTCTAACCAGTGAGCCACACCTCTCCACCAAATATGCAGTGTTTAAACATGGGTCAGGGATAGTAGTGCAGACCCTGTCTATACACTCCTACAGCCAGCTTTACTCGGCATGTAAAAGCTGGTTGTCAAGTCTTAAATCTACATTTTAGTACACATAACTCACCTTTAAGATACACTGTAGGTATGCCATAAAGAATGGTACTTTGCGCTTAAAAAATTGAGAGATGTCCATTTAGTTTGAGTAAGTTACTCATACACTTGCAGATCCCCATGCAAGCAATACATAGAGTTTTCCACCCATAATGCTACTGACATACATGTTTCCAAAGCCTATAGTCTCTCTCTCACCCAGTAAGAGAGCGACAGAGGGACTAATACTTTCACTCACAAACTTAGAAATGCTTATATGTGCAGCAGTATTAAAGGCAGTTGCAGACACACCTACATACCCCTCTAATCCCTAGCACAGGCACTGAGGTATTTGTTCAGCCACTTATATACACATTTAGAGAGCCATAGTGGTACTAAAACAGACAATATTATATCGGCATATTTACTTCAACACCTCACAAGACTCCTATAGGTGACTCCCACATTAACTAAGCTATGTAGGAAATTAGCCAAAAGTGTATTATTTGTTTACATGAATTTGCAGCTTGAAGATAGCAATTTTGCACTATTGCCTCTGGGATATATTTATAAACCCAGTTATCGGATAGTGGGGATGTCCGCCTGTGTACACAATCAGATAAGGGTGTTGACAATGGCCCCAGCTGTACAAAAGAGAGACAAAGTTAGCCCCTACAGCATCCCTACATATTATAGGTTTGAGGCTTTGGCAGATGTAGATTCACTTGCTAGGAGGGGAAACAGGGTTCTATCTGTGGATGTTGATGTAAGGGTGAATCCAAATGTCAATAGTAAGCTACATCTATCTAAAGGCTTGTTGCCAACTCTAGGGGCGTCCACAGATTTTCTGAATACATTGGATGTATGTAGCTGGAATGTGGCAGGGATAAAAATGTTGATGAATGACGATCATGGTGATGCATTTTACAAGTACTGTGAGATAGTCTGTTTACAGGAGACCTGAGATGTGGAGGGATCTAATTTGTAGGCGGGTATACGACATTATGGAGCAACACTATAGCCTCATCACATGATAGGGCAAAAGGGGGCCTGGCAACTTTTGTGAGCATAGGGCTGGGATGTGACATGGAGTTGGTTTATTTTGCCTCCGATAATATTCTGCCTGTACTTTTAACTTTTCCACATAGCATCAGAGTATCGGTAATTAATATATAATTCACCATTGTCTGCAGTAGAACTGGAAGCAGAAATAGGAAACCTTTGGGAGGTGACTTTATTGATTTTGTCATTTTCACCCATTACTGTTGTAGCAAGCGACTTTAAAATACACCCATGCGAGTCATGTGTTCTAATAGGAGAGTACACATCATACCTCCCAGGGAGATATCTTGAATGACATGCTTGCGAATTTGAGCTCATGTATCTCGTTGACCAAGGAAGATTATGCGTCCCCAGGTTCAGTCCCTACATTTATGGGTAGAAAGATTAACTCAACCATTGAATTTGTTTTAATTTCTGCACGTCTATGTCATTCTCTTAGAAAGTTTAAAGCCATTTGGAGTACCCTTAGCCATCATAACCCTCTTATAGCTGAGTTTCGTTGGTATGATTGTATGAATAAGAGCACTACTACATATAAAGAGGTGCTTGTGCCTAAGGAGCATGTAGGCGTACAGGTTGGGGTCAGATTCTCCTTGCCTAATTCCTTAAGAACCTGGTACAGTAGTGTAATAGGGATTTTGAAGTTTCTTTGCAATCTGATGCCCCTGACCAAGCCTTCTTGGACTCCTTTTCCCAAATTTGGACAGAGGTAAAGAGCGCTCTAACGAACAAGAGAAAAAGACCAGATAGAGGAGACCCGAAATGGTTTGATAGTGGTTGCACTAAGGCACATAAAGACCTCAAACTGGCCCTTAATCAGAAACCAAGGTCCAAAGATGCAGTTAAGAAGGCCATGAGATTCTATACGCAGGTGCACAAGATTACAATGAGTGTCCTTAAATGAAATGTAAGGGAAGAACTTAAAGAGGCTTGCAGCAATGAGGTAGCAGCGCCACTCGGGGGTCAAACTATCCCTACTCAGGAATGGGTTGATCACTGCAAATATATACGCAAGCGAGGGTGAAAAGTTTCATTCTGTAACTAAGAAGATAGTATCAAAACTGTATTTTAACTTGACTGAAGTGAGAGAAGGTAAAATGGGTCTTACAAAAGGGAAGTCACCGGGCCCGGATGGAGTCCCAGTGAATCTTTTTAAATCATGCATTTACCTCTGGGCCCCACTAATCACTGTGCTCCTTAATATAGTAGCTTGAGGCCACATTCCCATTACATGGAAACAATCAGTAACAGTCCCTGTTTTTAGGTCTCGCGAGCCAAAGGCTCGAAGAGACATTTTATATCTGGGCTTTACAAAGTGCTGCCGTGGCCTAAAGCTACAGTGCATGTGCGCGGGCGCGCGCGCCGCGCTTACTTTCACTTTCGCGGCCGCACGGCCGCTTTGATCACGATCACTTTCAATTTCGCGGCCGCACGGCCGCTTTGCTGCGCAGACCCAGCCTCCTCTGCCAGCACACCCACAACTGGCAACATTACTAGCGCTTGTCTATATTTTTGCTCTTACTATCCCTCTCCTGCTGTCTCGTGATGCTTTTGCTCTCTTTCTCTTTTTAATGTTTATCTCTCATTTATTTCCTTTGATATTTTGTTAAAGTGAACTATTGCTTGCTCTTTACGCTGCCTTCATATCCCTGTCACACGTTTCCTCCTTTCCTCTTTCTCTCCCTCGAATCTTTCTTTGTCTGTCTTTTTGCTTGTTCATATCACACTCATTTTGCCATCTTTCTTACACCCTCTGTTCTCTGAGCCTCGCGTTCAATTATTTGTACGCACCCTTTCCTGATTACAAACTTTCCACTTTAGTTCACCTCTTTTCCTGGACAGTTAACTTAGCTTCCATCCGTCGCTTCTCTTTTCTTTTCCCTCTCGTTCTCTGCAGTTTATTTCTTTATTCTTTGTTTCTATTGGTTTAGCTAACGTTTGGTTTAGTACTTCACTTCCTGTCAGTCCTGACTCTTTTAGTTGTCCTTTCACCGCTCTGTCAGAAGAGTAGCTCCACTGCTTTCATTGACTCACACCGAACCGTGGTTAACGCAGCAGGGCCTGTGTTATCTAAACCACGGCCGCCCACGTTTTATGCCGGGACAGGATCCCATTTAGAACGGCCCCGCCCCCTCCTTCCTGCCTTAGCTCCTCGGGAACACTAGCGCTGCCTGCATCCTTCAGATTTCCGAGTTATCAGAGCGCGCGGCAGAAAATACGTTTGCAATAGTAGTCCTGCAGCATCCAGGCTGGAGCCTGCCCCTCACAAGTCGCACATGGGGACTGTGCAGTGAATCCTCGGGACTAATGTGAAATATACAGCTGTGGTGAAGGCTGAACACATCACTTACGTGGGTTATTTTACCCCTGTTCAAAAGAGCACCGAGTTGCAGCATTACCCCATTCATTTATGTACCCTATTTCAACAAGCATTGGCATAGCCAATAGGTCTCGCTTTGGAAACCTTATAAGTATTTAGTTATGCAGCACAATATCCTTGGTGCAAGATCATCAACTGTTGCATGGCTAAACACTTATAAGGTCCCAAAGGCGAGACCTATTGGCAATGCCAATGCTTGTTAAAAAGGGAATCGAGCGGATCCAGCGTGTTACTGACTGATCTCATTGATAGATGCTGAAGCGAAAATATTGGATAAGGTCCTGCTCAATAAATTAATGCATTGGTGTGATAGCAAAGACATTTTATCTGATATCCAGTACGGTTTTAGAGCAGACCGAGGCACAGTGGAACAGAATTTGAATTTATATTTATCGATCACTAAATATACTGCTGTTAGGCAGAAGGGCATTCATCTGGCCTTTATGGACCTCAATACGGCATTTGGCACAGTGTTTAGATCTAAACGGTGGGTTAAGCAGAGGGATTTGGGGGTGGATGAGGCCCTCATAGCTTTTTTGCATGATTTGCACTTATGGCTTGAAGCCTTCGTTAGACCCATGTGGGAATACACACTGCTCTATAAATTAGGTAAGGGGTGCAGCAGGGCTGTATTTTGGCCCCAATGCTTTGTATCTTTTATATTAATTGCCTAGAGCAGTTCTTATTGAAAGGTCCCTGTATAGATGCCCCGAAGTTAGGAGCAAAATCGGTACCCACCTTGCTTAACATGGATGATTCTGTTTTATTTGTATGTAGACCCAATGGTCGGCAGCTTTTATTGGATTGTTTTGATGATTTTATGGATGCTTTGGGCTTGAAAAGGAATTATTCCAAATCATTTATAATGTCATTAGGCCCGAAGAAAATGAAAACTAGGTCACACTTTATCAAGGAACATCACATTGGAAAAGTGGATACATTTTGTTATTTGGGCATCTTGTTAGAAAGTAAAATTAATTGGGACCCCTTGATGACTAATGCTCAATCCTTCAATAGAGTTGCCCACAGTATTGATTCTTTCTCAAGACATTTAGGCTATAGTCATATTAAGTCTATTTACACCTATATAAAGCAGAGTGCATCCCCACTGTGTCATTGGGGGGGGACATATAGGGGCACAGGCCCTGCTCCTCAATACAAACAGCTGAGAACAAATTATTTAAGAGGATATTACGGTTACCCCAGAGTGTTCCCTCAGAGATTGCTCATGAGGTGCTTCGGATTGGTTATATAGAGGGCTTTATAAGATTACGCCCTATATTATTATGGTTTTCTGTTTGGCTATAAAGTGACCTAGATTTTAAGAGAAAGATTTTAATGAACTGCTTGGGAATAGACCATTGTCTACAGATACAATGGCTGAGGTATATAAAGGCCATGCTGGAGGTGTTGGGTAAATCTTAACTGTAGAGTGATCCATGGATTATCTCTAACACAGACATTGCTTGGGCCAAGGAGGCTTTTGTGGCATATAGGTAGCGGGAAAGGGACAAAGGTGCTCTGCTCAAAAGCACGTGTATTCACCATGGGATGGTGTCTTCTCCAAGCACTATAGAACTGTATCACAGAAGGCTCCTAACATATTTTCTGTTAAACATGTTTCCTCAATTTATAGGGGGTTGACAAAGACCCTTTACCCCTCCCCCACCTGCTCATGTGATATGGGTGCGCACAAGCCAATTTACATAACACCCATATTTGTCCCAGATGGGCGAGTTTACGACATAAGTATAGTCACCCCCTTCTTTTACCCTTGAATTTTAGACAAGCTGAGCCAGCATTACTATATACTGCCGTTTTTAAAGAATTTTAATGTATTTTTTTATGTCACACGTATTTTAGCAGGTGTGTATCATTCTAATTTATAAATTAAAATGTGATACTGTGAAATATTTTTTTATTGTATCTTGTACTTTCATGATATGCTGAGTCAAATCAAATAAAGCTAGTTTGAATGAATGTAGGCAAGTAGTGGTACAACCTAGTCATCCATCCAGGAAAATATTCCTTTAAACATGGGCCTACTAGTGCAGACCCTGTCTGTGAGCACTCACTGCCAGCTTCACTTGGAATGCAAAAGCCGCATGTCAAGTCTTAAATCTGCATTTTAGGACACATAACACACCTCTGAGAAACACTGTAGGTATACCATAAAGAATGGTGCTTTGTGCATAAGAGATGTCTATTTGAGTTATAGTAAGTTACTCATGCACTTGCAGGCCACTATGCAAGCAGTACATAGAGATTTCTACCCATAATGCAACTAACATACATGTTTCCAAAGCATAGATCCCATCTCTCACCCAGTCAGAGAGTTACAGAGGGACGTATACATTCACTCACAAACTCAGAAAGTACATATGTATGCAGCAGTATTAAAGACAGTTGCAGACACACCTACATACCCCTATAATCCCTGACACAGGCACTGACGTATTCGTTCAGCCACTTACATACTCATTGTCGGCCCAATTATGAGTTTCAGCGGTGTGAGAACGGGCTGTACACTGCTGCCGCACCGTCAAGACTCGTCACCGCCCACCCGCCGATTACGACTTAAAAGTGGTCTGGCTGTGCTGCAGCTGTGCCTCTTTCAAAGGCGACAGTGCCTTTGAAAAAGGCACTGCAGTGGGACCGCACAAGGTTCCTGCACTGCATGGACTCAAAAGTCCATGCCATGCAGAAACAAGTGTGCATGCACACAGGGGGGCACATGTTATGTCCCCCTGTGTGCATCCATATGCGGGAGAGGCACAGGGGGCACTGTAGGGCCCCCTTTGTTTCCTCTCTACCACAGTGTACATGTAGGCGGCACCTCCATGACACCGCCTGCGGAGAGGAAACTCTTAATATGCTTGGTGGGACCACAGCCGTCCTGCCAAGCATATTGATGCCTCTGACCACTGCAAAAATGCCAGGGAACAGCGGTACCCTGGTGGATTCAGAAGTCCCAGGGTTGTCTGGCCACCCAACTCATAATGGGGCAGTTAGACTGCCAGTGCAGTGGTGGCTTGACCACTGTCACTGTGACCCCACAAGGCTGGAGGTCCTGGACAGCCAGACTCATAATCGGGCCTTTAGAGACCTGTACTGGCACTAAAACAAACAGTCACATGCTGGCACATTTACTTAAACATCACATGGCACTGCTATAGGTAGACTCCTACACTCACAGAGATATATAGACAAGTACTGACACAGCCTCATTATCCATACAGACAATTAGTATTTTAAACATGGGTCAGGCCTACTAGTGTGGACCCTGTCTGTGGACTCTTACTGCCAGTTTTACTTGGCATGTAAAAACCTTTTGTCAAGTCTTAAATCTATGTTTTCTTACACACAACTCACCTCTGAAACATACAGTATGCCATAAAGCACAGTGCTTTGTGCTTAAAAGATTGAGAGATGTCCTTTTGAGTTTTAGTAAGTCACTCATGCACTTACAGCCCCCTATGCCAAGCACTACATAGAGTATTATACCCATAATGCAACTGACATACATGTTTCCGAAGCATAGAGCCTCTCTCTCACCCTGTCAGACAGTGACAGGGGGACTTATGCATTCACTCACCGACTCAGAAACTACTTTTGTATGTAGCAGTATAGAAAGCAGGTGCAGACATGCCTACATACCCCTCTATTCTCTAACAGAGGCACTGAGGTATTCTTTCAGTCTCTCACATACACATTTAGGAAGCCATTGATTTACTAAAACTAACAGTCATACACTTGCACACTTACTTAAACATCTGATGGAACTTCTACAGCTTGACTCAAACACTTGCTCACATATCTAGCTAAGTTCTGACACACCTTAGTCTCTTACCCAGACAGGTAGTCCTTTAAACATAGATTGATACAAGGCAACCCAATAATGGATATGGTAGTCTACCCAGTGAGAGACTAAGGCATACACTAACACAGAAAAGACACAGAGACATAAACATGACTATTAATAGAGTAATGTCAGCATTAATATAATAAGACAACTGTTTTTGTTGGTAATTAAAAACTTAAAATATGCAATGTGATAGTATGTAATTAACAGGTAAATGTAGTTATTTATTTTCTTTTCAGGCATCAATTTGTAGTTACGTACAGACAGTTAAAATGCCATTAAAAAGTCAGAGAAATGTTGAATAAAGACAAGAGATTCTGGTAGAGAACAAAGTGGACAAAAGTTAATTTCCCTTTTGTATATCTTGAATCAAAAATGGTGCGCTTTGTTTGAAAACCAAATGGAAAACTGCTGACATAGAAAAGTACAACTCAAACATATATATCTTTGTTAAGTCCTTACAAACATAATAAAATGAACAAGTAATGTGTATTTTCTTTTATTTTTATAAAAACCTTTGGCGGTAATCCTCATACATTTAAAATCACATAAAATATAGAGGAATTAGTAATTGTCCCCTCTTCTACTACATTATCAATTCCTAAAAAATCATCATTGCAAAATATACAAAATGACAACATAGAAAATCTTTCTATTTTTCAATGTAATATGTATTGAAATATGATATTCAGAATCTGATAAAACTATGAAGAAGTGTAGAAGAACAAGAGAAGCAGTCAGACAAAAAGAACGTGTTGCGGCTGTAGTCAATAAGGCCTTTGCTCTCTATATTTTGATTCTAAATAGAATGAGGACACTAGATAAAATAATGTTTTCTATTAAGAAAAGAAGCCAAAAGAAAAGACTTGTTAATAGAGGTAACTTTTGCAAAGTTTTCAGCTGTGAATAGAGGCATACTTCTAGTACTGAGCCTTTTTTTAATAAAGGAAGCTACTTCCAAGAGAACACATTAGTGCATGCAGCTGAAGGATTTGGATGATGTTATGAGATGAAGGATGGTAGTCCTATGCCAAAAGAGGTAATGGTACCTAGAAATGAAGAGGAAGAGATAGGTGAAGAGGTAAAAGGAAGATGTAGATAGGCCCCTGTATATTAATGAAACTGTAGCAGTATTTGCAGTGTTCGTCAATAATCTATTATTATATTGAGAAATTTCTTATGTATGTTTCCCTGCAGAAATTTGAACCGAAAATAGGTATGTTGCAAGGATTAGATCAATGCAAAGTAAGAAAGTATATCAATTTACTGGGACACTTACTAGCATGTCTATCAAAGAAAGTGTGCCAAAACACCTTTCATCATTTCAAAATTCTAGCTGTATGCCACTTGAAAATACAAACTTTAGTTAGGAGGCTTTACTATGTCAAAACTCCTCCACTATGTTTAGTAGGAATGAATAGAGCTGTTCTGCATGGTATAGTAGCAGAGGTAGAAAAGGTTTGTGATGATGTCCAGGTTAGTTTCTTTGGTCCTGAACAAGAGTGTAGGGAAAATGAGGACTTGGTATTTGCAAGTGTAACAGGACACAACTATTATTGTTGATAACTTTCGAAAAGAGATTACAAAGTTTAACACAGTCTGTGGAGAGAAACCAAACTGTGTTTGTATATGTTATTGATGCACTCACTTCAAAAGTCAAACTCGTTATGTTGTTGTGTCTTCAAATACTGAAGAAGAAAACAGAGATAAGTGGCAAGAATTTGCAGCTTATTTATTTGTAGAGGAGCGCTTTGATTGTTCCACATGACATATTATATGCAAGTATTGTTTCAGCACGTTGGAGGATGATAAAATGCCAGCTAGAGCAGTTCACAACAAGTTAGAATTAGTTACAATCCCACAAGAAATACAAGATTTAAATGTTTATGAATCAATTCTAACACAGTGTATACATCCATTCCAAGCTACAGTTTGTATGACACCAAAGACAGGGAAGTTACCTCAAACAGAGTTACAGAAAGGTCTTAAAGGTAGAGTTGTGTACTTGCCATTAGAGGTCAAGCAGAATATTGATACTGTAAGCATGCAGAGAGATCTGGAAGAAACACATTATTTTAGTCAATGGTGTCCCTACCAAGAGCAATAAAATATTGCAGGAGTGAGTGGATGTTATTAAAGTAAAAAAAAAAAGCAACATTATATCTGGTACAAAATAATATTTATTATAAAAATATAGATCTTATTCAAGATATGACACATATGGAGGATGATACATCATCCTCAAGAGGTTAAATTGAAAAAGTGGATCAATCCAGATCAGAAGAAATGTATGAACACTACAGTATTTACCCCCTGAATTCAAAGATATTATTGATGATGCTATTGATCTATTTCAAACAAAATTAAAAGGAGCTCCCTTGAGTGTGTGGGAGAAAAGTTAGAAGCGTGCTGTTTTCCACATCTGTTTCCTACCGAGGTTGGTGGTAGATATGATGACCGGCCTGTACAAATACCAGGAGCCCAGTACGGATCAACAGGGTACATTCAGAAGATCCTAGATGTCGCTACTATATTTCCTATGTATTTCATCTACTATTTGAGAGCAACTTGTCAGGCCTATCTTACGCAGTAACTCACATTCTCAAAACAGGAGTGAATCTGCAAAATCTCAAAGCTAGGGACTTTGCGGACAAAGTGCAAGGAAAAGCCAAAAACCTGGAATACAACTTGATTAATCTGATGGTGTGCCTATGTGGCACCAACAAATATTGGTATCATTGTCACAGTGAGCTGAAATGAATGTTGAAAAACCTAGGAGCACCTACTTGGTTTCTAACACTCAGTTGTGCTGAGTATGCCGGGGGATCACCTGCTTGAATTCTTGCAAGAAGCAAACTCAAACCTCAAGGACATCAAAGTGAAGACCACTGGAGAACTTTGCTCATTGGATCCTGCAAATGTTTACAGATATTTCAACCATATGTTTTAAGTCATGATGTCTTTCATCTGCAATAAAAGTAATCCTCTTTTGGGTGAAGTAACTGAAATCTGACGTAAAGAGTACCAAGCTAAAGGTGCTCCTCAGAGCCACATACTGTTATGAGTAAAAGATGCACCGCAATTTGGAACAGTGAGTAGTCATTCTTGTCTTTCATAGAACAGTATGTGGCATGTGCCATCCCAAAAAATGATGGTGAAAAGGGCTTGAGACAAGTTATATGCCTCCAGGCTCATATATGTGGGGAATACTGTCGAAGGAAATACAGATGCAAAGGCAAATTTTACATGAGGTGTTACTTTGGATTCCAATTACCCATCATTTCACAAGGAAAAGTAAATAACTTTTTTGTCTGCAGTCAAACATACACTAACATGGAAATCACCCAAAAAATACTTATAATCTCAGAAGAACAAAGGCTTCCAAATACATTAATGACTACAACCCTGTGATATTGAAGATGTGGAATGCAAATATGGATCTATAATTTGTTGCCGACAACTCCATCACTGTTGCTTGCTACGTCACTTCCTATATAACAAAAAAGAGAAAACAGAAATGAAAGAGATGTGGGAGGAGATTTCTGCAGAAAATTCTTACCAAGAAATTCTATAGTTTCAATTTGAAAATGCTTTTCCACAGAGAAATAGGTTCCTATGAGTGCTCGGATCAGTTGAGCTTGGCTAGTTTGTTTTCAAAGTCAAGAGGAATTGTGTGGGTAAGTCTAGGCCTTCCAAGTAGTCAAAATAGAGTATTAAAATATTTCCCAAAAATGCAGTATCTTGCAGAACTTGAACCAGAAAGTGGAGATATTCTCAAAACGAATTTGTTGGAAACATACTACATAAGAAAAATTCCCCTCCTTCAAAACATGTGTCTATATGAAGTACTTCAATATTACACAAATGTGACTGAAAACATAGAAGAAGGAAGATATGCAGTACTTCCATGTGGTGAGACACAGGAAAGAAAATCTAATTAACCACTGAAAGCTTAGTTGCCAAACTCCCGATAGAAGAGAGTTTTTCTACTTGGCACTTTTGCAGTTATTCAAGCCATGGTGTTCTGAATCAGTTTTACTTGGACAGTATCACTGTTTCAAAGACTCTTGCAATGCTGTGAAAGACATCATTGAGTCTTCAGTCTTTCCAACATCTTTCAAATGTTGAAAGATGAGATTGAACAGGAAGAAACCATTGCTGCTGAAACAGCTAAGGAGAGTTCACAAAGCAGCCAAAGTTCTGGACCACTGACTCAAGATCCTCTTGTAGAACCAATTATTCAAAATGAAGCAGCTATAACTATGAATGAGACAGAGAGTGCAATGCAGCAAGCAAGAGGGGAAACTGTTCATTTCAAACAGTTACTTTAACAACTGAATAATGAACAGAAAGACATTTTTAATGAAGTTAAAGATAAACTAGAGCATGGATTTCTACACGAGAAGAAGCAATGTGAATGTTCTTCATATAAACCAACATTACTATATATCAGTGATCAAGCTGGTACTGAAAAAGCTTTCTATTTAAATTTTTGACTGGTCTTTTACAGAAGACTACAGAATCAAATGTGTCATGTGTAGTAACAGCACCAATAGAATTAGCTGCACATAACATTGAAGGGATTGCTTTACACCAATTACTAATGCTACCTGACAATAAACTGTAATACCAGAAATTATCCGGTCAAGCTGGCCATGAGGTATCAAGAGTGTGGAAGAAACTGAAACTTTTAATCATTGATGAGGTCAGCATGGTATCCAACTTACTGCTTTCCTTCATCCACTTAAAAATGGAGCACAGTTTGAAAATAAACTATGATGTGCTCTTTAGAACACAGCATTTCATTGCATTTGGTTACCTTCTGCAATTTACCCTAGTAAAAAGACAACCTATTTTCAAAACATTTGTCCATAATGAAGCAAGACATTCTTTGGGGAGTTTTGGTAACATACATATTTGGTTACATTTTAAATACAAGGAACTAGTAAAAAATATACATCAAGCATCTGATGTGGATTTTGGAAACATTCTTAAGGACATTGGAATAGGAGTTCTAACAACGATGGAAAATGTATTTTAGAAAGTCGACTTATCAAGAAACTATTTCCATCTAAGATTACAGCAGCAGAACTAATGTACACTTTTATTGAATTACAGAAATCTATAGTCTGTTTAATGTCTACACTGCAAGAGTTCTCAAACTTCAAAGAACAATTACTAAAACTGAAGAAACAAGTTATTTTGGAAATTACAGCTATCGATAAGATGGAACATCAGGGAGTGACAATACTGCTCACTGAAAAACTACAAACAAAACTAGCTGCTTTAGAGAAGTCTGTATGCAAGACTGCAGTATTGGAGAAAAGTTTATGCATGTGCAAAAACAATCGAGTAATTTTACGGCACGATTTAAATGTTGAATAAGGGTTAGTAAACGGGGCAATAGATAAAGTTATTGATTTCATTAATTTTCCAAATAGAGCTGAGGTTGAATACTTGGCCTTAAAATTTGATCAGATTAATGGCTTGAAGCAGATTGGCCAGTGTGTTGTATGCTTTTTGCTAGTTATAGACTTATATGTACAGTGCCAATAGTTCCCACTCTTTCTAGCATATGCTGTAACAGTCCATATATCACAAGGCTTAAGTGTATATGTTTATTTTTTTAATATTGGAGGTGCTGTATTTAAAGAAGGAATGTCATATGTAGCATTGTCATGAGTTAGAACATTGACCGGTTTGTTTTTGATTGATTCTGATGACAAGTAAGTTAGAGCTGGTACAAACTGTGTATGAAAGTACAATCGGTTAAGAAGTGTATACATACGCTCCTCATTTAGGCTAATACCATTTTTATGAGAAATAGATAATCTGTCCAAAACGGCAGGATTACAAAAGAGTGTACAAATACTGAAGAATAGAAAAGACACAAGGAAAAACTAGAAGCTACTAAGAAGAGAAAGTGCAAAATGGCAGAGATATTGTAGGTTACCACTTTGAAAATAGTTCAGGTGTTAACTGCTATGCAAATGTTGTTCTCAGTGTACTGTTTCATTTACCACATGTAGTAAAACAAAAAAAAACAGATAAGAGATTGTGTTCTGCCCTGTATCATTTACTCCAACATTTACAGACAGACAGAACTGTGATACATTCTGGTTCAGGTATGCAGCATGTTTTAGATATATGAAGTGGATCTGTAATATTTACTCTCAACACTCAACAAGACGCACAAGAATTCATTATGGTTATGTTTGGAGTTTTAGAACAAGAAGATTGCAAAATTGATGATTTATTTGGACTGAGTTATAAATATAATCATGACTGTGAAGATTGCTGATTTACATCTACCACTCAAATGCATTCTGAGCGTTTTCTGTATTTAACATTAAAAGATTCCAAAACTGTACCTTTTGAGAAATTGTTGAAAAAGGCTAACCAAAATATGACCTGCCCAAACGGCAGATCAGATCTTATGTCTATGTTGTTATAGGTACAACTGGAAAATACTTCATAGTAATGCTACAACGCTGCAGAGCAGATGGTTCCAGATTGGAAACTAAAATTAGAAACTTCAAAGCAGGACAAATATCACTTTTGGGAAGAACTTTTACTACTTTTGCTATCATCTTTCACGAAGGAGTTAATACAATGTCTGGACACTACACTGTCTATTTACAGAGCGAAACTGATTGGATGGAATGCAATGACATTAACCTTGAATTCAAATCAAAACTTCACTCCAAACTACCAAACTCATATCTTTAGTTTTATCAACCAAAGTTCTAAGAAAAAATTCTGGATAAAGATGTGGTGTATGGTGTTTCTTCTATGTGGTTCATCAGTATTTTAGATATTATCTTCCAGAAATGTGTTAATATCACATATAAATTCTACACTTTCTAATTGAAATATGAAACTGGGTAGACACAATCCAAATACAGCAACCTTAAGTGGAAACCAAAAACTGCCTTCAAAACTAAAAGATTACCCCTTTTGCTTCATCAACCAAACTTATATGCACTATTTTTGGAAAAAAATTATTGCATGGTGTTTTGTCTATAGGGATCAACAGCGTTTCAGACATCATTTGGCCCACCACGGGTGATGTTTTCAAAAGGATCTCCAAATAGGTTTTGCTTAAATCCGTGTAGAAACTCGAGATAAAATAACTGATTAATGAATTACGGTGAGTGCAATGCATAGTATCACTTATTTATTGTGACATACTGTGCAGCTTTGGGGTTTTTATTTTACAATCTATATGATTGTTTTTTTCCCCCACTGTTCAAGGATGATGCTTCATAAAGACCATCATTTATTCTGAAGTATGAAAGATGAGAACAGTAACAAGGGAAAATTATATTTTTACTATATTGTAATACAGTGTTACAGTATAACCAATGTGTATTGTTTTGTTTCTGTCATTATGAAGATGAAATACTAACATATCTTTATATTCTTTTTTTTTTCAATAGCAGCTGCAATTGAATGTCTTAAGATGTTACAAAACACTTCTTCTACCACAGAAATATTGCTTAGAGATACCAATGGAGAGTGGTTTTAAACATAAAGTGCTCTTGCCATAGCATGCTATCAATTTATTTTTTCTATTTTGAAATTAAAACGTTAAGTGTAGTTTAGCAAATTTACACTGTAAAACTATACATCAAGGTAGAGTCTTGTATAGCCACTCACACATTCACACATACACTGATTACACAACTCATACACCTAGTCACTCATCCACTCACCCACTAACTCAGTATCACAGGCAAAAACACACTGTCTCACTTACGAGTACATCTACTACTACATGATTTTACTTACTCATACAGATATTCATGCACTTAGTTACTTCCTAATACAGCTACTAAAACATGCACTCAGTCACCTACACAGTACCTTATATAACCAGTCAGCCATGCATACAATCACTAACATACTCAGTCATTTTCCCATGTAACTACTGATACAGCCAATCACTCACCCATACAGATAGAAAGACATCAACTTACTCCTATAAACAATGACGCATACACTTAGTAACTTCTTTAAACACCAACTAACACAGCCAGTCAGTTGCTTAAACAACTAGTGCCATACATATTTCATATTACATACAGTCACTGACTAAGTCAGTTTGTCACCTCTACATGCACTCATACAGCCAATTAGTAATTGATACACACACTGATGTACCCACTTACTGATCTTTATAGATACCCACGTACCCATTTACACGCAGACTGTGACACACACATTCACACAGTGTTATATACACTACCATACCCAGGCACACATTGATAGAGACACTAATACTCCCAGATACATACTCATGAACAGACTGACACACTCATTGATACACTAATACATCTACCCACACACTGATAGATACAGTAAAATACTCAGGCATTCCCTGTCACACCCAAAGACACTCTTGTGTATAGACAGATAGACCCAAGCACATACTATTCTATATACTATTATACCATATGCACACAATATTACAGCCACTGATACACCTAGTCATACACTGATGGAAAACTGACATAACCACTGACTTAGTCAAAGATGTATTTACATACACATTCACTCACCAATCTAAACTCAAACAGTTAGTTATTTACCCACACTGGCAATCACAGACTTATACAGTCTCTTACACCTCCATTCAGTCAGATGTACCACTATTTACATAACCAGTGACGGACTAATACATACACTTACCTATCAACTCACTAATCCCTACAGCTAATAACAAACCTAGTCACTTACTTATACACACACTCATCCATCCAATCACTAACTCATACAGGTACTAACACAAGAAGTGTCTCACCTATGCAGTCAGTCACACAACAACTTAGTCAATAATTTAGGCACTCACATACGCATTCACTCATCTATATAGTCACTTACACAGCAATGTCACTCACTCATACAAGCAGTAATATACCCACTATTTTACTCTTACAGTGGATCACCCTTCCTAGTTGAGTAAAATAGCAACTGATATAGACAGTCACTCATGCAGTCACTAACACATGCAGACACTCACTCAAAGAGTCACTCACTCACCCCTAGAGCTACAAACATACCCAGTTACTCACTTATACAGACACTCACCTACCTAATCACTCACTCATGAAGCACTCAGACACATGCTCACTTCCCTATACAGCCACTTATATACCTACTCTCTCAACCATGCAGCCACTCACACAGTCACTTGCTCACCCCTAGAGGTAACAATGCATTGTTTCACTTACTCCTAACTCCTCTCACGTACCCTCTCACTCATTCATACACACACTCACACACTCATTTACTCAAACTGCCACTTACAAACCCACTATCTCACTCATACAACAGGTCATACACCCACTTGTTCACTCATAACTCACTCATACTCACTCACTCATACAGTCACTATCACTCTAATATAGGCACTAATCCACATAGTCATTCACTGAAACAGTCATTCACATACCCAGTCCCTCACATATACAGACACGCACCCATCCAGCCAGTCATTTATATAGGTAGCCAGGACCCGTGCAGGTATGAGCAGTGGGGCAGGGTGGGGGGTATTTCGAAAGACGACAGCGAGGTAAAATGAATTATTTATTTAATTTTCCCTCGTGGTCGTCTGTCGAATCCCTCCAACTCTGCCCCACCACCCCACCGCTCTTACCTGCATTCGCCACGGCTGCATACAGGCATTAACAAACACAGTCACTTACCTATACAGGCACTAACACAAACAGTTACTCAATTATCCAGGCACTTACACAGCTTTTCACCCACCCATACATGAACTTACAGAGGAGGTCACTCAGTCATGCAGGCACTCACACACCCAAACATTTACTCAAACAAATTGTCACATAGCCAGCTACCCACATGTACAGCCACTCAGACAACCGCTTATTAAATCAAACACTCTTTCAGTTGCACAACCAGTGACACATCTACTCTCTCACCCATATAAACAGTCACTCAATGATGCAGGCACTCACACACCCAGTCACTTACCCATACAGCCACTGACAAAGCAGCTCAGTCACTCAAACAGCAACTAATATAACCACTGTTTCACTCTTACAGTGGGTCAAACCCCAACTTGTTGACTCAAATAGCAACTGATACAGTCACTCACTCATGCAGCCACTCACAAATGCAGACCCTCACTCAAAAAGCCACTCATACCCAGTCACTCACCCCTAGAGACTCAATTATACCCATTCACTCCATTACACAGATACTCACCCACTTAATCACTCACTCAAACAAGCACTCAGGCATCCACTCAAATCCCTTCTATCGCCATTTACACAACTACTCACTCACCCATGCAGCCACTAAAACTCTCAATCACTCACCCATAGAAACACTCACCCATTCACTTACTCACCCATACATTCTCTGTCACACCAACTCACTCACTCATATAAGCACTCACAGTCACTCACTCTCTCATACTGCTACTTACATATGCACTTTCTCACTCATACAGCAGCTTATATGCCCACTCACTTACTCAGTATACAGTTTCTGTCATATTGATACAGGCACTCACCCACCCAGTCACTCACTCACACAGTCATTCACACACCCAGGCACTCACTTATAGATACACTAATCTCAGTCATTCATACAGGCACTAAGACACACAGTCACTTATCTATACAGCCACTCACATAGCCAATCACTCACTTATAGAGCCACTCAGACAACCACTCATTCAATTACACAACCACTGGCACACCCAGTCACTCACCTATATAGACACTCACACACACAGTCACTCAGCCATGCAGGCAGTACTTACACACCCAGTCATTTACCTTTAAAGCCTCCCACACAAACAGCCACTCAGTCATACAGCCTCTCACATACCCATTATTTCACTCATAGAGTGGGTCACACCCCCACTCGTTGACTCAAACAGCAAGTGACACAGTCACTCACTCATGCATCCACTCACACATGCAATCATTCTCTGAAAGCGCCTCTGACACCCAGCTACTCGTCCCTACAGCCACATACATACCCAGTCACTCATTATTACAACCACTCAAACACTCATTCACTCCCCTACACAGCCACTTACATAGCCTCTTAACCACACATGCAGCCATTCACACAGTCACTCACTCACCCATAGAGGTACTCATGCATTCATTCACTCACTCATCAATACATCCTACCATGCACCCTCTCACTCACTCATACAAGCACTCACACACTCAATCACACACTCATACTGCCACATACACACTCACTGTCTCACTCATACAGAACTCATACACCCACTCATTTACTCATAAAGCCACTCACACCCTCACTAACTCACTCCTACAGTCACTCAGACACTAATACAGGCACTCATCCAGCCAACCACTCACTTATACAGTCACTCACTCATCAATATAGACACTTCCAGACCCAATCACTTACCCATGCAGCCACTAACACACTCGGTCACACACTTATACAACCACTCCTCTTTATATGTAAACGTACATACAGTTTATCTATCTTTAACCATGAAAGGTGGTTCTGACAAGAACCTTTTTTCCTTCATTTTTTTTTGGAACTGTGTTTTTTTTTTTTTTAACATTTGTACCTTTTTGTATTTTTTTCTCAAATAAAATGGCAACATGGCAAACAAATCTTACCACAGATACAAAAACAGTGGAAACACTGGTGTAAATTATAAGAAAAAATAACTGATATGTTGTCTTGCGGTCTCCAAAATCACATCAACAGACTGCTCACCGGCTGTGAGGGCGGTGTTGAAGTGAAGACAAAATAACCCAATGCATTTCAATTCAGGCGATATTTGTAGCAGCCGCTTTTCCACTTCAACTGGTACTTTCTCTCCAGAAGCAGGTGGTGCAGCTGTAGAGGTTGATGGCCCCTCTTCATCTCTCTCCTTCTGAACCATTTTAAGATTGTTCTTATGATAATTCTTTTGTGGTACAACATATGTTTTTTGGCACATCAATGTTTTTTTGCAATGCCCCCTGAAAAAATCCCAAGCTATACTTTGTTTTTGGCCATGGTTCCTCATAAAGAGAGTCTTCTGCTCATGTTGGTATCTCCTGCTCCTTAGTTTCTTGATGGTGTTGCTCCTCCTATTCACCTCTTCTTGATGGCATTTTATTTGAAAAAATGACAAAAAATACAGAAACCAGAGTTCTGTACTCCAAGTACAGCACACCTCCAAGAATGAACCAAATATCAACTGTTACCTTCAAGAAGGCATTAATAGGTGGGAAATTCCTTTGAAGGTTAATGAAAAGTGTCTCCTCCAATAATATCTATTTTTTACCTAGTCGCATGATATTAGTGAAGACCGCCATCATCGCGAAGACTGGCATTGTCACAATGATGTGAAATATAATTAAGAAGTGCTGTACATTAATATCAATTACAGAAATACAAGTTTTAACAGCAAGAGGCAATCTCCCTCTAAGCATCACAGGAAGGCCCTTTGGACAAGCAGTCACCATCCCTGGTTCAGTCATGAATTACGAAAACAGAAAAGTCTAATAGTGCGCAAAATAAGAGCTGTCTCAAACCAGCTAAAAATGGAGGAAAAACACGACAGAAGTGAGCTTAAAAAATCAAGACAGCAATACAAAAAAAAACTGTTGAATAACCAAAATCAGATACCGCATTGCAATATGGAATAAACTTCTGGTAAGTAAACAACAGAACGGAAAACAGTTCTGGCATCAGATAAATTCACTGACACTTGGGAAAAATAAGAGGTTGCTGATATTTATAATATCAGTCCTGGGAAGCTGCCACCATGTGGTGATGAAAACCATCAATTTAATCAAATTCACGACAAATTTCTTTACAAGATTCTCATTTTATTTCTCAGTTGTATATATGGTGAAACCTAGTATATCCCATTTTCAAATGCTTGTACCATGCTCAATCGCCTTAAATACAGCATGTTGGAGTCCCAGTTCCATATTTGGATATCAAATGCTTAACCCAATGCATTTCTGGCACATTATTGCCCTTCGTCAGGGGTACATATCTGTAAAGTTAAAAATCAAAAAGATACCGTTACATAGATATATGGGTTTAGCTATGTAACAGTATCTTTTTGATTTTTAACTTTACAGATATGTGTTAGCTCCAACTCTTTTCAATCTGTATATATCTGATCTTGAAGACGCTCTTCTGGAAATCAATATTCATCCCACATCGATAGCTAATGAGGAAATCAGGTGCCTTCAGTACGCCGACGATCTAGTACTATTAAGTCAAACTCCAATCGGCTTACAACGAGGAATGAGTGCCATAGACAAATATTTGACAGCACAAGGGCTAGAACTGAATTGACTAAAAACAAAGGTTGTACGGCTTGTGGATGCCAAACACAAGAAATTCATATGGCATATAGAGGGTAAAAAAGTTGAAGCGGTAACCTCCTATAAATATCTTCATGGTAGAACAAAAATTGAGCTATAAATCACAGCTTTCCTTAATGAGGTCAAAAACTCAAAATCTGATATACGGTTTTAACGTACTAAAAAAGAAATTAGGCTGTCCATCATACAGTAATCTAGTAACTGTCATGCAGGCACAGTTAATGCCAACAGTAACCTATGGCACTGAAATAATGAAAGGTTGTGACATCTCTGCCTTGAACAAAATACAAACAAAAGTCTATAAAAAATTATTTCATATCCAAAAATGTGCACCGCCAGCCCAGGTGCGGCTATAGTTTGGCTTACAAAATCAGGAATTTCGGAGCAAAGGCGCCTTAATTAAATTATGTTGGAGGTTGCGTGCTTCTGAAAGCAGGACCATAGACCAAATATGCTGGAAAGAAATAGGCAGAGAAAAAGAAAAGAAAATGCACGGATCCTGGGGTAGTTATTTAAACCAGGTGATAGAGGACCTGTCTGCGCAAAACATCTGGAATCTTAGCATAGGGAAAAAGACTTTCAACAAACTAATCAATACTACAATAAAACTCTTGTCTCACTCAACGGATGAGAATACCTTACTGCAAAGACGGCATGCCTGGACGGTTATCAGCACAAATGGGAAAAGGAAGCCTCAGGAATATTTATCAGCTTATTTCTCACCTACCCTAAAACATCAATTTATTAGGCTGCATCTTGGCATGTGGGAAACAAAAGACTTAATCCCAGCATGGAAGGATAAAAGTGAAAATCGAGGCGTGCGCGGCGACGGTGAGGCAAGATGGCCGCCACCTGAAGAGCTCCATGACGATGAACAACACTTGTAAATAAAGGGTGTTTTTTTCTTCAGCGCTACGGCACGAAAACTTTCATTTCGTGCAGGGGCGCTAGAGGGTGCATGGCAAGATGGCCACACAGTAGTGCAGCTCCGCCGGCCGTCCTAACTATCCTCTAACTATCCTGCTCCCTAACAGGTATCTGAACCCCAATCTGTGAGACGGAGTTGCTGACATCTCTGCGCTGCAGCACGGAGCTGAAGATTTGATCCGGCGAGTAACACGAGCTACTTCTGGCCACCCGACTGAGCTTGGCGCGCTGGGGCCCTTCTAAAATGGCAGCAACGGACTTAATGTAAGCAGAGACGTCTGCTCAGCAGGAGATTCGGACGCCGCACTGATCTGCTTTGCTTCCGAACCGCAGTTACACAGCTGCTGCGGTAGCGGAGATTGCCGGACTATGTGTTAAATGGGCGAGACGTGTACCCAATGGAGGTAGGAGTTTGTGGACATTGCCGCCGGCCCATTTGCGAGGGCACGCACTATAATCAGCCCCAAGGACTTCGACACTAAGGGCACTCGCGCCCGCTGACAAGCGCGGGCTGAGACTAATTCTGTTGGCAATTACCATGCTGTGAGCGCTGCGGAGTGGGGCTGCCCCATCCGTGGGCTGACGAGGCCCTGGTGCCGCGTCCCCTCTGTCTCTCGCTGGGGCATGGGCACACGCTGAGGCCATGCAGAGCAGTGTTGAGAGGGGGACGACTGTGGGCCATCTACGAACCAGTGAGTAGACACATGCTGTGAGTGAGGCTGATTTGGGGGACTTCAGTGGTGCTGAACGCGGTGGCAGAGTGTGTTTGGGTGCTGCTGATGACATCGGGTGCCCACGTGTGAGGAATACATCATCTGCGCCATACAGGCTAACTGCGATTGACTGCCGTTTAATCAAACGTGTGGCGACTGTTGAACTCTCCCCTTGCATATTGTACACGCACCTGGTGCGCCCGCGAAGATTGGATTGCATCTAGTTCATTAATCGCCGTGTGCCACTTGCCCCTTGCGAGTACAGCACGAAGTGGGGCTCTGTTGTTGTACACGGGGCTGGGTTGCTGCATTCCTCTACAATGGTTAAACCGGACAAGAATCAACCACGGCTCAATTTCGAGCTGCGCAAAACTGGCAGAGTGGGGCAGTCTGCGGCTTTAGACTCGGAGCTCGATACTGTCAGTGTGCAGCCAACTGCACTAGAAAAGACACTCGCTGCCATACAGGCCAGCCTGCAATCTATAGACGGCAAGATTGAAGCTCTGAATGGTCGCATGGACACTATATCTGCCACAATAGACAGACATGCGGTTTGCATAGGTGAAGCTGAGCAGTGTATATCCAACACTGAAGATGGACTGCAGCAGGTCACCGCAAAGGTCTCAGACATGGCAAAGATTCTGGCGGTAATCCAGGCTAAAAATGAGGACTTGGAAGCCCGCTCATGGTGCAACAACGTGTGCATTTTGGGGCTGCCGGAATCCACAAACGTGGGCAGACTTGAGACCTACGTCGAACAAATGTTACGTGAAGTCTGTGGCGCGGACAATCTGTCCACCATGTTGGTGGTGGAGAGGACCTACCATTCCCTGGCCTCTTGCCCGCCTCCTGGCAATCCGCCCCGACCGATAATTGCACACCTGCTCAATTATAGAGACCGGGATGCGGTTCTATGTATCTCTCGACAAAAAGGTACCATCTCATACCAGGGCAATACCCTCTCTTTTTATCCGGACTTCACAGCCAACGTTCAAGCAGCGCACAAGGGATTCTAAGTGATGTCATGGATCGTCTTATTTTACCATACTGCCATATAAAGTTCATGAATGTTGCCTCTATTAATTTCATTAATCCTTCATCAATCATATAGGGAATGGAGCGAAAGAGATATAATATTTTGGGGAGCATAGTCATCATCAATACATTGATTCTCCCTATTAAAGTCAAATGTAAAGCATCTATTCTTTTTAGATCCACCGTAATAGTTGATCGTAACGGAGCAAAGTTATCTCTTATAATTGCTTCAGGTACAGGGCTCACTCTAACCCCCAAATATACTGCAGATTCAGTGCACCTTTCATCATTCATTACGATATTACTAGTGCAAACTATCTGGGTCTTACTTCCATTTAACAAATAACCAGAGCATCGTCCAAATTCACTAGCGATCTCTCTAATACTGCTCATAGCCCGGCCTGGTTCAGGGGTTATTATCGCCAGATCATCGGCATAGGCCAATAGCTTGGTCTCGAATCCGTTACTAACTATTGGTCTAATATTATCACAGCCTATCAGTCTTTGAATTAACGGGTCTATATATAAAGCGAAAAGAATTGGTGAGCAGGGGCACCCCTGACGTGTCCCCCTGGAGATAAATATTCTTTCCGAACTTGAACCCATTAATTAGATTCTGGCCGTCGGTTCAGAGTACATGGCCTGAATGAAATTTATTATTTTAGGCCCAAAGCCTCTATATTACAATATCCCCATAGATACCTCCATGTGACACGATCAAAGGCCTTTTCTGCATCGAGAAGGATCATGGCCATCCGTTCCCCCCGTGGCAGCCTGCACATCAAAAAGTGAAATAGCCCGCCTAATATGTTCTGTGGTCCCTCGGCCTGGGATAAACCCATGCTGCCACAGGGAGACCAATCCGCCTATGATCCTTCCGAGCCTTTTGGCCAGAACCTTTGCATGTATCTTGGTGTCACTATTAATAAGGGATATTGGACGATATGATGCAGGATTCTCTGGGGGCTTCCCTTTTTTATGAAAAACTATTATATTGGTTTCCTTCCATGAATTTGGAATTACCCCAGAGCTCATTATACCATTAAATAAGTCTAGAAGTATCGTGATAATCTCATTCTGAATACATTTGTATACTTCTAGCGGGATGCTATCGGGCCCAGCAGCCTTCCCAGAGAGTAAATCTTGTAATGCTTCAGCAACCTCCCCTTTTTCAAAATCTTTTTCCAATACCTCTATATCCTGACTTCCAAGATGTAGAACTGAATCTAAAAATTCACAACTATCTGCATCTGGTGGCTTTCCTTCCTGATACAGATATTGATAGAAGCGTTTAAAAACATTTAATATATCTTCTGGTTCTGAATAGACCCTTGCCCCCTCTACTAAATTAGTTATTCTATTCTTTATATTTTCCTGTCTGATCCGGAGGGCTAACAATTTTCCTGCCTGTTCTCCTGTCTCATAGAGCTTACCCCTCTGCGTCTGATATTCATCAGCAGATTTTTGTGTTGTCCCTTTATGTATCTCTGCTTTAATACATATAATCTTCTGCTGGATCCCCGAAACCTCTTTTCCCTGACTAATATATATCATATGTTGCTCCTCTGCTTCTGCTAGCTGACCCATTAATCTCTTATTATTTTCCCGCTCTTCTTTCTTCCCTCTAGCCGAAAAACGTATTGTTTCATCTCTAAGAGCTGCCTTAAATGCATCCCAGACAGTATTTCGGGATGCACTATAACGGTTCATATTAAAATATTCCTGTGTCCACTTCCTTATATATTCCACAAAGTTGGGATTAGCTAATAGCTTCCTCTCAAATGTCCATTTTGTTTGTTTCTTATTCGAGAAATCTGCTGGAAGCTCCAGAATTAATGGACTATGGTCCGACAAAGTTTTTGGAAGCTTCTCAATTGTGGCATTCTTAATTTCAGATCTGGTAATCATAAAATAATCTAATTTGGTATACTTACTATACGGATAGGAAAAATATGTAAACCCAGGTTCATTTGGTTTCTTACTTCCCCAAACATCAATCAGCTCGTGTGAATCCCTTAGTGCTTTTAATGCGGGATATACCTTGGGTTTACGGCCTGAATAGATACTATTTTTACCAAAATCAACCGAAATATTAAAATCCCAGCATACTATCAAGGGTCTTGTCCAGTTAATTAGTTCTATCTCCAACTGTTCAAATAGTTCGGGATCGTCCTGGTTCGAACCATATATTGTACATATAGTGTATCCCAGATCCAGTTCTACTAATGCCCATCTTCCAAGAGCATCTGACAATTGTCGTTTAGCCCCCCCCCAAAGATGATTTAGCCAGAATGGCAACCCCTCTAATATGGGATGTCTGGGTGGAGCAGGCCAGCAAATCAAATCCTTTAATATTTAATAAATATCTTTTAGCCCAAGGCACATGGGTTTCCAGTATACAAACTAAGTCTAGATAATTTGACCATACAAACTGTCCTAGCCGTTGCCTTTTCCTCCAATCATTCAGAACGCCAATATTCACCGTACCTATCCTAAGCTTCCCCATTTTCCTCTGCTAAGTAGCCACACCGTATGTGATACAAACCAACATCAGTTTTATATATCGAGCCTGTTTCAAAGTTACCATACAATACCAGGTATTTCTTTTTCTCCCCTCCACCATAGACCCCGCATCCCAACCCTGTGAACCCCCACCCCAACCCAATGTCACCCTCCCCACCATCCACAACTCCCTCCACCCTGTTGAAGCGCTCAGACCTTGGTCTGTGCATGTGATGTATGTTGCACTAGCGGCCTGGGTCATTCTAAATCATTCAATTATAGTTTTATATCACCCCCATAATTCAGACTCAACAGATGGCTCATAAACACATAAAAAGACAGGAACAAAAAAAAAAAATATATATATATATACAATCCGAATCTTTTATATAGTTTTTAGAACCATCCCAAATCCTATATTTACTGCGACTTTATTTGCCCAAAGCATCCAGGTACTCTCTGGCTTTTATTTCCAATGCAAAATACTTTGTATGCCCATCATGGATTATCTTAAATTGCGCCGGATTAATAAAATAAACCTTAATATTTTTTTCCTGAAATGGCTTTATTAGCTGTCTCAGCCTCCAGCGTCTCTCTACAGTTGAGTGACAGAAATCCGGCCGTACAAAGAAAGAGACCTCCCCAACTGATCTCCTTGCTTCTGGTCTAGCTTTATCTGAGATTGCCTGTCGCAGGAGGACATTGCCAAAGAAAACAAGAATTACCCTTGGTTTATCCCCCTCCCTAGATTGAGCAGGAGGTTTAAACGGAGTTCGGTGTGCTCTTTGGATCTCTACAGCCCACCTCCACTCTGACAACTCCGGAAAAGCTGATTTAAAAAGATCGATTATATATGCCCTCGTATCCTGTCTCTCCTCTCCTTCGGGGATCCCCAGCACCCTGAGATTATTCCTCCTTTGTCTGTTCTCGAAATCTTCCAGCTTCCACTGGATATCCTTTATTTGATCGCCTTGATCCATGAAATATCTTTCTCAGCCTCAGGCTAAGGGCGGACTGGCTATCCCTAACATTAGATTTTATCATTGTGCTTGTCTAATTAGCCAAATGGCAATACTATTTGAGCCGGCCAAAAATCAGACAGATAACGCATATGGCAATCATGTTTTGCCATCTATATTTGAACTAATGCTGGGTAGGGAAGCCATAGGACTCCTGTTGCGGAGAACGGATAGAAGATATTTTAAAAAATCACGATACAAATTAATGGATAGTGCCTGGAAGGTTTGGAAGCTGCTTCAAAGAACAATTGGAGTCCCTAAAATAAACTATTATACTCCCCTTTGGAACTCAAGACTATTTTCTCAATTTAGTTATGATAGATTGGGGAGAATATGGGAACAGCAAGGTGTTATAAGAATAGGGGATATCTGGGAAAGGGGGCAATTGTTAGACTTCGGTACTATCCAACAGAAATTCGGTATACAAGATAATCAAAGTTTTAAATATATACAAATACGTAATACTTTAATGAGAATCAGACCCCGGATCAATCCAGGTGGTAGAATTAATATGTTTGATTATTTATTAGGCGGGGGGACAAAAATAAAAATGGTATATAATACCCTTTTATTAAGTTTACAAGATGATATTGAAAAGGTTGAAGATTCCTGGATGTTGAAACTAGGCGATCCAGATGTCGATGTAGATAAAGCATTGCAAATGTCAGGGAATATTTTCCGCTCCACAAATTTAAAGGCACAACACTATAAAACTATATTTAACCTATATTATACACCGGCCAAATTATTTGAGTGGAATAAGAGGGACGACGATAAATGCCCAAGGTGTCTGGAGGGGCCTGCTAATTTGATACATATGTTTTATCAATGCAATAAGCTGAGCACAATTCGTGAAGAGATTGAAAATTTTTGGGAGGGGCTGCTAGGTAGAAAGATCAACCTATCCCCAACCCTAATGATAACAGGTATTGACAGCAGCTTGGGGTTGAAGATGGAGGAGGAAGCTTTTGTGTTTTTATGTCTGGCTGTGTTGCGTATAATGTTAGCGGGAAGCTGGAAAGACGCCCTGGTCCCCACGTTTCAGCTGTGGTTATCTAGACTTCTGGGGATCCATAATATAGAATCTGCTTTATATAGTCGGAAAGGAAGGAAGATGAGGGAGTTGGGGTTGGAAGTATGGGCTCCCCTTAAGTTGTGGAGGGATTCCCAGCGGTAAGGCAGAGCTGTATTCAGAATGTATTCAGATTTTTTAAATATTTCTAATATTTATTAATTAATTGCCTTCTTAATGTATGTATTTTTGTATTATATATATAATTGAATTAAGTAACACCCGACTTTGTACTCTGTATTATCTATGACCAATAATGTAAAAGCCTAGTTTTGCTTGATTTTTTTTATACAATGTATCTATTGTTATTATACCAGGTATTTAATAAAAAAAAAAAAAAAAAAAGGAATTCTAAGCGATGAAAAAACTCCTAGTGAATGAAAACATCCAATACGCCATGCTGAATCCGGACCGCCTACGCATGGGAGTGAATGACAAGGCCCAAATATCTGACAGTCCCAAACGTGCCAAGGGAGTTCGCTAAGTCGCTGTGCCGCAAGAAGAAACTTCCACCAGTTGCGTCCGACAATGAAGATTGACCACGAGGGATCCAGTGCGCTACTTTCTCACGCTGACGTGACTGGTAAATGTGATGAGCAGGTACATTACTGGTGGTGCGCCCAGGATCTAGTAACATAGGCGCTCCAATGTGCGGTTGATGGCTTCTTGTTTTTCTCCCACTGCTTTGAATGTATGAGAAAGAGGAATATATAGCTCACCACGTATGCTGACTAGACTGCTGGATAATTTGATATACTGTTCTCACGAAGGTTTTGTTTTTCATTTACTACAATTCTATCAGGGATTATATTATTGTGAAGCGGCCACCTCCCGAGCTCAACAGGGAGTTACTCTGCCACAGTGTCCCCCAATAGGTATACCCCACCACAAGTTTGAATCTGTTCTTTATGGGGGGTTTTGTTAAGTCTTGGGGCTATGGCTTTGGCAAATTGGGGCTGCTAAAATGGATGGGGGCGGGGGTTAGTAGGATTTTTAATGGGGAAATGTTTTTTGTGATTGTACTTACCTGTAGGCCATGCTCCTTATTCACAATTGCAACTTTATATGCATTGATCAGGAACACATTTGAGTTCTGGACTGTCCTTTTCGCCAATGGTCGATAAATATAATTGTCTAACTTGGAACATTAGGGGGATTCACACCCCCAAGAAAATTCGCCAGGTTTTAGCGTACTTAGACAGACACCAGGTACAGATTGCTCTCCTGCAGGAGACGCATCTCACTAAATCCTCTGAAGTCAGAATTGCGGGTAAATGGGCAGGTCACAAGATAGCATCTTCATATTCTTCATATGCACGGGGGTTATCATACTCGTTAAAAGAGGATTGCTATTTACAAATATTAAAACGTACGCTGATGATGAAGACCGATGTGCCATGATCCATGGGAAACTGGGGGTAACACTGATCATGGTCTTCAACATATATGGTCCCATACTCGATGATCCGCAGGTCTTTCTTCGTATGCTAAATGTCCTGCGTCCTGGCCAGATGGGGCCATTTTATGGGGAGGGGATTTTAACACGCACTTGGAACCAGCTAAAGACAAGTCAAACCCACAGGGAGCACGCACCATAAAAATCTCTCAGTGTATACTGGATGCGATGTCAGAGCTAGGGCTAGTGGATGCATGGAGAGTGTGCAATGAAGAAGCCAGAACTGGTACACATATCACACCAGCACACAATAGCTGGTCTTGATTAGATTACTGGCTCTTGAGTGAAGAACCCAATGGTTTGGTCACGGATATTGTTCCCCTACTGTGCACCTTATCAGAGCACAACCCAGTAAAATTGTCTTTGAGTATTCCTACCACTGTACACAGACCGTTTACTTGGCGCTTTAGGGCTGAAGCATTATTGGACCCTATTTATAATGATACAATACGGAAAGCAATAACACAATACTTTGAAATAAATGTTGGGACGGTTGAAACTGCCTCTTCTCTGTGGGAGGCCTTCAAGGTTGCAGTACGAGGGCTTTGTATAAGCACCACTGCAGGCATACCACGGGACATACGGGAACAACTTTCCAAAATAGAGACCGCACTGGCAGACTTAGAACACGCCTACATGAAGGATCCCGATACTGACACATTGGCACAAATTCATGAGCAAGTGCTGGAGTACAATGCATTGGCTGAATCCGAGGCCCGCTACTTTTCGCGTTGACATGCTGCAAGAGCCTATGGGAAAGGAGGTCGGCCTGGTAGACAACTGGCCAATCAAATTAAATTCAGATCTGAACACCAGCATATTGCCAAAATAGTAGACTCATATGGGGGGTAACATTACACGCCTGCGAAATAATGGAACAATTTAGATCCTGCTATAGGGACTTATATGTGTCGCGAGGAAGCATAGATGAGGACGCTCTCGGAGACTACCTCTCCGACATTGCATGCGCATGGTTGGCAGATGGCCATCGTGAGTACTTAAGCCAACCAATTGACGAAACCGACATTAAGGAGGCGATCCGATCCCTACCAAATAAAAAAGCCCCGGGGCCGGACGGACTTAAGGCTGAGTTCTATAAAGAATATGCAGACCTTCTAACAGCTTACTTTTTAGATGTATATGCTGAAGCCCACGACACTGGCATATTACAACCATCATTGCGACAAGCCCTAATCATTACTTTGTTGAAAAAAGACAAGGTCCCAACAAAATGTGACTCCTATCGCCCCCTGTCGCTCATTAACCTGGATGCTAAAATATTAGCGAAAATCTTGGCCACTAAACACCAACCGCTGATGTCCTGCTTGGTCCTAGCGGATCAATCCTGCTTCATCCCAGAACGCTCCACTTCACATAATTTGAGGACTTTGTTCACCATGTTCCATATTTTAAATCCAGATCTCCCAGTGGCCGCTGTTATGTTGGATGCGGCTAAGGCATTCGACTCCAAAGAATTGCGCTATATGTTTTTTATCCTGTGGCACATGGGATTTCCATACATTTTCATACGCTGGATACGGTTCCTATACAACGATCCATCAGCGAGAATCCAAGTGGGGGGCTATACGTCTGAGCCATTTAGCATCCACAGAGGCACACGACAGGGATGTCCACTCTCGCCGCTTTTATTTGCCATTGTGTTAGAACCTCTAGCTTGCTTAATTCATCAGCATCACAGGGGATCAGCCCTCAATTTTAACCACCGTCCTGTCGGAATATCTTTATATGCGGACGACATGTTGCTCTTTATTTGTGAACCACATACGTATTTGTCCCCTGTCCTATGTGAATATATCCGTTTTGGCTTATTTTCTGGACTCCTGATAAACTGGGACAAGTCCGTAATTGTCCCGTTGACATCCAACACTGCACCCCCACAGATGGAATACCCACTTATATGGTCCACTGATCCTGTAAAATAATTAGGAGTATGGGTCCACCGTGACCCGGAGATCATGATACAGGAAAATTATGGTACGGCTTGTGCTGCACTTGAACTTCAAGTTGAGAGATGGGCCGCACTACCACTCTTCTTAGCTGACCGTATCGCCATTATTAAAACGATCGTATTGCCACGGTTCCTCTACTTGTTTAATAACATTCCAATCCTGTTACCGGCACAGCTCTTTCCCGTTCTTCATTCCCATTTACTTAAATTCATATGGAATGGTAAACAAGCTTGGATAGGTTTGCACACACTTACCCTGAACTATGCACAAGGAGGGTTTTGTGCACCTGATTTCTATCTTTACTATCTGTGTGCGCAGGCGCAGTATGCCTACTACTGGTATCACCCACACGCTTTTAGACAACATGTTGCAGTAGAGGACGGGGACGCGCATCCTGTTCCATTGACGTGTATCCTTATACATATACACAGGGGTATGCCCAAGATAGAGATAAACATAGTGGATACCACCATAGCTGCTTGGCAATCGATAGGCAAATTGGTGCAGAAACTCCCGCTTTATGCCCCGGCCATGCCGATAGCACACCATGTATCACTTTCAGTTATGCAGGAGACAGGATCAATCCGCTCGTTACAAGAGGTGGGATTCAGGCATATGCATGATATTAGATGGGCATTTTCTCACGCCTGAAGCATGCAATACATAACAAATCAAACACCCTTATTCAGTTTCACCATCCACCGTCTGAAACTTGCTCTTCAAAAGCATTATGAGACATATCCCATGGGACTGCCTACTTTGCAATCGTTACAATTTCTGCTGGTGGCACCTTCAAGGCGGAGACTAGTGACTAAATTATATAAACTGGTACGGGCTGAAACAGTGCATCGAGAAGATCGCAGTCTGCGTCGTTAGAACACCGCGCTAGATACCCCACTGACCTCATCAGAGTGGGAACACATCTGTACATTAACAGGCAAATTAGCCCCTAATAGCAACCTCAGGATAATTAATTTCAAATACGTACATCAGATCTATCACAAACCATCCAAATTGTACAGAATAGGCCTACGTGATACAAGTAATTGCAAGCGCTGTGGTGTACAGGACGCGGATTCCTGGCATCTGGCATGGCAATGTAATCTTGTCCCACAATACTGGGAAACCGTCATTAACTGTTTGAGAGTTATGTCCAACCAGAGTCTACAATGTACACCAGTGGTGTGTTTGCTGTGCTATGTGCCTCAGATTAAGGGCACTATGGGGAAATTCTTCAGAATCGCTCTGTTACTAGCAAAACGGTGGGTGGAACTGATGTGGGAAAGTTCATTGGCCCCCCATACTGATCATAGGTTGAAAGATATGGTGTACTGCAAAGAAACACTTGAACTGTATGCTGAAGAACTCCCGTCCTCATCTAAGCCCAAATACATTTGGGAGCCATTAGGACAATATCTACTAACGAATGCTCAGCGTGATACCAGATCTGACGGTTAGAAAATAGACTGTTGTAATGTGAAATTACTATTTTGAAATGTGTATTTGATAAATGGCCTTTTACTATCAATGCAAGTCAATAATGTAGTAGCAATCACATCTGTTTTGTGTTGTTATTGGTGTGTTGAACTATGCCGTCCTGTGTGTTGGTTCTATATACTATTCCTGCTTGAAAATTAATAAAGATAATTTTTTTTAAAAAACAACAACTTTGCTTCAAAGCACTGGGTAAAAGGGCAAGGAGAACACATGGTATGACTTTCCATGAAGTCATTAATTGTCACCCACAGAGCATTTAGAATAAACAGCCTATAAAATCCCAAAAAATAAAATAAAAATAAAAATATATATTTAATTTCGTGCATCGGAAGGGGCAAGGATTAAGGAGGCAAGTTTTTAGACCAAAAACTGTATGTTTGGCACCCTTTTTCCCTGGTTCTCTATTTCGCCTCAGCGCTTCCCCACAATGCATCCGCCATTTTGTGCACCTCTAATGTCGAACTTTTCACCACTGTAATGCTGGTTTTCCTTCATTCTGAAAACTCATTCCACTAAGGCTTCACTCTAATTTTCTCAGCTGCAGGAAAGGAACTATATTTTGTAACTACGTCACTCATACTTTCACCTCTGTCTGGCTCCAGTATACCTCTTCAATACACTTATCGATCTACTTACTGGTTGTACTTGCCATGGTTATCTCAAGAGTCGCAATTTTGTTGGTTATTTATGCCTCCTGATTTAAGTGATGGTTGCGCAACTCTTTCTCAGCTCTTTTACAAATGCGCACAGGTATTGACGCTGATGAATAACGCCTTCATTGTTTCGCGCTGTTTCTGGTCTGAGGTTTAATTCTACACAATAACTTTTGTTCGAAAAGATAGCACCACACTTACTCCTTTTGCTTCACTACAGTATTCCTGCTACTTTGGAGCCTTTCTCTTACTTTAAGGTATCTTCATCCAGCTACATTTTTCAGGATTCTTCATCATGTATTCTTCACACCCAACTAAGCTTCATGGGTCTACCGGGGCCACTTGTGGAGGTCGTAAGGATTCAGCTGCTAGCACCAGCAAGCGTCCCAAGAAAGACCCATCTTCTCCATCAAAATCACCGCTTCCTCTCACGCTAGAGGACATTATGGATGAACCGTGTCTTATTTGACATTTTATGATGGATACCACTGCTACTCTTCAAAGAATTGAAGAGAAATGGTCTGGCCTGGATTCGAGACTTTCAGATGTTGAACAAAAAGTGAGTGATGCACAGGATGCTGTTGCCAGAGTTGAAAGCCTTACTAAAGAAGTTACTCAACTTAAGAAGACTACAGAGGATTTGGAAAACCGCAATAGGTGCAATAACCTATGCATTTACGGAATTCAGGAAGTTTCTGAAGGCTTGGACATGATATCCTTTTTGAAAACTCAAGTTCTGCAGATTGTTGGTCTCCCTAAGTCCACTGACTTTAATATTCAAAGAGCTCACAGATTAGGACCCCAGAATGCCTCTTCCTCAACGAAACCAAGAGGTATTATCGCTTATTGCCTTCTATACTCTGACCTCATGACGATTCTTAGCGCTGCTAAACAACACAAGCAGAAGTTTTGGTCCGGTTATAAAGTCTTCTCCAGCCAGGATGTTTCCAAGCCAACCGCCAACCGGCAAAAAGAGTTCCTCAACCTCAGACCTGCATTGAGATCTATGAATGCACATTATGGTCTCATTCATCCCTGCTTTTTTAAAGTGACCTATAAAGAACTTTCTCTTTTGAGGATCCAGCTGACCTTTGGAAATTCATACACACTCATAAATGAGAACTTATGGAACTGAGCAAACCTTAAATGTTATGTTATTTGTTCTATTTTTCGCTCATTAAGTCTTCAAAATGTTGGCTGCAAAATTTAATTGTTTATTTTTTCGTTCCCTCCAGGTCTTCCTTGTGTAGTGTTGCTGCCGATGTCCATACCCACATTGCCCGTACGTTTGTAATGTTTGCTTCATTCTGCTGTAATTTTTCCCTAGTGTCTGGTAAGTTCCCTTCCTTTTTGTAATATCCGTCTACTATTTTTGTCTACGGACTTTATTTTTGTCCTTCTTCCCTATTATATTATGATAGACTTGTTTCTCCTCGTTGTTCCCCTTTTGGTATGGCTGTTTTTCTCTTCGCCAGCCCCCCCTCCCACCTTAATGGTCTTCCTATGGTTGTACTTTATGACTAAAGCCACTTGACTTTCTGTCATCATTTCTGTTTTCTGTACCTTTTTGTATTTACTTCACTATTCATTTTCTAAGTTTTATATTTCACTTTTGTTTATTTTCATCTAAATTTTATTGATGAAAAGTCTTCGTATCATTTCATGGAATGTTAAAGATATTCGCAACCCTGTCAAGAAACCACAGGTATTGTCTCACCTTGCTAGATTGAAATGTCATGTTGCATTATTACAAGAATCGCATCTTAAGTCCCAAGATTTGCCTTCATTACGTAAACAATGGGTGGGTGAGATTTTTTGCTCTCCGACTGTTAATAACAAAAATGGAGTTATTGTTTTATTTCATAAGTCATTGAGCGTTCTCTTGGAAAATGAATTTAAAGACAACAACGGTAGATGGCTTTTTTAAACACTGTAACCAATAATAACCAATTTTCTTTTTGTAATGTATATGGCCCTAATGGTATTGATTTATCCTTTTGGCATGAGTTCTCTACTCTTCTCTCCTCCCATGCAGATGAAACTATGATAGTAGGTGATGATTGTAATCAACTTATGGATCCCTTCCTTGACCGGAAATCCCAAAACCAAATACGTCCCCAACATGATGCAAAAGACTTTTCATAAGGCTATTATTTTCAGAGGACTTGTTGATGCATGGAGAACATATCATCCTGATGTTTTAGAATTTTACTTTTTTTCCCCAGTGCACAGATCTCACTCTCGTATAGATTATATTTTCCTTACACAACCAATTTTACAATTCATGACCAATGTAGAAATCGGCTCCATTCTCATTTCAGATCATGCCCCCGTTATGTTAGACATAGACTACCCTTTGCCTGCACCTACATCTAGGCGTTGGCGTTTCAAAAATTCCCTTCTCCTGGACTCTCAGTTTGTAGAACAATTCATACTGTTTGCTAATGTATTTTTTCAAAACAATCTCTCCTCTGTCTCTCAATATCATTTCATTTGGGATGCCTTTAAAGCGGCTGCTAGGGGTTTTATAATAGACTATGTGTCACGAAAAGTGAAAATCGACACTGCAGACTTTGCGGATACAAACATGAATCTGTTCAACACATTTTTTGTGTATGCCCAAAGTTATTAAAAGAACGGAAGTCACTAATAAAAGCACTACTGAATAGAATGAATATACGAACGTGTAGAGAAGCTGTAATCACCTGGCTCAACGGGGCCTCAAACCCCTAGTATGCAGGGGGGTGAAACTTTTAAATGTGTATTTAAAGGAAATTGGCTGAAACTCTGTGGAGATCGAAATAGACTGTCACAAAGACATGTACTCCTAAATCTCCACTTTAAACGAAATTTTCAATAATTGTTGCACAGAAGTATTTTTGTAGATCAACCGTGTAAAAATTCTACTAATGATTTTACGTGTCTGTATAAGTATGCAGTAGTAAGATTTAAATGTCATTGGTGTAATGGTTTTTGTTTTTAAAAGACCGATCACTTAAATAAATAAATCTGATAAATCTGAAAATCACTAGATTAGTAAACAGCTGTTGTCATACATTAATTAGAATATGAGTATATATGTGTTTACACTTTTTCAAAAACACACTATCTTCGTGACTTTCCGCGAAACCGGAACATGCATACGGCGATAATTTGAGATGAATAAAACATTTAGAAAAAAAAAACAGTTGTTTACTCACTGAAACAAATGGCAAGAAGAGACACAGAGAACTAAATAAATAGGTGTTCCATTACGCAGCTGTAGTGCACTATATACACTAGGCATTTACACAATGAGAAAGCATTTACTAATTTGCCAATATAAAGTACTGCAGTTGGGTAGACATCTTTCAGGCAAAACTGTAGACTCTTCTTCAAAAAATGGAGGTTCCGTTATGGTCTTGATGCTCATTTTGGACCAATTGAATCTAACAGGAAGCAGATAGCAGGTACCCCAGGTGAAGCTCCAAATTGAGTAAAGTGGAAGCGTTCCTAACTTCTTGGGCTTGATGAATGCAAAGCAAATACATTTCTTCTAGTATTCTACATTGAAAATTGATCTGCAATCCTTAATAGAAGTGAATGCATCATTAATCTATAGGACCGCAATCTGAACTTGGATGACTGTGATGAGTGGTTTCTTAACTGACATGTCCTTGTATGACCAGAGTGCATGGCTCTCCTTTTTAAATACCCTAAGTATGTAAATGCCCCACAGTCTATTCCACCACTCAAACAAAGACAATCAGAGACTCCTGCAGCCACTCATACACCCATCCACAGACCTATAGCAGCACTCACACGGACACTCACAGATATACACAGGGTACTGACACAACCACTCACAGACCCTCACAGCCACTCACATACCCCCTCACAGACCCATACAGCTACTCATACACCCATTCTCAAAGTTTACAGGCTACAGTTAGTAAATAAAAAAATATTTTTTAGAAATTCTCTGACAAACCCAAAGATTACTGGCACATTATAGTTAGGAAATAGGATTTAAAAAACCTTAGAAATTCACTGAAAAACCATAGGTTATAGGGATGTTATAGTTAGACTCAGATTTCACTTGTACAAAACCATAGAAATTCAGCAGTTATAGTTACCTGAGCTAACTATAATTACACCCCTGCAATGCACTGCCAATGCACAATGACATATTACATCATTCATGGCATGGTCAGTGATATCACTAATGACATCATTGATTACCTCTCATGGTCCCCGGTGGTGGTGGCCCCTGGGCCCAGGGGGGACCATGCAGCCCCTCCTTTCTATTTTTTATCTAAAACCCCAGGGAGGTGGTGGTGGTCCCAGGGTCATGAATAAACACTTGGAGGAAGGCCCCGTGAGACCCACTCAACTTTTAAAAAATACTCTGCATGCCCCCAGGACATGGCCCAGCTGGGGGCAATAGTAAAAACAAGCACGGGAGAGCGTTCATTTTCTTAATTCACAGCGATATTCACAAATTATTGTGAATTTCACTGTGAAATAGAAACAAAATATTTGCTTTCTTGCCCTGCCGGGGGCATTTATATTTTAGGACTTGGATGAAGCCGAGTTCCAAGATGGCTGCCAACACTTTCTGCTTGAAGTGTTGGCAGCCAATCAGATCTCTGAAGATATTTGCACAAGCTCATCATTATTCACAAAGGCTTCGCGACCCTAGATATCCAAATTTGGTTTTCCTTTATTTTCTTGCAAACTACTGAACAGATTTACACCAAATAACTAAAGGCATATTCTGTGGACCAAAAGCTACCTTTCTGCCAAATTTGGCGAAATTTCGTTCAAAGGTTTGGGCTGCAGGTGTATCTAAAGTCTCTATGGAAATTAACATGGGAAATGTACTTTTTTCACCCCCCCTTTTCCCAGCCACCACTTGACGGATCGCCCTAAAACTTTCCGTGCACAACAAGAATTACCAGCACACCTTTTTTTAGACAGCTTTGTGAAGATTCATCAAACGACACCAAAAATATAGGCAAGTCAAAAAAATAACTTTCCTATGTAAACATGGTCCTAACAATAACTACCTACCTATATATATATATATATATATATATATATAATTTTCATTGTAAAAAAACAAAGGCTACAGGGGTGTTATAGTTAGGAAAAAAGCATTAAACAAACATGAAAGTTCAGGGAAAAAAACAAAATTTGCAGGGACGTTATAGTTAGGAAATAGAATTAAAAAACCTTAGCGATTAAAAAAAAAAAGGTTATGGGGACATTATAGTTAGGGAAAATAGTTACGAAACCTTAGAAAGTCATAAAAAGAAAGGTTATAGCAACTTAATAGTTACAGATTTTACACACAGAAACCCATAGAAATTCAACAGTTCTAGTTGCGGAATTTCTATAGTTTTGTGTGTAAGATCTGAACCTACTTATAACTGCCCTGTAACCTTTATTTCCTCATATATATATATATATATATATATATATATATATATATATATATTCACTGAAAAAACCATAGGTTTCACACATGTTATAGTTAGCTGGACATTTTACTGATAAAAAACCAATGAAATTCCCCCGTTATAGTTACTGTAGGCAACTATAACTCACGCGACCGCAATCCTCTGCTGATGCTAATACTGTATTTAGACACTTATTTGCCCATGTCTTCTTCCATTAAATTTTAGCTATACATATATTACAAATATTCTTTTTTCATAAAGACACATATGTCATCAGCAGAGGATTACGGTCGCGTGAGTTATAGTTGCCTACAGTAACTATAACGGGGGAATTTCATTGGTTTTTTATCAGTAAAATGTCCAGCTAACTATAACATGTGTGAAACCTATGGTTTTTTCAGTGAATTAGCAAGGTTTTTTAAATGCTAATTCCTAACTATAACGTGTGTGAAACCTATGTTTTTTTCAGTGAATTTGTACGTTTTTTTAAATGCTAATTTATTTATGTATTATTTTTTATATATTTATTTTACAATAAACTACGTATTAAAAATTATTATTATTTTTTTTTTTGGTTTTCACCCTGCGAATTTTTTTTTTTTTTTTGCAAAAAAAAAAATTTTTTTTTTGTGTTTTTCAGGGTGCGCGCACTGTGCGCGCACCCCCGCGATTTTTAAAAAACAAAAATTTTTTTTTTTGCCTTCGGGGTCCTTCAGGGACCCCCTGACAAAGGCTAGGGGGTCAGGAACTCTCTACCCTGCCCCCTTTTCACGTTCGCCACCTTCCTTTTTCACTCTCGCACTGAAAACAAACAAAATGGCGGCCGACACTTCCTGATTTCGACCGATTCGAACGTTGACTAACATGTAACCACCAATCAGAATTACGCTCGCGCACGTTAGGGTGCTCGCACGGTGCTCGCACGGTGCGCGCACCCTGCGCGCATATATATATATATATGCTTTTAAATGCTATTTTCTCCGGAAATACTGAACAGATTTACACCAGACCTACAAAAGGCACTTCCTTGACCTAGGGACTACCTCTCTGCCAAATTTTGAGTAATTCTGTTCAGCCCTTCGGGCTGTAGCTCGTTCTAAAGGTCCTATGGAAAAATGCATGGGAAAAACGCGTTTTGGGACCCCCCTTTTATCTCAGCCCCCGCTTGACGGATCCCCCCGAGACTTTCAGGGTAGGAGCGGAGCGTAGCGCCCCACCTATTTTGAGAAATTCGCGAGGATTCGTCGACCGGCGCCAAAGTTATTCAAAATAGAATGTTGAGGTTTTCCTATGGAAACGTGGTCCTAACTATAACTACCTACTGGCGACCGCCAGTAGGTAATATATATATATATATATATATATATATATATATACAAAGAGAGAGAGAGAGAGAGAGAGAGAGAGAGAAAGAGAGGAGATGCAGGGAGATGGTATAATCAATTAACTTAAAGAAAATTATGTAGGTCTTTCTCTGTATTTAAATCGTTGGGCATCTTAGTATCTAGCTGCAGGATAAAATTGGACTCAAGTTGATGCAGTTGTTTTTCCCTATTGCCCCCACGGATAGATTTGGGAACCGCTCCTATTACAAAATACTTGAGTTCATTCAGATTGGTTTGATGAACTAGTTTTAAATGTCGAGCCACCGGGTAATTCGTATCTGAGTTCTTGACTGCACGCAGATGTTGGAGTATTCAGTTGAAAACTTGGAGCTTAGTACTCCCCACATATTTGAGCCTACAATTACACTCCAAAACATAAACTGCGTGGTCAGTACGACAAGTATAATGACCCTGAATTTTGATCTGTGTGTTATCAAAAGCAGTGGTGTACTCAGTAGTGTTGACTCCGAATTTACACGCTTGACAGGAGCTGCACTTAAAAAATCCAGTCTTGGGAGACAACTAAGTAGTAGAGGGGCTGACTTCAGGACTACTCTTGACCAATGCATCCCTCATAGAGAGAGCATGCCTAAAGGTCAGAGACGGTACTTCTGGTAAGGTTTAAGACAGAGTCACATCAGTCAAAACTATTGGCCAATGGGTGTAAATGATCTTCCTAATCTGTTTTTCCTTTCTGCTGAATGTAGTAATCATCCTGACTTCCTCGAGTGTGGCAGTCACATGGGTCAGGGCAGTGGGAGCTAAAGCAGTTACATTCTGATGGCCATAAAGACAAACTTCTCTAGTGTGGCTATTCGCTTTACATAGAGCTTTTTCCAGATCATTACTGTTATAACCCTGTGCTACAAAGCGCTGAAATGCTTCTTTTTGACAAATCTCTCAGTCTCTTTCGGAGCTACATAGCCGACGGATTCTTAAAAGCTCCCCATAGGGAATACTCCGAATTAGATGATTGGGGTGGGAACTCTTGGCATGGAGGATGGAGTTTCCAGCCGTACTCTTTCTGTGAAGTTTTGTCTGCACTGTACCTCCCTCGATATACACCTGAATATCCCAAAATTCTACACATGTTTTACTAATGTGTGCAGTAAACTTCAAATTGAGTGTGTTGGTATTAATGGAGCTAACAAACCTTTCAGCAGATTCAAAAGAACCCTTCCATACCACACATACATCATAAATAAATCTCCACGAGTGTTGGACATGGGCATTGTACATGAGTTTGTGTTGCTTTTTGAGGACCTGCTTCTCCCACCAGCTCACATATAAACAAGCGTAGCTGGGGGAGAAGCATGACCCCATAGCCACTCCTCTGAGTTGTTGATAAACCTCCTTATTAAATGGGAAATAATTGTTTCTCAAACAAGTCTCAATCATGATCAAGATCAATAGGTTGGGCTCATAAAGGTGTATGTTGCGTTGACCCAAGAAGTGCTTAACTGCCTCAATGACATCACTATGAGGGGTACTGGTGTATAGTAAAGTTATATCCATGAAAATGAACAAACAATCAATGTCCCATGTGATGGATTGAAGTTTCGCGCAGAAAATGCCCAGTATCTTTGAGCCTTGGGGCTCGAAACGCGTCATGATAGCTGGTGTTGGAGGAGTTTAAATAAAAGACTTCTATGCACTAAAAACGTGGTCCGTGCTCCGTCACTAATATTGGTGGCAGTGGAATGCGACCGGAGTTTGCAGATATATATATATATATATACCTCAAAATCCATAATCCTTCCCCATCCAAAAAGATTGAGCACACGCGGGTTCATGGGAGCTCACGCTTTATTTCAACCGGCATGATGCATTTCGACATAACTGCCTTTATCAAATGCCTCTGTCAGAGGTGTTACAAGTGTCCACATTTAAATACAGAATGTCTCTGTAATTGGTGGAGACACTCCGGAAGGCATAGAGGGATGTCCCGATCTCGGCACTCCGAGTCCGCTTACTGCAGGCGCTCTATAGTAAGTACTTGATCCACAGTGGGCGATGCCTGCTGCTTCCCCTCTCGTATAATGATATTACTGTGGGGAGAGTGCGAGTTTCCTGGACCCTCATCCAGCCGCTAATGCCCCATCCGATGTCAAACCTGAATGCACCCCTTCAAAATGTTGTGCATTTCTGTGAAGTCACCTTTGAATTCGTATTGGCAGAGTGAGTGATGTTACAGAAAGCGGCGGTTCCCAAGAACTTTAGAAAAACCATACTGTGCCACTGTTGCCGCCAAACTACTTGAGCATGGGTGCTCTCTGTGCTCGTGGCCGCAAAAAAATATAAAAATCCATAATCCTTCCCCATCCGAAAAGATTGAGCACATGTGGGTTCACAAGAACTCACGCTTTATTCCAACCGGAATGACGAGTTTCGGCATAACTGCCTTTATCAAATGCCTCTGTCACAGGTGTTACAAGTGTCCACATTTAAATATAGATTGTCTCTCTGAGATTGGTGGAGACACTCTGCCAGGCATTGAGGGATTTCCCGATGTCAGCACTCCGAATCCGTTTACTGCAGGTGCTCTATAGTAAGAACTTGATCCACAGTGGGCGGCACCTGCTGCTTCCCCTCTTGTACCATGATATCGCTGTGGGGGGAGTGCGAGTTTCCTGGACCCTCATCCAGCCGCTAATGCTCCATCTGATGTCAAACCTGAATGCACCCCTTCAGTAAGTTGTGCATTTCTGTGAAGTCCCATTCCAATTCATATTGGCAGGGTGATGTTACGGGAAGCGGCAGTTCAGCGGTTCCCTCACACTTTAGAAAAACCATGCTGTGCCACTGTTGACGCTGAACTACTCGAGGACGAGTGCTCTATGTGCTCGTGGCCGCACAAAAATATCAAAATCCATAATACTTCACCATCCGAAAAGATTGAGCACACGCAGGTTCACAAGAACTCACGCTTTATTCCAAATGGCATGACGCGTTTTGGCTTAACTTGCTTCATCAAATGCCTCTGTCACAGGTTTTACAAGTGTCAAAATTTAAATACAGAATGTCTCTCTGTGATTGGTGGAGACACTCTAGCAGGCATAGAGGGATGTCCCAATCTCGGCACTCCGAGTCCGTTTACTGCAGGTGTCCTAAAGTAAGTATTTTAACCACCGTGGGTGGTGCCTGCTGCTTCCCCTCTCGTACAATGATATCGCTGTGGGGGAGTGCGAGTTTCCTGGACCCTCATCCAGCCACAGGTGCCCCGTCCGATGTCAAACCTGGTCGCACCCCTTGAGTAATTTTTGCATTTCTGTGAAGTCACATTCATATTCGTATTGGCAGGGTGATGTTACAGGAAGCTGCAGTTCCAAAGAACTTTAGAAATTCCATACTGTGCCACTGTTGCCCCCAAACTACTTGAGGATGGGTGCTCTATGTGCTCATGGTCGCACAAAAATATCAAAATTCATAATCCTCCACCATCCGAAAAGATTGAGCACACGTGGGTTCACAGGAACTCACGCTTTATTCCAACTGGCATGACACGTTTCGGCATAACTTGCTTCAGCAAATGCCTCTGTCACAGGTGTTACAAGTGCCCACATTTAAATACATAAAGTCTCTCTGTGATTGGCGGAGACATTCTGGCAGGCATAGAGGTATGTCCCGATCATGGCACTCCAAGTCCGTTTACTGCAGGCGCTCCATAGTAAGTACTTGATCCACAGTGGGCTGCATCTGCTGCTTCCCCTCTCATACCATAATATTGCTGTGGGGAGAGTGCGAGTTTCCTGGACCCTCATCTAGCCCCTAATGCCCTGTCCGATGTCAAACCTGACCACACCCCTTCAGTAAGTTGTGCATTTCTGTGAAGTCACATTCCAATTTGTATTGACAGGGTGATGTTACGGGAAGCGGTGGTTCGGCGTTTCCCAATAACTTTAGACAAACCATACTGTGCCACTGTTGCCACGAAACTACTTGAGGATGGGTAATCTATGTGCTCGTGGCCACACAAAAATATCAACATCCTTCCCCATCCGAAAAGATTGAGCACACGCAGGTACACATGAGCTATTTGGTTTTGGGAGATGTTAATCTTCATCTTGATCAATTTGATGCAGGAGACTCGGCTGACTTTCTTAGCTCCCTTCAATTGGCTCATCTTTCACAATGGTTTTCCCACCCTACCCATCAGGGGGGCCATATCTTAGACCCCGTTTGTTCTAACTTCCCGATTCAGGTGGTAAAGCCCTTGCCTGTCTCTTGGTCAGACCACTTTCTCATATGTTTTTCTTGGGAAATTACCCAGCCTGCTAGGCAGGCTGACGGCCGTCGTCCACCAACTTTTAGTAAAATAGACCCCACTCAGTTTTCTAGCTTTTTGGCTGCATCTCGGCATTCTCTCCAGGTAGATCTTGAGGGAAATCTGTCTAGGTGTACTGACTGGATTTCTGCTTCTGTGTCTGTTCTTTCTGCACCTTGCCGGCCTAAGCTTGCTAGAGATTCTCCCTCCAAACCATGGTTTTCTTCAGAGCTGAAAGCCTTAAAACATGAATGTAAAATACTGGAAAGGGCTTGGCGCTCTAGCGGCTACTGCCCTCTAGCTAAACACACACTAAGTGTTAAACAAAAAAGCTACTATACTGCCAGAGCAGCCGCAAAAAGCTGCTATTATTCCCTATGTATTGATCAAGCTAACAACAATTCCAAAGAAATATTTTCTATTGTGCAAAGTTTTATGTCTCCTAGTGCCCAAGCTTGAACTGCACCAGCTTCGGAGACTTGGTGTAATATTCTTGCAAAGTCCTTTTTGGACAAGATTTTCACTATACAAGCCAGCTTTACCTCTTGCACTATGGCATCCACGGTCTCTCTCTCCGGCTTCTCGCCAGCCACTCTTACTAATATCTTGTCGACTTTTGAGCCTATTGAGCTGGTCTGCTCTCTCAAAATTCTTATGTCTTTGAAGTCAGGCTCTCCAACTGATCCCTGTGCTGCTAGACTTTTGGCCGTGGCTGCGGATACTATCAGTCCTGAAGTTAATAAAATCGTTAATATGTCCTTGCAGGAAGGTTTTGTTCCAGCTTCCTGGAAGCGGACACAAATTCTCCCTCTCCTCAAGAAGCCGTCCCTTGACCCAATGATACCGGGAAACTACCGCCCCATATCACTGCTGCCTAGCCTGTCCAAAGTCTGTGAGAAGGTCGTCATCAAGCAACTGACTAATTTTGTTGAGGCGTCGGGTCTGTTGCATCCGGCCCAATTGGGATTTCGTGCCTCATTTAGCACCGAGTCTGCACTGCTGGAGGTGACAGAGGCAATTTGCGAGTGTTTGGATGCCGGCGGGAGAGCGGCATTGGTTATGCTTGATCTTTCGGCGGCATTTGACACTGTGCCACATTCTCTGCTGCTTGATTGCCTTTCAGAGATTGGGATTTCTGGCTCGGTTTGGGGCTGGATTGAATCTTTCCTGGAAGACCGCTCACAGCAAATCTGGCTTCCTCCTTGTGTCTCGGCATTGCAGCGGATAGCTACGGGTGTCCCACATGGGTCATCCCTTAGTCCCCTTCTTTTCAACATCTATGTCACTCTGCTGATCCACTTGGTGGAGTCACTTGGGGCTAAGGTGATGGCCTATGCTGATGATACTCAGCTCCTATTTTCCTGGGGTAAGGATGATGATTCAGTTCTTGCGGCTCAACACTGTCTCTCCGGCCTCCCCTTGCCCAAAGCAATGGGTACTGCAAAAAATCTGGGGGTCTGGTACAATGAGAATTTGTTCTTTTCTACCCAGGTTAAAAAGCTGGATGGGTCCTGCTTCGGCACATTGAAAGCTTTGAGGAAGTTTTTACCCCTTCTTCCAAGACCGGCCATAGAAACGGTTGTCCATGCTTTGATTTTGTCTCGCTTGGATTATGCCAATGCACTCTATGTGGGCATTTCTGGCTACCTCTTGAACAAACTACAGGTTGTTCAAAATTCGGCCGCCAGACTCCTGCTGGGTATATCTCACAGGTGTAGTGTGCGTGCTCATTTGCGCTCTCTGCACTGGCTCCTGGTGGAGTCTCGAATAAAATTCAAAACCCTGGCCATTGCCCATAGGGCCCTATAAGGCCTGGGTCCTTCTTACCTTCAGAAGAGGCTCGCCTTCTATATTCCTGCGAGACAGCTGCGGTCATCCTCCCAATTTGTGATGTTGACTCCTAGATTTAAACGCCAGAGGCTAGGCAGGAGTTCTTTTGTGCGTAAAGCTGCACTGGCATGGAATGCTTCACCCATGGCGCTACGTAGCAATCAAGATTCTGTGATCCTAAAAAAAAAGTTAAAAACCCTTCTCATTGAATAGTGCTTTGGCCTGTGGTTCCTTTTCTTAGTTCGCGCCGGGACACTCTGCTGAGTATCTGTGCGCGTTATAAATTGATTTAACATAACATAGCATAACATAACATGAGCTCACGCTTTATTCCAACGGGCATGACGTGTTTTGGCATAACTGTCTTTATCAAATGCCTCTGTCACAGGTGTTACAAGTGTCCACATTTAAATACAGAATGTCTCTCTCTGATTGGAAGAGACACTCTGGCAGGCATAGAGAGATGTCCCGATCTCGGCAATCCAAGTCCGTTTCCTGCAGGTGCTCTATAGTAAGTAATTGATCCACAGTGGGCGGTGCCTGCTGCTTTCCCTCTCGTATAATGATATCACTGTGGGGAGAGTGCGAGTTTCCTGGACCCTCATTCAGCCGCTAATGCCTCGTCCGTTGTCAAACCTGACTACACCCCTTCAGTCAGTTGTGCATTTCTGTAAAGTCAAATTCCAATTCGTATTGGCACAGTGATGTTGCGGGAAGCGGCGGTTCGGCGGTTCCCAAAACCTTTAGAAAAACCATACTGTGCCACTGTTGTTGCCGAACTGCTTGAGGCTGGGTGCTATATGGGCTCGTGGCCACACAAAAATATGAAAATCCATATTCCTTCCCCATCCGAAAACAGAGTACACGCGGGTTAGCAGGAGCTCACGCTTGATCCCAACAGGAATGATGCATTTCGTCATAATTGCCTTCATCAAATGCCTCTGTCATAGGTGCTACAAGTGTCCACATTTGAATACAGAATGTCTCTCTGTGATTGGTGGAGACACTCTGTCAGGCATAGAGGGATGTCCTGATTTCGGCACTCCAAGTCCATTTACTGCAGGCACTCTATAGTAAGTACTTTATCCACAGTGGGCAGCGCCTGCTTTTCCCTCTCTCGTACCATAATATCACTGTGGGGGGAGTGCGAGTTTCCTTTACTCTCATGCAGCCTCTAATTCCCCTGTATATATATATATATATATATATATATATATATATATATATATATATATATATATATATATATATATATATATATATATATATATATATATATATATATATATATATTACCTACTGGCGGTCGCCAGTAGGTAGTTATAGTTAGGACCCCTTTTCCATAGGAAATCCGCAACATTCTATTTTGAATAACTTTGGCGCCGGTCGATGAATCCTCGCGAATTTCTCAAAATAGGTGGGGCGCTACGCTCCGCTCCTACCCTGAAAGTCTCGGGGGGATTCGTCAAGCGGGGGCTGAGATAAAAGGGGGGTCCCAAAACGCGTTTTTCCCATGCATTTTTCCATAGGACCTTTAGACAGAGCTACAGCCCGAACGGCTGAACAGAATTACTAGAAATTTGGCAGAGAGGTAGTCCCTATGTCAAGGAAGTGCCTTTTGTAGGTTTGGTGTAAATCTGTTCAGTAGATTCTGAGAAAAAAGCCTTTAAATCAATATATAGATCAGAGCCCGCTTACGGTACGCTTACCGTACGCTTACCGTACGCGTACGGTGGCGTGCGCGAGCGCGATTCTGATTGGCTCTTAGATCTTAGTAAACATTCGAATCGGCCGAAACCAGGAAGCGGCGTCCGCCATTTTGTCTCTCGCACTGAGTGTTATTTATCAAACATGATGCCCAAAAACATGTTACGGGGCTGTTTTGACAACTCCCTCCCACATAGTCATGTTGAGGGAGTCCCCAAACATCCCCCAAGAGCAAAAACGGTTTTATTTTTTTTTCGGCAATTTCGCCGAGTACGCTTACCGTACGCTTACCGTAAGCGTACGGTAAAAAATAGAAATAAAAAAAACACTATCCACACTTACCCCACCCCCTGTGCTTTTGGTGGCCGTAGGCCACCAAATGTACAGGGCTTATCACATCAGTAAAAAAACTATATTTTGGCAACATGAAATTATAAAATCGAAATAAAAAAAACACTATCCACATTGACCCCACCCCCTGTGCTTTTGGTGGCCGAAGGCCACCAAATGTACAGGGCTTATTAAAGTTGATAAAAACCGTGCACGGAACGCACTGCGTTAAGTGGGCGCGCACGCCTCGAATGGCGTAAAGTAACTTAGCATTTAAAAAACCGTACAAATTCACTGAAAAAACCATAGGTTTCACACACGTTATAGTTAGGAATTAGCATTTAAAAAACCTTGCAAATTCACTGAAAAAACCATAGGTTTCACACATGTTATAGTTAGCGGAAATTTTACTGATAAAAAACCAATGAAATTGCCCCGTTATAGTTAGTGCTGGCAACTATAACTCACGCGACCGCAATCTTCTGCTGATGACATATGTGTCTTTATAAAAAAAAATATTTGTAATATATGTATAGCTAAAAATGTATGGAAGAAGACATGGGCAAATAAGTGTCTAAATACAGTATTAGCATCAGCAGAGGATTGCGGTCGCGTGAGTTATAGTTGCCAGCACTAACTATAACGGGGCAATTTCATTGGTTTTTTATCAGTAAAATTTCCGCTAACTATAACATGTGTGAAACCTATGGTTTTTTCAGTGAATATATATATATATATATATATATATATATATATATATATATATATATATATATATATATATATATATAAAAAAAAAATACAGGTCAATGCGCTCCAATGCCAAGCAGGTATCCAAGAAATTACCCCAGAGAACACGATAATTAATTTGAGCAATATAGAGTTATCGTAAGAAGATCGACTAGTCTTGGAGCTAGAACTCTCATATTGCGGAAATAATGAATTCAACTACACCAATTGTAGGATGGATTTGTATAAATTCGTCTGAAAACTGAAAGTATCGACACTACACAGAAACGTAAAAAAAGTCCAATGCCCCTGACCAAAGAGCCTCAAATTGAGAATAATACTCTAGCAGTAACAGATATACCTACATTGGAGGAACTGTGGGTATTACAGATTGAAGATGTAGAACTTGGTGTCACTGGAGTGGAGGGTCAGTCAGATGCTAATGATCCTTTTGTGGAAATGTGGATTTTCCTGATCAGTTATGTCCCCTATCTTGGACCCCAACGGTTCTATATGCATGTTACAAATACATGTATGTTCCCTCCAGTTCCAGTTTCTAAGACGCAAACATATGTGTGTCTACCGTCGACATGTTCTCTGTCAGATCCGCCATCAATGGGCTGGATATTCGATTCCTAAGTATGAAAGGCCACCGACTTTATATGGCTAAGTTACTCCATTTTTACAGTTCAGGCAAGTAGGCCCGATTCTGTCCTCAAAGCCTTTCCCTGCTCTCTGTCTCTGACAGCTTCAGCTTGAGATCGCATCTGTATCCATGAACTTTGTCCTACTCCCTGTGTAGCTAACGGTGCCTGCCTCGGCCAGTTTTCGCCTGCCTGCCAAGAAGCTGTATTTCACCTTCGAATTATCTATTTTGCTCTTCAGCCGATGCATTCCTGTCTAGTAGTTTAAGTAAACATTCCTCCAGCTACCAAGCAAAGGACTCAGCCTTTCCGTCCTCCTGCAAGTGATTCATAGCCCTGCTGCCATGGAAAGTTTTCTGCCCCTCGCATCTCATATAGACCCTTAGACGTTTGTGCACGCACACAGCCAGTATAGACTAGATTCTGTCCGAGAGTCCTTCCTTGTGGATAACATAGTTCTTTAAACATAGGATGTTAGATATGATTTGGGATTAGGTTGACTTGACCCCCCCAGACTTCTCGTCTCCACATGTAGAGCTAAATGTCAAGTCCCCTTCACCCCCTAGTTGCACGACACTCACACGTCATGCTGCTGCGCGCGCATCTATGCCAAGTATTATCTTATAGATCCACCTATGTCTGATAATCCTAACCAATCATGTTTCTTTTATTCCTTATTACGCCTAGTTTCGATTACGCACCTGTTATGTCACTTTTCTTATCAAATGTTACGCCTTCTACATTCGTTTCATTGTAATGTACTTATTATAAAAATGCATGTCTGTCAATAAAGTATTGTACTTCACTTCCTGAACCCTCGTGGTGACGGAACCTGAAGGCCGCGACTCGAGTCGGCCATTTTGAATGGAATAAAGCCCATTTAGAAAACCTCTTATACCACGGATTCTGCCTCTTGTTATTTTGAGCTATTTTACTTTATTTTAAGATCCTGTATGAAATTCAGTCCGGTAAAGAAGATTTTATTTACCACATAATGGCGCCCGAATAGGGACACTTTCTCATCTCACGCGCCGGCGGTGCGTTGCAGGCCCGGTCTCCTGCCACAGCTGGACGGACCATAAACGCGTACCAGCAGGATTTCCTGTAGGCTCCCTCCGGTCAAGCGGGGGCGACTGAGACTGCGATCAACCCAGACGAGGCGGTGAGAAGTGCGAAGTATCCCGACCAGAGCCTAGCTGAGAGAGCAAGATCCGAGGTATACAGAGGCCCACCAGGTTTCTCGAAATCCCGATGTCCAGAGGGTCCGCTGTCCGCAGTCATCGAGTCCTGTCCATTCTCTGAGGCCTTCCGTTTCAAGGAGCTACTCGGTGAGTACCATCGCCGGGGAGGCGTGTTGACGCGCACATAGGTTGTGCCGGTCAAGACGGATTTGGGTACACAAATCCGGTCTGCACTGTTTAGCAGTGTATATGTACTGTTTAGCAGTATATCAAGTATTCCGAAGTATGCAGTTATTGTCAAGAATTCAGCGTGGTGATTAGTTAGGCAGACTGTCATCATTGTCGGTCATTGTTAAAATATTTAATGTTCAATATTTAAAGTGTTTAAATGTCTTGCATATTGTGGTATGAATGATTGTTCATTGTTCACTGTTCATTATTGTGTTTTTCGTATTAAGTAAATTCAAGAGTAAGTATCAGATCAGTTGTCAATATGCCGCTTTTCTCGAAGTTAAGACAGATTACTACCAGAAAAGGGGTGCTTGAAGAAGCGGTTCCTATTCCTCCTAGGGACACTCCAGGGCATTCCATGTACCATAAGCATGGCTTAGATGCCATATTGTTTCTTGATCTATGGGTAGATTATACCAAGGGATTGCCGGAAAGTCAAAGGTGGCCCGCAGCGGGAACCTGGGATGCAGAGTGCATCATGAAAGTAGAGGAAGAGTTATGGAAAAGAAAGGTCAGACAGTCACAGAAAGACGCTGTTGAGTTATGGCGTAAAGAATCTCATAGACGAACAGAAAAAGCACGTAGACAAGAAGAGAGGAGTAAAGAAAGTTCAAATAAAGTTCAAGAAAATCTATTAATTAAGGAAGGTATCCGAGTGAAATCAGAACAAGTAAATAGACAAAGAAATGCTCTTATGAATGGTATGTATCCCCTTCTAGCCGAAGGACTACCTAAGGCTGCTCCAGAGATGCCAAAAGACTTGCCACCCCCATTATTTCCAATTAAGGTACATCCAAAAGGGCATCCCAGAACCGCAGAAGATGTTTTTCTTTCCTCATATCTAGACGACGCAGCTCCCGAGTATGCTAACGCCGCACCACATAGACCGTCTGGTGTAGGGGTTCAACGTCAGGATCAGGTATCTGTCCCCGTGCAACAGCAAGTCCCGACACAAGCTTCGGCAAGCACATCTGTTTCCGCATCTGTCTCCGCAGTCGACTCTACAGAGGTATCGACACCCATAGTTGCTGTGTCACGTTCAACGAACCCATTCACACCCGACGCCCCAGATGGGGCCACGGGAGGTGCTAGCAGTACCTTTACACCACCTAGAATAAATAAACTTGTCTTTCAAGAGTCAGCACATTCACGTACACCTAAATTCGTAAGTGAACGTACGCTTAAAGAACTCCTTGTAAATTGTAGATATGACCCGGTGGTTGGTAAAGAGGATGAAATGGTCCTGGCATCATTACGTATCAGGCGAGCCGCAGAGTATTTAGCAAGGTTACCAGGAATGACTACGCATCTAGATAACATATATCATTTTGTTCAAACAGGACGAGATCCAGGATGTATTAACAGAGCTATGGAATTCCAGAAAGTAGAAATACAGGGGGAACTGTTACGTTTCCTCATAAATTGTGTGATCAGAAATCAAGACCGTCCGGGGGTAGACCCGAATGCAATGCTTATTCTTACAAGATGGAGTCAGAATATATCAGAAGGGAGACACGATAAGCAAAATTGTATAATAGCCATGTGCCGAAAAATCCGTAAAGAAATAGAGCGTACTCATGAAGAGAGATTGGGAACAGACGAGTTTGAGCAAGATGAAGTGTCCGAATCAGGGAATTCCGCAAGACAGTCAGAGACCATAGCCTATGTAGGCAGAGGAGGATCCTGTGAAAATACTAGATGTTTTTCTGATCCCATACACTCAGTATGCCCGAATAATAGCAGAACGTATCCGACGCCTATAATAAATCTGAAGTCTCCTGAACATTCGTTTCAAGCCGCAGATAAAATACTACGAGAACGAAGGGGTTACCACCTCCTCGATTCCATGGATGAGCAAGAATTAGCCAGATCAGCCGTTCACTGGATTGACAGTCCTGAAAAATACGGTGATGAGACCGTAGCACACACGTTTTTTAATCTCAGTACAGATGAACAACGTTTAGCTGGAATCTATATGATTCAGCAACTCCTCATATTATATAAGAGCCAACATGCTGACCCTGGTCCTTTACCTGATATATTAACGGAACTACTCACGAACAGATGGAGAGGTTCTAGTAACAAGCTAATTAAAGAGATATTAGTGTCACGTAAGCAGTATGTCCTTTTTGTAAGTCCGGATTCTCTCTCGCTGCCCCGCAGAGAAAGAGCGCCGCACTATGTGGATAGACAAAATCCCCTACGAGAAGTGCACCCAATAAAAGGCGAAGACAATGAGTTTCACCGTGTATTTGTTTACACACCCATATCAAAAATGGAATTATTAGAAATGAAAAAAGTAGTACCTAGTCATGACAAAGACCCAGCGGGTTTCCACCGAGAAATTAAAGACATGTTACTGATGGGAGAGTACACCTTTCCTGATATTATGACGATATTAAAGGTGCTTTTGCCTGCTGGCATTTATGAAAAACTGAAAGAAAAAGAGTGGGAAGTGGGTGACCAAAAGATAGACTGGACAGCATTAGCAGAGGAAGAAAGGGGCCGAACTGCAGGTTCAGGGCTCGGGGATAAAGTTAAACTGTTACCAGGTTTACTAGTACAGGTACTGCCACGTTTATTAACTACAAAAAAGGAAGATTGGGGTGCAATCACAGCCTGCAAACAAAAGCAAGATGAAGACACAAGCGATTATTATGCTCGATTTGAAAAATGTTTTGGTATAAATAGTGGTATAAAAGCAAGTAGTGACTCATATCCACATTTATTCGTGACAAAATTAGTGGAAAATGCATTGCCTCCAGTAAAGAATAGAATATTGAAATTTGAGAGTACCTGGCAAAGTAACACTCCGTCGCAAATGCTACAAATGTTACAGTATCATCACAATAGAATTAGGGATGAACAAGAACACGAGCATAGACGCATGAAGGATACAAAAATGAAAATGCTAGTTTCTCAGACAGTACCAGCAGATGGTCACAAAAAGGGTGTGACACATTCTGGTGATTCTGCAGTTCCTGTAAAAGGAACCTGCAATTACTGTAAACAACTAGGCCATTATGTACACGATTGTCCAGTCCTGAAACGTAATATAGCTACAGGTATTGCAAAGGAGAGACCACGATTAGTTAGACAAGATCAGAATGAACAAGGAGCTATGCAGCATGGACAGTCCATGCCAGTTCAGCAACAGTCCATGCCAGCCTCACAGCAACCCATACAGTTTGTGCCAGCTGCACCACCGTTGCCTGCTACTGCCACACAAACCACAACACGACAAATGTATCAGACTGCACAGTATGAATATCCTGAGTATCAGCGTTACGCATGAACCAGCCTAGAGAGGGAAGTTGACTTACCGCTTATCGAGATTCCTGTAGATCAAGAAGGACCGTATGTACATAGTGAATTATTAGGTCAAGATAGAAAATTCTTACTCGATACAGGGGCAAGTCGAACAACCATAAAACGTAGTGAAGTTCCAGGGGCACCCCTCTCAGGCTCTCAAAACGTTTCCCTTGGTTTCTCAGGAAAACCTATTGTTAATGAAGTATCACAGCCTCTACCACTTACGATAGGACCTTTGACACGAACTACAGATTTATTGCTTACTAAGTCATGCCCAGAAAATCTGTTAGGAATTAAAACTCTGAAAGCACTAGGAGCCATAATATGTTGTTCTCCGGAAGGAGTAAGGTTGTTTTTACGTGATTTTAAAGGTCACTATGTGTCTAGAGACATGGATCCCCGACTACAGACTTTACCAGTACATCTATGGGCACAAGGCCCTACGGATGTTGGCTGCATGAACATTACACCCTATCGAGTCACACTGAAAGCAGGAGTGGTACTACCACGAATGCGACAATACAAGTTACCGCATGATGCTGTAGTGGCTTTGCTGAAAATCATTGATGAGCTGATTGTCCAGGGAGTAGTTGTAGAAACAGACTCCAATGTATGTAATTCACCGATAATTCCGATTCTTAAACGAACTGATCCTACTACCCCACCAGTGTACCGATTGGTTATTGATTTGCGTGAACTAAACAAGTGTATTGTACCACAATTCCCTGTGGTCCCTGATATATCATCATTGTTGACAGCAATTGATTCCGAAGCAACATTCTTTACTGTAATCGATCTCAAGAATGCCTTTTTCAGCGTCCCAATAGATCCGGAAAGCCAATACCTGTTCGGATTCAGTTTAAATGGGCGCAGCTTTAAATTCTCACGCGCTCCCCAAGGATTCACAGAAAGCCCCAGCATTTACAGCCAAGCACTGAAACGAGAACTTGACAGTATCCACATGCCAGTCAATACTGCACTGCTTCAATATGTCGATGATCTGCTGATCACAGCGAGAAGCGAGCCAGAATGTGAAAAAGCTTCTCTGACAGTTTTACATTTTCTAGCCGACAAGGGGCACAAGGTGTCTCCTTCTAAGCTGCAATTCTGTGTCCAGCGAGTTATTTATCTTGGTCACTCGCTGTCCAAGGAGGGAAGGCAGCTTACACCAGATCGCATCCAGTTAATTGCTAACATGTCAATACCCCAGACACAAAAGGAGGTGCGGGCTTTCATAGGCCTCACTTCATATTGTAGGCAGTGGATCCCTCAGTACGCATTTCTAGCAAAACCACTCATTCAGTTAACCACACAGGAGGCAGCCACATCGACTGTTCTCCCTTGGACTCAGGAACATACACAAGCTTTTGAAAGCTTAAAGAAAGCTTTATGTCAAGCACCTGTTTTAGCGACACCATGTTATAGCAAACATTTTACACTCTTTGTTACAGAACGCGAAGGTACTGCCTTGTCAGTACTCACTCAGGATCAAGCAGGATCACGCAAGCCATGTGCTTATTTTTCCAGTACATTAGATCCCGTAGCTCAGGCTTTGCCTGCATGCCTGAAATCAGTGGCAGCGACAGCTTTAGCAATCAGACAAAGCGATGCCATAGTGTTAGGACATCCATTGACAGTACAAGTACCACATGCAGTAGAGGTTCTTGTGAACCGAACACAAACACAACACTTGACCATAGCAAGACTTACCGGTTATGAACTGACATTGTTTCAACCACACATAGAGATCCGACGGTGTAATACATTGAATCCTGCTACACTATTACCTGTAATTGGAACAGACCCACTAGCTCATGATTGTGTTGAAATCATTGAAATAAAGACGAAACCTAGACAAGACTTGACAGACGTTCCATTGTTAGATCCAGACCTGACGTTGTATGTAGACGGATCGTGCATGAGAACAAGTACAGGAGATTTAGTGGCCGCGTATGCAGTCACAACAGACACTAAAGTTATTGAGACAAATTGTATAGATACTTTGTCAGCCCAAGCAGCAGAACTTATTGCTCTAACGCAAGCCTGTATTCAAGCCACAAATAAGAAAGTTAATGTATACACTGACTCACGTTATGCATTCGGAGTTGTACACGACTTCGGCGTGCTGTGGCGAGAGAGAGGTTATTTAACCTCCCATGGTGCCCACATTCAGCACGGACCTCTCATTCATGCTTTGTTAGACGCAATACATCTACCCACTGCTATATCGATTATGAAATGTAAAGCACACACGAAGGTTACTGATATCATTTCTCAAGGCAATGATTTAGCTGACAGAACAGCTAAACAGACTGCTCAGAATCGCATATTAGACATGACAAAGCCAATAGTTCAGACACCAACACAGTGTATGACAATTAAGGATCCCGCACTTGACGTAATTGACATACAGACACATGCCACAGCAGAAGAAATAAAGAAGTGGACTGAACTAGGAGGGATCCAGACAGATCAAGGATGGATAACGAAGGAGAAATCTGTATGGTTTCTCCCTGATTCCATGGTTCAAGCCATTATAGCTACAGTTCACAGTCCAGCACATTTAGGAGAGAAGGCTATGCTAGACAGCATTCAGCACATTTGGTTCAACAAACATTTACGAGCAGCAGCTAAACAAAAAGTTCGTACCTGTATGATATGTTGTCAGTTTAATCCAGGAAAGAGTGTTCCCGTAGAGCAGGGTGGATTTCAGCCTCCTGACCATCCTTTTGAAGTCCTCCAGATGGATTATATTCAGATGGAACGTTGTCGAGGATTCAAATATGTTCTCGTAGTTGTCTGCGCTCTCTCCCGTTGGACAGAGGCGTATCCCGTATCAGATTACACTGCCCCGACTACTGCCAAGCAGCTAGTTCGAGAATTCTTCCCACGGTACGGTTTACCACGTGTTGTATATTCAGATAACGGCCAGCCTTTCTCATCCGAATTAATGAAACATGTCTCACTTTTGTTGGGATATCAGTGGAAATTCCACTGTGTCCGACACCCCGAGGCAGCAGGTCTCGTGGAACGACATAATCAACTTTTAAAAATCAGACTGTCTAAAATATGTCAGGAAAAAGGTGTGGACTGGATAGTAGCTTTGCCAGTTGCGCTATTTTACATGAGAATGGTAGCACACTCCCGAACAGGGCTATCCCCTTATGAGGTGATCTTTGGTAGACCACCGAATATGTGGGGGACGCCTATACCGCGTAAAATAACTGATGTTGACTGTAATATGCTGACAGATTACCTGGCTTCCTTGATGTCTGCACTACAATCTTGTCGTTCACAGGTAGTCGCAGCTTTTCCCGACAACACCGAGGTGAAACCTCATGATGTAATTCCCGGCGATTATGTTCTCGTCAGGAATTTCGATCGGAAAACCCAACTGGAGCCAAGGTGGAGGCTTCCTAAGTTGGTCCTGCTGACGACCAGAACAGCTGTGAAGATCGAAGGAAGAAAAGGCTGGGTGCATTCCAGCCATATAAAGAAATTTCATGGACTTCCTCCTGACACAAACAGTACTCCCCGTGTGTCTTCCCCCATTGACTCAAAGCTACCTTTGGCTGAGGCCAGTAGCACCGAACTCTATAAGCAGAAACTCAGGTTCAGATCCAAACTGTCGGACGATTTGATTGTTTAAGTCCTCTCCAAGGTGAAGCGGTTGAATCTGTCCCGACATGTATCCCTTAGGCCTGAATGATGTAGAGTCCAGAATCATAATGAAACGACATGCTTATTGTAAATTACTGCGTAGCCACTGTATTGTGACTTTATTAATTTTGTTTTCTTTGAGTTTTTTAATAGTTACTGCAAGTATATTGCTGCATATGTATTATCCTGTTTCTAAACGTGCTTTCGATATAACTGATGAACATTCTTTTAGTGAATTACCCCCACATGAGTTGTCCTATAGACTTGCGCTGCGCAATAACACATTCATTAGTATGTTACATCACTCCCATCAGACTAGTAATGCCACCAATTGTTGGGTGTGTGGCCGACTCCCTCCCTATCAGAATAACAAAGGAGTTATGCCTTTCTTTCCACATCCGTTCACACACAATGGCTCCTGTGGAGCATGGTTTAGTTTATTAAATTCCATAGACCCAGACACAGCAGTTTATCAACAACATTGGATATGGGGAAATCTGAATCTAGTTTTATTCAAAGTCTGTCACCCTAATAAGGAGGGTCACCCCAGTAGAACAGGAACTGATTTAGAAAATGAAGTGTATAAATTAGGTAATTTTACGCCTAATCTTATGATTTTGAATGTCAAATCCGAAGTTGAACTAATTCTGCCCACTATGTCTGTATTTCCAGTTAAGGGTGAATTATGTGTGAGAAAAGTTGGTTCCATACATATGGGCCATAGCCAATGCGTTACTACAGTAGAATATAGTGATCAAGGTAAATCTTCATTTAGAGCTTCTCGCCATTCTTACTTTATATGTGGTCAGACGGCATATATGCGTCTGCCTTTAGATTGGGATGGTACCTGTTACATAGCATTCCTTCTGCCACCTGTTTTCTTAGCTCCCCCTGATTATTATCGAAATGTTCATTTAGTACACAAAAGAGAGCGTAGAGATCTCCCAGTTGTCGATTATACTGAGACGGCATGGGACAAGTATGTAGATTTCAATAAAGGTATCTTTCCCTATATAGGTACAATATCAAATAGTAAGCTGATACGCAGACTAACCAAGACTCTTGAAGCTGTAGTAAACGAGACTATAGCCGCCCTAGGCAATCTGACAGAGGAACAATCAGTGATGAGAATTGTTGTTCTCCAGAATCGTCTTGTCCTTGACGTCATCCTGGCCGATAGGGGCGGAGCTTGCAGGGTCATCGGATCCAGCTGCTGCATATTCATACCAGAAAATTCGCCATCTGTATATAAAGCTATAACACGCCTTCATAAGATTGTAAGCCAGATACACGAAAATCCAGGCACTTGGACGTGGTCCGGGTGGTTTTGGAGTGTGATATCAGCCTGGGGATGGAGAGTTCTATCCTTCCTAGGTATTGGCCTTCTTATGCTCTTCAGTTGTTGTTTATGCCTGCAATGTGGACCAGCGATTTGTGGTCTGTGTGCCACATCATGCATTCCATATCACAGTTCTCGTTCAAAATGCCGGAAGAAGAAGGAAGAAGAAATGATGCTCCATGAGCAAATCGATGGAATGATGAAGATTGATATCTCTTGAAGGGCAAGTAGGGGACAAGGAGGGAATGTGGAAATGTGGATTTTCCTGATCAGTTATGTCCCCTATCTTGGACCCCAACGGTTCTATATGCATGTTACAAATACATGTATGTTCCCTCCAGTTCCAGTTTCTAAGACGCAAACATATGTGTGTCTACCGTCGACATGTTCTCTGTCAGATCCGCCATCAATGGGCTGGATATTCGATTCCTAAGTATGAAAGGCCACCGACTTTATATGGCTAAGTTACTCCATTTTTACAGTTCAGGCAAGTAGGCCCGATTCTGTCCTCAAAGCCTTTCCCTGCTCTCTGTCTCTGACAGCTTCAGCTTGAGATCGCATCTGTATCCATGAACTTTGTCCTACTCCCTGTGTAGCTAACGGTGCCTGCCTCGGCCAGTTTTCGCCTGCCTGCCAAGAAGCTGTATTTCACCTTCGAATTATCTATTTTGCTCTTCAGCCGATGCATTCCTGTCTAGTAGTTTAAGTAAACATTCCTCCAGCTACCAAGCAAAGGACTCAGCCTTTCCGTCCTCCTGCAAGTGATTCATAGCCCTGCTGCCATGGAAAGTTTTCTGCCCCTCGCATCTCATATAGACCCTTAGACGTTTGTGCACGCACACAGCCAGTATAGACTAGATTCTGTCCGAGAGTCCTTCCTTGTGGATAACATAGTTCTTTAAACATAGGATGTTAGATATGATTTGGGATTAGGTTGACTTGACCCCCCCAGACTTCTCGTCTCCACATGTAGAGCTAAATATCAAGTCCCCTTCACCCCCTAGTTGCACGACACTCACACGTCATGCTGCTGCGCGCGCATCTATGCCAAGTATTATCTTATAGATCCACCTATGTCTGATAATCCTAACCAATCATGTTTCTTTTATTCCTTATTACGCCTAGTTTCGATTACGCACCTGTTATGTCACTTTTCTTATCAAATGTTACGCCTTCTACATTCGTTTCATTGTAATGTACTTATTATAAAAATGCATGTCTGTCAATAAAGTATTGTACTTCACTTCCTGAACCCTCGTGGTGACGGAACCTGAAGGCCGCGACTCGAGTCGGCCATTTTGAATGGAATAAAGCCCATTTAGAAAACCTCTTATACCACGGATTCTGCCTCTTGTTATTTTGAGCTATTTTACTTTATTTTAAGATCCTGTATGAAATTCAGTCCGGTAAAGAAGATTTTATTTACCACACTTTAATTCCACAGCTTATGAGTGTTGATCGAATCCCATTTCGTCTAAAATCACGCTATGTTTCTCAAATGCCCATAGATAACCTGGATATTTTCTCTGAAAATGTGAGTGCTAATCTGAGATGCCTGTACCAACAAGTAAGCAAAAAAGAAGGAAGGATAGGTTACAACGATGCTCAAATCCAAAAGGTAGTAACCAAGTAAAAACAAGATGAAGACACGTTGGTGAAGCCCTCTGACAAAGGGGGCAATATTGTTCTCTGGAGTCGAGACCTATATTGTAAAGAAGCCTTGAAGTAATTAAATAATATTGAATGCTACAAAAAAGTAACTAGGCTAGAATACGAAGGAGTAAAAGATGGTTTCCTGTAAAGGCTGGAATACTGGTACAAAGAGGAATTACTGAGCTGGGATTAATTGAAATTTATCAAGCAAGAACATCCAATTATTCCAGCCTTTTATATGTTGCTGTATGTGCACAAGGATGATAAAGAGCCACCAGGAAGACCAATCATTTCATCATGTGGGAGTATCTTTGAGAATGCCTCCAGGAACATTGACTTTTTCTTGAATCCTATGGGTAAAACTCTGACCTCACACATAAGAGACTCAGCAGACTTTTTAAAACGGATCTATGATGTGCAATGGGGTAAAGAAATGGTTTTATTGACATTGGACATAACTACATTGTATACAAGTATACAACATTCAGATGGATTAAGGGCCACAGAATTTTTTTTTAAACAAGACCCATGAGATTCATGCAACATAATAACATGGTCTTAGAAATGATGAATTGGTGTTTGACAAAAAATAAATTTCTGTTTGGATCTGATCTTTACCAGCAGGAGAAAGGGACAGCCATGGGCACCTGCTTCGCCCCAGTTATGCCAATCTCCATCTAGGCTGGTGAGAGGAGCAGGTGCTCAGGGGCCCCATGCTGGAACACTGGATGGAAAACATTTTGGTGTGGGTCAGTAAAGGATGGTTTTAGAAGATGCCTGAAATGCAAAGCTTGTAAAAATGGAGAAAATATAGCAACCTTCAAAACACCCTTTAATAGAATGATGACAATAAGAGGCCATTTGACATGTATATCCAGCTTTGTAGTTTACATGCTTAAGTGTCCATGTGAAAAAGCCTACATAGGGAGTACCACCTTGCCTGTTCACAAAAGGATCTTACAGCATAGACGGGCAATTGCTAATAATGATAGATCCTACCCTGCCGCCTGACATTTTGAGAAAAAACATAATAGCGATCCAGATTTGATGAAGTATAGCTGTATAGCTGAGGTCCCCCAAAAAAGTAGGGGAGGCCACAGAGAAAAAGAACTTCACAAATTAGAAACCCACTTCATTTTAGAAGTGGACAGTAAGGAGCCCAATGGGCTAAATATGGATGAAGACTTGTTAACCTGTTTATACTAATGATAAAGAAGCTGAGCTGAGTATTTGTAAGATAAAAATGTTTTTTTTAACAAACAGTAAGAATAGAGGAGAAGGACAGAGGACACAAGCACTTTATATTTAGCACTTTAATATTGAAAATTAGCACTTTAAAAAATGGTTTTTAATCATATTTTAATAAGTGTTTTTATTTTATGTGAGAATCTGTATATGAATTTCAATATACATAAGAACTAAAATAAATGCTTTTTTTATTGAAAATATATACATTTAAAAAAAAACTTAAAAGAAAAAAGAGCAGAAAAATAGATAGTTATAGCACTTGCACTTTAGTATAATTGTAGGAGAAAACTATGAAAGTTATATACTTGCACTTTAACAAAGCTGTTCTGGTCACTAGACCAAGGGTTTGCCTGTATAGAATGCTTTGACTTAATTGCATTGATTCAAAAAAATATATCATTGCAAATGCTTTGATAATATCTGTGAAGTTAAAAAATAGAGATGTAATACGCTGTAGAGAACTTACTTGTTTTTATCATTGCCTTTAAAACTGCACTTGCATGTCTAGGTAGTAAGTCAGCATTCTACTGCAAACATTACAAAATGGCCCTCTTGTAAATGTACTCCAGAGGCTGAGATCTGCAATGGGAAAGTCCTTTGTTTGTGTTGTTTTACCTAATGCATTTAAATGTTTAAAAAAATGGTTATCTGTATTGTGAACTAGGCTTCTTGACAGCCGGAACGCGTGGATACCGTTGCTCAAGAAAAAAAAAAGTTGAGCAGACACAATCCCTTTGAGTGCTGGTCCATTTCTGTGGTGAAAGAGAAATTGATGTTTGGATATATATTGTATATATATATATTTTTTTTTTACAAACACAATAACCATAGAAATTCAGCAGTTATAGTTATCTCAAGTACCTTTAACTCATGTCTTAAGGTACCTATAACTTGCGCCCTGATCATGCACAGTTTTCTCATTAAAAATTTTAGATATTAGATGTCATGAATGTTGTAAAATGTAGGGTAATTAGCAGTGCATTGTAGGGGCGTGATTTATAGTATCCTTAGGGCACAAGTTATACTTACTTGAGATAACTATAACTGCTGAATTTTTATGGTTTTGTGTGTTCAAAATCTGAACCTAACTATAGCGTCCCTGTAACCTTTGTTTTTTTAATGAATTTAAGTTTTTTTAAAATTCTATTTCCTAACTATATTGAAAGTCCCTGTAGTCTTTGTTTTTGTTTCAGTGAATTTCTAGGCTTTTTTTTTTAAAGTAAAGTAGTATTTAATTACTATTCAATAATCCAATTGCCACTACGCATGGAGGCCTGTGCCAAGGCTCTGTAACCATCCCCCTGCATTCAGCCAACCCCATCCCACGCCGGCCATGTGCAGCAGTGGACCCCATCCCTTGGGGCTCTGCAGCATATTTTAGGGGTAGGGGGTATGATGTTCCCCTCCCCAGGCCAATTTGACCCAGGGCCCCCATTCCCTGAGGCCCGGCACTATATTTCATGGGAAAGGGGCACACAATACCCTTCTCTGGGCAGATTTTGTCCCCGACCCCCCCTGGGGCCTGAGACGTTTTGTGGGAGATTAGGGTACGTGTCCCCCCTGCCAGGGCTGATTTTGGCCCCATGAATCCAATCTCCCAAGGCCCAGCATTTTATATAGGAGAGGGAGGTAGGTGGACTCGTCAGTCCATTTTTGGCTCTGGGGAACTCATCCCTCAGAACCCACAATTATATTTATGGGGTAGGGGGCATGCAGCCCCAGTACTCAGGCCGGTTTATATGCTGGGGACCACATCACCTGTGCCCAACCATATTGTATAGGAAGAGGGGAGAATAACGCCCCCCTCCCCAGGTCACTTTCAACCCTGGGAACCCCATTCCCCATGTCCCAGCACCATTTTATTATTTGAAGGGGGTACACAGCCCACTTCCCCAAGCCAATATTAGCCCCGGGGATCCACCATTGGGGCCTTCCCAATTACAGGGTGTGGGGCGCAACTGGCTTCTCTCCATCGGCCATTTCTTCCTGGGGACCCCATCTCCCAGGGCCTGAACAATTACTTAAGGAGGAGGGGATCTGCATAGGCCCTCCTCCCTGGGCCGATTGCAGCCCTAGGATCCCATCCCTTGTGGTCCAGCCAACAAAGGGTGGGTGGCCTGGTGCCCACCCAGGTCACCCAGCATATCCTACTTGGGGGCTGCGGGGCAGCACCAAGGCCCCTACACCCTCAGGCAGCAGCTAACAATTCTGCTTCCTGCGAGAAAGAGCAATATTCAGATCTGTTTCCCTGCCCCCATCACTGCATCTATGTCACTGCACTCTATGTCACTACACTTTATGGCAGTGCACTCTATGAAAATCTACTCTGCACCATTCTACTCTAGGCACTCCACTATACGCCACTGAACATTATGCCAGATCACTCTACTCTAGGAAACTGCACTCTACACCACTTTACTCTGCAGCACTCTAATCTTGGTCATTGCAGTCTGCACTGCTGAACTGTGCACCAGTCTACGCCACTCCACTCCACTTTATGTCACTGCACTCAATGAAAATCTCCTTGCACCACTCTACTTTATGCCACTGCACTCTACGGCTCTGCCCTTGACACCACACCACTCTACTCTAGGCCACAGCACTCGACCCCACTGCACTCTACACCACTCTAATCCACTCATCCACTCTTCGCCACTCTACTCTGCGCTACTGCATTTTACACCTCTGCATTCTACACCATTTTACTATGTGCCACTCTACTCCATGCCACTGCACTCTATTCCACTGCTCTCTACACTATTCCACTGCACTCTACACCTCTACATTCCATGCCACTGCACCCTACTCTGCCCCACTATACGCTATTCCACTGCAGTCTACACCAATTCACTCTACGCTAAAGTACTGTATGCCACTCTAATCTACTCTGCACCAATTTTCTACTCTGTATCACTGCACTGTACATTACTCTAATCAATCTGCACCACTTTACTCTATGCCACTGCACTCTGCACCACTCTATTCTACTCTGCACCACCTTACTCTATGTCACTACATTCCACACCTCTGCACTCTATGCCACTGCACTCTACTCTGCATCACTCTATGCCACCGTGCTCTACCCCACTACACTTAACTCTGCACCACTCTACTCTGTCACTGCACTCTATGCCACTCTACTCTGCCCCACTGCACTCTACACCACTGCACTCTAAGGCACTGCTCTCTACTCTCCACCACTCTATGCCACTGCAGTCTACTCTACATCACTGTACTCCTTGCTATTGTACTCTATGTCACTTCACTCTACACCACTGCACTCTCCTATGCACTACTGCACTCTACGCTACTCTTTCTGCTCCACAGGACTGCACTACACCATTCTACTCTGCACCACTCTAATCTATGCTACTGCACTGTATGCCACTCTACTCTACTCTGCAGCACTTTACACCACAGCACTCTACTCTATGCTACTGTGCTCTAAGCAACTGCACTTTACACCACTCTACTATACACCACTGCATTCTAAGCCTTTGCACTCTACAATACTACACTCTATGCCTTTCTACTCTGCACCACTGTACTGTATGCCACTGCACTCTATGTCACTGCACCATATGCCACTGCACTCCATGCCACTCTACTCTAGGTCACTGCACTCTACATCTTGGCACCTTAGTCGACACCACTGCAATCTACACCACTGCACTCTACACTACACTACTCTGCACAACTTCACTCTATGCCACTCTATACTACTACACTGTGGGGAACAACCTTTACAACGCAACTTTTACAACGCACTACCATTACAACGCATTTTTTACAACGCATAATCCATTACAACGCATGACATTACAACGCATGACACTACAACGCATTTTTAAAAACTACCTTTACAACGCATTCCATTACAACGCATACTACCATTACAACGCATACCATTACAACGCATAATATTACACTATACTATCCAACACTTACCCTACTGATGCACCCCCTGGAGTTAGAATAGTAATTTTTACCCCTATACTATCCAACACTTACCCTACTGATGCACCCCCTGGAGTTAGAATAGTAATTTTTACCCCTATACTATCCAACACTTACCCTACTGATGCACCCCCTGGAGTTAGAATAGTAATTTTTACCCCTATACTATCCAACACTTACCCTACTGATGCACCCCCTGGAGTTAGAATAGTAATTTTTACCCCTATACTATCCAACACTTACCCTACTGATGCACCCCCTGGAGTTAGAATAGTAATTTTTACCCCTATACTATCCAACACTTACCCTACTGATGCACCCCCTGGAGTTAGAATAGTAATTTTTACCCCTATACTATCCAACACTTACCCTACTGATGCACCCCCTGGAGTTAGAATAGTAATTTTTACCCCTATACTATCCAACACTTACCCTACTGATGCACCCCCTGGAGTTAGAATAGTAATTTTTACACCTATACTATCCAACACTTACCCTACTGTTGCACCCCCTGGAGTTAGAATAGTAATTTTTACCCCTATACTATCCAACACTTACCCTACTGATGCACCCCCTGGAGTTAGAATAGTAATTTTTACCCCTATACTATCCAACACTTACCCTACTGATGCACCCCCTGGAGTTAGAATAGTAATTTTTACCCCTATACTATCCAACACTTACCCTACTGTTGCACCCCCTGGAGTTAGAATAGTAATTTTTACCCCTATACTATCTAATACTTACCTTAAATGTAATTTAATATTATGCGTTGTAATGGTATGCGTTGTAAAGGTAGTATGCGTTGTAATGGTAATGCGTTGTAAAGGTATTTTTTAAAAATGCGTTGTAGTGTCATGCGTTGTAATGTCATGCGTTGTAATGGATTATGCGTTGTAAAAAATGCGTTGTAAGTGCATGCGTTGTAAAAGTGTGCGTTGTAACGTCATACATCCCTACACTGTACACCAATCTACTCTACTATGCACCACTCTGCACCACTGCACTCTACTGTATGCACATGCACGCTATGCCAGTCCACTCTACTCTACACCACTACACTCCATGCCACTCCACTCTACGTCACTCTACACCACTCTATGTCACGCCACTCCACTCCACACATTGCTATTTTATGCCACTCTAGCCTATTCCACTCCACACAATGGCACTCTACTCTACATCACTGTGCTCTGTACCACTGTACTCTATGCCACTGCACTCTAAATCACTGCACTCTACTCGGCACTGCTCTACACCGCTCTCCTCTACTTTACACCACTCTACTCTGTGCCTCTGCACTCTACACTGCTCTACTCTGCACGGCTCTACTCTATGCCACTGCACTCTATACTGCTCTACTCTGCGCGACTCCACTCTATGCCACTGCACTCTATGCAACTCCATTCTATTCTGCACCATTGCACTCCATATCACTGCATTCTACTCTGAACCACTGCAATCTACATCACAGCACTCAACACCACACTATTTACTCCTACACTCTATGCCACTAAATTCTACACCACTACACTCTATACCACTCTACTATGCACCACTCTGCTCTATGCCACTACACTCTACACCACTCTAATCTGCACCACTCTAGACCACTGCACTCTACATCACTGCACTTTATGCCACAACACTCTACACCACTGCACTTTATGATACTCTACTCTACTCTGCACCTCTATACTCTGTGCCACAGCATTCTATGCCACTCCACTCTATACTTCTCTAATTTGCACCACTCTACTCTACACGACTGCACTCTGCGTCACTGCACTCTACACCATTGCTTTCTATGCCATTTCACTCTATGCCATTGCACTCTACACCACTCTACTCTTTTCCATTCTACTGTATGTCATGGAACTCTTTGCCACGGCACTATGTGCCACAGCACTCTACGTCACTCTACTCTGCACCGCCCTCCACCACTGCACTCTACACCACTCTACCTTACTCTATTGCACTCAACATTACTGCACTCGACTCTTCACAACGCTACTCTACACCACTGCACTTTATGCTAGTCCACTCTAGTCTGCGCAACTCCACTCTACTCTATGCCACTCTACTCTACCCCACTTCACTCTACCCAACTTCACTCTACACTACTCTAATATATGCCAATCCAAGCCACTCTACTTCACTCTATGCTACTCTAGGTCTCTCTGACCTAAGCCACTCCACTCTACCTCACTTCACTCAACCCCACTTCACTCTACGCCACTCTACTTTATACAACTCCAAGCCACTCTACTTCACTCTATGTCACTCTACTCTACTCCACTCCACTCAACGCCACTGCACGCTCCTATAGTCTACCCCACTCCGCTCTATGCCACTGTACCCTACTCTTTGCCAATCCACTCCACTCTACTCTATGACACTCCACTCTACCATACACCACTCTACACCACTCCAAGCAACTCTACTCCACTTCACTCCATGCCCCTCTACTCCTCTCTATGCCACTCCACACTACTTTACACTGCGCCATTTCACTCCACTCTACTCTACTCCACTCCACTCTGCTGTACAACATGGCTAAAAGACATTGGCAAAGCCAACAGCTTTTGTGTAGGCGAAACCCTATTGGCTTTTTTCAATGCCTGTTTGAGAATGCACACAATCTAGTATATTTGGGAGCATTCACAAGCACCATTGTGACTCCTACTCACACTCTGGACATGGTCAGAGTTTTCCTAAAACAAAGGTCTTGAGTAACTCACCTTCTCAATGAGAAGGGGAACTGATCACCTTCAAACTGAGAGGAGATGTAGGGGAAAGGGTTTCTCTATTCCAAACTGTGGTAAATCTGCACCCATTTGCAGAAGTTCTGTTACAGGTGCAGTTTACTGCTTTTTGTAATGTGCCCACTATAGTGTCCAATAAAAATGTAAAAAACACAATTTGCTAAATGCTTAGGAGCATCTCTGACTGAAGCAATTTCCATGTATTTTGTATCCTCACCATCATTTTACATTGCAACTCCAAATCTCCTACTCAGCAGATCTTTCATAGCCTTTGATGCTAAAAAAAACCTCTTCTCAGCCCCCTGAGCAAAATAACTGCATTCCAATTGGAGTTTATAGTTCAAAAACCAAATGATAAACTGCTAGTAAGCAAGGGCTAGTTTCTGACTGCAAAATACACTTTGGTATATATTAATCCCAAATTGCGATTTAGTAACACATTACTGAATCGCAATTTGGAATTTCGAATACATACCGATTCATTATTTAGAAGGGACGTTTTAAGGGGGTCCTTCTAAATACTGAATCAGAATGGTATGTATGAATGTTTTGCTACTGAAATGTGGTTGCACAACATTTGCACTTTACCACCAACTAAAAATTGTTGGTAACAAATGTACAAATGGGAAGGAATCCCTTTGGGATCCTTTCCCTTTAAGAATGCTTAAAACCATGTAAGCAGTGGGCCCACAGACCCCTGTCTGCTCCTAAAAATAAAAACGAATTGTTTCATTTTTTGCTTTTAAATGTATCCCGTTTTCTTTAAGGAAAGGGGGCTGCTTTTTTTTTTTTTTTTTAAATGATTGCTTTATTTAAAAGCAATCACAGACATTGTGGTCTGCTCAAAACAGCAGGGCGCCATTCCTGTGATGGCAGCAATTTCAAGTGGGTCACAAATTGCGACCTTCCTCTTTAATATTCATGAGGTAGGTCTATTTGCGACCCACTACGAATCACTAACAGGCCAGATATTGCTTTTGTACATTGGTAATAGCGATTGCCAAACAGCAATTTGCAAACAATGTCTAATTGGTAATCGCTATTACTAATCTTCGTACCTCTAGTCCCAAGTTACCTAGAGATACACAATTGCTTCCTTTTATTAATTAAATTAAATTTCAAGGTCAGGTAATAAAAGGCAAGGCTGTAATAGGACTTGTTTTGGGCAATAGGTCACTTATGGAGCTACGCAAGACAGCACCATTAGGGTTGGCCCTTCTGAAGCAATCAAGATTTGTGTAAATTAATGAGTAGAATGATTCTGGCTGTTCAATCTGCAATCAAAACTTCCCACGGTGGAGGTTCATACCATGTTGTCCACCATCAAACGGAGGTTTTCCTTTTGATAACAAATTTGGAGCAACTGGATCTTCCCAGAGAGTGGGATTTTTTTATCTCATGGTTTAATAGTGAGTTTTGTTACTCCATGACTTAATGAGTTAGTAATACAATGCGAGAGTCCTCACAGAATAAGAAGTCATCACAATTCTTTCTGTTCTGGTTTTGTTCAAGAAAGAAGTGAAATGAATTATTTTCTAACAACTTTCCCATCCTTATCAAAATGCCCGCTACCACCCCCTCTTGTAGGGACAGGACCCTGTAAGTGTGAAATTACCATTGTTGAAGCTCGAAATTAAGTAGCCCCTAACAATCAGGTGATCTCAATAAATATGAAATATTAAAAATGTATAGGTGTATGGGTTTGATGAATTCTGCTCACCTCCAGGGTAATTTACACTGTTCGAAGCACACGCATTTCAAGTCAAATCATAGAATAGCACAATTGAGTAGCGTCAAAACAATGATATAGACTCTGTATCTTCTTTACTGACATAATTTGGCCCTGAGGAAGTCGTAGGGGTGATACCCCTAAGCAACGAAACGCGTTGGCTAAAAGGAGTGGATGGAATAAAAACATGAAAGAAGATACAGAGGCTATATCAGTTTTTTGACATTACTCAAGTGTGCTATACTATGATTTGATTTGAAATGCGTGGGCTTCAAACAGTGTAAATTGTAATTTTCAATCTTATATTGATGGTTGCGGAAGCAGGGCGCATCTCCCCTTTCTAAATGCACCTCCAGGACACTATGGGGCAGATTTATGAGCCCCTTGCGCCACTTTTGCGTCACTTTTAACATGGGAAAAGTGACGCAAAAGTGGCGCAAGGGGCTCATAAATCTGCCCCTATCTGTTTAGGACTGATTGATATTTGCTGTTGCAATTTCTATATGAGCGCCTGTTACCCCTTGCACCCAACTCAGTAGACACCTCAAGTGTAGAGAGTGAAACAAAAACACACCTCTCTTTCAACAGGCAAAAATGCATTGGTACCCACACAATAGCCAGATGGTTTTGGTCTTTATTTGCCTGCTTTATCTGGTCGTAGGTTAGATTTGCACAGGACAGGGTGCTAACTTGCACCCTCTGTACACAACCTATATGAAGTTCAAGGCAGTCAAATAAGGACAATCTCACGGACACCACCCATTTTTATGTAGGTTTTCCATATTGTTATGAATAGAGCACACATCCCACTCGTCAGAATTATCCAAGGGATACGTAACATATACAAAATGTACCACAATTAATAAGTGGTAGATTTTGGCAACTATTTCGGAGGATCATTCATAAAGTTAAGGATCAGACTGCTATTGAAGCCTATCAACATTTTTGTGAAGTCGAAAACGGCCAGACATCTGTGTTATTTTGGCACTGCAGGTGAAAGCTGCTCCAAAATAAATTATATGAGTAAAGGAAACGCACTCAAAGATAACATGTTTCTGGACACCATAACGCTTTAAATTCAAATGTAAATCTGGAATCCCACGACAATTAGATCTAACTGATGGGTTTGAAATATAGTCACGTTATCACTTGGAACACATCACAAGTCCTCTTCCCAACAGACGTCCATGGTCCAAATATACGGGTTAACAGTTTGGGGGGACTGGGGTAACTCTCGTGTGGGGATAGGGCTGACGGTGACAATAAAAAGTAAACAATCCATCTTATCACGGCACGGACAAACATAACTACCACAGTTTTACTCTGCTAGCATTTCGACAATCAATCAGATCAGCTCATTGAAATGTGATCGATGTAAAAAAGAATGAACGCCTCATTGGAGAAGCTAACAAAGTGCAAAAAGCACGGCCTCCAGAATCCGGTAGAAGTGGGATAGAATGTTATAACAATCTTCTTTCTGCATCAAATACTAAACTGTATCAAAGACTAATCTAATGACAATGAGACACATGAGAATAAGGTGTGTTGATTCTATCGGGAAAAAAAGCACTTGCTCTAATCACACGGTTAATGCACTGGGCTCTCCCAAGTACAGGCACAAGAAACTCTGAGTGCACTGCAGGGATTAACTACATATGAGAAGGCACTGGAAGGGTGCTAGTGGGGAGTGGGAAGGTGCAATAAATTTCTGCTCCTCACAGTAAACAGAACGAGTGCTCTATTAAGCACTATGAACGAGCACAATTAAACTGTAGTATGTGTAAGCAGTGCTTCATTTGTAAAAGAATAAGTCCAAGGGCCCAAAGTTTTGCTTAGAAGCCCACAGCCGGCGCTATTGTATGTAGGCATTTACAATACTAAGGCTGTGCAGCCTTTATTGGAAATTATGGGGTACATTAGGATGTAGGGCGGTGGCACCACCGCGGCGCTTGCGGAGCGGAAAAATGCCTTTTTCCGTCCGCCAGCAGCTGACATCACGCCTGCCATATTAGTATGGACAAACATAGGCCAATTCCCGACCGCCACGGTGTGACGCGCACCGCCATCAAAGTGCGCCCGCCACCGCGGCAGTGGGAGCCAATGGAGACTCACCGCCGTGCGGAATTACGTCCGCCCCGCTCCACAAATTAGGATGACTCATGCAAGCAGACGCACCGCAGCAGAGACACCGCCCAACCAGACACGGCGGAAGTTCGACAGCGGAGCGTGAAACCAGAGTCCCGGTCACGACCGCCATGAACCCAGCTCTACACGTCTTTCCCGTGCTGTACCTGCTACATCACCAGGAACTCATGGACCGCCGCGGACGCCGCCGCAGGTACGCAACAACACAAACACAACACACAACACATGGCCTGACACAGGGTCCAAATCCACATCAGAGACCCTAGGGGGGACAGGGACACCTCCAAAAGGGCACCCACACATCACCCACCTGCCACAAAGTCACCCCGCTGGATCCTGGACACACAGCTAGCGTGACCATGCAGCAATGTCCCGGTCACGTCACCGCAGTGGCGAACACAAGCAAATTCCTGTGCACAATGCAGAAGGCAGTGCCAGTGCCAGGCATGGGCAGGGCACAAAGACCACAGGGCCACACCCACTCCCACCACACACTAGCACACCCCATGAAGGCACATGCCATGTGCCCCTCCTGTGCACCCCATGCACAACAACAAGCCAGGGCAATACACACCCTGCACCACACAACAAACAATCATGGAGACACACAATGCAGGAGTGGCTGTACAGGAACACACAACACACAGCACAGTAGCACAGGGCCAGGGAAACACACACAACACCACACTCAGGGAAATATCAATGAGGACAAGCAACAAATGAACACATACAAGGAATTAACATCCAAATTGACACACAGCCTGCACAGTCACACATACATACCACAGAATGACACACATACACACCCCAAATGCCAACAGCAATGGAGCACAACAAATAGGGAAACCAAAGTGGCCTGCACACACATGGAAGGCCATGGAGACACACAACAAGCATGTGTACATCACATCAACACAAGGAACAGAGCATAACACCCTCACACCATCAAAGCACACATGGCTGGCACAGTCAGTGAACTCAAACCACAGACAGCTCTGTGCAACAACACAGGGAGACAGCAAGGCAAACCACGTATAGGCACAAGGATGAAAGGAAGACCCTGAAGTCAAACTGTGAACAGCCGCACATCCATAAAACTACCCCACAGGAGCACACCAGCAGCACTACACACAGGGTCCATCTACACACCTCAGGACTGACAAACACCAGTAAGAATCTACACACATACCCCCTCACACCAGCAGCACACAACAACAGTGCCAAACACACTGAAGGCTGGCAATACTTGACAGTCAATACACACACAAACAACCACAAACCCTGGGCTCAGCCACAGACATCACACAAACACACACACAGGGATGCCACCACAAATGTGGAAACAAATACAACAGACAAACACATAGCCCAACAGAAACACACAGAGCCACAACAACAGACATGCCCTGTGCAGCTCAAATGGGGAAAGGCAATGGGAGCACAGACACAACAGGAGTGCACAACCTCATCACTCAAGAACAATGCACAGTCAACATACCACAACACACACACGAAGTGCACCATCACAGAACAACACAGTCACAGCAAACAAACAACAGATGCACAGGCAGAACAATCACATAGCAAACACAGCACAACATCAGGGGATGCACACCAGGCAATCACAAGGCAACATACACACACAGCACTGCATGCACAACAAGCGGTGTGTGCACACCAAGCATACCATACACACACAGACATCAGTAACAGAACAGCAACCCACACAACACCATACACCACAGAACAAAGACAACAGCACACCCAGGAAGTGCAGCAAAAACACAAACAACACACATACATACAACACAACACCCAATAGATGCACAATTCTGGGACACAAAGGTGGAAACAACTTGACCACAGGACTGGGCAGCACACACAGCTGAACTGCATAGGAACAACCATGACTGGCAAACATCACCAGAACATCAGACATGACCCATTGGGGGAATGCCCTGAGTGACACATTGACCCTGGACAAAGAACTGCACCACAAAGCACAGTGGCACAAATGAAGTCATGGGGCGGCACACACACATACAAACTAAGGGGACAGCTCACACCAAAGTGAAGTGTACTGCATGTCAGTAGGGGACATGGCAGGAGTGTACCATACACAAAGAGAGGGAGTGCAGACCCACAATGGGTAGGCAGCTGAATGCACATATATGGGGGGGGGCATGACAACACACATAACATGCTACACTGGAGGCAAGAACGCACCATGTGACAGCAAGGCATGAGAAAACACAAAAACAATGGCAGTGTGGAGCAGCAGGTCTGCACAGTCCCCACAAACAGCAACAAGACACATGGATGTGCAACAAAACACAACACTGACTTGCCAGTAACACTCTCTGCATACTCACAAGTGACAAAAACAACAAGTAGGAGTCAGACAGAACTGCAAGGACACACCAACACACTGCACAGTGCACAACATACAACTCACACATGGACACACAACCACATCCACAAGGATGAACAATCAAAACAACAGGCACACAACTCCGGGTGACACATGTGTGTAGTTGACATTGCAGAGGCATGCACACATCAACACTCCCCACAAACTCACCCCCTTCACACTGCACACTGCCTGGCCATCCACGAGCACAAATGGAAAGTAAGCCATGGAACTAGGATGACGGGCCATCACAAGATGACCACACACATACACCACTGAGCACACATAAAGGAACAACACACATACATGATGACCCTAGACAGCTGCCTGCAATACTGTGTGCAGAAACCCACTCTGTGCTGGCAGTGACCCCCCCCCCTTGACATGTGTACAATAGAGCCAACATGAACCAATCAAGTAAATTACTACTGCTAACCATTTGAAATTGACACAATTGCCATGACAAGTATCTGGGTCAAAACGAAATGAAGACCCTGTCACCCCTAAAAAAAAGAGAGTAAGTGAGCAAGTGCCACATAGACCATGTGGCACAGTAAACCATTTACACACAGCAAAATAACTTTATTCAGTAAGGACACTGACAAAATAGACAACAGGAGCATCTGTCTTTATTCACATATTGCACAGATAGGTACCATGAGAAGAGAAGAGCAAGGCACAAGATGCAGAGCATGTCCATGAGAAGCTGCACAGACAGGGGGCACACAGCAGTGAACGACAAGGCCAGTGAAGACTGAGTCCATGAGAAGCTGCACAGGGAAGAGTTCAACACAGCAAAGAGCAACAAGGCCAGTGGCTACTCCAGGGTGCAGACTGAGTCCATGAGAAGCTGCACAGGGAAGGGTCAAACACAGCAGTGAACGACAAGGCCAGTGGGCAGGACAAAGTGCAGACTGAGTCCATGAGAAGCTGCCCAGGCAGGAGGCACACAGCAGTGAATGACAAGGCCAGTGGCCAGGACAAAGTGCAGACTGAGTCCATGAGAAGCTGCACAGGGAAGGGTCCAACCCAGCAGTGAACGACAAGGCCAGTGGGCAGGACAAAGTGCAGACTGAGTCCATGAGCAGCTACACAGGCAGGGGGCACACAGCAGTGAACAACAAGGCCAGTGGCCAGGACAAAGTGCAGACTGAGTCCATGAGAAGATGCAAAGGGAAGGGTCCAACACAGCAAAGAGCAACAGGGCCAGTGGCCAGTCCAGGGTGCAGACTGAGTCCATGAGAAGCTGCACAGGGAATGTGTGCGACTGTATCTTTCCATGGTCAGCAGCACAGTCAGGGGGCAACAATGTGCAGTACAGGCCTACCTGTGTGAGAGACAAGTGTGTGAGGGTGACTAACACTCAGACTTGGCTGTCAGGCGGACTGGGAGCTGGCTGTGTCTCGGGTACTGTCGGGGCACTTGACGGGGAGAGAGCGGAACAGCTGAGGTAGAGCTATCAGTGGCTTGGCAAGCCGGAGGGCTGCTTGGACCAGGTGGTGTAGTGGCATGTGGAGGTGGAGTCATGCAGATGGGAGATACGGTGTGGCTGGGAGATTGTGGAGGGGTGCCCTTCCACTTCTTAGGGATCCTAAATGGCTTGCCTGACTTTGGATCAATGGGAAGTGCTGTGGGCACAACAGGCACACTCGCTACCACTGCTGCAGCAGGTGCAGGCACTGGCAGCCCTTCTGGTGATGTGCTGGACCCAGCGGAACGCTTTGCCTTGCTTCGCCTCTGCCCCCCTTCCCCTGTTTACTAGGTGTTACCCCTACAGTGCCCTCCGGCCCCTGCTTCACTGGGTTTGGAATGGGAGTCGAGGTGGCTGGTGATACTGCCTTGGAGCCCTTTCTAGGAGTACCCTTGGCATGCACCACCTCCTTGGTGGGCACAGACACTGTACGATTATCTTTGCACAATGCTTTAGGGGCAGGAGAGTCTTTGGATTGGGGATGCCACTGAGGCATGTGTGCCTGAGGTCTGCTGCTTTCCTATTTGTCCACTGGTGTCGCCTGACGGGCTTTTCTCCCTGCGCTCTGGGGTACCTTTGGTTTTCTCTGGGGATGGTGTCTGTGCCTGGGACCGCTTGGGTTGCTGCTGCTGTGTGCTCCGTGTGCTGTATCATGACTTTGATGTATGTGGACCGTGGTCACTATCATAGGACGTGGCCACTGCCAGGGGGGTGGACAAAGGGACTGGAGCTGGACTGTGAGTATTTTCCTGTTGCAGGGCAGATGTCACTGTTGATGACAAAGCCTGGACTGTCCGGTGCAGCCCACCCACGTCGGAATGTATGCCCTCCATGAAAGCAACCACCTGGGCCAATTTCTTGTCGTGGTCAATGAAGGCATTGAGGAGAGCTGTCTGGCCTACACACAGCTGGTGCAAAAGGTCCACAGACTCAGCACTGATGGCAGCAGGGGAGACAGGGGCAGGGGCAGCAGTGCCAGGGGTGAAGGACACTCTTCCCCTCTTACTGAGGCAGACACGGGCAGCACCAGAGGAAGTGGCTGGGAGGGTGGGCAATGGCCGCTGTGTGGTGGAAGTCGATGCAGAGTCCCCGTTCCCTGTGCCCTCCAACATGGATGCATCCCCGCTGGCATCGGATGATGTGGTACTTTGCGTCTCAGGCTGGGACTCCTCCAGCAGACTCCTGTCCCCCTCTGAGGGGCTGGTGACATCTGTGTCACTGGGCTCCTGGGCAGCTGTGGTGCTAGTTTCACCCCCACTGGTGTCCGTCTCCTGTCCCTCCGTAACCACAAGTGATGCTGCATGGGAGAGAGAGATGTAGGGTCAGGTCAGTGGCAGCAACAGAACAAACATATGCAAGCAATGCATGACAAAAGTTGACCAAATCTACATGTTGCACACCACCCTGTGCAATCACATCGTGCCAACTCACTACATAGACTCAAGCAGTCCGTGGAATCAGGGTACTCAGGCATGAGTGAGCCATGTGATGACCACACAGCACAACACCCTGCTTGTGGCTCTGTTTAAACAGACACACAACTAGTTCTGAGCACACCTAGGGACATGATGGGGGCACACTACTTGCTGCCACTGACAGAACTGGATGGAACAGGAGGGGACAACACATACCCAAACTACAACATGACAGTCCTCAATGAACATTAGCCCATGCCACCCACCATGTCGTACCTTGGGGACAATATAATGCTGCACATTGCTGTAAGATGTGTAGGCCTCCCCAATATGGGTGCATGCAATGGACGTATTGATGTACGCACAGTCAGATTGGGCACACTGCCGTTCCCTCCCATGGGATTCCCAAGACTACACCAATGCAGAAGAAACCTGAAGAGCACAACTCAGAATGTAATGTGAAGGCACAACATCCAAATCACCTTTGTAAGTACAAGTGGGGCAAATGCATGCCACAGGCACCCAGGCCAGCAGCCACTTAAATGCCACAGTATCACACTACCAACATCACAGAGGCCAGCACTGGCACAGGCTCTGTACACATGCAGCCACTCCCAGCCAAAGTCAGACTCCCCAAATGCTCACCCCTGGCTTGCTGCTGATGCTTCTTCAAACGTGCATCCAGCTCAGGCTGTCTCACCGCCAAGATGCGCCCCATTAGTGATGTCATACTGCGCCGTGCCAGACGCCCAGTGCGAGGAAGCAGCCCCAAGGTCATCTCTGCCACATTCTTTGCCAGCCGGCTGATGTCGTCCCATCTCTTCTGGCAGTGGGTGCGCTGTCGGTTTGAGAGCCCCAGGGCTCGCACCTTCGCTGCAATGGCCCTCCACACGGCCTTACGCTGGTGTACCTTGAGCTGCAGGCATGGGAGACAAGAGGGGGAAAAGGTCAGTGACACAGTGCCATGTACCGACATCTATCAGTATAGCAGCAAGATACAAAATCATCACATATCCAACGAAATTTGCAATCAGAGTCTATAGTACAGCTCACATTGTACACCTGCATGGGAAAAGCTGATGTTAAAGTATGCAGGTGTGAGGGGGAACACAGTCCCTGCACATTTTACGCACATGCAGGATGCCAGCACTGAAACACCCATGTAGTCTGCCCACACTCCAGTCCATTGTTGGCTCGAGTAACACATACATCACATGTCAACCTGTGTTTGGGGGTGGACTCACTGTGTCCAAGACTGCACAGCCATCAATGTCCCTGTCCTATGAATAGATGAATGTGTCATGGTGGTCACATTGAGGGACATGATCACACAAATACAAAATGCTATTCACAAGGGCAGTTGTGAGCAAAATACAGTGCTGAGATGACCCATAGCTGGAGTGCAATGTGAAAAGACTGATGTCATACTCTGTAAGTTGAGTGAGGTGTCCTTTTCTTTGTAGGCGGGGACTGTGCAGGCCAGCTGGGTTCACACTGAGAAGGACCACAGGGGCACACACAGCCATCCAGCCAACCAATCACTGTCCTGACTACAGCATGAACAACCTTTTGCGTCACTGTATGTGTGTAGGAGAGTAGGATCTGCTTCACATGGGTACCCCCACTTTTTGCTGGTGTTTCACAGTTTTTCGACCTTAGTCTGGCTGTGGCCCTGCTAATCAGGACCCCAGCCTAGCGGCTTCCTCTCTAAAATAGTTTCCATGTACATTAGGTACCTCTCTAATTGGATTCTGGAGTGCCTTATAAGCCCCTAGTATATGGTATACTATGTACCCAGGGCATAGGTACCTCAGAGGCCTACCAGGGGCTGACGCATGTATTATGCCACCCCTGGGAAGCACTCCAAAATGACACCACAGGTCTGCTACTGCAGCCTGGGTAAGGTGGTGCATGCACCACTTACTGTGGTATAGGCTACCTATATCACTACCATTGCACACACAAATAAAACCTATCAGTCACTCCTATGGCAGGCCTTAACAATCCTGAAGGCAGAGTGCTTGGTTTTTATGTGAGAGGGTTCCCCTGCATGAGCAGAGCCCCTCTGCAGCGTTCAGAGTACCTCCTCTGATGCTGTTTGTGGTGCAGCCTGACCATATACTCTTAAGTGCATTATAACCTCCCAGTAAATGTTAACTTTGGACTGGCTGCGCGGAAACATGTCGTGTTTGGTGTCAAACACTTAGGAATACTACCCCCACCAGTTCTGGCAGCAGGGGTAGCATTCCACCCTTCTAGAGGTAGAGACATGTACCCACTGGTCTAACCGGTAAAGACTTTCTAGAGCCCTGGCATCACAAAATGGATGCCACTGCCACAGACACGGGTCTGGCCTCCTGCTGCTGACCGAAACTCCGGCAGATGTGGCCTGGACAATAGGTTTCCTGTTACAGGGAGGTGTAACCACCTCCCCAGGCAGGCATATGTGTATTGGGGCTTGGCGGGAGCACTCTCTGGTGCTTTGAAGTCCTGCACTGGGGGCACGCTTGATGTCCCTGTGCATAGTCCAGTTGAAACCTGCACTGGTGTGAAACTGCACAAAGGAAATGGGTGTAAACACCCCTCTTTCCAAACCCGCCCATAGGTGGGTCCCCAGAGTATGTCCAACCCCCTATCTTAGTATAAGTATAGGAACCCAGTCCTTGAGACTTTAGATTACCCTGGATGAAACTCTGCAGCATATATCCTGGACTTTCGACTTTCTATTTCAACTAGAAGACTGAAGAAATCTCCTTTGGGATTAAGGAGTGACTCCCCTTCTTGGCTGGCACCAAAGAAGCAACTGTCCGGGCTGCAACTGTTGGACTTGGCCATTTTTGCAGGTTCAACCGCATGGGTTGGTCCCAGGGTTGGGAAGCCAGGTTCAGGTGTTGTCTGATCTGGATGGTGGGACAACTGTAATGACCCCTGTTGCTTCTAGGGGTACCACTCCAGTTGGGAGAGTGGAGTACACTGGAAGGGGATGCAGAGGGAGGGAGTCCTCGCCTCTGACCCCGGTGCAGCCTGAGGGTTTAGACCCTAGGTTGGAGAGCCAGGTTCAGGTGTTGTCTGACCTGGAGGGAGGGACATCTGTAATCAGTGTCCCTACCAGTCTGTCTTCTTGGTGTACCACTCCAGGTGGGAGTGTACAGCCATCTGGAAGGGGGTGCAGAGGGAGGGAGTCCTCGCCTCTGACCCCGGCTCAACTGAAGGGTTTAGACCCTAGGTTGGAGGGCCAGGTTCAGGGTGTCCCCCCTGACCTGGATGCCCAGTTGCAGGATAGAACCCCTGAACTGGTGGGCGAATTGCGCAGGACACCTGCCACAGGTGCCCTGGCAATTCTGGAAAGGGGTACCACTCCAAGTGGGAGGGTACAGAGCCCCAAGGAGGAGGACCGGGTGTGGGAGAGGCCACCCCAGTCTTTGGTCCAGCCGCCGGGTACAGGCCTGGGGCAGGTGGGTCAGTGCCAGGATGTCATACCTGACCTGACAGGAGGGAGAATGGACAAAGGGTGCCAAGCACCTGGGGCTACTGCCCCCCGCTCCCTGGCGCCACAGAGGTTTGAGAGCCCTGAGAGGCATACGACCTGGGTCTCATCCCTGACTACTGTCAGTGGCCACTGTAGCATTTTGCTGTCGGTCTGTTGGGACAAACCTGTGAGCCAGTTAAGGTTAGGTGCTGCACAGGTGGTGTCCACAGGTGAGGAGAAGGGTTCCCCATGGATTGGCTTGGTGAGCCCTGAGAGTATGGACAGAGGGATTCCAATAGGTTCAGATTGGCGTAGAACTGGAGTCTGCCCCTGCAGTTGCGGGCCAGGTCCTTGTTCTACCGCCCAAAGCAGGGAAGCCCACCAAGGCAGTGATTGGTCTACCCTGCGTTTTGGCTGGAAGGGGGTTGTGTTGGACTTGGCCATTTTTGCAGGGTCATCCCTGACATTTTTGCCTTCCTCCTGTATTTTTTCTGACCTGTTGTTGGCTGTTCTTTGACTCTGGGCACCTTACCACTGCTGATCAGTGCTAAAGTGCATATGCTCTCCCTATTGTAAAATGTATATGTTGGTTGGATTCCATGATTGGCTTATTTGGTTTACTGTAAGACCCCAGTAAAGTGCACCAGGAGTGCCCAGGGCTTGTAAATACAAAAGCTGCTGGTGGGCTTGCAGCACTGGTTGTGCCACCCACAGAAGCGGCCTGGTAAAATGTGTCTAGGTCTGCCATTGCAGAACCTGCGTGCAGTCTGGTACTGTCATGCTGACTGGCAAGTGCACCCACTTGCCAGTCCCTAAACCTTCCCTTAAATTCATGTTAGTCACCCCTATGGTAGGCCCAAGGGCAGGGTGCATTGTAAGCATAAGGTAGGACAAGCCCTGATGTGTGTGGCATGTCCTAATAGTGAATTACAGCCATTTTCGTTTTTCACTATTGTAAGGCTACCCTCTTCTCATAGGCCAGAATGGGCTGTTGGAATTGTTACATCCTATGATCCTAACAGACCCAGGGAACATGGTAGAAAATCGAGTTTAGTATGCCTAAACTCAGAATATTAAAATACATCTGTTAGCAAGGTTTATTTTAATGTTCTGTGTTTGCAAACGCCACTTTTAGAAAGATGGCCTTTGCTTGCCTAACCATTTCAGCCCGCCTCTGCGATGATGTATATCTGCTGTCTGGCTTGGGTGAGTGACAGGGCTGGGGCATCCCAGAGGGGCAGGGCTAGGTAGCCTGGTGGTGAATAGAGAGATTGACATGTAGATGGGTGGGAGGAGTACACCTGGACTCTGAATAGGGCTGTGCTCTGCCACCACAATGCTGGCTCCACCCCCTGTGGAAAGGAACGAAGCGCACAGAACTTTAAAACTAAGCTAAACCTAAGAACTCTTTTTCTAATAAGTATTGTGGGCCGTTTAAACGTTATCTGGTCTTGTGCTAAGCCTAATCTATATATATAAAGTACAATTTTTTATATATCCCAGGGTGGAGTCCAATTGTGGGGATGTCACTGAGTTACTGTGTGTGTGTTCACAAATGCTTAACCTAAATGCTCTGAGATAGGCCTGGTCTGCTCACGCCAAGCTACCTAGAGGGTGAGCAGGGGTTATTGTTGGAGTGTAACCCCTTACCCTGACTGGAGGAAAGGTTTCCTGCTTGACAGAAGTACCTACCTGTGCCAACCGGAGAACCCGGATTCTAACAGCAACTCTGAAGCTCCCGCCGAACGCCGAAGTCTTTGCATCACCGGAGGTGGATTTCCGGACTTCCTCGAGGCAACCCTGAGTCCACAGCAAAGCTGAGGCCCATGGCTATAGTGGGTGATGTGGAACCGTGACCCCTGGACACCGTGAACTTTTGTCGGTACATCATCTTCCTGGTCTTCCTCGAAGTTGTGCTTTGGGCTCCGAGTAGCCCCAGCCTTGAGCACCAACTGCACCAAAGATCTCTGGCCTCCACTCCACAAGTGACCCGTGGGCCAGCTTCCAGTGCGACTGCTTGAGGCTCCCTCGCGATCGCTAGCCTGTTGACTAGTGGGTCCCCATGAAGGCAACTCCTTTTCTGCTTGGGCTTTCCTGGTTGCTCCAGACGTGCCCTGACTTACCCTTGCTGGATGTTCTCAGTCCTTACCGGTCTGCACCAACGTCTTTCTTCTAATTCCACTTGACTTGCCGTTGCCAAGGCTGGTTGGGTCCATTCTGGTCGCCGACACTGCAGCACTCGACAGACTTCATGGGACAGCTCGAATCCAGCTCCTGGTTGTCGTCAACACCTCCTGGACCTCGTGGCTGAAGAGTCAAGACACCCGTCAACTCAACTGAAGCACCCGAAATCTGTGGGCATTGGACTATCGTGCCCCTGGTCCCTGGTAAGTGACCCAGACTCTGTCCCCTCTGCTTTCAGGTTCTTTCCATCTTCGATCCAGGCTTGGATCTCTTTGGACACTTCTCCTGTTCACGGCAGCATCACTTCTTTGCTACCTTCCATTAAAAACGACGGTGCGACCCGACACCAAAAGACACCTGTGCACCCGGCTTCCCTGGGTGAGGTAACACAAGTACTCTGGTGCTCCCGTGGGTGTTGGCCCTAGACACCTCTAAGTCCAAAGGGGTTTGATTGTAGTCAACCTCTAAGTGTCCTTAACTTGTAATTTTCCAACCGTGACTTTCCCCATAGAAGTTAACGGTGATTCGCGCCTGTGTTCTAACACTGCACGCGTCCCCCGTGGGTCCCCTACGTCACTACCATGGGTGGTTCCTTGGGGCCCAAGCACTTCTAAAGGCTCTAGGCCTTGTGTCTAGTTCAGTCGTGGTTCTTATACCACTTTATTGGTATATGGTTTGGTACGCCCCTAGGGCCCAAACGTGTATTGGTGCTTTTACTGTTGAATACTGACTTGTAACTTAAGTACTTCGAACTCCAGCCACATAAAGAGACTAGAGGGGTGTGTTTTATCTTAAATACATATATCTTGAATATATACCTGGTGTGGTTGTCCTTTCATTTGGTCATTCAAGAGATTATAGACTGGTTAAACAAGCTGCTTTACATTCCTTCAAGACTTAGCCTGAAGGCTGCTCTCTATAGCTACCACTAGGATAGCTTTCTATAAAGGTTGACTTTAACCTATCACTATAAGGGGTTGTTTGGACTGGTACAAGGTGCCCACTTTAATTAGTGGACAGCATATACCAGGCCAATTTCTCACAATGGCTGACAACACAACACAGGTCACTCATACATATGTGTGCAGGGAGGGAAAGCTGTGGCATTGGGTACACACACCCTCCCACTGGAGACAGCATGTCAGGCAATGCATGACACTACCCCATACTCCCAGGCACATACTGCATCAGTCCAACTACATGTGTGGCCCCCCTGCCCTATCCCACCACTGTTGAAGACTTACCACGACATTTGAGGCACTATATAGCCTTGGGTACTGTGTGAGCACCTCGTCCACCAGGACCTCCAGCTCCTCGCTTGTGAAGGGACTGGCACGGATCTTCTCTGTCCTTGCCATCACTGTGGACGTGAGACAACAGCGGCGGAATTAGGTGGTGAGGGTTCTCAGGCAGCAGTCCCTGGAGGCAGCAGCCGGTGAGGGGTCTCAGGCAGCAGTCCCTGGAGGCAGCAGCAGGTAAGGGGTCTCAGGCAGCAGTCCCTGGAGGCAGCAGCAGGTGAGCGTTCTCAGGCAGCAGTCCCTGGAGGCAGCAGCAGGTGAAGGTTCTCATGCAGCAGTCCCTGGAGGCAGCAGCAGGTGAGGGTTCTCAAGCAGCAGTCCCTGGAGGCAGCAGCAGGTGAGGGTTCTCAGGCAGCAGTCCCTGGAGGCAGCAGCAGGTGAGGGGTCTCAGGCAGCAGTCCCTGGAGGCAGCAGCAGGTGAGGGTTCTCAGGCAGCAGTCCCTGGAGGCAACAGCAGGTGAGGGTCTCAGGCAGCAGACTCTTGGAGCAGTAGAAATGTGAGGCTCAATCCCATACATATATAGCCCCCTAGGGTCGTTTCAAAGGTGCCAAGCTGCAGCCATTGGTGGTCCAGGTCTGCCTCTTTCAAATGCATCCAATGACCGCCTCCGCGGTGGCGGAGCACAACTACCGCGATCTTCAAAATTGCATCATGCCACCGAAATCATGGCTCCCATTGGCTGTAAGGGCATGACCCATGGCGGTGACACAACGCAGGGGCCCGGGGTGCGCTACTGCGATTTTAGTGGTGGAGCATGCCAACTGCCATTTCCACATGTCTCCATGCATCTCACTACCGCACTTGTGTGAATGGGTGTGCTGGTGACACACCGCCGGGGCCAGGTGGTAGCTACCACAATTTGGGTGCCTTACATTGACACGAGGCTCCACCATTCAAGCGGCGGAGCATGCCAACCGCCATTTCCACATGTCTCCATGCCTCTCACTACCTCACTTGTGTGAATGGGTGTGCTGGTGATACACCGCCAAGGCAAGCCGGTAGCTACTGCGATTTGGGTGCCATACATTGACACGAGGCTCCACCATTCAGGCGGTAGAGCATGCCAACCACCATTTCCACATGTCTCCATGCCTCTCACTACTGCACTTGTGTGAATGGGTGTGCTGGTGACACACCGCCAGGGCCAGGCGGTAGCTACCACGATTTTGGTGCCATACAATGGCAATGGCCATCTGTCAAACATCAACAGTGCACAGTGCCAACATGTTCAATGGCACATCATTGTGCACACGATGCCAATGTTCAATTTACTCCACTGATGGCTACACATGCCGTGTTTGTGGGTGTGTAACGTAGATTGGCCTGTACCCACTTACATGTCACTTATGGATTTGATGTTGGTGTAGGCAGGACAGTGTTGTTCTGGACTGTACAATGTGTACACATGTCAATGGTCCAGTGACAATCACAGCGATGCTCGTCTCAATGTATGATGATCTATTTAGCATTGCCTCTAATGTCTGCTCATGAACATATTCGTCATTCCAGCACCGACTGTGGTCATCGTGTGGTGGATGTGTGCCAGGTTGTAATGACGCATTAAGGTGCTACAGGTACAGCAGCTAGGTATGAGACAGTGGTTTTGATTAGTTACACATATGCTGGATGCTATACTCCCAGGCGTGCCCATGTGAACTGTGGCCATATCCCTATGTGCATTCACATTGGCCAAGGTGGTGTTTGAGGTACTTGTCTTGTGTAAGTTGACACGTGTGCCCTTTGTGTAGCTGAAGGTGTCCCTCCATGTAAGCTGGTCTGTTAGTCACTATAGATGTCAGTCATTGTTGTCGTTGTGTCATCCAGAACGGGATATGCTGTGCACATCTCATGATGTGTTGCATTGACATGTGTCCACTATCACCTCAAATAGGAGGAGGCCAAATTTGACTCGTCACTTGACGGTGCTGGAGGACATGGAGGATGTTGCGATCATACGGAAATGCCGCCTGGACAGAGCCACCATGAAAACCCTTTGTGATCTGTTGGAGCCCCACCTGCAGCCCCGCAGGACATATCCAACAGCTTTCACCCCTGCTTATAAGGTGATGGCAGCCCTGCATTTTTTTGCCACTGGATCGTTCCAAGAGACAGTGGCCAGCGCTGGTGGGATGTCACAACCGATGTTCAGCATGGTGCTGAGTGATGTACTGTCCGCCATGATGCTATACAAGGACAGATACATCCATTTCCCCAGGGGTGCTGAATTGCCAGCTGTGAAGGGAGAGTTATTTCCCCTTGGACACATCCCCAATGTGGTTGGGGCCATTGATTGCACCCATGTTGGTCTTGTGCCACCACAGGTAAGTGAGCACATTTACCGCAATCGCAAGCATTACCACTCCATCAATGTGCAGGTGGTGTGCCTGGCAGATATGACCATCTCGCACGTGTGTGCCAAATTCCCAGGTTCGGCTCATGACTCCTGCGTAACAGCACAGTGCCCCAGCTGATGGCTAATCTTCTTCCCGAGCGTGCATGGATTGTGGGTGAGTATGCCTAGTCGTGTGGCGTGCTGTGTGTGTGGCCTGCTGCCCTGAGCCTCTGCGACATTGCAATGTCTATTTGTGTTTCTGCATATCCCAACCGTCCCTGGTTGCTGAGCCCACTGTGGAATCCCAGGTCCCCGGCTGAAGTCCGCTACAATGAGGCCCACGGGAGGACACGTCGTGTGGCGGACCGTACTTTTGGTCTGCTCAAGTCACGTTTCCGCTGTCTGGGCAAGACCGGAGGTGCACTGGCATACTCGCCCAGGACGGTGTGTCAGATTGTAGTGGCATGCTGCATGCTCCACAACCTAGCCATTCAAAAGGAGATTCCCATGCTCCTGGATGATGGTGAGGACCCAAGGCCCCAGCCTGAAAACCAAGCCGTGTCCAGTGGTGAGGATAGTGGAGAGGAGGAAGGTGTTGACCTGCGTGGACAGCTCATCACCGCTACTTCACTTGACAGTGGGTGTCAATGTGCAACATACCCATTGTCTGATGATATTGCTGTTGTCGTGAAGGGGCATGTGAGAATTGTAGCATCAGCCAGTTGTAGACTCAGTGGTGGTTGGAAATGTTTCTGGTACATGTCATTTGGGAACATCAACAGGACGTGTATGTTGACACTTGGTGGCCATTGTGACATGTGCATGTTGGGTTATCCTGATGGTAGGGGTTGTGTGATGTCTGTGATGCCACACCTTGACCAGAGACAGTTGTTCTGTTGTGTTTCCCTAGGTGCCTTCGACTTCTCCTTGCCTACATACAGCCCATGCTCCTGGTACATTGTGATCATGTTGAAGACTGTACATCCTGCAATAAAGAGGGAGCAGACACGACAACATGTGTGTGAGGATATTTTATTTACAATGGTGAGATGCAAGGGGGGTGTACATTTCCATTGGGGTGGGGTGGAGCAGTGAGTTGACAGTTGTGGTAGATGAGATAGTCGAGTAGTCACCACATTGCTGTGGTGACCCAGTCCAACAGACAAATGACATTCACAAGGCAGTGTGGGGAAGGACAGTCCAAAAAGTCAATGCAGTGGTGGAGAGGGTTGCCATCATGGCTGGCTCCGTGACTGGCGTCTGGCAGGTGCTTGGCCTCCAGATACTCCCAGGGTCTTCTTGGGACGGCCCCTTCATCGTTTGGCAGGGGGGCCCTGCTGCAGGGCCAGTGGGTCTGAGGACTCACCCCTCTCTGTGGGTGCAGGGGAGGATGGTGAACTTTCATTGTGCGGCCCACCAGAGGGAGGTGGAGGTGTTGTCTGTGGCACATGCCTGTCCCTCAGTACCGCCACTTGCTGGCCCAAGAGGTCCACGATTTGTTCCATGCGGGTGTCGATGGACCTCATCAGCAGGATGAGCTCGTGCAACAGTTCGTTCGATCGCCTGTTCGTCCCTGGTCCTGTTGGTATACACCCAGGACTCTGGTGATGTGTTCCAGGGAGTGGGTCCCAGCCTCCTGGTGTCCCTGGGTGACCCTGCCCCTCCCACCTGCCCTGCTGCCACGGACCTGTTGCCTCACCACTGTGGGCACCCGCATCCTCACCCTGCCCTCCTCCGTTGGTGGTGTGTGCTGGTCATCCTCTGGGACAGGAAGGGTGTTGCAGGCAGCACTGGTGGTGGTGGTAGTGGTGGTGGTCACACAGGCCGTGACAGCAGGGGTCTGCTGTGGAGTTGTTGTTGGTGCAGATGTGGTGGGGGGGATGATGGGGTCCTGGAACCTGTTTCTCCCTGGCACACCAGATGGGCCGGCCTCGAGCTCATCGTCCATGGAATCCTGGGAGTCAACATCCGAGAGTCCTTGTAACGGGGGTGGAGACTGGCTCTGCAGGTTGCTGGTGTTGTCCTCTGTAGTGAGTTCTTGGTCACCTGTGGGTCAGATGTGAAATGGTCATTGCAGTGCACCCGGCAAGCTTTGTGTTAGCTGTGTGTCATTCACTTTTTGTACACTGCACAATTGACATATCATCACATTGTTGACTATGTGCAGTACTGTGCTTCCGGACATGATGCAGTGGTACAGGCATTACTTGTCCATGGTGTGAGGTGTCAAGGCATACCATGAGACCCGTGCACAATTAACGTTTACAGGGACTTGTTGCCATCTAGGGCCTGGCACAACATGTGTTTAATTGAGAACTCATTGTTTATTTGTCTGACCTAGCAGACGTCACATCTGGCCATGGACTGGCCATTGTCATCTCCTGCATACCTGTGTCCTGTCATGTGCATATCTTGATTTGTGCCACCACACATGCTTTCATATTTTTCGAATGGTCCTTTTTGCACTTGCCCCATGGCAATGCACATGTAACTAGGTGCTGTGCATGATTGTGCCCTGACTTTCTTCTACTTGTGCATTGGTGCATCACACTTTGGTGGCTTTGACAGTTTCCTTAGCTTACCTGTGTGCACACTGTGCTTGGGGTAGGTATGCCTCTTTGTGCAATGAGAGGGCTGGTGTTGTGATATGGCACCATTTAATTTGTGAAAAATGGGTGGGTGCACGTACTGGCTACTTACCTGTAAGTTTGTTTGGTGTACTGCAGTGGCTTCCAACTGCTCCTGGGTGGGGGAGTGCTCCATCCTGCTGAGGTGTGAGAAAGAGGGAATGTTGGGAATAGTAGTGCAGGCTTCCCAGCCACAAACACCCTCCCAGGGAAGATGGCTACGTACCTGTGAGTTTGATGTGGGTTGAGTAATGGCTGACACATGCTTCTGTGTGGGGTAGGGGAGGGATCCATCTTGGTAGGCTGTGGGACAGGGGTATGGTGGGGGTAGTGATGCAGGCCCCTCACTCCCAGACACCCTCCCAGGGAAGATGGCTACCTACCTGTAATATTGTTTGGTGTACTGCAATGGCTTCCAACTGCTCCTGGGTGGGGGAGGGCTCCATCCTGCTGAGGTGTGGGACAGAGGGCATGTTGGGAGTAGTGGTGCAGGCCTCCCAGCCAAAAACACCCTCCCAGGGAAGATGGCTACCTACCTGTGAGTTTGATGTGGGTTGTGTAATGGCTGACACATGCTTCTGGGTGGGGTGGGGGAGGGATACATCTTGGTAGGCTGTGGGACAGGGGGTACGATCGGGATAGTGGTGCAGGCCCCCCACCCCCAGACACCCTCCCAGGAAAGATGGCTACCTCCCTGTAAGTTTGTTTGGTGTACTGCAATGGCTTCCAACTGCTTCTGGGTGGGGAAGGGCTCCATCCTGCTGAGGTGTGGGACAGGGGGCATGGTGGGAGTAGTGGTGCAGGCCTCCCACCCCCAGACACCCTCCCAGGGAAGATGGCTACCTACCTGTGAGTTTGGTGTGGGTTGTGTAATGGCTGACACATGTTTCTGGGTGGGGTGGGGGGAGGGATCCATCTTGGTAGTCTGTGGGACAGGAGTTATGGTGGGAGTAGTGGTGCAGGCCCCCCCACCCCCAGACACCCTCCCAGGAAAGATGGCTACCTACCTGTAAGTTTGTTTGGTGTACTACAATGGCTTCCAACTGCTTCTGGGTGGGGGAGGGCTCCATCCTGCTGAGGAGTGGGACAGGGGGCATGGTGGGAGTAATGGTGCAAGCCTCCCACCCCCAGACACCCTCCCAGGGAAGATGGCTGACACATGCTTCTGGGCGGGGTGGGGGAGGGGTCCATCTTGCTGATGCTGTGGGCCAGGGGTCCTGCTGGGAGTTGTAGTGCTGTCTGTCTGTACACATGCCCCCATGGTCATGTTGGTAGCTACGTTTAGGGTGAATGGGAGTGGGTGAATGTTGGATCTGTGAGCCATGTTTTTGTGAGTGTGAGGTGCAGATGGATGGTATGTGTCCTAGGTGGTGTAGCTTTGTAGTTGTGCAAGACAGTACATAGCAGAGTGGTGGTAGTCATTTGTTTGTACTTACCAGCCTCCACTTCCCCAGCTACTCCTGTGAGACTCTCTGGATGCAGTATGGCAAGCATCTTCTCCTCCCATTGTGTGAATGGTTTTGGTGGAATGGGAGGGCCACCGCCAGTCCTCTGAGCCAGCTCACGGTTCTTGCTCCTCCTTTCCTTGACCACCCACTTCAGATCATGCCAACGCTTCATGATCTCCTTTTTTGATCTTGGGGTGGTCCCTACTGCATTGACCCTTTGGACTATCCTTGCCCACATTTGTGTCCGCGTGGCTAATGGTGTCTGTTGGACCAGGGTACCAAAAAGCTATGGTTCCACTCTGACTATCTCATCTACCATGACCTTCAACTCACTCTCAGTGAATTTGGGCATTTTCTGTGTGGCCATGGTGGTGTGTGCAAAGTGGTTGTGGGTGCAGGAGTGTGAGTGGTGGTTGTGGTTGTGCTGTGTAGGGTGTATGTTGTGCAGGGGGTTAGTTGTAATGGTGTGGAGGTGGTGGTGGTGCTGTGTGTGGTGTGGCTAGTGATGTTGTGTCCTTTGCCTCTCCTGTCAACTGTGGTATGTGTCCCTTCTCTCCTGGAGTTTTGCAAGGGATTGTGGTCAGGGACGGGGCTGGTTTTATACTCAGCTATGTGGGTGTGTCCAATTGAGGTGTTGCTGACAGGTGTGTTGTCCTGGGATTTGTATTTTTCATTTTGCCATGTGGTTGTGTCATTGGGGTGTGTTTTCTGTATTTGGGGGACATGGCTTTTCTGTGTGCACTTTTTGGCCTTCTTGTGGGGTTTTGGCTTCGTCCACCATATTTTTTTCGGTTCGTCCGCCGCGGTGGCTGTGCTTCAGCTCTTCCGCTGGCTCTTTCATTCATCCCATTGTGCGACCGCGGTGGTCGGCGACAGCGGTACGTACAGCGGGACCGTCGGGGATATCCTAATTTCCGGTGCGGTGTCTCCGCTATACTTGCGGCGGGTTGGTGTTTTTCTGTCGAGATTCTGACCGCCGCGGATGGATTTTGCCCATCTCCGCCCGTTATGGGTGGTTTTTCTTGGCCTTGTTCCGCCGCGGTCTGATTTTTTGGGCGGTTAATCCTAATTTGGCCGATGGTTTTTCCACGGTGCCGGCGGGTGGTTGTTTTCCGCTTCCATGACGGTCGGGGTGCTTTTCCGCCCGACATCCTAATGGACCTCTATGTCTCTTTAATCCACCACTATAAACTCCCTGACACTTTATCTCACCCTTGTAGGTTCCTGCTTTCTCTTTTTGTCCAGTTTTTCCATCTTTCACTTCCTCTTTTTTTCCCCCATTTGTGTTTTTCACTCTCCAGCTCTGGGTTAAAGTCTGATGAAGAAAAATAAGTGCTGGTGCCCAGAATCAGTGCCAGTAGCTCTTGCCCGACCTGCAACCACTGGCTCAAATTAAGAAGAGTATAAGGCGCAGGTTCACAAACCGGATTTCTACATTATGCAGATGCCTCCATCTAATGAATACTTAACATGTAATCGTGTGCATGTCTGACATTGATATTCAGATGCTCTTCTAGGCAGGGCAAGGACAGTACCATGCATGTGAACGGAGACCTCCCTTCTGAAATGTGGGGATTACATTTGCCCATAGAGGGGGAAAAGGTACTCAAAATTAAGCCTAATAAATTAAATTCATATCTAAGAGTGTGAGCTCGAATTTTTCAGAAACTAAACTATTCCACATTGTGCAAACCATGAGTGTACAGCTTCTTAAAGGGGACTTCAGAGGTTTATTTCACATGTGCATTTTAAGGAAACTATCAATGGGTCAGAGGTTTAATAGATGGAGATTTGTACTAAAATCCTGAAGAAAAATTTGAAATGTATTTTGCAAATGATGTGAAAGAAAACAGTGGAATACGTATGCATGCAGAATGATGGGTTATAGAGAAAGTAGATAACGAGAAAGAGGGAACACCGACTAATTATTTGGGAAACTTCGATTGAACAGTAGATGCTAAAAAGGAATCGGATTATGATAAAAACACATTTTGGCAAAGTAATTATATCTGGTCTTTGCAAGATGACACAATGCTTAATAAAAAAAATTACAAGCAAAAACCACAATAAAAAAATAAGAAAAAACATGCTACCACCTAAACATGACATCCACATCCCTACAATAAAAAATTTAAATGTAAAGAATGTAATAACCATCACAGAAAATTTTCATAAAACGGTGCTGGTTCTTTTCAGGAGACATGAGTGCTTAGATACCCATTTGGATTTAATGCAAAGCAGAAAAATATGCTTCCTGTTGGTGCAAAGGAAAAGTATTATTAGATTTGAAATTTTGTGATATGAAGTCATAGTTCAAACATGCATGAGACAATAAAGAAAACAAATGTCGGCAATGTATTGGCCTGCCAGCGCTTGCACTGATGTGCGCTTCTTTTTCGGAGGAAGTGCACATGTAATCAGGCTAAATGCCATCATCATTTACAGTACAATTGAGCCACTGGCTGCAGTGGGCTGACACATCTTCTTGTGCTGTGGTAAGGCAAAATGTCTTTATCACTCAAAGTACATGAGAGTCAAAGTCTGAAGTGGGCTGACTCAATACCCCTTGCTATATGCTTTTGAGGGTAAAGACAAGATATGAATGACATTTGATCAGACCAGTGTGTGAGGAAGCTGACTCATAGCCACTCTATGAGTGTGTATATATATGTATTTTTCATGTAGGAAATTGTTGGATTAGATGAGGTTGGTGAGATAGCCAACGCTATCTCTAGGTCAGATCGAAGAAGGAAGATATTGCATGGAAACAAATAATTTGATGCGATTTTTGCTGTTATAAATAAGTCAACAACTGGCTATCAAACATATTCAAGCATGATGTTGGAATTAATGGAGCCATAAAGTGTACGGTTTGAAAAATCAAGGGAACAGCATGGATGAATAATTCAAGACAGGAAAATATTGACAAGCACGAAGAGTCAACCCATGTCAAGAAGCACTCTCAGCAGAGATTAAGAATGTCAGACTACGGGCATATTAAATAGTCCTGGGAACGCTGCACATATGCTGCTCCTGCACAAAAGCCAAGCAGGAGCAGACACACTGCCTCTCAGACGTTATCTGATAAGACGGCTTGGACAGGTGGGCGAAAGCTTTCAAACAATGAATATGCAAGCAGTCATTTCCGTCTCACAGAGGAGCGCACAACAAGATTCCTACTTTGGGAAACCGGTTTGTGGAAACTTTAGACAGCTGAACCTCATTGTGTACTAAATCTTGAATCAATCCTTTTTGACATCAAGGTTCTCTGTACCTATAATTTTTCAGGCAAGACTGACGTGCAAAACAGGAAAAGGACCAACGAGATCATGTTTACAACTGGGTAGTTGCAGAACCTTTTCCCATGCAGCTCATCTTGAATATCTGAAAGTATAACACCAGCAAAAAGTTACCCTTGCCACACCGACTGCCTCTGAAGACTCCTGCACTACAACCTGCAGTTATTTCTATAGCTGCACTTCAGAGTTGAACACTCAATAATGCACCCAATCAGAAGCTAGCGTTGCTTCAGCATGCACACATACATTACAATTCAGGCCCACTATTCTTATGTAAAGTTGACTGTTTTCCAATATGTGCTATGCATTTTAATGTTGACAAAAGACTCTCCTTTGTTAGCAGAAAAAAGTGGCTTAATGTGGAATTTTGATAACATGGGAGGTCGTAGCAAAAGGTTGTCCAATAATACCTCTAATTCACTTTTAATTAATTTGAATTCCGGCTCTTTTATCTCTTTTATGGGTAAGGATTTAGGGATTGTACAAATTGACAATTCACAAATAGTGGTCGCAATCTGCGCATCAACGTTTTGCCACCCATCTGATTTTGTAATGCTACTCATGTACTATAGGTGACGTTACAAAATCTCCAGTCGCGGGGAGTTGCAGAAAAACCTGTGTAATGCATATTAATTAGGCAGGTTGCTAATTTTCACCCCCTGCTAGAAACACAGGGTTAATGGACTGGAAGGAACAGCAGGCTACCATCCCTGTGTGTGTACTTCCAAACAGGGAAACATATTTTATCAGCTCCTTAAAGGAACTGGCACTGCCATTTAAAAAAAACTTTCCAGTTTGGGAAACCATCGAAGGGAATTAGGCAGTGGTCCCCTAGATCACTGCATAAACCCCTAAGGCAGTTCACAAGAGTTTGCGAATTGTAGGGTTTGCGACCACAGAAGGGATTTGTGTATTGGGTGCCAGGTGTCATAGGAGAAAGAAAAGAAAGAAAAAGGAATTTAACTTTAACTGAGAGATGGACTGATAACCCAGAAGTGATGTGTGTGTATAATGGACATCACAGCAAAGAAAATCAATAATGAGATGCAGTGTCAGTGAGGTAAAAGTTAATCAAAATTTGATACAAGCATGTGCTTGTGAGACACCATCTATTGCTGCCAGTGCATTTCTTTCATGACTGTGCACTGGGAAAGACATTTGTTATGTTCAAATTGATTTTGGGTTAAACTCCTTTTTGATTATACACATTGTCATGGTACTGGGTCTGTTCAGACCTAAGCTAGTGCGGGCTGCAATGGAACAATGCTTAGGGACCAAGCTGATCTCCTTCTGGGTCTCGGCTATACAGCGCATGTGCTGTCTGGAAGAGACATGTTGTGTTTAATCTGTAGGGCTTCAGCCCGCCCACAGACTTCCCATTTGCTTGCTTCATTGTCTGTCTCATATAATTTGTCACCATTTGTCCCTGGCGTGCATGGTCATGCCCCTTCTTGTGTTTAGCCCTCTTCCTAGAGCATGGACCAAGTACTTGTGAGCATCCACTGCTCCAGTTTTTATGACCAATTACGGATCTACTTTTTTCTTTCTCTTTCAGCACTCTACACAGTGCTCGTGCTTTTACCTGTCAGTCTCCTCCCACCCGTCCATGGATCACCCCCTCCACTATAACTGATTTTCCTGTCATTACTGCTTTATATTCCCCCCTTTCATCACAGCTTGCTCCCTCGAGCCTCCCGGTGCTTGTCCTATCCACAAATCACCCCCTCCCCCATCACTGCTTTAAACCCCCATTGTAGTCTGTTTAATTCTTGTGAGTGGTGGTGTTCTGCCTTTTATTGTCCTGTTAGTGTATAGCTAATGAGCCGATTGGAGCATTTGTGCACAGTTGCTATTACTTGGCACACGTGTAGTCTACGTTTATTTTCTACGCATGTGGGTCCTTGGTGTGGTGTTCATAGCTGGAATATCAGACCTCAGGTGAATCAGGTATGCGTTATTACAGGGCATGTCAGAGCTTCTTAAAATACCTGTGTCTTCTGCTGTAATTGCTTAGCCATGTTTCTCCTGTGAGAAATGATTGAACTGTTTGTGGCTCACCTTGTTGCTACTTATTTCATAGGGTGGGGCTCTATTTCTACAATTCTCTCCTGTCTGGACACTTCCTTGCTTTTTTACGCATTCACCGGTGAAGTGTTTCGGGGTGCCATCGTCGCTTACCTTGAATTCTCTTCAAAGGAGCCAGGCTGAGTGTTAATGTCCTCACGGTCTGCCTTCCCCTCAGTGTCCATGGCAAAAGTAGTCCTTTTAATGTGGTTGTCGATTTAATGTATTTCCTCATGTTCACTACTGTAAACTTCTTTCTGGGTCTTCATTTCTGGGTTTTTTTATGCAGTTTTATATAGCGCCAACACCACTGAAGCTAGTGAAGTACTTTACATTAGCACCAGTTACTTTTTTTGTGCCATTTCATATAGTGCCATTACCACCCAAAGGCTACCTAGACGGACAGTAGACTGCAAGGAAAATAATGCTTCTCCAGCTCATTTTCCATCAGGAGCAAAAGCAGCAGGCGCTCAATTACCATTTACCAAAGGGAGAGTCGCATGAAGTGCAGCTTTCAGCTCCATAATTCCCTGGAAATGAGAAAGAGGACTTAGACGTGGGTCACTTTCAGCGGAGAGGATCTAACCAAGCATTGGCAGAGGCAATAGGTCTCTGTAATTCCAGAGCTATTGGCCGTGTCAATGTGAATGTCTTATAGCCATGTTGTCTAGCAGTACATCTGCTGTTCAGCATGGCTGAAAGTCACTGAAAGCCCAGAATCACAGGATGTTGAGCCGACACCGAGTCCCATTGCCCCCATGTTGAGTTCATTGTCCTGCCCTTCCTAACACAAAAAAGCGCTATGACATGGCCTGTGTGGCCTCATCATAGTGCTTTTTTCAGAGACTTTCAGTAATGCTGTACAGCAGATGTACGAACGTCCTACTAGCCCACTCAGGCTAATCCCTGCGCTTTTCTCTTGTTTGGTATAGCATGAGAGCAGGGTGTGGATTAGCTGGGGAGCCTATGCCATGTGGCCCATGGATTTATGATTATTCCCCTTTATTATTATTACACCACATTGATTGGCAGCTGCCGCCACTGTTTAAAGTAAATAAGAACAAAGTGCTATGGTGTGGTCGGCACTGACCGCATCATAGCACTTTTTTTTGTTTACTTTAAGGAATGTTGCACAGCAGTTATTCCTGTTGCTGCTGTGCAACATGTCTATAAACATTAACAAAGGCAAATAGCTCTACTATTTGGCTATGCTAATATTTTGTTGTAGTGGATGAGAGGGCCAGATGGGGCATGGGGCTGGTGGTGAGCATGAGGGGGGTGTAGGGCGGGACATGCAAGCAACACAAGAGGGGGGAGGGAGTTGGTGGAAGGTGAGGAACTGAGGCAGGGGTGGAAGGGCACATAGAAAATGAACAGTGAGGGGGAAGGGGCAAGCAATGTATGGGGAATAGGACAGGAGATTTGGGCAAGAACCACAGATGGTGGGAGGGAGTCTGAAAGAGCACGGTCAGCCAGGGGAGGGTGGATGGACAACAGACACATGTACTCTTAGAGAGTGCATGTCTAAAAGTAAAAAAGTACCACCTCTGAAAATGCATGGCAGGTGGAAGGACACTGGCCGCAGACAGGAAGCTGTAGTTGGCTTATGCTTCATTGCAGGGACAGAAATGTGAAGCCCAGGAGGAAGAACTAAGCCCAGGAAGCAGTTGACCAATAAGAAGCAAGTAAACAAAGGACATGTTCTAAGCCTCTTATAAGCTTTTTTTTGTTTTTGTTTACAAGAGGTTTTGCAAGGACAGTGCATTCCCTGCATGTACTGTTCAGGAGAAACCTAACTAGGAATACCAATATGTGCACTTTGTTGCTGCATTTGTATTTTCATTGATCTGATCAAGCCTGCACAAAATATTTTTTCTGATCTGTTAGCTACAAATAGTGATAGTGAGCAACTCGATGAATAAACCGCTAAGCGTGAAGGCAAATATTGTGTCTGTGATCTACTTCTATGCTCCCCTTTCAATCGAAACAAGTGGAGTTACAGCATTTCATAGTGGGGCTCCTGGTTTTAAGGTACTTATTTCTCTAGAATGTTCCATCTTTATTTACGTTATTATCCATCTTCTCAGTATATATCCATCCATAGCATGTGTCCTCTGAGGTTGAAAAAAGTATATTTCCACATTAATTTACCTGCTAAACGTACCCTAACTTAAAAGTCCCCCTGCGTTAACCCTTTGGACAGCCATACATAATGCAATACAGCCATCTGACAAAATGAGCGCTGTAGTGCAAACACGTTCACATCTGGATGCATTCAAGGAAATCTCATCCCTTTATTTAACTCCTCATGCTGTCAATCTGCACAGATGTTGCCCATGCAGTCATGACTGACAGGGTGAAGAGTCACTGAAAGGTAGACCAACTTTCTGTATTTTCCTGTTTTTCAAAAATGAATACTTACAGGGAAACACGATATTTTGCTGAATGTTATCTGTAAATGTTCATAAAAACAGAAACCCGAGAGCTCTAAGGGGCAGATTTACAAGCCCCTTGCGCCACTTTTGCGCCACTTTCCCACGGTAAAAGTGGCGTAAGGGGCTTGTAAATCTGCCCCTAAGTATCTTCAAAAACAAACAACATAATTCCAGGCACTAAAGTTAAAAGTTAACTCACAGGTTTTTTGGGAAATAAAAGAGAAATCTCTAAGCTCTCTTTAGCTACACATGGAGATATGTTTATAAACAAATACTGAACATTTGTAGGAAAAGCCTTACCCTGACACTCTGGGTCTTGAAGTGTGAGGGTGGCCAGCTTATGTATTATGCTTCGTTGTGACAGCTGAACCTGCTTCAAGTATATCAAGTTTGAACATTCAGGGGTTTTTAGCTGCAAACAAACCCTCTATGACGTAGTAAATTGAAGAACACTCATAGCTCGACTAGAATCCTCCAATAGTTTATCAGCTTCTAACAGACAAGTGGTCTAAAGTGGGTGAAAAGCTGGCATCGCAGAGCTCTACAAAAAGCCCGCAGTAAAGAAAGACATTAAATTGTGCGAGCAGAACATTATAATGAAGACACGAGTTCTCAGGTGTTCAGAATCAGAAGCACCACTGATTTATCAGAGATACCAGAATATGCTCGATTTCTCACAAGTAGCCTTCACAAGCACCATGTAATCTACTGCTGTACCTTAGTTATTGCACCTCTAATCTGCCTTACCTCTGGCCGGCACACACAGAGTCCTAGAAACACGGCTGATAAAGTCTGACCAAGACCTAGGTTCGCCATGTGTCTTTGTCATCCAACAAGATCAGAATCTGTAGATTCCCAGAAAGTCTGGCAAAATGAGGCGTCAAGTGACAACCCCGCTCTGCCTTATCCATGTCAATACTGGAAATGGATAGGAAGAGCCTTCACAGGAAAACGTCTACATGGGGTGACTGAATAAATGTGAGAAAATAACATTCTAAAATGTTACTGTAAGGATTCAAAAACTGAGAGGTGACACAAATAAAACATAAAGTGCCACTACTCCCACATTACTGGGAATCCACCAAATAAGGACATCAAATGGCTATCTTTACAGTACTTTTGGTTTTGGGTGTGCACGACGATTATTTCATAATCATGTTCCTACTAACCATAGTGGTGTCAAAAATTGGCATTTTTCCGCACAAAGTAGGCATAATTTCACAAAATCATGCATTGTAAGCAAAATTCAAGACTACACCCTATTTTTTTATAATAGCTGCAATGTGTGAGGTTGTTTCTAAAATCAGCTGAGTCAGACAAGCAGCAGCTGAGCTGTAATAACTTGAAGGGAGGCCAGTGCCCAACACCAGCTTGATCTCAAGAAGAAGTGAAGGATATGTAGAAGATGCAATCTTGATTCCCCGTAGACATACATTCCTACCACAGTCCGCCATTACTATGTGAATCGATCCCATTAGTGAATGTTTCTGTGCAACACATTTACCGTCTGCTTTCAGGATGCGCAAACTAGGGAATTCTCATTTTAAACAACAGACTGCCTCGACATTACAGTCCATAATTCCACGTGCAGAATATACTCCATTAATTCCCCCACTCTATATGGCCAGGCTCCCTCCCCACTGCAATAACGTAAAAAAGCTGCACATTCGAAGGAGCTCAGGTTGTGGTTGCCTCATCATGTTGTGCAGCCACTGCTTTCCATCTGAAGGTAAAAATACTAAATGAATCCAGTCCTCAAATTTAAGATAAGCAAAGCATTGGTACCCAGTGCATTTGAATTTGTCGGTGATATTTATCGGACTTTGAGTGCACATGTAGCCTGTTACAAGATGTATCCTTTGATAATAATAAAATGGCAGCTCTAACCCTGGCAGCAGCTTTTATCGCATTATAAATTGTCACTTGCTCCTAAAGGGCTGAAACTCCAAGACCAGAAAGTATAGTACTTTCAGTCAAGCACCATACATAGTATGCTGGCTAAGCAGGTAATTAGCTCATGTGATATCACAAAAAGCACAATTCACAAATCTTACAATCTATTCCATCTGTGCTGTAGGCAAGACCTCCTTAATCACAAGCCTGTCAGGGCGTACTACTAATCAAAAAGTTGGTAGCCACAGAGCATCTTTCAACACTTTTTTAATTGACATAAATGACCAAAGTGATTTATTTTTATGTAATAGTTTCTTTGCTGGTGACATATCACATACTGTTGCCAAACTCGCATCTGTGGCAATGACATACTCCTTCGCTGGAACTGCGGTCAGTTTTTGCATTGGCGCTTTCAAAAAGATGCAATCTACACACGTGAAGAATGTGTATTTTGTAAATATAAGACCAAGATTTGACAGCGTGCTTGAAAAGTGCAGTTGCTACTGGCAGTTCACCAACGATTAAACTCTATGGGGGATATTCTCAAGAACGTGTGATAACCATCGCAAAAGTAACTTAACGCAACCTACAACATCGCAGTCCATCGCGGGAAACTTACGCCGTGTTAACTGCATTGTGTGAGAGGTTCATAAAACTGAGCCTATACTTATTGGCATTTTTACTTTTTGTAAGGCTGTACAATGCCTATAGGCAGAGGCCGTACCATGATGGGCTTTGCTGATGCAACGCAGAGCCGAGCACCTGTTATTGCAGTGCAGAAAATGAGTTAATTTTACCTAATATTTCTCTGAGTTATTGCTTTATTTTCAGACAGTACAGCTCAGAAATATGGATTCTGATCGGTACTATCTGACGATAAAGCACTATCTCAGACAAAAATTCTGGTAAAGGATCTCAGTTTATTCATCTTACTCTGTGTAGCAGCCAAAAATACTGCACTGCATTGAGTGACAGGGAAAGAGCAGGAGAGTGCCATATCCACAGAAATATGGCACTCTCCTCCCCTCTCCCTAGTGCTGGCACAGAATTTTGCTGCTGAGCACCAGGCACACACCTTTGCGCTATTGTGCAAGTGTGTGAGTTAGAGTCTAGCATAGGTTTGTACTGGAAGGTTTCTCTCCCAGCACAAAAAAATATACCTACACAACTTTTAAAATGGTTCCTTCTTTGTATGTGTGCTGTACAGTGCAGCACACATGGAAAGTTGGAAAAAAAGGAGATTTTTTTTTTTTTCTTTTAACGCCGTTTTAAGTGGCATTTATTTTCGACGTAAACCCCAGGGGCTTATTTACAAGCCCCATGAGCCGCCGGTACGTCACTTTTTCCCATATTAAAAGTGACTTACCGGCGGCGCAAGGGGCTTGTAAATAAGCCCCCTTGTCTACTATTGTTAGTAGATAGGGTTTTGCTTCAAAAAGCATGGGTGGTTGCATGGTAACGCCATGTAGCACCCATGTTACAACCCTTTTGATGCTTACTTACGCAAAACAGTACTTCACGCTGCTTTGCGTTACTTTTCGGCAACTTTCCAGCACAAAACACGTTTTGTGCTGGAAAGTAAATGACAAAGCAAGCATGCTTCAGGCCTTGTCTGACATGAACTCCCAGGACTGACTACTACAACTTCCTGTCATTGTTGGGGCCGATCAAACATCTGTACATGCCACAAACTCACCTGAACCACCTGAATCATACAACCATGTTCCCATACCAACCCCTAAGGATTGCGCAAACACCGACTTAAATATACTTAGTTAGAACGCCGCCGGCCTACAATCCAAAATAGACCCAGTAGACTGGCTGGAACTGGTTAGACAGCAGGACATTTTGATGTTTAAGAAACCTGGGCTACCAAAGATTTATATCTCAACGGGTTTCTTTGCTTTAATGTCCTGGCTCCAATTTCCAAATCTGGTCGACCATCGGGTGGCTTGTCTATCTGGGTGAATATAGCCGCTGGGGGCAGCATAAATGTCCTACACGCCCACAGAAACAAACTCCAAGCCCTGTTATACAAAAGGGGGGGGGGATATCCATATATTTACAAAATGTTTATAATAATGATTTTTACAATTCACCCAATTTAAATTTCCCTAACCTATTTCACTTTGTAAATGCCTTAGAGAATAGTAACGGCCTTGACACGAAAGCCGGCATCTGCCTGGGTGAAGACTTTAACGCCAAACTCCCCAATGAAGACACTGCTGCCCTAAGGCCAGGGAGCAGAGGACAAACCTGTCTTAGGGGCATGGAATTAAAGGAACACCTGCAGAATCATGCCCTGAGCTCTGTCATTGACATTGCCCCAGAAGCCAATGATAACAACCCACCTGACCCATCATTTAGAGGGAGGGGTTGTGCAAGCACTATCGATTATATCTTTATCTCCCCTATTCTTGAAGACTACTTAGTGAAAGTAGTAGTCATCCCTACACACCACGGAGACCACAATCCGATCCAAGCAGTGTTTAAATTGTCACTGAGGTCGACATTTAAATTAAAATGCGGTGCTAGGGATTTAGCACCCTCGAACTACAAATTAAGATTAGTATGGCAAGGGGTTAACAGTGCTTACTTGTTCCACATGGTAGTCAGGAACAACCCAGAACTCATTGACTCCTGCTTGTCCGAACAGGACTCCATTCCTGAGGTTATCAACACATTCGCCAAACTTTGCGAGACCTGCTGTCACTACGCAGCATGGCCCCAGATGGTTTACCAGTGAGTGCCCAGTGATTAACAGACAACTGCGGAATGCCTTCTCAACTAACCCAAGGTGACCCCTTTCAATTAAATCACTCAGACAGAAGTATAAGCAGGTTACATCACGCAGGGAGGAGGAAGTATTATCTGATCGGTGGGCTGCCCTCGCTAACGCCGCCACCCTAAGGAATGGTAAAACTTTTTGGGCTGCCGTCAGAGACATGAGATCAATGGGGCTATCATTAACACCAATTAGCTGCAATATAACCAGCCAGGCCTGGGAAGATCATTTTTCGAAGATCTATACAGCCACCACACATGAGGAAGACCTGCTCGGGCCCCAAGCTGCATAGGGGTTTCAATATCTTTACCCAAAGTTGAGGAAGCTATGCATCTATGCCCGGGCAATAAAGTCCCTTGCCCTGATAGGTTACCCATCGACCTTATTAAGCACAAACCCGATTTTTGGGCTCCACTCCGCCTGAACATTTTTAACAATTTATCACATACCCCATTACCTGGCACTTGGTCGGCCAACATTATTGTACCAATTTTTAAAAAGGGTGATCGCTCCCAACCCAGCTGTTACAGACCAATCTCCCTGATCGATAATACTCAGAAAAGCTTAGGGAGGGTCTTATACAATAAGATTAAAACCTGGTCTGAAGACAACCTTATTATACAACCATTTTAACTGGGTTTTCAGTACAGAGTAGGCACCATAGAGCAATGTTTAAACTGTCATTTAATAATAGGGAAATATACCATTGCACAGAAGTCACCCATTTACCTGGCTTTTATGGATTTGACCTCAGCCTTCGACTACGTAAACCTGTTGCGGCTGTGGTCAATCCTTTCAGACTATGGGCTAGATGAGGCCTTGGTACACTTCTTAGCATACATACACAAGGACCTGAGAGCACGAGTCAGGTTTCTAACAACATCAGGGTTGGTAGAGGGGCCAGGCAGGGATGTGGCCTGGCCCCCTTACTCTTTATCATATATATCAATACCCTACACAAAACACTGGTTGAGCTAACCACTGACATCCCAAGAGTTAACGGCAATACACTCTAATATATGCTGCCGATGCAGATTTAATGGGCCGCACACCTAATACGTCTTTTAGTACAGGATTTTGTTGATTTTATGGCCACTTTAGATTTATGCACTAATTAAAAAAAAATCCTTCATAATGGCTTGCGGACCAAGGAAGCGTCTTTTAAATTCTATTTCTGTAGGAAACCAGAGTTTAAAGAGATCACATGGCATGCTGCAGGAACAAGTTCTCCAAAGCCATTAACTTGGTTCTAAGCCTCCCACAACCAAGGATGACAGGGGCTGTCCTAGATATTTAAAAACAATTTAAACTTCAATGTATTCCTACGGCAAACTTATGGCGCGGAAGTCTGGGGCTTCTTTAGGGGCTGTAATAACCAGCGCGAGGATAACAAGTTCTGCAGGAAACTCCTAGGCGCCCCAATCTCCACGTCACAATATGCATATACAGGCATGCCCAGCCCTATTCTGGCTAGCTATCCGGATAAACCCAGCGGCAACCCTCACACAGGAGATGATACGAGACTGCCTCAAATTGAAAACGGAATGGATATTCCGTGGCTAGCCGAGGAGCGCTGAAGTCTAAGTAGGGTTACTACACATACATCTTCACAAACCCAAACAAGGCAGATACTGTTAGCAAAAAGAAGTCCGAACAGCACTTTACATGCACTACAACATGGCAAGACTAGACAGGGAATCGAAGAAACCAACTGTAGCTGCTTTTATGTCAATTGAACACACTTTTTATCAGTTGGCTAGCAATCTTACAAAACCCATCGGTCGGCGGGAGAGGGGACTTTTTTTTCACTTAAGAGGGGGCACCTTGAAATTTTTACTTTGCTTCCCCCTGTGCTTCCAGGTCAATCTCGATCTCCTGCCCTGTCCGTGCGATGGCCAGAGCGGGCAATCTACACTACACTTTTTATATTTCTGTAAGTTTTATATAAAGTATGCTAAATGGCTCTTATTACCCTATTTTAAAAATAATTCACCTCGAAATCGCATATAGATCTATTTTCCTTCTGGAAGATGATGACTTGACCTTACGAGTAGGCGCCTTTTTGAAAATTGCTGTGCGAGCCCGCTAAACTATGTGCACTTTTTGAATAATGTTTTTAACTTTTCTGATTTTATATATTTTTCATGATGTAATTGTGTATTTTATATGTTGAAATGTGATCGCGCTTTTATGGATATCCCTCTATCCGAATAAATAGGCTGTATTTGCAACATTAGGAGAAGGATGTCAGCATTGAGGCTTCAAGCGTATTGGGATAAGCAGGATCCACCAAGGAAAGTAGAGCTCAAACGCCTGTATTGGGAATGGGTGGAATGCCAAGAAACCAGCAAACCAAATGTGGGCAGATTAATAGCAGAATTTTATCTCCATAAACAGCCGAGTCACTTAGAGCCCTTTTTAGACATAATTCAGGTCCCTCTGGACAGGATGCTATATATCCATTTTAGGCTAGGACTGCCCATGCTGCAGGGCTCTGGTAGAAAGTGTTGCCCATGTTATGTTTGCTTGTACAGCATACAGCAGTCCGAGGGCAAAGTGGTTAAAACCAATTTGCCGGCAATTGGGCACACAGGACTATCAGGCTACCCTGTGCATCCTCAGATCAGACCCCAGACCTCTCTTTGCATGTTGTGTGGCAAAGTTCCTCAGTCATGCATGGTCTATTAGACAGAAGGCCAAGACAGGAATGCCACAGCATTTAGCTGAATGATGCCAACACGTAAATGCTGCAGGGCCCAAAGGCTGGTTACTTAAGTTTTATACATATATGTCATGCATGTGCACTTTACTGTTTTTAACCGCTCTGCGATGGTATTCTAGGGAGGACTGGAATTTCTATAGAGGCCTGATGGGGGGTCGCAACTCGAGCCTAATGCAAGGGATTTTACTATATAGTACTGTTATGCTGCTCTCTTTTTCTTAGTTTTATCGTATTAATGTATGTTTTTATTGATATAAGTGTATTAATTCTTTCACTGCTGACCCCTGTAATTGCACCCCATACCATGGGAGCAGTGGTGTACTAAGATGCACTGCTTGTATGTATAAATTTTAACACAACATAGTATAAAATGTTTTTTTTATTTTTATCTTCCTATACAAAATGCTGTTTCTATAGGTTTTATGACACGAGCTGTCGAATAAAGCTTTATCTGATCTGATCTACCTGAATAAAGTAAATTGAATTGAATTGAAAACAAGCATTTTGTGCTGGTTTGCGCCACTTTTCTCATGCGAACAGTGCAAAATGTTTGTAAATCTGTCTCTACGAGTGCATAAAACATGCACTCGGCATAGAATGCGTCAGCAAAGCCCAACATAGGGGCATATTATCAAGCATGGTGTTAAAATGATCGCCGCTTTAGCGGCAGAAAACTGCAGCTAAAGCGGCGATAATGGGCTTGATAATATGCCGCAGAGAATTCCCATAGAAGCCCATATTGTCACCAAAAGATGGGCTTCTATGGAAATTCTCAAGGGCATATTATCAAGCCCATTATCGCCAATTTAGCGGCGGTTTTCTGCCGCTAAAGCGGCGATAATTTTAACTCTGTTTCTTGATAATATGCCCCATAATTTGATAGAACGAATTGTGGAGAGGGGAGGTCACGATAGGCGTTACCCACTATATTGAAATCGAGTCTTTGAAGTTAAATGTCAGCCACCGTAGCCCCTGGAACGCATGGACCACGCTGGACATGTCTATTCCCTTTGCCGCAGCAATGTTGAACATTTTTTTTGTCGAGAAGCCAGAAGTAGGGACAAAAGAGAGGAACTCTTTCTTCCTTGCATTTGTCTTTATTCTTGTTTGATTCCATCGCGTTCTTTTATGTGTGTACACTCAAGTGCGCGGCAGGAATGTGAAAGAACTCGTGCGAGGAAGTGCGTGCCTTTGTAAATACTGACAAAGAAAATTGCGTCCTGACCCCTGGCTATCAAGTGTGTCAGTCACGGCAGTTGCAGCTATGAGTTACAGTGGCTGTTTATTCAGCGATCTGATTAGATTTTCTGACTGAAGATTACAGTAATGAAGGTCTTTGGCTGAATCTGTTATGGAAGGTTTCTAATTTCAAAAGGTTTTTTTTAAGAATTGAAGGATCTGAGGTGTCTCTGCTTCTTGCCAGGAATAGAAAATAACTCGCATGGTAAGCAAGGAGCTATGTGGACAAAAATATTAAAATATAGTTCTGTCAAATGATTGAGACACAAAATTAAGGGGCATATCAACAAAGGCTTTATCTCTGCTTTTTTGGCTTTAAAAGCCAAAAAAGCAGAGATAAAACTAGCACCCTATTAACAACAGGGTGCTAACACGCAAATTTGCATGTTAGCACCCTTTTACTCTACGCTTCCCAAGAATGTCGCTAACCCTGTTAGAGACAAAAAAAGCAGCGCTAACCGCGGTTAACGCTGCTTTTTTACGTCTGCTAATTTTCAGACTTAGCCATGATATCCTATGGAAGGAGGATATCATGGCTAAGTTTGCCTGTCCCTATCAACAAGGTAATGTGTGATTATCGCTAGGTTTCCAGCGATAATCTCACGTTAGCCTGTTAGCGTGTAGATTTTTATCGCTATTGAGATAAGCGTTGCTAATAGCACGCTATCTCAGCGATAAAAATTCACGCTAGCCGGCGATAATTATCCTCACGCTAAGAGCGCTGAGCGATAATTATCGCCGGTTGTTGTTGATATGCCCCCAAGTTACTGGTAAAAAAAAAAACGACAACAAAAAAAGCGAAAATAAGCCACGTAAGAATAACCCAGGAAAAATAAAGAGCTAAATAGGTACTTTCAGGGACATCTTAAGTATTTTGTTGGCCCTGGGCCAAACGTATTTTAGGGGCCCCCGTTTGGAACAGCTTTGAAATTATGAACTATTTTCTGCTCTTTCATGCGCTCTTTAGCCAGGTCACTGACAGTGGACAGGTATAATGGCTCCATAATGTAAATGTGTTTACATGTAATATTTATGGATAGCGGGGTGTGTTTTCAATATTGTAACACAGCAGCAGCTCACTAATATTACTGCAAATTATCTCTGGGGCATATTTATATGTGAGGTATTGCTTTCATCTGAAAGAATGAAACATAAACGCAACATTTCTCTGCAAAATGTCTGTTTCAAATACCTTTTTCCTATCATTTATTTTGCATATGGGTGATGTGTGAGAGTCTATTACAATCTGTTTAAGAATTATTCAGTGTCATCAGGGCAAGACTCTGCAGAACAGAGCTGGCTCTATCAGGGGGCTCCGTGAAAGGATGGGGGCCTGGGCAAGAGCACACTTTGCCCATGCCTTAAAACGTCTCCGCCTCCAGGACTTCCGGGGAGGCACTTAGAGACTCAAAGGGGGTCAGGCAGCAGCCACAGCTGGGTCAACTCAATGTCAACTCAATGTCCAGTTACCACTGGTCAGCTGGGCAGTTGTGGGAAAGGAAATTAGGTTGACAGCCACAATCCTAGTCAGGGTGATCGATAACAGTCACTAAATTAACCTGTGCTTTACCCTCTGGTAGATTGGCACAAAAGCAGTCAGGCTTAACTTAGAGGCAATGTATAACGTTTTTATGCAGCACTCAAACCGTAATAATGTCAAAACAGAACACAAGAAAAATCCCACATCACAAAAATAGAGTATATCTTAATAAATTATTTGAGTCCAAAACAGCAAAAATCTAATCAGTAGAACCAGAGAAATGCAATTTTAAAGATTTCTGTAAGTTTAGCGCCTAAAGGCACAAAGGGCCAATCGCGGTTATCTGGTCGTGTGAGCCCAGGTTAAAGTCACAAGTTCACGCTTCCTGCGAGGGAGCGTGGGCCGGAGGCAGGCATCAGGTTAGTCCCATGGAAAGAGATTCCTTCTAAAGTCCAGCATGAAGAGTTCAGTTGTTGAAGAGCAAGGAGAGCATCACAAGCAGCTGTCGCTGTAGCACAAATATCCTGTTTGGCCTTGTGGACAGTGAATGCTGGAGATTCATGTTGGCTGTCACCACTAGCTACTGATGCCGAGCTCAAAGTGCAGATCTTGCGTTCCTGGTCTACACTTGTGGTCGTTGTAGCCTGTTCATGGCCACAAACAGCCCAAAACGTCAGGATTTCTCCTTTTCTTCAAGGAGAAATTCAACTGACGTCACACCACTGGTCCAGGACCCAGGGGGCACCTCCTGGTCAGGCAGATCCAGTTGCAGGTCCAGGCTAGTCTAGTTGCAGGAGGTCAGCTGAGCAGCTGAAGAGAGGCCTTTAAAGCTTGTTGTGCCCTTATTGCTCAGAACAGGAGGTCAGTCAGCTGACCACTTGGAGTCACTTCAGCCTTGGATGAAGGGTACAGGTCCATGCTTTCTTCTCAGCAAGCATGTGGGCCGTCAGCATCTGGGCAGCATGGTGTCCTTATTCTGTAGTATCCACAAGTCCAGGTGTGTACTGAAAAGTTCAGTCTGAGGGTTCAATATTTATACTTTGTGCCCACTTTGAAGTAGGAGAAGCTTCTGGAGTTTTCCTCCTATAGAGGTGTCTGGAATTTCCTGCCTCCTGCCCTAGTCCCAGTCTGTCTTGGGGCACAATAGGCTGATGTGAAGTCCTTTGTGTGGGAGCTGAGCAAGTGCCTTTGAAGTGCAAATGTAGTAGGGGACAGCTCCACCCTAACCCTGCCAGAGATGCCCATCCTGCCAACACCCAAACCCTCTATGTTGACATTGTTTGGGAGGAATACCCTAAGACCAACTGCCAACTACACCTAGTCCAGTGACCCAGGAACAGACTGGAGGTAGTAAATGGTTATGACAAGAAAATGCCAACTTTCTAAAAGTGGCTTAAAGTCTGACTTTACCATTAAAAAGTATTTAAAATTACAATTTCTCAGACATCAAGATGACTTTCCTACTTGTTCCATATTAAACGTTAGCACTTATGTTATGAGGTTACCCAATGATAACCTAAGGGAGATGTAGGCCTTCCAATAGTGAATTAATTAATTTGAGAGTTTTTAACTGCCATTACATGTAAAACTTAAACATGCGTGTCCAACTTTTTAAGAACATTACAACCTTCACTATGGGCTGTTTTGGACCTACCCCAGGGGTGACTTATATAGATTAAAAAGCATGATTTAGGCCTGGCAAAGGGTTTCTTTTAATATTTAGCTGGTGCCCCTTCGCACACCAGACTCAAGCCGCACAGCTCTGCGGGCGTAAGCCATAAAATGTCAAGACACAACAGAGAATCCACTTTTCACAGTTGGTGAAAACGGGATTCTATGTTGTTTCTTGACTTTTTACAGTTTATGCCCGCAGGACTGTACAGCTTGAGTCTGGTGCATGACGTGGACAAGCTAATTATGGAACTTTTAAAACCATGCTACTGGGGCAGACCACGAGTCAAGCCTGCACCCCAAGAATGCCATTGAGCTTTTTTCAAATTTGGAGAATACATTGTGAACATGGTGTGTATTCGAACATTCAAGTTGATCCAAAATGTTTATTTTGCCAGGTCAAAATGGCAGCTCATAACTGCATATGCAGGCTGCAAAGGCAGGCCCGATAGATGTTTTACAGGACTACTTAAGTGGGTGCGACAATACATGCTGCAAGTCCACCAGTAGCATGTAATTTATAGGCCTTGGGTGCATTCTGTACCATTTTACTAGGGATTTACAAGTAAATTAAATATGTGAATTGGGTGTAAAACAATTTTACCATGTTTAAAGAAGTGAACACAAGCATTTGACCACTGGTTAGTAGAGGTAAAACGCACAAGAGCCCCAAATGTCATACGAAAAACCCCAGTGGATCTGTCAAGCAGATCTTGACACTCCAGCATGATGTGGCACTGTGATGTTACAGGAGTCCCACTGTAATGGAGGCCAGTCAGGCTAGGGAGAGAAGAGCAGGTTGAAGGCAAAGTGTGGTATCTACATCTGTTTGTGACAGAGTAGGCCTTTTTGAAGTTAATCAAGTCCTTGTGCCGACACCCATAGGCCTTCCTGTCAAGAGCACAACACCACCTCCCCACACCCAGGCCGTTTTTCACTGTCCTAGGAGCAAGTTCACACCACATTGATGCCCATTGAAATGCTAATTACTGCCTGACAGACTACAGAGAGCCAAATGCAAATTTAGCTTCTGGGGACTTCAGGCAGGACAAAGGTAACTTTCTAAAGGTCATCTTTCCAACATATGTATTACAAATCTGATTTCACCATTGAATTCTGCTTGTAATAAATATTTCAAAACGTTCCAAAATGAAGGGCCTCATTATGATGTCAGGTGGACCGCCAGAGATCATGATACATTTGATGTATGCAGTCAAACTGCAGAGATCAAGGGGACTCCTATCCCTATAATGGAGGCGGTGTCTGCGCAGGCACTGACATAAGGATTAGGCTGTCCCTGTCCTACTGCAGATGGAAACAGACTTTGTGGGCCCCAAGCAGTGCCCTTGTCCTCCATCCCCTGTGGGCCAAGCAGGGTCCTGGTCTCCATCCCCAGTGGGCCACTGCACATGTAGTGCCCACCCACACATTCCCCAGTTGGTGCCTGGCACACGGTGCATGGGTGTGCACAAAGTGCTTTTTTCTACTGCGGCTTGTGCTGCGGCCTTTTCCTGGGTCGCAGTACAAGCCGCAATAGAAAAAAGCACCTTTCGACCATCGTTCTGGTGGACTCATTGTAATATTCAGGGTGGGGCTGCCGACTGCTTGTCAGAGGGTCTCCTGCCCAATGCGATGGTGGTTGTCGGTCTGACTGACCGCCATTGTAATTAGGGCCTACATTTGTAGATGTTTCCTAGGCAGAGATAACATTTACTAAACTTACTATTGTATTCCAATTATTTTCCTATGCAGCCGGTAACCCTGCTAGAGTGAAAGTAGCTTTTAGGATTTTCTCAGTGTAAGGACATGTTTAACATTAAACATTTACGTGCCTTACTTTTATATACCATGCACCCTGTCTTATGGGCAAAAATGCCTACTTAGGGGGTAACTGATTAATATTTAAAAGGAATGTTTTAGCCTGTTAAAAGGGATTATTTTCTCAGGTCGAATTCGATTTTTAAAACTGCACTGCCAGGATACAATGGTGGCCTGTAGACATGCTTTGCAGTGCTACTGCTGTGGATTGCATAATGGGTTCTGCAGTCCATTGGTAGCATACAACATTCTCTGACATCCATACTTCGCTTGCATTTGTTTGTTAGAAAATGATAAACTAAAAAGACAAATAAATTGAGCAGACCGGTTCAGTACATAACATACAAATCACAGCTCACAAAGGGACTCCGGGGCTTTCAGTAAATTCCCATAATCCATCCTGTTAACTGTTGCTGATAGATCAGCACCAGCTGGCAGAGATAACATTTAAACAGTATATAACAGTTTCATTAGGCACCATAATGGTAGCTGGGTTAGTCCTGCAGCCAACCATGAAACAAACTGGAGTACTTCCACTTTGTCGATCTCCTTCAAAACTGGCCCTTCACTAAAGCAGAATACTGCTCCTACAGAATTCTTTGTTCCTTTCCATAAATGGAGAATATGCTGTGAAACCCAGTAGTCTAAGTTCATAGGCACACATGCATCAAGCTATTTTGAGATCGCAAACATTGCGATTCACTAAAAAAGGCTGTTTGCAATCGCAATATAGCCCTAAGCAATGTATCATCAAAAATCGCAGAATATCAAAGAAAATCGCAAAAATAAAGAATTGCAAATTTTTCGAATACCAAATTACTGAATCGGCAATTGCGAATTGCAATTTGAGATTCACATTTCAATGCATGAAAAATCGCTAATTGCGAATTTGTGGGAAATCGCTATTTTGCAATCGCAAAATTCCGAATTATTCAGGCAGGTGGAAACAAGGTGAAAACAATTAAAACAGGTGGGAAACATTGGCAAAGTATTTAAGCAGGCCCAGATGGCCTCAGAATATTTCACAATGGCAGTGCTCTAAGTTATGGTGAGGAGGATGAGGCTACGAGCAGCAACACAGAGAAGAAGTAGGATACAAGAGCGCATTTTTAGAGTGCGCATTGCATTGTTGGGGCAGATGGAGGAAGAGATCTATGACAACTATAGGTTAAAAGCAGACATGATCTATGATCTGATTGCTGAATTAGATCCCCTACTGCAGTCTCAGACTCGCAGGACACATGCCATACCCACTCATGTGCTGGTCCTATGTTCCCTGCACCTCCTGGCATCAGATAGCTTCCAGGATGTAGTAGCTGTAGCTAAAGGGGTGTCACAAAGTGCCCTATCGTGCTTTTTCAAATCATTAATTGGCGCCATGTTGAGCAGGATACACCACCACATTAGCTTCCCCTCACCTCCACAAGAATTGCAGCAAACCAAATTAGACTTCTATCAGGTAGCCTGGTTTCCCCACGTAATTGGTTGCATTGATGGAACGCATGCAACCATTTGTCCCCCATCAGTGTATGAGTACATTTATAGGAAGAGAAAATCTTACAAGTCACTGAATATCCAAGTCGTCTGCAATGCCAAAAACATTATAACTGACATAGTGGCACAATTCCCTGGCAGCACACATGACATACATATTCAGACACAGTGGCATACACTCTCGTCTCCTTGGGGGCGAATTTGGCGAAGGATCTTCTGTGATCTCCGTCCGCTGCCGCTGAGCCAACCATTTCTTGCCCGCATACTTGCACTTAAAAGTTTTAATCACAGGAACCTTGTTCCTTCTTTTAATTTGTTGACCAGAGTGTTCGGCTGTGTGTGGTTGTGGGGACTAACATTGAGGCACTTGCTTTCACCTGTGTTGTGTTGCCATGACGCCCCCTAACACTCGCTCCTAATTCGCGAGTGTAGTAGGAGGGTCTCTTCCGCATTTGGCCACGCCCCCTTACTCGACCGGCCGCTATTTAAATTACCGGATGCAAGCGTGCAGCGGTCTTCTGTGATCTCCGTCCGCTGCCGCTGAGCCAACCATTTCTTGCCCGCATACTTGCACTTAAAAGTTTTAATCACAGGAACCTTGTTCCTTCTTTTAATTTGTTGACCGAGTGTTCGGCTGTGTGTGGTTGTGGGGACTAACATTGAGGCACTTGCTGTCACCTGTGTTGTGTTGCCATGACGCCCCCTAACACTCGCTCCTAATTCGCGAGTGTAGTAGGAGGGTCTCTTCCACATTTGGCCACGCCCCCTTACTCGACCGGCCGCTATTTAAATTACCGGATGCAAGCGCGCAGCAGTCTTCTGTGATCTCCATCCGCTGCCGCTGAGCCAACCATTTCTTGCCCGCCTACTTGCACTTAAAGTTTTAATCACAGGAACCTTGTTCCTTCTTTTAATTTGTTGACCAGAGTGTTCGGCTGTGTGTGGTTGTGGGGACTAACATTGAGGCACTTGCTGTCACCTGTGTTGTGTTGCCATGACGCCCCCTAACACTCGCTCCTAATTCGCGAGTGTAGTAGGAGGGTCTCTTCCGCATTTGGCCACGCCCCCTTGCTCGACCGGCCGCTATTTAAATTACCGGATGCAAGCGCGCAGCGGTCTTCTGTGATCTCCGTCCGCTGCCGCTGAGCCAACCATTTCTTGCCCGCATACTTGCACTTAAAAGTTTTAATCACAGGAACCTTGTTCCTTCTTTTAATTTGTTGGCCAGAGTGTTCGGCTGTGTGTGGTTGTGGGGACTAACATTGAGGCACTTGCTGTCACCTGTGTTGTGTTGCCATGACGCCCCCTAACACTCGCTCCTAAATTCGCGAGTGTATTAGGAGGGTCTCTTCCGCATTTGGCCACGCCCCCTTACTCGACCGGCCGCTATTTAAATTACCGGATGCAAGCGCGCAGCGGTCTTCTGTGATCTCCGTCCGCTGCCGCTGAGCCAACCATTTCTTGCCCGCATACTTGCACTTAAAAGTTTTAATCACAGGAACCTTGTTCCTTCTTTTAATTTGTTGACCAGAGTGTTCGGCTGCTTGTGGTTGTGGGGACTAACATTGAGGCACTTGCTGTCACCTGTGTTGTGTTGCCATGACGCCCCCTAACACTCGCTCCTAATTCGCGAGTGTAGTAGGAGGGTCTCTTCCGCATTTGGCCACGCCCCCTTACTCGACCGGCCGCTATTTAAATTACCGGATGCAAGCGCGCAGCGCGCGCGCAGCGGGCGTGCAGATGGTGCGCCGGAGGCACGCCAGAGGCAAGCCCATCTGTGCCCGTCCGCGCCCCAGAGTGCCCAGCGGCCAGTAATTATGTTCCTGACGAGTGGGTTAGCAGAACACGCCGCAATTACTCTGCTGGTGAACTGCATCAGCTACGGGGTAAGGAATGCGCCTGTACACCCCTTGATTTGTCAATTAGACCTTTGGCTAAATGCACAGGCTGTGATTTCATATTTGGCTGTAACAGAGGCAAAACTCAATCTGAACCCTGTACAACTAAAGCCTCATTGGGGTCAGTAAGCTCCACTTTTAATATTTGGAGTATCAACTGCAGGTCCCTCCCTAAAAATAAGGAACATATTTTTGATTTTTTAAGCACCGCTCTTCCGGATGCATTATTTCTTACAGAAACTTGGCTTCACTCTAGTTCCTGTGCGGATGTGGCCAGTGCCCTTCCATCTGGCTATGTAATACTGAGAAGAGACCGTAGTTCTGGGAGAGGTGGTGGGATCGCAATTATATTTAAAGATATCTATACATGCCGGTTAGAAGCTTTGCCATTTCCCGACTGTGAAGCTGGGCTGTTCAAATTAGCACTTTCACCCCACCTGACCCTATCGGGTATTCTTCTTTATCGTCCCCCAGATAAATCCACCCATTGGCTCTCTTCATTCTCAGAGCTGATAGCTCCTTATGTTTTGAAGGCTGCAAACTTTGTTATCCTAGGAGATCTCAATCTTCATTTAGAAGACGTTAATAACAACTTGAGCAAAGCGTTCCTTGCTGACTGTGAGGCAATTAATCTGGTTTTATGCAATCGTAGACCTACCCATCAGGCAGGACACTTACTTGACCCAGTTTTATCCAATATTTTGCTTGACTGCAGTATCCCGCCTCTTCCCCTCATTTGGTCGGACCACTTTGCCGTTCATTTCAGTTTTACTTCAGACATTGGTGTCTCACCAGCCTTGCCCCTTAATGCTGTTAGGTTCAGAGCTTGGTCTAAATTGAATTTGGATAAGTTCAATGCTGAGCTGACATCTACATGCCCTGACACCTCTCTTCCTGTGTCTTCTTCGAATTTGGAGGTGTCTCAGTGGCTGTCGTCTACAATTGACCACCATCTTCCTCTATGCTCTAAGCGTCCTCTTGTACACCTGCCCCCTGCCCCTTGGTTCACGTTGGAGGAAAACTTACTCAGCAGACAGTAAATTAACTTATAGGTTAGCTCTAAAACACTACCATCTAGCCTGTAGGAAAACGAAAGGGACCTTCATCTCTGACTCTATATCTAAGGCCAGCAATCGCCCTAAGGCCCTTTTCTCCATGATAAAGAAGTTGGCAGGGGCTGACACATCCCCAGCCCCTCCAACACTTGTGGAATCCCAATGTAATGAGATCGCTGACTTTTTTACCACCAGAGTCGAAACTATCCACAATTCCTTGGCAGCTAGTTTGCCACTGCCCAGAAGTGAGTTTTCTCCCACTTTCCATGGTGAGGGTCCTTCTCCCAAGGAAGTGATCTCTGACTGGCCTCTATTGGATCGAGAGTCTTTACGCCTCTGTCTTTCTAAGATGAAATCTGGCTCCCCTTTAGATCCTATGCCTATTACCATTCTTGGCCAGTTCGCACCTGCTCCCCTCCTTGTGATTCAAGAATTGCTTAATGCCTCTCTTCGGGAGTCCATTGTCCCCGTTGAATGGAAAAGGGCTATGGTGATCCCTCTTCTGAAGAAATCTGGGGCGGATCCTACAGTTTTTGCTAACTTTCGGCCTATTTCCCTGCTACCCATGTTTTCAAAAATCTTGGAGAAGCATGTTAACACTCATTTAACTGCCCATGTGGAGGCAACAGGCTATCTTCATTCCTCTCAGTCAGGTTTCCGCACAAATTTTTCCACGGAAACTGCCCTACTGGGGGTCACAGAGACTTTACGTGCTCATTTGGATCAAGGCGAAACCATGGCGCTGATCCTGCTTGACTTGAGCGCCGCTTTCGACACGGTGTCCCATTCTATTCTCCTCACCGCACTACAAAATGCTGGGGTGGTTGGGTCCGCTCTGTCTTGGTTAGTCTCTTTTTTATGTCAGCGCTCATTTCAGGTCTGCTCCTCAAGTTGCTCCTCCTCTACTCGTGCATCTGCTTATGGGGTTCCCCAGGGGTCCACGTTAAGCCCTATGCTTTTTAACATCTACGTACGACCCCTGGCCTCGATTGTGGAGGATGCGGGACTATCCCTCTACTCTTACGCAGATGATACGCAGATTATCTTCTCCCTATCTTCAAACAAGGAGTGTTCCTTTTCAACATTACAGGAGGGACTTGGTCGCGTGGCAGAATGGATGCAGGTGAATCTATTAAAACTCAACGGCGATAAAACCGAAGTAGTTATTTTGCGCAAGGATAAACATCTTTGGGGCCTGAATCACTGGCCCTTGGTAATGGGCCCGTTACCTCAACCGGTTACGCATGTACGCAACCTGGGCTTCTTGCTGGACGATTCTCTATCTATGCGTCCACAAGCGGTCAGCATCTCAGCCACCTGTTTTACCATCTTAAGGTGGCTTCGAAAAATCCTCTGGCTGCTTCCCGTTTCTACAAGACGTACTGTGGTCCAAGCACTTGTCACCTCCCGCCTTGACTATGGTAATGTACTCTATCTGGGTTGTAGCCAGGAGGTACGCAAGAAGCTCCAGTTGGTGCAGAATTCTGCCGCCCGGCTCCTTTGCAAGGTCCCTAAGAGATATTCCATCTCTCCTTGTTTGCGGGACTTACATTGGCTGCGTATAGAGAGCCGTATTAAATTTAAGGCTCTCTGCTTTATGTTTAAAATCAAACAAGGCTTGGCACCTTTGTACTTGCGTTCATTGGTCTATCCCTATGCCCCTTCCCGTGCCCTTAGATCAGCCTCTCAGGGTAACTATGTGATCCCCAGATTTAGACTGGTTAGAATGGGTGGTCGTTCCTTCTCTTACCTTGCCCCTAAGCTTTGGAATTCTCTCCCTGTCTCTTTAAAATTGCAATCCGTTTTTACACAGTTCCGTAAGGACTTGAAAACTTGGCTCTTCTCTCAATAGACAGTTATCTCAGTTTGGCCTTTTCATTTATGGCGCCGGGAGACCCCATGGTGGGTAGCTGTGCGCCCTACAAATTTATTTACAATACAATACAATACAATACCTGCTTGGTAAACATGTTACAATGTCTTCCATACTCTGGTCAAATGGTGATACATATCAGTCAGTAACCTGTTGCCTACTACCCTGTAGGTGACAGCACATACGCCGTGCGCTCCTACATCCTGACGCCATACCTCAACCCAAGTACCCCAAGTGAGCAGCGTTACAATGCAGCGCACATCTCTACTCGAAATGTCATAGAGCGCACCTTTGGCCTACTGAAAAGTAGGTTCCGCTACCGCCACAAGACAGGCGGGGCGTTGCAGTACCGACCAGATACCTGCTGACGAATTGTGGCCACTTGTGCCATGTTGCACAACATCGCAACTAGGAGAGGCATACCCCTGGAACTGTCTGACAGCGAGCCTGAGGAAGACACCCAGCCAGAGCAACCACCACAAGCAGCAGCTGGGGCAAGCTTAGCAGAAAGGAGACAGAGACGTGCTGAAATAACACAGCATTATTTTGAAGGTGAGTAATGATGAGGCAAGGCACTGCATGGTTTAACTGTAGCGGATGTTTTTAATGAATAACATGTGGTAGTGTTAATGCACACATACCAGGTGCTAACTAGCACAGTGAGTGTAAAAATAATACAACATAACAATGTCATTGAACTTGAATGTCAGTCACGACAATTGGCATGATTATGGTTACATCACTATATTGGAGTCAGTCTACTTTTTGCGGCCACGCACTCCCAAACGCCTTTCTGTGGGCTCTGTCACATCCCTAGTGGAGCCTACTGATGCTGTGGTACTCCTAGTAGTGCGCTACCTGCATGTGGTCACTGGTGCCAAGAGACTACTGAGGCTGGATGCCTCCTCACTCGCTGAAATTGTTCTACTGCATTGGTGACCCGGATGAGTCCCCTGGCCACATCCCCACAGCAATAGCTCATTTTGACCTTCATGGCCACCAACCAATGGGACAGCAGAGCTGTGTTGGTGCTCAGCTGGTTGATGGCTCTGGTGTAGCCAGCTAAGCACCCTAAGAATTGGCGATGCCTTCTATGTTGGGACCCCTGCTCCTCCTGCATCACCCTGCATAGTTCCCGTATGGCTTTATTTGACTGTCTATGTCCTTCCACCACTGCTGTAGTCAGTTCCTTGAAGTCAGCTCCTCATGTCTGCCATGTTATTTGAAATTGTGCCATGTTGTACCTGCATTAAATCCATGTTCTTTGCTTGCAGGAGCTGCACCCTCACCATTTGGCTCTCGAGCCCACCCCAGACATTAGGACTCTCATCCTCTGCAGATCCCATGTGTGCCCTTGACCTGCGCCTCTGGGTTTGGACATTGCTGCGCCGCACCTGTGAATGGGGTCTTGCTATGGGGGTACTCCCAGGCTGGGATGTCTGGGGATCATGTTGTTCCTCCTCCTCTACTTCCATGGCAGGTAGTGGTGGCTCTGTGGTCCTGCGTCTTGTGGGTGCAGGGTTCAGGGTTTCTGGGGCCACATGTGTCTCCACTCCTGACTGTACCTAAGTCTCCTGGTTGTCTTCACCTTCACTTTCCACTGTCTCCTGTGCAGCTGCATCTGTGATGTTAAACAGTGCAAATTTAGTTTACGTTTTTTAAACATGTGTGTCACATTGTGCATTGTTTTGTTACATTAAATTATATTCTGACACACAGTGTCGATATATTTCACTTGCTTGTTGCAACAATACTGCCATGCTCCCCACTTGCCTTTCCTATTGGAGTTGCTGTCTGTTAATCCCATGATGCATTTGTGTGTAGCAAGTAAAATGTGGACTAGAGTATGATTCTGAACGCTAAGCCTGATCTGACTTGAGGGGTTGTTTGTTCAATTCAGCATTAAATTGGCATTTGCATGCATCTTACCTTGAGAACTACTGACCGGTGCAGAGGTGTCTAACTCCGTCACTCAAACTACAGCTTCAGGCTGGAGTGTGGACTCAACAAGGTCCTCCAGGGGTGTATTTCCAGTTTGTGTTGGAGGTCCTCCAGTCTTCTTTGCCTCCGCAAGCCTGGCAAAAACCCTCTCCTTTGCACGACTGTGCAGGTCATACTTGCGGTTGTGCAGATCTTCTATTGTGCGTTGGGTGACCCCCACTGCGTTTACCCTGGATTGTATTCTGAGCCAGATTTTGTGCTTCTCTGACTCAGGGACCTGGAGTGACTGCTTCCCAAATACCTTGTGATTTGCAGATTTCTCCCCAGTTGTTCCTGAAGCCATGCTGATGTCCTTGAACAGTTTTCACAATCCTAAAATGGTTCCTTCAGCTGTGCTCCTGCAGTCTGTCTCCTCCTCTGACTCGCTCAGTGAACTGGATTCAGCATGGGATGCATCACTTCCTGGTTGTGATGTCACCACGCTGCATCAGAAAAACGGAATAGCTAATAGCGATTCTGTAATTGCAGATTCACAAAATCGCAAATACCGATTGCAATTTTTGCCGAATCGCAACATTTTTGTGAATTTGTTGATGCATTGCTCTTTGCGACTCCTTATTAGCGATTCCTTATATATCGCTAATAATGAATCGCAAATGCGAATTTTGATGCATGTGCCCATTAGTATTTCGATTTCTGATATCTTTGTAAGTAAAATGGAAAAAATAGTCATTCTAAAGCAACTCTACATCTCAGAAAAATGACATACTTTACAGGACTTTGTTAAGGCATAAAGATCTGAAGATTTATCCAGGGCAGTGTTGGACCTGTTTAGCCTAATGTTTTCGGATGAAGGGTGCAGCAAGAGCCCAGGTTAAACTGGGTACTTACCTAGTCTCCCTTTCCGTCTGATATTCCAAATATTCGGTTTAGTCCCTGCATCTTCTATACCAATATTTCCTGAATATTTGTTTCTTGGTATAGAGGTTGTCTTTTACTCAAATGCTAGTGATTTTTTAACAATGCACTATGTTTCTATATCCTCACATTTTGGGATTGTTCCACCACAGAATTCAGGTTGCAGAAAACATGGTATCAGTGTATTTTAATGATTAATGGGACTCTGGGAAAGGCATATTTTAGGGAGCCCTGTTCAGAGCAATTTTGAATATTACCCATTTCCCACTATTTCAAGCCCACATGATGTCAAAAATACTGAATATATGTTAAAATTGCAGAAACAGATCACACAAAACAGTAGAGCTCTGTCTTGTCAAATGCCCAAAAACCCCTTAAGATAACATTGGGTAGAGAAACACAGAATCGGAGGTAAAGGAAAACAGAGAGAGGGATAGAGGTTGTGAGAGAGAAGTCGGAGACAGAGGTTAAATAGATAGAAAGTTCACCATCTCAGGGGGCCCCTTAGAAGGTGGGAGCCCTTGGCAATTGCCCTATTTGCCCATGCTTTAAAACATCTCTACATGGTATTGGTTGTGTCAAGATTTTTCAACTGGTCGTTTTCAATAACCATCATTGATTTGCATTCTGTTAGTTGTCGCTTTTCATTTAAAATTGTCAACCTGGGGCTTTAGCATGCCTGGTGCTGTTGAGGGCGGAATGGATCTAGCTGGGGGTCTCGCTGCAGGGGACATTTGAATGTCAAAGAACCATGGCCTTGTTGAGTAGGCATTATTTCAGGTCTTTGCTGAGCAGGCAGTATTGTGATATCTTCTGAGATCTTCAAGCCAACACTTTGCAGAATGTGTGATATTTTGGATAAGGAACATTGCTGAATGTCTTTTTGATTTTAAAGTCTGGGCCTGGGGACCTGGGGAAACATAAGTTTCTTTTCAGTTTTTCCGAAGTCATAGTTGCATCAGAGGATAGGAGACTTAGGGCCATATGTATGAAAGTTTGGTTTTGCGATTCTCAAGCAGCGATTTTTTGCAAATCGCTATTTGAGATTCGCAAAACGCTATGTATGTAGGATTTGCAAATAATTTAGCGAATCCTACATATTCCTTAATTGTGAATTTCAAATTGCTATTCGCAATTAAGGAATACCTCCCAATTCATTCCTATGGGCCTAGAAGCCCATAGGAAAATGTGGGTGGCACATTTAGTGCTGCAGGCCCACGAGTAGCATTTGATTTACAGGCCCTGGGCACACCCAGTGCACTTTACTAGGGACTTAAAATCCAGTAAATCCAGTATTTGTAAAGCACGAACAGCTACCCGAAGGCATCTCGGCACTGGGGGCCGTCGGGAAGATTAAGCAAGCTTTTTCCCAGAGTCACATGGTGCTGGGCTGACCTGCCGCCAGTGTCGGGATCGAACTGTGTGCCCCAGATTCCATCATCACTCGACCTGGCCGCGTGGCCACACCTCTCCCCTAGTAAATCAAATATAGCAATCATGAATAGACCAATCACCAAAACAATTTACAAAGGGAGCACTTGCACTTTAGCACTGGTCAGTAGTGGTAAAGTGCCCAGAGCCCTGAAACCAGCAGAAATGAAATGCAGCACACAGTAAAAAAACAACAGGTCAGAAGAAAAAAGACATGGGAAATCACGCCAGAAAGTGCCAGGTCTAACAGCATTTGTCATCCAGAGAGACCACTTCGGAATCAGTAGGACCAGACAATAGATACAAAAATGTCTTACTAGGATGTACATTCAAGATGTCCTCAATGAAACAAAACACTTCTGACCAATATGTGCTTAAGTTAGAACAAGTAAACAGCATATGAGTGAGATCACCTGTATTAGCATTACAATTTCAACATATAGGACTTTCGCGAAGATTGAGGGGTCCAGTATGTCCTATGTAATAAAAATAATTTTGTTGGTCCTGAAGAAGGGGTTATTTTATGTTGAAATGGTAAAGACCATGCACGGGTCCAATTGAGAGTCAGTAACTTTTGCCCTTCTTTTCCCATTTCAATTCTGTTAGTCTAACTAACTTTGTAATCTTGGGTAAGAACGACATATACATTTTAGATACCACGTGACCTAATTTCCCCAGATTCGAGATAAAAGCAATAACAGAGGGGGTGGGGTTACATTTTTGTGCCTTTGAAATAGCAACTCTCAATCTTGGATAACAGTAAAATTCTATGTTCTCTAAGTGATAAATGTTCTGCAGGATAGCAAATGATATGAGATCTGATTTTGACCCCAGTTGGCCTACTGTGCAAATACCTTTTGAGGTCAATTCATGCCAACCTATATTCTAACAATCAATCTTAATGTGCTTATTATGCCAAAGGGAGGCAAACCCTGAAGAATTATGTTTGTTTTTCATTTTCAAAACAATTCTTAAAATAGTTTTTCTAATGTCACAAAGAATGATCCTGGAATGAGGGCAAGTGATATTGGTGAAAGTCAAATGCAAGGTGAGAGTTGCTTCATGCATGATCACATTTACATCTTCTAACCAAATTGGGCAATGGGGAGCAGAGTTATTTAGCCATCTTGACCCTTGATTGAATAAAAAAACTGCTTAGTAGTCTTTGAAATTGTCCAGTCTAACTCCATCTTGATATTTTGAGAGTCTAAGCTTCCTTAGAGATATTCTTATCTCTTGTTATTCCATGGGAAAGTGCTATGGGTGACATCTAATTTTGAAAACAAAATCAGCAGACATGGTCCCAGGGATCATACTTATTACATAGTTAACCATGGGAGTGAACATAATGTTTATGGTCTCGAGATATCCCCACCTACTAAGGAATTTAGGTGTTCAACTTTCTACATGTTTATTTATTTTATTTAGTACTAATTGTTTTTTGTGTTTTATTGTTTCAGAAAGGTCATTGTTAAATCAATACATATATTTTAAATATTTACTCTGCCAAGCTAAACCAAAGTCACCTAGCATTTCCCTACTGCCCAGAATATTTAGGCCCACAACCTCTGATTTATCTGTGTTTAAAGTATATAAATGATATCTCAAATATGTGGTTATGGTTTGAGATAGTGCTCTGATTGATTGTTCTGCATTTTCAGTGAAAAATCAAAATGTTATCAGCAAAGGCTGCTGCTTTGACCACTAGATTGCTAAAGTTAATGCCTGCAATGTGATCCTTGTTTCTGATCATGAAAAGCAAGGGTTCAATCACTAGCAGGAGCAATGCTGGAGACAGTGGACACCCTTGTCTTGTACCGTGCTTTAAGGGGAATGAAATGATGCTGTTTAGGTGGATTCTGGCAGGTTTACCGTATAGTGCCATTACCATCCGGATAAAGTCCGTTCCCAACTGGAAGGTGTATAGAACTTCCCTCAGACATGTCCAAGATACCTCATTGAAGGCTTTTTCAGCATAAACGCCCATGGGCACATTTGGCATGGAGGCTGAGTGCACCCTTCCATTAACATGGGAGAATAGTCTTGTGTTGTCATTATAGAGTCTGTGTTTTGCAAACACTACTTGATTAGGGTGAACAAGGTCTGAAATAAGTGCTTCTAGTCTGGTTGCTAAGACTTTCACATACATTTTGAAATCAATATTAATTAAAGATATTGGCCTATTGTTCTTAGGTGGCCTGAGGTTCTTACCCCCCTTCAGAAGAACCTCTAAAACTGCCTTCTTGGATAAGATTAATGAGTGGACTTTGAAGATTAGGCCAAAATTATTTATACAAATTTGTTGTTTATCTATCTGGGCTCGGAGCTTAATTAGATTAGATCACCTTAGTTACTTCCTCTATAGTTATAGGTGAATTGAGTTTAGAACTGTCTTTGTCCGAGATGATTGGGAGATCTAGTTTATCTAAAAATTCAGAACATAGTTAAAAGACTATTTGGTTAGAGTTATCATATAAATGTTTTTAAAATTCCATAAACTTGTTCACTATTTTAGTAGATTTAAGGCATATGTTACCTTTCTTATCTTTGAGCGAAGATACAGAGTTTTTAGATTATTTACATTTTAGGTATGATGCCAGCAGTTTCCCTGTTTGTTTGCTTCGTATAGCCAGATACTCTTTTGTTTATCTATCCACAGTCCAGCAAATTATTTTAAAATCTTATTGAAAGTGTGTTTCTTCTTGTTCAGATCTTGTAAAATTAAGGGGTCACTGGATTATCGAGGTTGAATTTCAAGACTCTTAAATTCTTTTTCTAATAATAGGAACGTTTTGTTTGTTTTCTTATTCATGTGTGAACCTCTAATCTTCACTTTCAGGGCATCCCAGCGATTAATAGTAGAGATATCATCCTGTTTGTTAACTTGCTAGAAATTGTTTATGTCATAACAATTTTGCATTAAATATGTTTGATCTTGTAAGATTTCATCATTGAGTCTCCACAAATTTAGGGTTAGGTGATAAGTCCCATGAGAGTGATAGTGTTATACATGTTATACATGAATTATCTGAGATGAGTCTATGTTGTTTGTATAGAAGTTTCTTGAATAGCTTGCGACACTGAAATCAGGATAGAGTCTATTCTTGAATGTGTATTATGCAGTGATGAGTAAAAGGTATAGTCTAAGACATCAGAAAGTTAAAGTCCCCAGGTGTCTCCAGGTGTCTTTGAGATTCTATTTCTGGCATAAATTGCCCAATTTCTGATGAGTTCTAGGGGGTCTGTAGTGACAACGGGAAGATATATCAAATTTAGTGGTAAATTAAAGTTGCCTCCAAAAACAATACTAGCATTAAAAGGGATAGTGTTTATTTCTTGAATCCTGTCTGACCAGAATATGAGATCATCTGCATTTGGGACATATATTTTTATGACATAAAACTCTTCCTCGTCTGTAATAAGTTTTTCAATTATCCATCTGCCTTTCATATCAGTGGAATGGGCAATAACTGAAACATCTGCTGTCTTGGGTAGTAATATCAATACACCATTTTTATTGCCATTGGCAGGAGAACAAAGTATGTCACCCACGCATTTACAATGTAGGTGTAGGGATTCTTTTGGCCTATTTTACATTCTTCTAAGAGAATTATATCCCCTATCAATCTGTACATATAGTCTATGATTTTATGTCTTTTGACTGGGTGGTTTCAGCCTTTTCTGTTAAGGAAAATCATATTTAAATGATTAGTTGATATGGTGTCATGAGTTCCCCTGTTCCCCCGATCAGTGAGCCACCCGAAGAGAGGGAAATGCCTGAAGAGTGGTGGTCTAGTCCTACTTAGAGTCAATCTCACCTTGCCTTTCAGCCAGGAGACTTGAATGCGGAAGTCGGCGGGTATGAGAGCCCTCCCGAGGTGCAGCAATACACCTTTAAGCAGACCGAAGATGGAGTACGCCCCGCCTTGACGAGTGACGTCATTCTCTCCGAGCCAGTCAGCTCACGCGGCTGGATTGAAGCTGAAGAGAACAGACGCGGAAGACGCGGAACCGAGCCGGAAGAGAGAGGCGAGCAAGGAGCAAAGGGGAGAGCTGGGGAAGACTCGATAGCGCAGACACGAGGAATACCCGGCGTGACGCCCGAACGAGAGCCAAGAGGCCAAAGTCCCAACGGACCACCCAGCCACGTTCCCGGAGGAGCGTGGCTCCTTCAGGTACGGGACCGTTTTGCGCGGGGGGGGTCGGGATGAAGGGGAGAGAGCACGAGTAGCTGTTTAATATTGTGCATGTTTATTCTCCCGGTTGACTTCCCGCCGTCTTCACAAGCACTACAACCCCCCGCAGAGTGAATCTCCCCCACCGATGTCCCTGCACTTTCCCTTCCCTTACTTATAACAGAAAGAACAGCAAACCTGACACAAGGCTTTCTTTTTTTTCTTCTATTTATGATCTCCTGTTTGGTTGCCTCGAGTCTACAAGACTCTGACCTGAGTTGAAGACTGGCTTACGACGAGAGGAATCGTCAAGAGGGACCCAAACATACCTGTAGAAAAGCCCAGATATGACGTATTATCCCTGCACTAAAAAGACTTTGAGACTGGCCTCATTTAAACGCTGTGTATACAGAAAAAAAAAGCCAAGTTTATCATGACGTTGAGTGGACCTTTTCTCTGATACAGATCCTGTAGTCCCCTCCCCGTCACAACTGGTGGAGAATGCGGGCATAACTGCCATTAGAACAGACATAATGGACGCATTGATCCAGCACATAGTGAAGACCCAGGATAAATTAGGATGGGGGGTAGAACGGCAGATGACGTCCCCCAGGCCGACAGTGACATATTCAAAGATATGATGGCTGCACAGATGGAGGGCCTACAGAAAATAGTCACAGAAAAAATGGCAATTCCTTTACCAAGCACACAAAACCCTGTACAAGGACCCACTGGAGTCACATTACAGAAGTATATAGCGGGCGAAGATTCGGATGCGTACCTCCTTAATTTCGAGAGGGTAGCTAGAGACTGCAACTGGCCCGTGGAGAAATGGCCCTTTTTCTTGGCACCACTGCTGACCGGCGAGGCACAGGCTGCCTACCAGGTAGCCAACCCTCTGGGGAACACCCCGTACGGTGAAGTCAAACGCATCATACTAGACCATCTAGGGTTGGATGACGAAGCTTATCGAGTCCGCTTCTGGAAGGAAAGAGGACATCCTGGATGGAGAACCCTAAAACCCTCTTTTATCGCCTTAAGTTTGCGGCGGGCAAGTGGCTGAAGCCCCAGGAATGTACCAAAGAAGATATAATGGACAAAATCTACCTTGAGCAGTTTTTAGAAGCTCTGCCCTACAATACCCAGTGCTGGCATCGTCAACACGCAAACCTCACCACCATGGAAGCTATGGAAATGGCTGCTACCTTTTCCCGGGCACAACCACGCAACAGTGGAGGCGAAGTGAATCGCCTATACCGACCCTTACCGGGAAAATTCGTAAGACAAACAGTAAAAAAATCTAACGCGAATGAAAGTAATAGGCACAGACATCCAGAGTCCCCTTCCCTGAAGGGTCCCCAGTGCTTCGAATCTGGCGAGTGGGGCCACATTGCACGGGCCTGCCCCAAACGGAGAGCAAGCAAAGGGCCAATGGACATCGGATACGTCCCGAGATCCATTATGTATACCGCCGAACTGGGACATGCCTTCTATGTGAGTGTAACTGAACACATAGTCAGGGCCTTGCTAGATTCCGGATGCAAACAGTCCGTCATTCAGGGGGATCTAGTAAGGCCACACCAGGTGGGTCGGGGGAACCTCGTACACATCAGGTGCATACATGAGGATGTGAAACCCTATCCCGTGGCCACAATAGACCTCACCTACATGAACGGAACCCCTTGTACGGTGAAAGTAGGGGTGATGCCTAACTTGCCAGAAGAGCTTATCATAGGAACGGACAATCCCCATTTCCTAGACTTTTTTATGTCCCTACTACAGGAAGGTAAGGCGAAAGAAGGATATGAACCATCCTCCAGGGGTCCCCTCCCTGCTCTGATTACACCCGAGCCCTGGCTCATGGACACAAGCTTTTGGTTTGCCCAGACAAATGACCCTGCCCTTCAAAATGCATGGCAATGTTCCACCAAGGAAGGACCAGAACACAGGTTTCCCCATTTCCAGGTGAAAGACGGTTTGTTATACTGAATAAGTCATAAAGACGCTACTCCCCAGCTTCTGGTCCCTTCCTCCTTCAGGGACCAGATTTTGTATTTTTCCCATTCACATCTCACTCCTGGTCATCTAGGCAGTGAAAAGACCACCCAAAATGTCTTACGACATTTCTATTGGCCGGGTGTATACAATGACATAAAGAGACACTGCCAGGAATGTGAGACCTGACAAAAAACAAGCTCCTACAGACCACCCTGGTGCCTTTACAGCCTCTTCCAGTGATAGGAATCCCCTTTTCGAGGATAGGGCTGGATCTTATAGGCCCCCTTCCTAAAACACGACGGGGACACCAGTATGCTTTGGTGGTTGTTGACTACGCCACCAGATATCCGGAGGCCTTCACCTTGAAAGCCCCCACTTCCCAAGCCATAGCCGACCAACGGATAGATCTCTTTTCTTGAGTCGGATTCCCCAAAGAGATTCTGACTGATCAAGCAACACCGTTTGTTTCCCGACAGATGACAGAAGTGTGTAAAATCCTCAACCTCCAACACATCAAAACTTCGGTGTACCATCCCCAGACCGATGGTCTGGTGGAAAGATATAACGGTACTATCAAAAAGATACTAAAAAAAATGCTCATAGTAGAGGGAAGGGAGTGGGACCAGCTTCTTCCTCTGACTCTGTACGTGATCAGGAGTCAGGTCCAGAGCAGTCTGGGTTGTTCCTCCTTTGAGATGCTATATGGGAGACAGCCTAGGTCCCTCCTGGACATGACCAAGGAAGCATGGGAAAAAGAGGGGGAAGAGGACACCCGCCACTTCCTAGAGTACACCTAAAACCACAAATCTAAAATCGGGAAGCTTAGGGATCTTGCCTACTCCCATCTGGAAAGGAAACAAGAGAGACAGAAGCATTTCAATGACCGAGGAAAGAAATGGCGGAAACTAAACCTAAACGATTGGGTCTTGATCCTAATGCCCTCTTCTTCCAGCAAGATGAGTTCAGAATGGCTTGGCCCCTATAAAGTTGTAGGTACCATCGGAAGAACCAGTTACAAAATACAGTTGAAATCTAACCGAACACAGACTTACCACATTAATCTCCTAAAGAAATGGTTAGGACCATTACCCACCCCTGCCAGGTTGACTATACCCAGCCATGCTGCAGAATGCACCATCGACCAACTGGTGATTAATGAAGACCTTGAAGACCCAGAAAGGCGGTCTCTAGATGCCATGCTCAAGCCTTTCTGTTCTATATTCTCAGACCATCCAGGGAAGACATCCCTGATAGAACACACCATCGAAACAATACCAGGTCGCGTGATAAAACAACAACCCTACCGTATTCCGGCAGCACGGAGACAAGCCATACGAAACGAGGTCCAGAGTATGCTTAAGATGGGGGTTATCCGCCCTTCCCAGAGTGAGTGGTCCTTCCCCATCGTGATGGTACCTAAACTAGATGGGTCCACCCGTTTTTGTATGGATTTTAGAGCCCTGAACGCTATATCTAAATTCGACTCATACCCTATCCCTAGGGTAGACAAACTAATCGAGAAGCTGGGAGAAGCACGCTATATAACAACACTCGACCTTACAAAGGGTTACTGGCAGGTCTCACTTCATGAAGTGGATAGAGAGAAAACTGCTTTTATCACTCCTGACGGGTTGTATGAATTCACGGTCTTACCGTTTGGTCTTCACGGGGCACCCGCTACATTCCAACATCTTATGAATACGGTGCTACGTGATCACCAAACATTTTCATCTGCCTATCTGGACGATATCGTGGTTTCCAGCCCCTCATGGGACGATCACCTTAAAGACCTCCAGAGCGTCCTGAACGCCGGCCTCCACATTAACTCTAAGAAATCAAGGGTGGGTTTTCAAAAGGTTCGATACCTAGGGTATGTGTTGGGCCACGGTGGTATAGAACCCCAAGAAGAGAAGATCAGGGCTATCAAGGAAACCCCTTTTCCCTCAACCAAAAGAGACGTAAGGACTTTTTTGGGACTTTTGGGGTACTACCGGTGGTTTATACCACAATACTCAGAAATTGCGAACCCCCTGACAGAACTCCTGAGAAAGGGTATTCATCCAAGGACCCTTCAAAACCCCTCCGAGGCTGTAAAAGATGCATTCAGGCGTTTAAAAGACTCAATCACTAAAGCTCCGGTCCTTTCCTCACCCGACTTTTCAAGACCTTTCCTACTTCACACGGACGCATCAGAACATGGTTTGGGTGCGGTACTGTCACAGACCTCCACTGACGGGGTGGAACATCCCATCCTGTTTATCAGCCGAAAACTGTTCCCCAGAGAAAGAAAGTACCCAACCATTGAAAAGGAATGTCTTGCCATAAAGTGGGCAATCGACAAATTACGATATTACCTGGAGGGGGCACATTTCATCTTGTATACCGACCACGCCCTCTTCAGTGGATGAGCCATAACATGGGTCAGAACCCACGAGTCTTACGGTGGTTCCTGACCCTACAACCTTTTTCCATTGAAGTTAAGCATCGCAGTGGGTGAGCTTAGGGATCTTGCCTACTCCCATCTGGAAAGGAAACAAGAGAGACAGAAGCATTTCAATGACCGAGGAAAGAAATGGCGGAAACTAAACCTAAACGATTGGGTCTTGATCCTAATGCCCTCTTCTTCCAGCAAGATGAGTTCAGAATGGCTTGGCCCCTATAAAGTTGTAGGTACCATCGGAAGAACCAGTTACAAAATACAGTTGAAATCTAACCGAACACAGACTTACCACATTAATCTCCTAAAGAAATGGTTAGGACCATTACCCACCCCTGCCAGGTTGACTATACCCAGCCATGCTGCAGAATGCACCATCGACCAACTGGTGATTATTGAAGACCCAGAAAGGCGGTCTCTAGATGCCATGCTCAAGCCTTTCTGTTCTATATTCTCAGACCATCCAGGGAAGACATCCCTGATAGAACACACCATCGAAACAATACCAGGTCGCGTGATAAAACAACAACCCTACCGTATTCCGGCAGCACGGAGACAAGCCATACGAAACGAGGTCCAGAGTATGCTTAAGATGGGGGTTATCCGCCCTTCCCAGAGTGAGTGGTCCTTCCCCATCGTGATGGTACCTAAACCAGATGGGTCCACCCGTTTTTGTATGGATTTTAGAGCCCTGAACGCTATATCTAAATTCGACTCATACCCTATCCCTAGGGTAGACAAACTAATCGAGAAGCTGGGAGAAGCACGCTATATAACAACACTCGACCTTACAAAGGGTTACTGGCAGGTCTCACTTCATGAAGTGGATAGAGAGAAAACTGCTTTTATCACTCCTGACGGGTTGTATGAATTCACGGTCTTACCGTTTGGTCTTCACGGGGCACCCGCTACATTCCAACATCTTATGAATACGGTGCTACGTGATCACCAAACATTTTCATCTGCCTATCTGGACGATATCGTGGTTTCCAGCCCCTCATGGGACGATCACCTTAAAGACCTCCAGAGCGTCCTGAACGCCGGCCTCCACATTAACTCTAAGAAATCAAGGGTGGGTTTTCAAAAGGTTCGATACCTAGGGTATGTGTTGGGCCACGGTGGTATAGAACCCCAAGAAGAGAAGATCAGGGCTATCAAGGAAACCCCTTTTCCCTCAACCAAAAGAGACGTAAGGACTTTTTGGGGACTTTTGGGGTACTACCGGTGGTTTATACCACAATACTCAGAAATTGCGAACCCCCTGACAGAACTCCTGAGAAAGGGTATTCATCCAAGGACCCTTCAAAACCCCTCCGAGGCTGTAAAAGATGCATTCAGGCGTTTAAAAGACTCAATCACTACAGCTCCGGTCCTTTCCTCACCCGACTTTTCAAGACCTTTCCTACTTCACACGGACGCATCAGAACATGGTTTGGGTGCGGTACTGTCACAGACCTCCACTGACGGGGTGGAACATCCCATCCTGTTTATCAGCCGAAAACTGTTCCCCAGAGAAAGAAAGTACCCAACCATTGAAAAGGAATGTCTTGCCATAAAGTGGGCAATCGACAAATTACGATATTACCTGGAGGGGGCACATTTCATCTTGTATACCGACCACGCCCTCTTCAGTGGATGAGCCATAACATGGGTCAGAACCCACGAGTCTTACGGTGGTTCCTGACCCTACAACCTTTTTCCATTGAAGTTAAGCATCGCAGTGGGTGAGAACTTCTACACAAAGGACACAATGGAATGTCGGGCATGAAGAGGAGAGCCAGGTGTGATTTCTGGTGGCCAGGCATGCGCAATGATTTTGAGAGGTGTGTGAGGAATTGTGTTGCATGCACGTGCAGTGATAAATCCCACAGATACCAAGATACCACCATCACTCCTACTGCTTTGCCTGAGAGGCCTTGGCAAAAACTTGCCATGGACATTTGTGGTCCATTTAGTGCAAATAGTAATGTAAACAAGTATGCTTTAGTCCTGACAGACTATTTTACAAAGTGGCCTGAGGTAGCGTTCGTGAGGGAGAATAAATCATCTAATGTCATTGATTTTTGTGTAGAAATTTTTTGTGGGGAAGGTTATCCTGAGAGTGTCACCACTGACAAAAGTCCACAATTTTTGGCTAGTGATTTTGTTGAGTATTTGGATGGGTGTGGTGTGAAGCTTTGTACCACACTGTTTACAAGTCCAGGGAAAATGGCACAGTTGAGAGATTTAACCGTTTGTTAAAGGAATGTGTGCAGTTGGACGATACCAATGGTGTGGATGCTAAAAGTGCTGTTAAAGAAATGATTTGGAGCTATCGCACCACGCCTCACACTGCTACCCAAGAAACCCCTTTCAGTCTTCTTAAGGGACATTTGGCATGTGACAAACTGACACCAGCATGCATGTGCAAGGTGGGCTTCAAGCGTGTGCATAGGGATGTATTGGCACGCAGAGTTCACGATTATCAACAAGGGTACACCATTAGATATAACGACAAAATTAGGAGTTGTGGTCGTCATTTCAAAGTTGGTGATTGGGTAAGAACTCTTCTTATGGGAAATCAAAGAGTGGGTTTATCTAGGTGATCCAAGCCTAAGGAAATTTTGAAGGTTGTTGGTAATTGTGTCTTGTTGGATGATGGGAGGTGGTGGAACACGCGGAAAGTAACCATGTTTTACAGTTTGGAACGTGATGTTTGGTTGAGTAACAAAAGTTATTCCAGCATTCTTGCTCCCAAATATCTTAGCGTCAAAAGGCTGTTGGATCACATCATGTCTGGCACTACTGTTCCCAATAGTGCTGTGGTCAGAAGGGTGTCGGATTGCATCACGTCCAAGCCAAGCTGGCACAAAGATTATTATTGTGCTTATGATTTATTAGCACTTTGTTTTGGTTTTTTTATTTTAGGGAGGGAAGATGTGTTGTATTGTACTATGTGGCACCTGCCTTCGCGTTCTGTGTTCCCGTGGTTCCTGCCTGACATCTTCACTGGATTCTGGAGTGTGGAATCTAGGGGAAGAGTTAGGTGGTTGCGGACGACAAAGGACCTGTTTGCCTCTGGGTTGTTCCTGCCAATAAACTACTTTTCAACGATTTACAGCATCCAGACTACTTCCTAAAAGAGATGATTAACCCAGGTGCCCAACTATTGTTCTATTAATAGATGACCAATGCACAAAAAACCTTAATGAGCTTCAACTCATTTAAGCCATATCTAACCTATCTTATGAAATGTTGTGACTGGATCAATGAAGCACAACACTGCAGGTAGTTATGAAGTACTTCATAACTATGACATCACAGGAGTTTATCAGGCACCAACCTTTCTCGTTCCCTCACTAAACCTATCTAGTTTCTCCCTTTCCTTAGCTACTTCCTTTATCCTGATGTCTCGCGATACACACCCACAGGGTCCTAGTGCCCTTGTTTTACTTATTGGACAACATGATATCTCCCCCCCACTTAAACAAAAAAAAAGAAAATGGTCTTGTGGAGGTGTGAGTCTTTAGATGTCTTCAATGAGATGTGCAGGTCTTCGACAGGTACACTGTGACCAACTTGTCTGGATTGGTTCTGTTATTTCCCTCTCAGCAGGAAAGGAGAAATGGTCATCACTGCTGGTGGATACTTGAATGGTCTCAAGAGCATCATTTTCTTCCAAACCAGTCACTGACTCATTTCTGGGTGTAAAGCACTTTCTGAAGTGAAAGATGTTTCAGGTTATACTTTTTCCATCAGCTGCAGCCATGACCATGGTACCTTTAAGACTGGTTACTTGAAGTGGATGTTTATAATATCGACTGTCTGTCTTTCCCTTTGACCTTGAATGATAAGTACCCAGTCTCCTTCCTGTACCGTTGATGGCTTGGCTTTCTGACGACTCTCCGCAAATTCCTTCATCTTGGCCTTCCTCGTTTGGTCGAGCTTTGCCAGCTCTTCATGATTTGGAGGTCGATGAACACGGCCAGTTGTGTTTTCCCAGGTGGGTATTCTCATGTGCACATTACAGCCTAGCATCAAGGTGGCTCGACACTTGTCTGCGGTGTTGTGGGGTGTGGTTCTGTAGGTTCTCGAGACTTCATTTAAAGCTATCTGAACATCTTGCGTTGACAGCTCAGCTTACTGCATGTTTTTTTTTCATTGTGGCCAGGAATCTCTCCACCATCCCATTGGTTTGAGGCCATATGGGAGTGATATTCCTATGTCTGAAGATGAGATGATCTGTAAATTCAGCATTATCATGTCCATTAAATGGAGGACCAATATCTGTTCTGACCACTTTAGGGATGCCCCATGCCGCAAATACTTCGTCCGGTACAGGTATGGTGGTTGTTGCTTTGGTGGATGATATTTGTTGAGCAATCAGGAATATTCATCCAAAGAAGTTGACCGCCACCTGGTGCCATACACCATCTGGTAATTCAGACTTTTTCAGTGGTGAGGGTGTTTCTTCTGGACTGACGAGTTGACATTGAGGACAGTCTTTTAGCATGGCCTCAACCATCAAGTCAAGTGAGGGGAACCAGACGTGTTCCTGTAAAACTCGTTTGGTGGCCACCATGCCAACATGATCTTCACGTGCCAGGTTGACCTCCACTGGCCGCAGGTTTTTTGGTATGATGAGCCATTTGTCTTTAACTAACAGCCCATCTTTGGCAATTGTTAATTCGTCTTTCACGTGTCAAAAAGAGGCCAGTTCTTTTGAGTCTATGTTGCGATTACTTTTGGGTTCTTCCAGATGCCTCAATGCATTGGTGTGGATGCAATGTGTTACAAGAGTTACATCGTCTGCAGTGGCCTCGATAATTGCTCCAAGGGGAACTGCAGGCGGTCTTGCTTGAGCGATAACAAAGTGGATATATTCCGCCGCTACCCAGCGTTTTGTGCTGCAATATCCTTGGGATGTCCTGACATGTAGTCTGCAGTGTTTGTTTCCTTTACCGGTTTTTGAATGATTGTGTATGTGTATTTTTGGAGATGGATTCCCCATCGCTCTACCCTGGGTGGCATCTTAGCTCTGGGATTTCCAAATATAGTTATTAAAGTCTGATGATCCGTAATGAGCTTAAAGTCTTTCCCATAGATGAAGATGTGAAAGTGCCCACAGACCCAGACTACAGCCAGGCTTTCCTTTTGTGGCCGTGAGTGTGCCTTCTCTGTGTCAGTCAGGCTGTGACTAGTGTACGCCACTATGTGTCGTTGATTCACCTTCTTTGTCATATTGTGCTTGTACGGCTCCAAGCCCTACAGGACTGGCATCCATAGTGATTTTAGCCTTTCCTTGTGGATTGAAGTGAGCTAGATTTTTAGCGGACTCAACTGTGGCCCTGATCTTATTGATTGTTTGATGACACCTCTTGGACCATTAAAATTGTTGACCTTGTTTTGCCAATTCATGAAGGGGATAGCTGATAATGGCATATTCTTTAATGTAATGGGTACAGTAGATTGCCATCCCTAGAAACGACCGAACATCCCCAGCATCTCGTGGGCAAGTAGTGTCACTAAAAGCTAAGACCTTTTTAGGGTCTGGCCCCATCCTTTCACCAGAAAAGATGTGTCTAGAGAACTTAAGCATGGATTTGTGAAACTCAGACTTGTCTTTGTTCAGAGTCAGATTTGCTTCCAGGAGCACATGGCATACGCATAGTGCATTGTTGTGGTCTTTGACAGTGGTGCCAAAGACTAGAATGTCATTGGTGTAGTTGAGGGTGTTGGGAATATAACAAATGACTCTCCTGATTGCTTCCTGGAAGATCTCAGCTGGAGATGAAAAGACAAAGCTAAGCCGTGTGTATCGATATAAGTCTTTATCGGTTGAAAACGTGGTGATGTAGTGTGAGCTCTCATGGAGTTCGAGCTGGTGATAACCGTTGTTAAGTTCCAATTTAGAAAACATTTTTGCTCCATTTAGCAGCGTGATCATGTTGCTGAAGTGGGGTTCAGGGTGTCTTTCCCATTCAAGGCAGTATTGGGAGCTCTCATGTCCACACAGAGATACACCTTTCCTTCCGAACCTCATTAGGGCACTACAACCACTGGGGGCACCCATAGAGTGGGACCAGATATTCACTCGATGATGTCTGCCCGGAGAAGATCTCATAGTTCATCCACTACTGCCTGTTGAAGATGAAAACATGTTTTCCATTGGTGTTGAGCCACTGACGTCACTTGTTCATTTAATTGTAAGCAAACTTTAAAATGAGCCATTTTGCCTAGACCTGAGAACAATTTTGTAAATTTGTTTTTAATCTCTGGCTCATAATCCACTCGGTATAAAATTTCCACCAATTTTGACCGCGCAGCAGTTGGTAGGCTGAGAAGACAATCCCCTGCCTCCGGCCCGTCAATAATGTGAATGTATGTTGAAACTGTTTTATCCTTGTAGGTGACAGACATTTGAAATTGTTCTAGACATTTGAGTGGTTCTCTGGAAATCCACGTGTAAATTTGCAGAGCTGCTTAATGCTTTAGGTTATTTTTGTTGTACTCTGTGACACAAATGTGATTAAGTGATGCTCCACTGTCTAGTACATATCTGGGGGGGTGCTTCCCTATTCGGATGTGCAGTCTCAGATATTTCTTTAGCTGGTCATGATCAGCGACCTTGCAAACATATTCCTCTCTACCTTAAGAGATTGGTGTGAGAGACTGTGACTCACGAGACACAGAGTGTCGAGATTGGTATGTAGATTGTGAATGGATACTTGATTGAGAGGAGCTGGAGGAGCATTCTAGATGATTCCATGTGGCCTGTGCATGATAATGACAAAAAACAAAAAAGGGAGTGAAGAGGTACAAAAAGTCGTGGACTCAGCATCCTCTGCTAGTTATGAAAAAACAACAAGAGTCCACTCTCAATTCCAAACAAAAAAACGTGCTATCTTTACAAAAAGTGACTAAAACCAAGAGAAATACTCGGTCTCTTGCATGGAAGAAACTAGGCCTGGGCGGTAAGTTCCGTTCCGCTCGCGGAATTTGTGTAATTTCGCATTCCGCGGAGAACGCGAAATTGCCAAAAATTCTGCGATCCGCGGCTTCGCGGAATGTTTTGCTTGTTCGCGCTTTCAAAGTGTGTGTTCGTGAGATATTCCTCCCCAAGCACGCAAACTGCGTTCGCGAACAAGAAAAAAGCATTGTGAACGGGTGGAACAAGCAATTCCAAATGTTCACTGAACTTTTGCGTGCTCGTGGAGATTTTTTAAAATTTCTCAGAGCTTTGCGTAGCGCAACTACGCAAATTCCGCCCACCCCTAGAAGAAACGACATGTGTTCTAAAATAACCCTCACCTACCAAAAGATCCCTTGGTGGCATGCTTCATCATCGGGTTCTTCCCGCCCCGCTGCGGGATGGGGCATGCTGCGACCTACGGAGACATGGGAGCACTTACAAGTGAAGTGAAATTATGTATTTGATGTGAGAGTGGAAGGGTCAAGAGATAAGGGTGTTAAAAAATACCTGTCTGCGTGGAAAACGAAACTTTAATACTCCCTATAGCTGGTATTAATATTAGTGGGGAAAAGGAGGAAAAAGTGCTGTAATGGGCAGTTTCCTCACGAATCTACATGTTTCGAAGCCTACCCCTAAGCTTCTCTTCAGGACCAAAGATATTGATCCCTTGTGCCACTCTAACTGTTCCCTAGTGTGGTAAGCCTGATCATTCTCAAAGGCTAATAAATATTTAGGTTAACACACATTCATCACAACACCTACTTGGTATTCTCCTTAAAATACGATCTGGAAGGATATAGGAACATAGTTATTCATCGTAGTATATATTTTAATATACTAGAGATATCCCTTCACCACACTTGTGAAAGGTCAAGAAGTGATATATTTTTCATTCCATGCATGACAGTTCTTTGTCATTCTCACATGTGTGTCATGCTGCCCTTTTATTGTTCTTTTCAAGATGTACAAGACATTACAATACATATAACAAGAAACACACACTCTAAGTGAGTTTTCATTTGCCAGAGATCGGTGCCGTTTTTCAATCCATAAATGCTGTGTACCAATAGTTATCTATGTAGGAGAGAAAATACGATGTGACAATTTCTCGACATATTATAAAAGATTCATAGGTAACATACACTTAGGTTGCCTAATTAGGGCCCATGAGCTTCAACACGGGAGGGGAGGAGCGCTAGTAGTCAAACACTGTGGGTAAAGGAAGGATTCAGTCAAGGTAAAAAAAATTATTTATATAGAAGATGGTAGTGTGTCTGGAAATGCTGCCCGGGGTATCGGCTATGCCGTACTCATTTCATCAAAGCTGCTCTCTCACCCATAAACGCTGCCTGCCCGGGGCTCCGATGAACGGAGAATGCTTGCAGAACGCTGGTTTTTGTATCTGCTTAGTTCTGTAATCAACGTGCGTGTGAATTCAAACACTAGACTGCTAACCCCAAAGATGGCCACCTACCTTGGGGATGACTAACTTCCTGGTCTGAGAGGAGCAAGGGCCGTATGGCTACAACGCTAAACTTCACAAAATGGCCGTCTCGTAATGGCAACACTTCCTGGTTGGTTTATTACAAATAGGAGTTCGCGGATGCATTTATTCAGTTCAGCCTCCTTTTCTCAGTAACCAACCTAAACCTGAGTTTTGTCGATGGCTCTTTTTACTCTCCATTACAAAGCGGCTCATTAGTAATGGATCCTTTGACCTCAAATTAAAGGTCTTTATGCCTCTTAAAGTACAAGAGTATTCTCTTTGAAAACGCATATAGCAGTGACACAGCCGTTTACTGTTTATCTACTAGCAAAATCACACCATTATCGATAGAGATCAGAGTACTTGCATGCATGCATGTGATCATATACACATTATCGATTGAGATCAATGTAGAGTACTTGCATGCATGTTATCTGGTACACATTGTCCACCAGGATACTTCAAAATGTCGATATATTTTTGTTGTGAATCACTGTTTGTTTGTCCCCTTTTTGTTCCAACAGAGATCAAAAGCTTTCCGAAATCCTGAAGGCCACTAAAGAACCGTGAGTCTAAGCGGTTCTAGACACCACAGGTTAGGTTGCGCCTTAGCGAGCGCATACTGCCGTGGTAGTCCTCTAAGGTCCTGACGAATGCTTCGCTCAATACCCTTAGAAGCAGAAACATGTTGACCACTTTCACATATACTAGGATGTAGCTGGTATAATAATAACCAGTGTCTACACGTCCAATACACCTCTTTTAATTGTGTCCAGTTTTCCACCATTAAAACCTTTTTTTGGATAAAATTGTGACACCATTTTAACTGCACTTTCACTATTCACAATTTGCACTGACTTCACTCAATCCAGCTCCGCTGTAACTCAGGCGTCGCAGCACACCGAAGAGGCACTCGCCCTCTCTGGTGGGAACCCAATGATGAAGCATGTCACAAACTAGGTTGGTGAGTGAGGGTTCTTTTAAAACACAGTGAATCACCCTTTTTTGCTAGTTCTTATATGTATTGTATTGTCTTGTACGTCTTGAATAGAACAATAAAAGGGCAGCACGAAACACATGTGAGAATGACAATGAACTGTCATGCATGGAATGAAAATTATATCAATACTCAACCTTTCACAAGTGTGGTGAAGGGATATCTCTAGTATATTAAAATATATACTGCGATCAATAACTATGTTCCTCTATCCTTTCAGACCGTTTTTTAAGGAGAATACCAAGCAAGTATTGTGATGAATGTATGTTGACCTAAATATTTATTTGCCTTTGAGATTGAGCAGGCTTACCACACTAGGGAACAGTTTGAGTGGCACAAGGGATCAATATCCTTGGTCCTGAAGAGAAGCTTAGGGGTAGGCTTCGAAACATGTAGACCTGTGCGGAAACTGCCCATTACAGCATTTTTCCTCCTTTTTCCCACTTTTATTAATACCAGCAATAGGGAGTATTAAAGTTTAGTTTTCCACGCAGCCAGGTATTTTTTAACTCACTTATCTCTTGACCCTTCCACTCTCACATCAAACGCATAATGTCACTTCACTTATAAGTGCTCCCAAGTCACCGTAAGTCATAGCACGCCCCATTCCGCAGCGGGGCGTGAAGAACCTGATGATGAAGCATGCCACCAAGGGACCTTTTGGTGGGTGAGGGTTAATTTAGAACACAAGTTGTTTCTCCCATGCAAGAAACCGAGTATTTCTCTTGGGTTTGGTCACTTTTTGTAAGGATAGCACGGCCTTTGCATGATGTCAAGAGCTTGATTCTCTTTACTTTCTTTGTAGGTCTTTTCAAAATGCTCGGCTTACTTTCTCACAATGATTGTCTTTGCCTCACCGGCGACATCTCTGATTCACTAGGGGGCAAGGCTCAGGCATTTTAGCTGATGCTCCCTTCTCTTGTCATCCTGTTTGGGACTGGGACAAGAACAATCTGCACTGGAACATGATCTGTTGTTTTGGGTAGCTGTCGGCATACAGAGAGGATGACGGTCATGATGCTGAGTTTGAAGTCGGAAGGCTTGTTCACGTTTTTCTGACTTTCCTGCCTCCATTTTCTTTGTGTGTTCTTCTTCTTGATCATTGACTCGCATAATTTCTTCTATTTCATCCATGGAATAGCTTTTCTTTAGAAGACAGCCACGCAAGGATTCCAATTGACATCCCTCTATGACACGCAGAAGAAGGGCATCTTCCGTTGTGAAAGTGTCAAAAGCGCAGTAGCATGCTAAGCGTGTGACATGCTAAATGAACTCCCCCATTTCCTGGGAAGCAAAAATGAAAGTGTATCATTCATAGTCAATGTTCCTTCTATTGAGAAATTTCCTGTTAAGTGCTTCCTGAATGTCTTGGTAAGAAGTTGTGACAGCTACCGGAAGTTCCTTGATGATTTGACCTAAATCTTTGCCTATGAAATTGCTTAGGTCAATGAGCTCTTGAGCCAGGTCAGTAAACTGTGACCCCTTCATGAAGTCGTTAAAGTCTTTCAACCATTCCTGCCAGCACAGGCCCATGTCACCACCATATGCGAGGGCAAGGGGTTCCGGCGGGCCCAAAAATGATACTCCAAGCATGGCTGGTATGTGCCCAGTGTTGTGTGATAAGGTAGAGGGCGCTGACATGGACTCGGCTGTGCTACTTCTGCTGTGTTGCATTCAATCTGGGTGTGTAGATATGCCCTGAACTGGAAGAGGGTTAATCTGGAGGTGACAGTTCACTAGGCATGAGAATGCCCACAAAGCAGTAGGTGGGAAAATGTTGGATCATTGGTATAATTCCCCCTAATGTGAGTCGCCATTTCAGAGTCATCCAAGTCATCTAGCAATTTCTTAATTTTCAAGGCAGATTGGAAAATAACTGAAGAGCCGTTGAAGGAGATGCTGAAGCCTGGACCTGCCAAGGAAAATACAATTTGCCAGCCTCTTAATCTAGGTCTCAAAGCTAAACTTACATCCTCAGGTCTTGTGAAATATAGATTGTTAGAATCCGGGTTCTCTGGTTGGCACAGGTAGGTACTTGTGACAAGCAGGGAACCTTTCCTCTAGTCAGGGTAAGGGGTTACACTCCTAAAATAACCCCTGCTCACCCTCTAGGTAGCTTGGCGCGAGCAGACAAGGCTTATCTCAGAGCGTTATAGGTTAAGCATTTGTGAACACATACAGTAACCAAGTGACAACACTACAAATGGACACCACACAGGTAGGTATATTTAAAATAAGGATTCTTTATATAGGATTGTCACAAGACCATTAAACGATTAAAAATACACAATACGGTTGCTTAGTTGGTAAAAGGTTGCTTAGTTTCTCTTAAGTTCTTAAATGCGACACTTTAAGTCAATGTACCTTAGATGCGACACGCAGGGCAACGAAAGTGTTGCAGCGATGCAGATGCGTTGAAGTTCTTGGTGCAAAAGAAATAAAGACGGGATCTTCCAGATGCGTGACGCTTCTCCGATGTTGCGAGACGCTTCCGCTCGATGCGATGCTGCAGCGGCGACACCCCTTCTGCGAGGTGCGGCAACCGCGGCTCCGACGGCGACACGCTTCTCCGTGGATGCGAGACACTTCCGGTCGATGCGAGACGCTTCCGCTCGATGCGATGCTGCAGCGGCGACACTCTCTGCGAGATGCGACGGCAACAGCTCCGACGGCGATACGCTTCTCTCCCTTGCGTCGCGCTTCCAGCTCCTTGCGACACGCAGTCCCTCAGAAGGCCCAACAACAGCAGCAGGCACTTCCAAAAGACTTTGGGGAGCTGGGGATGAAGTCCACTGGTCCTGGGACTTCGTTCAGGGGGCAAGCTCAGTTCAAGCCCTTGGAGATCTTTAAGCACAAGTTGAAATAAAAGTCTTTGTAGTCTTTTCTCCTCTCCTTCAGCAGCAAGGCAACCACTGCAGGCCAATCCCCCAGGTCAGGGACAGTTACTCCTCCTACAGCTTTCCCAGTTCCTTCTCTTCTGGCAGAGGTTCTTCTTGTTTCAGCAGGATCTGATCTAATTTCTTGGGAGCAGGGTCCCAATACTTATACCCCTAATTCCTTTGTTCCTCTGGGGTAGAGGGGCCTTTGCCCAGTCCAAACCAGTTCTTGAGCACTCTGTTGACATGACTCTGCCTTTCTATTCAGGGTGCAGGGAAGAGACATCAGCCGCTCCGCAGGAGGCGGCGCCAGCATTGTGGTAGCAGAGCACAACCCTATTCAGAGCCCAGGTGTACTCCTCCCACCCATCTGACTGCCAATCTTCCTATTCACCACCAGGCTACCTAGCCCTGCCCCTCTGGGTTTCCCCAGCCCTGTCACTCACACATCCAGACAGGCAGATACACATCATAGCAGAGGCGGGCTGAAATGGTCAGGCAAGCAAATACCAACTTTCTAAAACCATGTTCCCTAGGTCTGTTAGGATCATAGGATGTAACAATTCTAACAGCCCATTCTGGCCTATGGAGAACAGGTAGCCTTACAATAGTGAAAAACGAAAATGGCTGTAATTCACTATTAGGACATGCCACACACATCAGGGCTTGTCCTACCTTATGCTTACAATGCACCCTGCCCTTGGGCCTACCATAGGGGTGACTACTATGAAGTTAAGGGAAGGTTTAGGGACTGGGAAGCGGGTGCACTTACCCAGTCAGCATGACAGTCCCAGACTGCACGCAGGTTCTGCAGTGGCAGACCCTAGACACATTTTACTAGGCCGCTTCTGTGGGTGGCACAACCAGTGCTGCAAGCCCACCAGCAGCATTTGTATTTACAAGCCCTGGCACTCCTGGTGCACTTTACTAGGGGCTGACAGTAAACCAAATGAACCAATCATGGAATCCAAACAACATATACATGTTAAATAGGGAGAGCATTTGCACTTTAGCACTGAACAGCAGTGGTAAAGGGCCCAGAGTCATAGAATAGCCAACAACAGGTCAGAAAAAGTACAGGTGGAAGGCGAAAAGCCTAGGGACCATCCGGCCAAAAGGGCCAGGTCCAACACAACCCCCTTCCAGCCAAAACGCAGGGTAGACCAATCACTACCTTGATGGGCTTCCCTGCTGCAGGCGGTAGAACAAGGACCTGGCCCGCAACTGCAGGGGCAGACTCCAGTCCTACGCCAATCTGAACCTATTGGAATCCCTCTGTCCATACTCTCAGGGCCCACCAAGCCAATCCATGGGGAACCCTTTTCCTCACCTGTGGACACCACCTGTGCAGCACCTAACCTTAACTGGCTCACAGGTGTGTCCCAACAGACAGACAGCAAAATGCTACAGTGGCCACTGACAGTAGTCAGGGTTGAGACCCAGGCCGTAGGCCTCTCAGGGCTCTCAAACCTCTGTGGCACCAGGGAGCGGGGGGCAGTAGCCCCAGGTGCGTGGCACCCTTTGTCCATTCTCCCTCCCGTCAGGTCAGGTATGACATCCTGGCACTGACCCACCAGCCCCAGGTCTGTACCCGGCAGCTGGACCAAAGACTGGGGTGGCCTCTCCCACACCCGGTCCTCCTCCTTGGGGCTCTGTACCCTCCCACTTGGAGTGGTACCCCCTTCCAGAATTGCCAGGGCACCTGTGGCAGGTGTCCTGCGCAATTCGCCCACCAGTTCAGGGGTTCTATCCTGCAACTGGGCGTCCAGGTCAGGGGGGACACCCTGAACCTGGCCCTTCAACCTAGGGTCTAAACCCTTCAGTTGAGCGGGGGTCAGAGGCGAGGACTCCCTCCCTCTGCACCCCCTTCCAGATGGCTGTACCCTCCCAACTGGTGTGGTACCCCTAGAAGCAACATGGGTCAGGACACTGATTACAGTTGTCCCACCCTCCAGGTCAGACAACACCTGAACCTGGCTTCCCAACCCTGGGACCAATCCATGCGGTTGAATGCTCGCCTGGCGCACCAGGACTTCCCGGGGAGCACGCATGCCCCCCCTGAGGGTGACACATAACTCCTGTGTTGTGTGACAGTCTGCCTGGCACAGATCTCCCAACCCCTGTCCATCTGATAGTGCGTGAAGATCCCCCAGGACAGAAGTGGTGTCACCATGGTCATTCACTGGTGACGCAGCCCCTCTGGCTGGCCCCTGGCCCACTGGTTCTTCCACTGGGGACTCTTTCCCCCTCTCACCCCTCACTCTGGACTTCTGCACCCTCCCAACTGGAGCGGTACTGCCAGACACCAGAACTGATGGAGGCCTGCTTACAGACTCTCCCCGTTCACCAGACACTAGGGGGTCCCGCACAACGGGCAGCCCCTCAGGCCAGACTAGGCTTCCCACCTGGTGTTCCCTTAAAGAACCATCCAGGCTCTGAGACTGAGGTTGGGCACTACCGGGACATAACCCATTCTCACTCCTTCCCCTTAAAGACAGGACGTGAGGCCCTACACCCCTCTAACTACTACAGGACCTAGTTGGGCTACTCTGAGCCACTTCCACCACTCTGGGTTGGAAGATACCTGAACCACTGTTCTTGGGGTCACTCCCCAATGCCTTTCCAGACCCTCTGGACTCCACCAAAAGGTCTGCCTCCAATGTGAGATCCCTGCGGTCAGAGAACTCACTCTCCCACAGGTGTTGGCATAGCTCTGGAAAACAGGGACTTACAATATGCTCTCCCACAATTGGATCACACAGCCCCCTAGCAGGGTTAACCAAACTATCCTTCACCTTACCTTCTAGTGCCTCACATACGTACTCCACACCACTCTCCTGAGACTGGCAAGACAGTATCTGACTGCCTCTGTCACACAACCCACACTCTTCTGGGCGGTCTTCACACTCACCCACCAGGACTTCAATTTTGGGGGAACCCCTCTCCCTGCACCTCTCAGCTAGAGTCAGTAGAGTGTCCCTCCCACTACTAGGACCATGAACCCCTACGCCAGTTACCCTATTCCCTTCAGGGATACTGCGCACTACTGGAGCTACCTCATGCCCTTGAACCTCCTGGTGTATGTTAACCCCCTCCTTCAAGTCAGGCGCCACATCTCTGGGTGTGTGTACTATTCTCTCTGCACTAGAAAATTCAATATTGCTGCCACCAGAGGGAGTGCTTCCCAAGCCCTGGGCTTTCAACTCCAGGTCCCTCATTATTCTTTCATGCTCCATTTGGATTTTTTTCTGTTCCATTCCCATTCTTCTCTCTTCAATTTTCATTCTTTTTTGTTCCAATGCCAGTTGTCCCTTTAGTTTGGCCATCTCTCTTTCATGAGCTCTGGTTTCCTTCCTGTCTGCCAACTCCTCTGGAGATAAACTTTTACTAGAAACACTGCTACCTGCAGGGGAAGGGGTTCTCCTTCCTCTTGAACCCACTGGCTCATCCAGTTGCTCATCTGCATTCTCATCATCACTGGCATTCCTTGCTTCTACCCAGGCCCTCAGCGCCATGTAGAACCCTGTTTTGTTTTTACATCCAGTTGTAGCAACATTAAACTTTTTGCAAAAGAATTTCAGCTGTGATAATGTGTAGCTGTCTAGTTTCTCTTCTTCCCATTTAAATTCAGTATCAACAGAGACTATGGATGCTGCTTTCTCCACCATGGTTAAGCTTGGCAGTGCTCAAAAATAGACAGTCCAAAAAAGAAATCTACCAACAAGTATTGGTTGCGTTTAAGGTCTGCACTCACTAAGTAGTGTTCACCAATCACTGTACATGAGTCACAAATGCAAATACAGAATCCTCACCGCTGACCACCAATGTTAGAATCCGGGTTCTCTGGTTGGCACAGGTAGGTACTTGTGACAAGCAGGGAACCTTTCCTCTAGTCAGGGTAAGGGGTTACACTCCTAAAATAACCCCTGCTCACCCTCTAGGTAGCTTGGCGCGAGCAGACAAGGCTTATCTCAGAGCGTTATAGGTTAAGCATTTGTGAACACATACAGTAACCAAGTGACAACACTACAAATGGACACCACACAAGTAGGTATATTAAAAATAAGGATTCTTTATATAGGATTATCACAAGACCATTAAACGATTAAAAATGCACAATACGGTTGCTTAGTTGGTAAAAGGTTGCTTAGTTTCTCTTAAGTTCTTAAATGCGACACTTTAAGTCAATGTACCTTAGATGCGACACGCAGGGCAACGAAAGTGTTGCAGCGATGCAGATGCGTTGAAGTTCTTGGTGCAAAAGAAATAAAGACGGGATCTTCCAGATGCGTGACGCTTCTCCGATGTTGCGAGACGCTTCCGCTCGATGCGATGCTGCAGCGGCGACACCCCTTCTGCGAGGTGCGGCAACCGCGGCTCCGACGGCGACACGCTTCTCCGTGGATGCGAGACACTTCCGGTCGATGCGAGACGCTTCCGCTCGATGCGATGCTGCAGCGGCGACACTCTCTGCGAGATGCGACGGCAACAGCTCCAACGGCGATACGCTTCTCTCCCTTGCGTCGCGCTTCCAGCTCCTTGCGACACGCAGTTCCTCAGAAGGCCCAACAACAGCAGCAGGCACTTCCAAAAGACTTTGGGGAGCTGGGGATGAAGTCCACTGGTCCTGGGACTTCGTTCAGGGGGCAAGCTCAGTTCAAGCCCTTGGAGATCTTTAAGCACAAGTTGAAATAAAAGTCTTTGTAGTCTTTTCTCCTCTCCTTCAGCAGCAAGGCAACCACTGCAGGCCAATCCCCCAGGTCAGGGACAGTTACTCCTCCTACAGCTTTCCCAGTTCCTTCTCATCTGGCAGAGGTTCTTCTTGTTTCAGCAGGATCTGATCTAATTTCTTGGGAGCAGGGTCCCAATACTTATACCCCTAATTCCTTTGTTCCTCTGGGGTAGAGGGGCCTTTGCCCAGTCCAAACCAGTTCTTGAGCACTCTGTTGACATGACTCTGCCTTTCTATTCAGGGTGCAGGGCAGAGACATCAGCCGCTCCGCAGGAGGCGGCGCCAGCATTGTGGTAGCAGAGCACAACCCTATTCAGAGCCCAGGTGTACTCCTCCCACCCATCTGACTGCCAATCTTCCTATTCACCACCAGGCTACCTAGCCCTGCCCCTCTGGGTTTCCCCAGCCCTGTCACTCACACATCCAGACAGGCAGATACACATCATAGCAGAGGCGGGCTGAAATGGTCAGGCAAGCAAATACCAACTTTCTAAAAGTGGTATTTGCAAACACAGAATATTAAAATAAACTTTACTAAAAGATGTATTTTATTATTCTGAGTTCAGGCATACTAAACTCGAATTTCTACCATGTTCCCTGGGTCTGTTAGGATCATAGGATGTAACAATTCTAACAGCCCATTCTGGCCTATGGAGAACAGGTAGCCTTACAACAGTGAAAAACGAAAATGGCTGTAATTCACTATTAGGACATGCCACACACATCAGGGCTTGTCCTACCTTATGCTTACAATGCACCCTGCCCTTGGGCCTACCATAGGGGTGACTAATATGAAGTTAAGGGAAGGTTTAGGGACTGGGAAGCGGGTGCACTTACCCAGTCAGCATGACAGTCCCAGACTGCACGCAGGTTCTGCAGTGGCAGACCCTAGACACATTTTACTAGGCCGCTTCTGTGGGTGGCACAACCAGTGCTGCAAGCCCACCAGCAGCATTTGTATTTACAAGCCCTGGCACTCCTGGTGCACTTTACTAGGGGCTGACAGTAAACCAAATGAACCAATCATGGAATCCAAACAACATATACATTTTAAATAGGGAGAGCATTTGCACTTTAGCACTGAACAGCAGTGGTAAAGGGCCCAGAGTCATAGAATAGCCAACAACAGGTCAGAAAAAGTACAGGTGGAAGGCGAAAAGCCTAGGGACCATCCGGCCAAAAGGGCCAGGTCCAACATAGATTTTCCTCCCCTCCCAAAGGATATGGTTGTTCTTCCTCTTATAATGGAGAATCAGATCCACATGTTGATATCTGAGAAGTTTATATATCATGGGTATTGGAGGTTTCCCTTGTATCGGAGAATGAGCCGGATTCCTGTGAGCTCTTTCCATTTCAAATTCATTTTTGAATGACAGACCAGTCATTTTCGGTATTCAAGCTTCCATAAAAGGTAGGCATGCATTGTGATCCTTTCTTTCCGACCCTTCAGGGATGCCAAAGATGTAAAGATTTTCACGCCTGTCATGGCCTTCCAAATACGATGATGATGCTGATACTGCTTTTTGAAGATTGAGTGTTGTGGACATCATTGCAGTAAGTTGCTTGGTGTGAGAGGTTTCTTTGTCTTCCAGGTTACTGATTCTATTTTCAGTCACAGTAATTCTGCTATTTATTTGATAAATCTCCAATTTCAAAGTGTTAAAATCTGATTGCATTTTATCTGTGTTCAATTTAGGGGATTCTGCCAGCTCTTGGACATCCTCTAATTTCTTAAGGATCACATAGATTGAAGATGAGCTGTCTTGCTTGGGTTTGATAGGCAATCCCAGAAATGGGGGTTCAGATTTGCTATGTTTAGATCCACCTTTTGGGTCCTTCTCAGCCATACCACTATAGACACAGTTGACACTAATAGTAGAAGGGTTAGGGTTGGAAAATTAAGTTCCACTATGGTAGCAGTGGTAAACATGGCTGTACTATGTAATTATCAGCCTGATATGTGGACTTTCAACCCATGTGGCCCATAGGATATATGGGGTACAGAAGATTGTGACAACTGTGAGATGTTGCTAGTTTGGAGTAACCAGTAACACAATACCCCTGAGGCAGTAGATCGGTTACAATTGTGGATGGTGCTTGTAAGTAGAATACGGGGCCGAACTACACCAGGAATTCCTATCAATAGTGGTAATTAAGTGGTACATTATTTGTAGGATGATCAAATTGCATAGAGCAACAAAGCCTCATTGATGGTAGGATGCGACTAAAAACGTAGCCCAGTTACGACCATACTGCAAATTTTAACGCAAAGCCTTTGAGAATGAATATTGCACATAGGAAAGGCAATCCAGTGATAGTGCAAATTGAAATATGGCATGTTTTTTTATTAAAGTCAGTGGAAAGATTGTATAATGAATAGAACAACCTCAGTGGGAATCCTACCAAACATAGTCCAACGTCTTCAACAGTTCCAAAAATGAGCAATTAGTGCCAGACTATGGGTGAAATCATTTTATGCAGCAAGTGTACAATGAACATCTTATTCAGCACACTTATCTTGAGTAGGAGGCTCCTGGTTGCGAATCGGCTTCTGCGGAATGGGAGTTCTCACATCAGAAGGTTGTCTCCCTGGGAGCCATCTGTTAACAATCAGTGCATCTGGCTAGGGAGTTCCCAAAAATTAAATGGGGAGAGCTGGTTTTAAGGACCACTCTCTGCGCAAGTCATATATAGGAGCTTTCTGCTGCACAAAGATGTCTGTCATGTGGATTATCTACTCTCCTGCAAAGCATGTGGTGTAATTGCAGATCGTCACTGAGCAGAGTTTGCTGCTTAGGTGGCCATCTCCCTCAAGTCGTGGCCACACCCTGACCTTGTTGAATCTCTGTGCCTCTGTTAGACCTGGAATATTTTTCTGTGTTTCCCCTGTCTTTTTGCTTTCTGACCTCCTGGTTTTGGCTCTGTTTTTACTGGTTTAGTGTCTCTGCACACTTTCTCACTGCTCTTCAGTATTAAAGTGCAAGTGCCCCTACTGTAAATTATGTTATGGATTGGTGTTTCCATGATTGGCATGTTTGATTTACCGGTAAGTCCCTAGTAAAGTGCACTGAGAGTGGCAGGACCCGTAATTCAAATGCTACTAGTGGGCCTGTAGCACTGATTGCGCCACCCATAGAAGTAGCCCTGTAAAGGTATCTCAGACCTGCCACTGCCATATCGACTTGGCAAGTGCACCCACTTGCCAAGCCCTAGCCCTCCCTTTTATTACATATAAGTCACCCCTAAGGTAGGTCCAATGTACCCCTATGGGCAGTGTGCTTTGTATGTGAAAGGTAGGACATGTACTGGTGTATGTGACATGTCCTGATAGTGAATTACAGTGCAATTCGTTTTTCACTATTTAAAGGCTATCTGTCCCATAGGATAGAATGGGAGATACTTTATAACATCTTACAAGTTTAATTTCCCACTGGGACAAAATAGAGAAATGGAGTTTAGTACGCCTGAACTCAAAATGTAAAAATGCATCTTTTAGTAAAGATGATTTTTGTGTTGTGTGTTTGAAAATACCACTTTTAGAAAGTGGGTATTTTCTTGCTTAGCCATCTTATGTGCCTCTGCTGGGTTGTGGATTGACTGTCTAGCTTTGGAGTGACAGTGGCTGGGGCTATGCATTCTCTTTAGACAGCCACTGAGGGGGGTTGAGGTGTGGCCTGCCTCTCCTGGAAACGTCTGGGCTGGGCTGAATAGACCTGGGCTGCATTTAGAGTAGTGGGAGGAGATTTCCTTGCACCTGAATGGTCCTGGTCTGCTTTGGACAATGCTGTCTCCACCTCATTCCAGGAAGCTGGGCAGGAGAGGACAGAACTGGTTTGGACTGAACACAGACACTCTCTGCCACAAGAGAACAAAGGGAAATGTGGTATAAATATTGGGGCCCAGATCCCAGGATTTAAGAACTCTTTTGAACTCTGAAACCTGCCAAGAAGAAGAGCTGGAGAAGCAATTAGGAGGAACTACCACTTTGCTTTGTGCTTTTCTATGTTGGCCTGCAGTAGCTGCTTCTGTCTTGGGCAGAGAAAGGACTGGACTGAACTTTCTGCAACTTCTTTGTTTGAGTTTCTCCAAGGGCTTGAGGTAGAGCTTGCCCCTGGTTCAAGAAGTTTCAGGAACGACAAAGACTTCACCTTTCTCTGGGTACCGCCTCTGGGACCATGTGTCTCAGTTGCCACAGAGGGAAACCACAACCCGACACTGCTACCAAGACCGCCGGTGGTTCTGTGACCTGATGGCACTCTAGAGGGCACTGCCGCACTTCGCACCACAACCCAGGTATCACCGACAACAACGACCACTGCCGCCACCGAGCCGCTGCTTGCAACATGACCTGTGGGCACTGCACTCCGCACCGCCTCCCTTCACTCCACCACCCTGGTCTCACCAACGACACGGTTGCCAGCTGACATCGGTGCCATAGTCTACACTGTGGTCTAGTGGCACCGCTCGTAAGCTACATGACGCACCGCTCCATCCCACATCGCAGTTGCGGCCCACCAACGCCAGCCCCATCAACCACAGATCTTCGATGGAGATTGCAGCTTGCACAGGGACCATCAGCGCTTCGACGAGCACCGCCCCACTTCATACCGCAGCCCTGATTTCACCAACGCCGCTGGAAGATTACCACCGAGCAGCTGCCTGCACCGCGACCGGAAAACTTCACACCGCTGCCCCGACAACCACCGCCGCCCCACACCGCCACGGTCCACCGGAACAAAAGGTACTGTTTACAAGTCTTCTGACACTGACGCCGGTCTGCACCGACGCGGTTAACCGAAACTGTTTGATGTGGTTGTTTTCAGCACTGTGGTAGCACCAGACGGAGCTACTGACTTCAAGGAACTGCATTTTTACGGTTATTCTTGCAAAGTGCATATTTTGATTATTGTATGTTGAATTTTTATCGTTTTGGTCTTGTTTTACACAGATAAATATTGGTTATTTTTCTAAAGCTGCTGTGGTGTCCTTTTATAGTGTTCTCTCTGTTTTACTGTTGGTTATGTGCAAATGCTTCACACACTTCCTCTGAGATAAGCCTGACTGCTCGTGCCAAGCTACCAAGGGGGTGAGCATGGGTTATTTCAGCAGTGTATCCCCCTTATCCTGACTAGGAAGAAGGGTCCGTACTTGGACATGGTTACAACTTGCCAAGTAGAGAACCCCATTTCTAACAGCCTCATTTTAAATAGTTGTTTCATAGGCAGCAAGTGTTACCACTTTTACAATTGATTCTGGAATTTTCTTTGGGTGTGGTAAGATGTGCTTTCTCTACTTTGTCCAGAAAAAAAACTTACTTTTCCTCACCAATAAGGGGAAACATTTCTTAAATAACTCTATATGCTGTGCAGAATGGGAAAAAATTTTCTGTTTCATACATTTTGTTCTACAATATCATCTTTGGGGCAGGATGTGACTCCCTTCAAATATGTTGCTGTCAGAGAAGATCACAGTTCTTGAAAGTGGTGACATCTGTCAAATGATCTGGGTACTTCCAGGGATCTGATTAAACAAAAATTCTCAGCTCCAAACAGATTGGCGAGGTCACAGTTTAATTCGGACATGATGAGTTAAAAGCATGGCAAGGAACCAAGCCTCGGCAGTGAAATCAGAAGCAGGATCATCTTTCACTTTCACATGGTGATGAGAGATGTCTGTTACACTTAGCAACATTCTCGTAGACTGCACAGCCACACCTTATTTAATGTTTGTCATATCATGTCACGTGCACTGCAAACGTTGATTTGTGACATGTTAGAGGCTGGCACCAGCTTTAGGAACTTCTCTGTGCCAATGCCTCTACGCTTCTAAACGTAATTACATTTTTTTGGGTAGCTGTCGGCATACAGAGAGGCGATGGTCATGATGCTGAGTTTGAAGTCGGAAGGCTTGTTCAAGTTTTTCTGACTTTCCTGCCTCCATTTTCTTTGTGTGTTCTTCTTCTTGATCATTGACTCTCATAATTTCTTCTATTACATCCAGAGAATAGCTTTTCTTTAGAAGACATCAACGCAAGGCCTCCAATTGACATCCCTCTATGACACGCAGACAAAGGGCATCTTCCGTTGTGAAAGTGACAAAAGCGCAGTAGCGTGCTAAGCATGTGACATGCGAAATGAACTTCCCCATTTCCTGGGAAGCAAAAATGAAAGTGTATCATTCATAGTCAATGTTCCTTCTATTGAGAAATTTCCTGTTAAGTGCATCCTGAATGTCTTGGTAAGAAGTTTTGACAGCTGCCGGAAGTTCCTTGATGATTTGACCTAAATCTTTGCCTATGAAATTGCTTAGGTAAATGTGCTCTTGAGCCAGGTCAGTAACCTGTGACCCTTTCATGAAGTCTTTAAAGTCTTTCAACCATACAACAGTACATCAGGAGATGCCATTGACATCTAACGCTTTATGTATCACTGCCGGTGCACACTGAGGGCTCCATCATGGTCCATCACCATGTCTGAATACTTGTGTGCACGACTCGATTAAACCATCTATAGACCATCTATGTTATATTATATTAGTGCAGAATCTTTCTTACGATTAAGGGTTATTATTGGTGTTCATTCTGTTTCTTGGTGCTCACGGTTTTGGCTGATGAGGGACTCGCAGCACATGGCAATACATTGATTTGCTAGGAGCACAGAGCTGTTGATTAAGTGATAAAGACAGGATCAGGAGCCAAGAGCTCTGGTTCCAAAACAAGCAAAGCCCTGGGTCACTTTTTCTCCCAGGAGAGAGCGGGTCTTTGCCGCGTTTCCGCAGCTCCGGTGGAATGTTTCTATCACAGTAACATCACCTCGGCTGCCAGCTACAAGCACTTTGGCATGCTGCACGTCCTAATGACCTTTTACTGAAAACCTACCAACGTCGAGTCATTTCCTCAGATATGTGTATGCTGCTTGTGTGCCGCTTATCAGACTGGCTGTACTGTACATCAAAGACACGTAATGATGCCACCGCAGGCAGCCTCTGTAAACTGCTGAGCACTGCCACGAAGCACTGAAAATGCCATGCTTCATCCGGTTTAGCCACCAAACACCTCTTTGGTCCAGTTAACGAGGTGTGGGATGACTTGGTGGGGTAAACTCCCCTCTGGCCTAGATTAGGAGTTGCTGGATTACCTGATGGGGTAACTGCACACCCAGTGCAACCCGTACCACTGGACAATTTTGGGACCCTGAGTCCAAAGGTCAATCAGTATCAATATTTTCCGGTTCAGGGGTGCCGCATTCCGTGGATTTGGATGCAAAAACATAGGACACAGAATCGGATGAGGTATTTCACGCTCAATAATGCACCCGGAAATACTGCGCATGCGCAGAGTGATAGTTCATATAAAAATAGCACATATATAATTAGGAAGTGCCCCACACCGAATAAGAAGCTAGAAAAGGCGCTACTTGGCATGCCTAAGCCTTCTAACTTACCTTTCCCATCCTGGCACTCGAAGGACTCCAAGGACACACCTATCAGAAGGCAGCCTTTATGGACCAAAAGAGCACTCTTAGGCAAACACACCTACAGCAGCCATCCACAATTAGACCCACCTGAGTGAAAGATGGCTTGAATAGGAAACGCACTCTAGACAGGGAGCCCCAAGTCCTTACAGGCGAGGTTGTGATGGAGGAGAGAGAGTTAATGAGCCCCTCACAGCAAAAAGTCTTATTACGCTCTGCGCAAGTATCTGTAGAACATCACCGATCACTGAAACTCCTCCCAATGCTGTGACGTGGAGGGATGTAAAAAGTTTCAAACATCTGAAAGGGAGGGTGAGAAGCCTGTCCAAAAACCACAAGAGAGCCTGGCCGCTGATGGCGGGCCTGGAACAAAACTGTCACTGGAGCCATGGGTGGAGGTGACGAGGCCAGGGGTGAACATGGCGACCCTGGAGGGTATTCCACAGGGGGAGAAGCCGGAGGACCCATGGGCAAGGTAGGTAAGCTGCCTTTGTACACTTTACCGCATCCTATAACAGGATATAATCAATGGCAACGTCGACTCGTGTGTTTTATTAATATAGTATGAAACAGCACTTTTGCCCTTTAGAAGCACTTTAAGAACACTTTTTACCAAACGTGACTGCATTGCCCCAAGACAAATAGGGCCACATCATCCAGAGAACACATACCAAAGGCGTGTCATAACAACACAATCTTAAACATTACAGGCACCACGATGCAGAATGCAAGACCTATGCTGACTGCATGTTGTACCAGGGAAGTGTTTGAAAAATGTCACCTACGTCCAATCTTTTTCCGTAAACTCATAGCTTAAACCTAGGCAAGCATGAAGGTGGGAAGCACTTGTCATAGCAAATGAAGGTATTACCTGTTAAACCTGAAAAGGGCAGTATTGAAAAGGAATCCATTCCACATGCATGCAAATAGCGTTTTACAGATGTGTCACAGAGATACCATGAGAAGTGCAGGCTGGAGTCAAGGGAGGAGCACTTGCAGTATCTGTTGATTAATATCAAGGTGAGGGGCAGCGCTGCCAATAATATTATAATTCCAAAGGAGGGGCTCATGGCATAGTGCCGTTAGTTAGTTGGCCCTGGAATGTGGCAGGGGTAATGTTACTGGCAGACTGCTCATAGGGTTCACAGTACTGATGTCAGCATAGGGAAGCAACGTCAGACAAACCTCTAAAGGGCACAATGCTCAATTAGAGTAAAGTAGAAAAACTGAGATGGCAATGAACCTATGTGTGATGACCTATACACCCAAGGTAGACCAGAAATGATACGTGAACACACTGCTTAAACATTGTATTCTGTGGGATTGTAAACGGATTACCCACACATCACCAAGCGTGCCATAGTGAACATGTTAGACATTCACAATGGTCAAGAGTATATGGCATAATTAGGTTTTCATGTTTTTTATTAGGTGCTCAATCCATGGGTCACTTGACTTTATGCATCGCTAGCAATTGACTGCATCCGCAGTTCCAAGCCTCTGCCATTTTTTTCTATGCTGCATAAACTGAATTTCCGGTACTGCTTGTGGAGGGTCTGTTGTGTGTCCTGTGGCACGCTTTGCCAAGGATTTCTCAGCAAACCACAGACCACTTTCTCGCAACAGTAGTACCACTGCCAACACAAATGTTGGCTTGGCATCACAACAGCTGACGCACTGCGTGGGCACAGGGAATTTCCCATGCCCCCGCCACAAAGTTGCAAGATTCGGTTTGCTGCAGAGGCCTTTAAATCTGGTTCACTCTTTGTTCGAGGAGTGCCCCTGTCTTCACTTTGAAACGGGGGAGTTTGACTCAGTCAATGCACTCTGTGGTAATACTGACTCCAGAGCCACGGTGAGCACTGAGACAACAGCCTAGCCATTGAGCTTTCACTGATACATGAAGCTCCAGGTCTGATTTGTCTCCTCACTCTTTGTTAACTGGGTTCAACATTATCAATAAACACACTGATGCGGTTAAGAGTCTTGGACCCACCTACCCAGCTGCCGTCAGTGTTCTGCCATACATCCTGATGTGTGTCAGAGTGAGGCAAACTCTGTGATTGGTTAACTGATTGATACAAATCCCAACGTCTTTCTCAACCCACATACATTATCTGTTTTCACTGAACGGTCCTCCACCCAACCCCACCTATAAACTGTCTCACCTGCTCTCAGGCGCCCTACACATGTTTCTCCTTAAGGCTGTCTCAGTTCTTCATCACCAGTCTCAGTGGCTCCGGATATCCTCTCCTCACATTACAGACCCAGTCTGGTCACAACACCTTTCTACCATGCACTAGCAGTTCATTTACCATCAGTGAACTGCTGATTCAACATGGCGCCACCACACATTGTCAATGAAGTGAACTTTACAACAGCCACCGCAGGACAGAAGCTCACCAACACCAGTGAAATCGAAGCTAGTCCTGTCTTTTTGAATACTAATGCACGGAGGGCTGTGAACTGCAGTTCCTCAAATTACAGACATTTGTTATCCTGTCCCACAGTTCTCAACCTAATAACACAGAATTGCCCGTTTTCTGCATGAGTCTCTGCAACTGGAAAAAGTACTTAACTTTGATTTCTACCACCACAGGGGGCATACACAATCATGGAAAGAGAAGAGGAACCCCATCCAGTGCAGGTGTGCCCCTTTTTTGGTTAACCTATGCAAAGGATGGTCGTAGTGGTTTAAACCCCAACTTTAAATGCAGACGAAAGCTAGAAACAATGCACCAGATGAGTGTATGTTTTGTGCTACTCTTTCATTATAGTCTATCCTGTGTGCACCTAAGCATAGTGTCAATGTATATGATTCAGAGCATCGTTCACCACAGGCTTCCTTCAGAGGCCACACTGCATGCTCATCGCACACTCCCAACCATGCATGCATGATCAGGCATCAGGCCTGCAACAGAATGGACAAGGCTGAGCCCTGCAAGCCCACACCGAGTGCAGAAAACCACGATGAAGACCTCAAGTAGCAGTAACAAGTGATACATGCATAAATGGAGAAGTGATGCTAGTCTTTGACAAGTGAACACAGTTGAACGAAAGCATTTATAACTGGTTTCATTTGAGGCCACATATTTACTTAGATAAGATTGTCTTAGCAAGAGGGGAGGCCTTGTGGCCAGTAGTATGTGTGTGGCTTGTCACAGTAATGTAAGGGAACTAGTATATATCTATATTGCTGCTCGATCTGGAGCAATAGCTAGCTAGGCACCGATAATCCAAAGCCTTAAAATTCCTAACATCTTTAAGGGGAATATGCTTGAGTTTCTTTTGTTTATTTTTCTTGGAGTTTCCAGTATCCGCATGCTAGCATTGGCAGGCATTAAAGATTTCAATAATATTCACCAACAGAACATAAAACATGAAAACTCTGCCACTGAAAGAAAACAACGACGATACAAAAACAGCCTGCGTCCTGAAGGCAACTTTAATAGGTAGCTGCACTAAGACACAAGGGTTTGGTTGACACCGGCATCGATGCCAACCAGAGTACAGGAAAAGAAAAAAAAAGAAGTTGCTGCTCTGCACTACGTTAAAGGAAGAGAGCAGAACCACGCCATCATTTCACAGAAATAGCACAGATCTGGTCTCTCCTTGCGCTGGTGCACTTTTGGCTGCCAGTCGTCACCGCAGGCACCCTTGCGCCATGATGAAAGGGTCCCTGCGTTATGGACGGGCTACTTTTTGTGCAGAGAGGATTACCTTCCTGCACAAAAACTATGCTTGGGGGCTTTTTCCCCTTACTATGTGTGCTGCAAAATGCAGTACATGGACATAGAGGAAATAACGAGGAGAAATAAAGATATTTCTCTTCTGGACACCGACCTCTGACAGGTGCACCCTTTTGGGGCAAACCCAGGTCAGCAACTTCTTGTAAATATGGGTTTGTGTTAAAATCCATGGGTGGGTGAACAGGAATGCCCATGCACCACTCATGGAATTCCTCCTTGATGCAAAACAAGGCGGTGCAATGAGCTGCATTGTGTCACTTTTTGATTTAAAAAGCAAATTGACATTTGCGTTGCTTTATAAATACTATAGTGGCCATCCGACCGCAATCCTAATAGTCCCCTATGTGTCCTACCTGCCAAAGGGATTCCCCCAATCCATCCCCCCTCCAGAGTCGTACGGCTAAGGGGTCCATAGCCAGCGCAAATTTTAGAGGGGAGAGCAGGCAACCCTGCCACGTGCTTCGGCCGACTGAGAAAGGAGCCGAGATGTGACGACCCAAACAGTTCCGGGAAGAGGGGTTTGAGTACAGTAACTTTGTGTACGCTAAGAGTCTAGGAACCACTCCCAAGTGAGTGAGCACCACAAACAAATGGGGCCAGGTCAGGGTATCAAAATCCTTCTTCAAGTCCAGTACAAGGAAAACGACCCCGCACCTGGTCCTGGACATGAAAAAGACAGCAGATGTTTTGAGAAGTACTTCAGCCGGGAACAAAGCCATTCTGATCTGGATGCACGAGCTCCGGGAAGACCTGGGCTTATCGGTCAGCCAGTATTTTGCTTAGGATCTTGTGTGTGGATGCTATGTGAGTTTGCATTCAGAGAACAATCTGGGGCTAGACAGAAGCTGCATAGTGTCTGCGATATCATAAAAAAATGTTGAGTAGGGAGCTGACTACAAAGCTACTTGAAGGAGTTTGAAGCAGAGTTTGGGATTAGATTTTAAGACTGGAAGGTGCTGCATATCGGTTCCCCTGAAGAACCTTGTATTTAATTTGATCATAGGATGGACTTTTCATTTTAGAAGACACAGGACCTCTCTCATGGACGATGATGAGTTATCGGGGCTAGTGTCACTTCACTACCACAGAATGAAGGAAAGCGGGCGTTTCCATGTCATAGATTACACACAAGTAACATTCATACCATTGGCACCCATGCCTTTTCATACACTTTGATGTGGATTGATAAATTACTTCTCCAGAGCCCTGCTTCTTAGCTCTTGAAAGCTGAAATCAACTACGATCTATAAAATGGCGACTATTGTGGTACCATATCACTGAATCCTAATCAAGTATGGATAGGCTAGACGTCAATCACCTCAGTTATCCTTTGTAAGGCCATGGCAATGCCATTATCAAATCTTGAGATTAGAGACAATGATGTGACTTTCCACTCTGTGACTTCCCACTCTGTGCGAACCACAAGCAAGACTGCTGATGTTGCCATTCACTGTGATTAGTGAGCCAATGAAGTGTGCAGAAGTGGTTGGAATGATGTTTGGACAAAATATTGAATCAAAAATATTGTGCTACAAAAATATCATGTCAAGAATATCAGGATGTGAAAAATATAATTGACAGGAAATCTGAAGGTGAAAATATTGTTTAAAGGTGCCGATTCCGATCCGGGTCGGAAAGCACTCCGACCGAGCCGGATCCGGAGTGTTTTCCGCCCGAGCCGGAGCCCTGCAGTCCGACGCTGCCGTATGCTGCCGGACTCGATTCAGTCGGACTCCCATAGAAGTCAATGGGAGCTGGTCGTACGACGCGTACATGGGCTCCCATTGACTGAATGGGTTTGTCTCGAACAAGGGTGCCCCCTACAGTGGGTACGCGTCGGTGCCATATGCACCGTACATGCTTGTGTTGGGGGGACCCTTGGGTCTCCCCCTGTGTCCAAGTCGTAGGGCTGCAGGTGACAGGGGGTCCGACGCGGACCCCCAAAGGCAACCACACGGACGTTTTGCGAGCTGCATTCTCCGTCTCGCACTGGCTGTCCGACGCGTGCATCGTACTGGATCAGTCGTAAATCGCATCCATTGGACGCCACGGTTAGCTTACGACCGAGACGTACGGAGCGGTTCGGATCCGGAAATGACTCGGTCGGTGAATTTCACAGCTGTACAAGTTGGGCTGAAAACACGCGTACGGCTCGCAGTTTTTTCGGCCAGATCACGTTCGGTGCCCTTCCGACCCGGATCGGAATCGGCCCCTAAGTGTTGTTTTTAATATTGTGGTATGTAATATTGTTTGTATGTGTTATTTCGTATGTAATTTATTGTATTGTGTTTGATGTATATATTTATTGTTTGTGTTTTGGTGAGATAATTTATTAATTATGAAATTGTTAACATTTGTGTTTTCATTTGTATTAATGTATAAAAATAAAGGATATTGGGTTTCAAGGGGAGCTGGGGTGATTTTGCGAACCACAAGCAAGACTGCTGATGTTGCCATTCACTGTGATTAGTGAGCCAATGAAGTGTGCAGAAGTGGTTGGAATGATGTTTGGACAAAATATTGAATCAAAAATATTGTGCTACAAAAATATCATGTCAAGAATATCAGGATGTGAAAAATATAATTGACAGGAAATCTGAAGGTGAAAATATTGTTTAAAGGTGCCGATTCCGATCCGGGTCGGAAAGCACTCCGACCGAGCCGGATCCGGAGTGTTTTCCGCCCGAGCCGGAGCCCTGCAGTCCGACGCTGCCGTATGCTGCCGGACTCGATTCAGTCGGACTCCCATAGAAGTCAATGGGAGCTGGTCGTACGACGCGTACATGGGCTCCCATTGACTGAATGGGTTTGTCTCGAACAAGGGTGCCCCCTACAGTGGGTACGCGTCGGTGCCATATGCACCGTACATGCTTGTGTTGAGGGGACCCTTGGGTCTCCCCCGGTGTCCAAGTCGTAGGGCTGCAGGTGACAGGGGGTCCGACGCGGACCCCCAAAGGCAACCACACGGAGGTTTTGCGAGCCGCTTTCTCCGTCTCGCACTGGCTGTCCGACGCGTGCATCGTACTGGATCAGTCGTAAATCGCATCCATTGGACGCCACGGTTAGCTTACGACCGAGACGTACGGAGCGGTTCGGATCCGGAAATGACTCGGTCGGTGAAATTCACAGCTGTACAAGTTGGGCTGAAAACACGTGTACGGCTCGCAGTTTTTTCGGCCAGATCACGTTCGGTGCCCTTCCGACCCGGATCGGAATCGGCCCCTAAGTGTTGTTTTTAATATTGTGGTATGTAATATTGTTTGTATGTGTTATTTCGTATGTAATTTATTGTATTGTGTTTGATGTATATATTTATTGTTTGTGTTTTGGTGAGATAATTTATTAATTATGAAATTGTTAACATTTGTGTTTTCATTTGTATTAATGTATAAAAATAAAGGATATTGGGTTTCAAGGGGAGCTGGGGTGATTTTTTAAAAGTGGATATGTTAACATATATTCAATGTTAATTATTTTATTGGTATGCAAATAAATATTGTGCAATGTTTAATTTTTTATTGTTATCAATAATAGTTAAAAAATATTAATTATGACAAATTAGAACAATATTATTTTATCGTACATTTTCAATGAATATTTAACTATGAATAGTTGTTTAAAAATTCAAATATATAAAAATGTAATTTATGAAAAATTATTTAATGTTTAACTTTTATACATTTTTTGAGGTAACATTTTTTATATTTGAAATGTTTGAATTTTCATATGTAGAAAATTATAATGATATTGTAAAATTATTTTTGTAATTTTTATTTTAAAGATTGGTTATATAAAAATGCTCTTATTTTGATATTGTTAATCTTTCATTATGATTTTATTTTATGGTTTAAAGTTTAGGAATGGTAATAAATATTTAAAATATATATTAATTATTAATAGTGACTAAAATAATTATTTGAAATGTTAATGTTTAAATATGAATATAAAGGTTTGTAGTTTTGGTTAGTGTAATTTTTCTGTAGATTCTAGTTTATTTTATAGATGAAAAAGTATGTGGGAGCTTGAAGTAATGATTGTGTATATAACATTTTCCGTTTGTAGCATCTAGCATAAAATGTTTAAAATTGTAGTGGAAACAGTTATTTTCACACCTTTGCTGTCCAGCCCCTTCCTCAAATTGGTATAGATTGGAGCGGAAATAGGAAATGTCACCCTTTTATTGTACAGCAACTTCCCCAAATAAATATAGATTGGGAGGGGAGTAGTAATTGTCACCCTTTTGGTGTCCAACACCTTCCCCAACTTGGTATAGATTGGAGTGGGAACAGCAAATGCCTCAGTTTTATTGTCCAACACCTTCCTCATATTTGTATAGATTGGCGTAGAAATAGTAAATGTCACCCTTTTAGTGTCCAACACCTTTTCCAAATTGGTACAGATTGGAGTGAAAATAATAAATGTGACCCTTTTAGTGTCAAACACCTTCCTGAACTTGGTATAGGATGGAGTGGGAATAAGTAAACGTCACCCCTTTAGTATTGAACACCTCCCCAAATTGGTGGAGATTGGAGTGGGAATAGAAAATGTCACCCCTTTAATGTCCAATGCCTTCTCCAAATTGCTAATTTTGGAGCAGAAATAGAAATGTTTTCGAAATAATCCATTAGGGCCTTAATTTGCCTTCATTTTGTTAGTAGAAAGGGCTTTCTAGTAGTAAGTAAATTATAGTGGTTAGCAACATCTGTTGCAGAGACATACGCTAGTCATGTTTTTATTTCATAGGCAAATTGGCTGTTTGTAGCATACTCTACACTTAGAGCTGGATTACGAGTCTGGCGGCAATGGCGATAACCTGACCACCCTATTACAAGTTGGGCGGTCTGACTGCCACAACCCCGCCGCAGCCGCCAGGGAACCGCCGTTTCTTAGTGGTGTTGAAGGCCACAATATGCAATATGCTTTGCAGTCCATGCCATGCAGGAACTGTTTTTGGCATTCCCATTACGGTGCCCATTTACAAGGCACTGCCGTGGGAGGTCAAAACAAAAGCCCGCCAGACACAAGTTACACTCGTAATCTGGCAGGCGGTCTGACCGCGGCTTTGGTGGTGCGGCAGCAGGGTGGACCCGATGTCACACCGCCAAAGTCATAATCAGGCTCTTAGTGGAGCTTGTTGGAGGTGTCTGCATATGCTTAGATTGCAATGATGGTAACAGCTTTTTATGACTGTGTGGGGGTAATTTTATTTAAATGGTTTGAATCATGGCTTGTTCAAACTCTATCATTATGTTTTGTGGGTAGCAGTTATTTGTTTAATGTTTATTGTGGTTTAAGAGGCATAGTAAGTGCTGCTTTGTTTATTTGGTAGTAGGGAATACATATAAACGGGATATTTGTGTTTTGATATTCACCATGTATGGTGTATATCTGAGTGAGTGGTTCAAGACACACTATGCTGGTCCCATTCATCATCCAGGTGAGACATTGACTTAGGTTTTGTAAGTTATCTGCTGTAGAGAATATTAGATTGTGTTTATCATTGTTTAGGATGTTGTATAAAAGGAAAGGTTCCTCATTATGTGTCGTTGATAAATGTTCAGGTATTTCAATGTCTTGGTATCCTCTAGAGGCAATAGAAGTATCACTGGTGAATTTAATTGTTCATGCAAATAAAGTTTTAAAGTGGGTCTATATGGTAGTTGGCCTGTGATGGGTTCGGAGATTATATCTTTTAGGATTTTGGTTATGCATTCCTGGGAGCTAGTGCTTGCTTCTCTGATATTGTGCAATACCTCCCCTACTTCTGTCACATTTGGGCGGTGGTTGTGTTCTCGTACATGAATTACAACATCATCTTTTGTAGAGACCCTCCCATAGCATGCATTCAAATAATATTTGGTATGTTTCCAATTCACATTTTGTGTTGATTCTCTTTCTTAGTTGTAGATGTAACCCATGTGGCTCAGTAATTGCTTTCTTTTCTGGAATGTTATGTATTTGTTTCTCTCTGTCATTGTATCTGAAAGTAGAGTAATAGTATAAATATTTTTTTTTAAGTTTATACATTTGGTATTTACTTATAAAATTATGAAATTAGTTCAAGTTTTTATACATACATGTATGTTCTTTATTGATGTTTCACACTGTGTTTCAGCTTTTCCTTTGGGGTTGTTCTAATGTGGAGCAGGTGATTTCATTTCTGTTTGAAGAAAAAAGCATCAGTTTGATTTTAAATGTTTATTTGTTTGTAGGTTATAGAGTTAGAGGTTGTTAGGTTTATTTTTACTTCACCACTGAAACTTTAGATATTCATAGATAAAGACCATTTTGAGTTGATGGTCATGAAAAAGCTTTTAGTATGCATTTGTATGTTCAATTATTGCACTACAGTCCACTATTGAAGATATCTTTAACGGGTCGTACCACGCGTACCCCTACATCACCACAACAATGCTGGTACGGCCCGTACCCAGGCCTTTAGAACGTGGGTACGGGCCGTATCGCCATTGTTGGGGTGACGTAGTGGTGGGCGTGGTACGACCCGTACCCACGCTCTTAAGGCCTGGGTACGGTACGTACCCAGGCCTGCAAATCGTGGGTACGGGAATATACGGAGCGTACCCCCACCCGTGTATGAATGGAGCGTACCCACACCCGTGTATGTCCCGACCGTACATGGCCAGACATAGGAGGGGTGTGTGCAGAGTCCTCCCAGCAGTGCCCAGACACAGGAGGGGTGTGTGCCTATGTAAATGTAAATGTTTTTGTACTTGTATAGCACACAGCTACCCGCAGTGGGATACCCGGCACTTGTACGAATACCGCAAGGGAACCCTTCCTGGTTTTCCTTGTGAAGTGTCCACTCCTGGGCACCCCCATGGTGAAACCAGGCATCCCTCGCGCTGTGGGGGCCGTTGTGGAGACTAAGCAAGCTATTGCCCAGAGTTGCAGCGTGGGACCCATGATTAGAATAGGCACTGAGGCGAGAATATCCGGTCAGAGGAATTTATGAGCCCGAGACCCGCCGAGGCGGGAATCGAACCCTGGTCCCTGGCCAGAGCTCTGCATCAAGGTCTGCCTGTTCTAACCATTGAGCCACACTTCTCCACTCCACACCTATCACTCCCAGCAGTGCCCAGACACAGGAGGGGTGTGTGCAGAGTCCTCCCAGCAGTGCCCAGACACAGGAGGGGTGTGTGCAGAGTCCTCCCAGCAGTGCCCAGACATAGGAGGGGTGGGTGCCTATCACTCCCAGCAGTGCCCAGACACAGGAGGGGTGTGTGCAGAGTCCTCCCAGCAGTGACTAGACATAGGAGGGGTGTGTGCAGAGTCCTCCCAGCAGTGCCCAGACATAGGAGGGGTGTGTGCAGAGTCCTCCCAGCAGTGCCCAGACACAGGAGGGGTGTGTGCCTATCACTCCCAGCAGTGCCCAGACACAGGAGGGGTGTGTGCCTATCACTCCCAGCAGTGCCCAGACACAGGAGGGGTGTGTGCAGAGTCCTCCCAGCAGTGCCCAGACATAGGAGGGGTGTGTGCAGAGTCCTCCCAGCAGTGCCCAGACTTAGGAGGGGTGTGTGCAGAGTCCTCCCAGCAGTGCCCAGACACAGGAGGGGTGTGTGCCTATCACTCCCAGCAGTGCCCAGACACAGGAGGGGTGTGTGCCTATCACTCCCAGCAGTGCCCAGACACAGGAGGGGTGTGTGCAGAGTCCTCCCAGCAGTGCTCAGACACAGGAGGGGTGTGTGCCTATCACTCCCAGCAGTGCCCAGACACAGGAGGGGTGTGTGCAGAGTCCTCCCAGCAGTGCCCAGACATAGGAGGGGTGTGTGCCTATCACTCCCAGCAGTGCCCAGACACAGGAGGGGTGTGTGCAGAGTCCTCCCAGCAGTGCCCAGGCATAGGAGGGGTGTGTGCCTATCACTCCCAGCAGTGCCCAGACATAGGAGGGGTGTGTGCAGAGTTCTCCCAGCAGTGCCCAGACATCGGAGGGGTGTGTGCCTATCACTCCCAGCAGTGCCCAGACACAGGAGGGGTGTGTGCAGAGTCCTCCCAGCAGTGCCCAGACACAGGAGGGGTGTGTGCCTATCACTCCCAGCAGTGCCCAGACACAGGAGGGGTGTGTGCAGAGTCCTCCAGGCAGTGCCCAGACATAGGAGGGGTGTGTGCCTATCACCCCCAGCAGTGCCCAGACACAGGAGGGGTGTGTGCAGAGTCCTCCCAGCAGTGCCCATGGAAAAAAAGGGTGCAGTACCCACAGATACAATGCCCACAATAGTCAGTCAGGTGTTCAAAGACCCTGCAGAACACGTAACATGTGTGCGAGGCTGGGAGTACACACATGCATAGTGTGAAAAAGGGAACATGTGCACATGAAGTAACTTCAATATACTCCACACACAAGTACAGTGACCACCGAGGATGCCACAAATGATGCAGGTGGAGACATTGCCCAGCATGCATGGCAAAAGTAGAACGGATCCGTCATACACCAAGGATATGTAGACACAGCTCAGCACAACATTTAGGAAACACCCTGCAGGGAAGATGTCAGGGTCCATAGAGGAAGGGACACACCTTGGGACAATGTCACCATGCAGTAAGAGCATACATGAACACAGTTATTTGGCAAATACCTTGTGATGGCACACAGATACCAGGGTCCATCCCATGAGCAGCACACCACTACATTTGCCAGACACCTAACACATTATCCCCACCCCAAACATGCAGCAGCACCACCGACAGCAATACCAGAAAAGCAGTAGTGTGCAAAGGGAAAAAAACATAGCTTTATTCAGCATAAAAAAACGATTTGTAAGTAAAAGTTGAATATGTACAAGGCCCATAGGGCAGTCCATAGTCCAATTCCTGGTGGGGGACACATAAGGACGTGTGTCCCCTAGCTTGCCTGCACAGTTCATACCTCCTTTGCTTCCACGGGGGGGGCATCATGTGGGGGGGAAGGACCAGGCACCGCAGGGTCAGGAGGGGCAAGGGTAGGTGTTGTGGGTGCTGGGACGGAGGACTCCACCACAGGGGGTGGGGCAGCGCCAAAGGTGGAGGTGAGAATGGCGCTGCACACGGTTGCAAGGTCCCCCCGCGTCTCCCCTGCACCCGAAGGAACCACAGGCCCCAAGGAGGGGGGGGGGTCGGAGGGATGGGTCGCAGCGCTACTGGGGGCGGGTGTGGACAGGGGGGCGGACTCAACCACCCTGACCGGGGACTCCTTTGACCGCTTACGGGGTGGTGTCACTTTGGGGCTCAGGGACAGAGCGGCCATCAAGGAGTCTTTGGTGGAATCCTGGCCAGGAGAGCTGAGGGGAGTGGATTTGGAGGTAGAGGGTTGTGATGAATGTGGACTCCCACTGTGGCTGCGTGTCTTCCGTTTGCCCCCCGACCCAGTGGGTGTGCCTACTTCACCCTGTGTGTGCGTGACAGGAGGTGTGCGCTTGGCCTTCCCTGGTGGTGTGGTGCCTGTGTCTGGTGGGGTGCGTGCATGGCTACGTCTGGGTGTGCTTTGGACAGGCATGGGAGTGGGAATTGTGGATGGTGCAGGGGTAGGGGGGGGACGTAGCGCTGCAGGAGACCCACTGCTGCAGTCAGTGTCGAGTCAATGGACCTCAGCAACTGGCGTTGGTCAGACTGCGCAGCTGAGATGCCCTCCATGTATGTCTCCATCTGTGTGAGCACTCATGTGTGGCCATGGAGGACATTAAGCATCGCACTCTGACCAACCTGCAACTGGCGCAGGATGTCCACAGACTCGGCATTGGCGGCAGCAGTGGAGACAGGGGCAGGGGGTGCGGTGCCTGGCAAGAAGGAGACACGTGGTGACCTAGCACGGCGGGAAGGGACCAGAGCAAGTGGGAGGCCGGTGATGGGAATCAAGGGGGCGGGTAGAGATCGAGTGCTGCTGTCAGCTGTGGGAGCAGCCTCCGCCCCCTCTGGGAGATCAGCCTCGGACCCGTCAGCGTCATAGTCGGTGGTGTTACTGGACAGGTCCTCCGCCTCACTCCCCTCGGCCTCCGTGCCACTCGATGCGCCAGACAAGACAGCACTGCTGCCACTGGTGCCTGCTCCCTCCTCACGGTCCGTGCCGGTGTCTCCCTCGGAGTCCCCCGACGATGCTGTGGGCAAGGTGAAGAGACAGGAAATGATCAGACACCTGTATACATATGTCACATGAGTCAAATCGACATAGGTCACAGTGCATCGCCTGAAAAGCAATATGAGTAACATCTACAACACAAGGTACATATGTAGGCCCTGCAACACCCAGCTGGTTGACCCACCATGCCACTGAGAAACAATGGAGAGCATGACCCAACAGCAAATTACTTGTTATCAAATAGGACAGAGGAGCCAGGCTCTGGGGACAATCGTGCACAGCATCTGTACCACACAGCGTTGACAAAAAAGGGATGAGCAGGAACCATGTCGATTAACTTTTTGCACATGCTGCAAAGCCAATACATTAAAACATGCACAACATGACTGGGTCACTGTACCTTGAGTGTATGTCCAGACAAACATCACACACAGGCCAGACCTAGCAGGGAGACTTCAGATTTGGACATGTAGGCCTTGCCCGCACAAAGCACCCCCTACCTGAGACAATGTGATTGTAACAGAGGAAGTACTTACACCTCTTACTCTGGGATAAAAACACATGGCCTGCACTAAATCCTGATTGTACACAAACTACCCCTGGTGCGCCTGTCCACATATATCATTGACAATCAACCCTCATCAGATTGTCGTTCCAAGACACACAGGCACTGCCCACTGTGAGTATGCACAAGCAAAATTGGGTCACACTGTACAGTGGACACATGTAGCACAGTTTACGTCAATACAGATGAGGCCAGGGTACAATGCCACAGAGCCCAACCTATGCCGAAGACACAGAAAATGTCCACATAGTTGGATGACACACATGATACCTAGGAAAAGGTGCCCCAGGGCACGGTAGTGGCCACACACCTCCATGGTCCTGGATGGATATGACTGCAACTGAAGCAACCGTCCCTGCACTATGCATTAATCCCACTCATGGACATCATGTCAGAGGGCACAACATTGGACATGCATGCTGGAAGGCAGTACACTTTAAAGACACACTCCTATGTTGGGACTCAGCATCAGTGCCAACTGACATGGACCCCACAATGACTGAACTGGCCAGGGCACAGCCAAGGTCCCAAAACCTGTTACACTCCACCCCCACACATGATGCTGCAAGCATTGGGCACTTGGATTGACTGCCAGCCTAGATTACCTTGTGCAAGAGTGACTACACACAGACCAGGGAACACATGGCAAGGAGGGGAAGGGAGGAAGAACAGCACCGGTTTACTTTGGGGAACTGGTTATGCACTGCACATGTAAACCCTGGCAGTGTATCCATGCAACTGCGCACTTCCAAAAGCTGGTGACACACAACAAACACACATGTACCTACCCCCTTCCTGCTGCTGCTTCTCCTGTAAGCGCCTTTCCAAGTCGGGGAAGACCACCGCCAGCACACGCTTCTGGATGTGGGTCAGACGCCGGAGCCCACGGTTCTTCCGGCTCTCAGGTGAGTCCCCCAGCAGGACCCGTGCAATCCTCCTCGTCCAGCACCAGATATCCTGCCATCATTTCCTCACCTGGGCTAGGCGCCCGTTCCGACCCTCCGTATTCCTCACGGCACTGACGGCTTGCTTCCATATCTCCCCCCTGGCATGGACGCCTACCTGTGAGGATGCAAAAGTGAGAATACTTTAATTCACCTGAGCAATGACACAGAGACACACATATTAACAAATTGTCTTCTTTGAACAGGCCATGGTATGCAGGCAACTCATTGCACACTTGTCATAGGGACATAATCCACTGTGGAAGGCAAAATGCACTACGTGGCATTGAAGGTACACAGGTGGCATGAGGGGTGCCACACAATCAATGATCCTGGATCACACTGTGCATCACAAGCTACACAAGGATTATGTACAACACCTCAAAGCAGTCACATGTCCCAGCCCACTGACGCTACCTCAGCAGAGTACACAGACACACACAGGCACAGGACAATCACCTGCCATTGCCAACTGCGGGTACAAACCTCACTCTGCCCATGTGCCACTAGACTGGGGGGTGTCACAGGTGTGGGGCTGGCTCAGCACGGCAGTCACACAGCACTGCTCCCTGCTCACATCACATGGGCAGGGTATATCCATCCCTCATGCAGCTGGTGTGCAACACTCCCCATATGCACTCACCCACATGACAGGGAACTTACACACACACCAATGTCCAGGGGACGAACACATCATTTGGACACTCACAGCACAGGTGCAGTAAACAAACACACATCTATGGGTACAGTCACCTGTCACACTGGGGGGACCACAGAATCACATCAGGACTGTAGCAACAACATTCCCAGGAGGAGTAGCCAGGCAGAATGTGGCATGCACCATGCATTGATTGTCACAGTAAGCACAATGCAAGTGAGGAGTGCACACAGGAACCACAGCATGCTCTGCATGGGAGACATGAGGCCTTCCCCACCCTGTGACCCACTCCAAACAACATTGCATGTCTGTCACACAGGGACACAATGCCAGAAGTCACAGTCACAAAAAAGGGGCACAGTCTAAGCTAGTGGAGTCTGCACTCACCTGCTCCCCTGGTCGACCATACAGCATGGTGTACTGTGGGAGGATCACATCCACCAACGCCATATTCTCCTCCATGGTGAATGGCTGGGCCCTCTCCAACAGACCTGGACATGGTGCCAGAGGAATCACGAGCAGCAGCAGTGTTGTGGAATGAAAGGATGTGCAGGCAAGTGCTCTCTCATGGGACCTGGCTGCCTTATATCTGCCTTGCTGGCCTGTTTCATTCACAGGAGTACAGAGTGATTGGTCAGTCACATTAGCATCCTACGTTTCCTCCAATCCCTGTAAACCTACCCCAGTGAGTGGCTTTGCATGGTTTAAAAACTGAGCATGATGTCAAGTCAACAACCACTTTGCAACAAAGTATATTGTTTCTAACCGACTTCTGCTGGCCACCTGATGCAATAATTCAAACTTTAAACTTGGTCTCCATGACAACTAGCATGCATTTAGGACCTTATACTTGTCCCTCATGCGTCCCCTATGTTATTTCAAGATTTACACACAGGTACGGTCCGTTCCATGGCCCTAGGGCACCCCAAATGCAGTAATACGGACCATACACGCGTGTGTAGGGTCCCTATCACTATGGGAGTGCTGGCGAATGCGTACGCCACAGTGATACGGACCGTACACGCGTGTGTAGGGTCTGTATCAATATGGGAGTGCTGGCGTATGCGTACGCCATAGTGATACGGACCGACCCTACACACGCGTGTATGGTCCGTATCACTATGGCGTACGCATACGCCAGCACTCCCATACTGATACGGACCCTACACACGCGTGTACGGTCCGTATCACTGTGGCGTACGCATATGCCAGCACTCCCATAGTGATAGGGACCCTACACACGTGTGTACGGTCCGTATCACTGTGGCGTACGCATACGCCAGCACTCCCATAGTGATAGGGACCCTACACACGCGTGTACGGTCCGTATCACTGTCGCGTACGCATACGCCAGCACTTCCATACTGATACGGACCCTACACACGCGTGTACGGTCCGTATCACTGTGGCGTACGCATACGCCAGCACTCCCATAGTGATAGGGACCCTACACACGCGTGTACGGTCCGTATCACTGTGGCGTACGCATACGCCAGCACTCCCATAGTGATAGGGACCCTACACACACGTGTACGGTCCGTATCACTGTGGCGTACGCATATGCCAGCACTCCCATAGTGATAGGGACCCTACACACGCGTGTACCGTCCGTATCACTGTGGCGTACGCATAGCCAGCACTCCCATAGTGATAGGGACCCTACACACGCGTGTACGGTCCGTATCACTGTGGCGTACACATTCGTCAGCACTCCCATAGTGATAGGGACCCTACACACGCCCTCAGAGCGTATGTACGGTGCGTTTCACACCTGACAGTGGTGACAGGCGGCACACAGAAAGGAATTGAGCTGTCATACTTGGCCAAGGCTGGACATCAAGGCATTGTCTGTGCAGTACTACATGTGTCGGGCACAGGTGGGTCAGGCTGTGATGTGGCACTATACTCCTGAGGTGTGAAGCTAATTAAAGTATGATGAGCTGTGTACACATGTCATGTGTGATGGTGCCCTATGTGCCACACATCCCCTTCACTCCTTTGACATGTGTGCATGTAGTACAGACTTGGTGAGCCATGCGTCACTGGCATGGCACAGTCACCGACACCCGCAAATGTCTCCTGATGCCAGGTACACGGAATATTACCCCTGACAAGTGAATGCCCGCGTTGCACGCTGTAACTATGTCATGTGTGTGTCGTGTGTTCCCATAGGTTTGCTGTAGGTGTTTGGTCAAATGCATCTGCAGTTGCTGCAACCAACATGTGTCTGTGTGTAGATGGGCATGGCACACTGTTACGCACACCAGCACACATGTGTAATCCGATGTAAGGTGTGTATGTTTGCATCGACACGGAGTTTCAAAACAAGGACATATCTGCATACTCTCAATGTATGTGTGATCAGTCTTGGCATGTAATCCTTCATGGCAAGGTGTGTGGTCTGTCCTTTTTCTATGACATGTGACCTGTGCCTCTAGTGTTCCGCAACCTGTCTGTACAATAAACATCCTTCTCATGCACATATTTGGATGTCTGTAACTCCTGTAATGCGTCTGCCTGCTCACTTACACTGGCCCACAGCTAGTTTCATGGCATGGCATATTGAGGTTGAGAATCAACGTTTGTAGCTGGCTCTTGGTAGGAGTGTCACCTGCCTGGCATACGTGTCCAGGGCATATTGCACAGACCTGACTCTGTATGTAGCATATGTGTATTGCCTGTTGAGCATGTGCTCAGTACATTGACATTGGTGGTGTACTGTACTCACTCTTCGTTGTCCCTTCTAATTCACTGCAGGGCTCCGCCTCTCCCTCGATCAATTCCGGACTTGGCTGACCTGAGGGAACATGACTGTATACGCCGCTACCGCTTCCCCCAACGTTTGATTGAGGACTTGACGACACGGCTGGCACCACACCTCCAACCGCTACACAGGTATCCTACTGCACTGACACCCAAGATGAAGGTGATGGCAGCCCTACATTTCTTTGCCACGGGTACCTTTCAACATACCATTGCCCATGTCGGTGGCATGTCCCAAACCATGTTCAGCCGTGTTCTGCATGATTTTTTAGAGGCCATGTTGGATCACCTGGATGAGTTCATAAAATTCCCAACTCCTGAGCAGTTGACAGGTGTCAAGCGTGAGTTCTATGCCCTGGGAGGGATGCCCCATGTCATTGGGTCCTTAGATGGAACACATGTGGCTTTGGTACCACCACAGGCACAGGAGGTAGCGTATAGGAACCGCAAGCATTACCACTCCATTAATGCCCTTGTGGTGTGTCTTGCCAACATGCTGATTTCACATGTCTGTGCTCGTTTTCTAGGATCAGCACACGATGCCTACATCATGAGGCGTAGCAGGGTGCCTGAAATGATGCTGCAGCTGCGCAACGAACGAGCATGTATTGTTGGTGGGTATACTCTGGCAGTCCTGTATTTAACGTCATCTTCCTGTCTTACTGCTTCTCCTGACCCACTGTTGTCCATGATGTTTCCATGTAGGGGATGCTGGCTATCCCAACATGCCATGGCTGATCACGCCTCTCCGCAACCCCAGCACGGCTGCCGATCACTGCTACAACAACGCCCATGGGCGGACCAGGCGAGTGATAGAGAGGACGTTTGGCCTCCTGAAGAGCCGATTCCGTTGCCTCCACAAGACCGGTGGCGCACTCCCATATACACCGGTGAAGGTCTGCAAGATCTTCCTCGTGTGCTGCATGCTGCACAACATGGCAGTGGAGAAAGCTGTGCCACTCATCCTGGATCCAGATGAGCAGGACCATCCACCCATGGAGGATGAAGGGCTTGGTCACGAGGCAAGTGATGTGGAGGAGGAGGAGGCGGTAGAGGACATCCGGAGTCGGCTCATACGCAACTTCTTCGCTTAGTGGTGAGTTCTAGTGTCTGAGTGTGCATGCATTGGGCCGTGTGTGGCATGTGTTGCAATGTGTGTGTCCATCTGCATGTCTGCCAAGTGAGTCAGAGGTGTGTTTGGATGTGTCACTCGAGTGATGGTGCAATAGAAGAATGTTTTTCCAGAGTCATCATTGTCACCTAGCATGTTGACAACCTTATACGTGTCGAGTACATGCACATGCATGCGGATGTACTTCTTTTGGCTGACTTCTGGTGTGTCTCTCATCCACAGGTACTTGCGCATGCTGTCTGCTGGTGGCATTGTTGTGCTCCTGCTATTCCTCATGAACACAGCAACAAGTGCTGAATCAGCGTTACATGCACGGACAAGTTTGAAAATCTCCTTCGGGTAAGGGATGCAGCACAGCTTTTTGGGAGTGGTATTTGTTTTGAATGCGTGTGCACTGCTCCTGTTCATGTTTGTATACTTTACATACATGTAGAATCACCATGGGGCACATGACATGGAGCTGAATTCACCTGAATTGATGGTCAGACTTGGTGACAGTCATCTGTAATGGGATTGTGGATTGTGATGAAGCCATCAATGTGTGTAACACTGCCCTCGGAAACATACGGGTTGCACTGGGTTGACATGGTGTGTGAATTCCCCATTAGGGGCTCAATGGTGTATAGCAGCCTCTCCGTGAGCAGCAGGGGGTGTTTAGCTGTAACCCGTCACTTGTGTGCCAGTGCTATGGATTTCCAGCATCTGTGGTGCAAAGGGGGGTGCCAGTGTTGGTCCCACGTGTTCATCCACATGACCTGTGTATGTGTTGACAGAGTTGCATTAGCATTCCGACACACATGACTAATAAAGGTGTCCCTCTGCCTCCAAGGTGCCTCATCTCTGTCAATGGCGGTCTGTTGCCACTGTGCATGCGGCATGTCTGGCATTGTTCTCAGAGATGGTGCATATGAGTCTATGTGTAGAGTAGCAAGATGCAAGCTGTTTGTCAGGGATTATATTCTGTATTGTGCATGATGTCCATGGCTGTGTAGGTATTGTGGCATGTCAGTCTCCACGACGGCCACTGTGCTGCATGTGAATCCATTGTGTGTGTGTGTGCCATGTTGAACCAGACATTCGTTCCTTGACATACACCTTTTGCATAGTTCCTTCCTGAGATCCTTGTCTTTGTGTGCTACTTGTGGCATTGTTTTCTTGACATGGCGCATGCTGCTGCAGGCCCTGCAGCAAGGGCACCCAGTGTCCACGCAAACGAGCTGGTGTTCATCATTGATTGCTTGCTGACATGTGCTATGCTGATCTGCAGCATCTGTGCCTCATGCGGCAGCACACTCTGCATTATGCACAAGATCCCCAGTTCCATCAACCTCAAGGCAAGAGGGAGACCATCCCCCAGGTCAACTACGACATCAGTGTCTAATCCTACCCTGCACTCTACGGACATGTGCATTAGAAATCCCATGATACTTGTCCACATCCAGGGTGCATCTGCACAGCTCTGCTACTACATCCGGCGACCAGGCCACATCAACGTCCAACAGAGATGGGGGGAGTGGATCACTGCCAGCTGCAGGATGACCTTCTCAATCCACGCACACACTCAGGATGCAGCCCACAACCACAACACAACCTTGTGGCACTGTGATCCAACACCCAATTGTGCCATATCCTTGCATTCAACCTTGGCCAGCCCACGATTCTCCACATCCACCTGACTCAAGCATGCAGGACATGGTTCTGCCACGTGTCTACACATACCAGGTGCCAGGCCAGGTGACCTGGGAGATGGTGATGTTCCGCTGACTCTCACGGTCTTTTGCGTGGATGACCCACCCTCCTGCGGGGACCCTCAGAAGCAGGCCATGATGCTTGTGATGCTCCGTCGAATAAATCCTCCTCCTCCTGAATCCTCCCTGTGGGTGGTGATGTTCTTCGCCTGGTGGCACAGGGAGGGTTGCCCATGTTTTCGGCAATCCGACGGAGTACACGGGTCATTTCCGTTTGCACCGCCACAAGCTCAGCCTGTCATGCCTCCATCCGTCCTTGGTGTCGCTGTTGACAGGCATGTTGCTCGGCCTGCAGTGTCTTCATCTCCTCGAGGGTCCCCTTGATGTCTGTGAGGGTGGACGCAATCTGGACCATGCCCCTGGCGTCAGTCGAGGATGTTGCTGACGTGTGACATTACCGGTTCCTGAGCCAACTGGTCAGGTTCGCGCATCCGCCGTCCTCCACTCCCACCACCCCTGCCCACTTGCGCCTGGCCTGCCGTTGTGGGCACATCGGGTCTCCGGGACCCCTGAGGATGGCATTTGCGGTGTCACCTGCCTCCTCCTGGGTGCCCGGAGAACCTTGTCCCTCCTGGACAGACTGGCTGTGTTGTTGTGTGCAGGCAGGGCTCCTGGGTGTCTCCTGGGATGTGGCAGGAATGGGGGTGGTGGTTGGCACAGTTGTACCTGACGCAGGTGCTGCAGGTGGTTGGACACCAGAGGGGCCAGGTTGGTCTGGGTCATCCACGGAGTGGTGAGAGTCGTCGCTGCCGGTGGGGTCCTCTTCACGCAGAGCCTGGTCCTGTGAGTCTTCCCCCCCAGTGTTGGGGGAGATCGACGACGTTGACCTGTGTGTGAGAGAGACAGTGTTAATTGTGTTACATGCGACATCCATGTTTCATTCATTTTTGAGTTGGCACAGTTCCTCTGGGTGGTTTGATTTGGCTAGCATTCCTCTCACAGTGCACTTGTGCATGGGTATGTCCCTTGGCCACAGCTTTCGACACTTTACCTATGTGTGACACAATCTTAGTTGATGCATCTTTTGGGAACGCAGTCAGCAGTGTAGTGAGCGGGCGTAGCAAGCCATGCAGAGCCGCCTTACGTGTTGCACTGTACGTGGCCAAATGGTGTTTTTTCCATGCTATTTGAGAATGCAGGTAAGTAAATTAACCATTTGTGACAGGGTTCTGACAAACACAGTGGGTGGGTATACGGGGTGTAATGTTATGTTTGTGCCTGCAGCACGGATGTACTCATGCACAGATTGACACATGGCCCAGTGTTTATCAAAGGTTGAAGGGGGGGTTCACGCAATGCCAAACCTTGTCTACATGCACACAGTCCACCTGCTGACGAGCGGACATGGCCACACCACCCAAGGGTTATTTGGTCTCCCTCTGTCTCCCTTTCTCCCTCCCTCTGTCAGCCTCCTCCCACTGTCCCTCTCCCTCTGTCTCCCTTTCTCACTCCCTCTGTCAGCCTCCTCCCTCTGTCCGTCTCCCTTTCTCCCTCCCTCTGTCAGCCTCCTCCCTCTGTCCGTCTCCCTCTGTCTCCCTTTCTCCCTCCCTCTGTCAGCCTCCTCCCACTGTCCATCTCCCTCTGTCTCCCTTTCTCACTCCCTCTGTCAGCCTCCTCCCTCTGTCCGTCTCCCTTTCTCCCTCCCTCTGTCAGCCTCCTCCCTCTGTCCGTCTCCCTCTGTCTCCCTTTCTCCCTCCCTCTGTCAGCCTCCTCCCACTGTCCATCTCCCTCTGTCTCCCTTTCTCACTCCCTCTGTCAGCCTCCTCCCTCTGTCCGTCTCCCTTTCTCCCTCCCTCTGTCAGCCTCCTCCCTCTGTCCGTCTCCCTCTGTCTCCCTTTCTCCCTCCCTCTGTCAGCCTCCTCCCACTGTCCATCTCCCTCTGTCTCCCTTTCTCACTCCCTCTGTCAGCCTCCTCCCTCTGTCCATCTCCCTTTCTCCCTCCCTCTGTCAGCCTCCTCCCTCTGTCCGTCTCCTTTTCTCCCTCCCTCTGTCAGCCTCCTCCCACTGTCCATCTCCCTTTCTCCCTCCCTCTGTCAGCCTCCTCCCTCTGTCCGTCTCCCTTTCTCCCTCCCTCTGTCAGCCTCCTCCCACTGTCCGTCTCCCTTTCTCCCTCCCTCTGTCAGCCTCCTCCCACTGTCCATCTCCCTTTCTCCCTCCCTCTGTCAGCCTCCTCCCACTGTCCATCTCCCTCTGTTTCCCTTTCTCCCTCCCTCTGTCAGCCTCCTCCCTCCCTCTGTCTGTCTCCCTGTGTCCGCCTCTGTCTCTGCCCCTCTCTCTGCCCCTCTCCCTCCCTCTGTGTGTCACCCTCTGTCACCTCAGCCCAGCTTCCTGGGCACACATAGTTTGCAGGTCTTTCAAAGGCCATTGGCTTGTCCATGTGGGTTTGTTTCTTCTCTGCGGGCACCCATTGGGCGGAGTGTCCGAGTCTGCGCTGCTGCTGTGGTGGTGTGTGCTGACACTCTTTCAGAGTGATGCGTCTTCATTAGCTGCTGTTATGTGCAAATTGTGCCTTCATACACATGTCGTCCTGCAACGCGGCCACCATTAGCAGGCAAAACAGTACTGTGTGGGGACACACTGTTTGTATGGCTGTGCCCTAAGCCATATGGGCTGAGGGCATTGTTGTGTGCTTCAGAGTTGCTCTCTGTTAGTTTTGAGGCCCACCCTCCCGGCATCGGGGACATCCTGTCTTGTGTTGGTGTTTTGTGTGGCCTGTGACTTGGCATGGCCTTGCTTCTGGCATGGGGCATGGAGGCGCTAGTGGCATGTGTGTGTTTTTGGAGTGTGGTTGTGTATGGTGCAGGCTTTGGGGGGGTTGCGTGCATGATTGGTATTTTGGTTGTGTATGGCGTTCCCCCCCATGTGAGGTGAGTTGTTTGTGTACTCACCAGGCTCTCGGACTCCTTCTACTCCGTCTACTCCCACCGGCGGCAGCGTGGCCATCACCTTCTCCTCCCAGGGATGGTAGTGTACCGGTTTGCGGGGCGGCCCTCCTCCAGTGATGTTGGCCTGGTTGTGCTCATCCGTCATTTTGCGGCGGACCGTCCTCCGCAGATCGTACCACCTGGCTTGGCACTGATGCCTGGTCCTTCTGGTGGGCCCAACAGCATTCACAGAATTGACTATCCTCTCCCACATGGCAGATTTTTCGGATATGCTAGTCCGTCTAACCAATGTTCCAAAGAGCTGTGGCTCGACTCTGACGATTTCGTCGACAAGGACCTCCAGCTCTTCCTTTGTGAACTTTGGATTCTTGTTAGTGGGCATGGTGTGGGTGTGGGTGTGGATGGTTGTGGGGGTGTGGGTGTGGATGGTTGTGGGTGTGTGAGTGTGGTTGTGCAGGTGTGTGTGTGTGTGAATGTGATGAGGGGGTGTTTGTGATGGTGGTTGTGTGAAGGAGTGCAAGTGTAAGGTGTATTGATGTATGTAGTATGGTGCAGTGCGTTGTCTCTGTGGTCTGGCAGTAGGGGATCTGTTGCAAAGGATCATGGTTTGTGTGTGCTGGGCCTTTTTATTGGTCCATTTGTGGGTGTGGCTGTGTTTGAACTTTGGGTGGGTGTGTTATAAGGAGTGGTAGTGGTTTGGGCCTCTGTTTAGCTGTTTGTCAGTTGCAGGTCAGTGTATAGGATGTATTTGGGCTTGTTGGATATGTTTTGTGGTGTTGTGTGCTTCGAATTGACTCTCCTTGTGTTTTTTTGGTTTGTCCTGGTTCAGTACGAGTGTTTTTTGCGTCTGTACGGTGCGTACATGGGCCATGTTGTTGTACAGTGCTGTCCTTTGCTATGGCTTAGTACGACTCGTACATGCGCAATGTTGGGTGAGGGTGCTGGTGTGTGGGCCTGGGGTAGGGTGCGTACAGACACGGGCAGGGTGTTGGTCCGCACCGTACATCGGTGGTGGTGTTTCGCACCGTACATACAGGGGGGCTGGGTGTGGGGTCCGTACATACACTGGTGGGGTGTGGGTACGGTCCGTACATACACGGGTGGGGGTACGCTCCATACATACACGGGTGGGGAGTTGGTACGCTCCATGCATACACAGGTGGGGGTACGGTCCGTACATACACGGGTGGGGGTACGGTCCGTACATACACGGGTGGGGGTACGGTCCGTACATACACTGGTGGGGTGTGGGTACGGTCTGTACATACACGGGTGGGGGTACGGTCTGTACATCCACGGGTGGGGGTACGGTCCGTACATACACTGGTGGGGTGTGGGTACGGTCTGTACATACACGGGTGGGGGTACGGTCCGTACATACACGGGTGGGGGTATGGTCCGTACATACACTGGTGGGGTGTGGGTACGGTCCGTACATACACGGGTGGGGGTACGGTCCGTACATACACGGGTGGGGTGTTGGTATGCTCCATGCATACACGGGTGGGGGTACGGTCTGTACATACACGGGTGGGGGTACGGTCCGTACATACACTGGTGGGGTGTGGGTACGGTCCGTACATACATGGGTGAGGGTACGGTCCGTACATACACGGGTGGGGAGTTGGTACGCTCCATGCATACACGGGTGGGGGTACGCTCCATACATACACTGGTGGGGGTTCGGCACGTACATCCGTGTCCGGGGGGCGTTTTGCGTGTACATGCAGGGGATGGGGGGGGGGGGTTCGGCGCGTACATACGAGGGCTGGGGGGGTGTTCTGCGCGTACATACGGGGTCTGGGGTGGGGTGTTCGGCGCGTATGCGGGCACATGTCTCCATGGTTGCTATAGGAGTTCGGTCCGTACGGTGTTTTCTCCATCCAGTTGTAAAATCGAAAGGACGGGAGTGATCATACTTGCGCGGTCGGATTTAATTTTTCTGATTCGTATGGTAAATCGTCCGAGGATGTGTCGGACACATTTTCCGACCCGAGGACGTGTGGGGAAATTTTCCCAATGCAATTCGTATGGACTTTTTCCCATGCGAATCGTACTTGGCAGTTTGTACGCTACTTGTACGATTCGTACGGTAAAAAATCCGGATACGATTCGTACGGGGAAAATTTTTCCAGGATCGGAATCGACCCCTAAATGTCTTAAGTTTATTTGCAATTAAGTTTTAGTTTAAATATGTTTTACGTACTAAGGGGCCGATTACGATTGCGGAAGGCCCGTCACCGCCAGCCATGCGGTGTCGGCCCTTCCGGAATCGGACCGCGATATACCCCCGCCACGTTACGATGTTGGAGGGAATCGCGCTCGGACCATGGCGGACGCAGAGACGGTCCGCCACGGGACCGCCTAAAGCAATAACACAGATTGCCTGGCGGATGGTCCAGAGAGACTAAAATGGTGGTGGTGCCTAGCAGGTACCGTCCACCAAATTAGGATGCTGGCTACAGCCGGCCTTTCCATGGCAGCGATACCGCCATGGAAAGGCTGGTGGGGATTTGTTACGGCGGCCTGTTGCGGGCCCCCCTTGTGTTTGGGGGAGGTGTGGGTGCCCTGGGGGTACCCATGGTACCCCCCTACATTTCACAGCACTACGTGGCAGGCATATATTGTATATAAAAGATTAGTTTGTTTTTTAAATGTTTGTAGTTAATGGGAATATTATTTTTGCTATACTGTTATGAATTCACTTATATATTTTATTAGGGTGAATTGTAAATATTTTGGTGATGTATGTTTTCTCTTTAATTTAAATAACTGTTTACGTAAAATGTAGTATTTTTATATTTATTATTAGTAATGTGATTTTTGGGCTATATCATTGTAGTCAATTTTGTGTGAACCGATATATTTAACATAATATTTGTTTATTTAAATTCTCAATATTTGTGGGTTTATTAGTTAAGCATAGGACAGCAATATTTTTGCTAACAATATTTATTTTCTAAACTTTTTGTGTTTCTATATTGTATGCATCGATATCATTTTAGTGATCTGGTTAGAATTGCTGGTACTTAGATCATAATTAGTAGTCCTCTGTATGGGCATATCTAGACTTGTGATGAAAGTTATCCAAACTAAGGGGCTGATAACGAGTTTGGCGGTCCATAGGATCGCCAAACTCACTGTGGCATGGCAGGAACTGCTGCACTGGTGGTCCAACTGCCCTATTACAGGCCCGCCTCAACCGCCGGGGATCAAGGATCCCGCTGCGTTGGCGCAGTGGTCTGAGGCCCACAATGCTGACGGTACCGCTGTGGCATCGCTGATCATATTAGGAGTTTCCTCACAAGCCACAGTTTTCAAGGTGGTGAGCCTGTCATGAAAACTGTGGCAGTGAGGAATCTAAGGGAACCCTACAGGGCCCCCTGTTGCCTCAGGGCCAGGGGATGCATACAGTGGGGCACATGTTGTGCCCCCTGCTTGTCTGCACACCCTGTTCCTGGAGGGCATAAACTTCACAGTCCATGCCGTGAACAAACTGGCTTTGACATTCCTAATGCAGTGCCTGTAAGGCTTACCACCTGGGACAGCAAAATGAGCACCCACCTGATAAGGAGACAACTCCCAATCTGGCAGGTGGCCGGCAGTGGAGTACGGAGATGTGAGACTCAAATATCATCTGAGTCTCTTCCTGTTGACAAAACCCAGCCCTCATATTCTCGTTAAACACCATTGAGACTTAAAAATGGCCTTCCTTTTCCTAGTGCTTCATTTTGTGACCCTATTCTTGACAAGATCCTTGGATGAAATGAGGACAGTGCAACCTTTCCTCATTGTTACAAATGTAAAATTTCAGCAGCTTGAAGACCGATGGGTTACAATATGATGGTTAAAGATATCTTCAGTAGTAGACTGTAGTGCAGTAATTGAACATACAAATACATACTAAAATCTTTTTCTTGACCAACACCTCAAAGTGGTGTTTATTTACGAATATCTAGAGATTCAGTTGAGAATGTGTGATTCCCCTGCTGTCTTTTAGCACTTAATAACTTCAGAATAACATGTGGTCCATGTTAATAAAGTCTTTTCATATTGTGCCAATACAAGTGGGAAAAGTCCCAGTTATATAACGTCAAGTGGAATCTTTGGGTTTCATTGCTTTTCCAGAAAACCTACTAATGGATCATAAAAAAAACGCTATTGTCATAGAAAACTGGCCAGAACCAACCACAGTCTAAGAAGTCCAGTGCCTTCTTGGCTTCACCAGTTTATAGCACTGCTTTATTGCAGATTGTGTTATGCTCAATAATGCTATCACATGTCTGCTTCCAAAAAGGGGTGACATTCACATGAAACATTGTATCTTAATCTTATCTTAATTGTAACTTTTGTCACGTGAAACTCAAGACATAAGACATTTGCTTCACACATACACAGCTGTTGCACCAGCATTTTACTGTTTTATTTCGATTTTTTATCCTAAATTTAACATATCAAGAGTTGATGAACTGAATAATTTGTTGTTCCTGGAGAATTCATTTGTATGTTGTAAAACTTCAAAATTTGTCAAATCTTTCTTGAAACTGTTTTAAAATCTTTACATGTGAAGTAAAAAGTTGTAACTGTTTTATATTTGTTGTACTCATGGACTGAATAATTTAATAATGTTTCCAGAGAATGAATTTGTATGTCTTAAAGTTATAAAAATGTTAAAATCATCCCTTAAACTGTTTTAAAATCTTTACATGTGAAGTAAAAAGGTTTAATAGTTTTATAATTGTTGAACTCCTTTGTGGTCTGAATAAATAAATTACTTTGACTGGACTTATATCTTTGCTAACACATAATATCATAAATCTATCTACACTATAGCTTCCGAGTCCAGATATTCAAATAAGGTAAAACTATTTAGAGTCAGAGGGGCATATTTACAATAACTGGCGCATCCCTGCATATCAGCAGGGATGCGCCAGTTATTGTGCGCCACAGCTCCGCCACCATGGATGCGCCGCATTTACAATGCGGCGCACCATGGGGCAAAAACGGCACAGATGCGAGACGCATCTGTGCCGTAAAAGTGGCGCATTGCTGGAGTTACGTCGCAAGCGCAACGCAGCTCCAGCAATGCTCTGGGGGCCCTATCTGGTGAATGCTGCGTCAATTCTTACGCCTGCTTCAGGCAGGCGCAGGGTTTTGACGCAGCATGGGCCGAAAAGTGACTGAGTGAAATCTTGTAGATTTCACTCAGCCACTTTTAGGAGGTGTTCCTGTGACGGAACACCCCCCCCCCCCCCCCCCCCCCCCGCGCAGGAACGCCTACTTCTGGCGCAGGGCTTTACAACGTGACGCATCTCCCTAGATGCGTCACGTTGTAAATCTGTTGCAGCATGGTGCTAGATTTGCACCGCCGCTGCGTCACAAAAGTGAGGCAACGGCGGCACAAAAGTGGCGCACGGGGCTTGTAAATCCTAACCAGGGCATGCAGAGCCGGGACTTATTGTGGGGTCATGCCTCACACATTGCAAACCACTCGGGTATATCTGAAATTTATACATTTGTCGGTCAACATTTTTGGTGGGGAGGTTGATAAAGAAATGAGTAAATAATATGTTGTATTTAGTTAAGTTAGTGAATGTGCGAGAGCTGGATTAACCTCAGTGCAGTACAACTGGTATATTTAGCATTGTCTCTGTCACCCTCGTAGGCTCTGCTAATGGATCTGAACATTTGCCTGCCCAAGGACAGTAGATTCTCAGCTATGACTACCCCAGTAGACTCATAAACCAAGCCGGCTCATTTTGTAACAGCAAAGGGATTCCTTCTCATCCAAGAACTAGTGTTGCTGTTTGTAACTGATATAATACGAGCTGAAGATGTCCTTCAGAAACTTTGGGAACACTAAATAGCCATGGCTATATGAAGGGATGGGTGTTAATGTTGCTACGCCTCATTGTCAACACCTATATTTTTGGGATGTTTACGCACCCAGTGTTTCAATATCCAGTGTAGATATGTTTCAGGCACTCAGAGATGTTCGCTTGATTGCCAAGTCCATCTCCATTCTAAAATTCATCTGGGAATCAGTTGCATATATTTGGAACTGAAACTGTGACTGGATGAGTTGAACTACTAGGCATGTGCAAACATTGAGTGAGTGAGGGGGAAAGAGACAGTTCAGGTCATAATGGACTTGAGGCGAGAGGGAGGGAGTAGTCGGGGTGAACACATTGTCTCTTCAATTCCAGTGAATGAAAGAGTGTGGGAGAGGACACACTGAGGCAAACAGAGCAACATAAAAACAAAGGGCACAAGGAGGCATTATCAGAGAAGGTAAGGGACTTAAAGTTGGTGATGGGCACTGAGTAGGTAAGGGACACCGAAGGTGTGTGGGGCCTAATGTGATTAATTGTACAAAGAGTGGGAATTATTAGGATCAAAAGCATAGATTGGGGGACTCATTCGGAAAATGCAGGCGGCAGGAAGACAAGCGGGCATTTAAAATTTTGGCAATTGGTCACAAGGGCCAATTTTGATTTAAACGATAAAGCTTCAAGCTGAAATAAAGTATATTTGATAATAAAACAGGAGAGACAGTAAGAGAGAGGGGGCAACAGATGAATGGATAGTCCAGAGAAAAAATGACAGTAAGAGAAAGCAAGAGAAAGCTCAAGAGAGAGCGAAACAGAGAGAGAGAGAGAGAGAGAGAGAGAAAGAGAGAGAGAGAGAGAGAGAGAGAGAGAGAGAGAGAGAGAAAGATACGGACACATAAGATGAAGGCCTTTATTTAGACCTGGACACAGGCCTCACCTTCATCCATCTCTAATTCCCATGATCACCTTACCACTTTCCTACCAAACCTTTTGAAGTCATTAACCTTATATTATAGTGATAGCCAGTCCGCAATGGGTGAATGAAGGCACTGCCATGCTGATGTCTTTTTCCATTTGGTGGAAGCCAAACTTAGCAGAAAACACATCAGGACTTGAGGGTGCAGACGGTATGTGCACCACATGAAAGGTAATGTCATGGTAAAGATATTTCTACTCATTATGCCTCTGCTCAGTAGGTGCATCATGTTGACAGAAACCCAGGTGTTCAAGAGTTTGTAAATCTGGGTTTACGTCAAAATACATGGGTGGATGCACGGAAGTGCTGACACTCCACCCGTGGAATACCTACCCGACGCAAAGTAATTCAAGGTAGCTCTATGTGCTGCTTTGGGTTACTGTGTATTTATTAAACCACTCAAAACCACGCAAATCCACTTTGTGTGGTTTGGTAAATGCCAAAATGGATTTTGCATATGGGCTGCACCACAAAAGTGATGCAACCCAACACAAAATCTTAGTAAATCTCAGTCTCGCTGTTTAGCATGTCCAACTGAATCACATATATCATAGTGGTGTGCTTATCTAGCTATGCAGCAAGCTTATCAAGGCTTAGCTTTCTTTGACATCTAGGGCCATATATAGAAGTGCTCGGGGGCACCACGGGTGTTTGTGCACACATTGCGCGCTCCCGGGGCACTTTGGTATTACAGAAGTGGCCACAGACTCTTTTGCGTCCCCTTCTGTAATACAGAAAGTGCTGCTGCACATACAGCACCAGCGCTTCCTCAAGAGGGCATTGCCTCATTTGCATGGAGGTGTGGCCCCATGCAAATGAGGGAATCAGTTTGCCTCTGCGCACGCGCTATAGTGAAGACGCGGGTGCAGAGGCAAAGAAGCTCTCATGAGAAGCACTGACAGTGCACCACCTAAACGGTCGGCCACCTACTGATTGCAGTCCTCTAGAGGGAGGAAAGGGGACCCCATGGACCCCCCCAGACATCCCCTTGCAGGCGGGTGCAGTCAGTCACTGCACCCGCCTGAAAGCGGATCTCTAATCCACTTTAAAAGTGCAGGCGGGTTCCGCCTGCACTGTGAAAACACGGGGTGGCTTCAAAGCAGCCGCTCTGTTTTTCACATAAATGCGCTGCCCCTAGGACAGCGTGTGTTTGCGCTTTCCTGGGGGCAGCGCATTCACGCAAATATGGCACATTTTCCTTGATTGCACCGGGCAAATGTTTTAAAAGGCACGCCCGGCTCAATCAAGGAAAATGAGCCTTATGTATAATACGGCCCCTGATGCGTTTTTGAAGATGGTCAGAAGGGCCGTTTTATATGCACAGTTTACCAAATTGTCATATAAATGGCATCCTGATCAGAACGCCTGCCTGTTTTCCCTTGCATAGTAACATATTTTGTGCCCTTTGACAAACAATGCCTGCTGCATTCTAAAATGGTTTTTCTGAAATCGCCATAATGATTTATTGAGCATGTATTTATATATGAGCAAATGTGGCCTGAAAATACAACCATACGACAGCATCGGAAAGGGCAAATTATTCAGTCCATGGAGATGAGAGAGGCAAGGGCAGAGGGAATATAGCTAGCTGTTTTTTTTTACCCATCCACTTCCAGCAGCCTGCCCTAACCCACAGACCCTTGCTCTGAAAACAAAACATCCACAGCTCCCAGCATTCGGAACTCCTTTCTCTAGACCTAAACTTATCAGGAACTCGTCCCCAGTGGCATAATGCAAAATTATACCCCCCCCCCCCTTACAGGATGTGAGGAGGGGCCCCTCATTCTTCCAAATCTCATAGATATTCATTGACCTTGGCCTGAATGGGGGCCCAGTGAAGGGTTAAGGGGGGCCCTGGAGTGGTGGTTGCCCCCTGCATCACAGGGACTGCATGGAGTTGTGTTACATCCCTGCTCAACCCATCTCAAATTTCAAATTTAATATGTTGACCCTGCAATTAAAACATATTCTTTTCTCTCCATTGGTTCCCCTAATTCAATTGATTAAAATAGAACTGTTAGAAATGGGATTTTGGGTAGGCTAGGGCGTGGGCCAAAGCCAGGCAAAAACCACCACTCTAGTCAGGATAAGGAAGTTTCATGTCTAAAATAACCCCTGTTCACCCTCTTGGTAGCTTGGCACGAGAAGCCAGGCTTAACTTAGAGGCAGTGTGTAAAGCATTTGCACATAACCAACAGAAATACAGTGTACGCACTACAAAAGGACACCACACCAGTTTAGAAAAATATCCAATATTTTTATATAATTTAAACAAGACCAAAACCGTTAAAAATCCACAATACTATACTTAAAAGTTCACAGTTCAGAAATACGTTGATTAAAAAGAGTTCCTTGTCTGGATAGCTCCGTCCAGGCTACCACGGCGTCGTGAAAACACAAGTTCAAAAACAGTTCTGGCTGACTATGGGGTCGCAGGCCAGCTACGGTGTCGGAAAGACCCGCAAACATTACCTTTGAGAGATGCAGGGCGATGGGGCCCTTGAAGTCACTCACGTTGCAGGTCAAGCTCCTTTCTGATGGGATCAGGAGCTTTGGCGCCATCAGGCATCGGGTGCTGCGATGGGCAGTGGTGCGGCGTGTGGTACCCCCAGGTCGCGGTGTGAGCAGCTGCTTGGTGGTGGCATCAGATGACGTGGTCGGTGAGACCAGGGTCGCGGTGCGAGATGAGGGCAGTGCTCGATATGGTGCTAGCAGGTTGCAGTGCAAACAGCGGCGACGTCGTTGCTGAAGCGCTCTCGTCCGCTGACGAACGGGAGTTGATGGTACTGGCGTCGGTGGGCCAAGGCTGCGGTGTGGGATGAGGGCGGTGTGTCATATAACTTACGAGCGGTGCCCCCGAACTACGGTGCAAGCAGCGGCGTCGATCTCGGCGGGAATTGGTGGCATCAGGAAGGCCAAGGCGTCCTCATGAGGCAAGGCGGTGCGGAGTGCAGTGTCCACAGGTCGCGGTGCGAGCAGCAGCTCGGTGGCGGCATCAACAGGTTTAGTCGGTGGGACCAGGGTTGTGGTGCAGCATGGCGGCGGTACTCTCTGCGGTGCCAAAGCTTCGGCGTGAAGCGAGGCGGTGTGGAGTGAGGTGCCCACAGGTCGTGGTGCAAGCAGCTGCTCGGTGGCGGCATCAACAGGCATCGTCCGTGAGACCAGGGTTGCGGTGCGGCGTTGCGGAGGTGCCCTCTGCGGGGCCAAAGCTTCGGCGTGAAGCGAGGCGGTGCGGAATGCTGTGCCCACAGGTCACGGTGCAAGCAACGTCAACAGGCATTGTCGGTGAGACCAGGGTTGCGGTGCAGTGTTGCGGCGGGGCCTTCAGGTCACGGAGTCAGACATCGTCGAGTTGATGTTTTTCGGGTTGCAGCACAAAACACACAGTCCCCAGTGCTGCAGGTCGAAGAACTTGAAGTCTTTGCTGTTCCTGAGACCTCATGAGCAGGGGGCAAGCTCTACCTCAAGCCCTTGGAGAGACTCACAAATTAGGTTGCAGAAAGTCCAGTCCAGGCCTTTCACTGCCTAAGACAGAGGCAGCCACTGCAGGTCAGTCCAGCAAAGCACCCAGCAAAGCAGTCGTTCCTTTTCGCAGCTTCTCCGGCTCTTCTTCTTGGCAGTCTTCTTGTTACAGATGAGTTCTAAAGTTCAGGGGTCTGGGACCCAGTATTTATGTCCAAAAATCCTTTGATCTTTTTAGGCAGAGGGTGTCTGTGCCCGGCCAGAACCAGTTGGGCCTTCTCTGGTGTGAATTCCTGGCAGTTGGTGGAGACGGCACTTGTCAGAGGCAGACCATGCCCTTTGAGGTGCAAGGAAATCTCCTCCCCCTCCCCCCATCGCAGCCCAGGTCTATTCCGCCCTTTCCTGACCTACCTAGACTATCTGGAACCCCTCCGGCCCCCCAGCCTTCTGTCATCCAAAACCCAGACAGGCAATCCGCATTCCAGCAGAGGCACATGGGATGACTGAGCAAGAAAATACCCACTTTCTAAAAGTGATATTTTCAAACGCAGAATGTAAAATTCACCTTCACTAAAAGATGCATCTTTAGATTCTGAGATCAGGCATACTAAATTGTATTTTCTTACCGAATTCCCTGGGCCAGTTATGTTTATAAGATGTTATAAACAAACCTCCCATTCTATCCTATGGGGAACTGGTAGCCTTTCAATAGTGAAAAACGAAATTGGCTGTAATTCACTATTAGGACATGCCACACACACCAGGACATGTCCTACCTTTCACATACATTGCACCCTGCCCACAGGGGTACCTTGGGCCTTCCTGAGGGATGTCTGACATGTAAGAAAAGGGAAGGTTAGGTACCGGCCAGTGTGTGCAGTCGCCATAGCAGTTACAAACTGCGCGCAGACTCTGCAATGGCAGGTCTGAGTTACCGTTTTCAGGGCTACTCACGGGGGTGGCACAACCAGTGCTGCAGACCCCCGGGTAGCATTTGATTTACCCGCCCTGGTACACGCAGTGCACTTTACTAGGGGCTAACAGGTAAATCAAATATCCAATCATGGAAACACCAATCCATAACACAATTTACACAGAGAGCATATGCACTTTAGCACTGTTTAGCAGTGGTAAAGTGCCCAGAGTCCTAAAACCAACACAAACAGGTCAGGTAAAAATAGGAGGAAAAAGCAAAAAGTTTGGGGATAAGCCTGCAAAAAGTGCCATTTCCAACACAACCCCCTTCCAGCCTAAAGCCAGGGGAGACCAATCCATACCTCAATGGGCTTCCCTGCTTGGGGCGATAGAACACGGAACCTGGCCCGCAACAGCAGGGATTCCTTTCCGTTCTACGCATTCCTGAACCTATTTGGATCCCTCTATCCATACTCTCAGGGCCCACTAAGCTGACCCATGGGGAATCCTTCTCCTCACCTGTGGACCCCATCTATGCAGCACCTAAACTTACTTACAGATGTGTCCCAACAGTAAGACAGTACCCACATGGCCAACACAAGGGTGTGACCCAGTCCATCCCAGGGGGGTGACTCCTTTTCCCCTCCCAGGGGCACCTCTGTCCCTCCGGGCAGCCAGCCACAATGGCCACTGACAACTGTCAGTGATGAGAGCAAGGCCTTATGCCTTTCAGGCCACTCCAACCGTTGTGGCATCAGAGAGTGGGGGGCGGTGGCCCCAGGTGCCTGGCACCCTTTCTCTACTCTCCCCCCTGCCAAGTCAGGTATGGTATCCTGACACTGGCCCACCAGCCCAGGGTCTGTACAATTTGGCTGGACAAGAGGCATGGGTGGGCTCAACCACACCCTCTCCTTCTCACTGGAACTCTGTACCCTCCCACATGGAGCGGTACCCCCTTCCAGAATTGTCAGTGCACCTGTGGCAGGAGTCCTGCACAATTGACCCACCAGTTCAGGGGAGCTATCCTGCAACTGGTACCTCAGTCCAGGGTCTGTACCCTGAGGCTGAGCAAGGGACTGGGGTGGGCTCTCCCACACCCAGTCCTCCTCCATGGGGCTCTGTACCCTCCCAACTGGAGTGGCACCCCCAGAAGACAAACTGGTAGGTGCACTGTTAGCAGTCGCCCCTTCCCCTAGGTCAGGGGGGACACCCTGAACCTGGTCCTCCAACCCAGGGTCTGTACCCTCAGGCTGACCAGAGGTCTTGGGCGAGGCTCTCCCCCCTTACCTCTCCTTCCGGGGTTCCGCACTCTCCTCCCAGGAGAAGCACCCTCAGAACCAAAAACTGTCATGACGCTGGAATCAGCCCTGCCCAACAATTCTTCCACCAGCTCAGGGCCTTGACCCTGCAACTGATCTACCACCCGAGGATCTAAACCCTCAGGTTGAACCGGGGTCAGGGGCAAGGACTCCCTCCCTCTGCACCCCCTTCCAGAGTTCTGCACCTTCCCACCTGGAGTGGTACCCCTAGAAGACAAACCGGTCAGGACACTGCTTACAGTCATCTTTCCCTCCAGGTCAGGCAGGACCTGAAACTGGCCTCCCAACCCAGGGACTAAACCCTGCGGCTGAGCACCTGCCCGGTGCACCATGACTTCCTTGGGTGCGCGAATGCCCTCCTGAGGGTAACACAGGACTCAGGTGTTGTGTGACAGTCTGCCTGGCGCAGATCTCCCGACCCCTGTGCATCTGACAGTGTGCGAAGATCCCCCAGGACAGAAGTGGTGTTACCATGGTCACTCATAGGAGGCTCAGCCCTTCTGGCTGGCCCCTGACCTATTGGTTCTTCCACTGCGGAACGCATCCCCCTCTCACCCCTCCGTCTGGACTTCTGCACCCTCCACTTAGGAGCAGCACCGCAAGACACCAGAACCGCTGGAGCTCTGTTTACAAACCCTCCACGTTCTCCTGACACTAGGAAATCCCCCTCAATGGACGGCCTACCAGTACAGCCTAGACTTCCCACCTGGTGTTCCCTCCTGGAACCACCCAGGCTCTGGGACCTGGTTTTGGGTACCTTGGGCCACAGCCCCTTCCCACTCCTTCCCCGGGGAGACAGGACGTGTGTCCCTACACCCTTCCCACAACACCAAGACCTATCTGGGCTACCAAAAACCTTTCCCACCACCCTCGGTTGGGAAATACCTAAGCCACTTCCTTCCGGGTCACCCCCAGATGCTTCTCCAGAGCCTCTGGAATCCACCAAAAGGTTTGCCTCCAGTGCAAGTTCCCTGGGGTCTGAGAACTCATAATCCACTGGGTGTTGGCATAGCTCTGGAAAACAGGGACTTAAAATATGCTCTCCAACAATTGAATCACACAGCCCCACACAGGCGTTAACCAAACTACCCTTCACCCAACCATCCAGTGCCTCAGAAATGTACCCCACATCATTCTCACAAGACTGGTGAGACCGTGTCTGACTGTTGCTGTCCCTCAACCCATACTCTTCTGGCTGGTCTCCATACTCACATACTAGGGCTTCTATCCTGAGGGAACCCCTCTCTCTGTACCTCTCATCTAGAGTCAGTAGAGTGTCACTCCCACTACCAGGAAAAGGATCCCCTGTGCCAGTTCCCCAATCCACCTCAAGGACACTGCGCACCACTGGAGTAATCTCATAATCCTGAACCCCCTGGTGTATGTCAACCCCTTCCTGTGTGTGCGTGTACCTCATCCTCAATACTGGACCTAACACTTTTGCTGCCACCATCTATGCTGGGCCTAGCCATACTGGCTTCCCAGTCCAGCTGTCTCATTTTAATGTTATGGTCTAACATCATCCTTTTCTCCTCCAGGGCTAACTTAAGCTTCTCCAGTTCCACAGCAATTCTCCTTGCTTCCCGTCTGTCCTACAGCTCCTCTGGGGACAAACGGCTGCTGCCTGGTTTAGAGGGCACCCCCTCCCCAAAAGCACATCCACCCGTGGAATAGGCACCGCTGCCTCCATGCCAAGATCCCCAGACAGCTCACTAGCATGTCTGGCTACTACCCAGGCCCTCAGTGCCTTTTGTAGCTCCTCTGTTCTGGTGAGGCCCCTGATTTGGATTTTGAGGTTTTTGCAGCTCGCCTTCAATCCCTTAACATTGTAGGTTTCTAACCTCTCCTCCTCAAAGGGCACTTCCAAGGGTGCAACAGATGATGCAATTGATTCAGGAATATTGTACTGGAAAGTTCAAGTTCAAAACCAATGGAAAGGCAAAAATAGACCCCAAAAAAACCCAGTATGTGGTACATAATGGTCTGCGATATGGTAGTGGTGCCCACCAATCACTGTAAGTCAAGTGCAAATGCAAGTCCTATCCCACCACTGCCACCAATGTTAGAAATGGGATTTTGGGTAGGCTAGGGCATGGGCCAAAGCCAGGCAAAAACCACCACTCTAGTCAGGATAAGGGAGTTACACGTCTAAAATAACCCCTGGGGGGTGTGGCCAAGATGGCGAGCGGGTAAGATGTGTGTTACTTCGTCTCCCTGCTCGTCAATGCCCGAACTGCCCTAACGCTGAGTCAATCAATCCCTAATCGCGCTTTGGGAGTAGAAGAATTGCTCCCCAGCACGTCTGCAGCCTTGTAAGCGTGAAATAGGGGCTGGGGACCAAACGCTTGCACTATGCTGAGCCGGACAGCAGGGTGACGAGCTTTGGAGGAAATGGCACCCAGACCCTGGTAGAAGTTGGCGCCTGAAAGGCAGACTTGGCAGCCGAGACCGAGAGTGGCATTGGAGGTGCTGCGGAAGCCAATAGACGAGCGCCATCCTTCATTGCTCCACAGTTGGCCCCCCGCACGTGAAGCGGAGCCCCTGCCCGACTGCGAGACGGAGGCTGCGGCAACGCGGGAGAGGACTGGGACACGGAGCAAGGCCCCAGCCGAGGGATAACAGGCAGAGGCGCGCTGCGGAGCATCTGCCAGGAGACAGGTTGGCGCTTCGTGAAGGGAACGGCAGCAAGCACACAGAGAGCTCATACATCCTCACCTGAATTAGAGGTGTCTGGGGTGCGGAGAGCGGAGGGGCACTGTATATTGAAGGACACCTGCCACCCCCACCTCGACGCAAGCAGCGGTAAGAGATGCCTTGAGCTTATTAGGGCCGAAGCACTGCTGGTGGGGGTCTCGGCCAGAGCAATCGACTGGCTCCCATTCTCTGAAGTAGGACTGTGTTTGGGCTGCCGCTCCTTCGCTGGTCTGCTGCGGCAGACGGGGTTGTGGCGCGGCGTCCAGCGGCCCTCGGGTCCTCGACCGGGCCCATCCTTTAAGACTGCTTTTGATGCCTGGACTGGACCGGCGAGGTGGTGGCAAGCGCTGAGGGCAGGTGACCACGTGGACAGACGAGTGAAGTGGATGCAAGCGGCGCCATTGCTGGGGCCTCCTCCCTGACGGTCCTGGGGGATGTTCCACCACTGGGGCCTTGTGGACTCTATCCTGAGGCAATTCCTGGGTACGCCCCATAGCGGCGGATCACAGGCCTTGTGGGGGTGCTGCTCAGCCAGTCTGCAGGACCCCTTCAACTCCAATAGCAACTCTACGGAGGGAGACACTCAGCGCCCGGAGGATCCCACCAGCCCAGCCCTTTCTTTTTGGAGGCACAGTCATCGGCCGCTTTCGCTACGCAGTGATGAGAGACGAAGAGTGGCCCACGAGGCCCTGAAGTGGGCAACGGGACGCCATTTCCAACACTGTCATCGTCTCCATCCACTTACCGGCTGGTTGGGAAGTCCCGCACACGAGAAGAACGTCCAGTGCAGCCTCCTTCGGGTATTTATTCCCCGCTGCTTCTCCACAGTGCCGCGACGGTGTGGGACTCACAGTGCACCGCACTATAGCCGCAGGTTCGGGGGGCCATCATTCCACGCTGCGACAGGATTATCTGTCTCCACAAGAGTGGTTAACCCAACAGAAGCCATGTCAACGCAACGAGGGAAGAGGGTACGTACCTTCAAGGAGATGCTCTCCAAACCACCCTAGGCCAACGCCGAATCAGACGAGGTTGTGCACCCATAACTAAATCTTTCTTGGAGACATTATTCAATACCCTCCGTGAGGATTTCAATACACTGAAAAGCGAGGTGGCGGGGGAGGTCCGCGAGCTTCAGCGGGAGGTGGACACCTTGGGCGACAGGGTGGCAGCCATAGAGGACCAAGAACAGGCCAAATGCGAGGAGGTCTCGCAATTGCAGCAGGAGGTGATCCGCCTGAGGGACCAATAACTTGATCTGCAGGCCCATGCTAAAGACCTCGAAAACTACTCTTGGCGGGTTAACATTTCAGTCCGTGGGGTGACTTCTGAAGCAGAGGGGTCGGACATCACCCAGTATCTGCAGGGCCTGTTCCGCCAGATTCTGGCAGCCCCCCCCCCGAGACGGAGATACACATAGATAGAGCCCACAGGGTGGGCCTGCAGCGCAGACCTAGGACTCCCTCACTGCATATAATGGCCTTCCTCCCAGACTACCCATTGAAGGAGCACATCATCAGAGAAGCTCGTCTACAACAACCTGTCCGCTACCAAGGCCATAACATTACTCTGCATCAGGACCTTGCGGCCAGCACCCTGCAGAAATGGAGGGAGTTTAAAGACGTTATGGCACATTTGAGAGAGAAGGGGGTGGCATACTCCTGGGGGCATCCCTTTCGCATAATATTCAAGTGGAATGGCGCACTCCAACAAATTCGCTCGCTCTCCGAGGCCTGTAAGCTTCTGGGTCTACCACCTCCAAGCTTGGAAATGGAGAATCCATCGAGCCAATGTCTGTCCCCGGCGGGCTGGCAGAAAGTGAGGAGAAGGTGATCTACAGGGGCCTTGAATCAGAGGCCATGGCGCAGGAACGTAGAGACGCGCTTGCCACAGTCGTCCGAGATACGACCTCCCAAGATGGTGTTTGAGACAGAACCTGGGGACGTGCATATTTTCAGGGCTTGAGGGGCGGGTGGGGGGACGGGGGGTCCTGCGGAACCACTCATGTCACAAGATGCCCTGGGACACCTTTTTCTACCACGATTACACTGCCTTTTTCAGTGGGCTCGGGACACTTTAGGGGGGGAATGATTTTGCAGTTGGGCATGGGGTTGGGGGGGTGGGGAGCTGGTGTGCCTACAGGGGGAAAGGTAGCGGAGGGAGCAGGGTTACATGGGAGGTGGTGAGGTTCTATTTCTCAGCCAGCGGACACGAGCTCAAGAACAGCTTAATTATCTTCCCTTGATATGTTGGAATCGGAGTTAACCATCCTTACCCTTAGCGTTAAAGACCTTAATAGCCCCAATAAGCGACGTTCAATACTGTCATACTTAGAAAACTCTGGGGCAGACATCTGCCTGTTGCAGGAAACGCACCTATTGGCACGCGACTGGCATAGAATGAAGGCTAGAGCATTCTCCTAACAATACTTTTCATCCACACAAGATAAGAAAGCGGGGGTATCAATTCGCTGGTTGCAGGAGAGGGGGCTCATAGATCTCTGGCATTCCGCACACCCTCAGACCTCACAATTCTCCTATTACTCATATGTACACCACACTTATGCCCGGCTAGACCATATTTTAGGCTCCACATGTTTGACAATGACCTCCAAATGGCTTCTCAAGCTAAAAAAAACTGTGGGGGTGTGTTTTGCTCTTATGAAAGCCCTACGGCAGATTCTACCTCTTCTGCCTGTGGAGAAAAGACCTTTGGTGGTCCGTAGTACCATTCTGAGTAGGCTGGACTACTGCAATTCTCTGTATCTAGGCGCTCCGCTTTACATATACCAGAGTTTGCAGAGGGTCCAGTCTATGGCAGCCAAGCTGGCGCTGAATAGGAAACGTGGTTCTTCAACCACGCAGGCGCTTCAAGAGCTTCACTGGCTTCCCATGAGGGAAAGGGTTAAGTTTAAATCCCTGTGTATTGCCTATAGAGCGGCACATGGTCTTGGCCCTATCTCTCTACAAGAGAAAATATTCTGGTACAAACCTCAAAGGACTCTCGGCTCATCGAATGCCTTCTTGCTAAATACTGGTAGGATTAAGAAAGCCAGGATGGGAGGTAGAGCCTTTAGTACAGTGGCCCCGCGACACTGGAATGAACTTCCCCTGAATATTAGACAGGCCAACTCCTTGATGGATTTCAGGCGAAGTTTGAAGACTTGGCTCTTTCCTAGGGAGGGACATATGGTCTCCTAATTCTCTATCTCCAGATTGACACCGGCTTTTCATTTCCCCTCTTCTTTTCCGTTTTTGATGCTACACACTCTGTTGGTCTAGAAGTTTTTTCACCACAGTCCGAGCGCCAAGATACCCGTTGGGTGATAGCTGCGCGATACAAGTACAAAATACTAATACAAATACAGAGGTACAGGTGCAGGTAAAAGAGGTTCACATCACAGCGGTGGCACTTTCAGATCACAAGGCGGTGGTAGTGACACTAGAGGTCCTCCCGGTGGCTTGTCCGGCGGGAGGGTGGAGGTTGCGGGAAACTATGATACACAAACCAGCAGTGAGGGAGCAACTCCTTAAACGCATTAAGGAGTACTTGGAGGTTAATGACACTCCGGACATCTCCATCGCCATGTTATGGGGGGCACTTAAGGCGGTAGTGAGGGGAGACTTAATCGCCATAGCAGCTGTGGAGAACAGGGAACATGCCCGTAATCGGACGGGAGCGCCAAGAATTTAGCACCAATTGAAGACTGCACGCGCCCTGCTGGCGTGGCTCGACTTGGATAGGGCCGAGTATGCGGCCCTTCGGCTTAAGCATTCATATAACATGGGGGGACAAGGCGGGCCGCATGTTGGCTAGCAGACTGAGAGCGCGGACGATACAGGCCAAGGTAAAGGAGCTCGCGGGACCGCAGGGTACTAAAATCGAAGGCTATGTAGAGATAGCACAGGTCGTCAGAGATTTTTATGCGCACACGACGGACCTTAACCAGCATAATGCTGAGAAACTCGACAGCCCTATTCGCATTGAAGAGGTTATAGGGGCAATCTCTCGCCTTAAGCCATTGAATTCGCCGGGCCCAGATGGATTCTCAGCCGGGTTTTATAAGCCTTTTGCACAGCTATAGCGCCAATACTCACCAGGCTGTTTAACTCCTTCACCGGCACAGGCACAATCCCTCAAGAGATGCTCACAGCTTCGATAGTGGTGCTGCCCAAACCGGGCAAGGACCCCGCTAAGTGCGGCTCCTATAGGCCGATATCACTGCTTTATGTCGATCTGAAGTTATTCACAGGCATCTTAGCAGCCCACCTGGGACCCCTTATACCCGGTATAATTGATCCAGATCAATCCGGATTTATACAATCCCGACAAAGCAGCGACAATACTAAATGAATACTCCACCTCATAGATAAAGCCCCACGCACTAAGATGGACGCTCTCCTCCTCTCGGTGGACGCTGAAAAAGCGTTTGACCGGGTGGATTGGTGCTTCCTAGACAAAACCTTGATCCACTTCGGTCTGGGGGAACAGTTTAGAGTGTGGGTCCTGAGCTGTTATACCAAACGTACGGCCACTATTAGAGTGAACGGGTTAACTTCCACACCTTTTGAGATACAGCGGGGGGACTCGGCAGGGATGCCCGCTGTCACCCCTCCTTTTTGCCTTATATGTTGAACCGTTGGCCCAAAGAATCAGAGACAATCCGGACATAGAGGGCATTCCCTTTGGGGGAGAAAGGCATACTGTCAGCCTATATGCCGATGATATTATCGCCTCCTTCGAGTCTCCAGCACGTACGGTTCAGGCTTTTCTGAGGGGATTGGAGGCTTTCGGCCACGTCTCAGGCCTTCAAATTAACGTGGGGAAGTCGTCAATTCTTACATTTCAAGAATTGGGTAATTCGCCCCCCCCTCCCATAGAACATCATATGCGGGAATACCGACATATCCCTCCAACCCTTACTTGGGCATTGAACTGGCAGCATCCGTGACCCAGATACTACATCTTAATTACTCCAAACTTCTTAAGCAATTTACCAAACCCTTAAATGACTGGAAACGCCACTCGCTCTCTCTTCTGGCTAGGATCGCAGCGGTCAAGATGTCCCTTCTCCCTAGGGCGCTGTATCTCTTTCAGACTATCCCGATCTGGCCACCTCCGGGAGTCCTACAAACGCTACAGAGGGGCATAAATCAATTTATATGGGGGGGGGGAGAGACCCCGGTTATGCAAAGACTTGAGTTACCTGAGGCTAGACGAGGGAGGAATGGGTATCCCCAACCTCCTGGAATATTTCTGCGTGGCGCAGTTGCGCTACTTAGTGGAGTGGCAGCGATCTGAATCAGAAAAAAGATGGGTATTTCAGGACAGGGCGCTAGCTGCATTGGATCTACGGAAGGTCCCCTTCCTCAAGCGAACAGATAGACCTCCTAATTTAGGGGCAGGGCCTGACAACATTTCCCTCCCCCATGACACCCTTATTTGACAACAGAGAATTCCCCCCAGGCAGGAAGGCACGGGCATTCTCACTCTGGAGGAAGCCCGCGTGCGCATTGGCTGGTCACTTTTTCGACCTAGAGGGCATGCTCCCCTTTCAGGACCTACGAGCATAGTATGGGCTCCCCGATACAGAGCGCTTTCACTACTTCCAACTCCGACACTGGCTTTTCCACACTAAAGTCTATCCCAAAGTAGCGAGGAAGTTAACTAAGTTTGAGAAATGGTTATAAACCAAGGATACTGACAAGAAAATGATTTCAGAACTCTATGCTACATCTTAATTACTCCAAACTTCTTAAGCAATTTACCAAAGACTTAAACGACTGGAAACGCCACTCGCTGTCTCTTCTGGGTAGGATCGCAGCAGTCAAGATGTCCCTTCTCCCTAGGGCGCTGTATCCTTTCAGACTATCCTGATCTGGCCACCTTCGGGAGTCCTACAAATGCTACAGAGGGGCATAAATCAATTTATATGGGGGGGAGAGACCCCGGTTACGCAAACACTTGAGTTACCTGAGGCTAGACGAGGGAGGAATGGGTATCCCCAACCTCCTGGAATATTTCTGCGCGGCACAGTTGCGCTACTTAGTGGAGTGGCAGCGATATGAATTGGAGAAAAGATGGGTATTTCAGGACTGGGGCGCTAGCTGCATTGGATCTACGGAAGGTCCCCTTCCTCAAGCGAAAAGATAGACATCCTAATTTAGGGAGCTCTCCCATTACACAAACTGTAATGAGGGCCTGGGATGGGGTGGCGGAGCGACGGGACCTGACAACATTTCCCTCCCCATGACACCCTTATTTGACAACAGAGAATTCCCCCTAGGCGCAGAGGCACGGGCATTCTCACTCTGGAGGAAGTCCGCATGCACATTGGCTGGTCACTTTTTCGACCTAGAGGGCATGCTCCCCTTTCAGGACCTATGAGCAGAGTATGGGCTTCCCTATACAGAGCACTTTCACTACTTCCATTTCCGACACTGGCTTTTCCATACTAAAGTCTATCCCAAAGTAGCGAGGAAGTTAACTAAGTTAGAGAAATGGTTATAAACCAAGGATACTGACAACAAAATGATTTCAGAACTCTATGATATGCTTCGACCCAGGGCCCCCACGGAATCCACTGCGGGCCAGCGGAGGTGGGAGAAGGAACTGGGGAGGGAACTGACGGGCAAAGAATGGTCCAACATCTACTACCGCGCGAATCACACCGCCCACAATACGGCTAGCAGAGAGGCTGCAGTTAAGGTAGCTATGTACTGGCATCTGACCCTGGCTCGCTTGCACAGAGGGAACCCAGAGCGGTGCCCATTCTGCTGGCGAGGCTGTGGTGAAGAGGGCACTCTGGTACACTTACTCTGGGGCTGTCCCGAAATACAAGACTATTGGAGTTCCATCCTCGATGACATTGACCGCCAGTTCGACACAGCGATACCGCGCTTCCTGGTTTATGTTGTGCTGGGTTTGCCCAACTCCCTGACATACCCACTTCGATCTCGACGAGGAAGACAAATGGGATTAGCTCTGGGAGCAGCAACCCAGAACATCCTATCACACTGGGGTTCTTCCACGAAACCGACACGCCTGGGGTGCCTTCATAGATTATGGTATACTATAGGAATGGAACGCATACAAGCCTCCCTATCTAACTCTCTGTCCAGCTTCACGGATTCTTGGTAGCCACTGCTCTCTCTTCTGACTCAGGACATGAATGAGATCACATGCCCTAAATATCTCAGACTCCTCCGACTCACTAGCTCGGAAGCCCTGCCATGACGAATAGAGGACGTCCACTGACTCACGCTCTCTATGATATACCTCACCATGACACTAGCTGCACACCAGCTCGGGGTAGGGGAGAGGGAAGTTGATCGGGGGGAGGGGGGACTGGGGGACTGTTAATTTTGTTTTGTAAAAGGCATTGCACTATTCAATATAGCTAGTTGTTCCATTCGAATCTGCTGATTGGGTGGCATAACAGAGGCCCTTAAGGGCACTGTTTGAAGAGTGACTCCCATCAGATAGACTGGGTCCTATATATATGCTTATGGGCGCAGCGCTGTACATATGCTTCTAGTGATTGTTGAATGTACAATTTTGCTGAAATGCCAATAAAACACAGTTAAACCTAAAATAACCCGTGCTCACCCTCTTGGTAGCTTGGCACGAGAAAGCCAGGATTATCTTAAAGGCAGTGTGTAAAGCATTTGCACATAACCAACAGTAATACAGTATACGCACTACAAAAGGACACCACACCAGTTTAGAAAAATATCCAATATTTTTATTTATTTAAAACAAGACCAAAATCGATAAAAATCCACAATACACAATACTATACTTAAAAGTTCACAGTTCAAAAATACGTTGATTAAAAAGAGTTCCTTGTGTGGATAGCTCCGTTCGCGCTACCACGGCATCGTGAACACACAAGTCCAAAAACGGTTCTGGCTGACTGTGGGGTCACAGCCCAGGTACGGTGTCGGGAAGACCCGCAAACAGTACCTTTGAGAGATGCAGGGCAATGGGGCCCTTGAAGTCGCTCGTGTTGCAGGTCGAGCTCCTTTCTCAGGGGATCAGGAGCGCTGGCGCCAACAGGCATCGGTTGCTGCGGTGCGATGGGCAGCAGTGCGGCATGCGGTGCCCCCAGGTTGCGGTGTGAGCAGCGGCTCTGTGGCGGCGTCAGATGACGTCGTCAGTGAGACCAGGGTCGTGGTGCTAGATGAAGGCAGTGCTCGTCACGGTGCTAGCAGGCTGCGGTGCAAGCAGCGGCGTCATCGTTGCTGAAGCGCTGTCGTCGGCTGATGAACGGGAGTCGATGGTACCGACGTCGGTGGGCCAAGGGTGTGGTGTGGGATGAGGGCGGTGCATTGTGTAACTTACGAGCGGTGCCCCCGAACCACGGTGCAAGCAGCGGTGTCGATCTCAGGGGGAAGTGGCGGCGTCAGGAAGGCCAAGGCATCCTCATGAAGCAAGGTGGTGCCGAGTGTGTTGCCCACATGTCACGGTAAGACCAGGTTCGCGGTGCAGCGTGGCGGCGGTGCTCTTTGCAGTGCCAAAGCTTCGGCGTGAAGCGAGGCTGTGCGGAGTGAGGTGCCCACAGGTCGTGGTGCAAGCAGCGTCTCGGTGGCGGCGTCAACAGGCATCGTCGGCCGTGCACTCTGCGGTGCCTTCAGGTCACGGAGTCGGCAGCGGCGTCGTAGACGTCGTAGAGTTGGTGTTCTTCGGGTTGCAGCACAAAAACACAGTCCCCAGTGCTGCGGATCGAAGAACTTGAAGTCTTTGTTGTTCCTGAGACTCCGTGAACAGGGGGTAAGCTCTACCTCAAGCCCTTGGAGAGACTCACAAATTAGGTTGCAGAAAGTTCAGTCCAGGCCTCTCACTGCCCAAGACAGAAGCAGCCACTGCAGATAAGCCCAGCAAAGCACCCAGCAAAGCAGTCATTCCTTTTTGCAGCTTCTCCAGCTCTTCTTCTTGGCAGTCTTCTTGTTCCAGATGAGCTCTAAAGTTCAGGGGTCTGGGACCCAGTATTTATGTCCAAAAATCTTTTGATCTTTCAGGCAGAGGGTGTCTGTGCCCGGCCAGAGCCAGTTGGGCCTTCTCTGGTGTGAATTCCTGGCAGGAGGTGGAGGCGGCATTTGTCAGAGGCAGACCAGGCCCTTTGAGGTGCAAGGAAATCTCCTCCCGCTTCCCCCATCGCAGCCCAGGTGTATTCCGCCCTTTCCTGACCTACCTAGACTATCTAGAGCACCTCCGGGCCCCCAGCCTTCTGTCATCCAAAACCAAGACAGGCAATTCACATTCCAGCAGAGGCACACAGGATGACTGAGCAAGAAAATACCCACTTTCTAAAAGTGATATTTTCAAACGCAGAATGTAAAATTCACCTTCACTAAAAGATGCATCTTTAGATTCTGAGTTCAGGTATACAAAATGTTATTTTCTTACCGAATTCCCTGGGCCAGTTATGTTCATAAGATGGTATAAACAAACCTCTCATTGTATCCTATGGGGAACTGGTAGCCTTACAATAGTGAAAAACAAAATTGGCTGTCATTCACTATTAGGACATGCCACACACACCAGGGCATGTCCTACCTTTCACATACATTGCACCCTGCCCACAGGGGTACCTTGGGCCTACCTGAGGGATGTCTGACATGTAAGAAAAGGGAAGGTTAGGAACCAGCCAGTGTGTGCAGTCGACATGGCAGTTACAAACTGCACGCAGACTCTGCAATGGCAGGTCTGAGTTACCATTTTCAGGGCTACTCACGGGGGTGCACAACCAGTGCTGCAGGCCCCCGGGTAGCATTTGATTCACCCGCCCTGGCACACGCAGTGCACTTTACTAGGGGCTAACAGGTAAATCAAATATCCAATCATGGAAACACCAATCCATAACACAATTTACACAGAGAGCATATGCACTTTAGCACTGATTAGCAGTGTTAAAGTGCCCTTAGTCCTAAAACCAACACAAACAGGTCAGGGAAAAATAGGAGGAAAAAGCAAAATGTTTGGGGATAACCCTGCAAAAAGGGCCATTTCCAACAAGAACCAACTGATTTTCTCTGCGTTTATCCACAATATGTTACAATACCTTTCTGATATTGCTGCAAAGATTACTCCGGCATTATCATAAAAACCCCTAAATCACCATCCTGCTTTCACATGCATGGACCAACTGTTAAGGACATTCTCACCCCCATTGAAAAAGGTCAACGTGCAAGGAGCTCAAGAGGATTTGCATTTCTCATTTTCTATCCACTTAGGTCAGCGTTGTGACCGGCACCATCTGGTCACCTATTTTAATGAAAGATCATCATACCAAATCTGCAGAGTGCCTATGTACACATTACTATGATGCACTATTTCAGCACAACATGAATGAATGAATGAATGAATGAATGAATGAATGAATGAATGAATGAATGAATGAATGAATGAAGGAAAACTTATAATGCGCAACTAAGCCCAAAAGGCATCAAGGCGCCTTTGGGTAATAAACAAAAAAAAAAAGACAGGTACTCCTATGTCAGGGTGTATGAGCTGTGGATTACTCTTGCAGCTGGGCCACAGTCGTGCTCTGGAATGCAGTTCTGGTCAATGCAGCTGTTCCATCGCTTTGCAACAACATCTGAGGTAATCATAAGCTATCTTTGTGTGATTTCCTTCTTATATGTACCCTATCTGTTTTGCTGGATTTTAAACTATGTGCACTTTACGTGCTAAACAGAAGCAAAGTGGCTTTGATCCCCCTTTAAAACTAGGTAAACTGGCTTACTACTGATTGACATATTTAACTTGCTGAGCAATCCATTATATATGGTTTAGAAAATGTATATTCTGTCTGCAGCAGCTTATAAACCTCCTATCAAACCTGTCAAAATAACCCTTTCAAGCAGGCAGGAAACCATGTTTTTAAATATTAATAAGTCACCCCTAATTACACTTTGATGCTTACAAGGTATGGTGCCTGATTTTTAAAAGTGGAACATAAATTCAAGTTGTCATTTTCTTCCAGTGACTAACAACCCCCATACACACACACACCTAGCTATTTTCACTGGCTGGGCAGTAGCTGGGTACTTAGCAAATGTCAAAGTATAGATTATACATTTTAATATATAATTTATTACAGGGAAAATGCTAGAATAGCCATTCAAAGCCTATTTTTCATCTTTATTTGAAATCCAATCCATTAGTGAAGTCGGATTCTTATCATGGAAAAAGTAACTTTTAGAAGATTATACATTTACTGCCTGAGCTTCACTTAGGCTAATTAGCATTTAGCTGGCCTGTCAGTGCCTCCCTGGCAATAAGGTGTGAAAACTGTCCCCACAATGGAGGCAATAGCATGGTGTCTTCCCCTTCCAGGATAGATAGTTGAGATGTTCCCAGGATCTTCATTAACTTGTTAAGGACTTCTCACAGGGAGATATATAGTGAGTACCAGAGGAAAGGCAGGTCTTTGATCCCCAGGCCCACAACTGGACCTGCACTGAACCTTGCTCAAGGCCTATCATGTATCAAGCCCTTAAGTCCTAAGAATCTCCTCTGACCTCTGAGAGTTCTAGGTGAGGAGCTGAGCAAAAAGGGATTTACCTCTGCAAGGTTTTGGGACTTTAAAAATTCTGACTTCCAGCCACTATATGACGAGAACAAACAACCAAAGACGATCCATCAAAGGTGCGACTTCACTGGACTCAAGGAACAGGTTTATCCCTCTTGGAGATTCTCCGCAGCAGGAAATTTGTTTCAGTAGGCCCTCAGTAAGAAGGTGTCTGACCTGAGCTCAGGTTAATTTTGTGACTTTTGGGGGTCACAGTTACACGTTAGTTTTATAATTCCTTGAGGTCGGCAGCTGCCTGTCCCAAATAATAATCCACTTATGCACAGGTTGGTAAAAGGGGCACATAGTGCTATTGCTGCTATTTCATTATGTACTGGGAGGAGTTTCCAAATTGACACAGATTTCTACAATATCATCAGTATCTGTCTTTGGCCTGTGTATATGAGCTTGCTGGTAGCTCTAGGTACTAGAGCTGTATATTGCTGACTGGGCGTGTACCTCGGTTAACATCTGTAATTGTGAGATATGTATAAACCTGCATTTTCCCACCATACACTTTTAAAGTAGTCATTGTCAGAAAATATGTCTGAGAATCTATATGGAAAAGTAAGATGGGAAAAGAAAGTGAAGAAAAAGACTTCATACTTATCGAAAGATGATGTGCCACATGATACTGCATGATCTGATTATATAATTGCCTCTAAAACATATATTATTTTGCCAATTTTTAGAGGCATAATGCTGAAAAGCCAAATGTTCTGTCAGCATTTCTTTAAAGTTGTTTCATGAAGGGTGAGCCTTAACATGCCTGGGGAGAATATTGGTGTGTGGCATACCAAAAAGAATTAAAATATGTTCTCAGCAGCCCTGGAGTTTTAGCCACTTTATGTGAAAATTGTGCTTACGCATGCAGCACTTGCCCCTATCTTTTCAACAATTTATTTGAAGAGAAACCAGTCACACTATAGTGAGTGAACTTCTTTCACTTTTCTCACTCACATAGTCGAATATATTATAAGATATTTATACCCTATAGCATTGTAAGGTCACAAGCTGACTTTAAATGTCTATCTTTAGTGCATTGCTCTGACCAGTACTTGAAGCAGAGATACTACTCCTATTCCTTACAAATTATCATCATTAACACCTCTTCCAACTTTCTCATCCCACTGTCCAACATACCTAAGGAAGCCAGAGGCACCAGAGCTGCTCAACGCTATACACAATTATTGTAAAAATCTGCCACCATTTATGTGGTTGAATTCATCAAAAATTATGGCAAATTAGTAACTGGACATCTGGGCCCATATTACAGATAGAGGACACTTTCCATGTTTGTGCCACAACGCACCTTAAAGCAGGTGCGCCGGGTGCAAACATTGAAAGTGCACCTTATCAGGAACAATGCGCTGAAAGAGGGGCAGCTGTGAACTCAAGCCACACCCAGGGCACCACATTCAAGGGAAAAACAGAGCAGCTGTTTAAAAGCTGCTGCTTGTTTCTCTGTGCAAACAGCAAGCCGCCTGCACATTTAAAAGGAATTAGAGATCCCCTTGCAGGCAGGTGCAGTTATCAAGAGCACTGACCTGCCAGGGGATGTCTGGGGGGCACATGGGATTCCCTTTCATCCCTTTAGAGGGCTGCATTTAGAAGGTGCACTGAAAGTGCATCACCTTTTTGTGGCACACTTTCAGTGTGCCTTCTAATAGCATGTTTGCCTCTGCGCCCAAGTAGGTGATATGGCGTGGACGCAGAGGCAAAGCGGTTCCTTCATTTGCATGGGACCACGCCCCCATGCAAATGAGGGAACACCCTCTAATGATAGCGCTGGCACCATCAATAGCAAAGCAGATTTTAGTCTAACCTGTTGGACTCAATGGCTGGACTAAAGGAAAGCGAAAGCCGGGAACCGAGGCCAAGTAGGTGTGCACGCGGGGCAGGACTCTTGAAGAAGGTTTGACTATAGAGCTACCCCTAGATGCTTTACGGTCCCCTGAGATACAGAAACCATTCAAGAATTGGATGGAGTATAACATATGATTGGTAAATAATCAATCACCCAAACAAGGAGCAGCTACTCTGCCCTTGCACCACGTACAGGATAGGGAATTCCCGTCTGTCCTGTCTCCTAGGGAGGCCCAACTTAGCCCTGATGAAAGTCCAGGACCTTTACGGCCATTATAGGACTGAAACATGTTGGCACTAGGGTCTTAGGACCATAAAATTCCTTAAAAGACCCAATATTTGTTTTTTAGTTACCCAGACAGACCCAAGAATAAAGGGATACCGGGGATCTGTTTGAGGTATTTTAACTTATTCAGCCCCCCAGGTCAACAACTTCTATCAAGAGCTCCCAACACTGTGGTTGAGCCCACCCCGACTTGTAGGCGTCGGGGTGACCCGATGATGAAGCATGACACCACTAGGGTGTGTGAGGGTAAATAAACAAAAAGGAAGATTTTCCTTGCTCACCTTTTGGTGAAGACGTACGAATTTACCCCATCTAGATCCTTCACATCTTTCCCCACTGAAGTGCACCTATATCAACCACGGTTGATTTGTTAGAGTAATTTAAGTGATTAGTGATTACAATATAGGAGGAGTTGCTCTAACTCCGTATCCTCTTTACCCTTTCAGGTAATGAAAAAAGTTTTTTCTATTTTACCTTTAATGTGAACATATGGACTAAAGGAATGCCATATGAAGGGATCTTTCATTAAGGTGAGTATACCTCAGGGCACTAGAAGGGTGAACATTTGGAAGATGCTTTGTTGCTTTTCATTCTTAAGTCATGCCTATGTTCTTTAGAGATTCCTTCCAGCTGCTGGTTGCTCTATACAACTATTACTTTCTCTTATTATCTTGTACCTTGTACCTTCTTTTTCAGTCTGCTGCCTGTCTCATAGGGTATGCACTCTCTAGGGATAGTCCTAGATGTCCATACGTATGTTGTTTGTGTAGTTCCTATATACCCTATACAGGATCTGCGCCTTTCGGATAACATAAACTGTGGGTTTGGTGGCAGACTGATTCTGTGCACCCCCACCGGATACGTTAGCCTGTCTGAATCAGCTAGCTCACAGTGCCACTAGAATCTCCTCTTATCGGGGAGAGAATAGTTTCTGGCAACCTCAGAACATGACAACCCTGATCCCCCAGGATCGTGGAAACAATATACTACTTTTCACTCAGTCACTCAAGCTCACTTCATTTGTCTCAGAGAAACACAGAATAAACTTACTGGCCATTTGTCAATAAGGATTTATTGAACAGTTGTTATTCTAGTGTCGAATAGATGAGCTGCAACAACCATTAGACAGTAGAAGAGATATATGATTAGCAGTACTATGAAAGTAAAGGTATGGTACAGTTCTACCATTTTGCAGTAATCATGAATATATACAAGTACATAAAATATAGGATAAAAAGTGTGTACTCCTAAGATGCCTTCCTAACTAGATGTCCCTAAATTTACCTAGCATCTGTGTAGGTGTTATGCCAAGAATCCCTCTAGGATCTAGTCACCCCCATTACCTGAGAATTAGAGAATGTGGGACCCCGTCCTGGTCTCGAGTTGGACACCCCATGAGGAATGTTAGACCACTGCTAGCTGGAGCATCTGCATGCAGGAACCTCAGCATCTCTCGTCTGTGTGTCAGCCGGGAAGTCACGGTCTCCTCTGTTTTTCTAAGCAAGACATGATGTATTTATACCCATAGGTCTCCCCAGGGGTCCTACCTTGCTGTGTTGCTGTGTCGGCCTAAAGGATGACGTCGGGCCTGAACTTTATACAGGAGATGTTCGTCCTGCTGTCAGTCCTGCTGTGCTGCCAAGAAGCCTCATGCATAATATATGAGTTTTGAACTAGGGAAAAACCAGCATTCTGAATGCAGTGTAGTATCTAGGTAAAAGGTCAGCCCCTATGAACCGTTATGTATGTAATGTGGATATAGGTGAAAGGTTGCATTGTTACCTGCGCCTATATAGGGTACCGATATGGAATATAACAATGTGACTAGAAAGTCTCACCCTCATTTTCCTTCTCTTCCCTTAGTAAATATATTTTTGTTCAGTGGATTTCAAGACCAAAGGGAAAAGGTTGTGCCTTACTGCTATTGGAAACATAACAACCCACAATATTTCCACTGAAATTATAAAACCGCTGTGAAAATTATGAGACCGCTGTTCTCCGTCTCCCTGTCTGTCATCAGCTGCATACAGGACAGAGGAATAAAGTGTCACGTTGCTATTCTGTAGCTCAGGGACAAATAGCCAATTTACCAGAGGTGAAACGTAACATGCAAAGAGTTGTATAGGTGACACAGTAACTAAGGAAATCATTTCTTGTAGGCTGCCTCTGCCCAAAATGTGTAAAGGTATAAATAGACTTCTAACTCTCATTTGCAGAGCTGCTGGCACCAGAGCCAAAACTGTGCTTAAAAAATGAATCCCCCGCAGGTGGCATGTGTACTGCAGAACTGCCATGACACGTAAAAAATAAATAGTTCAGTGATTAAAAGGGAAATGACTGATGTAATCACTTAGACCTAGAGAACTCACAAGTGGATCAGATATATGAATAAGCAAACTGCTGTTAACGCTGTAATACATTTTCAGCTTTACACCAACTTCTTTGAAAGTTGGAACTAAAACATGCATGTTATTGTAAAATTTTGAAAATTAAAGTTAGCAAAATGTGATTAAGTTTCAGGATAAAGCGGAAGGTTTGAGAAAGAGATTATAGTTATAGCCTGGCTGTCTGTAAATCCCATCCAGTAATGACGGTAGACTAAACACCAATTGAAATTAATGTACCAAACCATTGAATGAAATGCTACAGTATGCAGTAAAATAGCAAACGAGAAGAAATACATTTAACATACTCATGATGTCACTGACAAATTCACAGGCGCGAGGAAAATATTAGGTGATTTCAAGTTTCCCTAGCACTTTTAGAGGAGAAACTGTTTTAGTCCTGCAAAGAAATATGTAATAGGACTTACTTATTAGAATATTTAAAAAGGAATTGAAAAACAGAACAAGGTATGCCCCAAAAACAGCTCTAAAGTGTGTGTTTATATACTTGTGAGATAACGATCTGGAAAAATGAAATTGCTAGTAATGCAAACAAAATGTATTACAAGAGGACTCACCTCAAGGAAGTACCATTTGCACTATTTAGGACTAACAGCGTTTTTCAGACTTCCTCAGTAATCCAGTTGACCTCATTTGAAGGATTCAACTTAACTTGCCCATTCAAACATCTTCCGCAAGTTTGTGGATGATTTAGGGCTTTCTCAATAGGAAAGTTTGACACATTCCCAGGTATAAGTGTCTTAGTAAATCTAGGAATGCACCAAAATACATGGGTGGATGCATGGGAACACCCACTCTCCACCTATGTAATGTCCCCCAGGCACAGACTAATGCAAGGCAGCAACTTGCACTGCCTTGCTTTACTCTAGATTTACCTTCCCACACAGGGCCATACATGGTGGCTTTGCATAGCTTGGTAAATCAGGTTTAAGGATTGTGTTTCCTTGCATCATGCAAGGACAATGCAAACATTTGATAAATCTGGCCCAAAGTCTCTATCTTGTCTTTGAATGGCATGTAAATGAAAGAACTGTCTTTAAAAAAAGTAATAAAATCTTCCAGGAAATTCTTCCCACAAATATTTTTCAGAAATGACAGCCTATTCAATTTCTTCAAGCGCTCCTGAGGCTGTTGCTAAGTATTTTATACAGTGGCCCTATATACCCTGGCAACCTCCATTTCCGAACTATGTACATTTTTGACACGCTCACCATATCATTGTGATCAAGTAGCTAGAAAATGCACATTTCACTTTATCCTGTTTTGCCTCCTGTATGCAAGCCCTAGATCGCTATTCTTAAAACCTTTACTGCCACAAGTTGGTTTTAAAAATTATTTGCCCACAATGGAATTTTTACAAAGGCTACCCTTGGTCGAAATTTTAAATAACAACAAATAATTTCATATGGGTGCACTTGCAATTCAATGATTGATAGATATGGATAATTGTTATCCATAAAAATCTGTAATTAAATGCACGTTTCTCAGGCAGGTGCAGTTAACATAAGGGTAACATGAGATAGCATATCAGCCGGAATGGACCCCAAATAAGGCTGTAAGGTAAACGTCACCTTCTATAACTAAGTAGAATATAGTAAATGCCGAGGAATGTGTAACATGTAAAACAAAGCAAACACAAGGAGATGATGGACGGAGCGCTGAAACTTTTCAGACACTCACCCTCAAAGATCTGGGTTGAATCCATCATCATTCTTTAGCTCACTTTGCCACCCCAGTTCAGACCCAGACTTATGCATATCAGTCTTGATCCTGCTCCTTATGGGAACAGTCCAACCCGAACTGCCAAGCCAGATTCCAGGATGCTTGTTTCCGATCCAGGGAAGACCTGGCTTCGCAGTTCGGTCTGGACTGTTCCCATAAGTAGCAATGTCAAGACTGATTTGAAACGTGAAACGCAACATTCAAAGAGTTACAAAGACCGATCGCAAACCTTAAGCTTAACCAGCCGTGGCCCGTACAGGTAAGAGCAGTGGGGCTGGGTTGGGGGGATATTCGACAGACGACCACGAGGGAAAATTATATAAATAAATAATTTTCCCTCGTCGTTGTCAGTCGAAATCCCCCCCACCTGGCCCCACCGCTCTTATCTGCCCTGGCTGCAGCTGTGCTCAACATTTATTTTTTCACTACTGTATAGTACAGCAGTCTACCTTCATTTAAGGGGCTTTGCTGCTGTCCTGAGTGTCAAGGAAATTGATTCATTTGCCTTCACGCGGAATCCACTTCCTGGTGCAAATGCACACATCAGTGGTGCAAAATGCCATCACTCACACTGCCTGACACACCAAACACTGAATGGGTGTTTGATTGGCTGACTTAAAATGTGAATGCCAACGATAGAAAACTAAAAGCTATAATGGTCTGACCCACTTCCCACTCTATGAATTCTCTCTTGAGGGCTGACACAAAGGTGAAGGACAAGACAAGTAGCCAGTGACTTGAGGGGGCTGCCAAAGACCGTCTTTAAAAATGTAACATGCATTTAATGTATAATTTTGTTTTCAGTACATCATATCTAGAGAGATAACTAAAGCTCTTTCTAGTCTCGATCCAAGCATTGACAAAGCCAATAGGGTTCGCCTATGAAATATATATTGGCTTTGTCATTTTTTTACATGTTGCACAGCAGTGAGAACTGTTGTGCAACTCGATTTAAAGTAAAAGAAAAGCACTATGAAGCAGCCAGCGTTGATTTGATTACTTTCACTTTTGCGCTTTGATGTTTGATCGTGATCGCGATCACTTTAACTTTCGCGGCCGCACGGCCGCTTTGCATAGCCAATAGGTCTCGCTTTTGGGACCTTATAAGTATTTAGTTATGCAACTGTTGCATGGCTAAACACATAAGGTCCCAAAGGCGAGACCTATTGGCTATGCCAATGCTTGTCTCTTCTGTTGGTCGGAGGGGAGTGTACGGTTTCAGGGAGAGCTCAGGTGAAGAAAGGGGCTAAAAGTATGCAGCAGGGATGAGCCGAGAGAGGGCTGAAGAAACAAATCACCAGAGCTGCAGGCAGCAGTTTCTCCAGGAACAGGCCCAGCAATTAGAGCTTCCTGTCACAGGTGTGACATCCTGTTAATTTGTTTATGATGTGAAATTATATTAAATTGATTCAATTGACCTTGGGCGGGGAAGGGAGGTTGAGGAAGTATCACCCACGGCTATGAGAGGTGGGTAGACTGCAACCACATGCACTTACATAGACTGCAACCCGAGAAGTTAAAAAGAAAGTAGGAGCAAGCGGACAGTGGCGGCCACTGACCCCAGAAAGCTGTACTTGGTCCATGTCCATGCCAGGGAAAGCACAGGAAGGAGTGAAATTAAAAGAGAGGTATTAAACCAATGAGACGCAAGGAAACAAGAGTAATGTCCAAATGACCCAATGGTAACTAATGGGAGGGCGCTAAGCCCATTTTAGGCTTTTTTTTGTTTTTACAAAAGATTTTGAAGACGAAATGTAAAAAGGGCCTGATTCCCCACAATAACTTTTATAATGTGGGTGCAAAATGTGGTTGCAGATTACAATATCGGTAAATCAGGCACATGGCACAATTCACAAAACTTAATTAGGCTTACATAATTTTATATGTGCATGGAGCAATAGCATGAGGCATGGAGATGGCTAGGACTGGGGTCCCTGCCTGCTCCGTGGTCCCACAGTACAACAGCTCTCCCACCAGAGGCAAATCTGGACTCGAACTTCAGGTGGGGGAGGGGGCTAACAGGTCAACCAAAGGGGGCAGGGCTAACACTTCAAACAATTGGGGGGAGCTATCCTTAGGACCACACTCAAACAATTGGGGGGAGCTATCCTTAGACCCATACATGAAAACAGAATTAAAAATTGTGCATTTTAAACATGTTGGTCAAATCATATATAATTATAACAAACATGTTTTTGTAGACTTGACGTAGTTTAAATGCTACTGACAGAGTTCTTTATATAGGGGAGTGGGAAAATTGCCAATCAAAAAGCAACTTCTTTGGACTTCAATCCAAAGCACTTTAGAAGCAGCCTTTGCAAAGTTATTTCAAGACAACCCATTTTGCTAATTCCTTCTGTGAAATGATGAGCTCCTGAAATATTTTTAATTCTACCTTCGGAAAGACGCTCCTGTCAAACTATTGATCGATGGTACATTTTCAGTCTGCTTATCAGGACATTTCAACATATGCTTGTTTGAGGCAGCATACATGTCCAGGTCTCAGAATATTGATCTTTGTGGTTAATGCATGTCATTTCTAGCTGTATGACTGGCAAGCCTCGGGTTTGATTCCTAATGCCTCTTCCATTCCTTCTGAGATTAAATAAACGAGTGCCAGTCAATTGGCAATATTATCACCTGTTAATTACTCTGCCAGGAACCTGTGCTATTCTAAATCAAAACAAAAATGTTGTTATTGGCACCCCACTCTAAGAACTTGTCACATGAGATGACTGACCTACATTCATGGAGGAAGCCACCAGGTTGAATTAACTGGCAAAAAAGGCTGTTGCCTTGAAATAACTTTGCAACAAATTGTATTCTAGTATGTAAAAGGCACAACTATTCCTTCAAACTCCAGAAGGCATAGAATGTGTAGCTGATAGGCAATGTCCTGCAAAGAGATCGCTCCAACAGAAACAGAAGTATGCCGCTTAGGATCATATTTCAAAATCAAACTATGCTTTCAATTTTGTTACTAAACACTTCTACTAATTATAGCAATTAGTTTGGCCTGGGAGGAGAAAGAGACAAACTTGAATGGGCCACTGGAGAGACATGAGGCAGACAAGATGGTTGCCAATTTGTCATTGTAAAACTGAAACATGTAGTGCACAAAGTAGTGCTTTCAAAAGGCAATGCTTTTGCATCGGTAACCTATTATACACAATATGAGGATTATGCTGCTTTCGACAGACCCAGGCTTAGTTTGAGAGCAGAATAAGGTTCCACAGGCATTTTGCTACCAAACTACACTCGTTTTAAGAGGTAGGGCACAGTGAGGCAATTCTTTCACAAGGGAAGTGTGGATGTAGTGCCTCTGCACTGACACAATCCTGGAGAAATAACACACTATACTTTCATTAAAGCAGATTCTACGGCTGTCTGGCAATCCACTCTTAGAAACTGATCATAGAGGCATTTGTTTTAGGTGTTAAAAGGTATTCCTCTGATTAGACATGCATTATATTTTCAGGATTCACATAGCTGAGATATCTCTCAGTCTGCTCATAGTTCAGACATTAGGTTCCTGAGCTATCCCTCAGGTGACAATGCTCCACCTCCAAAGGACATCATCCACACCCTATCATTTCTGTTAGATTTCTTCTACAATTTACCAAACGCCCTGTGTTCAGTGCCTGAGGGTGCCCACTAAATATATTGAAAATAGGTACATGCAAGATATGAGTTGAACTGAGTTGTTACTTCTAAGATGAAACAAATGTTCTTGACTTGGAAGCAAACACATAAGCTGTGTGGTGCCCGTTTCATGATTGACTCTGTAAAGCAGAGAGCCAGATAATAGATCTTTCTATAAACTGGCAACCATTTCAGCTTACAGCAATCTTCAGAGAGCCTATCACATTTTCCTGAAAATTCATGACAAATCATGCTGCCATATGTTGAATGTCTTGAGGCTTGTAAATAGCTAACTCAGGAAGGCAAACAAAGCAAGCATTTGCATATTTTAATCTAGAAATCATGGCAGCATTACCAACACAAGCTTTCAGGGGCACAAAATAATAAAGAGATTTTGCTTCGAAATCCTCTCTATTACAATCTTATGAAATCTTGCATTCTTTGTCTTTTGTTGAAGTTAAAATGTGATGAAGTACCCATCTGTGTATTTGTAGACATGGTGGGAATTGATAACTAGGCCTTTCCTCCCTATTGATCCCCAGGCACATTAAGCTGCCCACCATGGCCCTGATTGCAGGTGCATGGTACTGGCAGGAAGTATCAGTAATTACCAGTATCCTGTGATAACAACCCACCCGTACAGTGCATTTACAGGTTAAACCCCACACAATGGGAAATTACTGTGCAGACCCAAATTTACCTGGCAGTATTCCACATGGTATTGCATTTTGCATGAGGTTTAACAAACAACAACTGTTCTGAGCAGGTGGTAAGAGGGTGCAGGGGGGCTTTTGTAAAAGTGTGCAGGGGGCTGTTGTAAGGAATGGATGAAGGAAGGAAATGAGGAGGGTGAAGGTAGGAGTGGAGAATGTTGGCCAGCAGGAAGGGCATAATGCTCCCTTAGTGCCTTATCTGAGGTATGGGAAGGCCTCATGAAAGGGATTTTGGCTACCATGCAGACTTTTTCCATAGTAATTTTACCTGCTTAAAGGAAAGGAAGGTGGCCTCCTTCTCTGAGAAGCCAAGGGAGGCCTTCGGAAGCAAAAAACAGAAACAAGCCTTCTTGCCAGGTCGCCTGCTACCTAAGAGACGTTGGTTAATCAGCAAATCTAAAGGCTGTTTTGGAGTCAGTGTATGTCTCTAATTGATTGAGTTATTAGAAGTTTTAAGGTGAGAAAAGTTCAGTCTGTTTAAGAGTTGATGCAAGGGTGATGTCAGTTGCATTTCCGAAGTGCTTCCTTCTAATGGAAACATAAAAAAAGGTTTGCACTTGGTACAGTCTGATTGTATATTACAAAAAATATATATTTTTTAACATTCATGGGTCAGATTCACAAAAGTAATCTGAGACAAAATCCTTACTTTATGACTTTCGGTATTCACAAAAGGCATTTAGGAGTAGTAAAGTTAGGCTTCCTAACTTCACTACTCCTAAACTGAGACAAAATCTTAACTTTACGACTTTCAGTATTCACAAAAGACATTTAGGAGTAGCAAAGTTAGGATTCCTAACTTTACTACTTCTAAATTGAGACAAAATCCTAACTTTACGACTTTCGGTATTCACAAAGGGCATTTAGGAGTAGTAAAGTTAGGATTCCGAACTTTTGTAAATCGGTCCCCTTGTTTTTATCTTAAACACATAGGAGCAGATTCAATAGAAAGTTTACATCACAAAAGTGAGATTTATTTTTTCCAGTGCAAAACTTTATTTAATTGGAAAGTAAACCTAAAGAAATGAAAAGTAGCACTAGTGCTGCTTTATGTCAAGTGATCATAAAAAAGGAAGTATATTGGCATTGTCATGCAACCACTCATGGTTTTGATGCAAAGCCCTATCTACTAACATTTGCAGATGGTTCGTTGCACCGAAAAATAAAAACTCTTAGAGGCAAGATTTAACCTGGATAATTGTTTTTATTTCTCCAAACCTTTGAAAAGTTGCATGTTTAATACAATGTGCAGCACACATACAAAGTGGGAAAAGTGTTAAACTATGTCTAAGCATAGTATTTTGTACAGGAAGCGTACCCTCCCTGTAAAAAACATATGCTTGCCAGAACGTATAATTTAACATCCTAATGCAAGGGTGTGTGCATTGGTGCATGTCAGTCTGAAGTGTACCAGCAGAGGGAGATAAAAAAACACAATGGCTTATTGTATTACCTTGGATTCTGTTCTTCTGTATCCCTTTCACAAAACACAGTGCAGCAATTCGGGTTGCTATGCACTGTTACATGAAGGGTTGGTGAATCTACCCCTTAAGGCAGCAGTAATCGTTACACAGTGTGTAATACAATTGTAAAACAATGACTTGCATATTCACAGTTTTTTCAGTCGCTGGCTGGGACCCTGGAGCAATATAAATAGGTCACTATTGTACCAGTGCCCCAACCAGGATTCAAATTGTATGACTGTCTAGTTACAAACATAGACACCTGCTGTGACCACATTTAACAACTGAGCTTCCATAACTTAAATAATGCATTTCCCTCACATTACTTTAGCATTTATATTTCATTTAAGGTGTGTGCATTTTATGTTATATTATTTACCTGAAGGTGAAAAGCCAACAAAAGAGCTGCAGAATATTTTGTTCATTTTCTTTTACCTATGTCTCCTTCCCAGCCAGCATTGCACTCAGGATCACTCAATGTCAGTGTTCTAATAGTTTTTTTTATGCACTTAAAACTCTGGATGACCCAGGAAATACTTTGTACAAGGCTGTCACTGAGACCCATCTCCAGTGCAGGCCAGCACACATCAGCCAAGGAATTGTGTGTATCCTGGAAGCTGCAGTAGCAGGGGCTAAGACACACAAAGTGGACTTGAACCCCCTCTAGGCCAGTGGGTGCTGTGCGCCAGGGTCCCACAACCATGCAGGTGAAGATCATGGAGCTTATTGACATCAGCAGCAACCTTCACCTTCCACAATGTGACTCATGGGAAACACTGCAGTTTAACATCTTAGTAACATGTCCTCTAGTTAAGAAGGAAAGGTGGATAGTCTCCACGCACTTGTCTTCTCAGGTGGTCCCTCCTTTTGCACATAAACCCGTTTTGTGAATTTGAACCTTACTGGGGAAAAATGGAAAATGCACTTACATATTTTTAGGTCTCGCGTGGCGTTGTAGCGCAAAGTGCTGCTTGCCTCGGTGAGATTTATTGTTAACGAGGAGTTTCAGAAAAGGGCTTTAAGCCCCGCCCCTCATTTCCATTGGCTGGCACCACCATTTATGCTAAATAGTGGCCTGCCATTGGAAATGAGCTGTGGGCGTTGCCTCCCTTTTGCCTTTTGGTCCGGCCCATCCGGACTGGATCGCCTACTTCACGGCTGTCGTGCAGCAGTTTCTTATCTCAAGATGGGGTGTTGTATAAACAAGCCCTGAGATCCACTCAAGATGGGCCATCTCAAAAGTGACAGAGCGATGCAAAAATAAACAGAGGGAATGGCGAGCGCTTGTTTTGACTGCGATCTCTGCGGCTCTACAAGTAAGTTCAACACCGACCTGCTCAGGCAACTGCACATGTCGATGTAGTCAACCGTTACCTTTGTCGGTCTTTTCGCCTGATATCCCTCTCTCTAGGGACTGCTTCAGTCCATGTAGTTTATCAGGCCCTCGAGCAGCAAGGCGGATATTATGTATGCGGTGTGGTGCCCACATTATCAGTGCTTTAACAGGGCTAGTCTATCTGCCCAGGTCGGCCATTAAATTCACCGCCATCTCCCAAAGGGGATCTTGAGGCAGTCCAGTGGGGCCTGCAGGGAGGGGGTTCCTGAATTACTGCATAAAGTGCGCGCCCCAGCCACATGAAGCGCTTACCACAATTCCAACAGGGCTGGCCAAGGCGCGGCATCTCCATTTGGCAGGTAAGCTCCCCCGCCGTCAATCGACACCACTCAGCCTGTGCCCTCCATCACTGCACTGTAGGTAGGTGCTCCGAGGTCCCGTTCAACTACCACCCACCTCTTGGGGTCAAGCATCGGGGCTGCTACTCTCCGTTGTCATGGCCCAATGCCTTCAGCCAGGGCGAGTCTGTTAGCTGGTCGCACCGGCTCACAGCCACTCGGGCACACCTACGCCACAGGCCGATGTTGCCCCGGAGGTGCTCCGCGGTTTGTCACTTCGCCGCTGAAGCTAATCCCTCAGCCTCCTATGGCTCACATTTGACTTGCCCACATTACCAATGCTCCTCCAGGTTCACTGCAATATAATAATATTTCTTGCGGGCGTATTCAATACAGATGGCTCGCGCCCAGCATGGCTCCGCCATTGTGTCATGTAGGCCCGCACTTCTCCAAGAGTTCCGCCTCAGACCCGGCCCAAACAGCATCTGCTGGAGTCAATTTGAACACCATGCGCTCGCCACTAATTACCTCCACTGTGTGCTCCATTATAAGGCTGTGCATGGCGGTCTGTAGTCCAGATAAGCGTCGGATCACTGTGCCCAGCCAGCAGAGCTGTACTAGGGTGCGGCAATCTTGCCGTGGGCTTCCTGGCACCCCGACTACTCATATCTTTAAATGGTTGTAGGATTCATATCTTCATCCCTTGTTTACACCTCTTTCCCAAACTATTCCAATTTGTATAATGAAGTATGGGTAGCTTAGGGGGACTGTGTGTCTCATTATTAACAGTTATCTGAGTGGCAAAGTGACATGCACCCCATCCAGTATTTGTTTTCCTGAGTTCTTGCGTTCCTCAAGCCATCTTGCTGTATGTTGTAGTTGGGTCACTACGTAATGTGATTCTGGGTGTGCAAGTTCTAGTCCTCCGGTTTTTCAGGTGCACTTGAGTGTGTAAGATTTTACTCTACTCCTTTCTTCTGCTTGAGCACAGAGAATAACAATCTAGCGTTTCAAATACTATCTGTGGTATTACGGGAATTTTAGTTTTGCATCAAAAAGACACCTGGAGAAAACCCCATCTTGGACAACACTATCCATGTTATCAACAAGAATTGGAGTGAATTCCAGAACCTCACAGAATTTTCCGGTTGGTCATCATCCTCGTGATATGTCACCCGTTTCTCTGAGGTGTGTGCTACCTGTATGAGCAGCTATTGAGTTCATCCGGCTCCCATTGGAGGCCTTTTCTCTGGGTCTACCTTTCACTTAGCTTAGCCAGTGCCCTCATCTTGAATATAAGTAATTTCTTGTCGTTAATGTGAAGGCCTGACGCCACTTGAAATGTATTTATTTATTTATCTATGCATTCATCTCCTGAATGAAAATCGTGCCCAACTTCTGCCGCTCCTTGCAGGTACGCCAATGTGTTGTGTGCATACATTGACAATATATGCCTGCCAGAGACCACCTGTAGAGCTCATTTCTCAATTTCAATGCAAGTGTATGTCCAAGTAGCTCAGCTGCACGTACAAACCGCGAAGAGAAAACCTGACTTCCTTAGCATTTGTGGTTTAAACTAGAAGCCTCCTTTTTTCTCTGAAGCCTCTGTCAATTCCAAGATAACCCAGCACATGCTCACCGTGACAGTAGCATTCAGACGTAGAAGCATTGACAAGGGAGGTTGCTTGGGAATGAAAGACACTGTGCAACTATCGGCAGCCGCAACATGGTGAAAGTGATAGCTGCCACCCCAATTTTTTTTGTGTGCTCCTTTTCCCAACCTATGTTGCAAATCCAAAAATCACAAAATTAGATGCTCTTAAATCACGCTTCAAACAGTATGGCAGGAGGTATATCAAGCCAGCGGTTTTGAAGAGTGAGTGGGCAGCAGAAGCTATGCTCCTCCATGACATGGAAAACAAGCATTAAAAATGCAATAGGTCTCGCATTTCATTAAGTTAAAGCCATTTGCTTTGCTATACAATACCATTAGAAAAGCAAATGGCTTTAACTTAATCAAAGGCGAGACCTATTGCATTTTCAATGCTTGCTTGATATGCAAACCGTCAACATCATCTTGCGAGAGCATTTGGATAAATATGGCAAAATTCATTAACTTTGGCTTAATGGTTGAGGCTGTGTATTGCCTCTTCAGCCTCTTATAGATAATACCGAAGTAAGTGGTGATATGTGGAAAGCAGAAAAGGCAAGATTTAACCTTCTCAAAGTCTATGGTGACATTAACTAGCAATGGTTCCCCAGGGCGAACCCCTCTATTTCCTTAAACATTAGCAGGAGTCTAGGAAATAGCTTTGTTTAATGAGTAAACGTTTGATAAGTGTGAGCTAGTAATGTGATACCGAGACTGTCCTATCTACAGAGATCAGCTCAACTGATACAAATACTCAAGGGTTGGAATTATATCTGGAGCATAAATAGCCCAATATTGAGTGACACAATCCCGGCTGGGCAAATTAACCTTTGCTGTTCCGAAAGAGATGACGAAAAAAACAACGAATGCATAGTTTAACAAATAGACCAGGTTTTTTTTCTTATATGTTAGAATGCACGAGGATAATGTTACTACTCCAGCGATAAACCTTTATGGGAAAAAGCAAAGATTACTTGCAGAAAATGCAGATTTAGAAACATGTACATTCGAATTACCAGAAAGTCATAGATTTTATAATACATATTTAATTATATAATTTATGCCATGAAACCTAAGCACACTTCCAGGTAGATGATCTATCAATATCAACGTATCTCTGAAGCACTAGTACCATTGAGAAGGAAAATAAAATATTTCAACAATCTCTTTCTGAAATAGTTGACAGATGTGAACACACCTAACAGAAAATCAATAAGATCATGCAATCGAAAAATATCTTTTTACAATGTTTAGCTTTCACCTGATGTTACTAAAAATGCAACAGTGTGGACTTGCTCTGTGCTTTGCTCAGTTCAGAAGGAATTGTGTAGTATCTTGACTGTGTGCCTGACAGATTATCACCCTACTGATGCCTGAAATGCACTGGTTTATGTGTTGCTTGTTAAAGTCCTTGCCTGGGAACGCATGAACTCTTTTGGTAGGATCAAGACAGACAAACGAGAAATTAGGAGTTGAAAACCCAACTGGAACTGCACCGAGAGGGAAGTAGAACCGGCAGCCAGGTTGAACATTTCAAGTTGACAATAAATCAAGAAGCCCTGAAGAAGTTGTGGGTTAATCCTTACACGACGAAACATGTTTGGCTAAATGAAGACAGAAAATAAAGACAACCAAGAGTAACCATGAATGGTTTGAAATAATTTATGAAATTGTAATTCTTGCATATGATTGTGTGCTCAGGTTTTAGGCTAAATACAGTCTCAGATTAGACCCGATGAACGTTTACCTTCTCAAGTTTTGTGCCAAGAATCCCATTAGTGTTGGAGAGGGTTGCAGGGAGCAAGGAAAGCATCATGGGCGGTGTGGCACGAGAAGTAGGTCAGACGTCACAGATGGGTGGGTTGGTGCATCGTGGTGGTGGTCCTCCATGGCGAGCAATGCTTTTGGTGCGAAGAGATGAGCTGAAGGAGTCTCACTCTAAATTTCAGTGTAAGTACCACGGTTCTGCTGGAAACTGACCTGTTTGCTTTCATAAAGCGTGAATTTAAGAACTCTGGAGCCACACCAAGGGTCCAGGACCTCAGAGGCACCTCTTGGGGGTTAGGAACTCACAGAAGACAGATTCTGGGGCTTTTGGGGAACCATTTAGGTCTCTGGGGTTCAGATCAGGAGGCTAGCAGACTAGCCATCTAAGGCACTCTGGGGTCATGAGGGCATAACAGGGTCTCGTACGTTTTATATGTGCCTTCCGCGGAGTGTCACGGGGAGAATGGGGGCCTACCCCCAGGGCATGATGCAGAGGGCACATGCCAGCTGTGTCCGGGAACATGGCGCATACGAATGCTTCAGACCCAGGCCCGACACCAAGTCCATACCTGCCCGTTGCTGATGAAAACCCCCATTTGACAGGCTCAGACATCAACAATGTTCTGCTGGCCGATGACGGTCACTCATGGCGCACAGGGTTAGTGGCATCACATGTCGTAGGCCTGCTTAATGCAATCATGCCACACTGATCGAAGGGAGTCTTGTGCTGTGGCCGCTGCCATTCAGTACTCAGGACACTGTTCCACATGTGGGAACTACTTGTCCGAAGAGGACACCGATGGAGCATGTCAATAATTAAGGAGTCATGTGGGCCAGGGTTGGGGGGGCCAGCGGGGGTCTGAGGAGGCTGCTGAGCACACGTGGCTGGGGCCTGGAGCTTGCACCGGCACGTGTTAAGCCCTCTTCGATGGTGTCGGCAGGTGAGCAGCGCAGCCTTGGGGCGCTGGGGCAGGCAGGCCTGGTCTGTGCATCAGCGTCCTGGGGTGCAGCAGGCCCCGCTGCTCACGGCGTCGGCCTCTTTGCAGGTCACGTGGCGCCGCACTGTCAGTGACGTTGGCCTTTCTGGGAGTGGACAATGGGGTTTGTCACCACACCCCTGCGCAGCCCTGGCGTACTCAGGGCTAACCCACTAAGCTCACGCACACAGGGGGGACGCAGCATGCAACACTTCCGCTATCTGTTCCACGGCCTGGGGTGACATTGTTGCTTCCACTGCTCACTACTCTCCAGTCACCAGCAGTTGTGGTCTGCATGGACATGTCTGTGGTTTGCATAGCCATGTCGCACATGGCTGCATTCCGCATCTCCATACATTCAGCTGTTGTGTGGCTGTGGTGCCATGTAATGTCTGTATTGGGTGCAGGGGTAGCCCAGGATGACCATGGAGTGGTGTTATCGTGTCTGGTAGGTGGTCGTGTAGTTTGACATGTTGTATGTGGTTTGGTCACATGTGCATTCCCACAGTTGTGCGTTGTGTGTTGGTGGCTTTGGGGTGTGTGGTGTGTGATGTGTTGATTTGGCACTTACCAACGAGCAGTCCCGTTCCATATGTGCCATCCTGGAAGCTCTGTTTGATGATGGACTGTCGGAAGATGAAGGAATCATGCACACTGCCTGGGTAGTTGGTGACGACCTTGGTGAAGAGTCCCCGGTGGGCCACTGTTGTCTGCACATTGATGGAATGCTGATGCTTTCTGTTGTGGTAGTGGTGTGCAGTATTCGCAGGGGGCACAAGTGGGACATGTGTGCAGTCAATTGCCCCTAACACGGCCAGGAATCCGGCTATGGCGTAGAAGCTTTGCTTTGTTTCCAGCTGTTCCTGCGCAGTGTTGGGGAAGTGAAGGTACTGGGGTATGAAGCTGAGGATGGCATCCAGGAGAGGTGTGATGAACTTTGATAGGGCTGGCTGTGAGACCCCTCCGACTCTGGCAGTTGTTGGTTGGAAGGTACCAGAGGCCAACAGGTGCAGCACAGCCAGCAGCTTCGTCTGCGGAGGGATGTTGGTTCTCCACTGTGTTGGTACCGTCAGCCTGTGGGCAATGTGGGTCAGGATGCGGAGGATGGTTGCCTTTTTGAGCCTGTAGTGGTCAATGACTTCCACGGGCGTTAGGTCTGTCAGAGTGGTGCGTTTTCGGTAGGTCCGCTGCCTCTGTGGTGGTCCGGGGGGGCCAGGGCCGGGTACAGGGTGTGGTGGAGGTCCTGGGGGGGTGGTGGTGGGTGTTGTGGCACTGTTGGGGCTCCGAGCTGCATGATGAGTAGCTCTATGGTGTTGTTTGTTCTTTGGGTGTGGCTGTGTGCGGGGCTCCGTTGCCTACTGCAGGGAGTCATCCGTCTTTACACCTGCTTGAGGCAGGTGTTAAATACCTGCGGCTAGCGTGGCTTATTGTGTGGTTTTGACTCGCATCGCGGATCTGACAGTTCATTGTGAAAGTGGTGTTGTGGTTTTTCGGCGTGTTTTGCAGGGGAACGCCTACTCTGCATCTCATTAGCGTTAGTTGCCGGTGTCATCCGTGGCGTAGTTTTTTGCGGCTACTATCACAGGTAATTTGGTGATATCAGCTGTTAGCACCAGCTTGTGAATGATGCGATAAATTTATCACCACTTTGGCTGCGATAAAGTGCCGCTAACTCGGCGATAGAACCTTGTGAATATGCCCCTCAGTGTGGCTTTGGCAATGGATTCAGCACGAAGTCAGCTGTTGTGGTGGCTACTGAAGAAATTAGAACTGCAGTGGATAAGAGGGGTAATGCTGCCCTTATCCTGTTGGACCTATCTGCGGCATCTGACACGGTCAATCATGAACTTTTCATTGACCAATTACAGATCTTGGGGATTCACTGTGCAGCCCTCAACCTTTTGAAATCTTTCCTGACATAAAGAACCCAGTCAGTATCTTTTAAAGATTTCATCTCAGAACCCTTCACGCTGCCTTGTGGGGTTCTACAAGGATCATCATTGAGCCCAACATTGTTCAATCTCTACGTCACCCCCATGGTAGAGCTAATCAAATCATTTGGGTTGTTGTTGGTGTCTTATGCCGACAACACCGATTGTGGTTTTTCTATAAGATAAGGGCACCGATATATGTTAGACCTGCAGTAGCTGCATTAGCGACATAGGTCTTTGGATGGATCAAAACAGCTTACAAATTTACTCCCACAAGACTGAAGTCATCTTGTTTGGCAACAATCTGATTTTTGGTCCCCCAAACTGGTGGCTGGAGAAACTAGGTATTCTTCTGAAACCGGTCCAGACAGTAAAAAATCTCAGGGTCATGATTAAGGACTGTCTGACATATAAAGAGCAGGTGAACTACGTCATATCTGCCTCCTCATTTTCCTGGCACATGATGAAGAAAATTGCCCAATTTATTCCCTTTGACATGCTAAAGACCTTGATTATTGCACTAGTACTTTCCAGAATAGACTACTGCAATGGGCTACACCAAAATCTGGCCAAAAAAATCATTGGACAAATTGCAAATATTGCAAAATTCAGCAGCCCGGATGCTGCTGAAGGTCTCTAGATATGTGTCTGCCTCTTCTGCCATCAAAAGTTTTAATTGTCTGACTGTAAGAAAGAGGATAGTCTTTATGGGACTCTGTACAGGGCACTCCACTGCCATGGCCCTGGTTACCTCAAAGACAGGTTCAGATGGTGCCATCTGGGAAGAGCCCTTCATTCTAGTTCAGCTAAGGAGTTGATAATCCCCACTCAGAGATTGGCCACTTGGGGTGGTAGGAGCATTGTCCTCTGCAAGGCTCAAAACTGGAATCACATGCCCCTGGAGTTAAAAACAGCCACCTCCCTACTCAGGTTCAGGAAAGGATTAAAAACCTGGCTTGTCAGTCACTGCTGAATTTCTGGTTCCAGTTGCTTGTGATGAACAGTGTCAATATGCCCCCAGGCAAATATTTACACTCTATAAATAATAATTCAAATCAAATCAGTTACATGTATTGAAATGGAAGGTTTTTGCCTGGGAACAGGTTTATTTTGCCAGGTCGAAATGGTAGTTTAAAACTGCACAGACAGGCTCTGCAACGGTGGCCTGAGACATGTTTACAAGGCTACTTAAGTGATTGGCACAATCAGTGCTGCAGGTCCACTAGTAACATTTAATTTATGTGCCCTGGGCACATGTAGTGTCACTTTACTAGGGACCTACAAGTAAATTAAATATGCCAATTGGGTATAAGCCAGTATTAACATGTTTAGAGGAGACAGCACAGGCTTTTTAGCACTGGTTAGCAGTGGCAAAGTGCACAGATTCCTAAGGTTAACAAAAACGTATTTAGCAAAAATGGAGGAGTGAAGGCAAAACGTTTGAGGATGACACTGCAGAGAGGGCCATTTGTAACACAACCCCCCTCCAGCCTAAAACCAAGGTAGACTAATCAATTCCTTGATGGACTTCCCAGCTTTGGGGCAGTTGTCAGTTCTACACCAAATGCTCAGTTAGATCCCTTTGTCTATACTCTCCTGAGCTTCTGAACTGACCCATGGGGAACCCTTCTCCACATCTGTGGACCGATCTGTGCAGCACCTAACCTTAGTTTTCTTACAGATGCATACCAGTAGGCAGACAGTACCACCATGGCCAACACAATGATGTGACCCATTCTACCCCTTGGACAAGACTACTGTTCCCAACCCAAAGAAAACTCTGTACATAAGGACAGCAACCAACACAGGCCACTGACAGTTGTCAGCATCCACAACCAGACCTAAGGCTATCCAGGCGTCTTTAACCTCTGCTGTTTCTAAGAGTGGGGGCAGTAGCCCAGATGTCTTGCACTCTGTTTTTACTCTACCTCCCATCAGTTATGGGGTGGTGTCCTGAAACTGGTCCTTCAATCCAGGGTCTGTACCCTTAGGCTGAACATGTGCTCAAACCAACTAAAACAAAAACGAATTTAGCAAAAATGGAGGGGCAAAGGAAAAATGTTTGGGGATGACCATGCATAGAGGACTGTCTCCAACGATCATATATAATGTTTGCTTGGGAGCCAGGATAGCCTTTAACTGACGGTGTCATTGAGGACTTCATGTTGACAAAGAGATATTGTTTTTAAGAGGCAATGTAGGGGGGGTTGCTAATTCTGGAACATATCCATTTAATGAAAATCCACCGGTGGCTCTTCCAATATGGCGAAGGAGTGTCGCCCCCCCCAGCCAGCAAATAAAAAAACTTGAAAATGTAAATGATAACAAAACAGGTTTATTGTCATTGTATTTTTCTTCGTAAGGCTGAGTTTCGGGGGCAGGACCATCTTGACGACTCATAGAGGAGGAATGGTGGGCACTGCTACAAGTGGGCATGTGGGTTTGGCCAGCCGTCTTAGGACGACCAAACTGACATTGCACAGAGATGTCTCCAACCTGAGCTGCATTGCTGAGTTGGGGACAGCAGGCACAGGCTCCCAGTCTGTGTGCGCATATCCAAGCCACTCAGGCGGTGCTTCTCTCATGCTGCCAGCAGCATAAGAGCAGTGTCTGGATTGGCCGTAGGGGAGTCTGGGAGCCTCAGCCAGTGCTGCAGTGGAGCCAGAGGTGTAGAAGAGTGGCGATGGGGTGGGCGGCAGGTATGTTCTTTTTTGTTTGTTTTATTTTGTGTTGCTATTGTCATCGTCTGCCCCCCCCCTTGCAGTACCCTAGCACTTTTCCCTGACACCAGCTGCTGCTGTGGAAACCTATAAAAAAGGCTTGCACTAGGAACAGTCTGTTGCTGTTACTAAAAATATAACTTTTGAAAGCACTATAAGAACTGAAACTCTTAATATTTCTGCACATTTTGATGCAGCCATTCTTAACCAGGGTGCAGTAATTTTTTGTAAATCGCAGCAGCCTATCTTATACAGTTTATAATTCTTTTTTAAGCTAATAACTTACATATTCACATTGCTTTCTGTCACAGTCTGTGACATCATAGCACTGTACTACACATGTCACTATTCCCCCAGTACATCAACCAGTAGTGAAATCAGTGATCCCCTGGTTAGGCGCACAGACAACTGAAATGATCACCTTAGCCAATTGAACTTTCCTTCCTGGATCACACATTTCCCACACATTCGCGTAACTTGTGCTACCTTGTTATTTAAGGTGTGTGAGTTATTGTTAGGTGAAAGAACAACAAAATAGTTCTAGAACACTTTGTTAATTTTAGCCGTCATTGGGTCACGGTTAGCATATATTTGTATGCATTATGACCGCTGCTAACACAGCCCCAATGAAAGGAATCCCAATAGCTTAAACAAATGTGACATAAATGAAAACCACGCAACACAAAATCAAATGCACCAAATGCCATCTTGGAACTCCACGTTCCATATTATCAGCTCTACATATTTATTTTGTATTTTTGTCTTATTTAGCTCACAATTTACTAATTAATGTACATTTAGTATTATTTCTATATGTTATGATGATGTGCATTGCATTCAATAGAAAGTCCATGCCTGTCAACCTTTGTTCTTATATTTATTTTTATTGCATGCAGGTGGACGAGACTGAGACGGAGACAATTCTGTGAATTTGTAAGAACTCAGGAAGATGGCATCCTGTCAAGAAATGGTCCGTGGGAAGTCTGTTTCCACAGAAAAAGAGCAGTCATATCAAACCCTCTCCTTCTTCTGCAAAGGTAACACCGCCAAAGCCAAAGCCCATGTCTGTCAGTGATATCATATCAAACCCTCTCCTTCTTCTGCAAAGGTAACACCACCAAAGCCAAAGCCCATGTCTGTCAGTGATATCATATCAAACCCTCTCCTTCTTCTGCAAAGGTAACACCACCAAAGCCAAAGCCCATGTCTGTCAGTGATATCATATCAAACCCTCTCCTTCTTCTGCAAAGGTAACACCACCAAAGCCAAAGCCCATGTCTGTCAGTGATATCATATCAAACCCTCTCCTTCTTCTGCAAAGGTGACACCACCAAAGCCAAAGCCCATGTCTGTCAGTGATATCATATCAAACCCTCTCCTTCTTCTGCAAAGGTAACACCACCAAAGCCAAAGCCCATGTCTGTCAGTGATATCATATCAAACCCTCTCCTTCTTCTGCAAAGGTAACACCACCAAAGCCAAAGCCCATGTCTGTCAGTGATATCATATCAAACCCTCTCCTTCTTCTGCAAAGGTAACACCGCCAAAGCCAAAGCCCATGTCTGTCAGTGATATCATATCAAACCCTCTCCTTCTTCTGCAAAGGTGACACCACCAAAGCCAAAGCCCATGTCTGTCAGTGATATCATATCAAACCCTCTCCTTCTTCTGCAAAGGTAACACCACCAAAGCCAAAGCCCATGTCTGTCAGTGATATCATATCAAACCCTCTCCTTCTTCTGCGAAGGTGACACCACCAAAGCCGAAGCCCATGTCTGTCAGTGATGGGGTGATTGCAGTCATGAGTGAGAACAGTGATTCTTAACTGGAACTGTCCCAGCAATCTGACTCTTCCCACCACACAGAATAAGGACAAGAGTCCCCTTCACTTGTACCTCCTGAGGTAGGAGTGGAGCAGAGCAAGGCAGGAAGTTGGGCTTCTGCATAGCGGGATGTAGGGTTTGCTGATCAGAAGGATATTATATGTGCTTTTTGTCAGACACACTGTCTTCACCATCTCTACCTTCAAGATAAGGAATGCAAACTCCCTCAACTCCTCCAAAGCTCCATCAAATGAAGGTGACATGGAGAGGAACCCCAAGTCTCACTATCGAAAGAAAAGCAAAAGCAAAGCCACAGAAAGCGTAGTTGTCAGTAAGGAAGATAAGTTAGTAATTGTGGTGAGAGAGGCACAGAGGAGGTACATATTTATTCTGTGGAGCCAGGTCCTGTACCATCACCATCTGCCAATATCTCTTCTAAATTCCAAAAATAGCATTAGCATTACTTTTGCTTAGTGGGGGGCTGCTGTCCCAGCCCCTCACTAAGCAAAAGCATCCTCAGCCTAGCTCCATCTCAAGTTTCCGGTCTGGGCCTCCTCCCAATTTGGAAATTCCTAACAGTTAGGCCGAATGAGGAACACGTTGCAGACCGCCCAATTTGCCACAATTTAATGTATTGTGGGAAGACAAGCCGACATCGGGGTACTGTGAGGCCCATTGGCCCGTAGGATAAACAAATCTGCAGTCATATGGGAATTCCATCTAAGTAAGATGGGTGTTGCTGAGACAGAGGAATTCATATATCCTGATATAAGCAGATGGTGATTATGAAGATATTTTCCTCAGGATAAGAAGCCCCGCTTTTCAGAGTGAATGATTGAGTCGTTTTATTGGTTCCATTATTTAAAACTGTTCCAATAAGTACATACCAAACAATAAAGCAGTACCATTTGGATGACATTTTTTAATATTTCATTAATTATAAAAACATAATAATACCAATAATCTGAAACAATTCATTACCTTAATATAAGCCGTCCATTCAGTGATTGTGGTTATAAAATGTTACCATGCCATTACTGTGGAGCTCTGGGAGACCGTTCAGTCTTCATTTTATTCTTTACAATGTTTATAAATGTACGAAATAGTACAAGTTCCACAGCATCCTTCGTAGTAAAACAAAATACGAATGCACTTCTGCAAGAAGCGATTGCATGTTTTAAATACATTGGCCTAAGTACAGCACGACGTGCAGGCATACATATTGGGCAGCAACAAAGTGTGTGTGCCATCGTCTCTCTTGCCAACTTGCAAACCCCGCAGCCCTCGCAGTCCATGTGTGTTCTTTCCCTGCCTGCTCTGTACTTGTCAGGACCATAAATCTTGCACGCATGACTTGGGTTCTGCAGTGTCTGCTCAGTGCGTTTTTCAGGTATGGCTGTATCCGGTCTTTCACATATAATTTGCAAATCGGTTCAAATCGGCCCCTGGTTTGTTATTTGATGTATTCTGCTTCCATGGATACACGGCATACTCGCGTTTTTAGGTCTCGCCTGACCCAGCGCATGCGCTGGTCTGGCGAGACTTATTGAGAGAGCTCCAAAAAGTGCTACCAGGCCAGCCTAGAGCTACAGTGCATGTGCGCGGGCGCGCTGCGGCGCACTTTACCGCGATTGCTTTCTCTTTCGCGGCCGCACGGCCACTTTGATGTGTGATAGCGATCACTTTCACTTTCGCGGCAGCACGGCCGCTTGGCATAGCCAATAGGTCTCGCTTTTGGGACCTTATAAGTATTTAGTTATGCAACTCTTGCATGGCTAAACACTTATATAAGGTCCCAAAGGCGAGACCTATTGGCTATGCCAATGCTTGTTTAAGGCTGTTTTCAGTAATGCATATGGAGTGGTGCAGAGACAGGGATCTGAAATAAAATGTAAATCCTTTATAGATGCGGATAAATAATTTGACCAAGGTTTGTTATTTTGTTTAAAGATAGCTTTGATTACCATCTTAAGTGTGTCTAGTTGTGCATTCATTGCCTGATGGTAATATTCGATGATGGATGTCTCGCATTACTGCCTTTTAATGCTGAATTCTAGACGTATCTTTGTTTGAACAGTGTATTGTGGTGAGTGAAAGATACACCTGTAAATTGTACACTGGATTTTATCTATAAGATGAGAGACTTGTGAAGGAAATACCAGGTGGCCCTTTGCGACCATTGGAATAAGCTTGGCTTTTATTACTCTAAGTATTGCTTCAGCTAATGGACTTTATATATATGGCTGTGAATCTAGTTTACAAAGGGTGAATGTTAAATTACCAGATTTTTCCTGTGGATAATGGATGTTCCAGTTACTGAAAGCCATATGCCCAGGTAACTATATATTGCAGCATATCCTATCTTAAGGTGCCCTAGATTGCAATACTGAATTGGATTATTCTTTAGTTTTCCAAATATTATCACCCTGGCTTTACCTGTGTTGTCTTGTAGTTTATCCAGGGTGCATTGCATTCCTATTTTGGTCTGATCAAAATAACTCCATCATCAACTTACTGAATACGTTGAATCATATGTGTTCTAGGTCTCGGGAGAAAGCTATTAGATTTTGATAGTACACTTCACATGTGAGCCGCAGAGAGAATACATAAAATCGGGGCCAGTACACAGCCCTGTTTCAGGGCTTGCATAATTTGAATTCTTTTGGACAATTTCTCACCAACCTCTAGCTTAACTCAAACTCAATTGTGAGAGTACAAATAAACTATTGCTTTAAGTAGAAGTTGGGAGAAACCCTTACTAGTCAACTTTGACCATAGTAAATTGCAATCCTCTCTGTCAAAGGATGTGGAATAATCCACAAAACAGGCAAACAAAGGTGGTCTAGGGGGCAGTGTGGAGTGATAGATCATTTATGAAAGTGCAACAATATTGTCTTGTGTGGAAGTTTTTCTCTGAATCCAATCCGATCGAATGGTATTACTTTGTTCTCTTTAACCCATTCTTTAAATTCTACCAGTAATATCTATCCATAAGCCTTTGCTTCCACATCCAGCAGTGCAATCAAGTGTCAATTAGCTGGATCAAATATTCTTCTTTCTTGTGTATTGGATGGAAGATTGGTCCTCTCCATGTTTCTGGTACCACCATACAGGTAAATGATAAGATATTAATCAATATTAGCCACTGAGTCCAGAGCTCAATTGTTGCAAAGTCATCCTGTGCTGTGGGCACCCCCCAACTTTTTGCTGACTGGTACTGTTGGTAACTGACTCTGACTGACCCGGGGCTCTGCCTAACCAGGCCCAGGGTCAGTGCTTAGATGAAAACACTTAGAATACAGTGAAAATTCCTACATACACTAGGGTACACTAAGGGTTGGGGTACCCCTCTGATTGGCATGACCTACCCCATAGGGCCCTAGTACATATTAGGACAGGGGGTAGAAACTACCTATCAGTACCTAGTATAAATAGGGCATGGCAGTTTGAGGCCAGCAGACCTTTCTGCACTTGCATGTGTGCACTGCTAAAGTCTGAAGTAAAAGTGGCTCTGTGTGGCAGGACTGCTTTTAAAAAGTAAATTGTTCGCAAACTCGACTTTTGTGTTTAGAGCACTTAAAAATACATAACCTACAATGTTTGGGCATATTAGGATCCCCAGGGTCTCCACCTAGGTGTCCCCGGGTTGAGGGGTCAGGTATTTATAAGGTGGACCCTTGTAAAATGAGTTTGATATGCCCTGGGTTCAGTGAAATTTCATATTTCACTCCCCACATTGTGGTAAGGTGCTGCCCAAATTCTACTTTGATGCTAGGAGCATTGTGGAGGGAGGATCTGCAATTTTTCTACAGATTCGGAACCCCTAAAGTCTTCCCTAGTTGTTCCATGGGGTGGTGGTCCAGTAGATATAGGTGGAGTACTGTAAAATATGTTTTTAGAAGGCCCAAGTCATTTTTTCCATTGCAAATCCCATGACACATAGGTTAACATAGCAAGAGGTTATTAACTAATAACTACTGATAGGAGAATGATGGAACTTCCATTCAAAGGCTTCCCAGAATGGTAGTGATAAATCCAACAGTATGATATTGTTGAATTTCTCCTAAAATGTACAGACAAGACGTTATAAGACTTTTTTGTTTGTAGCTCCCAATTCAGCCTTCCAGTGGTCTGGCCTGATTGGTCAGAGTTAAGTGGGTGAGCCTGGCTGCTTTGAAGAGGTGATAAAGAGCCCCTGGGGTTAACCAGCTCTGCTGAGAGGGCAGTGTGCTGCTACACAGGAATGCCAGAACAGGGGGTGGAGTCGTAAACCATGGTCTTCAAAGGAAAGGGGAAGGCCTCAGTGTCAGTTACCACTCTACTCTTTTACCCCAAGCCAGAGCTAAGATTAAGGAAGGAATGAGGAGATGCAAGGGGGAGAGTCTATGGAAATTAGCCATCATAGGGGTGTGTTTAGCCAGCTCTTAACTCCCTGCTGCAAGATCAGCCATTATGAAATTGGAGGATTTGGTGCACTCTGGGACAAAATAATGTCACACTCTACAGGATGCGGTCATACCCTTGGGGAGTTACCCTGCTCCTATTGTTCAGAAGTGACCTCTGCTTGACCCTGAGAACTTGGAATAAGTATCTTAGAGGGGAAGAGCCTTTCAGATCTGCTGCTATATCTTAAGAGAATCAGAAGGGTCTGCGCTGAAGAGTTTGATGTGCATTTCCAAAGGCCTGAACTCTGAAGATTGTGCCTTTTTTGCACCATTTGAAAATACAGCCCTGTGGCTCAATACTGCTTCAAAAGGACTAAAGAGTGGACTCCCTGCAAGCTACAGGTTAACAGAGCTCACCTGGACATCGCCACAAAGAATCCCCAGCCTGGAGTACTACCAGTGGAGTTGTAAGGGTTTTGTTCAAGTGGATTGTGGGAACTGAAGTCTCACACTTTCAAGGACCTTCTTGGAGATTCCAGAACCTTGGATTGTGTGTTGGATACTTTGAGACCCGCAAGAAGAACTTCAGGAAGGAGTTCTAACTGGACCCAGCCAGCAGGGGGAGGCTGCACAAGAGTGGTGAGAAATCCTCCAGAACATTTGCTAAAGGTGAATGTGTCCCTGTCAGAGGCATCGAAATGACTAAAAGGGGCACTGTTGGTTTCTAAGCACTAGAAAGTGACTAATCTTTAAAAATTCATATCTCTGGTTCCCTACAGTGGATTTGTTTCATTTTGGTTTCATTTAAAAGATAAAAAGATTTCCTATTTTATAAATTGGTGTTGGAGTTTTATTTTGTGTTGTGTCTTAATTATTTACTGAATTGGTGTTTTTAAATGCTTTACATACCTGTCTTTGAAGTTAAGCCTGCCTGCTCGCAGTCACGTTACCAAGGGTTGAGCATAGGAATAATTTTCTAAGACCTAGTCTGAGCTCTATACTGTGTTAGTGGCCTTCTTGCCAGTGATAGACCTACCTTTGCCCCTACTAATAATCCACTTTCCAACATCAATGTTTTATTTTATTTATTTAATTTGTTTGTAGAGTTTTATATAGTGCAAACCTGACCCTAAGGCATCAGAGGCCTTCACAAAAATGTGCATAGTAATAGTTATAGGGTTACAGATTGAGATAGGCATGGAGGCCAAACATAGGCAGTACGCGAGCGCAACATAAGACGGCATGCATATCAGTAGCTGGCACCATTTTTGAAGTAGAAACAGAACATGAAACGAAATTTATGGAAACATTGGGATAAATAGGTGATACATCTTTGAGGTAGATACATCACATATATAAATACTGTGCATATGTATATTGGTACAGGGTTACACGAGGAATGCGTAGACCTAAATAAGGCCAAATAACAATGGGCTGTGGCCTGTAGTCGAAAGGAAGGATACATTTTAGAGGTAGACCCAGCCTACAGGTACACATATTGTTTTAACAATGCAATATTTAGCAGACCATATTGGGGTGGACACACAGACACAATGACATAGTGCAGATGAAGTATAAGAAGGCATTAGGATCAATAGCTGATCAATTTTTAAGGTAGATATGGCACATGTAAATATAGAGTGATTAGCAGTGCATAGATACATTTACATGGTGTAGTATGAGGGATAGGTGAGCGTACACAGGGCCAAATAAGATTAATGGGCGGGCTGCGGCGTGCAGTCAAGTGGATGGGGGAGATAGCACAAGGGAAGCAAGGAGTGAGTGGGTCATAAGAGTTTTCCCTGGGATTGTAGTGCTGGCTTAGATCTTGGCTTAATGGGTGGCAGAGCGGGCCAGCTTTAGGGGGTGGGTTTAGATATTTGTTGAGGAGAAGAAGTTTCAATTTCGTCTTGAAGTGGGGTAAGGATTGATTGTTGCGTACGTCTTGAGGCAGAGCGTTCCAGATTCTGGGGCATTTCCTGAGATAGAGCAGGATCGGAACTTTTCTTTCCTGAATTTTGGCCGGATCAGGAGCAGGCTGTTTCAACTTTAAACAGTCTCTTTTGTCCAGCTTTAGATAGTTCATTTGAAACGTAGAGTGGTTTATCTATGTGTAGGGCCTTGTGTGTTAGGCAGGCATATATGCAAGAATATAGCTCTTGCTTCTATTGGAAGCCAGCTGAACTGTTTGAGAGTAGGGGTGATGTGGTCCTGGCGCCTCTCTCCTGATAGTAGCCTGGCTGCCGCATGGAGTGTTGCTTTCTCAGCTGCTAAGTATGCTTTTGGTGTGCCCGTAAACGTAATGATATCATAGTCCAACTTGGGGAGGACAAGGGCTTGCACCAGAGTCCATAGGTCATCACTGGGTAGGAAGGGTTTGACTTTTTTTTAGGTGTTTCAGTGCATAGTGGGCACTTTTAACACAGGTGTTAATATGTTCCTTCATGCTGAAGTGTCTGTCGAGTGTGATTCCCAGGGATTTAACGGAGTCTGAGGTGAACAGTTTGCAGTTTAGTGCAGTGAGGTTGTTGGGCCAGAATGCTATTGGAAAGGGTTTTTCTTTGGGTATGATAAGTAGGAGTTTGGTTTTGTTGGGGTTGAGTTTGAAGTGGTTTCTCGCTAGCCAGGATTGAAATTTGTGTACAGTGTTGTTTAGGTGTTGAATGCCACTGACTGGTGAGATTTTCATGTAGAGTTGGGTGTCATCCGCATAGAGGTGATATGTAATTCTAGCTTGCTTCAGGATCATTGCTAGAGGTTCCATACAGAGGTTGAACAGTGCAGGAGACAGGGTTGACCCTTGTGAGACACCTAGTGAGACTGGCAATGCCTCAGAGGTTTCATTGTTGAATTTGATTAGCTACGTGCGCATACTTAGGAAAGAGGTGAAACATTGGAGGACAGTTCAGTGGATGCCTACTCTCTTCGAGATGGTGTTTAGGAGGATATCGTGGTTGACAGTGTTGAAAGCGGGTGATAGGTCCAGTCGGACTAGGCGGCATGCCTATCCATCATTGAGTGCTCTGTGGAGATCATCTATGATGTTAAGAATGGTAGTTTCTATACTGCAGCCTTTCCTGAAGCCTGGAAGGTGTGATATGAGCTATTAATGTCAATGTGGGTGTTGGGTTGAGTGAGTGCACAAAAGGAGGTTAGTTATGGGTCTGTAGTTCTTCAGGTCATTTGAGTTGGGTGTCCAGTTTGTTGATGAGTGGTGTTACCTGGATGAGTTTGAGGGGAGCCATCATGGAGCATCTTGATTGGGAGGAATTGATGATTTTGGTCCATACAGGGGAGATGATGCGACTGAATTTTTTTAAAAGAGTCGGCGGGAGAAGGTCTGAGATGTTATATGTCGGTTTCATCTTTGCTTCATATTTTTTGATGGTTTTGGGGAGGAAAAGGAGGTTAGTTAAGGGTCTGTAGTTGTTCAGGTCATTTGGGTCGGCGTCCAGTTTGTTGATGAGTGGTGTTCCCTGGACAAGTTTGAGGGGAGCCATCATGGAGCATCTCGATTGGGAGGAATTGATGATTTTGGTCCATACAGGGGAGATGATGCCACTGAACTTTTTTAAAAGAGTCGGCGGGAGAGGATCTGAGATGTGATATGTCGGCTTCATCTTTTTAAGTATTTTGTGGACTTCTTCTTCATGGACAGGGTTGAATTCAGACCAGGTTGCACTGTTTTTTAGTTGCAGGGGATTGGGGTTGCAGAGCTGTATTGAGGAGGGGGCTGTTTTGATGGGGACAGGCAGTCTTGGGTGGAAAATTTATTTCATAGGGGGAATCTTTGATGTGAGGTAGAGGGGTGAGAGGCTAAAGAGAGAGTTTGATACTAGAAACTTTTTCAGAGAAGAATAATGCAAATTCTTCGCATTTGTTTGTCAAATTGTTATTTGCTTGTTGAGGGAAAGATGATGTTTGCTCCTTGATGATGTTGAATAGTTCTTTGGGCCTATTTTTTGATCTGTCCAGGTTCTTTCGCGCTAAATGTAGTTGACGTCTTTCATTGTTGAGGTCATTGATAAACCACGATCTGGAGGGGATACTTCTTGGGTTTCAGGGGTGCAACTGCTTCAATGAGTTCTATCATTTTTTTTGTTGTTGTTGGTGAAGTCGTTGGCAGAGGAGAGGTCAGGAGGGGGCAGGATTTGGGAGTTGACAAGTATTTCTAACTCTTTATGGGGGATTTGGTGGGTGTTCCTAACCCAGCGCTTAAGACGTCTGGGTTTGGGGCAGGGCTCTGGATGGAAGGTATTGAGTTGAAAAAGTATTAGAAGATGGTAGGACCAGTCGAATGGAAGGATGGCGTGCAGGGATAGTGTCTCGTGCTTAGAGATGATTGCATCGAGGGTACAGCCCGTGTTGTGGGTTTGATCCTTGCGGTGCTGGTTGAGATCTTTTGCTTTCAAGAATGTGGTAAGGGTTTGTACTAGTGGCTCCTTCGCATTGTTCTGGTGTAGGTTATGATCCTAATATAATGTCAAAACTGTCCTTTAAAGGGGTTTTCGAAATTAGGTCAGCTAGGTCTTCGAGGAATCTAGGGTTAACACCTGGAAGGTGATAAATGAGATGACATTTTATGGGGGGGGGTCCTTTTGCGGAAAGCTGAACTTCTAAGTATTCAAAGGAAAGGATCTCGGAAGTGTGGAAAAGTTTCAGGCAAAGATCTCCACCTCACCCTGCAACCCTGGCGATCGCTGCAGATGATTGAGAAGGACTGTGGGATGAGGAGGTCGATATAATGGGATGAGTGGCCTTTGAGCCATGTTTCAGTGAAAAAGCATATGTCCATGTGTTGAAGGATAGTATCTGCTATCTCACTAGCTTATCTAACTGCTGATCGGCAGTTCAAGATCAGGCATTGGGGCGAAGGTGGCGCAATTTACATGAGTTTACCGTGTTGGATGGTGGTTAGATGCACAGGTGGCCAATGCCGACAAGAGGCGTTCAGGGCCCTGTTTGAATTGATGATGACTGGGATCTTATCATGGCCTGGCTGATTGGGGGCACTGAACGAGGTGTTGCTCAGTGCATCCGCAGCGTGCTGAGAGAATCCTGCAATTTTGTTTTTAGTGTTGGGGCACTGGCGCGTAAGCTAGGTGGATTTATTGGGTAGTGCGGCCTGTTGGGTCAGATTGGGTGTGATAGGCAGGGCAGGAGTCCGGCATAGATGCAAGTTGTAGGCAGATGGAGTTCTTAGCCCTCGCCTCCGTGTGAAGCGATAAAATTTCTTCTAGGAAATTGATGACTTTTAATTGTAGGCGGGCTATTATAGAGAGCTGCTGAGAGGTGGCTAGAGTTTCTAGGTAGAGGGGGATGTGTAGGCGATCATCAGAGTCTGGAGAGGAGGATGGCTAAAGACCCAGCCTGTTGGGGTTGGTGAGTTGTGTAGGGTAGGGTGTGGGGAATAGTTGGGATGGGCAATAGATGTGAGACATGGGGAAGGGGAAGATAATTCTGTTAATGTAGTCATAGAGTCCTGATGTCCTACTTTGCAGGGTGCTGAACGGGGCAAGTTCAGGGGGTCAGAGTGAAGGGTAGAAAGAGTAGGAAGCTGCACAGGGGACGGTATAGGTGCATGGGTCTGTTCTCTGGCTGAGGGGAGTGGAGATTGTTCTCCAGAAGATGGAAGAGGGGTGAATGAGGGCAATGGTGTCAGCTTTGGGGTTGGGTCATTGGTGAAGGGGAGCGGGGTAGTGGCTGGGTCGGAAGGCTGGGTTGAGGCTAGTCCTCTATGAGAGGTGGGCCAGATCTAGGACCTGATGTCTGTGGAGGGGTTGGTTCACTGGGAAAGGGGGTTGGGAGTGGAGACCAACAGCAAGCAGTTGCAGAAAGTCGGAAAGCGACAGTCAAAGATGGCTAAATTTTGCTCAGAGGATGTATAAGTAGGTTCCCTGATCTATAAACAGTTATGGACACTTCCCCTCTGAAAGATTGTGATAGGGATATGTCAAGCTTTGCTCCATAGGGGACTTTGGTAGTGTTGGTTACATGGAGGTGTTGACGGAAGTTCAATCTCCATTTGGCGAGTTTCTTTGTGTGAAAGATAAAGTCCATTCTTCGATCCCGTGGGACCCACTGTAGTAGATGTCTGTCATTAGTGTTTCAGGGTGATCTTTGAGAAAGTTATGCTTGTATTTGTTTGCGGCAGGTTTGTACTGGTTTCCTGAGAATCTGATGCAGAACGAGTTGGGGCCGTGTCTTTTCATGTGGGGGCGACTGTGGGCCATTGTGGAGATGTTCTATTGCAAGAAACGGTGGTGTGACATTCAGGGTGGATTATGTTCTGCCACCTGTCAGGAAGGACGGCTACTGTTATTAAAGAGAGGACGTAAATGTCCACATACAGTCACCTTGTTGGCTAGTAGATGACAATTAGCAGTGCAAGCCCAGGCACATATTGTACATCATATAATTATGTTTAAAATTAATAGCGTATACCCAAGCATGTGTTATATATTATATAATTATGGTTAACAAAATACACCATACTATATAAGCACAAGTAACACTGTGTGCAAAAATGCTGTGCGCATGAACACTACAAAGATTTGATGGCATTGTGCATGAGGTAAGCACAACCCAAAATTCCGTTGTGACTGAGATTAGGCATCAAACGTGTATTGGGAAGAGACAGGTGGGGGCATCTTACAAACTTGTGTGATAGTATGTGCATGAGACTACAATAGCGTGCAGGATAAGTGGTGATGTGTGTAATATCAGGTTCTTGCGTAGGTGCGAACAGGTATCAGAATAATTCTAGGTTGGCTTAATAGGGACAACATTCGTCGCCAGGTCAGAGTTTGGTTGTAATAGCATAGTGGGTGGTGCAGGACTTACTGCAGGATTAGTCTACATTCATATCGATTCAAGAAGTGGTCCAGACCTTGGGCAGGTGCTGGGAACTGGTCGAAATCCTACTAAGAAGACATCCAAAATACCTTTCTGACAGTTTTCTACTGTGAAGTAGTCCAAAACTTGATGCAGTACGAGAGGTAACTCAAACATGCGTACTGGGAGGTAGCCCAATCTGAGAGGGTGAACTCATACAAAAAAGCCTCAATTTGGGGAAACAGATCAAGGCACCACAGGCCCACCCAGCCATAGCGGGTCCCTCCAGGCAGTGTCCCAGACTCCCGTGGGGAAAACAGTGCTCAGGCAGGCCAAGACGCCAGGTTGTATGATGAGCTTGTGGGTTGGCTCTTCCTACAACAGGGCAAACCAAGATGTCCGCCTTCACTTTCTTTATATGCCCTTTCCCTTTTTTACATCTCTTTCTCTATATTTTTTTTTCTTTTTCTTGATGGTGCCTGCTCCACTCCCAGCAAGGTGGGAGCATCGAGACCCACGTTCAGGGCTGTAGAGGGCACCCTCCCCCTTCACTGTGCTGCCATATGGCCGTAGAGCATCTCTTGAGGGCCCAGCTTTCCAATCATCACACCAAGAATATTTATACAACATTACTGGAAAGCTGGTGCATCGGGGGGAAACTGGCAACAAGGTGGAGGGGGTATCCCTCTGTGGGTCGGTCGACATCACCACGGGCAGGGTAGGGTTGTCTCCAGTTCCCCAGGCACAGTGTAACCCACCTCCTCTCCGCTCAGTGTCGGGGCCAGCGAAGGGACCGCAGCCATGCAGGTCCAAGTTACTTGTCGTGGTGCCCGTGGCAGCACTACTCTTGGAAGACCCTTTGGTCTCGGTGCTCCATCTCCTCTGATTGATTGCAGTGTATTCTTGACTTTAACTACAGTAATACGTGTTTCTTGCTCTATTTCTTTTCTTGATGTGACCTTATAAATGGGGCTGTGAGTTGTGTTAACAGCATACAGGCCTTGGACATGAGTAATCTACTGAACCTCAGTGACTCCACTCTCTCTTTTATGAGGATAATTTCATGTGTTTACATAGTCCCAAAACTGTGCCTGTTTTCTGACCCAGCAGAGTGTATAAGTGCGACCATTGGGTCTCTACATATCTTGTCTTTTCTGCCCAAAGTGTGGCCCAGTATTGGTTTTTTGCCTGTTCATGTTTTAATTCAGCCATTTACTCGTGGAACAGGAAGCACAGCAGCCTCCCTGACCAATCACAGCACTGCAATGCAGCATTGTGAATGGTTTTGAGCGTTCTGGTTCAACGCTCAACAAGAGAATGGGGGCCTGGGCACGTTTTCCACGCATGCTGTAATGCAGCCTGCATGGAGAATGGGGAATGTGCGTATGGCTGTTTGGGTGGCCCGATATGGCTGAACAAACAGTAATTGCGCACTTAGGAGTGGGCAAACTGCTTCTCCCCTGCCCTGTGCCGAGAGCAGAGAAGCCCCGCCCCCCGCCTGCCCACAAAGTAGCACCAAGCATAAAATGGTAACACAATGTTATTATAATGTTATGTTTCTACTACACACAGCTTAAAAGCAGTGGGGCAACACTCCGGAGCCACCACTACCTGAAGGGTGCCATTTTGAGTTGACAAAACAATTTCTACCCTTAATGTTGTAGACACAGAGGAAGTGAGCCCTCCCTCTGGTCTGCCATACTTACTAGTTTTTGCAACCAGTTGAGATATTGTGTAAAACCACTCAATGTAGTACAGCTGAATGGTCCTTGTCTTTTGTATTCAAATAATATCAGCAACTATTAGAAATGTTAAGGCATTTGGCTGTTTCATTAATTGCTTTAAAACGTCCACATTCCATGAGATGATATTCAAATATTGCCTGCCATTCCATGTTTTAAATGTTTTTTCCTTACTTGTGTGAGGAATGAGTGACCGCTGTTAGTGTAGAGGGCGACCAACTTCAATCTCCTTCTGTATCATAATAGGGTGTGGGGGTAATAATAAAATTTCTTCCGCTCTGGTTGATGAGTTCCACCCTAATTATTTGCTTTGATACATGGTTAGATTCCCTGATGTAACTTATTCCCTTAAGTATACTTTTAGTTTACTTGTCAATATCATTGATCTTTTTCTGGGTCATTCAGATGGTAGGATATCTCTCTGGCTCTTGGGGCTGAATTGCAATCCCCCATTGTGCAAAAACATGTTTCTTGTGAAGTATTAATGCTGCCTGATGTTGGTTCTGCCAAGTTAGTACAGTAGATGTATTTCCACTTATGGATGGAATTACCTTAAATTGAATCCTTATAATATCTTTGGACCCCAGATGTTTAAGTTTGGGTATGTGTTGTAATGGACGCGGTATATTACATTCGTTAAGAATGTCTCTGCTTCTTCTTGATGCCTATTGTAGTGTAAAAATTAGTTCATTTTGCGTAGCTTCGATGCCCATGGACGGACTACTTGCAATCCTCTGATTACACTGTTGTTCTATTCTTTATGATTGATTTAACATAAAAGGCCTAATTACAAGTTTTGGCGGTGCATGAGCAAGCCATACGCCACTGACGTGCTCCTGCACTGCCGAAGGTCCCCGCCGCCTGCCTGCCAAATTACAAGTTTAAAGGTTTGTGGTGGGCGGGCGGTGTGGCGGTCCCACTGCAGTGCCTTAGAAAACAGGCACCTCAAGAGGATCGCACAACAAGGGTCCTGCATGGAATGCAATCAAAAGTCCATGCCATGAAGGAACTCGGCTGCATGAACACAGGGGGCACATGATGTGCCTCCCTGCAAACATCGCCATGTGGAGAAAGCACAGGGGTCCCTGAAATTCATAATATGCTTAGCTGGACCGCAGCAGTTCCACCAAACAGATTGGGGCCTCCTGACTGCCGCACCACCTCCAGGGAACGGTGCTTCCCTGGTGGCTGCGGTGGTCCCAAAGCAGTCCGATGGCCCTAGTTGTAATAGGGTGGTCGGAGCGCCAGTGTGGCACTGGCTGGACCGCCACCACCGCACTCCTGCGAGTCTGGTGGTCCTCGGACTGACAGACTAGTAAGTAGGCCCAAAGTGCTCACTCTATTGCCGCTCGAGGGACTGGGTCTTCGTTTCCTGCTTCTGGGACGACAACGGCGACCGGATCCCGCGCTGGCCGCTGTGCTAGAATCTGTTGAGGGGCTGCTGCTGGACGCTCGAACTGCTGGGAGCGCCCGGGACTGCGAGGACCAGGGTGCTGAGCGAGACGCTGAATAGCCGCACCTGGTCCTCTTCCCGACTCCTCCCCCAACACCTCTACCAGGCGGTGCAGCTCTCGCCCTGTGGGTTCCGCCAGAGTTATTCCTCTTTGCTGCTCTGTACTAGTTGGGACTGGCCGGATCATCACCTTACCCTTCTCATTTGCCACCATGACTCGGGGCCCCCGCTTCGCGGGAGCCGCTCGAGGGACTGGGTCTTCGTTTCTTGCTTCTGGGACGACAACGGCGACCGGATCCCGCGCTGGCCGCTGTGCTAGAATCTGTTGAGGGGCTGCTGCTGGACGCACGAACTGCTGGGAGCGCCCGGGACTGCGAGGACCAGGGTGCTGAGCGAGACGCTGAATAGCCGCACCTGGTCCTCTTCCCGACTCCTCCCCCAACATCTTTACCAGGCGGTGCAGCTCTCGCCCTGTGGGTTCCGCCAGAGTTATTCCTCTTTGCTGCTCTGTACTAGTTGGGACTGGCCGGATCATCACCTTACCCTTCTCATTTGCCACCACGACTCGCGGCCCCCGCTTCGCGGGAGCCGCTCGAGGGACTGGGTCTTCGTTTCCTGCTTCTGGGACGACAACGGCGACCGGATCCCGCGCTGGCCGCTGTGCTAGAATCTGTTGAGGGGCTGCTGCTGGACGCACGAACTGCTGGGAGCGCCCGGGACTGCGAGGACCAGGGTGCTGAGCGAGACGCTGAATAGCCGCACCTGGTCCTCTTCCCGACTCCTCCCCCAACACCTTTACCAGGCGGTGCAGCTCTCGCACTCTGGGTTCCGCCAGAGTTATTCCTCTTTTCTGCTCTGTACTAGTTGGGACTGGCCGGATCATCACCTTACCCTTCTCATTTGCCACCACGACTCACAGCCCCCGCTTCGTGGGGGCCGCTCGAGGGACTGGGTCTTCGTTTCTTGCTTCTGGGACGACAACGGCGACCGGATCCCGCGCTGGCCGCTGTGCTAGAATCTGTTGAGGGGCTGCTGCTGGACGCACGAACTGCTGGGAGCGCCCGGGACTGCGAGGACCAGGGTGCTGAGCGAGACGCTGAATAGCCGCTCCTGGTCCTCTTCCCGACTCCTCCCCCAACACCTTTACCAGGCGGTGCAGCTCTCGCCCTGTGGGTTCTGCCAGAGTTATTCCTCTTTGCTGCTCTGTACTAGTTGGGACTGGCCGGATCATCACCTTACCCTTCTCATTTGCCACCACGACTCGCGGCCCCCGCTTCGCGGGCGCCGCTCGAGGGACTGGGTCTTCGTTTCTTGCTTCTGGGACGACAACGGCGACCGGATCCCACGCTGGCCGCTGTGCTAGAATCTGTTGAGGGGCTGCTGCTGGACGCACGAACTGCTGGGAGCGCCCGGGACTGCGAGGACCAGGGTGCTGAGCGAGACGCTGAATAGCCGCACCTGGTCCTCTTCCCGACTCCTCCCCCAACACCACTTCCCCTCACCTTAAAATCGGCCTTACACTTACACGCGCAAGCGGGACGCGCACGGGTCTTAGCACGGGGCTAAGACCGGGCAAAGAGCGGGCCGTTTGAGGCCGTTCGAGGTCGGTTGAGGCCGGGTCCGGGCCACCCTCTAATTCCATCTTCGATCCAACCAGGTGATCATGGCTGCAAGGGAAACTAGGAGCATCGTTGCCAGGTCTGGAGCACAAACACTTTCCACTTTGGGGACTATGGATAACTTTATCATAAGGGCTAACTCCGTACTTGATAAAGAAATAATTACGCTAGAGAGGAGATTGTCACAGGGATTGGCTGCATCAAAACGCTCTTCTCTTGGGGCTCTTGCTAGGGCTCTATCACCTATTCAACAGGGCCTACCGGAGAATACCAGGAATCTGAGTCTAACACCACCACTTCTAGGGTCAGCTGACGAAGCCCAACCTTCACCTAATATCGATAGCACTGATATACAAGGCGATTCTCAAAGCCTTCTCCTTGTCCCCTCCAACCAACCCTCACAGGGTCCCGATTCTAGGAATAAGACCCTAGAGGTTAGCCAAGGCAAAGGCACAATTAAGAAAAGGAAACAGTCCACCCAGGGTTTGGGGGGGGAAAAATCCAAAATACTAAAATATGATGACCCCCAACCCCCACGAAATAAGAGCAATAGACGAGGGAGGACCCCCCAGGTGTTTAACACTAACACAAGGGTAGAAGCTACTCCCCTATTGTCAAGTAGTCTCCTTGCAACTTCTAATACTGATGGGGAAGCACAACTAGGGGATAGAGCCCTGAGTTCCACCATTGAACGCCTGATAAACTCCCTCGAAGATAGACTAACACTGCTAGAGGCTAGGCTAAGTGGTATTGAGGAGGGTAAAAATGCTACTCAGCGATCCCTTACGGAATCTACCAGGGGGCATGCGAAAGTAGAGGGTAGGTTGACTAGAATGGAGGACTTAACGAAAGATCTGGTAAAGGGTGTAGGGACACTGAAGGTATCGCTAAATAGTAGTGGTATCTGTTCTAAGTGTGTAGCAAGGGGGGGTGCAGCCCCCGCAATACCATCATCCTCCCACCAAACGAACCCATTCTACGCAGCCACTAACCAATCTAGTGTATCTGCTACCAAGAATCTAGCCCCAAGCAATAACACAGCACGGGACATCTCAAACCCTTCCCCTCCACCACCCCCATCTCTACTTCAGGGGGAGGACACTACTAATAAAACTTCGGTAATGCCTATCCCTGTCACCCAGACACAGGGACCTAATTTTCCGGTAAACTTATCAAACGGACCCAATCTATACCCCAGGGAGCAACTCATACAACCTCAGATGAAGATCCTTGATCCCAAGCCCGCCAGGAGATCAGCCCATCTACCTCCTGGTGCCGCTCCCTACGTGGTAGTCCTTAGTGGTGTCCCGGAGCTTGCCGAGGGCACCAATGAGACTCCAACTTCGATCAAAAACAAGACTATAGACTGGCTCAATAAATTTAGGCCCCTACCCCCAGGCATGTACAACGAGGTCATTCTGGCAAGGCGGGTTCCGTGGGTAGGAGAGACAGTCAAAAGGGGAAAAGGGGATTGTGTTCTGGTCAACTTTAGAGACCCAAGAACAGTTGCTTACATCTGCAATTGGGCTGGGGGTTCACCACACACCACCATACAGACACTTCCCCTATCGGCCTTTTACCCCGACAAATCAGAGCGGTTTGCGGAGGGAGGCGATGAGGGTTGGTCATGGGTGGGCCGGAGAAAGCTGTACCAGGGAAGAAGAGTTCATCCCCAAGGGGACCCCAGGGGCATTAATAGATGGAATCAGCGAGCCTCAGATCTGAATGGGGTTCCATTCGCTCACTCTAATAGATTTGACTGTCTCGATGCTGTGGATTGACGGTGCAGTCCCATAGGGGACTGCACCGTCCGTCCTGCATCTGGGGGGGAGAGGAAAAATGGGGCGGGCGGGTGCTCACTCAGACAGATCCCCTCGCCACGGGTTATCCTAGATAGTGAACGCTCTGATACTGGGGACCGGGCCCCCCCTGGGCCAGCTCAAAGTATTCCTGACGAGACTGTCACAACTATAGCTAAAGATCTGAGGTCATTAGAAATCCTATCTTGGAACATTGCGGGGTTACCCAATAAGCTAGATTGCGGCGAATGGGCGACCTTCATAAAGACATATGATATATGCATGTTCCAGGAGACGTGGGCTAGAGAGAACTATTGCTACCCTGGGTTTGCAACTTTTAATGTTTTAGCCATATGGAGAGGGAAGGGACGTCCGTCCGGTGGTTTGTCAATATGGATTGGTTCCCATCTTGGCTGTAAGGCCGAGATTGTAGAAACCAATTCAGTGGACATTTTGTGTGTGGCCCTACGTTGGCCCACCGGGATGGGTCTAACACTGGAAACATATATTCCAGACCGGTTGGAGTAGCGGGCACTTCAGGGACAATGGAGGAGCTGATGACATTCCTTGACTCTGTCTCTAGTTCAGCAACACTCTTGGTCGGAGGTGACTTTAACATCCAGTATGAACCATTCCCGACTTACCTAGATGGGGTTAGCAGTGAGGAGGATGATCTCTGGGATATTCCAATTATTGCGGGTCCCCCGGTTAGGTCATGCTCACCACTTCTATCCCAAATAATAACTATGGCCCTTGCAAACTCACTTAGAGCTTGCAATGGCAGGTTCCAAGGGGACATACCACCGCAACCAACCTTCAATAGACTAGGCCAGGAGTCCCGGATAGATTATATATTAATCAAACTACAGGACTGGAAATTAGTTAAGTAATTTAAAATAGTCCCCAGGCTGGATAGTGATCACAATGGCCTGTCCCTCTCCCTGGCTGCTGATGGATTTCTTAACGCTGTTGTCACAGAAAATAGTGTACTCGTCCCAAGTCTAACCCTATCTAGTAATAGGAGAAGAATAAGGTGGGAAAAACTCCTAGAAAAACCAAACCGCATCAGGACAATTTATGAGCTAGTGGCATCAGCCCTTGAAAAGGTGGGAAGACTTCTCCCACTATTGCCCTCCCCTGATGGGTGCCTTTCTCTCGGGGACATCCATCTGACCCTGTGCAACAACCTCGCCAAGGTATTGAACCCGGTGGTCCGGGAGAGGAAAGTGAGGAGAGAAAGAGCCTCCTGGTTCAATGCTAGCTGCAGGAGAGCCAAGGCAGACCTTCTCCAGACATTTAAAAGTAAGGAGGCCCCTATGGTTATTAGGGAAAAGCGGGCTGCTTATAAGCTCCTTCTTGAAAATGCCAAAATAGATTGGGACTGGGAGAACTGGTCAGAAATGACACTTGCACTCAAAGACAGAGACCCTAGGAAATTCTGGCAAATAGTCAAACATGGCTCTGCTGAGCCTGCTATGGCTATAGAGGCAAATATTGCGCCTGAAGTGTGGGAGGAACACTTTTCATCCCTCTACAGTGCAGCTGGGCTGGATCACCTAGGAATCGAGGTCGGGGAAATAGCGTCCCTAACTATTGGTAACTCTTCCGTGATGGAAGATTTTAACTTGGAGGAATTGGAAATGGCAATTACTCGCCTTTCCTCGGGAAAAGCGCCAGGACTCGACAAGCTCCCAGGCGACCTCCTAAAACATGAGGTTAGAATCTGGGCCCCCTACCTCCTGGTATTGTTTAATGCTATCGTCCATGGTATGGCGGTCCCCCCCACTTGGCTCGGGGCGGAGATCGTCCCTATATTCAAAAGGGGTTCACCTCTACTCCCGGCCAACTACAGACCGATCAGTCTGATAGACGTCCCCCAGAAGCTTTTCGCGAGGCTCCTGTTGGATCGTCTCTTGGACTGGATCGAAGATAGAGATATCTTGAGCCCCCTCCAGGCTGGGTTTCGGCAAAAGATCTCTACCATAGACCAGGTCTTCAGGCTGTCCCTCATATACTGGAAAACAATACAATTGGAGGGTGGCAGCCTCTACACTGTATTTGTGGACCTAAGGGCGGCCTTTGACCTGGTCCCACGTGGTAAGCTGTGGGAAGTCCTGGCTAGAGTCGGGGTGCCAGGTGATCTTTTGACGATGATCATTCGCCTTCATACCAACACCTATGCCCAAGTGAGGTGTGGCAGGCAAGGCGCCTTATCTAACAAGTTTCCCGTTGACAGAGGGGTAAGACAGGGGTGTGTACTTGCACCGACCCTGTTCTGCCTCTTTGTCAATGGGGTCATCGATCACCTTAACGAGGTCCCCAATTCTGACGTCCCAAAGCTGGCAGGAAGGAGGGTTCCGGCAATTATGTTTGTGGACGATACCCTCCTTCTCTCCAAGTCGCCGATGGGAATTCAGCGTGTGCTGGATGGCTTTGGGGACTTCTATAGTGAGCACGGATTGGAGATTAACACTCTAAAGACCAAATTTATGGCCTTCAATCCGCGACCCAGGTACCACCGCATCCCCCGCATAGGGAATAATATGCTAGAACGAGTTAACACCTTTGAATATCTTGGTGTAACCCTTAACGAGAAAATGGGGTGGGGTCCGCATCAGGAGAAAGCAAGGCTAAAATTAGTGCAACACGTGGGTGGGATACTAAGGCTGGCGGGGAAGAATAGGTCGACCCTCAAACCCATAGGTCCTCCGCTCAATATTTATAGGGTGCAAGCTAGAGGAGCCGTTATCTATGGCAGTGAACTATGGGGTCATAAAGTCTCGCCAAGCTTGACAAAAGAGGAGAATAGGTTTCTCAGGTGCCTAGCAGCCCTCCCCCCAAGCACACCCCTACTGCCATTAAGACTCGACCTAGGCATCAGACCCCTGGAAGAAGAACTGGCGCTTCGCCCTCTGATCTACTGGCGTAGATTGTGGGCGGTGCCCGAATTGATTCACTATAGGCAGGGCTTGCAGGAAGTCCTTAGCCTCCCAAACTCGGGGAATATTGCCTGGTTCAAATTTGTAAGGAGCAGTCTGGTGTGTTTAGGTCTTGACACTCTCTGGAATGATCCCCCGGATGCTTGCCCCAGGCTCCCAAAAAAGGTTCTAACTAAATTGTATTATAACTTCAAGGCTCCCACATTGCATTCTTCCAAAATCTTAGGGACCCTTACGGAGCAATTTCTTTGCACCAAAAATGCCTACAGTTTGGAACCAACCCTGGACAATATCTACCCTGTACTAATTAGGAAGCTCTATCTACAATGGAGGCACGGGTCCTTGCCAATCCGTGCACTTACTAGTCATTGGTCTGAGTCCGCGCCCAGCACTTGCCCGGCATGCAGAGTAAGTAATGAAACCGAACTGCACATTATATTTTTTTGTCCGGGCTATAGCGAGGCGCGCAGAAAATGGATCATTCCCATTTGTAGGAATATGGGTTTTATTAGGTGTCATGAAGCCTTCAGAATCCTCAAGAGTGAAATGGCTGCTCATATTGTGTTTGCTGTGGCCAAATTTCTGGGGGCTTTCTGGCATACGAGAAGACGGTACCTGAAAACGCTTCCCTGATTTAACTTGTACCGGGTTAAATTGTACATGACTGCTGTAACTAGCGGACATATAGATGTCCTGGTGCTTTCAATGTTGCAAGTATTTTAACCATTTTTTAATCATCTAATGTATGTTTTAAATGTTCTTTTATATTATCAATTTTATGTACCTTTTATGGAGACCTTCTCCGAAATAAAGTTCATCTTGACTTGACTTGATATCAATTGCTTCATCTCTCCATATTTCCTTTATGAGATTACTTTATGTTTTATTGGTATATTCAGCCATGATGCCTTGACGTGGGCCAATGCTGTCACATACTACATCAAGACTGTTAAGTTGACCATATTGCTGTTGTGTTTCCATGAAGAGCATTCCTCATAATCGTGCTTTGTTCACTACTTTTCGCGCCTGACATCATGCTTTTGGTCGATACTTGAGGCTTTTTTTGTACTTTGGCCTCGTCCTTCTTCAATTGCAGCATTTATTGCTTTGTTGTATTAATTTGACCATTCTTTCTATTGATTATACCTAATTGATTATGCTCTATGATCGATGAATTTCAAATCTGACTTTTATGGTGCCGATTAAAACCCTTGTCTAGAAATCTTGGGTATAAGGCTTGAGCTGTTCTAGCATTGTCCCCTTGTCTAACCTGTTTGATAGCAGCTTTACGAGTATACTCCTAAGTTTGTTTTTATTATTTTTTAATCTTTTCTTTTGTTTTCGCGTAAGCTTTGCACTTTTCGGGAGCTTACCTCACTCATCCGAGACCTGGGGTGGTGCCTCAATCTCCATTTTCTGTATTTGTGATCGTAGGTGGTATATCTGAAAATGTTGTCACACTCACGTGGCCGATCTGAGATCAAACTTTCCAATATAACAGCCTTAGTCTCATCTTCTCTAGGTTCATCCTAATCAGGTTCACCATAGTCAATTACTGAAGTAATATGATTTTCTTTAGATAGTCCAGTAAAAGGAATGGTAGCACTGGTAAGGTACACAACTTATCTACTATTGGTGCATATCGACAAGTTAACAAGGTGTGATGTCAGATGAAGGCATTTAAGATGCTCTCTAAGTTGTTAATTTTCTTTTCCATATTAACTATACTTGTTGCGAGCATTTGCATCAATTGCAACTTCAGTTCCAGTTTGTGTGTTTGCCAAGTTAAAGCATTTGTTGCCGCAAGTAGAGCTGAATTAATGCTGGTTAATAATAATGCCAGCTTGTGGTTGGTCCTTACAGTGGAGGGGCCTCTGCTATTCGCGCTGTCCGTAATTGTGTGCGATCTACGGGGCATATTATCAAGAAACGGCGTTACAATTATCGCCGCTTTAGCGGCAGAAAAGCGGCGATAATGGTCTTGATAATATGCCCTTGAGGATTCCCATAGAAGCCCATGTTCTGGTGTGAACATGGGCTTCTATTGGAATTCTCTGCGGCATATTATCAAGCCCATTATCGCCACTTTAGCGGCAGTTTTCTGCCGCTAAACTGGCGATAATTCTAACGCCGGGCTTGATAATATGCCCCATGATCATCTAAGATTTTTGTATCAGTTTCGTTAAAGGCAAAACTGGCTGTGTTGTTTGTAACTGAAGTTTTACTCCTAGGTGACACAGCACAAGATGATGAAACTGACAAGAGATCTATGATTGAGATTTCCGCTGGACCCTCCAGTTCTTCATTGTATTTTTTATGATGCACCTGTGCAATGGTGTTGACTGTGTTGACTGTGCTGTAATGCTTGGGCGTTATGGCCAGCCTTTGATGTTCCGGTTCTGACGTTTTTTGTTTTTGAATGATGGGAAACCACCAGTAGATAGAGTGGGTGATGTCCATAAATCTGTTAATCTTTTGTGCAATTGTGGTACTCTGGCTCCAATGACTTGTGTGGTTTTGGTGGTATTTGGTGTAACTTGCATAGGCTGTGGGCGGCTTTCAGTTGTGGAGATCGAAGGTGTGATTGCGGTACTTAAACCAGATGTTACAATTCTAGTGTTCTTGAGATATTGTTTTATTGTTGTTTTGTCACTGTAATTAGCTAGTCTGGTAGCACTGGGTCGCGCTGTGTTCACAGCAGACAGGATGTGTTTTATTAACCTGTGAGTGTCTCTGAGCACTTTCTGTCAGTCTAGTTGGTTTTGTTTGCCTTGGTCAGCGTTGCTTTGGAAGCTCTCCATCTCTTTGTCCTGCCTTGCCTTATTGTGCCTAATTTTGAGGATCTGGTAGGTTAGCTTCCAGGTTCCTGAGCAAATAGCTAGTCTTGGCCAGTAATGAAAGGGATGTTTTGTACCGGAATTCCTTGTTGTTAAGTGGCGCCCCCTGCACCTAGGCTTTAGTAAGGTTGCAGTGGCAGCAGTCAATAAAACGGTAGTTTCCAAAAGACATACCACATAAAGGAAAAAAGTGTTGCTGACTTACCTCCTCCCTTGTCTTATGCTTCGGTTGACGAGCACCGCCCCCACCACCCCAAGGCGTCTTTGCTCAATCAGAGATGTTATATTACTTCAAAAGTTCTGATGAGTCAGTTAGTTCAAAATTCTGATCCTTCGCGATTAATGGTTGTTCGTACCATAGAAACTTTCAAGTTCCCCTTTCAATTTCTGCTTTTACGGATTTTGTGGAGTTTTTATGGAGACGGTGATTAATGAAATAGTCGATTTGGTGGCAAGGCTCCAAAGCACTGAGTCACGCATATGGAATACAGACCGGCAGTTACTACTGCATAGCGTCAATGAGTGAGGTGCAGTGGTATAAGCCAAGTCATTCCAATGACCTGCCCTTATCAATTATACTCATCCGTGGTAGCGGTTGAGCTCCTCTAAGCTCCTCTAACCCACCTCTAACCTACATCTACCCTGCCACCATTGATCATCGAGCCTCCACTAGACCCTCTGGCCACCCTCACTCCCCAGTGGTTGGAACAGTGAAAACGTAAGTGGCGCAGTGGGGCCCAATGCTTGCAAAGACTAGTCAGACTGTGGGAGCCCGGTCCCGCTTTCTGTTGTTCGCTGCTCCGCTTACTTGCGGCCCTGAGCTCCATCCAAATTCACGGAGTCGACCATGAAGCTAGATCCAAGCGGGATTCACGCCTGTCTGCTGTTACAAGAGGGTGTGTTGCGGTAATGTGGCACCAGCTTCCCTCCGCATGTTTCAAAAGGAGCTCTGGCACTCCCACTCCTCCCAGTTTCCTCACACTTCTCCTCATCCTATGGCGATGCTGTTGCCAAAGCAGGATCATCACTGAATCGTCGCAGGAGAGCAGCCTACTTCCATGAGAGACTTGAGGTTGGAGCATAAAAAAGAATCAAAGCACTTTCAAGGCTTTGTTCAACAACAATGAATTGTACCCCTGAAGCCAGAATTGCTCTGTTTATGCAATAGGAAACTCAGTTTTCTTTGTTGAAAGGAGAGGGGTTTCTGGAATTTGCGGTGACCTTTGTCCAAAGTGAAAGGTTCAATGCAGGACCTATTTCCTAGCTAATGCGTGACACAATTCCACAGTTAAGCACAGTCTATTCGTCTCACTAAAGAAATGCTGACCAGTAGTCAAGCTACAGACTATGGGAGTTAATTACTAAAGACGAACAGTTATGTGGACACTAGTGGTTTGATAGTTTGCTCAGCGTCATAGACATTTATAATGGTAAGTAAATAATTGCAATGCTTTGCGTCTTTTTGTGCCACAATGGCAACTGTTCAAAACCTTAGTTAATAACCACTATATGTGCATCACTGCACACTGAGAGCCGATTCACAAAGGTAAACTTAGACCTGAAGTCTAAGTTTACACCTGAAGTCTAACTTTACACCTAAAGTCTAAGTTTAGACTTCAGGTCTAAAGTTAAACTTTAGGTTTAAATTTAAAGCCCGATTCACAATTTTAAAGTTAGACCAAAAGTCTAACTTAGATCTAAAGAGTAACTTTACTACTTTTCGGTATTCACAAAGGTAAGTTACTACTAGCAAATTTACTACTAGTAAACTTACTTACTAGTAGCAAATTTAATGGTAGTAAAGTTACTACTAGTAAAAGTACTAATAGTAAAGTTACTAGCAGCAACTTATCTTTGTGAATACCGAAAAGTAGTACGGCAAGACTTTTGGTCTAACTTTATCTTTGAGAATCGGGCCCCATGTCTTTATCAAGGGGGATGAGAAAAGGCTATCCGCTGTCACAAGCAGTTTATTGGCTTGCAACGCTTTCAGACTTCTCCATGAAGACCGCCAACATTCTGGAAACATTCAATGCAAAGTTTATGCATGGCTTTAACCAACGGGTCTCAGGGTTGGATTCGTTGTCACTTACATCGACAATAACAGTTTCAAGGCTGCTGCAGATGGAGCACACTGCCCAGTGCTCTGTTTAGCCCATGGAATCAACTTGGTTTTGCAGAACATCCTCAAAAATGAAGATTTAGTACACATCATACCAGTCACCTGCTACAAGTCTGCTCACATTGTAGCCGTACTTTTAAGGTCAGTTACTGAACTGATAAAGCCCCTTATAAACCCTCATCAATGAGGCTCTGATCCAGTTGAACTCCATATTTTCAAACGCTCATTTAAGCATTACAAGCTTATAAATAATTGCCTGATTAAAAAAGGGGGAAATGCAAGTCATGTTCTAGGAAATTGGAAAACTGGGCTAACAGACTGCCTGCTCAACATTTTTACACTCTGTAGTTTTGACATGACACGTTGATAAGGAAGATTGTACTTTGAGACAGGCCAATCCACTGTTGTACTCGCTGCATCGCCATTTGCATAAGGTGGAAGAAACATTTAACAGTATCAGTGGGGAACCTGATGGCAACAAGTAACAAGTTGCAGCAAAGTATCATGTCCTCCAAAGAGTATATGTGTGCCACTATATTTGATCGCGATACAAATATGGGCTGTCTACTTTTCTTCCCTATTTAGTGCTCGATGTCTCTATTTCTAAAAACTGACAAAAATATTTGAACTTGAAGATGGAAAACTGAAATCTTGAAAAGGTAAGATCCTAAGTACTTTCTTTATTAAGAGCACGGAGGAGGCTCCAACAGCACGTCATGACAGCAGCATCTAAAATTGGTAAAAACAATTATCCTTACAACTTACACCTTCTGGTAAAAAATAAACTATCCCAGCATCACTAAAAACATGTGCTGAGTTGTTTTTTAAAGAATTCTAGTGTTGGACCTAGCCTTTTTTGCAGGGTTATCCTCTGACCTTTTGTCTTCCCCCCATTTTTCTGACCCTCTTTTTGTTGGCTTTAGGTATCTTTCCACTTTACCACTCCTAATCAGTGCTAAAGTGCATGTGCCCTCTCTTCTAAAACATGGTATGATTGGTTTACATCTGTTTGGTATATTTAATTTACTTGAAAGTCCCTTGTACATTGGTATTCCATATACCCAGGGCATGTAAACTAAATGCTACTAGTGGGCCTGCAGCACTGCCTGTGCCACCCACTGATATAGCCTTTGAAACATGTCTCAGGCCTGTTACATCAGGGCCTGAGTGTGCAGTTTACTGCTACTTTGATTTGGCATTTAAAACTACTTTCAAGCCTTAAACTCCCCTTTTACTACATATAGGTCACCCCTTGCAGTGTAAGTAAAAGGAAGGATATGTGCCTTTATTATGTGGCGTGTCCTGGTAGTGACAAGCAGCCTATTTTGTTTCTCAGTACTGTGAGGCCCACTCCTCTCATAGGCTAGCATTGGGAATTCACTTATACGTGTTTAAGTGGTAATTCCTGATCTGAAAGAAACAGAGTTGCCTTGTTTGGTATGTTTTGAATGGTAGTGGAAAATCCTGCTTACTGGTGCAGTTGGATTTTACATTACTATTTTAGAAATGCCACGCTTAGAAAGTGTGCATTTCTCAGTGATTCAGACTCTTTATGCTTTGCAGCCTGCCCCAATCCACTTCGGGGCCTGGTTGACAACTACATTTTGTGCATAATTTCCAGACAGCCATCACACAGGAAGGGTTGGGTGTGACAGGGTTACATCTGCATACTGATGGTCTTCCTGGGTTGAGAGAGAGGGAGGCAGGGCACACTTACATTTGTATAGGCTGTGTCCAGCCCTCACACAAAGGGCTGATCTACCTCCTTCTGATGTCTGGAACCAGGGCTGGGGTTTAAAGGGAGTATTGTGCCCTTCTAAGGTTTCTTTTGAAGTGCCCCCTGGATCAAAGACATTTGGAGTATAAGTACACAGGCTCTGACCCCATAATTGTATACACTGCATGGGACTTGTAACCAGACACTGCTTGATCTACATGCTGCACATTGCCAGAGGACTTTCGTGCTGCCAGGAGGAACCTCCTTTGGGACTGCTTGCTTCGTTGTGCTGGTCTGCTGCCTACTGATTGCTGGGTTGCAGAAGGGACTGCCACTTTGCGAATTGCCTTATGTGGCTTGCTGCCTGCCCCCTGCTTGTGCCCCCCAGCATTCTCCAGGGGCTTATTGGCTAGTCCATTATCAGGTCCCTCGGGCTCTCAGGGGCTTAAAAGAGTTAACTGGCGCCTAACCCTGCTGTAGGGCCCTGAATCCGGCAATTCTGACCTTTGAAGCTCAGCACTTAGGGAGCGCCTCTTATCGTACAAAGAGAGTTGAGGGTGTGTTTGCAATCCGTGCTGCAGGAAGCCCTGAGGTCACGGCCTGATTGACAGTGTGTGTTGAGTGTTTTATATTTGTTTTCCTTTGAAGAGAGAGGCATATTTGCTCCCGTGCCGCCTCCCCAAGGGAACCCAACTTGCAAGGCCCTCCTACAGGTGAGCCGCAGCGCCGAGGAGAGGACGCCGTGCTGAGGGTTTGTGTCGACAGCTCTCTTTCCCCAGTGAGAGCCCATCTGTGATCAGTGCCGAGGAGTAGGTCACGCCACTCCGGTGAGGGTGCCACGTGGCTCCGGCACTACTCCGGAGGGTAGGAGGATATCGCTTCTGGAGTTCGGCCAGCGCTCTACTGTCTGTTGCAGGAGTGGGTCCTCAGGAATGCGAAGATCTCTCGGAGCATGCCATGTATTGGGGGAATCCAAAGAGACACAGCCACGCCGTGCTCACTCACGGGTAGTCTAACTTTGGCAAGGTCCGAGTTGCCGGGATTGATCGTAACTGCTGTACTGCGTGTTTGCGGGCAGCTGCTTCTTGTTCACTCAGCGTGTGGAGACCCAGCGAGGTTTCCCTGCTAGAATCAGCAGCGTGTGTGTGCCCTCTGACAAACGGACACCACTTCGGGGCATTCAGAGTTTCTGTTAGCCCCTCGGAGAATCACACCACCACCCCACTCGGGCAAGGAGAGCAGCACTGCCTCTTTGAAATCCGGTGGCCACGTTGGGCTCTGGGTTTGCTTAACTTTAGAAGACATAATTCTGGGCTCCCTCCGAAGGATCATGTGCTCGGGAGGGACCATTATGAGCCTAGTAGGGGGGCGGGTGTTCCGGTGCCCCCAAAGTTATATATTGTGATACGTGGATTTTTCTAAAAAGGTTTACATTGTTGGTGCTGGGTACATAATTTAAGATGTTTTGCCATGTGAGCTTTTCGCTGGCCCCCCTTGTACTGATTATATAGTAATTGTCATTTTTCAACCTATGTGCCTTCCCCTAAGTCTGCATCACATGCTAAGTACTTACTGATATATGTTGTGGTTACCTTTCTTTGTCCTGGACAAGTATTATCAGAGTATTTATGATGTATGTAGAATGTGCAAACTATTTATGACTTATGCAGCTTTGGTCTATGTGAGGTATAATATACTATATATTTTTATTATATCCTGTGTGGAGTCTCTTTTGTGGTGTATTCATTGTGTTTCTGTGCGACTGTGTTGAGTAATGCCGTTATACAATGCCTCTGAGGATAAGCCTGACTGCTCTGCGCCAAGCTACCAGAGGGTGAGCGTAGGCTATCTTTGGTGAGTACCTTACTTGCCCTGACTAGAGTAGTGGGTTCTGCCTGGCTTAGTTGCATACCCTAGCCAAAGAGATAAAGAGATAAACCATTTCTAACATCCAGAAATACAGCAAGAGCACAGGCCGAGGAAACTTAGAAAGAGCTACTGTCAATTATGATAATAAAGAAGCTGATACAGGAGTACTTGGAAGACCAAACAAGGTTGCCAGTAGCTCATAAGCCATTGGTCTATTGGCATGGGAATGAAGAAATGTGGCCAGAACTCTGCAGTTTGGCAACAGCATATCTATCATGAAGTGAAACCAGTGTTTCCTCTGAAGGGTGATCAGTGCAGCGGAGCAATTGTCATGGTCAGAGGAACCAGACTGTCTCCTCAAATTGTGAAAATACAATAATTTAAATGAACACGCATTTTATCGCTAAAACTTAGAAGATTTCAAAAGACAGATGAGGATGAGGAGGATTTCTTAGGTATTATGACAACTCATACTTTTTTTTGTGTATTTTATTTATACTTTTTCAAAATACATATGACAACTCATACTTCAGTGAAAACCACTACATAAGAAGAAGAATGATGCATGCTGAACTAACAACACAATGTCTGCTGTAAAACAAAGAATATTTCAATGGAACAGAACTCATTTGGTGGATCAAGATATGTAAATAAAACAATGACTTGCATGCAATGCTCAGTATTAAAGCAACAGATGGGCACTTAAGGGCACATATATTTTGGCTCACTGGCAAACAAAGACAACTGTAGGAAAGTTCCTCTTTTTCAATGATCATCCTCCCAAGTTTTGGACTGACGGTCCTGGGTTTGTTGCTCTGTAGTGAGCTGGGCCCTCCGGTCCAGGCCCCAGTGCATGTGCTCTGACCCCTCAAAGTATGTGCATAGATTTCTAATCCCTTATTGGCATATGCAACCTTCATATAAATCCCTAGTATATGCTAAAAGAGGTACCCTGTGCTGGTAAGTTAAATGCCACTAGTGGACAGCAGCACTTAATTGTGCCCTGACTTCAGTGACAAGGTAAAAACGTGACTCTAGGCCTGCTACTGTAGTCGAGCCAGGCCGCTCTCACACTGCCAACTTGACATGGCAAGGAAAACCCCCTTGCCATGTTTCACATTTCCAACAGAGCACCAGAGCTGCTGTTAGCTTGCCTGGGACTCTAACAACATCACAAAGATGACAGTAAATGATGCACTGGCAGTTGATAACTGTCAGGTAGGGCCTCAGAAAACAAATCTGCTTCAATTTGGACTAGGCAAGAGGAGGGGAGGGGACAACAAAAACCATCCTTGTCCTTAAAAAGACAGGGAGGATGCCGTCAAAAGATCCTGACAGGGCATTAGTGTATACACACACTCAACATACATATGAAATGTAAGTGCAAGGGTGTGGGAGCCATAATAAAGCAGAACTATAGACAAGTGATGTTAGTAGAATGCATTATCCTTTGACACACAGAAGAAGATCTGTTCAAGATTAATAATTCACACAATACAGTACTCTGCCACCACTACTTCATGAGATCAATCCATGACATGGATAGGATAGTAGTCCAATGTTGGCTATAAGGGCATGCTCAGTGTTCCCCACTAGGCCACAGAATAGGTTCTGGACCTTTTGTTTCCATGGATACCCCAAGTGCTCTGCTCACATGCTAGATTACGTGGTTGGAAGGCCAACAAAAGTCAAAATACCATTTTGCCATACAGTAGGGACCTCCGGGCAGAGGTACATGCCTGCATACCATGCAGGGAACATTTCTGTCTCAATACATGTCCCATTTAGTTCTACAATTTAAGGTCTAAGACAATTATGTATTTCTTTCATGAAAATGATGTATTTCTTACATGTCTATGTGAGGATGCAGAGAGCGTGAGGGCTACTAGAATGTTAGTCAAGGTCATATGTTCCTGGGTGGTTCCACCAGATTGCCTTGCTCTTTCAACTTCCGAAGAATTCTTGAGTGTTGGCTTGGAGGCTTCGGGAATATATAGCAATGACCTCTACTATATCATCAAGTTAAGAATATATAGGTATGTATAGATTTAGTATTCATACCTATGTATATTGACAATATCTACATTAACCTTCATATGCTCACCATAACACTATATTGGTAGTTGCTAACCTGCATTCAGTATGTTTGAAGGATTATATTTTGTGACTAAATGTTGTGGCAAACATCACTCCTGCTGTAAGGCATAACCTCATTTGAACAGGTACAGACAACATAGGGACCATGTGCACAAGGAAAGTTATTCTTCATGTTTGATCCCATCCACAGATGAACATGCAGAATGCAGCTCATTATACAGTACGAAGAACCTCATCACCCATGCAGCTCTAGGTTCAATTAAGATGAAGATTAAGATCATAAATGCGTTGAAGTGATGGTGCAAATGGCGCAGTATCTATCTGGTTCTTGGGGGAGCTGGTCAGAGGGGCAGCTCAGTCAGTTCAGTAGCATTACTCAGGGCCAGAATTATCATACTTTCACACAACGCAAGACACATTGCTGCACTGCGCTACGTGAAATAGAGAGGGCAGGAATGCGCAATATTTAACATTATTTGGTGCGTTCTTGTCCTCTCCTTGCGCTGGCAAACAATGTGGTACTTTACACCAGCACGAGCACCCTTGCGCTGTGGAGCAAGGGAGCTTGTGCTGTAGGCATAATTGTTTTTGTGCATGCACAAAAACAAGACTCAGAGGCATTTTTCTCTTTCTAAGTGTGCTGCAGAATGTAACCCACCTAGAAAAAAAACTTTAAAAGAGTAAACTGCACCTCCCCTAGGCCTTTTGACGCATTCCCAAGTGGACCTGTTGTGGTAAATCTGAGAATACGTCAAAATCCATTGGTGAATGCATGGGAATACCCACACTCCAACCATGGAACGCCTTCCCAGGGCAGAGTAACACTAGGCTGCAATTTTCGCTGCCTTGCGTTACTCCAGATTTACCAAGCCACGCAGGGTCATGCAAGGTGGCCTTGCGTGCCTTGGTAAACACAATTCTACGTCTGGTGTTGCCCTGTGTTGCCTTGCAAGGGCGACGCAAAACCTTGATAAATTTGGCCCTCAATATTTAGTTGCTTAATTATATAAGTGGCAGAGGGCGATTCAGTTCATAGAAGAACTGGCCATTGCGACAGGAGGCTGTGAATTCCTGATTCCAAGCAAGACATTAAAAAAAGACCTCCATCATATGGAATTGACTCTGCTGGCTGGGCATCTTTGGACCCCTCTTGCATTGTTTCAAAGGCTGGCTAAGCAGGATATTTTGTGATTACCCAATTCTATACCAGACTTTTTAGACAAAAGGGTCATGTCTGTGATGCGTGCTGATACGCCATTGGTTAAAGTCAGCACTGCATGCATCCAGCCTTTCGAAAGGGCACACTCTGGCAATAATTTCACAACCATGCACGCTTGCCGGGGGTGGGGGAGACCAGATTACACAGGGGACAAATATTTCTTAGTGGGGCCAGTGTATGTATGATACACCGACACCGAGCAAAAAAGCCAATACCGCCCACAATTAATCATCATTGACAAGAACTGGGCAGGCACCCTACAATAGATCAATGGAGAGAACTCCCTCAAAGAGAAGTGGGATACTACAACTCTGCTACCTGCTGGTAGACAACGAGTTGGTATTCGGCCCCTCGAATATACGATTAACAAAGAAAATAACATTTAAAAAAAGGTAGATACAGAGATACAGACGCCTAGCCAAACACATAGGTATGCTCAGAGATGTACTCAGGCACAACACTCCAAATCACATCAAACAGTATTATCAGCCTGCACTCATATACTCAAATATATTAATGCATGCGAGTAATATGTGAAAAAATGAATATATTCTCCCCAACTTTCTGGGGAGAGAGAGAGAGAGAGAACGGTAAATATGTGCGCGTGATCGGCAGGCATCTATGGCAAAATATCCTCAACAAACAACATTCTGATTACAAATATCTAGATGGGATTTAAGCTTCAAATTACCCATTTACTACTTATATTTGTTTTAAGCGTAGATAATGTTTCCTCTCTCTATTTTTTACACATTGGTGCGATTTCCAGTCACCCTCGCAGAGCCTAAAAATATATCCCTGTGCTCATCTCATGTGTTTTTTTGGGTCATTCTCGCTCGCATACTTCAAAGCAGGACTCCTATACGTGTCCTGAGACGGCTCCGGCGCTTCTCTGCGGGGCGCCAGCGCTTCATGCATCACCGCCTCTGATTTAAAGCCCTGGTTTGCTATGTGGAGAAAATTAAAGTGTCTGCGAAAGACCTCTGGTGCTGCTGCTCTGAATCCCATGCCTGAAAGACGATGGGAAGTCATGTTTCCATAATTCATATTTCTCTGCACGGAGAACAGAAATAAAAGCGATGAAATGATTTCCAGTTGCGGATATTTCACAAGATTATTTTGCGAGAACCTGGGCAGTATCCGCGATGGCATTGCACGCTCTACCAAGCATGATTTCGTGGGCATCTCTGGCTCTCTGGTCATGTACCACTCAGTTTGCCACTGTAGGGAAATATACTCTGGGCTCTATGGAAACCACGCCTAAGGGCACGACCCTCGCCTTGATTTCACAAAAAGCAAAGGTTATTCAAAACCCTAAGCATAACCCCTTTTAAAAGGAATACTTATGACGTTTGCTCCTATAATGGGCAGATTTCATACGGATTAAAATGCAGTGTGTTCATGAATTATTGGTCCTGTCAGTTTCTGCTGCATTATAAATCGTTTGCAGAGCGAGACTTTAATCTATATGCAGAGCAGAGAGCCCGGTTCGGCGCATATCTTTTAATGAAATTGAGCCTTGCTTAGAAGTCTTGCAGACCAACTCACTCACTCACATATCAGCAAAAGTTTATTTATTGCTATTGTAATAATTCACTGCACTTCATGAAAGTGGATCAGATTTCATTTACAAAGTAGTAGTGTGCATGCAGACAGCAGACATCAAACCTTGACCACTAGTTTATAATTTGCAAAAAGCTCTTATGCTGGAGGCCTAAACTCGGATAATGTAGATGTCAGCTATGGACTTTATGTGTGAAATGTAGAGAAATTGAGGTTATGCGTGTGTCAGGGATGTTTCAGAAGGAAATAACCGTTAAATAGGTGGACGACTTTGTTGCTATGGATCTGTTGTGGAGACTTGTATGTACGTATGTATGTATATGGTATTTCTAGAGCGCAAACCTAGTAAAAAGGCAGCAGAGTCCTGTATATGGTAACTGGCAGAATATAAAGGTGACGAGTAATAGGAGACAAAGCTAAATTGTGCACAGTTAATGTTGTGATGTAGAGTTCTTTAAAGATATAAGTCTTCAATGCTCTCCTAAATTTGAGTAGTCTTGGGGCTGTCCTGATGGATATGGGGATGTTGTTGCAGATCTTGGGTGCATAGCGGGAAAAGGCTTGTTGTCTTGTTTTTCTTTTTACACTTCTCAGTCTGCAGTCTGATGGTGTCTTGGCTGGGCTTGTGCTGGGAATAACGAGAGATGGTTAGCTTGCTTACAAAATAAGCCGGAGTGCTGGTTGTGATAGCTTTGTAAACGATGCAGCTGGTTTTGAAGATGATGCAGCCTGGCAAGTTGAGCCAATGGAGTCCCATCAGGGTGGGTGGAACGCTATCATATTTCTTTGTACCCTGTGTGGAAAGTGCTGCGGTATGTAGGAAGGCCAGTAATTTGTGCCAGTATGGAGTCAGGGAGTGCTGGTTGTGATGGCTTTCTAAATAATGCAGCTGGTTTGGAAGATGATGTGACCTGGCAAGGTGAGCCAATGGAGTTCCATCAGGGTGGGGGTGATGTTATCATATTTCTTTATACCCTGGGTGGGACGTGTTGCGGCATGTAGGATGCCAATAAGGGGTGCCAGTGTAGAGTCTGGGAGGCAATGGAATAGGGATTTACCACTATCCAGATGAGATAGTATAAGGGCTTGAACAGCAGCTGAAGTTGCTTTCTGGAAGAGAACATTTACCAGGCTGCATTTCTTTTTATTTTTGTTTTTTGGCAATGTATCCCTTGAGGGAGAGGCTGTTGTCCTGAGTGAATCCAACTGATTTGGCATTTAGTCAAAGTTGGGGTTCAAGGCTGTCAAGGTTCATGTCATCGAACCACGTTTCCACTGTATTTTGTTTGCTGTTCTTGGAAAATAGCAAAAAGTCTGTCTTCGTTGGGCTGAGCGTCAGGTAGGTCTGGATGATGTGTTTGAGGCTTTGGGTTTCTGAAGCAGAGGATACTTTCAAGTAGAGTTGTGTATCATCAGACTATTGGTGAATCTTGATGCTGTTATTTGTGAGTAGAGCACCAAGTTTCTCTGTGTAGAGATGGAAGATGACAGGAGACATTATGGAGCTTTCGGGGACTCCACATGTGATTGGGACCTTTTGTCAGCTGGAGGTGACAATGTGAACAAACTGGTGTCAGTTGGAAAGGTGGGAAAAGAACCCGTTTAGGAAATTGCTCGTGAATCCCGTTCACTACTCAAGTGTGCTCATGAGGGTAGGATGGTCAACTGTGTCTAAGGCAGCTGAGAGGTTGGACAATATAAGGAGGCAGGGATCATCTTCATCTGTGGTCAAGAGGGCATCGTCTACAGTGTGTAAGGTGGCGATCTCTGTGCTGCAGCGTAATCTGAAACCAGACTGGTAGTTGCACATTAGATAGTTAGCATTGATGTGATCTTGGAGTTGAACAGAGACTGCTTTTTCAATGATCTTGCTGATGAATAGTAGATAAGTGAGAGGCCGGTAGTTGATTAGGTCATCAGGGTGTAGTGTAGGTCTCTTTAGCAGGGGGAGAAATTGGTCAGTCTTGATCATTTCTGAGAGGATGCCTTGGGTGAGGGAGGCACTGACAGTGGTAAGTAGGGGAGATAGAGCATCCACAGAGACAGTTTTAATGAAGGACGGTGGTAAGACATCATTTCCATAAGAACTTTGCTTTGAGGGACTTGAGAATTTCAGCCAGATCTGGAAGAGATTCGAAGACTGATCACTTCAGATTTCTATAGGACGTGGGGCTGAGAGGTGAAGCAGGCTTGGTGTCATCAATGTGCCGGTGGATTGTCTGTATTTTGTTTTACTGCAGATGAGGTTGATGACATCATACTTTTCTGTGGAGTGAGAAATAGGTGAGTTTGGAAGGAGGTTGATGCAGTGCTTAATTGCCTTGAACTGCACTCTGGTTCTGTTGGTGGCCTCATTGATGATCATGGTACTGTACTTTGTTTTGGTTAATGTGATGAGCTGTCGCTATGTTGCACGAAGGGCCTTCAACATCAAGAGATCCTCAGGAGTACTGTTTTTCTTTCATCCCCTTTCCTGTCGGCAAAAGGATTCTTTATTGCCAGCAAGGTCTTTAGAACACCAGGGTGCTGAAGGCTTTGGATTGCACTTGCATGTTGTAAAAAGAGTGTGGCCGTTCACATAGTTTTCCAAGAAATTGTTGACATTGTTTAGAAGGGTTTTGGCATTGAATGTGGAGCTGATGGAGAGGCAAATGATTTTAACAGTTAGGTTGTCTATGGCGAAGTGTTTGAAGTATCTAAAGGTTTGGTCTTCCTTTTTGTGTTATCCTTGGTTTGTGGGAAGTAAGCTAAACAGGAAGATAGGGGTTGTAGAGTAGTTAGTCTAATTTAAGTGTATGTGTGGCTTGCCTTGGATTGTTGGTGATGTTGAAAAGACAAGGTGAAGGATCTGGCTTTTGGAATGTGTTGGCTAAGTGGCATGCTACACCACGTTGAGTGTATCGATGAGATTCAAAAGGGTGTTTCTTGACTTCTTTTAGCTTGCATATTCTGCGAGGTTGAAGTCACCCAAAAGGGTGGTGTGGACATGCTGGATGGACAAGTTGGTGAGGAGATCTGCAAATTCATCAATGACGTCTGTTGTCCTGCCCAGAAGGCCTACAGATGAGATGGAATGTAGAGATGTGACTTACAGAGAGAGTGAAAGTGCATGTCAGCAGGGCCATGGTGTTGAGTGTTGTTTGCTTGCCTAATGTACAGAACCTGAAGAACTTATTAGTGACAGCCAGGCCTCCTCCCTTCTTATGTACATATGATTGACTCTGTAGCCTGTGGAAAGAACCATAAGGGTAAACCTTATTTCTGTGATGAGGAGGGCATCAAGCTTGTGATCGGTGATGAGATCTGCAATGTCTGGTGCATGGAGTATACTGCAGAATGAACACTGACGAGCATGAGTTGGTATGTGTGTTCTATAGTTTGAGGATGTGTGGTAGTGTGATGTGTATGAGGATGGGTCTGTGTTGTGCAAATTCTATTTGAGCATCTGGGTTGTCTACATCTGGGTGTGATTGTGGGGATTGGTAGTATGGGCTGCTAAGAGAGGCACATTCATAAAATCTTTCACAGGAACAGGGTTGTGGCCCACGGTGCTTCCAGGCCATAAAAGGCCAAAACAGGCAAACCCCTTGTCTGTGTCTGCCCATTGCTGGTACCTATTGGGCAATCAGATGCCCTGAATAGATGATTGAAATAGCAAAAAGACAGGAAGTGATGTCACTCCCTCTACACATGGGTGACAGGCAATCCAGTGATGTCACTTCCTGTGTAGGTGGATGATGGGAAATCATCTGGTGATGTAATTTCCTGGGTGGATGGATGATGAGAAATGAAGTTCTCTTGCATGGTTTTCTGTGTTGAAGATGGCTTTGGCAGAAAGCCATTGATGTCATTTTCTGCGCACACAGATGATTGGAAATCCAGATTTGTCAATTCCTGTTCAGATGGATGATGGGAAATCCAGTGGTGTCACTTTCTGTCATTTATGATGCAGATGGTCTTACTCTGCTGGAGGATACCCTTGCCATATATCTCAGTAAGCCAAAGGCCTTTTATGGTCGAGCTAGACACCGCAGCTGTCTCTTTGAGACCTGCTGTAATCGGTCTGTGGGCATCAAGTCCATCCCCTTTCTTGCCATGGCTTTTCATTTGTCTATGTCACTGTCCTTCAAAAATCCCTGCTTGCTAGTGGTCAGTCCTGATTCTTTGTCCCTTCTTTCTCTCTTCTGTTCCTCCCACAGAGCAGAAACTTTGTACTGTCTTATTCTGATATGTTTCTTTATCTGTTCTCTGGGGGACTATGTTTTCCTTGACTTCCTGCTCTGTTGCTGTTTGTCTGTGTTTAGCTTCAGTGCCCTAGCTGCCTACTTTCAAATATAAAAACGTCAGTTGATGGACAGAATGCAGAACAATGTCATACATTCACCCCAGTACAGAGATCTGGGCCTAAATCAAATTTTTTTTTGCTCACCATGCCATTCCAGTTTTAACCCCACCATATGCAAATCAGTCTTGACCCTGTGCCTCATGGGAACAGTCCAGCCCAAACTGCCAAGCCAGGTCCTCCCTGGACTGGAACCAAGCATACTAGGACCGATTTCGGGGTTTCACCCCTCTTCAGACAGGATAGCTTGATTCCAGTGGCATGGAGAGCACAGGACTCACCTCTGAGCATACCCATCCCACTCGGGGTGACAAATGCAAAAACAACAGTTGATGGACAGAATGCAGAACAATGTCATACATTCACCCCAGTACAGAGATCTGGGCCTAAATCCATCGTTTTTCTGCTCACCATGCCATCCCAGTTCTCACCCAGCCATATGCAAATCAGTCTTGACCCTGTGCCTCATGGGAACAGTTCAGCCCGAACTGCCAAGCCAGGTCCTCCCTGGACTGGAACCAAGCATCCTATGGCTGGGTTCAAACTGGAACGGCATGGTGAGCAAAAAAACGATGGATTTAGGCCCAGATCTCTGTACTGGGGTGAATGTATGACATTGTTCTGCATTCTGTCCATCAACTGTTGTTTTTGCATTTGTCACCCCGAGTGGGATGGTATGCCCAGACGTGGGTCCCGTGCTCTCCATGCCTCTGGAACCAAGCTATCCATGCTGAAGAGGGGCGAAACCCCAAAACCGGTCCTAGGATGCTTATTTCCAGTCCAGGGAGGACCTGACTTGGCAGTTTGGGCTGGACTGTTCCCATGAGGCACAGGGTCAAGACTGATTTGCATATGGCTGGGATCAAACTGGAACGGCATGGTGAGCAAAAAAACAATAGGGCAGATTTATGTTTCCTGGCGCATCCCTGCAAATCAGCAAGGATGCGCCAGGAATGATGCGTCACGCAAGTTTACCCTTGCGCCACACATGATGCGCCGCATTTACAATGCGGCGCATCATGGCGCAGGAATAAACAGATGCGTGACGCATCCGATGGCGTAAGGTTGGCGCAGTGCTTCAGTTGCGTCGCAAGCGCGACGCAACTCCAGCAGTGTTCCAACCTACCCTATCCCTAACATGGTGCGTCAAGCCTTACGCCTGCATCAAGCAGGCGCAGGGTTTTGGCGCATCAGCGTTGGGAAAGTGACTCAGTCAAATCTTACAGATTTGACTGAGTCACTTTTCAGGGGCGTTCCTGCGAGGGACCGCCCCCCCCTGTCGACACGCCCACGTGAAACCTGACGCAGGTTTTACGTGGCGCAGGGCTTTACATCGTGACGCATCTCCATAGATGCGTCACGATGTAATTATGGCGCAACGTGGCGTAGGGTTTACACCGCCGCTGCGTCACAAAAGTGACGCAACTGCGGTGTAAAAGTGGCGCATCTCCAATATAGATCTGCCCATATGGATTTAGGCCCAGATCTCTGTACTGGGTGAATGTATGACATTGTTCTGCATTCTGTCCATCAACTGTTGTTTTTACTTTCAAATATAGCATTTTTCCTCCCAGCTCCTGTTAATGCCATAGTTGTGTTACTGCTGCCTTTTTTACTGCTGCCTCCCCCACCATGGCTCCCACTCTATTGTTTGTTTTAATTGTTGTGGACATAATTTATCAGCCCTAAGCAGGTTTCCCTTTTTATTCATGTGTATTTTCTCTGCTCTTCCTTCCCCCTCCCAATCGATCATGGGGCTCCAGCCTGGCCTGCCTCAAAGCAGAGCAGGGAAGCAATGGGGACAGAGAGGGAGGGCTGTGCTGATAGTTTACAATGCTCTAACCCTATGATGAAGAGCTAAAGGCAGAGACCCTGCCTTGCCTTCGACTCCGTTACTTTTTGATCATCTTGAAATAGATGTATACATTCATGATTTGCAGGTAGATTTGTATATCCTCTTTCATGGTGTTATGTGATATTAGGTATATTTGATTGTACCCTTTTGAATTTTATCTATATAAAAAGTTTTGATATTATTTTTGCATTCATTGAGTGTTAATAACCTGACGTATGCATAGATTGTTCTGGGGCTCAAGACCTATAGGGGTTTAATTTCCAAGTAACTACGTATACTTTACACCAGAGTAAGAATTTCTAAACAAAATCCCTTGTAGGCACTTTTTACTCATTATTGTATATATAATAATGACAGCTCTAGAGAACATTGATAGGAACACAAATTGGCACTGTCTTGTGGATCTTCCATCTCCAAGTTTGTGATCTTTACATCTTGTGGTGAGATTGATTCTCTCTCTCTCTTTCTCTCTCTCTCTCTCACTCTAACTCCACACCTCTCTCTGCTTCACTGACTTTCTACTAATGCCTTAAAGAATACGGAACAAAATGAGATCATTATTTTTGTGAAGGTGTTTTGCTACGCAGTAGGGCTGTCTGCGCCTCTCCAGTCTGCACACAAAATCCAACCAAACTTGAAACAAGCATCTGCATGCAATAGGTCTCACATTTATGCAAGTGTGAGCTACTGGCATTGTAAAGACAATGCCTTTTATTTATGTTTTGGTTTTTAAAACATAAATTAAAGGCATTGTCATTTACAATGCCAATAGCTTGGACTCCTGCAAATGCGAGACCTATTGCATTAGAAATACTTGTTTATTTTTTAGATGGGTGACTGTGAAGTGTGAGTCAATATAAGTTAGCTCTCCCTAACTAGTGACGAATTGTGAGAAGGTATTTAACAAAATATGAGGATGTTGCGATCGAGCGATGTTTGAACAAGGTGATACATATAATTCTGTTGGGTCCATCAATGGAAATTAATGCCCTTGAATGGCTACACATTGACCAATATCTGTCTATATGCTTTCAAATGGGTACATGCCATCAAATATAATATGCTGGTGCCACTAAATGCAATTTCAGCTCTATTCCAATGATTTCTACTGTGTCTTTCCTAAAGGTGTTGAAGCCCTTTAAGAAGTAGTGGTGAAGTGACAGATAATTATTTAGGACATCCACATGAGAGATTCCAAGCAGCCTGAACAATATGTTTTCAGGCCCCTTGCTCCAGCCATGAGATGCTTGACATAATTGCTCCTGAGGAATATTTTTTAAAATTCTGAATAGATACTGTACTTATTATTTTTCATTCTCTTTGCAGTTCAATGTTTGCTCATGGTCTAAGATTTTTGTATTAAGGGCTGCAATGCAGCCTTGAGTGAACACCAGTGGCTGAGACTTTTGCAAATACTCCACCCATCATCAATTTTAGAATTAATATAACTTCCAAAGTGTGACAGCTATGCCTGAATATGTGTACTGTGATTGCTGTGAGATAGGATCCAAGCTGCAACTGATGAGGCCCAGCAAAGCTGAACCTGTGTGAGGTCGCTTGTATTGTTATTCAGAATGGACATGGTCTCTCAGTTCAGTCTGGACTATTCCTAGTGGAGCAGGTCCAAGACTTATGTACATATTCTTGCTCCCTGTCTGAATTGGTGCAATAAATAAAAACAATGGTCTGGAATGTGTCTCAATTGATTAGTGGTGGCTGAGACTTTTGCAAACAATCCGCCCATCACCTTTTGATGATTTAAGCTTTCTAAACCTTGTACCATTATGTGTCTGCACTATCAATGAAATACGGGGCAACCCTTTAGACCCAGTGGCCCCAGGGAGTTTAATAGTGCGGAAGAAAGTGGTATTGAAAGGCATCCTGCATTTTGTTGATTTCAAAGGATATTAACCAACCATTGTATCTTAAACAATAGTGTAGATTCTTTGAAATGTTTAACAAAACAGCATATGTGATTTTCTCAAAGCTTAATATGCTGAAATGATCAAATACACCATGATAGAAAAGTCATTATTTGTTATAGAACAAAGGTATTGACAGTATTTTACAAACATTAGCATACAAAAAGCACACTTGTAAAATAACAGACTACTATGAACTGGGCTTTAGAGATATGTTCTATTTACAGGTATTAGGCCCAGATTACATGTGGGTCACATAGGTGGAACATATTTACTGCGCCTTTTAAATACCATTTCTCCAGGTTATGGTATTATTCAATTGTGATAAAAACCTCCTTTTCTAAATTCATTTGTAAATGAGGTATAACTTGCAGAATGGGTGTTTACACACTATGGGGCATATTAGCAAGGGCTGGCGATATAATTATCGCTGCTTTAGCGTCCGTTTTTGGGCGATAAGCAGTGATAATTATATCGTAATATCATCAAGGACACACTAGCGCGGGTTTCTTTGATGTAGAGCCCGTTTTTAAACAGCCTCGCCTCGCATCGCTAATGAGATACAAAGAGGGCGTGGCTGTAAAAACAACACATGAAAATATCGCAAAGGCAGCTTCGCGATATTAACAAGGAGGTGCAGCGATAAAAAAAAATCGCGCCACCTCGACCTTAACGCTGGAATTTAACGTCTGTTAAATTCCAGACTAAGGCATACTAATAATGGTAGGTGGATTATGCTGATACGACCTCTGGGTCGTATCAGCAATGTTATCGCTGTTTTCCACGGAACATCGCTGGAAAACGATGTTCCATGGTAAACACCGCTATCGCTGAAATATTATCGCCATAGCGCTATGTATTGTTAATACAGCGTTATCGTGGCGATAATTTTCAGCGATAGCCGGCGATAATATTTCTACCGCTATGTGGGGCCAGCGATAATTATCTCTGGCCCTTGTTAATATGCCCCCAAATTCCTTGTCTATTGGCTCTTTTCCAGTGCTTTTTCCCCAATAACAATCACTAACGAGTGGAGAACTGCTAAGGCGTGGCACAGTATTTTGGTTTATTCCGGAAACTCACTGGTAACACTGGGACTGGGGAAAGGGAGTACACCATGTTATAGAGAGAAATGAAAATAAATATGGATGTAAACCTTGTAAACAAAAAGAGTACCATTAAAATGCTCAGGAAAATGATCTTTAAAAGCCGGGCCCTCTACTCTTCCCTAAAAAACAAGAAAAGCAGAATGAGTGCAGATTCTGGTCCAGCACACGTCCTCCCTTGTTGGAATTAGGCCTGGGCGGAATAATTCATTCCGCCGACGGAATTGGAGAAATTTAGTAATTCCGCGTTACTTTTGTAACGCGGAATCGCTTTTAAATTCGGGTGCTCCATCAGCAGAATAAATCTGCAGTAATTATTTGTTTCTAGAAGGGCTGGAAAAGGGAGCAGTCCTTCCTTGTTTAATAATCACTTCAGATTAGAATTTAATCTACGGTGGTTTTTAAAAATTGAGGGAGAGCTCCCTTTTCCCTTTCTGTTTAAAAATCACTGCCAGTGTATACCCCTCAGCAGAGTATGTAAAGTTGCTCAGGGGTACGCACCGCAAATTGATATGCAGTGGTTTCTAAAGTTTTGAAATCACTGCATACCACTGGGCGTTGGCGCCCTTACATACTCTGCAGTAATGACTTCAGAGTATGTACAGGCGCTGAGTGGTGTTTGGCTGCGCTATTTTCTTACTGCAAAATGCTTCCTCACATCCATTTTCAATCCAAGGGCGCATTTTACACTACAAAAATAGCACCAAATGCCCACTATGCCCGCCGCAGAATTCTGCAGAATTTTAATGTAATTCCACAGAATTCTGCCAAATCTAATTCTGCCAATTCCACCCACCCCTAATTTTAATGTCATATGAAAAAAAGTGTGCAGTCCTTTATGAGTAGTGATCCAGGTGAGAAACCTACCAGTTTCTGCAAGTGTGCCATCAAGGTCACAGGGGAGATCGCTATCAGAAAGCACTGATTGTCCTCATCCACTAAAGTAGCATGCTTCTTGTCATTGTAAGGGAAAAAAAAATCACTACTGTGTGATATGTGCGGTGACCACTTAAACACACTGGGCCTGAATCACAAAGGTAACTCACACAAACTGCACCTTTGTAGTAACTTACACTTTGGGGCCGATTCCGATCATGTATTTTTTTTTCCCGTATGACTCGTATCCGTATTTTTTTCCGTACGAATCGTACAAGTCACGTCCGACACGTGAAGTACGATTCGTACGGGAAAAAGTACATACGGATCGGCCCGATCCGTACGAATCGTAGCGGGAAAAGTTTTACGAGACGGACCCGGACACTTTTCCGTACGAATCGTAAAAACACAGTCCGAGCGTACAAGTACAGTAGCAATGTCGGTGTACACACCGTACATAGCAATGTCGGTGTACGCACCGTACATAAGTTATGTCGGTGTACGCACCGTACATAGCAATGTCGGTGTACGCACCGTACATAAGCGATGTCGGTGTACGCACCGTACACAGCGATGGTGGTGTATGCACCATACATAGCAATGGCGCGTACGCCCCGTACATACACAACGCATGGGGCCGTGTGTCTGTACGACTAGTACCCCTGTACCACACTGAACCACAGACACTGGAAAACAGCACAAGGAGGGTGTATTCGACTCGCACAACACCACAAAACACGTCTACACTGCACAAAAAATGGAAAGGACTCACCCGGACACATCCAAACAGGCAAACAGAGGGGCAAACTCACAACCACCTCTTATGACACACCCACCAAAAATTCAAACTGAGCCACACCCACAAATGGACCAATAAAAAGGGCCCACACACACAAACCATGAGCCTTTGCAACAGACTCACTCCAGCTGCAGAGCACACACCAACAACTGCACCCATCCACCTTATCATATATACCTTCACAAAAGCTCCTTCACACAAATCCCCTCTACACATTCACACCCACACCGTCACATTAACACCCACACACCCACAACCATCCACACCCTCACCCCACACCATGCCCACAGACAAGAATCCAAAGTTCACAAGGGAGGAGCTGGAGATCCTTGTCAATGAAGTCATCAGAGTCGAGCCACAGCTGTTTGGAACATTGGTCAGACATACCAGCATAGCTGAAAAATCGCGCCTGTGGCAGAGGATCGTCGATAGGGTGAATGCTGTTGCACCCATCAGAAGGAACAGGAATGAATGCCAAGCCAGGTGGTACGATCTGCGGAGGGCGGTCAAGTGCAAAATGAATGAGGACTACGCCCAGAGCAACATCACTGAAGGTGGTGCGCCCCGCAGACCAGTACATTACCATCCCTGGGAGGAGAAGGTGAGGGCCATGCTTCCACCGGTGGGAGTACATGGACTCCAAGGAGTTTCAGAGCCTGGTGAGTACACAAACAACTTACATAACATGGGGGTAATGCCATCCACACCCCAACTACACCAAATGCACCCAACTACCCCCAAGTCATCACCGGCCAGAACCACACTCAAAAACTATGCTAATGCCAATAACATGTGAATGCCCCATTGAGAAAGCAAGGCCATGCTACGTCCCATGCTACATGAAGCACCAACCCAAGAATGGATGTCTGGTATGCTGGGAGGGTGGGTGTCACAAAACTCATTGTTGAACTCCAAATCAGACACAATTGCCCTCATCCCACATGGCCCAGCTACATACCCATGCACCATGCGCAATGCACAGGCATTGGGAAAGTACTGACAAGATAGCTCACACTCGGCCTGGGTGTAGGCAGCACAAGGCCCTCCTGTGACCAGTGCAAACACAAACACCAAGACAACAAGGTCAGATATCTAGGACAGGAACTCACACTCACTTTCATGGCAGCATGCTCCATGGGGGGACAGCTACATCACCTGGCAGCCCCACTGCCAAATCACACTACACCCACCAGCAGGTCCTGTCACACACACCCCTTACACAAGCAGACACCACCAGGACAGGCAATGGATTTACCCATTGTCACAATGGACATGCAACACAACAAGACCAATACATAGCCGAAGAAGCATCCAAGCCACAAATCGACATGTCAAAGACTCAGGAGAACATATCAATCTGTCCCCCGCAACATACGCATCCACAAGTGAACATTGAGGAGAATGCTAGGCACATACAACTACCTAGAGGAACAGTGCCAACTTGAATGTGTATGAAACATGCATGTTGCATGAAACAGCATTAACATTGTCTGTCTCTCACACACAGGGCAACGTGATGAATATCCCCCAACAATGGGGGGGAAGAATCACAGTCATAGGCTCGGGAGGAACCTGATCCCACCGGCAGCGACGCCTCTCAACACTCCGCGGATGACCCCGACCGACCTGGACCCTCTGGTGTCCAAGCCCCTGCAGAACCTGGTTCAGGACCATCTGTGCCAACCACCACCCCCATTCCTGCCACATCCCAGGAGACACCGAGGAGCCCTGCCCGCAGTGAACAACTGAGCCAGTCTGACCAGGAGGGACAAGGTGCGGCGGGCACCCAGGAGGAGGCAGACAACACCGACACTGCCATCCCTTAGGGGTCCCGTAGACCCGATGTGCCCACAACGGCAGGCCAGGCTCATGTGGGCAGGGGTGGTGGGAGTGGAGGACGGCAGAGGCGAGAACCTGACCAGCCAGCTGAAGGGACCGGTATGTCACACATCCACAACATCATGGATGCATACCGGCGTGACACCAGGGACTTCAGCCAGGTAGTGGTGACCCTCACAGAGATCAAGAACCAGCAGGCCGAGCAACACGCCAGTCAACAAGAACACCAAGGACGGATGGAGGCAAGACTGGCTGAGCTCCTGGCGGTGCAAAGGGACATAAGCCATTCACTCCGTCGGATCGCCGACAACATGGCCAACCCTCCCTGTGCCACCAGGCGAAGACCACCACCAGCCACAGGGAGGGAGGAGGAGGAGGATTTGTCCGACGGAGCGTCCCAAGCATCGTCAAGGCCTGCATCTGAGGGTCCCACGAGGAAGGTGGGTCGTCCACGGAAAAGACCATGTGAGGCAGCGGCCCATCCACATCTCCCAGGTCACCTGGCCTGGCACCTGGCCTTCATGTGCGACAGCATCACCTCATTGACTGACATCATCTGCCACATGGACTTGCTAGTCACAGTCTGACCAATGATGCCAAACACTGTGGTCTGGACTCTGATGACTTCAAATGCAAAGGATCCCATCACCCCCTGTGAACTTTGGATTCTATGGTCCCTGCATAGCACCTTTTTCTGTGCACAAATCACGCCCCAGAGCTATAAATAAGAAATTAAGACATGACATTTTATGTTGCAGTCATTTAGCATGATTACACAACATACGTGTGGGGATATGTCGAAGTGTGCCTGAGTGTGGAACAAACTTTAGCCATCCCTACACTTGGATCTGAGTCCGGTCGAGGACACACATGGGTCACAATGTATCACAAAATACAGACATGGAGCCCAATACTCGCACGTGATGGCCTCAAGATGCTGAGGGGGGCTTGCAATACTGCTGAGACAGACAAATTTGGAAGAGTATCATGAAGGTGTAGAGATCATAGGTCATGTTGATGGGCCCGGGGAGGGAGTCCCAGGTCTGTTTGGCGAGGTGGCAGAACTATCTCCTGCATGCAGTTTTTATGTGGATGTGATGAATGGTGGCCAGGGCAAGGTGGGCTGCATGGAGTTGGGCCAACGGGGTGTTGGATGACAGACATCCAAGGTCGGTGTTGGGTCTGGGGTTGTGGACTGCCTCCTGAGTGTGGTTGAGGAGCCTGAAGGTGATCCTGCAGCACACAGTGAGCCATTGTACCTATCTCAGGTGGACGGTGATGGGACTGGGGTGGGGGATGTTGCAGATGAGGTGTGCGATTGCACCCATGATGTGGACAACTTCTCCTGCAGTTTTGCTGTTGTTCTCCGTAGAGGCCGGTGCTGTAGTTGAACCGGCTGGTGTCGTGGACCAGGGGGACGGTCTGTCTTGCCTTGGAGTGGATCCATCTGTGGGTCATTTGCAGCATGTGGGGGGTGTTGCAGCATGAGGTACAGATGGTGGTAATTGTCAGCGATGGGTCCATGATGAACACCAGCTTGCGTGCATGGCCACTGGGTGCTGGTGCGGTGCACAGACCAGTGGGACACAAGGAGTTGAGCCAGCTGTAAGGGGACAAACCTCAGATGATGACTACTGTCCTGTCCAAGTCCAGCCTCAGGTGGCTGATGTTCAGCCATTCCTCAACGGATCTCATGCCTTCTTGAAGTTTTGATCTGGCAATGGCTGGGTCTTTGGTTAGTTGGAGGAGCATCTGGGTGTCAATGGCATACGAGATGATGATGAGGTCGTGTGCGCATGTGATGGTGGAGCGGGGGGTCATGGAGACATTGAAGATCGTCTCTCTGAGAGAAGAGGACTGTGGCATGAGCCAGATGACCCCAGTGTACTACATGTTGCAGGGTGGACGCAGACTCCCTGGGCCTTGCTGGTGAGCGACTTTCTGATTTAACTCTGGGCCCTCCTCTGGATACCAGTGTTGGAGATGTGTGAGCTGACAGTGTGGTAGCACATGGTGTAGAATGCCATTGAGAGGTCAAGGGGGGTGGCCTCACCATTGTTGAGCATGGCAAAGTTGTCGTTGGTGGTGGCAATGATGACGGTTGCAGTGGTGTGATTACTGTGGAAGATGGTCTGGTGCCGGTTGCCTGCAGAAGGTTGCATGGAGGAAAATTGTCATTTGCTTTTTGAGTGTCTTCCTGATGACATTTCCTGGGTAGGGAAGCAGGGTGATGTACCAGGAGATCCTGTGGTAGTGCCGTCCGTTGTCTAAGAAGGGCCTGGGTCTCTGCATGCCTCCTGCACCCATGGAATGTGGCAAACTCAAAGGAGACATTCAGGACGCGCTGGACGTGGGCTTCAAGGATGTGGAATGATGTGGTTTAGATATTGTGTGGGAAGGGGCCTAATGGAGAGCCAGAGTGTATGTTGCAATGAGCCAGGTTGTGTCATTGCTGCTGATGGGAGTCCATAACCTGATGGGGGTTTGTCCTGCAGATAATAGTGCTGTCTGTGTATGTGTGCCAAGGCTGTTGTGTATGCCCATGAGCTTGCAGTGGTACAAAGTTGCAAGGGATGTGATCTGCCTTGCAAGGCTTGGGTGTCTTGGATGGAGATCTGCTGTCAGTTCACTCACAATGCTGATGAGCTCCTTGATGTCGTGTGTTTGGGTGTCTCGGCACTATCTGAAGGATCTCCACTTGTCCTTGCTGATGATATGGTGATGGCTGTGTGTGGTGTTTACCAGGGCTGTAAGGCTAATGAGGGCTCTTTGTGTTGCAAGGTTTGCACAAGAGTCCGGCTAAGTCTGTAGGAGTCCTGTAGGTCTGCCTTGTCCCAGGTGCCTGAACTGTTGTTGTGCTTCACAGGAAAGTCCGTCAATGTGGCAAGATTGTTGGATCAGTTGCTGATCCAGTGCGTGAGGTTGCAGGGTGTGGTGGGGGTGTTGTTTTGAGTGTCCCACACAGCTTGTCTGTGGTGACTTACATCAAGCATTTTTGGGGGATCGGTAGCGGGGTGTGGGGCAGTGTGTTGCTTGTCAGAGACGTGGAGTCAAATGTTGATGGACCAATGATGGATGGTGGTGTTGTTCCCCTCCAGCACACAGCCACATGTAGCCCGTGGAGGTTAGGGCGTGCGTTCAGATGTACGTGTTGATGGCTTAGCGGAATAGTGGATTTAGTCCTGCAGATCTGTAGAGGAGTGTTACACTGAGGGTTGCCATGGAGTTGCTGCAAACCCGGATTTGTGACTCTGAGGGTGTACTTGTGAATAAATAGCAATTCATCTCCCGGGACTGGTGTTGCCGTCCCTGCGGGTGGTCTTGTACCCGTGTGAGATGGCAATGAAGACGTCATGTGCTGAGGATGCTTTTGTCCAGGTTACTGTCATGAAGGTGATGTGTGGGGAGGTAACAGAGTCCAATGGACGGAGCGAGTGTGGAGTAGGAGGCACATTACCTGGTTGTTCTGACAGGGTCTTGTAGGCTATGCAGCGCTGTGTAGGCATTTGGAGTAGCACACTCAGCCTGCAAAGGTGTCGTGTGTGTACTTATGGGTTGCCTGATAGCAGGAGGATGATTGTCACGATGACATTGCTTGGAGAGTGGCTGCAGCATGAGCCTGTTGTGTGACGTGGGTCATGCAAAGACTAGTGGGTCGTGCACTGTGCATGTTGCAGGCGCATACGTACCTGCCTTTGGCACGGCGCTGAGGCTACAGTGGCACAGAAAAGTTGCTGCCTGCATTTCGAATGGGTGGAGGGGGAAGGGCAGAGCATTTCGGAGGCTTGGGGGTTGCAGAATCAGGGCACTCGGTGGGGCGGTGCCACAGGTGAGGCAGCAGCGGGCGGAAGGGGTTAGAAATTAGGCAAAAAGTGGCACACACAGACAAGGTCTGAAAGGCACAGGGCAATAGGTGTATGTAAAGGAAGGAGTGTCAGGTCACTCATGGGTCAGTACGAGAAAATGTATGAAAAATCACCATAAATTACAGCCACTGGATCAGGCAACAAAATGCGGAGATGCGCAAAGGAGACACAACATCAGCAGGCGTTCACGTCTCGTTGTGCGGAGCAAGCTGCACAAATACATACCCAACAAGGTACTTTATGCACAATAGAGATCATTAGTCATAAAGCACTGCATGCATGTTGCCAAAGTACACATACACACAGATGCTCAATCTTTGACAATTATGCCATAGATGACACATGCAAACTGTCAAGAGAGCTGCAGTGACAGAGATGAGGCACTTTGGATTGTGCTGAACACCTTTATTCCACATACACACACAAAGGGATATGCATCCATATTAACAGACTCACAGGTCAGTTGACAGAACATGTGGGACATACGCTGGACACCCCCTTCACAACACGGATGATGTCAATCCCAATGAACTGGCACACAAGTTAAGGGGATGAGCCAAACACATCCTGCTGCACACAGAGAGGCTGCAATTCCCCATGGAGCCTGTTGTTGTGATGTCCCCCACTATGTCCACCCGTAGCATCTGCAATGTTTCAGAGGCAAGGTTTACACACATTGATGCCTTCATCAGACGCCACACTCCACTACAGATGACTGTCAAGAAGGGTGACTATCATGTCATGGGAGTGATGCTACATGTTATATGATCCATGGTGAGAAGACATGTATGTATGGTACCACAACATGCACAGAAGCAGTCCCCACACATTCCAAACCCGTACCACCACAAAAAATCCTTGCTGCTAACCTTACCAAGACTGACCTTTCCACATGTCCGTGCATGGAACGCTGATTCAGCACACGTTGCAATCCTCTTGAGGAATAGCAGGAGGACAACGATGACAAGAGCAGACAACAGGCGCTAAATACCTGGGAATGACAGACATACAAGAAGTCACCTAAAACAATTCTCACCGCACACATGGACATTTACCAAATATGAACAATGTTTGACACATGCAAATTTCAAAGAATGTCTCTCCGCAAAACTGTGTGGCATGACATCATCACTCTAGTGACACATCAGAACACACATCCAAGTCACTTTGCATTCAGTCAGCTGGACACACACATTGCAACACATGCCACTCAATACTACAAGCTTGCACACTCATACCCAGTGACTCACCATTATGAGAAGAAGTTGTGTATGAGCTGACTCTGGATATCCTCCTCCTCCTCCTCCTCAACACTAGCCTCGTGAGCAAGCCCTTGATCCTCCACGGGTGGATGTTCCTGCTCATCCGGATCCAGGATGAGTGGCACTGCCTTCTCAACTGCCATGTTGTGCAGAATGCAGAACACGAGGAAGATTCAGCAGACCTTCTCCGGGGCATAAGGGAGGGACCCGCCTGTCTTGTCCAGGCACCGGAATCGGCTCTTCAGGAGGCCAAACGTCCTCTCAATCACTCGCCTGGTCTGCCCGTGTGCATCGTTGTACCTGTGATCTGCAGCTGTTCTTGGGTTGCGGAGAGGTGTCATTAGCCATGGCATGTTGGGATATCCAGAGTCCCCTACAGGGAAACATCATGTAAAAAACAGGGTCAGGAGATGCCGTAAGAGCCAAAGATACCGCAACACACAGGACAAACAGAGTATACCCACCAACAAGACATGCTCGTTCGTTGTGCAGCCGCAGCTTCATTTGTGGTACCCTGCTACGCCTCATGATGTAGGCATTGTGTGCTGATCCTGGAAAACGTGCACAGACATGGGAAATCAGCATGTTAGCAAGACACACCACAAGGGCATTTATCGAGTGGTAATGTTTTCTATTGCAATGGGCTTGTTCCTGTGCCTGTGGTGGTACCAAAGCCACATGTGTACCATCAATGGACCCAATGACATGGGGCATCCCTCCCAGGGCATAGAAATCACCCTTGACATCTGTCAACTCCTCAGGAGTAGGAATTCATCAAGGTTCTCCAACATAGCTGCTAAAACATCACGCAGGAAATGGCTGAACATTGTCTGTGACATGCCACCAACATCAGCTATGGTGAATTGAAACATACCTGTGGCAAAAAAATGTAGGGCTGCCATCACCTTCATCTTTGGGGTCAGTGCAGTAGGATACCTTTGTCACGGTTGGAGGTGTGGTGCCAGCCTGTCGGTCAAGTCCTCAATCAACTATTGAGTGAATCTGTAACGTCGGATGCAGGCACGTTTCCTCATGGCACCCAAGTCTGGCATTAGTCTTGGGACAGGTGGTGCCCTGCAAGACATTGTTTGGATGAATGAAGATTGAGAGTCGGTCAACATCAATGTCAATGAACAGAGCACATGCTACACTGCTAATACACATCAGGTAACTATGGAGTCGGGTGTGTGCAATACATCCAGGACACATATGCAAGCTTGCTGGCACTCCTACAAAAAGCCAGATACACCTGTTGATTGTCAAGTCTACATGACATGCCCTGAAATGAGCTGGGGGCCAGTCTGAGTGAACAGCCAGAGATATCACCAGAGTGACACACATCCACATAGCTGCATTGGAAGCATGTCATCTCATCCAGGCAGCTGACTGCAAGGCACACGCACAGGTCACATGGAATGTCAAATGTACATATCAAACACATTGCGATGAAGGGGTACATGTGACAACTAAAAAACACAGCCATTGAGACAACGCACACATGTCTGACTGGGAAAATATGATGCACGATGCACACAGACCCTACAGCCGTGGGAATCCACATGTGGCATGGTGTGCGTAGACGTGTTCCATGCCCATCTCCACACAGACCCCTGTTGGATGCACCAACAGCAGATGCAGTTGACGGGACACTGACATCAAGCTCATGGGAACACATGACACACACCTGACATAGTCCCAAAGGGGCACGGTGCTCGAGACATGTCAGTTGATAGAGTGTCCCTGTCCCTGGCATCAGGAGACGGGTGTGGGTGTTGATTACTGTGCCATCCCCCTGCTGCTGTGCATGACACAGTTGGACTACAGACACACATGTGGCTAGTGGCAAGGTGATGTGTGCCACATAGTGCCCCATCACACATGACATGTGTCCACAGGTCATCACACATCAATTGTGCACCTAGATGAATGACCTGTGCAATATCACTGGCTAACACACCTAGGGCCTGCACATGTAAGTATGCAATGACAAGTACTTGATGAACATCCATGTGCGACTCGTAGCCCTCCATTCCTGTCATGTGTACACCTGTATTTACCATTGTAAGCGTGTGAAATGAGTACACGTACGGGTACGCACTATACTACTAGTGCATGCACCGTACGCGCACTACTAGTGCGTACCCGTACGTGTACTACCTTAGTACACATACGGGTACGCACTAGTAGTACACATACGGTGCATGTACTAGTAGTACACATACTGTACGTGTACTACCTTAGTACACGTACCTGTACGCACTAGTAGTACACGTACGGGTACGTGTACTACTAGTGCGTACACGTACATGTACTAAGGTAGTACACGTACCTGTATGCACTAGTAGTGCATGTACGGGTACGTGTACTACTAGTGCGTACCCGTACGTGTACTACCTTAGTACATGTACGGGTACACACTAGTAGTACACGTACCTGTATGTGTACTAAGGTAGTACACGTACGGGTACGCACTGTACTACTACTGCATGCACCATACATGTACTACTAGTGCGTACCCGTACGTGTACTACCTTAGTACACGTACGTGTATGCACTAGTAGTATATGTACGTACGTGTACTACTAGTGCGTACAGGTACATGTACTAAGGTAGTACACATACGGGTACGTGTACTACTAGTGCATACACGTATGTGTACGCACTAGCAGTACACGTACCTGTCAAGCGCACTGTACAACTGGTGCCGTAGGGGTACGTGTGAAACGCACCGTACACCCACCATCATCGCGTGTGTACGCTTCGTTTCACCATTGTACTTGTGCTGTATGGGTACGTGTGAAACGCACCGTACACCCGCTATCATCGCATGTGTACGCTTCGTTTCACCATTGTACTTGTGCCGTAGGGGTACGTGTGAAACGCACCGTACCTGTGTGTGGATTTAAAAATTACATAGGGGACACATAAGGGACAAGTATTAGGGCCTAAATGCATGCTGGTTGTCATGGAGACAGAGTTTTCAGTTGGAAAGTGTCGATCATGTGTCCCGGAACAGTCAGTTGGCCACAAAATACAATGTTGCAAAGTGGTTGTTGACTTGACATGATGCTCAAAATTTGAACGATGCGAATGCTGTCATTGGTGTATGTTTAAAGTCATTGGTTTATGTTTAAAGGGATTGGAGTAAACGTAGGATGCTAATGAGTCTGACCAATCACTATGTACTCCTCTAAATGAATGCCCCTCAGCAAGACAGATATAAGCCAGCCAGAACCCATTAGAGGGCACTTGCCTGCACAACTTTCCAGTCGAGAACATTGCTGCTGTCTCTGCTTCCTCTGGACCATGTCACGTACTGTGGAGAGGGCCCAGCCATTCACCCAGGAGGAGAATCAGGCCTTGCTGGACGCCCTCCTCCCACAGGTCCTCAAGCTGTATGGGAGACCAGGGGAGCAGGTGAGTGCTGAGTCCACTACCTTTGCCTAGGCACCTGTTGTGTGACTGTCAATATTGTGTCCAGGTGGGACAGACATGCTATGTTGTTTAGAGTGGGTCCCAGGGTGGGGGACATGCTGATGTCTCTCATGCAGAGCTTGATGTAGTTCCTGTGTGCACTCCTCACTTGCATTGTGCTTACTGTGACTTTCACTGCATAGTGCATGACACATTGAGCCAGTGAAATCCTTGGTGTTTTTTTTTCCTATTGTCCTGAGGTGATTCAGTGCTCCCCCCCAGTGTGACAGGTGACTGTACCCACAGATGTGTATGAGTTGAGTGGACCTGTGGTGAGAGTGTCCAAATGATATGTACGACCTCATGGACATTGATGTGTGTGAATCTTCCTTTACATGTGTGTGAGTGTCTATGTGAAGTGTTGCGGCACATCTGCATGGAGGTGGCAACATATCTACCCATCTGATGTGACAAGTAAGCCGTGCTGTGTGTCTGACTTGCATAGCTAGAATGACACCTGTGACACCCCACTGGCAAGTGGCACATGTGCAGAGTGAGGGTTGTATCCGCTGTTGTCAATGACAGGCGAGTGATCTGTGCTTGGGTGTGTCTGTCTAGTATGCTGAGGGTGCGTCAGTGGAGTGGGACATGTGACTGCTTGTCACGTGCTGGCCATCAGCCTGCTGTTGCATGTGCTGATCAGTGTGTGGCATGATCAGTGAGTGTGTCGCAACCCTCATGCCAACCGGTTGTCTTTCAATGCCATGTAGTGCATTGGGGCTTGCACACAGGCCAATTTCTTATTGTGTATGATGTAATTCCTGTCTGCATCCTATGCCCTGTTCAATATTTCTAAGAGGTTCAAATGTGTGTCTCGGGGACATGGAGCAGGTATATTGATGGTGTGTCACTTTGTCATCTTGACTGGTAAACTGCCTACGAGAAGGGGGTGATTTGGAACCACATCGTCAGGGCCGTGAAATCTGAGGGGGAGCGTCGTCGCCAGCTGCCACAAGTGCGCAAGAGGTGGCAGGACATCCGGTGCTGAACCCGGTGGATCGCCCAGGTCCAGCTGGGACTCGACAGTCCTCGCCCCCACGGCGGACGCCGACGGCTGACCCCCCAAATGAGACGTGTCCTGACGGTGGTCTTCCCAGACCTCGATAGGCAGTTACAGGAGAGACTGCAGCAAGGAGGGGGTAGGTACATGGCTGTTTGTCGTGTTATGTGTCGCAAGCTTTTGTAAGTGCTCTGTAGCCTGGATACACTCCCAGAGTTGATATGTGCAGTGCATTTTCTGTTCCCCAATGTCACCTGTTGCTCTTTTTCATCCCTTCCCCTCCTTGACATGTGTCCCCTGGTGTGTGTGTAATCACATTTGCACATGGTCATCTAGGGTGCCAGTAAATCTAAGTGCACATTGCTTTCTGCATCATGTGGGAGGGTGGTCTGTGACTTGTGTTGGTACCTTGCCTGTGCCATGACCTGTTCACTATGTTGGGGGTCCATAGTTGTTGTCACTGATACTGATTCTCCACATAGGAGTGTGAGCTTTCAACTGGACACCCTTGCAGCATGCATGACCAATGTTGTGGCCTCAGACATGATGTGCATGTGTGTCAGATATGCATAGTGCCATGACGGTTGAACATGGTACAGTCAGCTCATTCCAGGACCACGGAGCAGTGTGCCCACTACAGTCCCCTGAGAAACCCTGGCCTCCTAATCATGTGTGTCATCCAACAACGCACTTTCTCTGTGTGTTCTGCATATGTCTGCCTCTGTGGCATTGTTCCCTGGCCTAGTTTGTATTTTGCTAATGTGTGCTACCTGTGTCCACTGGACAGGAATACCCCATTTTGCTTGTGCATACTCACACTGGCCAGTGCCTGTGTGGCTATTCACAACAATCTGTTGATGGTTGTTTGTCACAAATATGTGTTTGCAGCCCCACGAGGTGATGTTATGTAAATGAAGCTATTTTTATAGCACAGTTGTTGTAACCCAGAATAAGAGGTGTCAGTTGCACCTGTGTGTGGTTCTGATGCACCGCATTTTGGACTTTGTGTGCTGACATCTGTGTGTACATTCTGGCTTGTCATGAGGGTGTCCCCACAGTACAGCTGGGCTTTTTTACCAGCCAATTGCAGGCCCATTAGCTTATGCATTGTCCTGGGTGTGGACATGTGTGCCACTCCAGATGACAGGCAGTAGGTCATATGTGTAGCCAACTGTGTAATCAGGTGACGGATGGCCTGGTGACAACTGACATAATTAAAGTTGTTACTCTTACAAAATTGTACCTTGGCACTCACAGCACTTGTCAACAGTTGTTCATGTTTTAAATGTGGAAATTGGATGATTTGTGTCAAGTACACTGATGTGCCTGCATGAAAAAAGTCTACCAAGGAAGCGCACACCAAACGACATTTCAACTTTCATGGAACACACTGGCACCTATTCAAAGAAGCCACTGTTCAAATTAAATGGTGTTGCAGATTCTCCATATACATGTTCCCACAGTGGTCTTGATTTTGTGAGACTCCTTTGATGTTGGTGATACAAACTAACGAGTCTCAAGACATCAAGACCTCCATGGGCCCATGTATATGTACTTTCTGCAACACCATTTATTTCTAACAGTGGCTTCTCAGAAAAGGTGTCAGCTTCTTCAATGACAGTGTACATGTACTTTTGTGTGCACTGCCTTGTGCGACATATTGCATGCAGCCACATGAGTGTTCTTTTCACGAAATGGCCAATTGGCACATTCAAAACATGTAGATTGTGTAAAGTATTGTGAGTCCCAAGGTACCAACATTTGTTCATTTTGTGTTCCAAAGGACTTACAGGTCTCTGAGTGTGGTGACACCTTGAGTATTGAGGTGTGTTAGTTTACCTTGAGTGCATCACTACTGTTTCTTTCAGGCTAAACAAGAGGTGTCATGACTTCATTGTATTGCTGTGCTCACCGATTCACAGACACTAGCTTCTCAGTGTATTTCTCATTCCAGTTGTGGCCTTTTGTGTATGTATTTTCCTGGTGTCAAAGTGGCATGGTGGGTCTAACAACTGGGCAGTACAGGGCCTACATATGTGCGGAGTAAGCTAGCTGTTACTCATGTTGCATTGCCTGATATGCACTGTGACCAATTGTTCTTGTGCTCATGTGTCAGATGTATAGAGGTGACTGATGCATTTTGGTTTCTTCTCCTTGCCCACAGCATCATCATCCGCAAGCGAGGGAGACACTTGCATGGACCTTGAGGAGGGACCCAGCGACAGTGCCGCCAGTGCTGTGGAGTCAGCAGGAGCCAGTCGCACAGAGGGCGAGGGGAGTCAGTCGGAGGACCTGTCTGGAGGCGAGAGCATCTACGACGCCGACGGGTCCGAGGCTGAACTCTCTGAGGAGCGGAGGATGCCCCAACAACTGGCAGCATCCCACCATCTGTACCCGCCTCCTCCATTGACATCTCCGCCCTCCCAGTTGCTCCCGTCCCTTCTGTCCGTGCAGGGTCCCACCGTGTCTCCTTTGGAACAGGCACAGCACCCCCTGCCCCTGTCACCCCTGCTGCCCTCAGTGAAGAGTCTGTGGACACACTGCGCCAGTTGCAGGTTGGTCAGGCATCAGTGCTGCATGTCCTCCATGGACACACTAAACTGCTCACACAGTTGGTGTCGTTCGTGGAGGGCATGTCATCAATGATGTCTGAGCAATGCAGGATTCTGCGGTCCATGGACTCTTCACTGACGGAAGCAGTTTCTCTCCTGCTGCGCTCCGTCCCCCCCTACCCCGGACCCATCCACACTGCCCTCTCCCATGCCTGCCCAACGCACACACAGACAGTCACGGGCACGTACCCCTACAGACACATCCAGCACACCCCCAAGTAAGGCACAGCGCACACCTCCTGGCACGCACACTCAGGGGGATGTAGGCACCATCAGAGTCCGCAGTCCTCACAACCCAGTCCCTTCAAACCCACTCCCCTTAGCTCCCCTGCCAAACTGTCACCTAAAGAGCTCTACATGGGTGAGCTGGCCCTCACCCCCACTGTGACACCACCCCACAAGCGGGTGAGGAAGTCCCCGGGCAGGGGAGTTGAGTCCACCCCCATGTCCACCCCCTCCCCCAAGAGCGCTGCACCCCATCCCTCGGCCACCCCCCCTCCGTTGGCCCTGGGGTCTCTTCAGGTGCAGGGGTTACTCCAGATGCCCTGGCAGCAGTGTGCAGCGCCGAACTCACCTCCACCTTTGGCGCTGCCCCACCCCCTGTGGTGGAGACGTCTAGCCCTGCACCCACCACACCTACCCAACCCCCTCCTGTCCCTGCGGTGCCTGGTCCTGCCACAGATGATGGCCCCCCGTCGACAAACCTTAAGGTTAGTTTGTGCAGGCAAGGTAGGGATGGACACAGTCCCCTACGTCCACCCTTGGACTATAACAAAGGACTGGCCATTAGCCTTTGTAGATAGTGTCTTCTTAATTTATTATTTTTGTGTGCTGAATAAAGCCTTTTCTTTTACTTTCAACACTATTGCATTTCAGGTACTTGATGTTGGTGATGAGGCTCCTGGAGTTGTCGTTCTGATAATGTGTTAGGGTTCTGAGAAATGTTTTTGCATGATGGTCATGAGGTGGACCATGGTATCTGTGTGCCATCAACAATGTCCCTGCAAAGAATCATTGGTAGTGTGTGTTCCTTTTCTTTGGATACATTGTCCCAAGGAGTGTTCCTTCCACTGTGGCACCTGACATCTTCCCTGCAAATAGTTGCACAATTGTTGGGCTGACCTGTGTCAACATTTCCTTTGTTGGTGACGGATCCCTTCAACAATGGTCATGCATGCTCACTGATGTCTCCTGCTGAATCGTCTGTGCCATCCTTGCTAGTCACTGTACTTGTGTTTTGGGTATGTAGGAATGCCTTCAGGGACAAATTGGCCCTTTTCAGCACTTTGCATGTGTGTAATCACGACCTACCGCACAAATGGTACTTGTTATGCAGGTTATTTGGGCACCTGACTCACAATTGTGGGCATTGTATCTGGTGGAATTGAACCCTATTCCTTCCATGAGAGACAACATCTTGGTGGCTGGACCAGCACCTGGACATTCCTATCAGTCCCGGGATGTGCGTGACTGTGTGTGTTCCCTTTGGCTATCTTAGTTTTGTATGCAGTTACATGACTATACAGTCTGTTGGCATGAAATCTGGGTGTGTATTGTGCTGCATCTGCCATGGGTGGGTATGCATGTGTTATATGTCCTCACACCCACATGTGGTGTGTCATGCAGTGTGTGAAAGACATCCATCCTCCTGGGAGTGGGACACTGCTGGGAGTCCTCTGCACACACCCCTCATATGTCTGGACGCTGCTGGCAGTAATATGCACCCACCCCGCATATGTCTGTCCACTGCTGGCAGTCCTCTGCACCCACCCCATATATGTCTGGACGTTGCTGGTAGTGATATGCACCAACCCCGCATATGTCTGTCCACTGCTGGGAGTCCTCTGCACCCACCCCTCATATGTCTGGACGCTGCTGGTAGTGATATGCACCCACCCCGCATATGTCTGTCCACTCTTGGTAGTGATATGCACCCACCCCTCATAGGTCTGGATGCTGCTGGGAGTCCTCTGCACCCACCCCTCATATGTCTGGATGCTGCTGGTTGTGATATGCACCCACCCCTCATAGGTCTGGACGCTGCTCGGAGTCCTCTGCACCCACCCCTCATATGTCTGGACGCTGCTGGTAGTAATATGCACCCATCCCTCATAGGTCTGGACGCAGCTGGGAGTCCTCTGCACCCACCCCTCATATGTCTGGACGCTGCTGGTAGTGATATGCACCCACCCTGCATATGTGTGTCCACTCCTGGGAGTCCTCTGCACCCACCCCTCATATGTCTGGACACTGCTGGTAGTGATATGCACCCACCCCTCATATGTCTGGATGCTTCTGGGAGTCATATGCACCCACCCCTCATATGTCTGGACGCTGCTGGGAGTCCTCTGCACCCACCCCTCATATTTCTGGACGCTGCTGGTAGTGATATGCACCCACCCCTCATAGGTCTGGACGCTGCTGGGAGTCCTCTGCACCCACCCCTCATATGTCTGTCCACTGCTGGTAGTGATATGCACCCACCCCACATAGGTCTGGACGCTGCTGGGAGTCATATGCACCCACCCCTCATATGACTGGATGCTGCTGGGAGTCCTCTGCACCCACCCCTCATATGTCTGGACACTGCTGGTAGTGATATGCACCCACCCCTCATAGGTCTGGACGCTGCTGGGAGTCCTCTGCACCCACCCCTCATATGTCTGGATGCTGCTGGTAGTGATATGCACCCACCCCTCATATGTCTGGACGCTGCTGGTAGTGAAATGCACCCACCCCGCATATGTCTGTCCACTGCTGGGAGTCCTCTGCACCCACCCCTCATATGTCTGGACACTGCTGGTAGTGATATGCACCCACCCCTCATAAGTCTGTCCACTGCTGGGAGTCCTCTGCACCGACCCCTCATATGTCTGGACACTGCTGGAAGTGATATGCACCCACCCCTCATATGTCTGGACGCTGCTGGGAGTCATATGCACCCACCCACGCGCCCCCTTGGGGCTGTAAACTGCTGGCTTGGACCTACATAAACACACCAATATGAAGGTAACATGCTGGGCCAGTCCTCTAGTCCCACATTCCTGGCGTGTGTATGCATCCTATCCCAAATTTACTGCTGCCATAACGGGGTATGTGTGGTGCGCACCGTACCCACGCATTCATGCGTGGGTACGGTCCGTACCTGAGTTGTCATGGTGCCGTAGGGGTACGTGTGGTATGCACCATACCCACGCATTCTTGCATGGGAACGGTCCGTACGTGAGTTGTCATGGTGCCGTAGGGGTATGTGTGGTACGCACCGTACCCAAGCAGTCATGCGTGGGTATGGTCCGTACCTGAGTTGGCATGGTGCCGTTGGGGTACGTGTGGTACGCACTGTACCCACGCATTCATGCGTGGGTACGGTCCTACCTGAGTTGTAATGGTGCCGTAGGGGTACGCGTGGTATGCACCGTACCCACGCATTCATGCGTGGGTACGGTCTGTACCTGAGTTGTAATGGTGCCGTAGGGGTACGTGTGGTACGCACCGTACCCAGGGTACGGTCTGTACCTGAGTTTTCATGGTGCCGTAGGGGTATGTGTGGTACGCACCATACCCACGCATTCATGCGTGGGTACGGTCCGTACCTGAGTTGGCATGCTGCCGTTGGGGTACGTGTGGTACGCACCGTACCCACGCATTCATGCGTGGGTACGGTCCGTACTTGAGTTGGCATGGTGCCGTTGGGGTACGTGTGGTATGCACCGTACCCACGCATTCATGCGTGGGTACGTTCCGTACCTGAGTTGGCATGGTGCCGTTGGGGTACGTGTGGTACGCACCGTACCCACGCATTCATGCGTGGGTACGGTCCGTACCTGAGTTGTCATGGTGCCGTAGGGGTACGTGTGGTACGCACCGTACCCACGCATTCATGCATGGGTACGGTCCGTGCCACTGTTGTAATGGTGCCGTAGGGGTACGTGTGGTACGCACCATACACAACACTTTCGTTGTTGCGGTACGCAGGGGTTGCTGGACACGCCCCCCAAAGTGACCAGACCCTGGTGGTAATGTATGGCCTCCATATTATAGGTTTAGGTTTGGTTATGGGGTATGTTTCGTGCCCCTCACCCCCAACCTGGCCCCTGGGTGTTGTTTTCACCTTCTGCGGCGTGTGCGTCGGGTGCAGTGCACCAGGTCGTAGGCCAAGAGGACCGGGATGACACGTACGATGGGGTTCATGGCGTGTACGTCGTGTACCGGGGCTCCGTTGCGTATCGGTTCGCGTCGAACTCTGCTTTTCCGGCTGTGTTTGACTCCCGTAGAAAAAGAGCCGTACGGAGTGACGTAGGGACGAATCGTACTTGCTGGGCCAGAAACCGCTACCTGAATACGTCCGGACGTCGCCTACAAGCTGTTCCGGATCAGAATCGTAGGCATTTTTTCCACGTACGGTCTTTTGTACGATTCGAACGGAAATAGGCTTTCTGTACAAATCGTACTTCCTAGGTTGTAGGGACAGTTTACCAGGTGTGAGTAGTACGGAGAAAACGCTCCGTACGACGATTCGTAGGGCCTTTTTACAGGATCGGAATCGGCCCCTTTGTAGTTATTCAGCTTTACACATGGCCAACCATTGGTACTGCAACACCATCCCATAGAAAATATTGGAAATAGAGACTTAAAATTAAATCCCATGAGTCTTATGGCACAACATGCCAAGTGCAAGTCTGCTGTATTACAAGTTGGGTAGTTTGGCTTTGAAGCCTCCATTGGCCCATACAGAGGCGCAACACTGCCATCCGTATTACGAGTTGACGAGTGCTAAGGGTCGGCGAAAAGAAGGATTTGGGGTGCATACTCACCCCTTTCCAGTTCTTCCAAGGGAATTTCTATGTGGATTCCTTTGTCCAGGCCCCCCCTACACAGGAGCTTCTTCAGTCCGAAGAATACGACCCTGTTTTTGATGAAAACAGGTAAGTGCTTTGGTTCTAGGTACCCATTACCAGGACTGTCCACATATGGGTCAGACTGCGGCAATGGGGAGGTGTTATTTTTCCACATATATCATGCAAATGTGTGCATTCCACACATATGCAGTCAGAATGTACACACAGCCATCGATATATATGGAAATACATTGAAACTTGTAATACGGGGGTCGAAAGGCCACAGGAGCAGCGGTCTCCTAGCCGCCGTGGACATGGTCCTTCAGCAGTCAGACAGCCAAACTCGTAATACGGCACAAGGGGCCATATGTGGGTAAAACGTGTTTTGCGATTCTCTAATTGCAATTTTTAGGGAATCGCAATTAGAGAATTGCAAAACGGAATGTAGGTAGGATTAGCAAAATATTTTGCGATTCCCACCTATTCCTTATTTGCAAATCCCAAATTGAGATTCGCAAATAAGGAATACCTTGCCATTCATTCCTATGGGCTAGAAGGCCCATAGGAATGAATAGGAAGACATTCTCAATTTGCGATTCTCAATTAGAGAATCGCAAATTGAGAATGCAATTTCAAGGTTGCAAGGGTGTCAATAGGACACCCTTTTGCACCCCTGAAATAAACATGTGTGCACATGTGGCGCACATACATGTGCTAAGGGCATGTATGTGCGCCACATGGCACTTTAAAAAATGCAAAAAAGTGAATTTTTCAAGGAAATCGCAAATTACCACCAACCTCAGGTTATGAGATATGCGATTCCTTAAGCCAAAATTGCACAACTTGGGTGCTTAATTGCATTTAAGGAATCGCAATTTGGGATTCCTTAAATGCATTAGCAAAATAAGGAATCGCAAATTTTGCGATTCCTTATTTTGCGTGTGGGTTTTTGTGTGCTACATAGCACACTGCCCAAATTGCGATCGCAAACGCCAAATTCGGCGAATTTCAGCATTTGCAATCGCAATTTGGCTTCCTACATATGGCCCAAGGTGTTTTGAGAGAAGAGTTTCCCACAGTCATTTTTAACAGATAATGGACCTCAATTTTGTTCTGAAGTGTTTAATGTATTCCTGAAAAGGAATAGCATTGTACACAAGACGACTTCTATTTACCATCCAACTGGTAATGGTGCTGTGGCGCTCTTCAACAGGATGCTCAAAAATACCATTCAACTGACTAAGGAGGCTAATTTATTGAGGTTTAAGGAAGTGTGTGGGCTTACAGGGTTACATTTGAGCTTATGAGGGGCAGATTGCTATATATGAACCACAACGTGGCATGAATGCACTGTTCCAAGAGGAGTGAATTGACCCCTGTTGGGGTTAAATAACGAGTAAGCAAGGCTCAGGATAAGTGTAAGAAGTATCACAGCAAAAAGAATAGCTGCAAATTGGTTGTAGTATTAATCGGTGATTGGGTAAGAGTCAAAAAACCTGCAGCCTATAAAAAAAAATGAAGTCAGATATTTTCAACCTTTGCAAGTTATTAAGGTTCTGTGTAACTCGGACCAGTTGACTGACGGCAGGGTATGGCATTTGATTGCCATTTCCTTATATAAAGGAGAGAAAAGGGTTCCAAATGAAGCTTTTGGGGTGAGCGTTGAAGAGACTAAACAAAATGAATCTGATTGGTTGTTGGGTGAGTATGGTTCTGCCTTGTCTTCACTCACCTGAAATCCAGGATGTTCAACTTGAGAGATGAGACGATTGTTCTCTATGCCCCCAAAAATCTATGCCTGCCCAAACCATATGTAAAACACAGTTTGACAACAGATCTCCGGGGGAAGGGGGAAAATGGGACAAAAAGAAAACACTCTGCGGGATTCAGCTCTGGGTCAGAGACGTTTTAATGCAGGGGCAAAGTGGGCTCTGGCCCAGGGCCCCAGCCTTTCAAGGGGCCCCCTGACAGTCAGCTCCGTTCTCCAGAGTTTTGCCCTAATGACCTTGAATATTTCTTAAACAGATTATTTTAAATACTGTTTTCCTTTAATATATTTTTTATGTACCTGATGTGTGAGTCTAGTGCAGCCATTTTGCAGAGAAATGTTGTGTTTGTTTCATGAAATATACATAAAAAAAGTTTATTTTAGATCAAAACAAGGCCTAACATATAAGAAATGGGAGGGCGTCACAGAGATTATTTGCAGTAATATTGGTGAGCTGCTGCTGTGTTACAATATTGAAAACACACATAACTATCCCTGAATATTAGATGTAAACACATTTAGGGCCTTATTTATGAGAAGTGATGCATCGCTGTGTGAAAACAGGGATGCGTCACTTCTTAGTGCGCCCTCCGTGCGACATGATGGATGCGTCATATTTACTGTATGATGCATCATGTCGCAAGGAGTTACAGATACATCAGTATTTCTGACATATCTCTAGGTGCAAAAGTGATGCATTGCTGGGGTGTGTCTGAAAATAGACGCAAGTCCAGCAATGTGTCCTTTCACATGTGGCAAGCCCCATGTGAAAGGGCCTGCATCAGTCTTACGCCTGCTGTGAGGCAGGTGTAAGATATTGACGCAATGACGTCCTAGAAGTGGTGCACTGAGTTCTCAAAGATTTCAATGTGCCACTTCTATGAGGCTTTTTGCGGGGGAAAATCCACCCTGCATACATTGTACCTGGCGCAGGTATAATGTGGTGCAGGCAGATCTTTTGGCCACCAAGAGCTCCAGTCAGGCGTTTCTGGATTATTTTATGTTATGTTAGTGGGTTTATAATGCGTGATCGCTGCCCCAGCACAGAGTCGTCCCGGCACTGACAGCAATGAGGTGACCAAGATCAGGGAGGGCCCAAGGAGGCCTACGAAGTGGGAAAGAGAGGTTTTGATGGCTTTCCTAAATTCGAGGAAATTATGGAGCCCCCACATGCGGGCCGGCAGCGTGTTCCAAAGGATGGCCGCTCTGTTCCGGAAAAGAACTACCTCCGGCACGAACCCTCCTAACCCGGGGGACCACCACCAGGTGTTGTCCCATGGAGCATAGCTGGCAGGAGGGAACATAAGGTAGAAGCAAGTCGGTCAAAATATTAGAAGAGGCAAATTTCAGAACTTTAAAGGCTATACAGAGAGCCTTGAACTCAATCCGCCTAGCCACAGGCAGCCAGTGGAGACAGTGAATAGCGTTTGTCACTGAGCAGGCTCTGTGCAGACCGAGGAGAGATCTTGCGGCCACATTCTGAACTCTCTGTAGCCTATGTATTTCTGTCTTGTTTGCTCCCAGATACAGTGAGCTAGCGTAATCAAGTCTTGACATAATCAAGGTCTGGATTATAATTTGCCTGGTGGGGAGGGGCAGTGCCTAGGCTCTTTGGCCACCAGAGCTCATTGCATAGACCATGGTCCTTTCCTATCAACAACACCTCCGACTTGTTGGCATTAAGTTGGAGGCAGTTGGCGGTAATCCACTCGGCGACTACCCCAAGATCACCTTGAAATTTAAAAGCATTGCTTGGAGTCGCTCGAGAGAGCCACCACCAACTAAGTGTCGTCGGCATAGGAGACCATGGTCAGCCCTCTGCTCTTGGCTACTGCGGCCAGAGGTTGTACATATAGATTGAAAAGCAGAGGGCTCAGGGAAGAGCCCTGTGGCACCCCTTGCTTGATGGGAAAGATGCCAGAGGTATACGGGGGAGCTATCACCTGAAACATCCTATCAGCAAGGAATGAGGCCAGCCACTTCAGGGCTGAACCAACAATTCCAGCCTTCTCCAGGCATCGCAACAGAATGGCGTGGGACACCGAATCAAACGTGGCACTGAGATCCCGAAGGATCAGTGCCGATGTTTGCCCAGCATCCACAGCTGTCCAAAGATGTTCTGTCACCGCCAAGAGCACCGACTCTGTTCTGTGGCCAGGGCGAAAGCCATTTTGGGAAGGGTCAAGCCTGTTATTGGAATTCAGGTGGTCCGTGAGGAGGGAGTTAATATAATATTACCAAAGAAAACAACTTCAGTTTTGTCAGGATTGCACTTCAGCTGATTGATCTTAAGCCAGTTAAAAAGCTTTGTGAGGCAAGACCTAATCATTGCCCTATCAATGTCAGTTCCTTTTTCACATGTAAAAATCGCCCTCTTCCTCTACCAGAAATGCAAGGGGGATAGATATATATTAAAAAGGGTAGGACTGAGAATGGAGCCCTGAGGGACAACTACATTCATGGCCGGAACCGGGGCTGGGAAAGGGGGAGCCAGATGTCCTGAGATCGGTTTGCCAAAAAGGATGACATCCATGTTAAGGCGGTCCTCCCCAGGCCGATGTTAGCAAGTCTCTCCAGGAGCTTCTCATGTGGGACTGTATCGAAGGCTGGCGACAGATCGAGCAGTATCAGAACAGCCTTGCCCCCCTGGTCCAGCTTACCTTTGACAAATTCAGTCACTTCCATCAGAGCGGACTCCGAACTGTAGTTTGCCCTAAAACCGGATTGGCACTCAGGAAGGAGCTTCCCATCTTCAATGTGTTTTTGGAGGGCCTTGTTTACATGCTTCTCTAATACTTTGGAGAGGGTCGGAAGAAGGGAGATTGGCCTGTAGTTGGCAGGGTCCGTCGGTTAGGTGGTAGCTTTTTTTATCAGTGGGAGAATCTTAGCATTCTTCCATAAATTTGGCATGTTGCCTGAGGAGAGGGAAGCATTAAAGAGCTGGTTTACCATGGGGTTTATGGTGGGAGCTAATAGGTTCAGGATATTCACTGGACATAGGTCGGTAGGAGAGTCAGAGTTAATGCTTTGGAGAAGGGTCAGTGACTCTTCAAGCTGAAACTCAGGGAAAGCTAGTAAGATGGAGGATCCAAGAAGTAGAAGGTCAGTTCTTCCTCTGAGATGTTAGTGAAGGCTTGTTGGATCATGGAGATCTTTTTGTGGAAAAATTGAGCTATTTGCTTAGACCATACTTCCGTGCATGGCCCTTCCTTTGTGTCGGCTTTTGGTGCGGTAAAGGATTTAACTATTCTAAAGATTTCCTTACTCTTATTTTGGGCATTTTCTATCTTGGTTTTAAAGAAGTTTTTCTTGGCTGCCTTCACAAGAATATAATGAGCTTTTAAGGTGTCTTTATACACCTTCCTGGCCTCAGGTAGATAGGATTTACGCCATTTCTGTTCCATTTTTCTACAATTTCTTTTGCTAGATCTGAGGGAATCGTTAAACCATGGAGCTGGTGGACCAACCTCTTTGAGGAGCGGGAAAATACCGGTACCGCTGCACCAATGTTGGTTCGGAGCCATGAATCTACTGAGAGGGCGTCCGAGTCGGGGCAGCTAGACAGCTCTGGTGAGGAACGACCGAGGGAGTCTGCTAACATCGGGATGGATATTTTATGGAACGTCCTGTTATTAGGGACCCTCTGCCCTGCGTTAGCCCGAGGGGCTGTGGCAGAGTTGGAAACAACGAATTTTAATAAGAGGTGGTCAGACCAGGTAATGGTAAGAGGTAGGCTTACTGATATGTCAAAGTTGTGAAAGATTTGGTCTAGGGTATGGCCCTTTCTCATGGGTGGGCGAAGAAATAGATGGAAACATGTTGCAGGCCTGCAGCATCTCCAATAAGGAAATTGTTTGAGGGTCATTTCATTTCATTAAACTTTATTCGGTGTGTAGAAACAACCATAAAGGTATACAGAAAATACAGTACATCGCGAGTAGTTCATAACATAAAAACTCATAAAATGTCATATAAAGATAGTACAATTACATCAAATCATCAAGAATTCAGCGCTCCATGGGAATAATTATGCTTTTACGTATATTAGGTGCATTTATAATAAAAAGCGCCATGTTAAAACAGACCCTAGCATCGCTGAGGTCGGACAAAAATTTTGCCGCAGCAAGATGTGATCCACCACCAAATGCGAGCAAAAGTGGTTTAAGGTAGTACATTCTGAACCCAGTATAAAATTAGCAACACAACATAAAGTGCACTGTGCTCTGTTTACTTTGTCCATCGCCTGGGCATGGAAACGTGTTTGAGGGACAGGATTTCATTATGGGAAAAGCAACCAAATGATGGACAATACCCAATCTTAGTCTAACTAGGACAAAACGATGCATGGGATTGTGTATATAGGTCAGCTAATCCTGACAGCCCTCTACTTGGTTAAGCGTTAGATAAAACATAACTGATGGTTTCTTATTCTCACTAACTAGTCGGGTTTCCCTCCTAATCTTCATATATAAGTTTCTCTGATGGACAATTTACTAAGTGATAAAACTTGAAGGGGGCTATTCTGGATTGACATATTAAACATTTTGCTATACACAGAATTGTTATAGGTTAGCCAAGGGATCATGATTGCGTTGTCCAATTTAAGACTGTCTTGGATAATTGCTTTGGTAAAGCTGGTTTTGTCTTTGGACCATAGAAAATGCCAAAGCAATAGGGGGTGTGATGTGACTACATCTGTGAGGTACTGTAGTCCAACTTATCTGTGAATAATCTCAGATGAAGCCGAGGTAGGCAGACGAAGTAAGAGTTTTAGGAAACCATTTTCCTTAGTCTGCAAAACTTTACTATTAAAATAACCCCATACACCAGCCCCATATGTTGCAATGGATAAAACCCTTGCCTTATAAATTTCAGTCATCTCCTTAACTGGTCTGGAGCCCAGCTTGGCAGAAAATCTAAAAATGCCATGTGTACTTCTGTCCATTTTACTCTTAACATTAATGAGTTCACGAGTCCAGGAGCCATTACCAGAGAAGGTAATGCCCAAGTAACAAAATGAATCAACAGAAGCCACTGGTAATTTATCCAAAATGAATGATCTACATTTTTTAACCTTGGACCGACATGCCATTGTGTAAGTTTTACTTTTGTTAATGACCAGTTTCCGTGCACCAATAAAATCTCCAAAAGCATTCATTAGACGTTGCAACCCCAGAGGGGTCCTGGCCAGCAGGACCGCGTCATCTGCGTACTGTAGTACCAGAATGGGGCGTCCATCCACTTGTGGGACATCAGCATGGACAGTTTGCAAAGTCTGATCCACCCCATTAATAAATAAAGAAAATGAAATAGGGGCTAAAACACAACCTTGTCGAATGCCACGTTTAACTGCAAAATTATTAGTGCATTCTCCCAGAGAACCGTTGCACTATAGGGGACCCCCTCTAAAGGCTAGAGGGGAAAGAACCAAAGACCACTAAATATGCTCCCTCATAGCCTATCTATTCCTTACATCAAGGACTTGCTCTCTCTTGAGCTATCTCATGCATATAATCACAACAGTGTCACTTGACATTTAAATTTTCATTACTTTTATTATTTCATTGCTTTATATATTTTATAACATTTCACTTTTCTTTTTCTTTTTATGTATATCTTTCTTTCATTCAAATAGAAAAAACTGATTATGAAAATTCATACAAAAAACAAAATCATCACAATAATTACATAAAATTTCACATGCACAAATCCATTTAATAGAAAAACAACCCCTGGACTAACTTCAATAAATACATCCATATCACAGCCATTCGAACACATACATACTCCCACAAACTTCCTACAACCAGCATCTGAGCAAGGTAGAGGTTATGTGTGACGCAGAAAACCTCCACAACCAAATAGATTTTTATGTTCAGAGCACAAGGCTCAACATAAGGTCGACGCGTTTCTGCGGTATATGAAGAGTAGTTAGACCACCTTCATCAGGACCTTTCCAGATACCCACATCAATATCACAGCAACCAGGGGACAGGGTCAAAGGATTTATGGATTTATGGAAAATTGACAAATGGCAGCTATTCATATAGTCTCATTATAAGCGAAAGAATCCTCCCTTATTCTCTGCAAGATCTGCCTATATTTCCAAGGCAAGTTCCTTAGCAAATGCGTAGTTTCAATATGTATTAGTCCTGGGGCCCAATGCGCGAGGAAGCCAAGCTTTTTCCAAATGTTGTTGATAGGCAAGACCATAGAAGACCTTCTACGTTTTCTTTCATCAATTTGTATTCCTCAATTGATTTTTTTTCTTCCCCCACTTATATCTGTTAGAGTTTCATAGTTGTTACACGACTCGTGCATTCTGCTTCTCAAAGTACGGATGTCTGCACGCGATGGCCCACAGTTCTCCAATTGAGAACCATAATTGCTTACCAAATTCTCATACAGTCTGGCCAGGAAACTCCCAATTGGTCTAGAGCAGTGGTCTTCAAACTTTTTTGCTCAGAGCCCCCCCAAAGCAAAATGAGTCGGGCCCCCCTGCAAAACTTTATGGCACGGATCGGAAAACAGGAGATGCAGGGCTGAGCGCAGAGGCAGAGCTTTTGAGATCATATCATGGATACTTTTTTTTGTGGCTCATAATCCACAATAAATGTGAAACATATAATAGGGAAAATCATCAAACAATAACAGAAATTGACTAAAAACTGTTCTCTCCATAATTTGGTTATTGTGAGCCCCTCACACTCCTGGGCTCCAATGCTACTGCACTTACTGCACTAATGATAGCTGAGGCCCTAAGTAGAAGTCTACCCTTCTCTGCCTCTTTCACAACTTACCGACCATGGCTATCACTCCAATCTTGAATCAGGTTATCCATCCCTTTTTTGGTTTTTGGAGGGAGGACCTGGCACAAGGGCATTGGAAAACTTTACAAAAGCACCATATACATTACACAAACACTATTTCATATTCATTCATCATATTTTTTTTATTTTAGGCATTGGACGATTAAGTGATTTGAGTTGCGCTGACATGAGGACCTGAACTATGTTCCAAAGTAGGTAGCTCTCACCATTAGGCTACAACTCCTCCCTTTCAGAAAAAAAGAGCTCCAGCGTGTTGCCCCCACCTTTTTGCAGCAAAGGTGGTCTCATCTCTATATGAAAGGTCCTTTTCAAAGCTTGACTAGTATACTTTTTGCTATATTTGGGTATTAAACCGGTATTAATGAGGTGAAACCTATGCCCAGATAGTTTTTACCAAATGTAAAAATGACAAAATAACAAAATAAATGTATGACAAAATGTGCTGTATAACATCACATAATTTTCCTTTTCTTGCCACATAATTTAGTCAACCCTGCCACATAATTTGGTCCTCCCCTGCCGCATAATTCCAGTGAGCCTGGCTGTAATTGGCCTCATGACGCTGGACCCTATGCAACTGGTAAGCAAGACACACAAAAGCTGCTGAGGAGCTAATATATGCTCTAACTGTTGGAGTCAGAGTGCTTTTTACCACAGGCATGGAAGTTGTAGCTCATAAATACACTAGTTACTATTTCCCACTGTAAAAACCAGGATTCAAATCGGCGACTCTCTGGTAAGACAGAAATCTGCAGTTATTGCTTTAGCTAACTGAGGTTTATAACGTAAGACAGTATATTTTCAAAACATTTGTTTCATTTGCTTTGTTTTTTCATTTATTGTGTGTGCGTGTCTGAAGACATGTGGTCTAGGGGCACCCATACCAAGCAAGGTAGTCCAAAGAGTGAGGTGATCTACTAGATCAAAAGCGCTGCTCAAGTCAGCGAAAACAAAGATATAATCTTCCACCTTTGGCACGAGTATACTTGCCTATAAGCAGGTCAAGATTCACGCATTGCTCGATAGACCCTAGGGCTTTCCGGAAACCAAACAGCACAGGTGAGAGAATTGAACAGTCCCAAGCCCATTCTTCGAATCTTTTCAGTAATACCTTGCTCATCACTTTAACAGACGAGTCTAACAATGAAATTGGTCTGTAATTTTTGGGGTCTGATTTATTGCCCTACTTATGAATATGAGCTATGATAGATGCACCCCAAGTAAGAAAACTAGCTATGCTATGAATGGGGGGGATAAGGTACAGCGGAAGCCTAAGGACTCTGCATCCTCGATGTTTTCCATTGGGATGGGAGAGCAGTCTAGTTTTTATTGTAAATTATGGTGACATCGCCCCCCTTCCCACTCAGTCTGTCCCTCCAAAGGATTTTATAACCCGTAGGAATGGCCGAGGTGACAGTAGGGTTGGAGGCTTCAGACAGGCAGGTCTCAGTGGGAAATAAAAGATCAGGCTGTTCGTCTAAAAGTAGGTCATAAATGTGTGGTTCATGCTTTTGCATAGAGCAACCATTTAAAAGGGTGGCCTTTAAGTCCTCTGTTTTCTTACTGTTTTTACACTTATTGTCGCGTGGGAGGATATTGGGTGCGAGTTTCCTGGGCTCGAGGAGAGACCAGTTGCACTTATTGCATCGAAAGTCTACCTCCAAGCTCATATCAGCCGCTGTACACTGACATAATGGTAGCTGCCTAAGGCTAAGCAGTTTTCCCTATTGTAATTTAGTGGAAGAAACTCACCGGAGGGGAACTGGGCAGCATGGCTGGCGCCGGACGCCTCTGCGAAGCTGACGGGCGCAGACGGGCTTGTCTGTTTGCATCGGGAATATATAGGCTAATGCCTGTGATGCAAACTGGATCACTAACGCAGCTGAGGAAGCGGAAACTGCGTGGGCGGAAGTGAGGAGCCCGATAGTAGCCCCAGCCCTCCGCACAATCTGCGTATAATCCGTGGTGGACCAGGACTGGAGGAAAAGCGAGATGCGAATCGGAGCAGCTAAGGAGGTGTAGGCAAGCAGAATCAAGTAAAGTGCAAGTGCGCGTAGGTAAGAGTAATTGTTAAAAGGCACAGAGTAATTCAGCCACACATATAGAATTTAAAAAGTATCAACAACCTAGTAGCAGGGCAGGATACACTAAATCCTACCACTGTCAGCTGTGTGCGTCCGTTTGCAGCGGGACTATATAGGCTAATGCCTATGATGCAAACTGGATGGCTAACGCAGCTGAGCAAGTGAAAACTGCGTGGGAAACAGGGACTCAAATTGGATCATAAATTCAAAGCTGTTCTGAAAAGGGGCCCCCAAAATATGTTTGGCCCAGGGCCCCCAAAATCCTTAAGATGTCCCTGCTCTGGGTTGATGCGGCTGTTTCTCCTCTTGAGCTCTTAAACACGCACTGTATATTGCTGTTCTTCAGCGATCAAACACCTATGTGCAAAACAAATAAATAATATTAAACTGACCAATCTTTAAGGCCTTCCTTTCACTACTGTTTTTCTTACGATACATTCATCAATATACCTTTGATATAATTGCGTTGTTCAAAAACAATATAGACACTTTTCTCTTTATCAGACGATTGATGCCTGCATAATGTTTTCATGTGGTTCTCTGTAGAAATAAAATTATACTGGTCACCTCCAGAAAATATCACCAACAAATACCTATTCACTATAATATGTCTCACACTTATTACTGAATGACACGTATGTCTCCTATGACCATAATCAGGATAATTATAAGTAACAAAAGTCTGCATAAGAAAATGTTGCAATGAGTCTTTGCCTTTCGTCCTTTAAAAGTCTTCCTTTTACGAATGCAGAAACCGAAGATAAGTGAATTAAACACAGAAATGACAAATACCTGTTTTTAGTTGTACGCGCTTCCTCTTCGTGCGCCAAAATCGGAAATGCCTTACTTGCATGTTTGTTCTCTTTTTGTTTCAGGTCGGAATGCTTTTGGAGCCAGAATAAGGAACAAGGAACCGCCGCGTCACCGCGTTGCCCTGGAGACTGAAGACGGGATCGGAAACCGAGGAGAAGGCTGGACCGGCGTGGGAGCTTCAGTGAAGGATGTCAGGTGAGCGGGTCTGTACTAACGAGCGCAACCGCGTTTTGTTTAACATGCGAGTCTTTTATAGTCTCAGGTTGGGTGGGGTTCTAGTTAGGGTGGGGTGGCAAGAACGTGCTGCACATGGCTTAACAGCAAAGGAACCAACGTGCTGCCTATACAAATGAACAACTGGAAGCAGGCACATGTCAACTGCTGTTCATTCTGTTTCTGATTGCATAATGTCTACTCATGCTGCCTATGCAAATGAACAACTGGAAGCTGGCACATGTCAACTGCTGTTCTTTCTGTTTATGCTTTACCCAATGTCAGCTCCTCAGTTGCAGTAAATAACAGAAGTCTTCCAGCATGAATATACAAAGCACATGTACCATTTCAAAGTAATAGAACAGAAAAAAGGAATACACAATAAAAGAAATACACAATACTTAACCTATTCCGCCCAAGATCAATGCACAGTATGAGGATGAGCCATGTTTATGACGCAAACTCTAACAGGTTCGGGGATGATTGGAAATGGAGTGGTTGGTTGTATCAATGAAGTGGTTGCTAATAGACGGGAACAGAGTGGTAATGACCAGGCTCCCTCTACCTCTTCCGAACAAAGAGATGCAAGAATGGGAAGGACAGAACGTATAATCACAAGACCCAAGAAATGTCATGCCTATGTATGCAAAAGAACCTTTATGCTTATAGTAGTTCAGTTGTTTTTTTTTTTTGGGGGGGGGGGGGGAAAGATGTACTGTATTGTTTAATGTAGTTCTTGTTTCTTTGTACTTTAGTTTGTCCCATTATGGATCCCTTAGTTTAGATCAAAAGAATTAGAATAGTATGATGTATTGTTGAATGTAGGGACATGCATCTTTACATAGGTTGGTGACTGTACTGGTTTATGTATGCTGCTACTCCAGCTGTTGGGGTATTTGCTTTACAATAAATCCTATTCAAAATACATTTGGATTCCGGATTTCCCTACAGTCAGCTTTTCCTGCTAGGAATGAGGAGATCACAGAGAGTAACCACAGCCAGTTAATTCTAGCCTATAAACACAAAAATCCCAAGAAAGTTTGGTGAATATTGTACAAGTTAAGAAACAGACACTCTCAAATTTCCAGTATTAGTTTCCATTCATCCATTGAATAGCGGGTCACTCTTTTCACCAGAGCTATTTGTTCTGCTGACCTCTGCCATGTGAAAGGGGATAAAACCAGGAGGTAACAAGTCTATCTTCATGCTTAAAATTGAATTGCACAAAGTCACCTAGGCTCGTTTAGTAGGTTTTAGGTAGGATTGTTGTTCACAGGATCAAGATCTGGACCAAGGAGCATGGAATATTGAGTACTTGCCAACATAGGTTCAGGGAGCGGCTAGGTACAATGGAGTGGTACCTAGATCTGCAATTTAACATCAGCAAATACATTTTTGCCAGGTGCTATACATTGTACTTGGCTTCCATGGACATTTGAGTGTTTTCAGTTGGGTTAATTGGTCGAAGCTATGGAAGATGTTATCTCGTATGGACCCATCTTCAGATAATTTTCTATCTGTGCTACAAAACGATTTTACTGATAGAGTTAGATTGGGGCCATTGGGAGAATGCTCCAACCTTGCCTACATTGAATTATTTTGCTACCCCAGCACTGATGTGCATGATCAAATCTGTGTTATTGGCTCACACCCCTATTAATTGAATTTAATTGTTTTTGGCCTTTGACTCTTTTACAACAGATCCGGACCTGGATATTAACTATTCCATGTCTTAGACAATGGCCTGCAATAAAAGCCTCAACACAAAAGCCTCAATAATTACATTTGTTCCATCTCTGTTGAGGGGAATTAGTTAATAAAGGTTGCTAGTTTCCCCTATTTAGTGGTTCCCTTTGAGAGCACCCAACATTTGCATACTAATATCTCAATGAGGAGACAAAGGTTATCCCAGTTGGTAGGACCATTACTTAATCTTAGCCCGTCTTTGAGAGGGAAACCATTAGTGATCACAGCCAAACTTTGCAACAGCCTTCCACTCTCCCTTCGTACTGCTGAGTCAGAAATCATTTTTCGATGTAGCCTAAAGTCCTGTTTTTTTTCCAGCACCTAGTCCCCCCCCTGGTTCCCACTTCACGTCGGGGGTAGGTGTGCGCTCTATAAACTTCTAAATAAATAAATACATTCTTGAGATTTATGAAACTCGATGTGTCCTGATTGCCACTTATGGAGCTCGACTATGAGGTTACTCTAACACAGCGTCCTTACAAATTCAGGATCACCAGTTTTGCCAACAATTACGTTTAATAACCCCAAGTAGCTCCAATTTTATATGAATAAGGAAATGGGTGTCAAATTTATTGAGGATTCTCTAAAGATAGCCCCTTTGTTGCTTTGGCTATCTGTATGGTGAATAACAGTGTATCTCTTAACTGCAAGGTTAATAATGGCTGCTTACTATGCAATTGATCATCCGACATTCCATGGCTTAATCATGTAAAACAGTTTTGCAATTTGATTGGCAGACTGGAGCATTTTGATAGACCATCTAACATCCAGGGGAGGCTTCTCTGATAAGGCGGTGGAGCTCCTCCCCACTGCTTAGCAGAGGTAAACAGAAAAATAAAAGGCTAATAATGCAAAGTTATTATCATTTTCTTTTTCTGTAGGTTTACGGGGCAGGGTGGGGCTGGGCTGTCATCACAGCCAGCAAGGGTGGAGTGGTTGGGGCACTTAAATGTGCATGCCTGTTTAGCCGGCCGTCTTGGACTGGCCAAACAGTCATGCGCACTGTGCATGTTCTCCATCGGCTGTATTGTACAGCCTGGGTGAAGAACATGCACAGGCTCACAGACCTCGTCTGAGCATTGAACCACGGTGCTCAGACCAATCATGACCATGCTACCATGGTGACAGCAGCATCGTGATTGGCTTAGGGGAGTCTGTGCATGCTTCCGGCAGGGACGGTAGAGGACCAAGGCGAGGGGAGGCGGCAGCCAGGTAAGTAATTGTATTGATTTTTCTAATCCCCCCCCTCCCCTGCCCCACCGGTGCTTCTCGGTGGCAGCTGCTGTTGCTAACATCTGTAAGAACGACATTTTTGGGGCCAAGAACACCTTTTAAACAATGAGACAAGCTACCCGTGATACCACAGAGCTTGGAAATCAGACAGTATTGTGCACTTAAGACCTCTCCAAACACTGAACCTTGTCTTCTGTGCAATACTGACCACTAGGAGCGGGCTTGGCTGTTTACATTCAGATCAGGCACTCGTCGCGTGTTATTATGTTTTTCCTTGGGTCAGCACGCTACTGACAGCATTGCACTTTGTCCATGGAATGAGACTTCCAAACAAACGCTGTTGCAGTTTACATTTTTTGTTGTTGCAAATTTTATGTCTTGTACTCTGAAAGGTTCTCAATCCCGCTTTTAAAGCAACTACATTTTAAAAGTAGTTTATCTGCACTGCCCTTCTTACAATTATTAACCGATGATGAAGTATGTCGGACCGTAGGCTCCCTCCTTTTTAGGTATAGCTTAAAGCGCTTGCGCTGTGGTGATCTGTTGTATGCACTTGAGGGGGCTGACTCCTCCCACGCTTTTGGATTGGCTTTTGTGTGTGTTGCGTAAAAATTGGAGCCTGCAAATGGCTAATGGTGGGTGTATGTCCCACCTTTTTTCATAAGTTCACTCCCATGGAGTATTGCCTTGGGAGCGGGCAGGGTCACGCACGGTGGCAGCTGTGAGGCAGGATGCACGCTTTGGTCTGATAGTGTTTCTTTTAACTTCCCACCCCATTTACTATGTATATTGAGTGAGATCAACGTTATCATAATGTGTTCATCAGGTTCTAATTATGTCACAGTTCAACTGCTCCCTCTGAAATAAGTATTCTATTGTTGTCCATGCTGTATTGTGATGGTTTCTCACGGTCAGCACTAATTATGTAACGTTCCTTTTTAGGTCTCGCCTGGCGTAAGACTGCGCAGACATGCACAGTCTTGCTGGCGAGATTGAATGATTTTAGGAGATTTCTCTAGTGGGCTTTAAGCCCCGCCCCTCTTTTTCAGTGGCTGGCGTCACTGTTTATGCTAAACGGTGGCCAGCCATTAGAAAAGAGCTTCCAGTGACGTACACTTTTCTCTTTTAGAGCCGTCCAAGTTGGACTGGCTGTCCCGACTTACTGCTGGCGTAAACGTTTTTTTTATCTTTATGGGGCCAAACACATGGTCCCATAAAGATAAGAAACCAGTCAGGCGAGCCAGTCCAACTGAGACGGCTCTAAAAGAGAAAAGTGAAAGAGAAAAAAAACGTCATTGCGAGCGCTTGTTGACTAAGCTATCATGGTTATCCCCTCCAAACAGGAAGGTAGGCACAATGTTTTGGATCCCAGATATTAAACAATTAACTCGGAAGGACAAAAGACATGGAGGGGCTTTTAAATTGCGACCGCAGGATCACACAGATGCCAGCAACCTGAACCATTTTGCCAACAATTTAAACAGCTTCGGTACACGTGTTTTATATTATTTCATGTGACATTTCATCAAATTGCTGGTCAAAATCAGGGGTATTGGAAAACAAACTGCGTCGAGTTTATTGAATCCTAGTACTATCTCCAATGCAGAGTGTTCCTTTTACCTTCATAGGACACACTCGTATAAACTCACAGTACACCTATCGCTTTCAATGACCTAACGCGTTTTGACCTTCTGCGAGACCCGTAGCAGCCTTTCAGACGCATGCACGGTGGTGTAGTTTCTCTTTCAGTCATGGCGGCCTGCATAAGGCTGGCCATACTTGGGAGGAACTCAAGTCCCCAGTCTGTACGGATCCAGAGATTAAGCGCAATCGCCGCTCGGGAAGAGCAGGTGGCGAAGCCCGAGGAGACAGGTACGAGCGACTCTTAAAAGGATTACTTTATAGAATTGCCTTGTACTATGCAGGAGATGGCATGTTATGAATTCATGGGTGGCCACCAGTGAGACGCTGATCTAATTAACATTCCTTCCATGAACATGGTGCATAGCTGCGAGGGTTTCAGTTTGCTTATGTGAGATATTTCCAGTTATTGGGTTACTTATTTGTGACATTTTAAAGCCCTACGTGTGACACTTTGAGTGACATTTTGTCATGAATTGAAAAAAGCAGTTATAACCATAAAATAAAATTGACATAACGCTCACTGATAATGCACGTAGGAAATGCCCAGTGTGCCATTTTAGATGACCTCTGACGGGTGTGGGTCTGAGTCTTCCTGTTTCAGTGATGCCTCTGATCCCACCTTTTTGTGACAAACATCACCTGACCTCGAGGCTCCCGCCTCGAGGTCAGGAAATGTTCTCATGCAGACTATAAGTGACTTTGGAGCAGGAAGATCGAGGGTGCTGTAAAGGGAGCTGCTTCCAGGTGATTGCAGATTTTCTATCTCCGAGTACAAGTGCCCACGAGCACTTGCACATAGGGAAACAAGCAGTTTCAGATACCCCCGTCTTGGACATAAGTCATGCCAGAGTCCACCGAGGAACCACGCACCACAAGAGCCCTCCAGTGCTGCGAGTTTTCAGGCTATGCATAGTAGGACTCACGGAGTCAGCTTGTGCATGTCACCTGCAGCACCCCCAAACCACTTTGGCGCCAGGCACTTGGGAAATAGTTTATAGGCTCTTCAGGGTTTCAGGCTTAGTGGGTTCTGAGCACTACAGAATGAAGACCGGAGCTGGATGTGTGTATACAAAACAGACTCCACGGGAGAGAAAGGCATTGCAGTAGCTCTTGTCACTGATCCCCCGACCCTTTTAGTGCTCTTTGTAGGCTGTCTAGCTGCTGTTTGTGAAACTGGTGAAACCTGTCCCTTGTAAGTGTCTGCCTGGTAAAGCCATTATTTAAGTTTCAAAGGTTGTCTAGTTTGGTGGGGGTGCTGCCTACGTGTGCAGTGCTGTTAGCTGAATTCCCAGTTTGGATTACAGCCACTGTTAGAGGTGTGAATGTAGCTTTAACAAATGTATTTTAGGCTGTTACGTAGAGTCTGGCAATGGTTTTGGTTTCCTATTATTATCGCGCAAGAACCACACTCCACGCTGTTACTTGAAGCGTAAAAGGCCATTTTATTAGGACAAGGTTGCAAACATTTAGACTTTATTAAACAGTACATAAATGTAATAAATATACGTTTCGCATCCCATACTGACTCATTCTCCCTTCATCCTTCTCAAAACTATCTCACGTGTTTGACTCTTCTCCATTCACTCGGTGACCTCCTTCCTCTCCCCATTCTCACCTTCACTTGCCCTCCAAGCATCCTCTGTTGAAGTTCCTTCATTGCTCATTGCCTCCCACACCCCGCTATCAGTCACCTGTGTACGGTTCTCTCCCCCCAAGGGGTGGATCCGACTGTATGTGACTCACCACCACTCCAAAGTACCGTAACGTCTCTGCTCTGCACCCTGCCCTAAACTGGCATGCTCAGACCCAACCACCCCAAGCCCTTTGCTTAAGACCTGTAGGGTGGGTGGGTGGACAAACTTTTACTTCCCCCCGGTGGTGCTCAGGTGTCAGGAAGAGGCCGGTTCATCCTCTCCTGGCACCTATATAACCTCCCAACTTACGCCCCTCCCTTCACTCCTCTAAACCCACCCCCACCTTGTCCTTCTGGCCATTGCACGAATACCTCGGGGGAAGACTGGTCTGCGACCTTCACTCCATGCTGTTACTTAAAGCGTAAAAAGGTCATTTTATTAGGACAAGATTGCAAACATTTCACCTGTTTGACTCTTCCCCATTCACTCAGTGACCTCCTTCCTCTCCCCATTCTCACCTTCACTTGCCCTCCAAGCATCCTCTGTTGAATTTCCTTCATTGCTAATTGCCTCCCGCGCCCTGCTTTCAGTCACCTGTGTACCGTTCGCCCTCTCCTGAGGGGTGGATCTGCCCGTATGTGACTCACCACCCCTCCAAAGTACAGCCAACCAGGGAACCCCCGTAGGGCGGTTCGCTGCCCCCCCAGTTCTTGTGCACCTTTCGCCTCCCGTCAGCCGACCCTGCGGCTCCCCGTGGACGACCGTCCACCATCCAACTTGCATCCAGTATTAATTACTATTGCTGGGACAGTCCCTGACCACGAAAGGTGCACCAATTCTAAGCAGGACCACCTGTTCCTCCAGGCCTTGAGCACCTAACACCTCTCCACCCTGCGGCACCTAGTGGATGGCCATCCACCACCTAAACCTGCATCCCGTGCAAACAAGTAACATTTCCGGGCCAATCCTCGTCCATGAAAGGTACCCCCATCTCTAGACAAGCCCACCTGTTTCTCCCAAGACAGTCTCATCACCTGCGGGCCAATTCCCTGTAAGCATGTTCAACAACCCCTCGAGTCCATCCCCTGCAAGGCACAATTCATTCACGTAACTAACTGCCCCAAGTTCCATTTCATTGGACCATAACCCCTTCCATGCACCTCTGGGTAAATCCAGACCTGGTATATCCTAGAAAACTTTCTCTCCCCCATGGATCCTCATATCGGGGCAATTTCTTATTTCCTGTGACACGATGTCCCTCGTACTGGCAGCAAAATCCCCCCCATTTTCATTCCACTGTTTCCCCCCTCATGATATCACACCCCTATGACCGTGTTCCCCGCCCGGTGATGTCTGTACACCTGCTAGTTCACCTCCTTTGCTGGCCAATGCCCGGTAGAATGGCCACCTACCAGGCGACCGCCCTGGATCCCAAACTACTCCCACTTCCTGTAGTAGAAAAAGAATGATTAGTCCTGCAAGAATTACGTCCCCTTTCCTACAGCCCTCTTTCACCATTTGTTCCAAACCCATCCTAGAAGCCCCTTTTCCAGTACCCATATCATCACAGAACACCTTCCTGTACTCACCATCTCCCTCATCTTTCAACCTCCACCCCCCCAAAGGGCCCTCCTGACGCCACCTCTGTTACAGCCCCAATACGTAGGAATCGTACGTCTCCTTAAGGTAGCCCCCTCCCCTTCTACCCAACCCTCGTATGAGACCGTTAATGGCCTGCAGAACTGTCATGATACCTTCCACATTTGGAAAAACAAATTCCCCCAGTCATAGGCCTTCCCTCTCTTGCTACCAATCACCACTGCCTCATGCCCTCTCCTTGCTTTCCCCTGCTCCGTTGACACACGCTCTACTTTCCCCGAACACTGCAACCAACCTAAACAACTCGACCCATCCAAATCGCCTTTGCCTGAGCACACCTCCCCATCCTCAACTACGCCTCAAAGCGTCGACGTCGCTCCGCTCGAAAACTTTGTGCCTCGGTTTTCCAGTCCAAACACGCCAAGCACTAAACAGCCTGTAACCACAGCCAATGCCCCCTTGTCTGCTGCCCACATGGACCATATCATCCCGTCTCCAGGTTTTGCACTACCATACCCCCAGTTCCACTAAACCTGTGAAAAATACCATATTGTCAGTGTCTTTACGACACGACCACGGTGTGCCGACTCCCTGTTCCGTACATTCTCAACCCTCCCCCAACCTACCCTACCTCACACGTTCCTGTTGCCACACCATTTGCACCTGTCAAACATTGTCCCCCACTGAACCTCCTCAGGCACCCTTGCACTTTGCCTCATGTTTTCCACACCCCAACTGTTCACCCGCCTAAACCTCCCTCTACAGTACAGCAAACCTGCCCCGGCCATGCCTGAGCGTCTGCACTCTGTTTCCTTGGTACCTCCTCCCCCTGCACCCTTTGTGTAGCTCTCCCCAACCCTTTATTCATTGCCGTACACCTCCCCTTCCATCCTGCCCTTGGCTCGAGTGTCCTCCGGCCCCTTTAGAGAAACTACGGCACACGACCACCATCCCCCTTTAAAATATCACCTTCTACGACCCATGAGACCACCTTGGACCCAACCGTATCTTGCAGTGCCAAGCGCCCTCCACCTGTTTAGTTCCCCAAAGCAGTGACCCGTCCTTTCCCCTGACCGTAAGCTCCCTGTCTGTTGCGCCCTCTTGCCCTCAGTTACTGCGATGCCCCCCTAGGCCCCTACTGCTCTTTCTGACCGAAACCCCCACTGAGTATCCTACTCATTTTCCACCAAAATACCCGCAGCTGCCCAGCCCCCAGGCAAATCCTCGCCTGTATCACTGTCCCATCACGCTGCACAAGTGCTTGTGCCCAGGTACCCCCCGGAGCCCCACAGCTCTTTGGGACCCCAGCTCCCACCAAGTGTGCAAAGCTTATCAGTCAAGCCCGCCTCGTGCAATTGTTAAGCCTTGATGCAAAGCCCTCTTGCCGTACAACCATTTTCCCTTCATCTGCACATTTGCCACTTCTGACAGCTGTCCTCGTCCCCCGAGACACGCCCCCCCAGGGGGGCCTCCACTACTCCCAATTCAGAACTGCCCCTTTTGCAGATGACGTGACCAAGTTCTCCCTTAAAGGGGGCTGCCCATACAGGACAGCAATATCTCTCTCAGTGGCCCCTTTCCCCATACTTTGCCAGCCCTTGCTGTAGTTAACCTATTTCAGATAGCCTGCCTCTCTAGGCCCTCTTCGACTAGATTGTCCATACCTGACCCCCTGCAGCTAACCTCCTACATCTGCGCCGTAGTCCCGGCTTCCTCTTGTGAGAAATCGAGCTCCATGGACCCATGGCGTCCAGCTAACTGGGAAGGACCTCTTGGCCCTGACTACCACCCCCATGGCCTCCCCGGTTCTGCCATGGTGGCCCAGTTTGACCTCCACGAATGTATGACTCCCCTTCCCATGTACCCTCCTTCGTAACGTCGATGGTTATCTGGCACCGGAACCTTCCGGTTTCCCCTGTCCCCAAAATGACCTGTCTGTTAGATAACATCCCAAGTAAAACCCGCATCCCCCCTTGGGTCAGTCTTCTCTACTTCTGGTTTAAGTGAACCCTTTGTAAGGGGCCGCTAAAATCGCTAGATCGGCCCAGCTGCGGGTAGAGTCAGCATATTGCTTTGACGCCCCCCCCAGCTTAGCCAAGTTTGAACTGACCGTAACCTGTCTCCCACATTTCGTAGCCCAACAAAAAAAAAACTATTCTTTGTAGCGTTCTGCTGTTGTCCATAGCTGCTACAGGGCAACCGCCCGGCCCCCGGGCCCCACACCATCATATGCTGACCAATGTTGTGATACCGATGACCGCCTGTGTGCCAACTGGCACCCCCAGCCCCATTTGGCGCTCTTCTCCCACATGGCAAATAGTGATCAGTGACCCACTGCTTCTCTCTTCTTTCACTGGTTAACACATTGTCCGTCTGGACCCATTCCTACCCATCGCTGGGCCCCGACCAGTTTTCCTGAAGCCTGCCGCAGCAGCACCTGTATGTGCGCCACATCCCTCACAGCCCCCTACATACCCCAGCCGACCAGCTGAAGTTCTTGCGTTCGCCCAGCGTTCCCCCATCCCACGGCCTCAGCTTTAGTCCTGTACCTGAGTGTCCATCCGGGACCTCCTCCTCCTGACCAGGAGCTGCTGTTCCCCTTTTTCCTCCGTGCCCTCAGCTCCATCTGTGGCCGCACTTGCCTCCTGCAACAAACAACAAAACAGCCTGGTTACCTGAACTTCCCCCCACCCTCTCTGGCCACCCCACTCAGCATCATCTCCTTTCGCACTTAATCTTCCATTCCACACTCTCATCCCTGTCGTACACCTTCACATTCCCCCGACTTTGTCCCTCAACATCCCTGCCAACAGTCCCCTTACTTTGTCCCTCCACATCAAGGCCATCTTTCACAAACTGTATTAATTACTTTGTAGGATTCATAACATTGTATTGTTCGCTACGCGATCTCTCGTCGGAGGGCAGGCCGCTGCGGACCCCCCTACTGCTTTCGGCCAGCGTCCTGAGGACGTCGTGCGCCCTGCCGGCATTACCCCTTTCTGTTAACCTCAATCACCGGTCCTGGTTCCCCCAACCCGGTCGCTCCAACCAGGTGGGTACCAAGCACCACCGGGCCTCGTCCGGTGCTGGCAGTCCTTCACCCTAACTCTGAGTCCCGGGCAAATGCCTCCTGCAGCTCCTTGACTGCCCCCTAGGCCCACCCCCTCCTCTTCCTTCCTGAGCAGCAGCTCTTGTTCATAGCCCTGCCTCGCCCTCCCCTGAAGAGGCTCCACACTTGCTGAGGGTACGCAGTAGCCGTCTACTGATGCCGTCCCCCCAAAACCCCGCCTCAGTAAACTTCCGGGGCAGTCCGCTGATCCTGGATTTTCTAGATCTGAAAACAGTCCCCTGGGGAGCAGAAGAGGAGAGGTCTCGCCTCTGTCCCCTTGACCCCGGAGCTCACCCTGAGCTGAGAAAACCCTCCCCCAACACCCCCCCCGGGCCATCCCCCCCTTTGGGAGCGTAACCACAAGCAAGGAGGCCCCCCTCCCCGCAAGATCTGGGTAGGCCCCATCCCAAGGCTCCATGCTGGAACCAATGGAGGATCTGCTGCAATACGCCAGTACCAGAAACCTCCCCCTGTCCCCACGCGGCTTACCCGCTCCCCCCCAATACCAGACATGTGCAAACACCCCCCTCCCCAGGCCCACTCCATGTTCTGCCGGTACCAGCGCCCGGTCGGGCCAGCATATGTTCGGCCAGCCCTCCCCACCGCCGTATACCAACTCAGGGTCTCCCTCAGTGAAGGCGGGCTGCCGTGTGTGCAGTACCCCCGCCCACCCCCTCTCCCTCGCGAACGATTGCGGCATGCTTGCTTCAGCAGGCAGACGTGCTAGCTGGCTCTGCTGCCTGCCCCCGCACCTCCCAGACACCAATTTCAGCTGCCCCCTGCCCCCTACCTGAAACGGCCTTTGATTCCCAGTGGTGGCTCTTCCTGCCAAGCCACCACTGCAGCCGCAATTCCCACATTCATCATCCTGGGCCAGCGGGCTATCCCGGCCCACTCAGCTGCCACACGCCCTGCCGTGGGAGGTCCCCTGACGTGTCTAGCCCAGACCTCAGTGCAGTACGGACGGCCTCCACTTCAGATGTCGCCTTCGAGTACCGCAAACGTTGAGGAAATCTCCCTACACTGCCCTGCCCTAACTGCCAATTACACACCCCCACCGATCGACCAATCGGCTAATTACCTAACGTCACGCAAACTCTCGCCACAAACTTTTACTTTCCCCCCGGTGGTGCTCAGGTGTCTTCCTCTCCTGACACCTATATACCCTCCCAACTACCGCTCCTTCCTTCACTCCTCTATACCCACCCCCACCTTGTCCTTCCGGCCATTGCGCGAATACCCCGGGGGAAGACTTGTCTGCGACCTTCACTTCCCCTGGGGGCCGTCATGTTCATAATCTGCTCCTTTTATGCATTTTACTTACAGATCCCATGATTAAATTAACATGTGTGTGTACATTTGAGTGTTTGACATCCTAAAAACCTAGTACTGAAAATGTGGGCTGCTGAACACCAAAGCCTCTACATTTCAGAAGTCAATCAATCAATCAATTAATCAATCAATCATGTTATTTGTAAAGCGCACTACATACCCGTAAGGGTTTCAAGGCGCTGGGGGGGGGGAGGGGTGCTGTAGCTACCGGTCGAAGAGCCAGGTCTTGAGTTGTCTCCTGAAAGTCAGCAGGTCTTCGGTTTGCCGTAGGTAGAGGGGGAGGGTGTTCCAGGTCCTGGTGGCGCGGTGGGAGAAGGACCTGCCTCCGGAAGTTGTTCTACGGATGCGCAGTACCGTGGCCAGGGCGTGGTCAGCAGAGAGGAGTTTCCTGTTGGGTACGTAGAAGGAAAGTCGACTGTTACGATAGGCTGGTCCGGTCTTGTGGAGTGCCTTGTGTGCGTGGATCAGGAGCTTGAAGGAGATTCTCCTGTCGACGGGGAGCCAGTGCAGGTTCCTCAGATGTGGTCGCGGCGCGGGATGTCGAGGATCAGGCGTGCAGATGCGTTCTGGATTCTCTGCAGTCTGTTGATGAGCTTGGACGAGGCTCCGGCGTAGAGGGCGTTTCCGTAGTCGAGTCTGCTGCTGACTAGGGCCTGGGTGACTGTTTTCCTCGTGTTTGTCAGGATCCATCTGTAGATCTTGCGGAGCATGCGGAGGGTGTTGAAGCAGGTGGAGAAGACTGCATTGACTTGTTTGGTCATGGTGAGTTTTGAATGATCGGTGGGGGCCAGGGGGGTCCCCAGTGATGCGGGCCACCATGAGTCGTCCCATGCTGAGGGGTTGGACACAAGGATGAGGATCTCCGTCTTGTCTGAGTTCAGCTTAAGTCGGCTTTCCTTCATCCAGTCTGCGATTGCCTTCATTCCCTGGTGGAGGTTGGATTTGGCGGTGTGAGGGTCCTTGGTGAGGGAGAGGATCAACTGCGTGTCGTCGACATAGGAGATTATGTTGAGTTCGTTGTCGGGCGATGCGTACTAGTGGTGCCATGTAGACGTTGAACAGCGTCGGGCTGAGGGAATATCCTTGAGGGACGCCGCAGATGATCTCGGAGGCCTCGGACCGGAACGGGGGGAGGCGGACTCTTTGAGTTCTGCCGGAGAGGAAGGAGGTGGTCCAGTCCAAGGCCTTCTCCCGGATCCTGCGTCTTGGAGTCGCATGCGTAGTGTGCGGTGGCAGACGGTGTTGAACGCGGCGGAGAGATCCAGGAGGATGAGGGCCGCCGTCTTCCCGTTGTCTAGATCCTGATGTCGTCTATGGCGGTGATGAGGGCGGTCTCGGTGCTGAGGTTGCTGTGGAATCCTGATTGGAAGGGGTCCAGGATGTTGTTGTCTACGAGGTGATGGGTGAGCTGGGTGTTAACTATCTTCTCGATGACCTTTGCTGGGAACGGAAGCAGGGAGATGGGTCGGAAGTTCTTGAGGTCGCTCGGATCCTCCTTGGGTTTCTTCAGTAGGGTGTTGATCTCTGCATGCTTCCAGTTCTCAGGGAAGGTGGCAGTCTCGAAGGAGAGGTTGATGATTTTGTGCAGGTGGGGTGCGATGGAATTGCTGGCTTTGTTGATGATGTGGTGTGGGAGAGGGTCGGACGGGGATCCGGAGTGGATTGTGCCCATGGTCTTGATTGTGTCCTCGATGCTCACGTTGGCCCAGGTTGTCAGGGTTTTGTGGGAGGTGGGGTGCGGTGAGTCCGGTGTGGCGAGGTCTGCAGGGGTCGTCCGGGATTTGAAACTGTCATGGATGTTGATGATTTTCCGGTGAAAGAAGGTGGCGAGGGAGTCGCACAGGGCGTGCGATGTTGGCATGTCGTTGGTGCTGGAGCTGGGGTTGGGGTTGGAGAGTTCCTTCACGATGGTGAAGAGCTCCTTGCTGTTGTGTGCATTGTTGTCAAGGCAGTGTGTGAAGGAGGTCCTTTTGGCGGTCCTGATGAGGTGGTGGTGGTTGCGGATGGCGTCTTTGTGGGCAGTCTTGTCGCTGTGCCATTTGTTCTCCAATTTCCAGCAGGTGCGCTTTGAGTCGAGGAGTTCCGGGGTGAACCAGCTGACTCTTTTGCTGGTGTCTCTGTTGGTGGGTTTTTTCAGCGGGGCTACTGTGTTGGCGCAGTCGCTCATCCAGTGTTCGAGCTTGAGTGCACTCTCATCGGGGTTGGTGGGGTTAGTCGGAGGGTTGGGTGCAAGGCTTGTCTGTACTTTGACCCTGTCACCAGGCAGGTCGCTGCCCCATCCGCCACGCAGCCCCCTGTGGGTTGAACCTCCGTTGCCGCTTTTGCCGCCTGACTGCTCGCTCCCTTTTTTATTCTGTACCCCTGCGCTTGGCTTTCTGTGCCACTTTGTTTTTTCATTCTGTGCCCCTGTGTTTTGCTTTCTGTACCCCTGTGCTCTGTAATCCCTCTTCCGCCGTCTTTTCCCGCCGTTTTTTCCCTGGGTTTTCCCCCGCCGCTGAGCCCCTGCAGCCACGCCCCCTTCACTCCCATTGGCCGCCCCGCTCCCTCCTCCCAGCTGCTCCTCCCTCCCTCTGCCCTCATATGGAGGCCGCGAAGCAGCCGTGCAGCGGCTGCGCGCAGCGGACTCGCCGAAGGCGCGCATAAGGCAAGCCCGTCTGCGCCCGTCCGCGCCTGGACCGCACCCAGCACCAGAACCCCTGGACCCCGCACCCCTCGCAATGCCAGACTGCACTACGACGCAAGCACCCTCCACGCACTCAACACCAGACGAGACCACCCCTGCTACCGGGCCACCCCGAAACGCACCCAGGGGCCTTTCACCTGCCGGAACTGCAGATTCACCAGCATTCAACCCTCCACACCACCAGCCAGAGAACCCAACCACCTCCGCTGCATCCTCCTCAACACCCGCTCCGCTCGCAAGCACGCCATCGAACTCTGGGACCTCCTAGACTCCACCGCTCCCGAAGTCGCCTTCCTGACGGAGACCTGGCTGAACGCCACCTCAGCACCAGACATCGCCATAGCCATCCCACAGGGCTACAAGATCTCCCGCAGAGACCGCACCAATAGAGTCGGAGGAGGAATCGCCATCATCCACAAAGACTCCATCAAAATCTCAACGAACACCGATGTCACCCTCACCACCGCCGAGCACATGCACTTCCAGATCCACACCGACCCCAACACCACCCTCAGAGGAACTCTCATCTACAGACCTCCTGGACCCCGCCCACAGTTCAGTGACACCATCGCCGACCTCATCAGCACCCACGCCCTCGCTTCCACGGACTACATCCTCCTCGGGGACCTGAACTTCCACCTCGAGAACAACAACGACGCCAACTCCACTGCCCTGATCGACAACCTCGCCAACCTCGGACTCAAACAGCTCGTAACGACACCTACTCAAGCCGCTGGACACACGCTCGACCGCATCCTCTCCGCAAGCCCCCACGTCTCCTTCAACCACACCACCGAACCACACTGGACCGGCCACAGATACGTCCACTTCACCTTCAGAAAACCCACCACACACCACCGCACCCAACAGCTACCACGCCGCTGCTGAGGCAAGGTCACCGAGGACCAACTGACTACCGCCCTCGCCCTGAGACCACCCACCGACCCCACCGACCCAGACACCGCCGCGACCAACCTCACACAGTGGATCAACGACTGCGCTAACACCCTCGCCCCTCTCAAGACCTCTACAACCAACCACACCAACAAGAAAGCCGCCTGGTTCACCGAGGACCTCCGGATCTCCAAGCACACCTGTCGGAAGCTGGAGAAGAAATGGCTCCACGAGCGAACACCAGACAACCACACAGCCCTCAAGAGCGCCACCCGCAGACACCACCAACTCATCAGGACCGCCAAGAAGACCGCCTTCAAGGACCGCCTAGACAACAACGCACACAACACCAGAGAGCTCTTCAGCATCGTGAAAGAACTCTCCAACCCCAGCTCCAACACCAACGACATCCCGCCATCTCAAGACCTGTGCGACTCTCTGGCCACCTTCTTCCACCACAAGAATACCGACATCCACGACAGCTTCAACTCCGACCCCCCGCACCCACCACCGAATCCACCACCCCTGCGACTACCACTCGCACCAGTCGCCTGACCGTCTGGTCCAGCGTCAGTGACGAAGACACCATCAAAACCATGAACTCCATTCACTCTGGATCCCCATCGGACCCCTGCCCTCACCACGTCTTCAACAAAGCCAGCGCAACCATCGCGCCCCACCTCCGGAAAAAAATCAACTGTTCCTTCGAGACAGCAACCTTCCCAGAAAGCTGGAAGCACGCCGAGATCAACGCCCTTTTGAAGAAGCCCAAGGCGGACCCCAAGGACCTCAAGAACTTCCGGACCATCTCCCTGCTCCCTTTCCTGGCAAAAGTGACCGAGAAGATTGTCAACAAACAGCTGACCCGCTACCTCGAAGTTAACAACATCCTGGACCCTTCCCAATCCGGTTTTCGTAGCAACCACAGCACTGAGACCGCCCTCATCGCCGCCACTGACGACATCCGGACCCTGATGGACAAAGGAGAAACAGCCGCCCTCAACCTCCTGGACCTATCAGCAGCCTTTGACACGGTCTGCCACCGCACCCTATCAGCACGCCTCAATGACGCCGGTATCCAAGAGAAGGCCCTGGCCTGGACCACATCCTTCCTCTCCGGCAGAACCCAGAGCGTCCGCCTCCCACCCTTCCGCTCCAAAACCACCGAGATCATCTGCGGCGTCCCACAGGGATCCTCCCTCAGCCCAACGCTGTTCAATATCTACATGGCCCCCCTCGCCCACATCGCACGACAACACAACCTCAACATCATCTCCTATGCCGACGACACCCAGCTGATCATATCCCTCACCGAAGATCCCCACACCGCCAAAGCTAACCTCCACAGAGGAATGAAGGCCGTAGCCGACTGGATGAAGGACAGCAGACTGAAGCTGAACTCAGACAAGACAGAGGTCCTCATTCTCGGACCCACCCCATCAGCCTGGGACGACTCTTGGTGGCCCACGTCACTAGGCACAGCCCCGGAACCCACGGACCACGCACACATCCTGGGGGTCATCCTCGACTCCACTCTCTCCATGACCAGGCAAGTCAACTCCGTCTCCGCGTCCTGCTTCAACACCCTCCGTATGCTCCGCAGGATCTTCAAATTAATCTCCCTCGACACGAGAAAAACCGTTACCCAGGCCCTCATCACCAACAGACTCGACTACAGGAATGCCCTCTACTCAGGAACTACAAACAAGCTCCTGAGACGACTCCAACGCATCCAGAACGCGTTGGCCCGACTCATCCTCGACGTCCCCCGCCGCAGCCACATCACACTCCACCTGAGAGGCCTGCACTGGCTCCCCGCCAACAAAAGGATCATCTTCAAGCTCCTGATCCACACACACAAAGCACTGCACAACACCGGACCCACCTACCTCAACAACCGACTCAGCTTCCACACCCCCACCCAAAGCCTCCGCTCAGCCAACCTCGCCCTCGCCACAGTCCCTCGCATCCGAAAAACCACAGCCGGTGGCAGATCCTTCTCCTACCTCGCCACCAAGACCTGGAACACTCTCCCCACCATCCTACGACAGACCCAGGACCTGCTGGCCTTCAGAAGACTCCTCAAGACCTGGCTCTTCGACCAGTAGCACCCCCCTCCCCAGCGCCTTGAGACCCTCTCGGGTATGTAGTGCGCTTTACAAATACAGTGATTGATTAATTGATAGTTGTTCTTCAGTGACTTTGCCCCAGCAGTGGCGGGGGTCTGTAGGGTGCGGTGGTGTGTGAGGGGTTTTCAGAAGGAGAAGTGGATGCAGTGGTGGTCTGTCCAGGTGAGTTCGGAGGCGTGGCTGAAGGTGACGTGGGGGCTTGAGGAGAAGATGGCATCTAGCATGTGGCCGGCGATGTGGGTCGGCGTTGTGACAAAGCTGTTTCAGTCCGAGGTTGGTGAGGTTGTCGATCAGGGTGGAGGAGTTGTTGTCGTTGTTGTTCTCCAGATGATAGTTCAGGTCTACGAGGAGGATGTAGTCGGTGGAGGTCAGCGCATGCGTGCTGTTGAGGTCGGCGATGGAGTCGCAGAATTGAGGCCGGGGTCCTGGCGGTCTGTAGAAGAGGGTGCCTCTTAGGGTGGTCTTGGGGTCCGTGTGGATCTGGAAGTGCATGTGTTCGGCGGTGCTGAGGGTGTCGTTGGTGTTTGTTGAGACCCTGATGGTATTTTTGTGAACGATGGCGATTCCTCCTCAGGCCCTGTTGGTGCGGTCTCTGCGGGTGATCTTGTACCCGTCTGGGATGGCTATGGCGAGGTCTGGTGAGGAGGCTTCATTCATCCAGGTCTCGGTCAGGAAGGCGACGTCCGGTGATGCGGTGTTGAGTAGGTCCCAGAGTTCGACAGCGTGTTTGTGTGTGGAGCGGGTGTTGATCAGGATGCATCTAAGCTGATTGGGTTCTGTCGTGGCAGGCATCTCAGCGCTTTCAAGGCAGGAGAAGCTGCAGTTCAGGCAGGTGAAGGGACCATCATTTTTGTGTATGCCCATTTGAGACTGCGATGCACTCTGAAAAACCGGGCTTTTTGTTCCGTAAGAGTTGGTACTGAACACCCTATGGCCTACTTACTTTTTGACGGAGTAACACTTGGCTATCAGCCTCGGATTACTAGGGAGAAAAGATGGTTTTCATAGTGAGTGTTGAGAAAAAAATTAAAGCCTATCTAGGGAGGTTAAATAAAGTCTTTCACCTACAGTCCTAATTTAGGGGCCTAGTTGTAAGCGTAGCAAGGCACAAGTTCAAACAGAAAATTATTTCCAGGGGCTTGCTCTAGTGAACGCTATTTGCCTGAAGGTCACAGTGCTGGTATATTCTAGAGGTTTTATCACAAGACCAGAGGCTTATATCATGCTGTCTTTTCTTGCTTTTTATTAACAGCAGCTAAGCAAGGAAAAAACCAAATTATTCAGAAAAGACTGGTAAAAGAACTACAAACAGTGACATCATAACAGCTCAACCTGTTCGGTATGTACAGCATGTTGAGTAACTCAATAATTATCTTGACTAAGAACAACAATTCCTCTTTTCTTGCTGCTTGCACTCAAGATGAGAACTTTGTTATTTCCTTTACTGGTGTATAGTTTACAATAATGTATGTCTCATTTACCATGTTCTTCAATGCTATTGCATTGTTTCTACTGCCCCTGCACATGCATTTGCAGCAATGTTCTGCTCTGCCTCGGTCGCTCTGCCGTTAGAGGCATTTCAGCCTAGCCCACTCCACATCAGGTTTTCCTCCTCAGTGTTGTGGCTTGCATAATTTTTCAGGACGAGCCTGGGCATCGCATGTGCTGCTGTGAGGCATGCTGTATTGGAGTATGGGCTTGAAGCCCCACCCACTCTCCACCCATATTTTTATTTGGCTTGTGTCATTGTCCTTCCTAAACGCTAGTTTCCGATTCGTTATCAGGCTTGTTAGTCCCTCCTTGGTACCGCCTTGTCTGCATTTGTCACTTCCCATAATAACTGGACCTTTTACTTGTCTTGTTACATTGTCTGCTTTATCTTGGCTGTGAGCACTATTTTGTTTAATATTTTGCCCCTATTCCACTCACTACCTCACAACACGCCGCCCGCTTTAATTTTATTTACTAATAGCGGTCCGCTTTAGCTATAGCGGCCGCATTTTGTTATTTATTTATTATAGCAGCGCGGTCTTCTTTAAGTATAGCAGCCGGGGTACAAATGTTTTTGTTTTTGTTTACTAGCACCCATAAGGCGCTTCCACATTCATGGAGGCCACGCCCCTTTCTTTAAACAAGCTGCGTCTAAAGAAAGATGTGCAGCCGCTATTAAAGTGAAAGCACGGCATAGGCGCTATTACAAAAAATAAATATGTTTGTCAACTTGACATACAGATGCTTTTTTTGTCAAAGCGGCCCATGCCGTTGTTTCACTTTAATGTCAGCCACGCCCCTTTCTTTAGACGCGGTTAGTTTAAAGAAAGGGGGCGGTCTCCAGGAAGGTGAAAGCTCCTCATGGGCGCTCTTAAACAAATATTAGCAATGCAATCGGTCTCGCATTTGCGAGAGTTTAAGCTATTGCATTGCCAATAGCTCAAACTCTCGTAAATGCGAGACCTATCGCATTGCAAATGCTTGTTAAAAAAGTATTTTTGTTGTTGGAACTCCATCTGCGATTAATTGCCTCACATGCTTGATGTATTTTAGGTAATTGTAAGTGATTATATAGTTGCTGTATGTACTTTTATGATTATCCGAATTATAACTTAGTAACCTAGAAATGTTTTTACGATGATGATGATTTCCTATAAAACGTTAAAAAAAATAACTGAAATGCCTTCAATTTCAGCACCACTTCCAACTACAAACTGATTTTGTGCTCTTTGCTGTTGTTTTTATATAACTATTTGACCTCACACTATACAGCTCACTCTTCAGTTTCGATTTACCTTCTGAAACTTTTTTATTATATTTTGTTATATTGTTTACTATATTGTATTATCATGTACTATATGATATGATATTTCAGAATTTGCTGTTTTTCTTTAAAAAAAATGTTCATGGGGAAAGGGTTCTGCCATCAACTTAGTCTTGTCTATTCTGTGAAAAATGCAACCAAATATTATAACAAGACTGCAGCTTTTGTCACATTGATACTATGTAAAATGAAAACTGCGCTATGTAGACTTTACCTATACTGCAGAAGCATCCACTGCAGCACAGTCATGCCTCTTCGGTGGGTATCAATTAGCTCACAACAACAGTGCCCCCAAGACAGACCTACCACCAGCCTAGACAAGAACACATTAAGAAACATCTCTACACACCACAGTGTGCCCAAATATGTAATTGTCATGTTTTTAAGGCATCCAATAGCATTTGCACCCGTCTGTTACTTACAGTACAGGTAAATGTTACTGGCAGTGAGTACCTCTATCACCCGAGAAAAGACATAAGCAATTTTGTACAGACCCCCCACCTCTGCCCCAACCCCATCTTACCCTCCAAAGACTCACAACTCATTAAAACTGGCTTTCTCATTCTACTGACTGCACACCTTCACAAGAGCGAAACATGCTCTCTGATGAGAAAATGTGGGTGCCATACCCCAGTTTACTGAAAGGTTCTGCAATGCCAAACTAATACCAATGATGCACTATAAAGTCATAACTAACAACATGGAGAACAAGTCAGGGCCAATGCTATTAGGTTTCTCATTCTCTCAGAACACTCAGTGTGACTTCATTGATTTCATTTTAAGCCCATTTTTGTATTGATCCCTAAATGCAAAAACAATCAAGGATGTGCTTAAATCATGTGGCTGTTCTTCGGATAGGACCAACTGGATGACATGATTTTAACATGCAACTTTACATCTGTTGCTGTGTTTTGCGGCTTATTTTCTGGGCTGCAAATTCATAATATTGTGAATGAGGCACTTCATCTGCTACCTTCACAATTACACTTTGGGTGGGTCCGGCTTTACCTCTGCTCACTCCCCGTTTATGACCTTCTTCAGCTCTCTGGAGGGAGGCCATGCCCTGCCACTGTGTTCGTGAGTCTGTCTGCTGGGTTTTCCGGCTCTGAGGCTGGTCTCCACTACGTTCCAGGACATTCTGGGATGTCACATCAGGAGAGAAACGGTGGCATGCACACCATGTGCAGAGTGCAACACTACTGTGGTGTCTGGACCTCGGGCAGAAGGCAAGGACCCTGGGGCGTGGCTAAGGAGCCGGAGGAAATGGCCACCGCTCTGGGGAGCTCCGTGGGAACGTAGTGTAACAGGAGCTCTCCAGGTATTATTTACGGTCACCCGGTCTTCGAAACCACAGCAGTCACGAGCGGAACACCTGCTGCATGGAATGAGACCTCTGCAGAGATACGGGGTGAGAAGAAACATGACCTTTTTTGGCATTCTGCCGATCGCAGTTCGACGGCTGAGGCGCGACCGCCATTTTGTTTAATTACCGATCCCCGTGCCTCCTGCTTGTCTCCTGCCTCACGCTTCAGTTTGAAAAAGCTCATTTTACTGGGACTGCTCAAACTTTTTCCTCATTTTCTTCCACAGCTGGGTTCCTCTTAACAGCATGCTGATTTTTGGTGGTCATTTATAGGCACCTTCAACTTAACAGTTTTTATAATATTTCTGGCCGCCGTTTTATGTTCTGTAGCTGTTTTTTTCATTCCTTCTCTTTTCTCACTCCTTAAATGGCAATGCCACGCTCCAACCATAGTAGTACTCAACAAAATACTACGAACAAAGTGACATTGGAAGATATCAATCCATTCAGTGTATTGCAGGATAATATGGAAGATGTACTTACTGATGCTTCTGCAACAAAGGGCTCCTCTCCTCATACCTCACGCCCAAGCTCTAAAATCTCTTCTAAAATACACTCCACTTCTTCTTTTACGTCAGGCAAACCAGTGAAAACAAATCCTCCTTCCCCTAACAATCCTTCCTCTTCTATTTCTATGGAGCTGTTACTTGAGGAAATTCGCTCACTCAAGCCCTACATGGCAGAAACAAATTATTGTCTTCAAAACCTTGAGGATAACTGGTCACAAACTGAACAAAAAGTTGACGATCTTGAGAGAAGAGTTGCTTCAGTCCAAGTTGTCACTGACCAAGTTCCATGCCTACACAGAGAAATTCAAAATCTTAAACAACAAGTTGAAAATTTGGAAAACTGCAATAAGTGTAACAACCTACGCATTTACGGGCTTGCGGAAGGTCTTGAAGGATCTAATCCCATATCCTTTTTCCAATCATTTCTACCTACGCTTCTTGGACTTCCAACTTCTCCAACTCTGAATATTCAACGAGCTCATCGCTTGGGTACAATTTCTCGTTCGTCTATTTCCTCTTCAACAAAGCCTAAAGGTGTTATCTTGTACTTTTTAGAGTACACAGATCTACTTAAAGTCATTCAAGCTGCCAAACAGAAGGGTAAGATTACTTGGAATGGTTCAAATCTTTTCTTTGCGCAAGACTACGCCAAAGTTACTGCAGATCGTCGAAAGAGGTTTCTGGAGATGAGGCCTGCCCTTCGCGCTCTGAATGCTTGTTATGGCCTGTTCCACTCTTGCCTCTTCAAAGTGACTTATAACAACAGAACGACAAATTATGAAGATCCGGAGCTACTTCAACAATTCCTGAATTCCTGCAGAGATGAATCTATGGATATCCCTCGACCATAATTGTTTTGAATATCCCAGCAACTTTATGCCATTGTTTGTGTTTATCCTCCTCCCTGCTGTATTTTGTTACGTTGTAAAGATCCTCTGTTAATATCTCCTCTTTTTGGGTTTTTTAGGTGCGGTTTTGTGGCCCTTTGATTTATGGTATCTTTGTGTATGCCTGGAGGCTGTTTTCCCTTTGCCGCGTCCTCATGGAGTCTTCAGTCCAGTGTGCTCCCTTTCTCATATGGTTGCAACATCCCCATTCTTATTGTGCTTTTGTGGTATGTCTTTTTGACATTTTTCTCTATTATCAATTGTTGGATTTGTATTGTATTTTTGTTCAGTGTTGTGCTCTCTCCTATTTCTTTCCTTTCCTGTCCCTCTCTTCCTTCCTTTTGTCTTCTCTCTTTTATACACCTTACAGCAACTTTCTTGTGCTTCTCTCCTCTCTTTCTTCAATCGTGAGTTTCTTTCTCAATCTTTTCTTATCTAATTCTTTTTCCTCTTTCAGCAAAAATTCAGCTTCTTACATTGTTTACACAACAATTGTTCATGTTCAATTTGATTAGTTATTTTTAGAGTTGTAACATGGAATGTTAAAGGAGTAAATAACCCTATAAAAAGACAATGGGTAATAACCCATCTAGCTAGATTAAATGCTGATATTGCATTAATCAAAGAGACACATTTATCAGTCAGCGAAGCGTCTAAATTGAAACGAAATTGGGTAGGCAATGTTTTTTCTTCCCCTGCTCTAGGTAAGAAAAATGGAGTGTCTATCTTGTATCATAAGAAATATCAGATCTCAGTTGTTCACCAAGAATTTGATTTAGAAGGTCGCTGGGTAATTGTCAAAACACTTATAAATCAAATACCTCTAGTTCTTTTTAATGTGTATGCACCAGTCAATGTCGATAATGCTTTTTGGATTCATATATCTGATAAACTTCTTTTGTTTGATGATGAATATATTATTTTTGGTGGTGATTGCAATCAAGTTTTTGATCCCATCTTAGACAGAAGTTCTTCTGTTAAATTCCCTAACACAAAGATGCATTCACAATTTACTTCCTCCATACGCCGAAAATCCTTAGTTGATATATGGAGGCTTTGCAACCCAGACATTTGAGAATATAGCTTTTATTCCCCTCCTCACCACTCACAATCCCGTATAGATTATCTCTTTTTTAGTAAATCTTTATCTCAAAAAGTTTCCCATTCTGAAATTGGCTCTATTTTAATATCAGATCACGCTCCAGTTTTTGTTGACTTTGAATTGATACCTTTTTCTCCCCATGCAGGTAGATGGCGTTTTAACAATGTATAATTATCTGATCCGAATTTAACAAGCCAATTCACCTCCTTTGCTTCTGAATTCTTTTCCTTCAACTCTACCCCGAATTCTTCTCCTGTAATGATTTGGGACTTTTTCAAAGCTGTTGTCAGAGGCTTAATTATAAATTTTGTCTCACAAAAGAAAAAAGGTTTTGAGGCTAAAAATTCCCAGTTGCTTGCCAACAACTTGAGTACTCTTACTACCACTCGAACTCTTAATCTGCGTTAAAGAACCTCATTGAAGCAAAATTCACTTTTAATCAAATATCTACTGAAGCCATATCATCTTAACATTTAAAAAGCAGTGCTCGTTAATATGGAGGTCAAAATAAGACGGGTAAATTGTTAGCGTTTTACTTGAAAATAAGACGTGAACGGACTAAAATAGAATCTTTAAGGAATAAAGTAGGTATATCTTTATTTAAAGATAATGATATTCTGAATGAATTTGTTTCTTTTTTCAAAAATGTAAAATTATCTGATCCGAATTTAACAAGCCAACTTGTTAAATTCTTGTTACCCCTGAACAACAACCAAATTCAACTGATCTGTCTACTTATTTTCAATCCATCGAACCCCCTTCACCTTATGATACTGACTTCTCTTCTTTAGAAACTGATATCACTCTGTCCGAAATCACACATGCAGTCTTGGTACTGAAAAGTGGGAAAGCTCCATGTTCGGATGGATTTACCATTGAATTTTACGCTCATTTTGTGAATCTCCTACTCCCTCAACTTTTATCACTTTATAATGCCTTTATCACGACAGGCTCTTCGTCTGGAACCTATCAAGAGGCCATGATCTGTTTAATACCTAAAGAGAATAAAGACCCATCTCTCTGCAAAAACTATCAGCCAATTTCCTTAATTAATCTGGACTATAAGATCTTTGCAAAAATTCTGGCACTCCACATTGATCCTATCTTACCTAACCTCATTGGCCCGGAACAATCCGGATTTGTAAAAGGTCGTCTTTCATCTGAAAAATCCAGAGTCTTTTTTAATATTCTTGATAAAGCTTCCTCTCTTGATTACCCGATTGCTGCTACAGCACTAGACGCAGAAAAGGCATTTGATAGGATTGGTTGGGATTTCATGTTTCAGGCACTAAAATGGATAGGATTTCCACCTAAACTAATATTTCTTATTTCTCTACTATATTCAGGTCCCAGAGCTTCTATTTTTGTTAATGGCAAAACTTCAGAATATTTTCCACTCTTTAGAGGAGTGCGTCAAGAATGCCCCCTCTCTCCTCTTTTATTTATAATAACATTAGAACCCTTTTTAACTAAAATTAGGTTAGATGCTAAGATTACTGGTTTCCAGCTTGACACCTCTCATGTCAAATTGTCTGTATACGCGTACAATATTCTTTTATATTGTTCTAATCCGTCTACATCCATCCCCTCTTTTTTATCTCAAGTTGACATTTTCTATCAATTAGCCGGTTATCGTCTCAGTTCAGACAAATGTGAGGTTCTTCCCCTAAATATACTCTGTTTTAAGCAAGACTTCATACATACGGGCTTTTCCTGGCAAACCTCTAAGATAAAATAACTAGGCTTGTGGTTCTCTTCAAACATTTTGGAAATATTACAGATAAATTTTGATCATATTACTAAGACTCTATCTGACTCTATTGATCGCTGGCACCCTCTTTTTCTCTCTTGGTGGGGACGATTAGATTCCATCAAGATGATGCTTTCTCCTTTGATTCTTTATCTCCTTTCTAGATTCCGTTACATATTCCTGAGGTCTACTTTAAGAAAATTGACTCTCTTTTAACTAAATTCCTTTGGAAAAACAAATCTCCTCGATTAGCCCTATCGGCTCTAAAGGCTGACAAGACATCTGGAGGCCCTAAATTTCCTGACTTTAAATCATATCATCATGCCTTTTCTTTAAAACAATCTTCCCGTTGGCTCTCTCCTGATCAATGTATTCATCCTCCTGTCTGGTTGAATATAGAAAAATATTTTTTATCCCCTTTTGATTTTAAAGAATCTCTTGCCTTTACTAAAATCTTTCTCTTTTTCGTCAACCTGTCATTTCTCATACACATAAAATTCTTGTCCCTCTTCTTCCTTCCTCCTATCCTTCATCTTCCTCGTTAGATCAATAGCCCATTTAGCATAATAATTTATTACGCAATAAAAATCGTATGATTTATTGGAAAACTTGGAGACTCAAAAGGATTGCTCTGGATCTCTCAGCTAGTACTCAATAATATTCCTATATCATTGTTGGATCTTCAATCAAAATTTTCTCTACCATCCTCTTGTAAGGCTCAATATGATTTACTTTGTTCCTCTCTTTCCCAGTATCTTCTTTCCATACCGTCTACCTCCATTCCCTCCTCCAGATGCTCAACTCTTTTTCCATTACTTTCGGCCCCCTCATCAGCTTCTTCTTTATATAAATGCTTATTTCTTTCCTCTAATAGGAACAAAAGGAAGGCTGAATTGGCTTGGGAAAAAGACTTAGCTGAATGTTGGCCTACCCCTTTTTGGGATAAGCTGTGGCTCAAGATTCATAATACTTCCAGAGCTGCCAACACTTCTATAACCCTTTATTTCATTTACCAACGCATTTTTTTCACTCCCGAAAAACTAGCTTCTTTTTCTCCAAACTCTTCTTCTGCATGCTGGTCCTGTCCTTGTGCGCTTGCTGATTTAAAACACATGCTTTTTGAATGTCCTCCCATTTCTCGCTTTTGGCAATTAGTTTGGTCCGAAATTAACAACATCTTTAAAACCCAAATCTCATTTTCACCCACTAACATTTTCTTAGCTTCTCTATCATTCTCCTGGCACCACACACCTTCCAACCCCAAACTAGTTGATTTATTATTAGCAATAGCCCTTCCCTTAATACCTTCCAATTAGAAGCAGGCAGACAAAGTCACCTTCAGAGCATGGTGGAATGCTGTTTGTTTTCATCACAGACTGGACACTAGCTATTTTACTTCCTTATCTCTATCCATTAAAAGAGATCTTTTATGGCTCCCTCTATCCACTTATTTAACATGCTTTGCCTCAGCCAACGCTATATCGGTTAACTCTTCTGATGAAGTCCGGAAACCTCCTTGACGCTCTTGTTGTCTTTATATTTCATTTGCATATGCTCTTATGGTTACTCCTTTCGTTGTATTGCTTATTACAGCTACTCTGTATACTTTAAATGCCTTGCTTATGCTTATAGAGATTGAGTTCAGGTGTTATTTCAACTTTTAATCTCATAATATCATATTGTATACTCCTTCCCTTGTTCTCCCGTCCTTCCTGACTCCCTCCCCCGCATTTCCTTTCCTTTTCCCACTTTTATAAATTGTTATTTGCTGAAGATCATAATCCTATTATGTCGTACGCATTATATATGAAGTTTTCTTGTGTTTATTCAATTTTTCTTAATAAACTTAAACTTAAAAAAAAAACAGAAGGCAAGGACCCTGCACTAGACCCGTTTCTGCACTGGTTTCACTGCCAAGTCATGCCATACTTTTCACTTGTTTCCCTGGATCTCCACTTTGGGCACTCTGCTGGGCCTCGGGTCTCTCCACCATTTCTAATGGCAGTTGTATGTATCCTCCTGTGATCTCAGATTACTCTGAAAATAATCATTCGGGTAAGCTCATCCCTACTCGAGACAATCATATTTTACCCCCTCTGCTAAAATTCAAATTACTAAATTCCACTTACCCTTATTCCACTTACACTTGTATTTGCAAAATTAAGAAATAAGTGCTGCTGCTCTGCAGATTCTGTCCCACCTCTTCCCCTTGCCATTACCATACAAATCCTTGGCATGCCTGATGATAACCTATTTGCTGCCCTACATGCTTTTTTTGCAAATGTTGATCTTTAAAATTGTTGGTGACATTGTTCAGTGTGATTATTTAAGCGTGCTGTGCGTGGCAACCCTCCGTGTTCAGCTGGGAGGGGCACTCTTTCTGCACTCTTTGCTTCATAGCCAGTTGATTGAGTTGTTCACATTGAAACTGCTGGTAATAGTGCTGTGCCACAGGAGGGCTCTCCTAATAGAAGTGTAATTGGCAATCTTATTTTACTAATGACATTAATGGCAGAATTAGCCGTCAGTGGAGACCAGTATCTGAATTTGTGGTATTGAAAGAAGAACCAAAACCAAAACCATCAAACTAAGTAAGAGAGATGTTAGTTTGAGTTAAATGAAGAGTGTCAACAGAGCAATCATGGATCTCACTGGGAGATTCCATAAGTGACTCCAAAATAACCATGGGCCAAAATGACTGGGATGCCGTCAACACTGGCTGTAGTAAATGCATTGGTCTGCAAGCTTACTACTCCCGTTAGATAGCTGTGATTCATCAATGGCATAACTTTAAGTATTTGCTCCTGTTTTACCCCTAATAGTTTGGACACTACATTGAATAGTGTGGCTGTATTGGACCTTCCACAAAGGATCCCTAAATAGTGGTTTATTACAACTTCTCACATTATCCATGTGTTATTTTTTTTAAATCTTAAGCTTTCACATTTCTATCAAGCTCAAGTTGTTTGTAGATAATGTTTTATCTAAATGTGAGCTATTGTTCGTAGATAACATTCGAGCAAATTGTCACTGCTTTGCATTTTCTTCACGTGTAGGCACCCTGTCACATTGAGGTCTGTAGTGAGGTTACTAACGTGAAATATCGCTGGCTTGGTGAAACACGAATTAAGCAAATGTCTATTGACTTCATTTAAGCTTCATCCATTCTGATATTCACACTTACGGGACCCTGTTGTGGTTCCTGGCTGTTCGAAATGGGGGACTATAGTCGGCAGAGCTAAGAGCCCTGTCCAAGTATGGACCCTTATTCTAGTCTGGTAAGGGAGTCACACAGCTAAGACAATCCCTGCTCACCCCCTTGGTAGCTTGGCAATGCCCTGAAGCTGAATGGCACTAAAACTGAGTTGCTCGTTCTGGTTAATAACTCCGAACTTTGGGGAACTAACCACTGGCCTGACACTCTGGGTCCTTTGCCTGCCTCGGTCCCTAAAGTTAAAAACCTGGGTTTTATTACTGATAATTATCTTTCTCTCAAACTTCAGGTGTCCAGGGTCAATGCGACCTGCTTTGCTGTTCTCAAATGGCTTAAAAGAATCATTCGGCTAATTCCACCGGCAGCCCAGGGAACGGTTATGCAGGCTCTGGTATCATCCAGACTGGACTACGGCAATGTTTGATATCTGGGCGCAGATAAAGCCTCAGTCCATCGTCTGCAGATCATACAGAATGCGGCTGCGTGCCTTCTTTTTCGACTGCCTAGATATGCTTCTGCCTCACTTCTGCTTCACAAATTACATTTGCTCAAGGTGAACATGCGTATAGAATTCAAAGCTTTATGTTACATGTTTCGAGCCAAACTCGGCTTGGCTTCCTCTTACATCCAAATTCTGGTAACACCTTATGTGCCCGTTCGACAGTTGAGATAATCCAGCCTCTTTCTGTTCTCAGCACCCAGGTTCCGTCTTGCCTGCATGAGAGACCGCTCGTTTTCTTACCTGGCCCCAAACTCTGCAACTCTCTCCCAATTAAGCTTAGGAGCTGCCACTCTCTGCTAGCATTCCATAAGAACCTAAAGACTTTTCTCTTTAGCCACCAAGCTTGAATCTCTTTCTTGTCTCTGCTGCCTAGCATCTGTGTGGCTCTGCCTCTGCTTTGTCCAGCACCGGGAGACCCTGTTGGGTAGCTGTGCACTCTATAAATCAATTAATATTAATAATAAATCAATTAATAATAACCATGCTTATCTCAGAGGCAATGTGTAAAGCATTTGTACATACACCCACAGTAACACTGTGAAAACACTACAAAATGGACCAGTTTGGAAAATAACCAATATTTATCTGAATAAAACAAGACCAAAACAACAAAAATCCAACATACACAAGTAACGTTATAAAACAGTTCATTCCCTGGGAAACTATGGATGTGTAACTTTTATTGCAAGGTACCTGGGTTGCGCTGATTCCTTACTCCCAGGGGATGTGATGCGTTGGTTCCTTACTGCCCAGAGAGGTGATGTGTCGATTCCTTACTGCAGCGCAGAGAAGGAGATGCTTCAATTCCTTACTCTCAGGCGAGGGGATGGGTCAATTCCTTACTGTGACCGGAGGTGATGCGTTGATCTCTGGACATGCAACCTCGGTTCCTTACTCCTGGGCCACATCAATGGAGAACTAGGTGCACATGGATAATGCGTTGAAAATCCAGATTGCTGTGTCTCAGCCAAGAAGAAGGTGATGCGTCAATTTCTTCAGTAGCACCGCGGGGTCTGCGCTGGAGTTGGAGTGTGAGCCACAGACATTGGTGACACAGTGCCCGGGTCTCAGGGTGCAGCGATCATTCAGCCGCGTGGCAGGCGCTGCATTGAATCTTTAGCCACACTGAGGCGATGCATTGCTTTCTCTACTGCACGGGGTGCTGCATCTGAAAAACAGGCGCTGAGAGTCGATGGCTGGATGTTCTTGGTTTCTTAGCAGCAAAACCACCTCCAAGGGCCCAGAAATGGAATTGGCACCACTTGGCAGGTTGGAACTCAAAGAAGATGAAGTATTTTATGGCCCTGAGACTTCTTAACAGGAGGCCTTGGAGAACCTTGGAAGTAGGATGTAGAAAGCAAAGTACAATCCTTTGACGACCAGGACAGATGCAGCAAGCAGCAGGCCAGCTCAACAAAGCAGCAAGCAGAGTGGCAGTTCCCCTCCTATAGCATTGAGCTCTTCCTCCTGTCAGAATGTCCTCTTAGTTTAGAAGTGTTCTGAAGTTACGGTGTCACAGCTCCAGTACTTATACCAGTTTCTGCGTTTGAAATAAGCAAACCCTGCCTTTCCCTGACCTGGCTCCAGACACACTACAGGGGGGTGGAAACAGCTTTGTGTGAGGGCAGGCACAGCCCTATTCAGGTGTCAGTGACAACTCCTCCGACCACTCTAACTCAGAAAGACCCACAAGCCTGGTGATGGGCCATCAGGATATGCAAGGCACACCTCTGCTCCCTTTGTGTGACGGTCTAGAGGGAATGAACAAGAGACCAAGGGGCCCGGCATTAAAATTATCGCCGTTTTTGCGCCCGTTTTCAGGCGAAAAGCGGCGATAATTTTAACGCCCTATCAGCTATTATCCCGACTTAGCTATATGTTGCATGGGAGGTGGATCATAATGCTAAGTCCACTTCTCTCTATTTACAATGTTTTCCCTAACGCTTTGTTATATCGCTGGTAATCCAGCGATAATTCCTGCTTATCGCCGGGATTTCTATCGCCTCCGCGATGCACGTTGTAAATATTGCGCTGACCGGGCGATAGAATCCGGCGATAGGCGGCTTTAGGATTATGCACGCTAAACGCGGCCAGCGATAATTATCGCTACCGCTTGCTGATATGCTCCCAAATGTCAACCAATCCATATGTGGATTCCACAGGCAGGCAGAGGTACAGACTGGCAAAGAAAGAATTTGCCCACTTTCTAAAAGTGGTATTTTCAAACACGCAATTTAAAAGCCAACTTCACTAAAAGATGTATTTTAAATTCTCTATATGTTCCCAATTGGAAGTTACACTTGTAGGATGTTACAAGGCAGCTCCAATGTTAATCTATGAGAGAGCTAGTCCTTGCAATAGTGAAAAACAGAATTAGCAGTATTTCACTATCAGGACATGTAAAACACATCAGTACATGTCCTACCTTTCAAATACACTGCACCTTTCCCATGGGGCTGTTGGGCCTAACTTAGGGGTAACTTATATCTAGTAAAAGTGAAAGTTTGGGCGTGGCAAGTGGGTGCACTTGCCAGGTGGACATGGCAGTTCAAAACTGCACACACAGACACTGCAGTGGCAGGGCTGAGACATGGTTGCAAGGCTAGTAATGTGGATGGCACAATCAGTGCTGCAAGCCCACTAGTAGCATTTTATTTACAGGCCCTGGGCACCCCTGGTGCACTTTGCTAGGGACTTACTAGTAAACCAAATATGCCAATCATGGATAAACCAATTATAGATATATTTTACACAGAGAGCACTCACTTGAAACTTAACACTGATCAGCAGTGGTAAAGTGCTCATAGTTCAAAAACCAGCAAAAAGGAAATGCAGCACACAGTCAAAAACAGGCGGTCAGAAGCAAAAAGACAGGGGAAAACACCAATATGCCAGGTCTAACATTGACTACTACATTTTCAATAGTTGTGCCTCTGTTCAGTTAAGTGGTCTCCTCAGTGGAGAACACATTACAGCTATTTGTAAGCCTTTATCTTCATTACATCTAGTGTAATTGATGCCTGGTCACACACGATGCAAGTTAAATCACTACTGACCTATCCAGAATCTTCCAAAAGTGTCAAGTTAATTCTAATTAATACATTTACCACCTTTAAAAGAATAGCATAAAATCCACTAAAGAAATTCAAGCACTTGATTCTACTTGATTCAGAACTGTTCTCTCATCATCTTGGCTCTTCAATTGCTTGGTCAGGTGAATTAAATGCCAAAATACATAGATGTATCAGTATGCAAACCTTATGCAATCAATTACAACTCTAGAAGGTCGATTCCAGAGGTGGTCCTTCCCACTGGTCCCCTTGATTGTTTTAGGTTTGTTGCTAAAGAAGTAAATATCTTTATGTCGTCTTATTTTCTGGTCACTTACAATCAATGTCTATGGTTAACCTATCTCTTCAGCAAGATCCTCTCCGCTTGGTATATATAATTCAATATATTTGACTAATTTGACATCAGTTATTTGTCCCAGAAGCTTATCATGTTACTGGATTTTTTGTTGAATTCTCACCTTTCCCAGCATCTGAGTTTTAATAGGGCCCACAAGTCTGATGAAACCTTACGTAAATCCTTACAAGTTGGAGTCTATGATTGGCTCTTATAGTCTTCAAGTTAAATGGTGGGAAAGTATTTGTGGCTCTGATCATACTGCTTTTACAGCCATTGCTAAGGAGGTTCTACTCCACCTACTGACCACTTTCAGCTCATTTGTAGCTGTTAGCAAAGATTATTTCCTTCCAAACTTATCTAGCAAACAAGGGTGTTTATCTGTTTCCACACTATGGGTGAAAGACTTCACTCTGAACAGTCAATATGATTAGAGCAGCTGAGCAGTCCCTAAAAACTGTATTATGGATAAAAAGAGAATAACTGCACAAGAACTGGCCTAAGAAAAGGCGTATGATGCCTTTTGACCTTTCTGGTAAATTGTTTATCTTCATACATTTGGTGACGCTAATGTGAATTCCTCAGCTAAAATTGCACTTTCTGTTTTGCCTGAATATGTAGCACACCTCCAGCGACTTCGAAGGACTCTGTTTCTGTCAATTTAAGTTATGCATGTGATAGTTCAGTTGTTGCCATTATTAACAAGTTGGCTAACCTTATCAAACAAGGTTAATGTTTGGCTGATTTCATACCTCATGATTAAACCTGTAATTTAGTAAAACCATATTCAGATTGTTGGACCCCACTTCTAGCTACATTGTTCAATACTGCCTGATTGCCTGACAAAATTGAATTAAAATTGGATGGGAGCTGTAATAATCCCAGGGCTTAAATAAGGCCCGCCCATTGATTTATGTAACTACAGGCTTTTATTCAGCCTCCAAAACTGTTATTCTCCTTTGATTTTAATGCAATTACCTTTCCAACCCACTCGGTCTCCTCATCGCTGGAAACGCAAAAGAATGAGAGGTAGGGTTACATTTCAGCCTTCAGCTGAAGGCAATAGTACTAACATACAAGTATAAACTGCATTCGTACATTTACTAAAAAGCAGGATGCCTCCTTTCCTGCTCTCTCTTTAGTGGAATTCTACTCTTTCTTCCAATTACAAAACTTCTGCTCTTTTTGTTTTTCAATAAGGCACTTGAGAGGTACTCAGTGATAGCACCCCACAGAATGAATGTTTCCCAATTCACCCTGCCTCACTTTAGATCCCTAGTTTCCTAGTGTTAGACCTGGCATCTTTTGGCGTGATTTCCACTGACTTTTTGATTTGGAAGCTTCTATTTTGACTGTGTAATGAACTTTGCTTTTTGCTGGCTTTTGGGCACTGTGCGCTTTTTCAGTGCTGATCAGTGCTAAAATGCATGTGGTCTGTGTCTGAAATGTTGGCTTCATCATGACTTGCATATTTGATTTACTGATAAGTTCCTAACACAGTGCACTACATGTGCCCAGGGCCTGGAAATCAAATGCTACTAGTGGATCTGCAATAGAACAAAAAATTGCCGATGCTGCACTGACTTTAAAGAGAAGTTTTTTGTCAAATGAATAGATCAAATCAAATCCATTTAAACCATTTAATGGCTGTTTTTAATCAAAAAATATATTTAAGCAAATTTTTTTAATTTTTGCACGGTAGGATTTTAGAACATTTGAACAATATAAGTGAAAATTAAGACAATACATCAAAAGACATTTCGAATATTTACATGACAATACATAAACACATCCATATTATCACACCACTGGCATACCTCAAACATTCAGACAGAAGACAACATAGATTTAATATTTCTATATACACAATAAGTCCATAAGTGAGAGTCAATTGCAATCTTTCTAAAACATATATTTTAGATCTGTTTTGGCAGTTTTTTAGAATCTGAAGGCGAAGACAAGTCAACGTGGGCCAACGCGTTTCGAATCCCTTCACCGGGGATTCTCATCAGGACCAAAATTATCTAAGAGAAAGAAGAAGAACACTAAGTTGGACCAACAACCCTTTAGTTATAACCAATTCAGAGCCGCTATCTTTCAATGATAAACCTTACCAAAAAAATGACGAAGGAAAAACTCTAAATGGATGGTAGAAGGACTTTACAACCAGGATCTGAAAACCATTAGAGTGAAAAAATAGTTTTAGACAGAGATTTTAGAAGCAGAGTGAAAAACAGAGTGAAACATAAGCAATGTTGTCTCTTTGTATGGTCACTAAACACTGTAATTGTACTTACAGTCGAAATGTGCGTGTAGTCTTCTACACACGTCTTGGGCCCCTTAAAAATCATCAGGGTAATCTCATGCTGCTTGAGAGCGAGGTTGCAGGTCAAGGAACAGATCGGCGACCGCAATCTGAATTTAAACGAAGAGTCGGTGTAAAAACACTTGAAGTGTCTTGCTCTAAGCGGTGTGCAACACTCACGATCGAGATGTCTGAAATATATCTAAATAACAGAATACCTGGTAATTCGTGCTCCTCCCGCGTCCTTGGGGCCGACGTGAACCGTGCTCCTAGATCGGTGATTGTAGCCTGGGCTTACGGCCATTTTAAATACATCGCGAGATTGGCTTCCCTAGGGCGATACTAGAAGGAATTCTGGGACGTGTAGTCTATTGGCAACAGTGTCCCTTCAAAGTCCACGGACCCGAATATGTCGTTTTTCAAAAAATCGTATTTCTGAAGAACGGGACCAGTTAAGGAAACGGTTCTCCAAATTACCAGCGGCGCCGAATTACGTTATGTTCCTGGTTGGTTTTTTTCTGTCAATAAAACTTTATTGCACGGGAGTACAATAAACTTCAAGAACTTGCCAACTCCCGTAGGTGTTTCTTTTTGGATAATTTGTCCGCATGTTTACGATCTGTACATAGCAACTAACAGAGAGAAAATTAGATTCATATTCCGAAGGGGCCCGTATTATTAAAGTGAAACATGCATTTTAGTGACAGTCCAGATTCGAATGAGCATAACTCTTAGGGTGAACTGCTCAAATACTCCCAGTGGGCAGCGATGAGTCGTGTTCGTTGCCATATTTCATAGGCAAGTTAGAACGTCAACACATATCTTCATATGTAAAATGGAGCATTATAAACACAATCAGAGTGTACACAGGAATAATTACAAATTGAAAATCTCGGACAGCTCATTCAATCCTACAACTGATGTATTAAACTTAATGATGAGCATCGCCTCTCTTTTCACAAGTTTTGCATCAAGGTCGCCTCCTCGGTCATCCTGTGTAACTTTTGAAATCACAGTCCATTTCACATCTCTTTCTGTGTGGTTATTGAGATGCCAATGATTCACCAATGGAGCGTTAATCACCTTCTTGCGTATCCTCGATTTATGTTGCTGAATTCTTGTCCGTACTTCCTGATTTGTTTTCCCGATGTAAAGTTTGTCGCAAGGACAGAGTATCCCGTATACAACAAATTTTGTTTTACAATTTGAAAAACAATCATGTTTCCAATGTACATCCCTATGGGTGAAGTGATTCCCTTCGATCGTGGAGTCACAGCAGACGCAAGTACCACATTTGTGATGTCCCAGTATCGGGGGTAAGTTCAAAAGGCTTCTTATGTCCGGGCTCTTTGTTTTGGGTAATGCAGCTCGGACTAGCTGATTGGCAATACTTTTGTCCTTTTTGAACGCAAATAACGGAACTTCTTTCAGTGAGCGGCTCTGAATTGGTTATAACTAAAGGGTTGTTGGTCCAACTTAGTGTTCTTCTTCTTTCTCTTAGATAATTTTGGTCCTGATGAGAATCCCCGGTGAAGGGATTCGAAACGCGTTGACCCACGTTGACTTGTCTTCGCCTTCAGATTCTAAAAAACTGCCAAAACAGATCTAAAATATATGTTTTAGAAAGATTGCAATTGACTCTCACTTATGGACTTATTGTGTATATAGAAATATTAAATCTATGTTGTCTTCTGTCTGAATGTTTGAGGTATGCCAGTGGTGTGATAATATGGATGTGTTTATGTATTGTCATGTAAATATTCGAAATGTCTTTTGATGTATTGTCTTAATTTTCACTTATATTGTTCAAATGTTCTAAAATCCTACCGTGCAAAAATTTAAAAAATTTGCTTAAATATATTTTTTGATTAAAAACAGCCATTAAATGGTTTAAATGGATTTGATTTGATCTATTCATTTGACAAAAAACTTCTCTTTAAAGTCAGTGCAGCATCGGCAATTTTTTGTTCTATTGAATATTTTTGACTTGGCCCTGCTGCCTTTGAGTCAAAACCCAAGCTTGTCTTGCTACTAGTGGATCTGCAGCATTGATTATGTCGCCCACATGAGTAGCCCTTCAAACATGTCTAAGGCCTGCCACTGTGGGGCCTGTGCATGCAGTTTAAACTGCCATTTCGACCTGACAAGTTCACCTACTTGTCAGGCCTAAATCTTATTTTTTATGACACATAGGTCACCCCTAGAGTAGACCTCTGGACAACCCATTGGGCAGGGAGCAGTGTACTTTAAAGATAGGACATGTACCTTTCAGTTTTACATGTTGAGCAGTGAAATACTCTTAAATTCGTATTTCACTACGACAAGGTCTATCTCTCCTTGATGTTAACACTGGAGCTGCCTTGTAACATTTTTCAAGTGTAACTTCCAATTGGGAAAAGATAGGAAGAGTATGTTTGGTGTCTCTGGACTCACAATTTAAAAACAGATTTTTTTTTTAAGTTGATTTTTAACTTCCAGGCCTGAAAATGCCACTTTGGCATTTTCTTATGTCAACCATTTTGTGCCTTCTGCCTGTCTCTGGAATACACTTCTCGGTTGAGTGACAGCTGGGCTTTGTGCATTCCCTCTAGACAGTCACACACAAAGGGAGCTGAGATGTCCCACTTACATAATCCACCAAAAAGAGTAGGGAATATAACAATGGTTATCTGTGATGGCACCTGCTGTGTATGCTAATACTGCCCTCACTCACACAGATGTGTGACATGCTTCATCATGGGGCTGCTTACAATACACCCCGGCGGAGGCACGCACGGGGTGGAGCAATAGGGTGGGGGAAGACAATACAACACAAAAAGAGATACAATTTATGTCACAGTAACTGGGAACAATGGTAGTGAAAGAGCAGTGATAAGTGAGTTAAAACTAGCTCGGAAGTGTCGCCGTGACTAAGGCTGTTTATTCCTGCACCCTCCGGCCAGAGTTAAAAACGTGAAGAATGGTGCTGCGTGGGAGATGCTATGTGCTCCTAACACCCCTCCTTTACTGCCAGGTGGTCAACATGTTTCGGCCATGTGTGTGTGCCCCACGTGTAGGGTCAGGCCGGCCTTCCTCAGGACTCTACCTGTCCCTGTGTATCGATACTCACACCTCCTGTTGAGATACGAGAGTATCATAAAAGCCAGATCATCCGTGTAGAGATATTTGCTCTAGTAAGTAGTAGGATTACTAAAAACAGGGAATACAAATGGACATCAATGTGAAAGACCAAACAGAGGGGATAACAAGCTGCTAGAAGTAATTATTCTCTTCCATTAATAATGTGCTGTGTGTGTCATGGTCAGTCTCTTCAAAAGGTGTACAGGGGTGTATCATACATTCCCCACAGGACAATACTAATATACCACCCCCTGGTAACCAATGTGTGTAAAGGGTAGTGATACAATCCACTATATAAATGTATAGTCATAACTGTGATTAAATGATCAGCATCAGCCTACATCCTGCTGAAGTCCAACCAGTCATATCCACTGCACCACACGGATATGGTGCGTATGTACTCACCAAGTTCACCCCTATGTCCCACTTACAGAAGAACGGTCACCCAGGCCCTCGTCAGCAGAAGGCTGGACTACGGAAACACTCTCTAGGCGAAAGCACCAACCAAACTGCTGAAACGGATGCGACGCATACAGAACACCTCTGCACGCCTGATCCTCACCACAGCCACATCACACCCCACCTGAGAGACCTCCACTGACTTCCCATCAACAAGAGTATCTCCTTCAAGCTCCTCACCCACGCACACAAGGCACTCCACAACACCGGACCAGAATACCTCAACAGACGACTCTCCTTCTACACCCCGAACCGCCAGCTCCGCTCCGCCGACCTCGCCCTCACCACCGTCCCCCGCATCCGTAGAGCGACCACCGGCGGCAGATCTTTTTCCTACCTCGCCACCAAGTCCTGGAGCACCCTCCCCATCCTACTACAGCAGACCGAAGACCTCCTAACCTTCAGGAGGTTACTCAAGACCTGGCTTTTCGAGCAGTAGCAGCACCCCCAGTGCCTTGAGACCCTCACGCTCTACAAATGTACTGATTGATTGATTGATTACATCCTGATTGCCCATCACAAATCTGATGGCTCTTCCTGAGCTGGAGTGAGAGGGAGGAGCTGACACTTGCACCTAAATATGCTTGTGCCTGTCCCCACACAAAGGGTTGCCTACTCCCCCTGTAGTGAGTCTGGAACCAGGGAAAGGTAGGGACTTGTGCATTACAAAGAACTTTCTTGAAGTCTTCCTACTCCAAAGGTGAAAATGGGTATAAGTAAGGGACCTCTGACACCGTATGCTCAGAACACTTCTGGAACTGAGGACATTCTACCAGGAAGAAGAGCTGTTGTGCTGCCAGGAGGGACTGCTACTTTGCTACTTGCTTTGCTGTGTTGGCCTGCTGCTTCCTGCCTGGGATTGAGAGTACTGGACTTGACTTGCTACATCCTGCATCTCTAAAGGTTCTCCAGGGGCTTGTTGGGCTTGCCTCCTGCTTCTTAAGTCTCAGGGATATCAAATACTTCACCTGCATCTTGCTTCCAGCACCTGGGCTCCTCTGCTGTGAGTTCTGCTCTGCCAAGTGGTGCCACATCCAGCCCTGGGCCCTTGGATGTGAGGATTTGGTGCTGCAACCCAATAAACTGTTCGGAACTTGCGCATTTCCCTGCGATCTTGACGAATCGCCACAGCCTCCACCGCTCACCGACTGTGATGCAATGACTGCGACTTACAACACAGCCCGAATTTGCCGAAGCAGTGCCTCCGCATCACCGCTCCTTCCCCAGACGCTGATGCAACCCAGCAGTTCAACATTGATGCATCGGCCAGATGCACATCACTTCTTGACATTGACGCATCGATGACGTTGCCCGACTTAGGAAACTATACATCACCTTCGACAGCAATGCCTCCCCTTTGTGGCTCAATGCACAATCCTAGAGCTTCAACGCATCCAGCGTGCTGTACGCGGGTCTGCATGACTCCTGTATCTGGCCCGTGCTCCATCGCAGTTGGAAAGAACTTTTGGATTTGCCCGGGTCAAACGTCCAGATAGCCCCAGTTGGAGCTATTGATTTCTAAGCACTGCATTATGATTTACTTGTGCAAAATGTGGATCATGACTTGTGTAGGTTGGATTTTTATCATTTTGGTCTTCTGCCACTCAGCTAAATATTTGTTATTTTTGTAAACTGGTGTGGAATACTTTTGTGGCGTTTTCAATAATTTACTGTGTGTGCGTGTGTGTGCACACATACTTTCCATATTGCCTCCTTAGTTTAGCCTGACTGCTCTCTGCCAAGCTACCAGATGATGAGCACAGGTAAACTTTTGGGGCCTTATTTACAACAACATGACGCAGCGCTGCAAGCCATTTTGCTGTGTCTTTTAAAAAGCACAGGGATGCGTCATATTTACAGCAATATGATGCATCCCTATACTTTCCCCTGTGCTGGTGCACAATTGGCTGACATGTGCCAACACAGGCACCCGTGTACCATGGTGCAAGGGTGCCTGCGTTGTGGGGACGATTGGTTTTGTACAGGAAAGAACAACTTCCTGCATAAAAACAATCAACATTGGCTTTTGCCTCTTTCTATGTGTGCTGCAGAATGCAGCACACATAGAAAGAGGAAAAAACAAGGAGAAATAAAAGTATTTCTCCTCGTTGTGCGCCCTTACTCCTCCTCTGGGTCAGCATAGGATTCTGATGCATTCCCAGGTTTACGAAAAGTTGTAAATTTGAGAATGCATCAGAATCCATGGGTGTTGCATGGGAACACCCACAGCACCACCCATGGAATACCCCTTTCACTCAAAGTGATGCGTGAAAAGGGGCCCTATTTACAAGGCCATAAAAAAAGCCACACAGGGTGGCTTTGCGTGGCCTTGTAAATATGTGGCAGTACACTGCACCTCCAGTGCATCAAAAAAAGTGACACACCGGCAGCTCAAGGGACTAGTAAATAAGCCCCTTAGTGTGTACTACACTTACCTTGACTGGAATTCTGGCTGCTGCTTGGACACCTTGTATACCTCTGCCAACCAGAAACCCAATTTCTAACCGACCTGACCCCACTCTGTGACCCCTGTAAAACAACTGAATGATAGGCACAAGGCAATTGGGGCCCACCGAGAGGAGTAGGAAGGAGGTCAAAAGCAGAGGACAGCGTAGGTGCTCTGAAACAGCCCAAGATTAAAGCATAAAACTGCACCCAGCAGCTCTGGTGTCAGAGGCCATGTAGAAAGATTGCAGGTCTATATACCCTCAGGCATACCTTTCAACCTTTGCAATAATTTCACTGGGGACATTTTAGGATGTTATCTCATCCTTGCCAATGCTCATTTCTTGGTGGGAGATTCCCAATTTTAATAACCACAAAATTATATTATTTTACCTTTGAAGGTAAAGCCCTGTGTTGAACACTTTCCGAGCTTTACTAAAGATATTTTTACAGGCCTTGCCTGGCCTGGTTTGCTCACCTTTGCAAGGTCTCGCTTTTCTAAGAAAGACTGGGGTATATTCACAAGAACGTGTGATAACTACCGCAAGAGTAGCTTAACACAACTCTCAACATCGCAGCCTAACACGGGAAAATTACGCCATGCGAACCAAATATTCACAACGCGGTGGTAGCATGCGACAGTCACCAGATAACGTGTCAAATGTCAGAGTGAAAATGAACACCACGCTGCAAAAATGCGAAACACGAACGCAAAAAATCATGCGATTAGGCCAATCGCAGTACAAAAATCAGCGAAAAGCAGCCACAGGCCTGCAAATCCCACGCGTCTGGCGGGAAAATGCACTATAAAAGAAAGAAAGAAAAAAAAACGAATTCAAACTGCGTAGCACCATGGATGCACCCGGACCGAGTGCAGAGGACAAGCCGAACCCCACAAGCTCCACGGAGAGCCAGCCAGGAACCCCGTGTTCGGGGAAGGGCAAGGAGAAGAGGAAGACGGGGTTCAGTCCGCAGGAAGACCGGATCATCGTCACGGAGGTGACAGAACACCATCAATAACTGTTCGGCACCTCCACTGCGGCACTGGCAACCCAAATGGAAATATGGCAGGCCATCGTCACCAATGTCAATGTAGTCGGAGTGTCAAGGAGGTCAATGGAGGAGGTCAAGAGGCGCTGGCATGGAGTGCACAGCCAAACCAAACAGGAACTCGCCGGCAACAGGAAGACAGCAACGGTGACAGGAGTTGGGAGTCCTGCGACACAGGAGGAGCTGGATGAGCTGGAGGAAATGGTGGCCACAGTCAGCAGTGTGGAGACGGTGGCAGAATTTGGGGCCCTGGACACAGCTTGATACCACCTGACCCAACAGCAACAGGGTGAGTAACGACCAGAGACGGGGGGTTTTGTGTGCAGATTTAGATTCTGTTTATAGGTATCCCAATTTATGCCCTTATATAGGTACAATTCACATTGCCCTTATTTGGACATAGAAATCCAGCCCTTATTTAGATATTGTCCGTACAAACCAAATACAGGCATGGCCACCTACATCCGTCCATCCATGTCACAATGATTTCTTGGAAAACCAGACCCTTAAGCCTTAAGGAATTTCTCCCAGCTTAAATATTGATTTTTCCAAGAACACATTAAGTATGTATGAACATCTATTCCTTAGGGGTTCATTAATGAAATTCCTCTGCCCAACTTTTACGTCAATTCTGGCATTCCTAGACACCTTCAAGGGATAAATATACCAGCACTTGCCTTGGCAAATTGCGGTTCCCGGAGGATTCGATCCAACCCAGACTACACGGTTCGCCACGGCAAGTTCAGAAGGAGATCGAGTTCCAGCCTATGCACTGACCTGACGCTGTCATCCTCCTCACAGAGAATCCAGCTCCAGTGCTCTCTGACTTCCCGTTCGGGGGGTTAGACTATCGAGTCCAGCAAAGAGATTCCAACCTCTCTCATTCTCAGGTATGGAGCTGACTAGAACTTAGAGAAACTTTTGGAAACTTTTGGCTAAACTAAAGTATAGCTAGCTATACTTTAGAAATAGCACCTACTTCAAACCTCGTACTGCACCAAGGTTAGGTACACTGGGGTAGAACAATTTAGAAGCATCAGATGAGTATCACATTTTAGCATATGTTATTTATGTATGTATTTTGATTAATATATGTCATAGCTACAAACCATGCTATTGCAGCATTATTTTATCTTACTGCTAACCTCGTACATATTGTACTTCGCTGTCTGTCTTATGATTGTAGCAATTCTTATCTCTTGCACAAGAAATAAGACTGTTCAATAAACCCTTTTATTGAAAATGCCCGTCTCTCTATTTCGGTGCAACTCTGTAGAAACGAAGCATGCACGATTGACTGAGTGAAACTGTTATCTATTGTTTCCACGATTCTGAGACTGTTCTGATTCTAAAGGGAAACAAAGTTGTCATATTTATGCGGTTGTCAGAGACTAATCCCTTCTTGTAATTTCGAGAAGTTTCTAGTGACCTCTAGTTAGCTGGCACACACAAGTAATTAAGTTTAATATACGCAATAGAGACATACTGACCTTAGTCCTATGTCAAATCTGTAGTGTATGTTATTCCAATTTGCAGAGCCAATCAGGGTTTTAGGAACTACACTACATGGTGTCCCACGGATTGGTAAGGCACTCATTTAACGCTAGATACTGAAGTAACTCAGTCGTGCTTTTCCCAGAGACAGCTGAGTAGGATGAAAGTCTTATGTATTAGCTGTTTGGTTTTGTTCAGCGTTGAAGGATACAGTGTTCCAAAATATTGTGCACCTTATCTTTGTTTCCTTGAAACTTGCTCTGCAATTTTTCATTAAACAATGTCCGACACCAAAGATGCTGTCGTCGACAACGGTCCAGCTACGGCTGACCTTACAGGTCTTAATGAAAACGAGTTGGGTGTTATACACATCCCACCAAATTTAAGGAGAGCCATCACTCTAAAACTTATAAAACATGGCCTGACACCGAGAGGTGGAAGAGCAGTTTTTGTGATAGAGGCACATGAATCTCACCAGACAGAGGTACTCTATTCATGGATAGTATTCCCAGAATCAAATCCAGTAACACATATGTTTCACTCCTACAAAGAAGATGAACCACCTGAGGAATATATTCCTTTCAAGGATATTGAAATTCCACTCACATACCAGGAGCATGAGCTCTGGTTTAAAGGCGCCCTAAATCATCAAAAACAAATCACCATACTTGATCCACTAAGTAGACAAATATGGATTTGGCCAATACTGTCCGGTTATAATCCCGATACTGACATTGAAGCAATGTCAGTCGAGGGATTATTAAATCAAATACAAAAATGAATTGAATTACACAGTTGAAATCAGTAAAACCACAACTGTCTGAAAGTCTTGATAAGGTCTTTCCTAAAAACACTCCTACCACTTCTAAAAAGAAGTGGGCAAATAGTACACAGCATTCCAAACAGAAGCGTTCTCATTCCTGAGGCAGGTCTCCACCACAGATGGAGCCCTCTGAAAGGAGGTACAACCTCAGGAATAGGGATAATTTGAGAAAACCTGACAGATATCAAGATAATGATACACGTTCCTCTCGTACCTTTCAGATATCATCACAGACATCCGAAAGAAGAGGACGGTCAGAAAACAAGGAAGAACGCGTGAAGTCCAAAGGCGATCAACACGTTCAGAAAAAATAAAGCAAAACCTCAATTCACCAAGAAAAAGGTAGCAGGTCTGAAGATCAGACATGCCGAGAATACTGAGAACTCAACTACGGAACGGAGAATGGGCCCAGACCATGCTGGACAGTGCAGCAGAAGTTACAATAGCTCGCCAGAACCTGAAGGGACTTCTGGAGACAGTGGACTTGAATGAAGACATACAAGTTGAGACAGTAGACCCCAGGGTTAGTTCTCCACATAGGTTATATGAAATAACACTCCGGATGGAGGGAGACATACCAAGAAAAGTGAAAGCACTTTTTTGGGAGCATCTTTCAAGGGGTTATGATATACTTCTAGCAGAAAAGGACTGGCCACCAGAATTTGTCAGGGAGTGCCCACATGGCGAGGCCATCATAATGCCTGCCTTCTCCAACCACGTTCCAGTTCATTTAAAATATACATTAGCCAGGAAATGGGCAGTAGCCCAACCCCCAGCACTGTATAAAAATCATGTAGAATGGGATGAGGACTTACCTCACCATAAAATCCAATTAAAAAGTCAACCAACTGCACAAAGGCAGTACCCACTTAAGCAAAAAGCTAAAAAACAGGTCAGGGAGATCTTAGATCAACTTGAATATCAGGGAGTGATTGAAACATGCACCTCATCAATGAACAATCCTTTGTTTCCTGTCTCCAAACCAGACAATACATATCGTCTAGTTTTGGATTACAGACACTTAAATTCTTGTTGCAAAACATTTGCAGTGCAAAATGCACACAGTACAGCATTAATGAATAACATTGTGGGTAAAAAATATAAAACCACATTAGACATTTCAAATGGTTTCTTTTGTCAAAATATTGCACCTGAAAGCAGATATTTGACCGCTTTCTCAATAATGGGGACCCAGCGTCAATTTTGTCGACTGCCCCAGGAATTCAAAAACAGCCCGGGGTTATTCTCAGCAAGGGTAACAGATTTACTACAAACTTATGATGACGAGGCATTGTCATATGTCGATGATATATATCTGACAGACAATGACCTGGCTAGGCACTTGAACAGGGTGAACACCATTATATTGGGCTTCGCCTCTGAGTGTTACAAATACAACTTTAAAAAGTCAAGAATTGCCCACCTCAAATTCCTTTTCCTAGGATATGAACTATCAAGTGAAGGCAAAAGCCTGGCAGCCAACTTTTTAGAAAAGCGTGCGCTGCTCCAACCTCCAAAAACAATGGAGAATTTACAGTCGATTCTAGGTTTCCTGAATTTTGGAAGAAGTTACATTTTAAATTACACAGAAAGGGTTAAACCTCTCTATGAATTAATCAAACCTGATTTTAAAATCACACAATGGACACAAAAACACACAGAAATTTTGCATTCACTCCAAACAGACATGTTAGCAACTTAGTGATCTAAATAATTTCGGGTCAGTGCGGATTCACCTACTTAACTTTTAACGAAGGTGAAAAAAGTACTAATTGCATACAAATCCCACTTGTATACACAAGCAGAAATGAAATTCACTTCTACAGAAAAAATTCTGACAGCAGTTCAAACCGCTGTAGCAAAAGAAAGAGCCCTAGCACAGGGGAAACGCATTATGATTGTGACTCCTGTACCAGCCCTAGAGGCAGTTGCAAAGGCTAGCATTCCAAATGCAAAAGCTTTACATCCGAGATGGATACAATGGGTTAATTCTCTTACTGTAACTGATGTTGAATACATTTTTGATCCATATTTAAAAGCACAAGCATTCCTGCAATATGAACATGAATGTCCTCTGCCTACTGAAATTCTCCCTCTAGACCAATATAATTTTTACTGACGGATCTGCACAGCCCACTATGGGGAGTAAATAAGCTTACAGTGCAGCGTGTGCTATCGTTTAATGTCACATGCGAGATGGCAAATTCAGACCAATGGTCACAAAAACCCAATCTCTAGGAGATTGTACAGCTCAGCGAGCTGAACTACAAGCATTTAAGATGGCACTTGAAAATACAGATCGCAAATTCCCCACACTAATAGTGTCCAATTCTTTTTACTGTGTTCAATCTTACAATGAATATTTACAGAATAGGATTCAAAATGGTTTCAAAGATGCAAAAGGTGTCACAATTAGGCACAAATTGCTTTGGGAACAAGTAGTTCAGTTGCGAAACAGACTACAGAACACTCATGTGATACACACACTGAGTCACCAACGTGATGCGTTCACGTTGAAGGGAATTCATTGGCTGATGAAGCCGCGAAAGGGGCTGTGCAAACGGCTTCCGTAGCTGCAATCACTCGTTCAAATACGAAAATAGACAGCAAAATAATGCTGGCTGTCAATGCATCAAGTAAAGGCAGTGGTGCGGCAATACCTAAAAGGTTTCAACTCAAATACTCATATATAATTGATGCAAACAATGTTCCGTTTGTTCGAATCCCTGGAGTGGGGGATAGGGTAATACCAAACATGGAACATAGACTAGGGCTAACCCCAGCAGCACATGAAGGGCTTGCCTCTGCTCATGCAGGTGTTTCCGCCACAGTGTTTTTATTAAAACAGAGATACTGGTGGCCAGGCATTAGGAAACAGACCAGGAATTATGTCTTGGACTGCGAAATATGCCAAAAGATGAACGTCTCTACTGTGAACCATCCTGCGCAGACGCCCCTGTTAATTTTAGATAAACCATTAGCATGTGTTTACCTGGACCACCGCGGTCCCTTACAAAGGGATGGTAACTATAAATATATCATGGTCGCTCGCAATGGATTTGTGTTCTAGGTTCCTATGGATGTGGCCTCAGCGCTCGGCTGACGCTCGAACTGTTATAAAAGATTTGCGAGTCTTTATTGGCACATACACAATAGGCACACTGCATTCTGACCAGGGTCTTGCGTTTAGCTCTAGGGCTTACAAAGAAGCCATTGCCAGTCTAGGCGTAGCATTCCTCGAATAAAAAAGGCACGGCTGGGAGGTAGAACTTTCTCGGCCAATGTAGCGATGTTATGGAACTCACTCCCCCCTGAGCTTCAGCAGGCCCCTTCTGAACCCTGCTTTAAACAAATGTTGAAGACTTGGCTCTTCACCCAACCATGCTAACGACCTGAATTCGGTATATGTATCTCTGCCTGTGTTTAGCGCCGGGACACCTCCGTGCGAGGTAGCTGTTCACGCTCTACAAAATTCTGTATTATTATTATTATTGCGGTATTCTTCTCCATTCCATCCTGAGGGAAATTCTGTTGTGGAAAGAAAAAACCGGGACATAAAGCAGTCTATAACAGCGCACTAAACAACTTGCCAAGAAGTTCTCTAGGGGGTGTCACTCCATATTAGGTCCTGTTTGGGACTAGAATGTTTCGTTCCGGACTTAGATATGAAAGGCACAGTGCTGGAAGACAAACAATTTGATATCAAAGATCGTTAGGCTGTTTTACAGGACTTAAATGACCTAAGACAACAACAAAGCAATGGTCCTGAAGCCAACCACCACTGAGAAAAATACGGCCATCCCAGCAAGGCCTGTCTGGATCACGAAGCTTGGGGATCTAGTCAGAGAAAAGATCGCGGATAAGAAGGAATTTGGGCCTTCGTACAGACAACCAGTACCTGTCCTAGCAATCCACGGATCAAGAACAGTACTTTTGCCGCCCCTTGCTGGTAAAAAGGAGAAAAGATTTGTGTCCATCGACCTGATCAAACCACACTATGTGGCCGATACTGAATAGTAGGCCAAGTGGACTTCGCCAATGTAGCAGATGTACTCCTCTAGCTACAATCCAAGAGGTTTAAACTGAGAGACTCATCACCTTTGAAGATTCGACAGTAAGAAATAGAGGACTAAGCAACAATACTATGAACCTTTTACCTCTTGAGACACAAATAACAGTTCGTCCTGACACACCTGTCTACAACGAAGTAACAAGTGATCAACTTTTTCCAGCAATTCCATCAACTACGGATGCAATTCCAACCATTGACAGAACTTCTTCTGGCTATTTCATAAACTTTGATATGTTTTCTGAGGATTCAAGTGAGCCTGAAACGACGCCAGTACAAAGAACTTTCGAAGAACAAGCAACAGACTTTTTTCATCTACTGGAAAAAACATATCTGGTTTCACCATGGATTGAACTATGGATTGTTTTGAAAATAATCTTCTTTCTGCTTTGGTTAGCTCTGGTAATAACTCTGGGTATGCTGTTTAATGGAAGATATATTCAAATGAACACAGCAAGTACAAGAGTGAACTTACTTCTCCAGCCACACAAATCATCCCATCGTGAAGCAAGAGACTTGTCAGCAGTGAACATCACAGCGATTCCTATACCTGATGGTATAGTTTGGGACAAAACTGAATATGACATTTTTGGTCCGTCGGAGCTTTTGAAGATTCCACATTTATTTAAAATTTCATTAAGTGACTTTATTACCTCCATTACCTTTTCTGATGATTGGGACTTCGAGACTGTTAATAATATGATGTCTGATCTAGAGATGTCAACTGCATTCACTAATAATGAATATTTACAAGGTTCATCAGACTATGAACAAATGTATTGTTATAACCGCTATGGTCATCATTTCCTGCATAAATCTGCAATGCTCAGAAATGTATTTATGTATACCAATGGGAACATTGTCCGACGCCACCAAAAGGTAGATCGAAAACATTTGCAATAAAATTTCCATATTTTTCAGGGTTCAATGTATCAAATGCAGAAACATTTTACTTTAAAAATGTCAACAAGACAGGAATGAAAAATATGTTGATGAATACCAAACAGATTTATTCTGCAGCCTTTATTGCCCAACTGTCTAGACTGGGTTACGACTTTTGGAAAGACAATATTGAGACAAAAACTGTCTGGGGTACTAAAGATTGGCAAGTACAGGGAATAGAAGCTTTGTTTAGAGCCTGTATCATCCCTGAACAGATCATGTTTTTGAACGACACTTTCCAACAAACATCATGCCTTGGATTAGCCAAGATAAAAGACATGAACACACCGTCTATACCTGCACCTAAAAGTGAAAGCACTACAAAGGGGGAGGTCGACGTACATACTATTTTGCATCACAACAGATCAGATCCTGAATGGGAAAAATGGTTGCTCTGGCCCGTAGACACAAACAACTGTCAAGATAAATTCCAGAACAAAACACAAGGTTTTACCTTTCATAGGCCAGACCCACATTATGTCCAAAGACAGCATTTGGGTGTAGTAACAACTTACGGTGTAGGGAAACTTTGTCTTGATTGGCTACAGAAAGCTACAGCAGAGGATGTAAAACAACACTTAACTTTACTTCAAGAAGACGCAGACCTTAAGGAATTCTTGTTATGAGCAAGAAGACTGTGTCAAAAACGTTTCATATATGCCGGTATCTACGCTGCTTATAATGAAGCATGGAAGGTCACCCAAGCAGAGACTGCAGAACGAATACGAGGAATTGATCGTATTAATTTAGAGAAATCTCTCTCTGTAGTAGACAATGGGTTAACGACTCTGTCATCCAGGATATATTCTTTGGACAGCATTGTATCCTCTGTCATAGACATCATGGAACAAGACTTGGTCATGTTGCAACATGGTCAGTCACAACTACGTTCTATCATGCTATTAGGCTGGTCGCTTTAAAACCTGCGTTCTGGCTATGTGCCTTGGCGTTTAATCAATACTACGTCGCTGTTTGCAGAATTCAATCTCACTGACAGACAGATCAAACTGGCACAAAGGGGAGCAAACTATACGGTGCTGAGCATTGAAAAACTGGAGAAATTACCATTCACGGTGGCAGAAAAACCAGCTACTGAGTGGATCATACATGGTAAGATTACTCTGCCTGCTACGACTTTCCATTTTCAGTATTGCCTAAAAAATATACCGGCAGGCAAATATCAAAGGTTGGGTAAAGAATACATCAAGACATCCTGGGATTTACCTTACACACACAGATGTTGGAGTGGGGGACGTGAAGTGTTTCTTAGCGGTGAAAACTGTGAACACGCACTAAGCGGTTCTCTCCTGTGTCAGGGTATTTACTTACACGGGACCTGTGATGGTTCCACTACAAACTTATCCTGCCACCTGCACGGTTCATCGGCAGCAGTGATTAATCCAATCTTTGATCAGCTTTCAAATGGGAGTTACATTATGTTGAATGATCACTGCTGCTGTGGCATGCTGCCAGGTATCCCATATCTAGTAACGGTTACATCCAGGGTCACTTGCTATATGCAAGTCTTGTTTCCACAAATAGACCTAGTCAGGGAGTTGCCTTTATGGCCTTCACTGAATATCTCTTCTATACGAGTTGATACTCTAAGCAGAATGAAAGCCATTCTTTTGCAAAAAACGGTGCCTTTGACCTCTGCCAAGGAAACCTATGCTCTCCAAGTTGCAAGGACTTCTGCGGAGATATATACCCTTTTATATACAAACTGCCCTATGCATTTCTCAGAAATGTTAGGTCATATCTTAAACATGTCTGATACGAGTGGTATTGTACATGTATTTAAGAACGTATGTGCAGGACTGTTAGCACCTTTTCAAGCAGTCCTCGGAATTTTGTGCACTCTGTATTTGGCAGACTGCCACTCCTTTTAGCACTCGTTGCAGGGATACTATTTTTTCTCCTACTGCTGCGATATGGCAAGCCAAATCACCAGCGATACCCAGTTCACCATGGAAAGAACTCTATTGGAGATGAGGTGTTGTGAGCGCATCGTACAAATTCTGGGTTTACCTCGTCTGCGAGAATTAAACACCACTTGGTTTCTGTCATTCAGACCAATTTGGCAAGATCGCATCTTACCTGTTCTACGCTGGCTGCTATGCAATGAAGAATGCGTGCTGGACGTTTGTCTGACACTCCCATCAGTCATGCCTACAGATATCGATAATTTGCTGGACCCGATAACAGCCCATGCTATGTGTTTTCCCCAGCGGCTACCAATCCTGATGGCGGCATTCATTGAGATCTCACAGACGCAACATGCTACTGCTGAGGTACGAGAGGAAACACCAGGCGCGCAGGTAACATCCAATCCGGACATTGCTGATGCTACCCATGCTGAAGGCGATAGTTCGCATCTCTGTGCTGTTGATCTTCTACACGTGGTATTCCAACTCTCACCCACAACGGTAGATGACTTGTTGTCTATTGGATTAGAAAATGTTATGTTTTCTCCATCCTCAAACACTTATTTTTTAATCAAGCACACGGTGTTCCGGAGAGACTCTGAATTTGGCCTTCATTCCTTTTTTTCAAACGTAAATACTAACTTTGGAACATTTTCTATGCTTATATATTTTTTTCCCCGTCCTGAAAATAGTTTTTGATTTTTTGGTACAGTAATCTGCTTATAGTAAAACTATTCATAGAGAACAGAATTCTTTGATAACACTTCCAGGGACAGTATGCCACCTTGTCATGAAAAACAATTTGACTTGTGTAACCTGATATGAAATGGTTTCGGCCCCTTTTTAGGTCTTGCCTAGTTATTGCGTAGCACTCGCTATGCGAGACTCTAGTAAGGGGCTCCCAAAAGTGCTCCCAAAAGTGGATTGCATGGCGAGCACGCACACAATCACGTGCATCGTGCCGCCATGCAATCCACTTTTGGGAAAGCGCTTCAGCCCACTGGCGCGTGCACTGGCGACGGGCGTGCGGTTACGCGCACAATGACGAGCAGAGGCGCCGTATGGCTTTTCTCTCTTGTCATGGTGCGCGCACATCGCACACCACTCGCCAGCCAGCCTGCTTTCACTTTTGCGCCTCAGTCTTGTATTTTTTGTGAGCGGGTGTTTCCCTTCCTCGCTGAGGCATCTGACCCCCTTTGAGGCTGGGAGCTGTTTAGTAAGAAGGCTTGCAATTGCTGCTTTCTGGCGCCTCCCTTTCCCGTGCAAAATGTTCACTTCCCACTTGAAGCAAGGTGATAAATCAATCCAGAGCCGCTGGTGGCTGCAGGCGAGCAGATGTACTGCACGTGTGGAGCTGCTTCTATTTTATTTTTGTCAAAGATTGCTAACATCTACCGGGTTTGCACAGGTTTAGGGGGCTGAGATGACGTAGAAGAGATTTCTCAGGAAAACCATGATCAGCAGAGCTTGGGTGGTGCTGCGATCCAGTGTGGCATGCCCACTCAGCCTTCACCCCCACACACACAGACAAAATGTCATTATGTCAGCCTCCCACCTAGAAATCTATTCCATAGTCACAACATCACTGCCACAGTATTCTGCATGCTTTCCACCACCTCTCTCTTTATGTTGGAGTCTCCCCAGAAGGTTACCGCCATCCCTACAGACTGGTAACGCTTATTTACAGTTTTACCCAAATTATATGACATTTTTTGAATACCTCGGCAAAGAGAGATTAAAATATCCCTCATGTTGCCCCATTTCATGCTGTCACCTTCAGGAAGACCTGGCTTCGGCTATTTCCCAAAAGCAATAAGAGAATTATACATTTTCAGATCAAATCTACAAAAGTACAGAGACTGGATTAAATAGACTGCTAGAGTAGTGGAATACTGTGCTGAATGTTCATTTGCACCAGATCACACCTTGCAATACTGGAATAGTGCGCTGTGTTCCTCCTTTTCATTTTCCGACAAGGACAGCTGCTTTCTGGCAGCAAAGATGAATGTTCGTGTTTAGTTACGGACACAAAAAAAAACCTCCGCGGGGAGCCAAGGTTGCCAGAGTGAGGGCTGACTCCGAAATGAATCAACGCTACATTCTTGGTGGCATTCTGCTTGATGCTTATATTGTGAGTTGTTGTCGTTGTTCTTTTGGCTTTATTTGTTCTGTGCGTTGAAGCTAGATTCTCCTGGTGCTTATGTCTGCATTATAAATTAATAAATTAAGCTAAAAACAATCATCCGACCTAATCCATCCAGCCACCCGTCAGTCCCTCCGTTCATCCATCCATCCATCAAGCCCCCCACGTCCATCCACCCATCTATCAATCCACCATTCAATTATCCATCCATCCGTCCACCCACATATCCGTCAGTATATCCATCCACCTGTCAGTCCTACCATCCATCCATAAACCCACCCACGTCTATCCATCCATCCACCTATCTACCCATCGACTTATCCATCCATCCACCCATCCAGTCATTCATTCATTCATCGATCTATCCATCCACCCATTCACCCGTCAGTCCATCCATCCACTCATCCATTTGTCAGTCCATCCACCTGTTACTCCATCCATATATCCACCTGTCAATCCATCTATCCATCCACCCGTCCATCTATCCATCTATCCATCCATCCATCCATCCATCCATCCATCCACCCACCCACCCATCCATTTTCATTGCCACATGTATTTCGTAAGGTCTAGATAAGGGAAACATTCCCCTCTACTGGAGTATGTGGCCATACACCGTAGCTATCTTCTCGCCTGGAGCTCTTGAGCCTTTCCGAGTGACAGAACCACGGCCCAAGCATTGAAGAGGGCAGCGCTCAGGATCCGCGCCCAGCTGCCTATAAAAAGCTCTAGGAGCAGCCCTGACTCGCAGTTGCGTTGCATTATCCTACATAGCAAGGATTCTGTGTCCTACGTCCAGCGCTGATACAGCGATAACATACATGCGATGAACACACAACCTTTTGTTCCATAGAGTAGCACAATTATCTCCCAGAGGAGGCACCCGTTGCCCAATGGTTCCCCCCTCGGTCGCTGCATATACCATAAACAAGCTATGAAAATGCAATAGGTCTCGCCTTTGATTAAGTTAAAGCCATTTGCTTGGCTAATGGTATTACAAAGCAAAGCAAATGGCTTTAACTTAATGAAAGGCGAGACCTATTGCATTTTTAATGCTTGTTTCTTCTGTATTTACAAGCCATTTCATCACATGTATATATTTTGGTTCATTTGTTTAGCATTCCAATGTGATCCTATGCTTAGAATGAAACATTGCCTTTATTATGTACAAACACTTTATGCATAGCAATGGTTTTGTAATGTATTTTTAGACGATATGTTTTGGATATGTTTTTAGCTTATTTTAGCAAACCAACGCGATACTCTGTTTTAAGATATGTTTAGAACGTTTAGGATCTAGTAACGTCGTTCATACGAAACTGGAGTGGGTGTTGTGTGCAGATTTAGATTCTGTTTATAGGTATCCCGATTTATGCCCTTATATAGGTACAATTCACTTTGCCCTTATTTGGACATAGAAATCCAGCCCTTATTTAGACATTGTCCATACAAACCAAATACAGGCATGGCCACCTACATCCGTCCATCCATGTCACAACGATTTCTTGGAAAACCAGATCCTTAAGCCTTAAGGAATTACCCCTAGCTTGAATATTGATTTCTCCAATAACTCATTAAGTATGCTTAGGGGTTCATTCATGACGTTCCTCTGCCCGACTTTTACGTCAATACTGGCATTCCTAGACATCTTCAAGGTATAAATATACCAGCACTTGCCTTGGCAAATTATGGTTCGCGGAGGATTCAATCCAACCCAGACTACGCGGTTCGCCACAGCAAGTTCGGAAGGAGATCGAGTTCCAGCCTGATGCACTGACCTGACGCTGTCATCCTCCTCGCAGAGAATCCAGCTCCAGTGCTCTCTGACTTCCCTTGCGGGGGGGTTAGACCTTCGAGTCCAGAAAAGAGATTCCAACCTCTCTCATTCTCAGGTATGGAGCTGACTAGAACTTAGAGAAACTTTTGGCAACTCTTGGCTAAACTAAAATATAGCTAGCTATACTTTAGAAATAGCACCTACTTCAAACCTCGTACTGCACTTAGGTTAGGTACACTGGGGTAGAACAATTTAGAAGTATCAGATGAGTATCACATTTTAGCATATGTTCTTTATGTATGTATTTTGATTATTATATGTCATAGCTACAAACCATGCTATTGCAGTATTATTTTATCTCACTGCTAACCTCGACCATATTGTACTTCGCAGTCTGTCTTACAATTGTAGCAATTCATATCCCTTGCACAAGAAATAAGACTGTTAAATAAACCCTTTTATTGAAAACGCCCGTCTCTCTATTTCTGTGCAACTCTGTAGAAACGAAACATGCACGATTGACTGAGTGAAACTGTTATCTATTGTTTTCACGATTCTGAGACTGTTCCGATTCTAAAGGTAAACAAAGTTGTCATGTTTATGCGGTTGTCAGAGACTAATCTCTTCTTGTAATTTCGAGAAGTTTCTAGTGACCTCTGAGTTAGCTGGCACACACAAGTAATTAAGTTCAATATACTCGATAGAGACATACTGACTTTAGTCTTATGTCAAATCTATAGTGTATGTTATTCCAATGCACAGAGCCTATCAGGGATATAGGAACTACACTACAGGGGGATAGGGAGAGATGGGCACAATGGCACACATGCACAATTATGTGTAGCACACTGCACACCGACAATGATCGTGGACCATGTCCCTGATAGCCTTGGCACACTGCTGCACACATAGAAACACCAAGTAGGCCTCCGTCCACAATCTGCACAAAGGGGCCCCCCCACCCTATCACCAATATCACAACCGACCCATGCACATGTGCTGAATCCAGCAAAGCAGCAGCTATGTGACCCACACTGTGGCAAGTGACACTGCATGCCCGATAGCATAGCAGCAGCCAAAAAACATGACATGGCCCACGAATTGACATGGAGGTGGCCCAGTGCGGATCACAACTGTACAGGAGCAGGTCACACTCCGACATATCCACGTTCACCCACAACACATGCTGTACAATACATGCACCATGCCACAAAATCCTGTCCGAGAGCACATATGACCCAAGTCAAAAACAAATCAGCCCCCGAAAAGCACACAATTCAAAGGCACCCCGCCTCAAAGGGAGAAGGCTACACGAAATCAGAGCTGCAGGGGCAACTCCCCCACAATGCAGCACACACACATAGCAAGCACAGAACATTAGCAATGACGGCAATGTGGCACAAAGTGCAACACTAACACCACAGGACAGGGCTCACAACAGGTTCCGCACGTGCGTAGTAACCGTCCACTCACATCTGGCATTGCCTGACACTGTGTGATGACAATGTACGGGTACTACCACACATCCATCATGTAGTCGAAAAACACACTGACTGCCATCAAATAGCCAGCTCCACCAACACAGTCACAATGTACATTGGCATGCAGTCTAAATGTAAACATCTGCAAATCTTCAACATATAAGTGTAACTCTGTTAACCTGCATCTCCCCTTTACATTGCAGAGGAACAAACACCTCCTGCAGAGCACACCACACTTCCCATCATTGATGATGAAGAGGACAACCTGCACGTATGTCAAGACACCCTCCAACGGATAATGGACAGCCTATGCACCCCATCCCCCGGAGCAGGGCAGGCCAGCTGCCCGAGGTGACCACACCACCTGCACAGACCACACAGCAGGCAACACACACCACCACGGCTGTCTCCCAGGACCCCCCGACCAATACATGGAGTTCCAACAGCGTGTGTGGTCTTGCCAGGTGGAGTTGGCTGAACAGCTCCGGATGGGTTTCGAGCTTGTGGCAGTCAAACTCGATGCCATAGGTGGGTGTCTGAGTCCCATCAGGGACCACGTACAGTCCATATCGGACAGCCCCTGTACGCACCATGCTCCACTACAGACCTTGGCTGACCTCGCTGGGGCCCTTAATCGAATATAAGTACTGTCTGGTCAGACAGGCACCAGCAATGGCAGCACAGAGTTGTCACAGATGCGGAGGTCAATGGATACCATGGAGCAGATGCTGGCTGAAAGCATGGCTGCCACGGCTGGACACCAGCGAGTAGTAGCAGGGAACTTCACTGCCCTGTGGTTCATCATCTTGCCATTGCTGCCACTGAGCCTGTCCCAGATGACTGAAGCGGGAACATCGACACACACAGCTCCACCCCCTGATGTGTCAGTGGCACATAGTGATGCTGCCCCATCACCTTTACAGTCTGATGTGTCAGTGGCACACAGTGATGCAGCCATCACCCCACCACACACACTGGACACACTGGACACAGAACCCGTATCAGGGGAGTAAGATGGGGTTGGTAATTACTGTGTGAGGAAGGAGGCAGCAGCATCCATCACTGCCAAAATGGCCTGCCACTTCCTGGTTGTGCCTATGCATCATGCCCTGGGACAGTACTTCCCACTGACCCCCGGAACACTCTGCGACATTCACCCGGACCCCGACACGGACTGCCATATCTTCACTGCTGGACAATTACACAGCAATCCTGCTGCGGACTGCACTCCCCCTCTTCCTAATCACTTTTCAATCCCCAAAGGACTCTGGTTGGCCCACCACTGGGCTTCCATGTAATGTGGGCTTGGATGGCCCTGTACAGCTTCAGCTCCCTCAATCACCTGAATGTGAATAAAACATTCTAAATCACACAGATGTGTCATGACTATGTTCACTCACATATGGAAGTATGGCTGGAAGTAGGGACAATGGTTTCACATGAAGGTACACCCTGGTAACTGACATCTATGCGCATGTGTATCCCTGAGACACATGGCCAATTGGATGACTGTGAAGGTGAGTACTAGCTGTGTCCCCATTGCACATCAACAACAATATCACAACCCCCCAACGTAGGCACATGTCCATGTTTTGAATAGGGCTGTGTGTAGGAATGACCAAATCGGTAGCAGGCCAGGAGTGGGGTCCTACATCATGTGACAACAGAAATTCACGTCGCATCCCTACTCACACACATCTGTGTGGACACATTTTGTTATGATATATGACATTGCTCCACATGGTCAGAGGTTGGACACCATACTCACATTGCTGAAGTCACGCAAGTGCACAGGTCGGCCAGCAACTATCCCAAAACAATGTCTGGCTCACAGAGGTGGAGCTTGCAAAAGTGAGCCACCCCATTGCACATGCGTCAGTAAGTTCCTCCCTGTGTAGGGATGATGCTCATTGTGGCACACGAGTGGACAATCTAATCAACACACATCACAGTTAGACACCAGTAGAGTGGCATAGACTTTATTGGCAGTACGGACGAGGCTACGGCCACAACAGGCAGGGACATGCTTAAGACACTTACACACAGCATGGGAACATGTCGAGGTTTAGAAAATGGTGAGTCAAAAATGGACGACAATCATCACTGATGACAATGGTCTCAGCCCACCTTGCCTTGCTGGACGAGTCATGTGTTGTTTGGCGTCTGCCCATTGCCCCATGTGAGGGGGCACGACTCACTGCCCATGGGATCTGCATAGTGCTCTGCCACCGGAATGCGCCGATTGTCTGCTCTGCTGACAGCGATCAGGTGAAAGGGTCCAACAGGTTCACATGTCGTGCTACAGTGCCATGTGTGTACTCTCCCCCCAGCAGTGTGTCCGAATTGGTAACATTGCCAAACGATGCTGTTTTGCTTCGACCATGGACCTGCATCACCTTGCACAGGTGTGTGTACGCACGCATAATTCCACGCACATGCATCCAGAGTCCTGACCAAGGCAGACATGTCCTCTGTTGTGGTGGGATATGTGAACATTCCCCACGATGCAACAAGTTGTTGGGACCTGTGCAGTGGGGGACACTCCGATGTGGCTGCAGGAACGTAGTTACTCATTCATGAATGCCCGTGCAACTTCATATGCAATGTGTTCCAATAGTACGTTGTTGTCCTGTTCGAGGAACACCAGGGTGAGACAATCCATTAACTGGTCCGGGCAGGTGTGCTCAGCCCACGCCGTTTCACCAATCCACAACACAGCCCAATAAGGGAGCGCCTCCATGTGGTCACTGCACATGAGGAATTGTGCAATCTCCCATGCGCAACTGCCAATACATACGCAGTATGTCAAGGCATCCCATGCACGGCTGTCTCGGTTACACTCCTGTTCGTGATCCAACAGGGGGTGCAGACACAAGTCATAATCCAATTCATCTACGGTTGTGTTGGATAGGCAGACATGCATGGGACACTCGAAAGTGCATGTTCGGCATTGGAACCAGGGCTGGACGCAGGTGACGTAGGTAAGGCAGAAGCTCAGCCGGTAACCGATCCGCAGCACTGCCAGTGGCAGTGCACCCAGTACATGCAGCATGTGCACGGTATGTGCACGGTACTGTTCCACGTGACAGGGTTGTGCATGTGCCCGGGATGGCCTCCCATTGCATTGGTACGTCTCGTGGAATCGGCACTCTTCTGAACTGCCACAGTTGTGTGGAGGATATGCCACAGCTCTGAGCAATGATTCAAATGTGTGTGCAATGTTGGGGAGAATGAGTTGCTGTTTCCTTGAGTGTTAAGGGCATCCCATGCGGGGGTACCTCAGGCAGGGGCTTCTGTGTGTGGGGTGTGTATAAGTCAGATAGTTCATTGACGCAATGTGTGGTGTGGGAGTCATCCCCATCTGCCATAGAATCTCACTCAGGGTGTTCCATCCGTGTTCTGGACCACGGTCAGAGGTGCAGGTGTCCTCCCGCCTTCTGCATTGGAACAATGGAGCTTTCATCCCTTTTTTAATTTTATTTTTATATGATGTTCCACATGTACATATATACAAAAACAAAAAGAACATAGAATACAGTTGACTTTTCCAACAACAACTAAAGGAGAAAGAAGGGAAAAAAACTAATCAGAAAGATAATCAATTAATGGTTGCCAAATAGCCATACCAAATTTCTTTTTACGCGTTTTTTTCAGCAAGTACATACTGATTTCTAGATTATAAAGATTAAATAATTTGGCCCGCCATAGATCAAAACTCGGGGCCTCGGGTTGTAACCAGGCAGTAGCAATAGAAAGTCGCGTTACAGCCGCAATAATGAACAAAAAATATCGAAATGTCCCACAGATAAAACCCCATCGATCCCTAATAAGATCATACTTGAGGAAACAGAGATAGGTTTGCCTAAAATGTAAAACAAAAAACTTTCAATTTGGTTAAAAAGAGGACGTAAAGAGGGGCAGGAAAAGAAAATGTGTACTATATCGGCAGATTTTGAAGCTTGTAGGGCATTGCCCCATTTCATGATAACCGCAGGAGTGTGATATAAATTAAATACAGTTTTAAAGTGCTGGGCTTTTAACGAAGCAGAATAAAAAATCTTATGAGCAATACTGATAGAATCTTCGATATAGATAGAGGGTGATGAAAGCCAAGTCCTCCATTTCGCATTTGTTTTATCGAGGTCATCTAATCTAGAATCCAACAATTTCTGGTAGATTGAACCTATTCGTAATTGAGATCTTACAGCATCTATAATACGAATGGAAACAAGGTGAGAAGTGTGTTTCTGAAAGAAATCCCGAATCTGAAGGAATTTAAAAAATTGGATGTTGACTAAATCAAATGTCTTTTTAAGTTCATCAAAAGAAAGACAAACACCCTCTGTAGAAACGAAAGCCCCTAGCCGTGTAATCCCTTTGGTGCGCCATTGGCGCACTATTGAGTCACAAAAAATTGGGGGTAACAAATGAGGTGCAGCAAGAGGAGTATAAACTGTGTATTTGGAAATATGAAACATCTTTTTAAGGCTTTTCCAAACAGAAAAAGCTGAGGCAATAATTTTATAACGTGTGCGTTTGTAATAACTGCCATCAACTTCAATTTGCAAACAATTCTTAGCAAAACAACCAAGAGCCATCTGGTAGATAGTAGGGGCTTCTGCAGGATTGCCAGCTTCTTCCCCTGTAAGAAGGATGCGCATCTTCAAGAGTAAACATGACATTTGATATAACGCAAAATCAGGGACAGCCCATCCACCACGAGCAAATGGTAGTGTCATCAAACGGGAGGCTCTTCGAATCTTTCCAGGAGCCCACAGGTATTTTTCACATACTGACTGAAGCTGCCGAATCTGAGGCTTTTTGACTAGTAAGGGGACAGCACGAAAGAAATAAAGTACTCTTGGTAAAATAACAATTTTTAGCAGGTTGGATCTGCCCACATGAGTAAGATGGAGACTCTGCCAAGAATCCAAGGTAGACTTAGTTTTATCCAAGATATCATTCCAGTTAACTGAAATCATGTCGTTCAAATTAGATCTAATCTTGATGCCAAGGTACACCACTTCCTCCACTACCCTGGGATCGGATGCTATGGCTGGATTCGTACAGAGGCATTGCGTCTTGGCAGTGTTTAACTTATAACCAGAATATATACCAAAGGAGTCGTCAAGCTGTTCGATAACCGGCAAGGCAGTATCAAGGTTGGAGGTAACCACAGTGATATCGTCCGCATAAGCAAAAACAATATAGGGCAAATTCTGAACAACAAAAGGGGGGATCTGGGTGTTTAGTTCCAGCATTTTCCCAAGGGGATTAATATAAAACGCAAAAAGAAGAGGAGAGCAGGGACAACCCTGACGAGTCACCCTACAGATCTGAACCACCTCCGATTTAATTCCCATTGCACATATCTTCGCAGTAGGAGCCTGATAGAAGACCTGAAGAGCACGGATAAAACCACCCCCAAACCCCATACGCACCATTATCTCCCAGAGAAAACTCCATGCAACCCGGTCAAAAGCCTTCTCGGCGTCGAGCAGGACGAGACCCAAAGACCTGGACTCGACCTGCGCGACGTCAAGAAGAGCAACAACCCGGCCAACATGGTCAACTGTACCCCGACCAGGAACAAACCCATGCTGCTGCGATGAAACCAATCCAGCGACGAGTGGGGCCATTCGATTGGCAAGGAGTTTGGCATACAATTTACCGTCGCAATTAACCAGAGAGATGGGACGATAGGATCCCGGCTGGTCAGGAGGCTTCCCCTTTTTAGGAAATATAACGATATGCGCTTCGACCCAAGATTGAGGTGGGGATCCCTGTCTAGCCGCCTCAAAAGTATTCAACACATCCTCTCGCAGTTCATGGAAAAATACCCTATAAACCTCCATAGGGAGGGTATCTGGCCCAGCAGCCTTGCCCGAAGGCATTTTAAGTAATGCCTGATCAATTTCCTCAGAAGTGAACGGCATATCCATTTTCTCTACATCTACATGATCCAGCTGTTCCCAAGTCAATACAGGTAGCCCCAGATCCAGAGGAAGGTCACCGATATTCGGTTGGCTATATAACTCAGAATAAAAGTGGTGAAACACCTTCATAATAGTCTGGGGATCGTAAACTAATGTGCCTTGAGCATCATAGATAGCATTAATCTTTGAAGCCTGACTTTTGGCACGTATTCTTTGGGCTAAGAATCTCCCCGAGGATTCACCGAATTCATAGAGCCATCTCCGGTAAAGATGATGTTTAAGTGCGATTTCCTGGGCCCATACAAGGTTAATATTAGCCTTGCACTGGGCAAGCTTTGCTAGGCTTTCCTTAGGATCCACTGCTGCCCGTAGCTGGGTAGCGAGGTCCAATTCAGCGTTCCGTAGATGAGAAAAAAGCTCTAGCATTTTTTGTTTAAGTGACTTTTGAACAAATATTGCATAACTAAGAACCTCACCCCAAAAACAGGCCTTAAAAGCATCCCATACACCCGCGGGGGAGGCAGAGCCACGATTGCACAGAAAAAAGTTCTGAATCCATTTTTTCATATGACCCAAGAAAAGAGGATCATATAGCAGTTTCCTATCGAAGGAGAAGGCCTTAACACCTCTAGAGATAGCAACATTATGAAGGGAAATGACTAAGGGGGCATGGTCAGACAATAATCTCGAGAAGATTTGAATTTGAGTGCTAGGAGCCCAAGCAACAGGTACAAAAAAATAGTCTAAGCGAAATAGTTTACTATGAGGTGGAGAAAAAAAAAAGTATACCCAGGATCTTGCGGATGAATCATGTTCCAGACATCCGCCAACCCATGATCGTCCATTAAGATGTGAAGAGCTTGAAAAACTTTGGGTTTACGACCCTTATAGACATACGAGGAAGAGCAAGCCCAATCACCAGATAAATGAATATTCAGATCTCCACAGAGTATTAGTGGAGTGGGCCAAAGAGCAAGTCCCCATTTAGATAATTAAAAATATCCGGTTCGTCTGAATTGGAGCCGTATATAGTACATAGGGTAAATCTTGTCTCCCCCACTAAACATTCAAGAATTGCCCACCGGCCATTGATATCTACCAAAGAACGCCCTAAGAGGACTAGAGAGGGTCGTGCTAAAATAGCCACCCCTCGCGTCGTATCAGATTGTTTAGAGGTAGCCAGTGTGGTATATCCCAGATCAGCTAATTTCTGCCTGTAAAACCAAGAAATATGCGTCTCCTGCACACAGATAATATCAGGATTAATAATTTTTAATTCAGCCTGAATCTTCTTGCGCTTATCATAGTTATTGAGGCCACAGACATTATATGTACCTATTCTTATCCTCATATCAGCCATAATCCAGCATGTAATAAGTTACCAATAAATTTAAGCCTTTTCATAAAAAAAACTGATAAACAAAGACAGAAAGAAAATAAAAATCTGAAAGTGTACTGTGGAACACATTTTTTGTTTATATACCCCACTGGTATATAAAGATACAGATGGGGGAACCTATGTATGCCTTTTGGGCATAGAGATGGACCTTACACAGTTTCTTTTTGTTGCTGTTTTTTCACAGAGAACTCTTTAGCAGAGGGCGAGAACTCCTATAGAGTTACATACATCTTTCTCTAAACCGCATGGGATCGTGGACTATGCCTGTTTGATATCTTGGATCACGGGGAATAAACAATTTAAAGTTATACTACTCCGTAACACAGCTCTCTTCTGGTAAGAACAATTATGAACCCCAGATTTAAATGTAATGTAAGTGCCTCTCAGGAGAATATGCCATTCCCTAAATTGCATATTTCATTACCTATGCAGATAGAGCCTTTTGTGTACCACTACAGCGACATTTACCACCACCTTATCTATATCATATCCAAAAGGAAAAAATAGACGGATTAGCTTTGGATACCCTACACAATCAATGACTGAGTGAGTAATATAATAAGATCCTTAATTAAAAAAAAGTAGGGTGAGATAACTGATCGTTATTTGTGTGGTCTGTTTGCTCTTCTGAAACTTTTTTTCTCTTCTAATCTTATCAGTTCCCTTGTAACATCTTACACATCAGGAGTCCTTTTCTGATTCTCCTTCTTTTTCTGACCCATTCGCTAACTTGGCAACAATGAAGGGTAGAGGCACATCATCTCCTAGTATGAGGGTTGGACTCCATATATTAGCGCGTATATTATGTAATTTACTGTAAAGGATGTATGTACTAAAGTATCGCTTCCTAAACTTGTAGTAGTGGTGTGAACTGTAACATTCATTCAGATATTGGGTGGGAGTCGGTTTGACGCCATCAGTTGTATACTCATGTTTGGCCCTTTTAAGTATTGGATTATGTGTTGATATTATCGTTATCTCACAATGTTGATTATGTTTTGTATGCACTTTTTTAGGTCCCTTATTTTTCATTGTACAGAAGAAAATGGCTACTGTTTAGGTCCTGATGAAGGTGGTTTAATTTGAACCTTGACACCACCGAAACGCGCGTCGACCTCATACCTTCTGTATACGAATTTTCATCCTCTGTATACTGGGTTGTTTGCTCTCTTCATAGCAAACCTGTTTTGGTCGAAGAAGTGGCACCAATCAGAATACAATCTAAACCTATTTTCAGTTGTCCTTTGTGTGGCTTGGTGAATGAGTTTGCATGCGTGGGAATAAATGGAGGATGTTTGCTTGAAAAAGATTTTTTTTTTTTTTTTTTTTATAATATGAATTTGTAATTATTTGTACTCAATGTCTTTATATGAATTGTTATTGTTGGCTTGATTCGTTCACTTTAAAAAAAAAATTAAAAAAAGGGAAAAAAAGGAAAAAATATGATAAATACACAAAGGAAAATGAAATGAAATTTATTTTGAAGAAATTGAAAAAATAAAAGTATATTTATGATAATCTGTTGTCACCATTGCGAGTAAATTGAGACTCCAGAGTGTTAAGAACAATGTCATTTTGGGAGGTATAAATAGGCTACGAGGGAAAATCATTTTTCTTTTTGCCAGATCTTTTCCCCTTTCTTTCCCTAGCCTGAAAATTAGTATATAGAGGGGGTCCCCTAAATTTTGTTATATATACCCCACTGGACCCTCCCCCTTCGACCACCCCCATCCCACGCGGCCTCCCTTCGGGCCCCCACACCCTCCCTTTTCTAAGGCAATGGGACCTAGGTCCCTGTGATGGGAAACTGCTGACGCTCCCTGCGGTGCCTCCCCAGAAAAAATCAGCATAACATACAAAAAAAAAGAAGACAACCTACGGAGAGAACCTATTTGTATGCCCAGCTTGTGCCATTCCTACTTCAAGAGCCAGCCTTAAGTGAATGTAAGTATTCCTTGGCCTGAACTTCAGAAAACAAAAACGTATTCTGGCCCTGATACACAATTTTTAACTTAGCGGGATTAAGAAGAAATGCTTGACCCCCCTTAGCTTGAAAGAGAGGTATTAGTTGGCGGAGCTGCCACCTCCGGACAACTGTCTCATGGCAAAAGTCAGGCCTAACAAAAAAATTAACCCCTTTGGTAGATCTCTTCTGGTTAGGTCTAGCTAGATCATAGACGGCTTCTCGTGCAAGAAAATTATTTATGGAAATCAAAATGGCACGGGAGTAGGGAGTCTCTAGTCCAGGAGGAGCAGCTTGCGGTTTGCTATGGAAGGGAAAACGGTGGTCTCTCTGGATCTCAACCTCCCAGTCCCAGTGGGAGAGTTCGGGGAAAGCCTCTACAAACAACTGGATGACAAATTGTCTCGTATCACCCCCTTCCACCCCCTCTGGAATACCCAAAACCTGTAGATTATTGCGTCTCATCCGGTTTTCCAATTCGGATAGTTTCCGGGAGACATCTTCTTTTTGGGTCCTTAACTCGTTGACTACTCCTCTCTGTATTGCTACTTCATCCTCCAGGATAGATATGCGAGATTCTGTCCCCCCTACTCTGGTGCCGATTTCAGAGCATGTCTTGCTTATGCGTCTAATTGCGTTTTGCAACTTGCGGCAAGCCCCCTGGATTCTGGCATTCTCAAGTCTAGACTCAGCCCTGTGTGAAAGCATTGTTTCATAAATCATTTCCAAGGTGATCGGTTTTATAGGATCTGAAGAGTTGGCGGTGGCTGAGATCCCCTCCATCCCGTCCTTGCCGATTGCCAGTGGGTGTGTGGTTGAGAACGAATAGTCCCAGGCCAGATTCTCCACCAGAGAGTCAGGGGTGTTGGTGACTGGTGCGGAGCTTACAGGCAATTCCTGTCTGCTTGAAGACTTGATTTTCCAGACTGTACCATCAAGTGGAACCGAGTTCATATAACCACCCATCAAGCAATCATCGATGTCGCCCTGACTAGCAGATCCAGCCTCATACTCAGCCCAGTCTCTGCTAGTAGCGTCATCGTCATCAGTGGTCGATGATGCATCTGAGAGGGAAACAAAGTTATCCAGCGCGTCGTTATTGTGATTGGGCTCAGTTCTTCCAGTGTCATTAACCACTGGACCTCCCCCACTAGCCCCCATTAGAAGCTCGACCTCAAGGATAACCTCTGGCACCTCTATAGCCCCACCAGCAAGGGAAGAAGGAATAATAGGGATAGTGGGGACTACGAATCCCATAATGCATCCTGCAGATTGACAATCCGCCGTTAGCTCAGAAGCTGCGATGTCCTTGGGGATTTGTACCCCCCCACACTCTTGGCCAAGAGAGTGATTCAGTTGATTGCCAATCAGGGGAGGGTTTGAGGACACCTCCAGAGGAAGCCCAGTACTGGTAATTTTAGATACACTTTGCGTCGAGCTCTTCAGAGAGCGTTTTGCAAACAGGGAGGCAGTATTCTTAACTAAGTTTGCAGAAGCAACGGGGGACTTACCAGCCGATGTCTTCGTAAAGTCTGTTTGGCCGTTTTCAGAGGGAGATTTCTGCGTCTTCGGGAGCCCCCCGGGATTTCCAAAAATGTCAATACCAGTTGTAGGCTGAGCATTACGGAGCTTATTACTCCTGGCAGAAGCCTTGACGATCGGTTTAGGCGGCATCTTTCCATAGGTCTCCTGAAGATTGCCGAAAGCCACAGAGACAGAAGCGACAAAAAAACGTTGAGCGGAGAGGCGAAGAACACCGACAACTCCGAGACGCCAGTTGCTTCTGTGCGTCGGAATCAACAGGGATGCAGCTGCGAGCCAGATCATCACCAAGGAGCTACGAGCTACGAACATTATCACCTCCTAAACACAGGTAATCGATAAAATCTGCATCTTGCTGCCAAAAAGTCAGTCCTCTCTATAGCAATATCAGTGGGAGAACACCAACAGCAGGGAGAGTTCAACCCAGCTCACTCGACCGAAGCATCGGCCGCCATCTTGCCTCCCCTCCCACTCTCTCTCCGGAGCTTTCATCCCTGATGTTTGTCTGACTGCTACTTGCGTTTTCGGAATGGAATGTGGCTTTGGCGCTGGGATTGGGACAAGGTCTTGGGCTCATGGTGTACGGATGGCGATACACACACATATGTTGGCATGTGGAGCCAGGTGCCCAAGAGGCCTTGCGCAGCTTGTGCAATCTCACTCCGTCTCTCTTCCTCGCTCTCTCCATCTCTTTCCTTTGTTGGGCGCATGGCACACCTTCTTCTCTTGAATTTTGTCTTCCAGGCTGTGTCCTACAGATTGTCCAGTGAGGACCCGCTAGGACTCATCCAAATGGTTGTTTTGGCTTTTGTTTGAATGGTGTTTTGTGTTGGTGATGGCATTGCTGTAGGACTGATTCTCCATTTTCTGGCCACGCATGTATGTTGATTTTCCTGCTTGTGCGACATCAGGCAAAATATTTGTTTGGGAGTCGTGGTGTTGGTATGCAGTTTCTTTGTCCGGGGTTGGGGAAGCCCAGGAGGGGTGTTGCGGGCCTGGGGGTGGTGTCGGTGGGTGTTGTGGCCCTCTTGGGTGTCCGTGCTGCATGTTCAGTTGCTCGGGGGCATCTGTTGTTCTTCATGTGTGTCTATGGGCTGTGCTCCCTTGTCTGGTGCAGGTTGTGGTCCAACTTTGCACCAGGTCTGAGCAGGTGTTAATTTCCTGCTGCTAACGCGCCTTATCGCCTGTTTTGTGTTCCTATCGCAGATCTGTCTGGTCGTTGAGAATGTTACGGAGTGATGTTGTCGCTGCTTTTTGCCCGGGAACCCCTACTCTGCATCTCATTAGCGATAGTTGCCGGGGTCATCCTGGCGATGTTTTTTGCGGATGCTAAAGCCGGAAAGGTGGGGCTGTGAGCTGTTTGCACCGGCTTGTGAATGGGGCGGTAAATTTATCATGACTGTGGCTGCGCTAAAGTGCCGTTAAATCGGAGATGGCCCCTTGTGAATATGGCCCACTGTTTTCATCCAAGATATATGACTGCTTTCCTTACCTCTGGGCGGTAAAACTGTTGCCCAGGAGGCAGTCTACGCAGAGTGATGTCAGAGCCTCACAACTGAAGCAAGAGTCTATAGCACACAGAATCAAGACGGCACAGGCAGGTGAAGATGGGAGGCTGGCAGGAGGGCACTTTTGAGACCCTACGGGACATGTATCACCACTAATGACTGGGTGAGTTGGGAGGTATGCCTCATGCAGTGTGCACTTACATCTTGCCACGCAGTGCCACTATCACAGCAGGACTTGTGTGTGTTGCCTAATGTGCTTAGGCGCGTTCCAGCAGCATCCTTATCCATGAAGCTTCAGTGGATATAGGGGTTTTATAAGAGCCACTGGAATTATGCATTTGTGCGGCTGCTGCGTTTTTCGCATGGTCGTGGATTTCCCGCATTTAGCACATAACCCATAATCTGCTGCATAACTAAAACAGATCAGAAATTACTAAACATGCAGCTACACGTGTACCGGAGCAGTGGAAGGCCGTTTGCAAAGGTTGACTGGTCACCTTTCTGTTACCTATTGCTAAATGTTGGTGTTACTAATGAGAGGCAACCGATGGCCAGACAGCGTTAACAAGTGTAACAAAATGAGATCATAATTGCGCTACACTATCACAGAATGTGCCGCATTACGTCGCTTAATCAAAGCTAAAACCTTGTCAGCAATGATAAGAGGTGAAAGGTTAAGTGTGCATTTAGTTTAGGTGCAGCCATCATATTTTACTTTTAAATTCCGGTTATATACTTTAAATAAGAAACATATGACGTCATAATTGGCAGAGACCTCGGGGCAGATTTACAAGCCCCTTGCGCCACTTTTGCGTATTTTTCCCATGTTAAAAGTGACGCAAAAGTGGCGCAAGGGGCTTGTAATTCTGCCCCATAGTATTTTACGCGGATCGATGTTTTAATCAGCTATTGCTATATAGCTAAAACCATTCTGACAAGATCATGCATTCCAGGGTTGAGGGATGCTATTGGTCCATGCCACAGGCACATCAGGCGAGTGTGAAATCTTGGATAACCACGGACCTGTTAAGCTGACACTGCAGGTGCACGGTAAAACGAGGGTAGAATTTGAAGGTCTTCCACTGAGCCCGCGTGCCACAGGGCAGAACACCGCTACGGGTGCGTCATGAAGAGACTGCAGCGGATTCACCTGACATGCCTACCGCTGGCACGGAAACCTTCAAAAATGTTTTTAGTCTCTGTGTAAATACCTCGACCAGCTGCGAATTGTTTTCCCCGAGGACATGACTGATTACATCCGCATTCCAAGGGCCGTTTCTTGAGGAATTTACGGAAGATGAAACGAGCGATGGCCGCAGCCATGACGTGTCTCTTGCCTTCCTCTACCGTTTCCTCACTGGAAGTCTCCTAGATACCGAGAGGAAAGTGCGTGTTACCGCGGAAACGTGACACCTGCTAGGGCGCTGTGCATTCCTCAGTTTGCCCGACTATTTTCTGTAATTCCCACAGGACACGAGTTTGAAGCCAGCCCTGAGCTCGGCGTGTCTGACTAGGACAGTCCACACCAGAATCTAACTATGGCCTGACACATTTCATCTTTTTGGAATTTGAGGTTATACACAGCAACCTGTACGTGTGCATGCATAAAATGTGTTCAGGTTAAGTTACAACCCTGCATTCTTTCTAAACCAAGTACCCATTTCCATTTCTTTTTGTATTTAAGATGCTTTATTGGAGTTACATGGAGAAACAAATATAAGGTTACACCAACATTTAAACATGGTGAATAAAAGAAGAGATATGCAAGCTTAACAATTCAACAGATCAGAACTCAAATTGAAAAATATAAACTATTTACAAAACAATATGCATTTTTCAAACCCATTTCCATTTCAATGCAGCAGCTTTCCTTGCCGGAATTTGGTATAGGCTCGACCAGGGGTTCCAGTCAAATGGCGTTTCAAATTTAACACTGCCCTTTACACTAGAGGTTGCCATTCATTCCAGATGGCTATTCCCACTGGATACACGGAGGGCTATGTATCCTATTTAAAGGAGGTGCAGAGGCCATACAGGTTAAACTCACAGGTGTGCTCCTCAATCACTCCCAGACGTGCTGACAGCCGAGAGTTCTTCTCCAGGGTGGAACATGACTTGCCCTCCTTGAGCTCACTGGAACGATTATCCACAGGCGTCAAGAGCAGCGTCGTTTTGTTCCAGTATTCGGGATTCATGCATGTGTTACTCGGCAGAATTTCGAAGGGAATACAACAACCGCGCAGGTTTCCTCATCAGAGTGAGCGTGGATCCACGTCATGTCCTGTTGGATTATGTGTGTAGTATTCACTATTAGTAAGGTCTTCCAAGAAAGTCAATCTGCTCTTGTCAGGACTCCGAAAGAGAAGAGAGTTTTCCCCTATCTATATGAGTTTATGTCTTTTAATGGCAAAATCTCTACATTAAGCACAAGGAGCAATATATCCCAGTATGGGTAAATCTACACAGGTGTTGAAATTGCCGATACCTGAGGATTAATAATAAAAATAACAACATTACAATAAAGTCTCCCACTGTCTAGACATGCTCTTTATAATTCACTTTCCAACACAGTTAACAACCCCCTTCTTATATGAAATCCTAATAGGGTCACTGCTAAACCAGGGATGTCATTTGCATGACTAGACCTGTGGAAGAGGAAAAACAACAGACACTTCCCTTGGCTGTATTCTCCAATGGGTTCCCTGTCGGGGTACTCAATTCCAACGCTGGGGGAAGGGCATGGAGGTGGAGGCTATCCGGGAACTCAATTGTGATTGCCGTCAGGATACTGTAGACATCTCCTGTCAGGTTCTACCCATAAAATGAGGGGAACATGTCCGGCAAATATCTTCGAACGCTTGCTGTTCATTTGAGACAGACCAATATTTCTCTAGTCCATACCACGTGCTAGCATGCCCCTCCAACAGCTGTCAGTCACACCTTTCTTCATATAATCTTGGCTTCAGCAGCCCCACGTGTCTGATTCGAGCTCCAATGGGTTCAGTCAGTTAAATTAATGATCACAGACTGGTGGCTAGGGCATCCTGCTACATGCTAGAGTCAAGTGCTCCATCTCTTCTCAGTGGATCAGGCTTGCAACATGAACTTTACAGAGTGTTTGAAATCAGGCTTAGATTTACTGCAGACCCAAGACTAAAATTTGTCCTGATCAAGAGGAGTAAGCGTTATTGACCCGAGCCGGCAACAATGCTATCACAGTCGAGTCATTCCTACTCCATCATGGATTTCTTTAACTCAGGGTTCATCTTGTTCTCAGAAGGAATGCTGACTGATTCCTCTGGCGGGTGTCCTTTTCCAAGGGAAGACAATTGGTATCCTGACTTATTTTTTGACCATGGTATCATGCTAATCTAGCGTGAGTCCATAGGACTAGGCCTGCCCTTGACTATGTGTGGTACAGGACCTGTTATGACCTGTAGCGAGGGGCACACCAAGCATGCCCTCTTAGTAGACAGTGGAGTAGAATTCCTGTCCTTAGTGTGTAATATAAAGCAGTGGTGTCAGTGTACTGTGTTTTGTAATTTGTTGTGTGACCAGACCTTTTTTCTCTGTGTCAGAGAGAGCATGGTATGCTGCCCCTCCTCTGTAAATGTTCACAATTTTGTGAAACCCAGAAACCATCTCTGACATCCTGTGTGTACGTGGAGTGTGTTTGCATATAGAGTGAGCATGTAACACACATATGGTAGTGGGACAGTGTTTGTGTATGTATGTATGTGTGTTGTGTGCATGCACATGTGTTTGTGTGAGTACTGAGGCCAGCAGGATTCATTTGGGATGCCTCTGTTACAACACGGCCCAAAATAGAGGGTGAATTTAAGTTCCTCATATAGTGGAAGTGTATGGTGTGTATTCCTGTAGCTGGTAGTGAGAAGGATGTAGGCAGGGTTGACTTTAGAAATTTCATGAGTAATTTTTTGGCAAAGGGCTGCTGATTAGTTCTTTCCAACTACTGCCATTTGGTAGATGGCAGAGGTGAATAGTATGCCTGCAGTATCTGTTGTTCAAAGAGAAGTTTCTAGGCAGAACCTGTCTGTCTCTGGTCACAATTTTGAAGGATGATGACAGCCAGGTGCAGAGATATCATACTTCATTGTGCCCATGATGTGGGTACTCCTGATAAGAACCAGTCCTATTGCAACCTGCTGTGATGGATATCACTTTGCACAAAGGCTGTGTCTTGAGAGCAGCCTGGCTATGGCATTTGAAAGGGAATTACACCAAACCGGTTCTGAAGCATATGACAATGGATCCACACCCCTCTCTTGAAAAATATGTATACAAATTGGGATCCAAATCATCCCACTTTGTTCCAGTCCCAAGTTCCTCTCGATTAAGCAAGGGAGTGTTCTGTAGAGTACTCAAAAAGCTGCCCTGTAAACAGGGCTGGTGTCTTTCCAATGACCAGTCTTCAAAAGGTGAGGTGACATCACCTGAAGTCAGCACTTTCTGCTGGAAGAGATGAAGGTCTGTCTGAAGAGTCTAATAGTCTGCGTGTCTGCTGAGAAAGGTAAGTAGTGTTTCTTCCCATGAGAAAGTAAAGACTTTCCAAGAGGAGAGGCCCAGCATGTTTGTTCCTGGCACGAAAAGTATGGAGTGGTAGCTAAAAATCGACAGCAACTGATCTATGAGTGACCCATGCTGTGAAGCGGTGGCCTGTCTGTTTGCGCTGTACTTCAGGGTCTTTCAAAACAACCATACCAGAGTATGTCATTTTGTCACCCAGCAGCCTGCTGCGGGTCGAGTGACTGGTGCTAGCAGACGAGTAGAAGAATAAATCACCCCTGAAGGCGGAAGCTCAGATTGGCCAGGACGTGGCAGCTCCCCTCTAACACCACAAAGAAGACTCAGCCTGGAGGCTGCAACTTTCATAAGCTGAGGTGCCAGTCTGCAGTCGGTCCCACAGTACCCTTACTTTTATAAGACAGGTGCCACCGGTTAAGCCTGTCCTCATATCCAAACTTGTGAAGAGCTTCCTGCCTTTGACAGTTGCTTTTGTGATCTGCAAAGCAGTGCTCACCTTCTTGAGGGTGGGAACCCCTCCCACACAATTTGCACAACTCAGGCGGCTACTGCTCACAAGCACGCAACTGCAGGGCTTAGGTGCACCTGGAGATGAGAGAGTGACTGAGACACCGGGGGTCAGATCTGCTGCACACACTTGAGTAATTTTGGTGCAAAAGCTTGTAAAGGCATTGAACTGAGTTGTACATTTGACTCCTGAGATTTTTGAGTGATCTGCTCCGGAGCCCAAGCCTTACCTAATCCTGAGTATAATGTGGACTATCATAGCAGGATCTTGATAATTGTGTGGGGAGACGGTTCTCAGGAAAGGACGAGGAAGTGTAGTGGCTCCTGACAAGCTTGTATGTCGTATTAATTAGGATACGCAATGTGGAGCCTATGTAGTTAATTGGTTCCTAACTCTATTTGTGAGATCAGCCAAATACCCTGTATTTGGAGCCTAGAGGGTTATTTGATTGCAAATAGTGTTGTGAAGTCACATAACCGGGACGAGAGACTGAGGGGCAATTCAATGAATTTACATCACATGGCTGCCTGTACATCGCTTATGTGGGTCTTAGTATTTTTTAGAATAAGTACTAAGGGGGTGATTATGATGACGGGCGGATCGCCACCGCCCGGCCGGTGGTGGCGATCCGCCTGCCATCACAACAACATTTAACCCCCGCCATATTACCATGGTGGGGGTACCATGCGGACGGAAAGTCCATTTGACGCTTTTCCGCCAGTCGGCAATCGTCACGATTGCCGGCCGGGCGAAACTCGGGCATAATATAGTGGCGGTGCCTGGAAGGTACCGCCAGCAATATTATGATGCCTGGCGGTTCAGGCCTTTCCATGGCGGCGATGCTACCATGGAAGGGCCGGCAGGAATTGCTTTGGGGGCCCGTTGCGGGCCCAGGGGGGGGAGGGGGCTGCACTTGGGGGGTACCTACATTGCGATGCTCAAGGTGGCAGGCATCGCGCGGTCCTGTCACGTTGTGCATGGTAATGCACAACATGCCTAGCAGCACCCGCCGCAATGTTAAAGATGCGGGATGCGACCGCCACCCCTACTTGGCGGTGCGGGATTGCCGCATCCCTGGCGGCTGGTCCCAGCAGCACTAGGGTGGCGGGCGGACTGAAGTCTGCCCGCCATCCTAATGGGGCCCTAAGTGTCATTTTTGCATCCAAGAAGTTCTTATCAAACAACTACTTAAGGTGACTCTACCTTCATCTTTCAAGGTCACAGAAACGAAAACCAAGGTGGGATTAGCGCTGTTGAATCTTGATAATAAGCTTGATGCATGCTCGTTAACTTGTTCAAGTGCCCTGTGCACTCTCTAGGTGCAGCTCTTCACAATACCTGCTTTATAAAGGCGCGGCCATGTCCTGGAAACAAACAACCGTAATAGCACTTCAATTTATCCATTTTTTTCAGCGCCTCTCCCTTCCTGGAATATTTCTACCTAGCCTCTCCCTTAGAAATCGCTGTTTACAATACTCAGGCAGTATAAGCTTGGTGAAAAACACAGCCGCCACACAAGAGCGACTTGCAAGGCAGAAATGACTGCACAGAGAGGGATCTAATCTGCTATACGCTGTGCTGGTTTTATTTTTTTAGGAGCCTCATACAATCCACTCTCACCTCATAAAATGGTGCCTAAGAACCGGAAATGAGTGTAAGCATAACTTTCTTTTAAAATAGTCTTTCACATATCTGACCAAAGGGTGTGACAAGAAGTAATTACTGACATATGTCCATAGGTTGCAACCACTGTGGTGTCTTAGGAGCAGAGCTGGGTCGGCCATTCTGTCGCGAAGGCATTTTTTCGGTAGGTTGCAGGTCAAGGGTCTGCTTTATGTGCAGGATGGGCTGGCAGGACCCACCCATTTCCTCGTGGCAGCATTGTACTCCCAGCCTCCTGCAGTGTGGGCTAGATCTCATTTTTGCCACAACTCGTTTCGGTGCAGCCCAGCCTAGCTAATAAGGGCTGCTCAGGAGATAATCCATCTTTTTGGCTTCTGTGAACACTATATACATAGTGCATTGAAAGAAACTTTACATCATTGGTATCTAAATGATAAATATCTTTCTTCATCGTATATTTCATAGGTATGTTTTAAAAGTAATTTATTAGTGAAAAATAGAAAAATAATCATCAATAAAAAAAAGTACGGATAAGAAAACTGTAAATGTAACATTTTAACATATGGTACCAATAAGATAGCACAATATTTTTAGCAATGGTTTTAGTTGTATCACCTAGTGTTAGATCTTCCTCGTTGTTTATTATAAGAAATGATATATGGATGTAAAATATTATATTAATGATACGATGGAGTGAAAGTGGTCTGCAACTGTATAAGATGGAATTGTCTATGTTCCTTTTTCCCATAAAGCATTTTGTTTTCAAACAGGAACTGTTCAAAAATCAATAACATAATATTGTATATCAATACATTTTAACATTTCTGTTGATTACACGCTCTGTTGGGATATGTTTGGCCGTACACAAAAGCAAATAGTTGCAACTATTAACCAATTGCCATGACAGAACAAAACATCTGTAATTGCAAAGCGCACGCTCACCCACGTCTTGGGTATCTTTGTTTTGTTACTCACGGGAGCTACCTCGAAATATTAATTACATTATTTGTTTTCATGTAGCCTTGTACATAATAGATGGTACGTTAAGGTTTCTATCAGGAGAGCTCCCTGAGTTGTATCCCTGGGAGGTGCTAGGGGCTGATCTGGTTGCTGTCTTGTTCCCCTTATTCTTCTAGACATCTTTTCTGATAGAGATGGGATGAAGAGAACCAATGATGAGCCAGGGAAGAAGGTGAAGGACTCCTCAGCAACATTGTGAAGCCCGAGGCTCCTTTGATGGTAGCATAAGAGGTACCTTGACATCAGTTTTTGTCAGACTTAAGATGCACTCAATTATCTCAGGTGCTTCAGAGATGTACTATGAAGGGCAAGATGGGAGGCTATCTGGTTTACCATGGCTTGGAGGTGCGTCACCCAAACAGCAGGACACCCATTATGCCTTATGTGCAAAACGTCCAAGGCAATTTCAGGAACTTCATGAACCCCCTTCAACAAATGCCTGGCTACAGTTAGAGATGAACACAAGAGGTGGTACGACCAACACGTATGAGACAATACCTACTCCCCCCCCCCCTCCCCCGAGCAGATCCGCATCCAATTATACCAAGTCTGGTGTTACCAAACCCAAACATTTTGAATCTGGAAAAATCAGACAACTTGTAGCTCCCCGGAGTGGTAGTTCTCCAGGAATCAAGGCAAACTGTAATGAGAGCAATAGAGAGATGAGGCCACAGCACGACTATTACTATAATGTCACAAAACTTACAGTCTCCTGTTTTTACTTACAAAGGATTAATATTTTCTGTACGATTTATGCTCCATTGATACATTCTCCCCGTGCACCCCTCTCTAATTCACAGCTGCGGCCTGCCGGGTGAGGGGGGATTTCGATGGACAATGACAAGGGAAAATGAATCATTCATGTAATTTTCCCTTGTCATCGTCCGTCAAAATCCCCCCCATCCGGCCTCACCGCTCTTACCTGCAAGGGCCCCGGCTGAATTCCACTTCAACCTCCTGTATTTTTTTTGTTCTCTTCTTCCCACTCCCTTTTTCAGTGGCTTGATGTCATAGGTTTCCAAGTAGAATCATAACCTGTGTAACATCTTAAGCCAGCGTTGAAATGTTCATCTAACCAACATTTGCTTTCTGGACCTTTCAAGCTTGTATTTATCACTGGATTTAGAAAACCCTACATGGAAAGTGCTGATGGATTAAAAACCCAATCTGGATGAAGGAGTAACATATGACATAGTAGGAACTTGACAGCTACGTTTTGTGCAATTCTTAACTGTAAAAGAATAATCACCAGTGCCCAAAGACTTTTTAAGAGGTCGCGATGTCATCGCTCACTGTTGGAACTGCCCACTGCAACCGCTGTGCCACACTGATCTGTACCTTTCTCTGTCAAAGTTACTATATCAGCCCAATTGCTAACTACAGTGATTCACTGATCCCAAACCAGGTTTGTATTGTTCTATAAACATAACAATTCATAATTGCATGGTAATAGGTCTTTCAAATAAGCAATCACGGTTATGCAGCTATAGACTCTTCCTGAGTTCAATGTCAAATATCTGCTACGAGTAGTTTACAGAGTTCTGCTTTCCCTTTGCATTATAGTTTAATTAGTGCAGCATTTATTAGGGAAACAAACTGCAAGCTCCAGAATTCAATGGAAGCAAGCAGCGGCAAAGCCATTAGTCCTGACTTTAATGTTCAAATGCATGCAAACACAGGCGTGCATAAATCTACACAGACTATTTGTGCAATGTCACTGTTTATCCTGCTGATTGGCACCGCAGGCTTGTAGAATAAAAAACAGGACAAGGTGATAGGGGGCTCAGAAGGAGAGAGGCTGCACATGGATACACAAATAGTCTGTGTGTTGGCTTGAGGTTTTGTATGGTGGCACACTAACGCTAGGCATATTTCCTTTGTCAAAAAAATAAAAATGGCATAGATCCTGGGCTGATTGTGCCATCAGAGGGACGCTGTGCTTTGGTGATGAGTCCCAACAATCTGACACTGGTTTGGTATTGCTTGTGATCCTATTCAGAAGAGACATGGCTTGCACTTTGGTTCGGATTGTTTCTATTGGCGCATGACCAGGACTTATTGGCATATGGTTTGGTGCTTGCTGTAATGGCACAGTGAACAAAAACAATGGGATGGAATCCAATCATGAATAATTATCAGTGATTGGGATTGTTCAAGTATTTCAGTTATCGCATTTGTGTTTTTCCCAGTTATTACCACTGAGGACCCTGCCTTTGTCTCTACAGCACTGGAAGCTTGTGTTGCTAATGTTGTCTCTGCCATGTTGGTGGCTGTGGACTCTGTTGGGTCTCTTCTATCTTCATGTTATTTGTGGCAGCTCTGGTCACTTCTCTAGTGACAGCTGCTGTTGTTGTCCCTGCTACAGTATCAGATGTGGTTGCTGTTGTGATTCATGTGGTAAGAGCGGTGGTTTGATGACATTGTACATGTTGTTGTACCAGCTGTTTTCACTGCTGTGGTGCTGGCAGATTTTGTTGTTGCTGCATTTGCTGCATAGTTAAAAGCTGTTGTTGCTGTTCTGTATGTTGTGGTTGGAGCTTCTTTATTTGCTTTGGTGACAGCTGTGGACACTTCTGTTGTCTCTGTCATAATGGCCTTTATTGGCATAACTATGAACCCTTCTAAAGTTATTGCTGTTGTAAAAGCTGTTGTGGTTTCTGCTGGGCTTCCAACTATTGTTGCAGCTGGTGTTGCTACTTTTGTGGTGGATGTGTTCATAGCTTTTGTTGCTGCTGTGGCATAAGCTCCTTCCTATTGTGGTTGCTGTTGTGTCAGCTGTGGTTGATGCTGTGGTCCTTCCTGTAGTTTCACTGTGGTCACTCCTCTGGTCCCTACTGTGGTAGCAGTAGGAGTTCCTGCTGTGGCCCCCATGGTCATTAAAGTGTTGGTTACTGCTGTGGTATCTGCTGTGGTTGGCTGGTATTGCTGGTGTGATGGTGACAGTTGTGGTGTCTGCTGGCGTTGCTGATGTGGTCCTTGCAGTAGGTTCTGCTGTTGTCACAGCTGGTATTGTTCTGTAATTACAACTGTGATCACTTGTGTGCTCCCTGCCATGCTAGCTGCTATCGTTGTTGCTGTTGTGCTTTCCATGGTGGTAGCTGTGGAAAATGATGTTGTCTATGTTCTGAGTAAAAAAGTGGTTGCTGCGGTCGTCCATGCCGTATTGGAGGCTGTAGTGGCTGCGGCCTTGGCAGCTGTAATTGTACCAGTGTTGGATGTTGTTGCGGCAGCTGAAGACACTGCTGCCATTACAGCTGTTGTTGCTGATGTGGTCCTTGTTTTGATTGTAATTGTGCTTTTTACAGAAGACCTGGTGTTGTTACATTTTTGGTTTCATCTGTAGCCTCTGCTGCTGTGACTGATGCTGCCCCTTCTATGGTGACAGAGGTGAAGGTTCTCATTGTTACAGCTGTGTTGCTAGTGTTGTCCCTGATGTGGTGGCAGCTATGGTTACTGTTGTGGCCCTCCTTTGGTTACACCTGAAGTGGAATCTGACATGACTGCTATGGTGCATGCTGTGGTTGCACCCAGCCGCGGTCCATGCAGGTAACACTGGTGGGGCAGTGGGGCTGTGTGGGGGGGATTTCGAGGGACAATGCAGAGGGAAAATTAAATAAATAATCCAATTTCCCTCTGCATTGTCCCTCGAAATTCCCCCCAACGCGGCCCCACCACTGTTATCTGCACAGACCGCGTCTGGTTGCACCTATTGTTTCAGGTATTGTTTCTGCTGAAGTAGAGGCTTTTTGTTGCAGCTATTGTAACTCATCTTGTTGCTGCTTTTGTTGCCTTTTTGGTAGCTATGGTTGATGTTATAGTCACGTCTGTGGCTACAGCTGTTTTCACAGCCGAGCTCCCTGCCATGACAGCTTTGGTCATTCTTATTTTCCCTGCTCTTGTAACAGCTGTCGTCACTATTGTGCTTACAGCTGCTCAGACTTCTCTAGCAGCTGTTCATGCTAGTTCTGTTGTCTGCTGGGGAAGCTGTTGTGGCTGCTGCTCTTGCTGCTTTGGTCCCTGCTGTGGTGGCAGCTGTTGTCATTGCTTTGGCAAGGGGGTTATCATTCAATAACGCTACAGATGCAGTGGCACATGAGCCCAAGGGTGTAAGAGACCCTTCACCAAAATTAATGACTGTTTAATGATCAAACCAAGAGATTGGGGATTCCAATTTCCTTATTTCAATTAGAGAACATGATGCCATTGCTCCACCACTGTGCTTTGGATCCTCCTGTACAACGAATGGTGTTACTATTGACTGCTGTAGTTACAGCTGAGTTTACTTCTGTTGTATCTACCATACTAGCAGCTGTATCGCTGTTGTTGTGTATTCCATGGTAATAGCAGTTATTTCTGCTATTGTCCCTGCTTCACTGAAAGCTGTTGTTGCCGTTGTTATCCCCACCATAGCTGTAGTCATTGATGTTTTAGCCACTTTGGCTACTGCAATCGTGACAGCTCCTGTTGTTGCTCTGTTACCTGCTTTGATAGATTTGGTTGCAGCTGTAGTCCATGGTGTGAACTTCTGCCAACAGTAGCAAAATCAGTGAATGGATAACAATTCACCTGTTAACCCACTGAATATGGGTTGTCGGATTTATATGTTTCTACGACCATGCTCGTTCCAATTATTTATTTTTGGAAGTAGGGACAGGTTTCAGTGCTGTTTAACAAAATGTCATTTAACTAATTGAAGATAGGGTGTTGCAGCAACTTTGTAATGGGACTGCAGGAGAGACTCACTTTAGCCCTTTCATCAATGCATAATCACAGTGCAAAACATACAACTGCTCAAACAAACACGGAAAACTCTTTTCTGTGTTGTCTTTTTTATTATCATGATTTCTGGAAGACAATTAAAGCTATCTCTAGCCAGATCTAAATATTAACAGATAGACTCTTTGCCTATTGGGAGCCAACGTGAGGTCTCCTATTTGTTTTGGAAGGAGTTCTAAATAAAACTCCAAACCTGGGAATGCCAGTGATTGACCAGCTAGGGAGTCCCACATTTCAGAATGGGTTAGCTGGAGGCTAGTTGGAAGTGTAATTCTGGTTCACCATGGCTTAGATCAGTCAATGGTATGTGAGATATTGGCTCTCTCTGGGGGCTGGGAGTAGAGGCCTTATATGCCAGTGTTGCTTTGCCAAGGGAAGTGTTTCTTGCAGATAAGAAAATCCAGAAAAGGGAGATATGGGGAGCTTTGGGTCACAAGTCGTTTTTGGGTTGCGACCAGAAATCAGCATGCACAGGCAGCAGAATGTGGTTTGTTTGCAGACAATACGTTTAGATGAGCTCTTAAGGTATGCAAAAACTGTAGTGATGAACAAGAAATGAAGCAGAAAAAATTTAAGGATAAATTCATGTTAGCACAGACTAAGCTGGATCAGAAGGGGTTTCAAAATCAGTCATATGTAGGGAATGTTGCCAGACTGCAAAGTGTTAATTTTTCAAAATGGAGGACAGATAGCCCAAGGTGGAGTGGGTACCTCACAGAGTAGAGATTGAGGTGTTCTGAGTGATCCAAAATCAGGAGTAGACATTGCAATGTTGAAGAAATTGACTCCTTGTCACTATTGTAAGAGACTCCAGCATCGGAAGAGGGAGTGTAGGCAGAATCTTAATCAAGTGAGTGGTAATGGCCAAATACAAGGTGTTAATCAAGCACGAATGCAAAGTGTTACAGTTCAAGTTTCAGTCCAGTGAATCCAGATGTCAACACATCATAGCAACTATGCTGAGGGTCCCACAAGCTCCAATAGACCCACAAAATGTGGGTAATCCCATATTCAATATGAATCAAGTACCAAGAGCAAATTCAAATCCTTTTAAAAATCTAAATAAATTTCAACAGTTCCCCATGTTGGAGAATGAGAACTTTGATTCTGACAATTCCCAATGTCGGTGCCTGAGGGGGAGGAAGATTGCATACTTGGTGCGGTCTTGAAGGTAGACCAACATGAACCATTTGTAGAAGAATAGGAACTTGGCTATTAAGTCTACTTTCTCAGTGACACGGGTGCTACCTATTCCACTATTGGAACCGCAGAAGTCACAAATAAGCAAATAACTAACCCTGTTTCAAAGAAGGTACGTATAAAAAAGGCTAATTTGAGGAAGATTATCAATTTGTTGTGTGTGATTCGCGCCCTTTAAATCTGTTAGGAAGGGATCTTTTGTGGACGTTAAATTGCACAATTTATTGCACACCATGTGGTATTGAATTTCAAACACATGATGAATATGTTGAATTTTGAATGACCAAAAAAAAAAAGTTGTAGGATTGTATCCTGTAATAACGGTAGAGGATTAACCTCCCGATAGGTGAGATACTGCAAAATCAGAAATATGGGATTTTTTAGGCAAAGACATCTGCCTAATAAAAAGGCACAGAACCGATCCAAATCACAATAAGGCAAACCACAGTATTTCCTAGAACACCAACATATAATTTTACACCTGAAACTGAAGCTAGAATTACTCCAGTGACTGAAAACATGCTAAAACAAGAGATTTTAAGAGAAGTTGTTGAAAGTCTTTGCAATTCGCCGATTATGAATTTACAGAAGCCGAACAGCAAGCATCGAATTATCAAGCATCTTTGGAAAATTAACAATATGGTAGTTCCGTTTTATCCCATAGTACCGTATCAGGCTACAATATTATTTCAGATTCCCTATAATGCGGAGTGGTTTACTGTTGTGGAACTGTGCCAGGCCTTTTTCTCTATCCTGTTGCACTCGCTGATCACCAATGTTAGAAATGTTTCTGTTTCTGGTTGGCTAGGGTATGAACGTAAGCCAGGTAGAACCCACCACTCTAGTCAGGATAAGGAAGATACACACCCAAGATAACCCCTGCTCACCCCTTGGTACCTTGGCAGAGCATTCAGGTTTATCCCAGAGGCAATGTGTAAAGCATTGCGCAACACACACCAGTGACACACTAGGCACACCACAAAAAGAGACTCCACGCAAGGTTATATAAAAATATTCTTTGTTTTATACATAGAACACATTAGACCACAACCACATAAATCACTTTGCCAACCAGGCAATTGTCATAACATCACAGTTAGTGCATAAAGTAAATACTTATCGGTTACACACGTCATAAAAATATGATGAAAACATCACTTTACACCATCACTGTAGTTATCCTGTGCTTTCTTGAATGACACTCTTTATTCGGGCCAGTAGAAGGCATCAAAACATCACACATCCATATTAAAACACATAGATGCAACATTTAAGGTAGAAACACATGTAACGTCAGCAGATCACCATATGCCACCATAAACAAATCAGCAGCAATCACCTCACACAGTCCAGAACCCTGGTGCTCCTCTTAGCGGGGTTACGGTAATCCTAGTGGGCCTTGTCTGTAAAAGAACAGATAACTAGCTTGCTGATGTACCACTTAGGCCACAGGAGCAACTGAATGCCTACCAGTAGGATACAGTAATTTTCAGGCAGTCTTCCCTACAGATGTCCAGTTTCCATAACCACACACTGGCGCCTCCAACCTCTACCTGATTCAGCCCTGAGGCAGGGCTGGAAGCAAGCCTGATTCCTCTGATGCAGCTCCGTGAGCAGAGAAGTGGACACAGCCACTGCGTTAGGAGCCCTCCTTGGGTCTCCGCTGATGAGGGCGCGAGGCTGGGTGCATCCTGCTGCTGTTGGCTGGATGGAGCGGTACACAATCCCTGTGTTGGGGGCCCTCCCCAGGCCTCCAAATGAGAAGGGGGGCAAGGCTAGTGGCGTTATGCTGCCCGTCAGCCTGGTGCGGTTGGGAGGTTCCTGCTTCACCTTGGCCACCCCCGCTCCGAAGGCGGCTCCTGCCTTGCAGGTTCCTTGCGGTTGGTCAAGGCCTTGGCTAGGTCTCTGCCCTCACGAGGCATTTTTAGCAGCAGAGAGATCATTAAGAGCTTTTGTGAACAGATAGAGCGCTAAGGAGCTTCCAAATGAGGCAAGGTCCGGAAAGCTTTTGCAAAGCAGGTGAAGTGCTCCAAACAGTTCCCGTACTTCAGCTTGGCCCAAACTAAGGGCTCACCATGAGCTGGGGGAAAAGAGAACCGCTGTGCCTGCATTAGAATGTGAAGCAGGGCTCCTACATATACTCTCTCATCAGAAGCGCTCTCCACGTGCTGTATGCAGAAAGAGCATAAAGCAAAACAGAAAAGTGGTGACATGCCACTCAGTTCCTGGGAAACACGGGGGGCACCAAGGCAAGAATGTAGGCAGCATGCCAGCCTGCAGGGTAATTCAGGGCAAAGAGGCAATTCTTCTTGCAGCCCAGCAGGCCAGGGGTCATCAGCACAACAAGCAAGGGAGTCCTATGTCGGTTCCTCCTGACAGCATGACAATTCCTTCTGGCAAAGTGCAGCCTGTAAAGCCAGCAGCATCTGGTTACAAGTCCCAAGCAGTGTCTAGATTCATGGGGTAACAGACCCTGTACTTATACCCACAAAGTCTTTGTTCTGGGGGTACTTCAAACAAACTTCAGAAGTGCACAACACCCCCATTTAATCCACAGAGCTGGATCCAGACACACTACAGGGGGGCGGAGACACCTCAACCCCCTTTGTGACTGTCTAGAGTGAATGCACATCCCCAGCTCCTGTCAGGCTAAACCAAACAGGGAAAATACAACCATAGAGGGCACAAAGAGTCATAAGCACACAGAAAAGCCCACTTCTAAACGTGGCATTGCTAAAATAGTAATAATAAATCCACTTTCACCAATAAGTGGGATTTATTACCACTATTCTAAACATACCAAACATAGCCACACTACTCCTAGCATATCAGAAATTACCACTAAGACACATATCAGGGAATTCCCAATGCAAACCTATGAGAGGTCAGCCTCACAGCAGGGAGAAACCAAATAGGTTTATCACTACCAGGACATGCCACACAACCAAGGCACATGTCCTGCCTTTTATTTATAAAACACCCTGCCCATAGGTCTACCTAGGGCCTATCTTAGGGGTGAGCTATATGTAGTGAAAAGGGAGTTTCGGACTTGGCAAACACTTTAAATGCCATGTCACTGTGGCAGTAAACTGCACAAACAGGCCATGCAGCGGCAGAGACCTGAGACAGGTTTGAACTACTACTTCTATGGGTGCTGCAAGCAGTGCTGCAGGCCCACTAGTAGCATTTAATTTAGAGACCTTGGGTATATAGGATACCATTGTACAAGGGACTTACAGATAAATTAAATATGCCAAACAGGTGTAGACCAATCTTACCAAGTTTACAAGAGAGAGCACATTCACTTTAGCACTGAAAAGCATTGGTAAACTGTCCAGAGTCATAAAACCAACAAAAACAGGTCAGACAAAACACAGGAGGAAGGCAAAAAGTTCTGGGATAACCCTGTAAAAAGGGCCAGGTCCAACACCAAGGTGTCGAGTTCCACAAGGATATAGAGAGCCCCTCAATCTTATTCAGATATAGAAAAAGAATCTTGAGACTTTGCAAATGGCTTGTAATTCAGTCCTTGCACAGTACACTGATAGCTTACCTGTGGCATCAAGTACACAGGAAGTGTATAGACATGACACAATCCTCTTTTGAATCATCTGGCTGAGAACGGAAACAAAATGTCCCAGAAGCAAATTGCAATACTGTCAGAAATATATTTGAAACATCTCATTAAAAAAAGGAATTAGAAAGGTGTCACAAGAGAGAATCATGACCATACTAACAAGCATTTGACAATGCAATAGGTCTCGCATTTACTAGAGTTTGAGCAATTGGCATTGTAAATGGCAATGCGTTTTAATATATCTATGTATGTAATCACTATGGCTACAGAAATAAACATAGACATTGTTTTAGGAAATAACGGACTAAGGTTTAAACGTGTCAGGCATACGCAATTAATAAGCGTCATACATTAAAGCGCTTAAGCTAAAAATTAATGCTCAGCATAGTATAACGCCTAAGTGGCATTTTATGAATCCTGCTACAGATATATATTTTACATTAAAACTGTGTTCTATAAGTGCATTCTTTCCCAAATACTGGTTGTACTACTAAACATCATTTTGGTAGGCACGGGGAGATTAAGTGATTTGCCCAGAATCAAAGGATGCTGAGCCAACACCGAGGCTCGAACCCGGTCCCCCAGCTCCAAAGTCGGCAGCTCTGGCCGTAAGACTACACACTCTCCCGAGATGGGTACACAATGCCCCGCACACCTTAACAGAGCCCAAAAGGAGGGTCAACCCGCGAAGCAGAAGATGGAAAGGCGAACGCGAAACAGCATGAGTCAACCTGGCAGTGCCAGCGAGGCTGAGGCTTCGGCCGCTGGAGCAGCCACAAAGTCGGGGCGCCTCGGCTCACTCAGACGCCACCACCCCCAACTTCAAAGTGCGAGCTCAGACCGAATAACACACGGGCGTAGGTGCTTCATTTTAAACATTAGTGGTTTTTTTTTGTTTTTTTTAATCAAAGATTGAACACCGGAGAGCTCGAGAGTCACAGGACGGGCAGCGCGAGGCGAATGCCTCGTTCGATAATAATCAGTGCTGAAATTAACAGGATGCAACGAGGAGCAGGCACCCTGAGCCGGAACAAAGGCTGCACCGTTACAGGAGGCAGCCTGGCTCGCCATCGCGGGGCGCCGTGAGGGTGGGCATGCGAAGCACTAGGGTGGGCATGTGAGGAGCTAGGGTGGGCAGCGAGCGGCGCCACTGATTCAAGCAGTACGGCGAGGGGGGAACGCAATGCCAGTTAGACAGGAGGGAGTGCAGTGTGTGAAGGTGAGGTCGTGTATAGGTGAGAAAGGAGACGTCTGAGCTAGGAGGAAGGTGGGGGGCCAGACGGGAGTGAGGGGGTGTCTGCGATAGATGGGGAGGAGGGATGGCAAGTACCAGAGATTGCGAGATAGTGTGAACTGATAACTGTGAACTGAAGTCTGGGAGGGAGATGGCCCGAGAAGGGGCTGCGAGGTGGTGTGGCGAGACATGAGATGGAGGGGGTTGCCTGAACTGAGGGGCATCACAAAGAGGGCACTGTGACGTAATGTGGCCAGATGAGAGTGAATGAGTGTCTGAACTGCGAGGTGGGAGGGCTTCGCATGTATAAGTACGGGCGAGGTGGTGTGGAATGAAGTGAGGGTAAGTCTGACCTAGTCACGTAGATGCGGTACAGACATCAGGAGGAGAGGGATGCCTGAGCTGAGGGACAGAGAAAACAAGCATTGGCCGCACGCGCACCTCGCGCTTAAAGTTTTAAAAAAAACTGAAAAAAAAGACAAGCCCGGCGGAGCGTGGCGCACGCGCGCTTGGGGGAGGGGGAGCGCATTCCAGGCGGGGGAGCGGACCCTTTGAAGTGCTCCCAAAAGGCGGATTGTGCGCGTGCTAGCCATGCAATCCGCTTTTTGGGAGCACTTTTCAAACCCGCTTTCTATAGTCTCGCTTTGCGATCGCTTACGCGATAGCGAGGTCGAGACCTGAAAATGAATCCACCCAGAAGGCAGAGAGAAGTCAATGTTGGGCTAATGTACACCCAGATTTGTCCTAGTGGCCAGCCTTTACTGAGTCTGACACACAAGGATGTGCCCGATTTGCTTCCGTGGGACAATAATGTCTTGAAAGTGTTCTTAGAGCTGAGAGAATGTCTCTGTCATGTCCCGGCACTGAAAATGCCTGTGATTACAGTAAAATTCTCACATTGTTTTGCAGTGAGAGGGAAGGCTGAGATCTCTCAGTGCTTACTCAATTACATGGAGACTCTTGAAGGCCTGTGGCATATTTTTTCGACTACTTTTGACCCTGTTGCCACAGGATTACCCGACTTCCTCAAAGAAGTTGCAGCAGTTGGTGTCAGTATTGAGAGAAGCTAAAGCATAGTGATGGAACATCCTCTTACATGATGGACCCACATTCTGTGGAGATTTTGCTCACTCGTACTAAAACCCAATATTTGACTAACAGCATACTTACAAAATATGAACAACAAATTCTTGCTGCAGACAATATGATTTTAAAAAGATATCTTAGTCCAGTTACATTGTTATCATTGCCTGAAAATTAAATTGATGGAGATGAGGTTGAACATGACTGCCTTGAGGACACGTATTTATCAACCAAGCCAAGAAAAACATTAAATATGAACTTCTTGAAGCTCAACAATGTCATTTTTGTGGATGGCTCATGCTTGAGAGATAATGCATGGACTTTGAGAGCAGCTTATGCTGTCTGCACAATTCAGGAAGTAGCGGTAGCCTCCTGGAAAGAGTGAGGAGCTTGTTAATGTGTCACTTTTCTCTTGTAATCATAAAAGATGCACTAACTCGCCTTCTAATAAGTATAAATACATACTAGCGTGGTGTCTGATTTATTAGTTCTAAACCTCCATAGTAATGGACAAATCCTCTTGGATCATGAGGGCGTTGCACGAGGAATACACACAAATTTGGCATCTGTGGCAAAACAGGTGCATTGACCTAACCCCATCCTCGCTGCCATAGACTTTACAATTACCACAAGAAATTGCTGTAGTTAAATGTGAGGTCCCCAGAAGTGGATATGACTTTGTCACAGTTGGAAACAGATATGCTGATGAAGTTGCTCAGTATTATGAGATTGTGGCATGCACATTTAACGGAGAATATTCAAATAAATATAATCAGGACACGATCTTTTCAATGCTATTGTCAGAAGCTGATACATCGGAAGAAATACAAAGATTACAGGAGGAAGTTTCAGAGCAGCAAGGATGTATCATGGTAAGGTGTGTTAAAAATTATATTTGGTTTTCAGAAGATTGGAGACCAGTGATGCCAGACAGTTTGTTATTTCCCATGACACAACATTTCCATCACCCTGCACACATTGGGAGGGATGCACTGGTTAGATTATTTGTCTATAATGGGTTTAATCCCCCATTCAGAGTTCATCAACTTAATTGAAATGTTCAGAAGCTTTACCATTAGTGTTGCCGAGTATCCAAAGCACTCCTGACAGGGGGACTGGATTATCGCCCCATGAGATACTCATGGGACATGCTATTCGATTGCCTGCTGTACCTGCAAATGCACTTGCGAACTTCACAGATGGCATGATACTCGACTAATGCAAAGGGTTAGCTGATGTAGTGCATTCTGTTTCTCACCCGGCTGGAGTTGCCAAAGTCACTCCGAATCAGGAGTGCCACAGTCTTAACTCTGTAGATTGGGTTTTGATCAAAAGCACCTTTAAAAATCCTGCCTGGAGGAAGGGTCCTACCAGGTGATCCTGAACACCAACATGGATCACGCACCCAGAGAGTAAGGTGTCCGCTTGTGGAAGTGGTGATCTTTGAGCAAAGTCCGAGATCTCTTGAATCCATATGACCTGAAGAAACAGAGGGTGTAAATTGTAGCAGAATTCCTCACCTGTACAAGTTCCTGAAGTCGCTCAAAGTGGGGTGGAAATATCCTCTGAGGCCAGAGAATTGAGAGCTAAAAGTAGAGAAGCTGTTTAATTGCCACCAGAACAAATGGATGTTCCTGGTGAAGGAACTAGTGTGAGGAGAGAAATACACCTAAGGAGATCGAAATGACCCAGTAGTGAGAGACAATTGAGATCTAGTGTGTCAGTCGAATGCATACCACAAACCATCATCAAAGAAACAGAATCCAGTGGTATAAGCAAGCCAAAAAGGTCAATAGACACCAAGGAGATCCATGAGAGCAAGAGTCTTCACCTAGGCATTCTGCACATGAGTGGACGTACTACACAGCAAAGGTGCTCAATGCAACAGATAAAGATTCTAATGACCTGAGATCAAAATCATTTGAACATTCGTGATATGCAACACTAAAACAGCAGTTAAAATTATTTCTTGAAACAGTGCTACAAAATGATAGTTGAATTAAAGCTGAGAGATCTGAATCTCCAAAAAAGAACCAAACCACACTAAATTATAAGGACTGATGATAAATGTACATAATATTTATTTGTTAAGAAATATAAGTAAGAAAAATTAAGAAGAATTTCCTAGGGCTAAGGTTGCAGAAGAAGAGTATGGATAACATTACAGTAATTACAGACCAATATCGCTCCTTCCTTATCCGGCAAAGATACTGGAGGCACATATTGCTAAACTCCTCTGTGCCTTCATTGAAGGCACTAATTTCCTGGACTCAGGCAGGCTTCAGACCATCACACTCCACCGAAGCAGTCATTGTAAGCATAGTGGATGATCTGAAAGGGGGTGCAGATAAGGGGTGCACACAAGCCTTGGTCTTATTAGACCTATCCGCTGCATTCGATACCATGGATCACACCATATTAGCGGATAGAATGGAAGCGGCAGGCTTGATGGATAAAGCACTGGAATGGATGCTCTCATTTTTAGGGGAACGTACCCAATCTGTTAGGCTGGCTCCTTTCGCCTCGGCTTGGGTCAATACCACATGTGGTGTCCCACAAGGCTCATCTCTTTCCCCACACCTGTTTAACATCTATATCAGCCCCCTGATTCATGCTCTGCTATCCAGGGGAGTGAAGGTATACAATTACCCTGACGACATGCAGCTGATCTTCCCAATTGACGAGACAAAGGCATCTAAGGAATTCTTCCAATGTACTATGCTCTTCATCAAAGACTGGATGAGTCATAACTATCTCAAATTAAACTCGGATAAAACTGAGATAGTTATTTCTAATAATAGACTCGATCATTGGACGCCAGCACATTGGGCTCTCCACTTACCCCTAAAAATGTGGTTAAAGGTTTAGGGATAAAAATCGATGCCAAGCTATCCATGCATGAACCAATCAACTTTGTGGCCTCCTCTTGCATGTATTATTTGAGGACTTTAAAAAAAAATAGGAAATTCTTTACCAGGGAAGCAAGCACGGTGGTCATGCTAGCCTTGATCATGTCCAGGCTGGATTACGCTAACACCATCTACTTAGGGCTCCCTGCAAATCAGACCCATAGGCTGCAGCTAATACAAAATCAAGCGGCCAGGCTGGTCCTTCAGCAACCACTTCTGAAGCAATTAAATTGGCTTCCAGTGACTCAGCGTTCCAAGTTTAAGATAGGTTGTATGGCCTTTAATGCCCTCTGTGAGAAGGGCCCTAAATTCATCTCTGCTAAGATCTCAAAGTATGTACCCAAATGGAATCTCAGATCGGCCACGATGTTTATGCTGACGATTCCAACATTCAGGCGCAAGAGAACGGGTGGTTCCCGTTTCTCCGTCCTTGGCCCCACTCTCTGGAAATCCCTGCCAATAGACATTAGACTTACACCTGAGTACACCAATTTCAGAAAAAAACTGAAAACTTGGTTGTTCACTCTGGCTTATTGCTAGCAGCCCTCAGGAAATTTCTCCCTACCCCCTCAGCGCCAAGAGACCGTTCGGTATACGTGCGCTTAACAAGTTCCCCAAACATAAACATAAATATTTTAGAAGAAGATAAATTAGGGTTAGGGATGTCTCATGAAGACTAGTGTATATAAACTGAATGAAAAAACTGCAAGTTATTCATCAAACGTTTTGCTAGTTTTGCAAAAGTAGAAGTCAATGAAGAGTATTGAAACTGCCTGTTGGTATATTTTACTAAAGGTCGGAATATAGACAAATGTGTTTCTTCACCAAGACTAAGTGTAGAATAGTGAATGCTGTCACATTAATAGTTGTTGTGCAACATTTATAATTCTTTTACTTGGAATGAGACTTACCCCAGAGGCAGAAACATTTAGATCTACACCTGCACCAACATCACCTGCACACACAATAGATGAGAAGAAACTAAAAGCTTCATTTATAGATGTCTCAAGAGATGATTTCACAAGGAATGTTTATTCAAGACTAGTTCGGGAATACACCAAAGCTTTAGGCACTAAAGACTATCATATTTGTGAACACTTGCCTTCTTCAGCTGCTGAAGATGTGGCCTCTTACCACATACCACTTTTACATGCAGTTACGTGTAGTTTATTACTTAGTTCGTTTTATAGACAAGAGAGTTTTCCATATTATTTTTCTAACTATGTCATGATTCTTTCTGAAGCGCCCCTTCAGAAAAGAATGAAGCCTCACCCACCAGTTAAGGATACGGAGGTTGCATGATATTTCTCAAGATCTCCTACAAAGATAGACTCTATTATGGCATGCAAACAAAATCTGACATGTCTAATGCGACCATTAGAAAAACAAATCCTAGCATTAGAGGAATGGAGAGCTCATGTGTTTAACAAAGCAAATAAAGGGGAATGTATTTTAAAGATTGTTTGGAAGAAGGAGGAAAATGAATACAAAAAGAAAATTATACATCCTAAACTGAAATTAGAGTGATAACAAAAACGGAAAATTATGTGTTTACAAAAGGAGAAATCAATTTAGAAAAAGACATATTGAGATAAGTAGATGTGAGCACACAATTGAAGTTTTTGGCAGGCCTGCTCAAATAATAACAGGGTAAGCGGTAGTGATTCCAGTAGTCTATTTTGTTTGTGGACAGAATGCATATTTCCAGTTGCCTGAAGACTGGTAAGGGGTGTGCTGTTTAGCTTTATTGTTTCCCAAGATGTATCATGTAAATAGCTCAGATGCTTCAACAATAGCTCAATCTCACAGACACTCAGGTAGTACTATTGATGGGTGACAAGTAGTGGGAGACAATTTTGGGGCAATCATTCCTCCGGTGGGTTTAGTCTTGAATGAGGAGACAATCAGAAAGCTTTGTACCGCAGTAGATAACCTGGCTACTACTACATCTGATGCTTTGTTAGCAATTAACACAGAATTAGTAGCTGTTAGATCAATGGTTTTACACGATTAATTAGATTTAGATATATTGTTGGCAAAAAAAGGTGGAGTCTGAATTAGATACTTTGGAAACAACTTGCGTGTTAGGAACTTTAGGCAAAGGAGCAATTGGTTTGCAACTGTAGGGGAAAACTATTTAAGACTATATTAAATCATATATTGATTGATGTAATTTGTTTAATATGCTTTTATATTTTGTCTAAAAGTTTTTGCTATTATCTAACAAGAACGAAAAGGAAAGAAAGAGAAAGGAAAAGAGAGAAGACATAGAAATGGAAGATAAAAGTATAGGGCATACAGAAGCTGAAGGAATTTGAAACTCTGAAAAATAAAATTGATAACACAGCAGAGAAGGAGCTGCACTCTAGACATTAATTTGTAGGAAATTGTGATGATTATTTAACCATCACAGTAGGGAACTGATGCAGTGATTCTTTTCATATTACAAATGAAATCGCATTTAACTGAAGAGCACAAGAGTCTATATTAAATAATACACGCATTATGTTTTTCATACTTAGGAATTACCAATATGCACAAGACTAAATAATATTGTACAGACTTAAGTTAGCCTGACCGCTTGCACTATGTTAACAAGGATTTATATATTAACATTGAAAGGCCTATTTTTCAAATTGATCTTTTGTTTTGCACAAGATGTGTTTCTCTTCACTGCAGATGCTGTAACTTTCCAGAAGTCATCCGTTAGTTAATGAATTGACATTTGTTATGTATTAGACAACTGATAGTGAGGTTCTCACCAGGAGGATAGGAAACAAGAAGAAGGATGATTCATGGGAAGAGCTGTCTGAACTACAGACTGTGCACCAAGTATCTTTTCAAGGACTTGGGACTGCAGCTCATTGAGAAGCCGTAAGAAACGGAGGAGTTTACCAACTCCCAGGAGCTTTCTAAAATCTTGTTTAATGCTATGAATGGAGAATGTAAAACTTGTTTGATTTTGCAATTTATTCTAATTATATTAGCTTGTGTTCATAAAGTAGGAGAGACTTCACTCGCTTGCATTTCTGGAGATCTATCCCTGGGTTTCTTGAGACCATATCTCTCTTCATGACAGATTTCTCTTGGACTTATTCTCTACTTTATTAGATGTCTGCTGATTTGTAGATTATAATAATTTCTAGCTTGACATTTTCTTTACTTGATGTGCATTGCCTTTATATTTATGCATTTATTCTCTCATCAGAACTTTTTGTGGGGTTTTTGAACTGACACCTAATTCTATTCTATGCTAAAACTCATATTAAGGAATTTCCCTTATGGAACACAAACACTTGCTGTACTGTTTCAATTTTAACTATCGTACTAACAAATTTTTTATTTTTACGGAAGTATAGGTTATTAGATTATATTAATTTCTAATGATGATGCTTAAAAGACTAAAGCTTATTGAATAAATAATGAAACTAAAGAATGTATTGACAAAAACCTTTAACTCACTCAAATTCTCTTAATTGACTGCAGTAAAGACTTTAAAAATGTTTTTATTTATATGGTTTTCGATGTAGATGTTTACTCCTTTTACCTTCTCCTTAGACCAATGTCAGGGCTTACTTAATGATCACATCCTAAGATTAAGGAATAGAAAACCCCGCTCTGTCACCTGTTTTAATCAATCGCACATTCGGTCTAGAGTAGACGGGTTTCACTGAGCAACCATCAAGGCAAATTAGGATGACTTCTTGAACCTTGATAGCCTAGTCCATATCCCCTATGCCAGATTAGTGCCAGACAGTGTATTTTGGGTGCAGCCTCAGACGCCCTGCTCCTCGAAACCTGACATTGCTCCTCTTCCCAAAGTCACATAATCCAGGAAATGAAAGGAAGTGTACCTATTAACTTTGATCTCTAACTACTGACAATGTATTTTCTGCTAATGGACCCAAGGTAAACGTGCCAATTAAAGAGGAATATCTAAGTGAGGTCTGAGTGCGGACAAGGTCAGAGGAAGTGGAGGTGATCCTAAGAACCTCTCCCGGGCCTTGTGTCCTTGCAACAGACTACCTTGATTTTTAATCCCCGACAGGTCCAAATTCTATTACAAACCAACACATACACATGCATGAACATAATGCCAGCCCTCACACCCTTCTTATTCAATCAGGGTTAGGCTGGTCTGTAGGGTAATCAGATAGTGCCTGATGGGTTAGTCTGACAGATCAGTGCGTGGGCCAGTTTTCTTTAGCAGTTATAGGTCGGTTTTATGGCCAGGTGGGCCAGTTTTTACTGATGATTTCTCTGATATTACCACTGTCTTAGCTATCTCCTTTGCTAATGGGGGCCACTTTTATTTTGGTGCCTGATCCTAGTTTTTGTACCAGTCCAACCCTGCACCCAATAGCTCTTTCATTCTAACCACCAGGCCACTGCAACTTCCTATTCTTTGCAAAGCTCTGATTCTACTCACAGGTACTATCCCTATCTACTACACATCCCCACACCTGATTTCTGAATTTCCTCCTTGCCTATCCTTCGCCTGTTTTGCCGCTTCTGTTCACATCGTCCCGTGCATCTCAGGTCTACAGCCCTACCAGCCAATGTGGTAAGAGCATTTTGAAAAAAAGATTTGACTGCTTATGCTCTTCCCTCATTGCCTCTCCTCTGATTTATCCTTCCCAATCCACCTCCCAGCATTAGGAGTCAGTCTTTAGGCTGCATTAATCAATGTATAATCCATTACTATAGCATAGCATAACATAATAAAACATGACATATCATAATATGACGTAACATAACATAAACATGTTTGAGTCTCAGATCAGTTCATTTTGCCTGCATCCCTTGCATTACATTCCTGTATTTACAGGATGCCCTGTCTTCTACATCACACAGTGCAGCACTTTATGTGGCGACATCTATTCTACATCCTAGATTGTGCAGCACGTAAGCCTTCAAATGTTTCAAAGGGTCCATCTTCTGTACAGAAAAATACTGTTTTCTTTGGTCTGCTCTGTATCTCTACCAGAGGCGTCTTTGATTGTGATTTTAAGTTATATTGTGACATCATTCACTGGATGGCCCCTTTACGACTACCACCTGCAGCCGTGGGGTTAGATGCATGTTTTCCTTACAGGTGCATCATAAATATTTTTATGCAAAGTAGATGAATAGAACTTTGCAATGCAAGTGTTGATATTGAATAACGTGTGTTGCAAGACATATGATCTCATATCGCCTCTAATGATGGAACGCAGACTCTTCCGTACACAAGAAAACCGAGCTGATATCTATCTATATTATCACACCTACCCTTCGTTAACGTACAGTGAAGAGGTCGTGATTTCTTTATTCATTCAAAACAGTTCCAAAATACACAACAATCCCGTTGTCTCCATTCATCTATTCACATCTCCTTTATGTTTTCCTCAAACACAATAACCACCTAAAACGAACCAGTAAACAACTCGGCGCTGTAAACAGGAGATCGTGAAAGGATAGCCTCTGTCCAGGATAGACGCACTTTCAAAGCTGTTTTCAGACGTCACTTACTTCCTCATTCTCAGTTTAGTTTCCTCGAGGTCTCGTCACAGAATTCTTTCCACATTAGGCCCGCACCGCATCCTCCTTTTGTTTGTTACTGGTAGACTTCCGTCAGCTGCGGAGGCTCGCGCGCCAAGCCGGGACATTCTTGCTTTATTGTGACGGGCTTCACCATCGGGCAACAACTTGATGAAATGGTGCTCTTGTCAGGGCCTTCTGCAGAAGCCTTCTGAGCGCGTGCCTCGGTGGCGGCCATTTCTGGCTCAGATAAAAAGGCCACCAGAATGGAGATGGGAGCCCACCAGAGGCCTGCTCTCTGACCAAGAAGATAAAGTAGGAGTACATTGCTTTGGCCACATATGTTGGATTATTATCTGTACGAACAGGTTTTGACAAAGTCAATCGGTTTTTGTTTTGTATAGTGAACAACGTACATCAATCACTACACAGAGAAACGTAAGTTTGCTTGGGTGGTGGTAATAGACAAAAGGACAGAGTGAAGGAGAAGATAGCATTTCTAAAAGCCTCTTGTGATTTTTGGGGGTAATTGTGGCTGACTGGGCATTTACCAGTGTGCTGCAGGCAGAGCTCGCTGTTGTTCTTGGTCTGCTGCACCGAGCACAGTTAGTGTGAGTGTGCACCATTGAAAACCTTGGACACGCCCCCTTGATAATCAAGGTCCATAACTTTGCAACAAATCTGCCTCTTAAAATCATGATGTGTTTTCTTGCCTCTTCCTATGACTGTGGACGTAATTTTTTAATTGCATAATTATTCAAGAAGCCTATATCTATATGGTCACTACTAGCCCATTCATGGTTTATTTTATTGATATGCCTTTTTATAAAGCACACTCAACAAGATGCTGTCAGTGCTCTGGACATTAAACAATGATGAATGAGTGCTACACCAAATTACATCTAACCAAACAACTTTTCAAACAAACAAGCACTTCTACAACTAACAATAAATTAGAAAGTAAATCCATAAGGACAGGAAGGCAAGCCAGTCAACACTGGGGAAAGACAAGGGAATAGGAAGAATAGATAGTCATTACATAGGATATCACCCACATTGCACATAATTTGTTAATTAGTAAGAAGCTAGAAGCTGAAAAAAAAAACAGAGACAAATATAGTTAAGCATTGTGTACACTTGAGAGGTAAGAAAACACAAAGGAAAGGAGGATGGAGCAGGCAGAAAGGGGCAAGAATATTTAGAGTATTATGATGTATGAGTGTCAAGTGAGGTAGGAGAAAACAGGGATAAAGCATGATAGGTGTGAAGATGCAGCTACACAGGGGATTAGTTATTTGATAAAAGTAAGGTGTTTTACTGAAGAGGTAATCACAAATCGGGAAATGCCTCTACTCACTGTCATTGGGGTTGCCGAGTGTATCATCATCCTGGAACTTCAAGGCCTCTATAGCAGCTTGGAAGGGAGTCAAAGCTCTCCACCTTAATAATGACTTTTTAAGGGATAAGACAACTGAATGGGATGATCCTGTTTGATCGTTCTGTATCTAGAGGACAAGGGAGAAGAATATATTGATCACTTTCTACTAATGAATGTGATATTTAAAAGAGTACAAAACACATAAGTGCTTGTATTATGTCTCTGTCTCAGTCACTCTCAAAGAATCTATGTGTTACGGATGGAAACCCTCACCCACCCTTGGGTGGCATGCTGCATTATTGGGTTCCACTTCACACCATTTGCAGAAGCTGGTGGTGTGGACTACAACTTCCCTATTCAGGAAAGGAGCACTTCAAAGAGTGTTACCTATGTGAGATAAACGTGTGGGTGTGTGGAGCGGAATGAGAAATAGTGAGTAAAACTACCTTTTGGTGGATCTAAATATGATTTTATTATGTGTCCCCAAGGGATAGGATTAAAACTGAAAGAAGATAGACCTTCAACCCAGTGGTTGGTTAGGGGTCAGCATGCTCCTGATTTCTTGTTACCCTTTAATATGGCATGGAGGCATTTTTCGGGACCACTCTGCTAAATAATTGAGATGAAATGTTAAAAAACAATAAGTGAAAAAGAGTACAACCAGTGTTCCAGGAGCTTGAAAAATACAGGTATCTTAACCCCTTGATGGTTGGGTGTAGATCTCAAATTGAGGCTACAGAACATGGGAAAGAAGGGCTGCGAGTTCACGGTTAGCTGCTCAATGTGAGAGGCGAATTTGTGGGTCTCAAAATTCTTCTTTTGATTGGTTTCCAAGAGGAGAATATGAATTATGGGATTGTAATAAGGAACATTATGCTAACTGGTGAATAGAGTTGTTTCTAGAGCTTTTAAAGGCAATTAAATAATGTTTTATAAATGTTGAAATCAGAACACAAGATTAAACTACAAGGTGACATCATTAGTAACTACAAGGAAGATTGATTTCTTTTCACTGTTCCAGCTCCCAAAGTTTCAAAAATATTTGAAAACATCCAAATCAATTGATGAGAGATATGTCTTTTGTGCGGCTGAGTGCTATCAATGAGGAAGTATGGTACTGATGTATTTTAAACAGTTCTTTTCTGTTCTCTATATATAATCTCATGTCCTAGATATAACAAGTTAAGACGAGACTCTTCTAGCAAACTTCAGTGATTTCTTCACTTAAATTCTTCTAGTTTCCCTTTCTCTATACTCACTGGCTAAATAGGATGAAACCGGCCTGGCAGTTTGTTGCTGAACTGTTACAAGAGGAGCAGGGCCAAGTGCAATTTGTAAGATAATGGTTCTTGTCTGAAGTGTTGCAGTGGGCCAATGAATGATGTACCGTAATGCAGCAGACAGTTATTGCAAATGGCTGAAACCAGTTCATGCATTCCACCCATCATCTTTTTGGTTTAATCATTATGACACCCTGAGGGGAATAGGTTTGCCCAAACATGGGTCAAGTGCTCACTGTGCCAAAGGAATAAGACTTCAACTCACATTAAAGGCCCAACTAGTCAGAATTCAGTCTTGGGTTTCTTGTTCAGAAACGACCTGGCCTGGAAGGAGGCACTAGATTATTTCTTTTGTTCGACAACCAATCTTGATTTGCATAGGAGTGGTTCTTGTATAGAGTGGTGCAGTGGGCAAAAAGGATGGACTGGAATGTGGGCCAGAGAAATTACCATTGGCTGAGATTCATTAAAGCAGTCCACTCATCACCATTTTCGTTTCCTCAGTGTGACGATATAGGTGCGATGTATATGCTCAGATGTGGATCCCTTGTTCACTGAACAAATAGGACAAAATTGGTCTTAAGTTCAGAGGGAACCTAGACTGGACTTTTGGACTTGACTTTTGGTAATGGAATAGAACCAACACAGATTTTCTTGAGCATGGTACTTGTTTGGAAAGGCTCTATGGGCGAACCAAAAGTTTGGAGGTACGTCTGTGGTGGAGTACCCTGTCCGCAAACTCTAAATTATAAATACACTATATGGTTCACCTTGATTAAGATTACTTGATATTCATATGATGCTCTAGATGATTGAACATTAAGGAAAAATGCAATGTTCTAGTCAAAATTAAAGGTGTTCAGTTGTAACTATTTTCTACATAGAATTATGACCTAATAGGGGGACCAACCATTAAGCAGCAGATCCCCACTTCCTGCTTGGACAGACCGCATGGTTCTAGTGAGCTAGGTGGCTCAGGCAGCCATATATGGAGCCCCAGGACTCACACAACTTTAGCCAGAGCACCATGTCTCAAATAAATTTAGTCTTAGCGAGAGTGGTGTTTGTGATTGCCTAACATGTTCTCTAGCTAATCATGACAGATGTCTGGTGACTAACATTAAATATCGCTGTGTGAAGGAGACAAACAGACCCCTCTCAGAATATTTTTCCTAAGTGGTAATTGTTTGACCTGGCACTACTGGCGTGGGTCTCCCCTCCATTTGTTGCTGTTGCCTCCTGTATTTTTGATATGTTTTGCTGGTCTAGATGCTTTGGGCACTTTGCCACTGCGAACCAGTGCCAAAGTGCAAGTGCTCCCTATTGTAAAGGGATGTAATAGATTAGTGACTCCATGAATGGCTTATTTGGTTTACTTGTCAGACCCTAGTACAGTGCACCGTGTGTGCCCAGGGCCTGTAAATCAAATGCTGCTGGTGGGCTTGCAGCACTGATTGTGCCTCCCACCAGAGCAGCTTGTAAACTATGGCTCAGGTCTGCCATTGCAGAGCCTGTGTGCAGCCTGGGGCTGCCATGTCGACTTGGCCAGTGCACACACTTTCCAGTCCCCAAACCTTCCCTTTTCTACATGTTAGCCACTCCTAAGGTAGGCCCAAGGGCAGGGTGCATTGTATGTGAAAGGTAGGACATACCCAGAGGTGTGTGGCATGTCCTGATAGTGAAATACAGCCATATTCGTTTTTCACTATTGCAAAGCTACCTGCTCCCGTAGGCCAGAATGGGCAGTTTGATTATAACAGCTTATAATCCGAACTGACCCAGGGAACAAGGTTGCAATTCAAGTTTAGTATGCTTGAACTCAGAATGATAAAATACATCTTGTAGTGAAGTTGGTTTTAACATTCTGCGTTTGGAAATACCACTTTTAGAAAGTGGGTACTTTCTTGCCTAACCATCCAACCTGCCTCTGCTAGGTTGTGTATTGCATGTCTGGTTTGTGAGTGACAGGGGCTGGGTGGCTCCAGGAGACAGGATGAGTCAGCACTAGGCTAAATAGACCTATCTGCATTGGGAGTGGTGGGAGGAGTAGCATCTGGGCCTGAATAGGGCTGTGCCTGCCTTCCACAATGCTGGCTCCACCTCCTGTGATGCGTCTGATGACCCTGGTTTACACTGACAAAGGAAGAATTTGTGCACTGGCAGAATGCACCCAGAACTGGTTTGGACTAGGTACAGGACCCTCTGCCTTCAGAGGACAAAGGATTTGTATGTATAAAAAGGGGAACCCAGTCCCCAGAACTTTAGATCACTTCTGGGAATCAAGACAAACCTTTGCTGAGGAGAGGAACCAGGAAACTGAAGGAGGAGACTACCCCTTTGCTGCGTGTTGTTGGAGTTGGCCTGCAGTGGTTACTTTATTGCCATGGAAAGGAGAAAAGGACTGAGTGTGCGTTCATCATCTTGAGGAAGATCTCCAAGGGCTTGAAATTGAGCTTGCCTCCTGCCTGAAGTCTCAGGGATACAAGACTTCATCCCTTCTGTTTGCCTGCATCTAGAACAGCAGTTGTAGCTGCTACAGAAGGAAATTGCAACACCGACGCAAGTGAGCGACGCCGTAATCTGCACGAAGCCGTGAGCTCTGCTCCGACTTGCAAAGTAGACCCCACGCCGGCCGCCGTGCCACATCGATGCCAGCGAGCGACACCGCAACCTGCCCGAAACCATGAGCGCTGCTCCGACTTGTGCAGTGGGCCCGATGCCTACTGCTGTGCCGCATCAACTTCCAAGCCAACATCGTCATTGAGGAGCTGATCCTCGACGTGGGTGACCAAGAATCCCTCGACAACACGTCATCGTAAGGAACCGCTGTCTCAGCACCATCGTGACGTCACCTCCCCGATGCAGTAAGGAACCATCGTCTCACCTCCCCTGAGCTGCAGTAAGGAACCAAGTCTACACCTCCCCTGGGGTCATAAGGAACCGACACAGCGCAGCGCCAATTAAGCCACACTTCCCCGACGCCGAGAGCTGTCTGTTTTTCATCGCTTTTAAAAGGTACTGTTCTTTGGGGGTCTGTTTGACTCCGGGCCCAACGCTGCGCACCTCCCGGTCGGCGACGTACTTTGGGATTTTAAAATGCTGTCACTGGGGTTTTGGGTTTAGGTAACGGCGCCACAGGGAAACTTCACATACGTTATCTGTTTTACTTGCTAAGTAGTATGACGGTGCTATAAGGTGGGAAGTACCGCCTGACTTCCCAGAAATAAGAGCCTTAGCTCTAAACAGTTGTGCAATCAGTCCTTAGCACACGCCCTCTTGTCAAAAATAAAATTATTTCGTGTTTTCACATTTACAGTACATATCAGTTGGCAGAAGAAATAAGTTAGTCTCCTCTTATGGGTGGTTCTTTATTCATTAGGTGTCTTCAGTACGGTACACAACAGCCAGCCAACACGTGTTTCGTCGCAACAAGGGAATGTAGTCCCGCGACTTTTTCAAGGCTGTATTACAAAAGAAATTGAAAACCTATATAGTACATAACTTGAAAACATGTACTCAATGGTAATGTCAAAGCAACACGGTGGTGAAACTCAAGAACCGACTAAAAGCGGGTGAGCTATGTAGTCCATTGCAATAACAATAAGTGTGAGTAAGCACAAACCATCATGATTCAAGAAATCATAATATAACCATAAAGTTTCTATGATTCTAATAATAAAGGAGAGAGCTGGAAAGTCGTGCTAAAGTGGGGAAATACGCCGAAAAACAAAGCTAATCCTAATTGTGAATGGCAAACCCACGTGAGCATAGTCGTGTTGTGACGTGGCGGGTTCGATTCACTATATTTAAGACTATACGGTGTGCATCTCCATCTGTGCTCATGTGAAGAACGTTTTTGTGCCATATATCGGTGAAGAAAAACGTGAACGTAAGACTGAAAGTACTCCGGTCATAGCTACCTATTCTTGGCTTGGTAAAGTTATTCTGGAAAGAATGAACATATCTATATTTAGTTCTCGTGAAAAAGACTCTGAGAAACCAAAACCGATTATACACATGGGCAGTATTTGTTAAAGTAAAAAACACCTACTTATTAGGTGGTGATAATTCCAAACCACCTATGGTTTCTGCAGTAATGGCATCACTTTCCTCATGAGTTAGTGTTCTTTGATCAGGTTCAATGATTTTTCAGTATTGTGAAAAATAAGTTAAACGAGTTAATTTACCTACATTTCAGACTATAAACTATTTATGCTGATTGTGGTACGGGGTAATGTGCTAATGGGGCAAGATGCTGAGCGTGGTTTAAAAACTCTGTATTTTACTATGAGCAGGAATAGTCAGATGTTGTTGAAATCCGACGTGCAGCTATGATGAAATTTAACATCTGTCATGTTTCGAGTAAATATAACTATAACATAATGACGCGTGTTTATAAGTGCAGGCTCGTATTAAAACTTCCCTGGCTTTAGGTCTGTTATCAATATACACCATTGTATGCTCATCATCCTATTGCAATAACGGTGTGAATTATAAAAAATAGTCGAGTGTAACCACATGTAAAAAATGTAAATGCGGAATACAACCATGACGAAATCTCTATCTGTCACCAATCTGAACTGATCCTGTGTATATGCCTAAACAGCGTAAACCACCAGTTTGTGCTAAACAGCCCTGTTATTTCAGCGTGACACGACTCATAAAAATAATCAGAAATGAAAACCTAAATCCAAAAAAATGGAAAAAGTTTCTCAACTATCCTCTCTGTTATCCGGGTAAACAGTCCTAATATACTACGACTCGTAACGTGCTCGAGCAGCGCTTACCTTATATAACTGAAAGTGGAGCCGAAGTGATGCCCGTCTCTGGTTTCCCGGTTTGGAGTGTTTGCATGCGAGTGGCTTTCCTTGTGATTATATTTCCGGTTTGGAGACGTGAAGCGTAATCACGTGACTAGTTCTATCACGTGCCTCTTCCCATGCCGTGAATAGAAAAAGGACTAGGGCGAATTTGCAAATACGGCGGCCATTTTAAAGCTAATTCATTGTATCATAGTGTTAGTGGTACTACCTAATATATAGGTCTCTCCAACTATTAGAAACAGTACAAGGAATTTAAAGTGATATCGTGAAACGAAAATTAAACAGTGTGAACTAAAGACATATTGTAAAACATCAGTACCATAAGTGTCCATACAGTTATTAGACATGATGTGTTAAACAACTGTGAATTACCAGAAAAGTTGCAAATTGGAAAAACATTCTTTTCTCCTGTAGTATTAACATAAGAATATAAATAGATCTGTCCTCTGTATCACATTAGCATTAGAATTTCTTATTGAGCAAACACATGTGTAGTAGTATTGTGGGAGAGTAATCCCATAGCCCATTGAGTGTTAGATCTTGGCAATACGGAACTCTTGAATAAGTCTGTGGTTGCGGTAACTTGAATTCAGATACTAGGGGTCTCACCTTCCTAGAAAGTAGTGTAATTCATGGTCGATGTTAAGACCATGTTCCACACTACGCATTTTTAAAATCCATTGTGCCTCTCTTTGTCTCAGTGTAAGTTCTCTGTTCCCTCCTCTAGGACTACTTGGGACATGTTCTATTCCATAGAATTTAAATGTGCGGTTAACTGTTTGAGCAGGGCAAATAGACATGTGCGCCGCTAATGGGTATCTCATGTCTCCCTGTTTAATTGCCCTGGTGTGTTCCCCTATGCGGTCCCTCAAGGGTCTGATTGTGCTACCAATGTAGTATTTTTCACATTTGCATTGTATTATATATACTACGAATTTAGTTAGGCAATTGATGTTCGAGTTTATTTTGTATTTCCTTTCTCCTGGTCCCAAGAATTCAGTCTTACGATCATCCGCCCATTTGCACGAGCTACAATGACCGCATGTGTAGAAGCCACATGAATATTGGCTAAACCAATTGGTTGTGGTGATTGTTTTAGGGTAGCTTGGACTCAGTAGGTTCCTCAATGAGACCCCCCTCCTGTACGTTATGTTGGGTTTGTCTGTAATGAACTCCCTGAGAGTATTGTCTGCCTTTAGTAAGTGCCAATGTCTATTAAGGCTCCTTTTTAAAACTACCGACCAATTATTGTAACCGGTAATCAGTCTGATTTTTTGATCGTTATCTTTCTGTTTGGGTTTGTCCCTCAGTGTTTCAAGTTGGGTTATTTTTTCTATTCTTTCTTCTGCTTTCTTCAGTAAAGATTTACTGTAACCCCTCCTTTTGAATCTGGTTAGTATTCCTTTTTTCTGAGTCTGAAATTCATCATCCCTACTGCAATTACGTCTGGTTCTAGTCAGTTCTCCAAATGGGATAGAGCGTATTTGGTGAAAGGGATGTGCACTACTTGCATGTAAAAGGGAATTGCAAGCTGTTGCCTTACGGTACAGTCTACTTTCAATTTTACTGTTGTGTATATACAGTTCCACATCTAGAAATGATATGTGCGTTTTGCTGTGTTCCATGGTGAATTTTATGTTGCATTCATTGTTGTTAAGAAATTCAAAAAAAACTTAAGAGTTTAGAATTCGTTCCTGTCCAGATCATAATACAGTCGTCTATGTAACGACCCCAAAATAGAATAGAGTCGTTATATTTGGCACCCAATGAGCCCCAGATTCTCGTCTCCTCGAACCAACCCATAAACAGGTTGGCATACGAGGGAGGAAATCTGGAGCCCATTGCTACTCCCTGTGTTTGTCTAAACCATTGTTGTTTGAAAAGAAACACATTGTTGTCCAATATTAGTTCTATCATTTCAATTAGCATTTCTGTATGGTTCCAAGAGCTGGCAGCCCTTCTATTCAACATCCACTTGACTGCCCTTATGCCAATGTCTCTTTTTATACTGGTGTACAGAGCGGTTACATCCAGTGTGACCATAGTCATGTTTTCTTCCCAGTTTAAATCAGCTAAGGTGCTCAAGATATGTTTTGTGTCCCTTATATATGAAGCTAAGTTGTTTACTAAAGGCTTCAGAAAAATGTCTACGTATTCAGATATCCTTTCTGTCGGACCGGTTTTGGTTTCTCAGAGTCTTTTTCACGAGAACTAAATATAGATATGTTCATTCTTTCCAGAATAACTTTACCAAGCCAAGAATAGGTAGCTATGACCGGAGTACTTTCAGTCTTACGTTCACGTTTTTCTTCACCGATATATGGCACAAAAACGTTCTTCACATGAGCACAGATGGAGACGCACACCGTATAGTCTTAAATATAGTGAATCGAACCCGCCACGTCACAACACGACTATGCTCACGTGGGTTTGCCATTCACAATTAGGATTAGCTTTGTTTTTCGGCGTATTTCCCCACTTTAGCACGACTTTCCAGCTCTCTCCTTTATTATTAGAATCATAGAAACTTTATGGTTATATTATGATTTCTTGAATCATGATGGTTTGTGCTTACTCACACTTATTGTTATTGCAATGGACTACATAGCTCACCCGCTTTTAGTCGGTTCTTGAGTTTCACCACCGTGTTGCTTTGACATTACCATTGAGTACATGTTTTCAAGTTATGTACTATATAGGTTTTCAATTTCTTTTGTAATACAGCCTTGAAAAAGTCGCGGGACTACATTCCCTTGTTGCGACGAAACACGTGTTGGCTGGCTGTTGTGTACCGTACTGAAGACACCTAATGAATAGAGAACCACCCATAAGAGGAGACTAACTTATTTCTTCTGCCAACTGATATGTACTGTAAATGTGAAAACACGAAATAATTTTATTTTTGACAAGAGGGCGTGTGCTAAGGACTGATTGCACAACTGTTTAGAGCTAAGGCTCTTATTTCTGGGAAGTCAGGCGGTACTTCCCACCTTATAGCACCGTCATACTACTTAGCAAGTAAAACAGATAACGTATGTGAAGTTTCCCTGTGGCGCCGTTACCTAAACCCAAAACCCCAGTGACAGCATTTTAGCTTATACATCTAGGTGGCAGCCGGGAAAGCATCATGACTACTTTTGCGAGTGATAAGGGGAAGAGAGACAAAGAGGCAGATGATCTGTTCAACAACCTAACTAATCAGGGGTCAAATACCACACCACAATCAAGTGGCCAATCCTCCAAAAAAGAGGGTATGAAAGAAAAATTCTTGAAACTTGAAAAAATGAGACTCAATGAAATGTCCAGGTGGTGAGACGCAGCGACCCTGAGACAATATATAAAAGTAAAAAGGGTACCTAGGGGACTAAGATCCCAAATAATACCTACCTACGAAGATTTGGAAGCAGATTTATTGGCAGATTGGGAGAAGGAACTCAATAATAATTCAAACAGACTGATGGAGATCCTAATAGAAAACTGTGATAGGAAGGTTGCTAAATTACAGAAAGACATTGAAGCGTTAGAAACGGAAATAAAAGACCTCAATCTACCAGAGGTAATGACCAAAAACTACGTGATTCTAAATGAGATCATAGAACGACATGTCGCAGATATCAAACAGCGGAAAATGAGAAAAATTAAAAGAGATGAACGGGACTACGCTAGCGGTAGAATCTTTACTTTTGCTAAAAAGTATGATCACCTGATTCCCAAAACAATACCCACCAAAACGGGGGAGGGCAAATCAGTTCATTCTAGCACCACCTCATTAGATACAGATCTGACTAGTGATAGTGATCCGGAAAGAGCAGAAGCTACGGGTAATGCCTCCAACTAAACTAGTTTTTTATTAGAGGTCAGACGTATAAAAAAAGGCAACAGAGAGAATCGCAGACCAACTCAGGGAGAAAAACAAGGAGGGGAAAACGAGGGGGCAAAAGAAACGGAACGTCCCGGGGTGAGGACCAGATCATGGAATGTGAGAAAATGAATGATTTATCTGTTATGAATTTGTCTAATATAGAGCTTACTAATGATATGTTGTCCGTATTATCCAAAGGGATGAGCTTTTGCCCTAGCAGCATTGGTGACATATGTGCAACCAAAATTGATTTGTTTAAGTTCATGAGACGTATCAAATTGAAGAAGCATTTCGAATTGAACAAAGTGGCAAATAAAGACATGCAGCAAAATCTTGGTCTATTATTACCTAATGAACAAACAATACAGGATCTATTAGATACCAGACTGTTATTATCTCTAACTGATTGTGAAGATGAAGTGGTTTCAACTGACATGATAATGAGAGACTTAAACATCGATCCGGATTACAGTATCACTAGCAAGTTAAAAGAAAAATCAAAATGGACACCTACACTCACAGCAGGCAACAACATAGACCTTTTTTATAAATTGGTCACGGCTGAATTGGACAAACACGACATTAAAAACACAGCTTCCCGTATGAAGAAAGATAATCTTACACAAAAAGAAAGACTAGCACTCACAACACTTAGTAACAACAAAGATTTAACAATCAGGGAGGCTGACAAAGGAGGTAATATGGTGGTCATGCGTAGCACAGACTATGAACAAGAAATACTGACCCAACTGAGTGACCCTGAATGCTATGAGATCTTAACAGGCAATCCTATTTGGACGCTAACCAAATACATAAACACTCAACTAAAAAGATGGCAAGAACAGGGACTGCTTGATGACAATGAATTCACCTATCTAAAAGTTGACCGACCAAGATATCCTTGTATTTACACTGTACCGAAAGTACATAAAAATCTTCCTTTCCCACCTGGAAGACCTATAATATCAGGCATAGGTGGTCCGACAGAAAGGATATCTGAATACGTAGACATTTTTCTGAAGCCTTTAGTAAACAACTTAGCTTCATATATAAGGGACACAAAACATATCTTGAGCACCTTAGCTGATTTAAACTGGGAAGAAAACATGACTATGGTCACACTGGATGTAACCGCTCTGTACACCAGTATAAAAAGAGACATTGGCGTAAGGGCAGTCAAGTGGATGTTGAATAGAAGGGCTGCCAGCTCTTGGAACCATACAGAAATGCTAATTGAAATGATAGAACTAATATTGGACAACAATGTGTTTCTTTTCAAACAACAATGGTTTAGACAAACACAGGGAGTAGCAATGGGCTCCAGATTTTCTCCCTCGTATGCCAACCTGTTTATGGGTTGGTTCGAGGAGACGAGAATCTGGGGCTCATTGGGTGCCAAATATAACGACTCTATTCTATTTTGGGGTCGTTACATAGACAACTGTATTATGATCTGGACAGGAACGAATTCTAAACTCTTAAGTTTTTTTGAATTTCTTAACAACAATGAATGCAACATAAAATTCACCATGGAACACAGCAAAACGCACATATCATTTCTAGATGTGGAACTGTATATACACAACAGTAAAATTGAAAGTAGACTGTACCGTAAGGCAACAGCTTGCAATTCCCTTTTACATGCAAGTAGTGCACATCCCTTTCACCAAATACGCTCTATCCCATTTGGAGAACTGACTAGAACCAGACGTAATTGCAGTAGGGATGATGAATTTCAGACTCAGAAAAAAGGAATACTAACCAGATTCAAAAGGAGGGGTTACAGTAAATCTTTACTGAAGAAAGCAGAAGAAAGAATAGAAAAAATAACCCAACTTGAAACACTGAGGGACAAACCCAAACAGAAAGATAACGATCAAAAAATCAGACTGATTACCGGTTACAATAATTGGTCGGTAGTTTTAAAAAGGAGCCTTAATAGACATTGGCACTTACTAAAGGCAGACAATACTCTCAGGGAGTTCATTACAGACAAACCCAACATAACGTACAGGAGGGGGGTCTCATTGAGGAACCTACTGAGTCCAAGCTACCCTAAAACAATCACCACAACCAATTGGTTTAGCCAATATTCATGTGGCTTCTACACATGCGGTCATTGTAGCTCGTGCAAATGGGCGGATGATCGTAAGACTGAATTCTTGGGACCAGGAGAAAGGAAATACAAAATAAACTCGAACATCAATTGCCTAACTAAATTCGTAGTATATATAATACAATGCAAATGTGAAAAATACTACATTGGTAGCACAATCAGACCCTTGCGGGACCGCATAGGGGAACACACCAGGGCAATTAAACAGGGAGACATGAGATACCCATTAGCGGCGCACATGTCTATTTGCCCTGCTCAAACAGTTAACCGCACATTTAAATTCTATGGAATAGAACATGTCCCAAGTAGTCCTAGAGGAGGGAACAGAGAACTTACACTGAGACAAAGAGAGGCACAATGGATTTTAAAAATGCGTAGTGTGGAACATGGTCTTAACATCGACCATGAATTACACTACTTTCTAGGAAGGTGAGACCCCTAGTATCTGAATTCAAGTTACCGCAACCACAGACTTATTCAAGAGTTCCGTATTGCCAAGATCTAACACTCAATGGGCTATGGGATTACTCTCCCACAATACTACTACACATGTGTTTGCTCAATAAGAAATTCTAATGCTAATGTGATACAGAGGACAGATCTATTTATATTCTTATGTTAATACTACAGGAGAAAAGAATGTTTTTCCAATTTGCAACTTTTCTGTTAATTCACAGTTGTTTAACACATCATGTCTAATAACTGTATGGACACTTATGGTACTGATGTTTTACAATATGTCTTTAGTTCACACTGTTTAATTTTCGTTTCACGATATCACTTTAAATTCCTTGTACTGTTTCTAATAGTTGGAGAGACCTATATATTAGGTAGTACCACTAACACTATGATACAATGAATTAGCTTTAAAATGGCCGCCGTATTTGCAAATTCGCCCTAGTCCTTTTTCTATTCACGGCATGGGAAGAGGCACGTGATAGAACTAGTCACGTGATTACGCTTCACGTCTCCAAACCGGAAATATAATCACAAGGAAAGCCACTCGCATGCAAACACTCCAAACCGGGAAACCAGAGACGGGCATCACTTCGGCTCCACTTTCAGTTATATAAGGTAAGCGCTGCTCGAGCACGTTACGAGTCGTAGTATATTAGGACTGTTTACCCGGATAACAGAGAGGATAGTTGAGAAACTTTTTCCATTTTTTTGGATTTAGGTTTTCATTTCTGATTATTTTTATGAGTCGTGTCACGCTGAAATAACAGGGCTGTTTAGCACAAACTGGTGGTTTACGCTGTTTAGGCATATACACAGGATCAGTTCAGATTGGTGACAGATAGAGATTTCGTCATGGTTGTATTCCGCATTTACATTTTTTACATGTGGTTACACTCGACTATTTTTTATAATTCACACCGTTATTGCAATAGGATGATGAGCATACAATGGTGTATATTGATAACAGACCTAAAGCCAGGGAAGTTTTAATACGAGCCTGCACTTATAAACACGCATGATTATGTTATAGTTATATTTACTCGAAACATGACAGATGTTAAATTTCATCATAGCTGCACGTCGGATTTCAACAACATCTGACTATTCCTGCTCATAGTAAAATACAGAGTTTTTAAACCACGCTCAGCATCTTGCCCCATTAGCACATTACCCCGTACCACAATCAGCATAAATAGTTTATAGTCTGAAATGTAGGTAAATTAACTCGTTTAACTTATTTTTCACAGTACTGAAAAATCATTGAACCTGATCAAAGAACACTAACTCATGAGGAAAGTGATGCCATTACTGCAGAAACCATAGGTGGTTTGGAATTATCACCACCTAATAAGTAGGTGTTTTTTACTTTAACAAATACTGCCCATGTGTATAATCAGTTTTGGTTTCTCAGAGTCTTTTTCACGAGAACTAAATATAGATATGTTCATTCTTTCCAGAATAACTTTACCAAGCCAAGAATAGGTAGCTATGACCGGAGTACTTTCAGTCTTACGTTCACGTTTTTCTTCACCGATATATGGCACAAAAACGTTCTTCACATGAGCACAGATGGAGACGCACACCGTATAGTCTTAAATATAGTGAATCGAACCCGCCACGTCACAACACGACTATGCTCACGTGGGTTTGCCATTCACAATTAGGATTAGCTTTGTTTTTCGGCGTATTTCCCCACTTTAGCACGACTTTCCAGCTCTCTCCTTTATTATTAGAATCATAGAAACTTTATGGTTATATTATGATTTCTTGAATCATGATGGTTTGTGCTTACTCACACTTATTGTTATTGCAATGGACTACATAGCTCACCTGCTTTTAGTCGGTTCTTGAGTTTCACCACCGTGTTGCTTTGACATTACCATTGAGTACATGTTTTCAAGTTATGTACTATATAGGTTTTCAATTTCTTTTGTAATACAGCCTTGAAAAAGTCGCGGGACTACATTCCCTTGTTGCGACGAAACACGTGTTGGCTGGCTGTTGTGTACCGTACTGAAGACACCTAATGAATAAAGAACCACCCATAAGAGGAGACTAACTTATTTCTTCTGCCAACTGATATGTACTGTAAATGTGAAAACACGAAATAATTTTATTTTTGACAAGAGGGCGTGTGCTAAGGACTGATTACTTTGGGATTTTAATCTGTCACGACGTCGTAATAACTCAAGGGGGAGTTATTTGTTGCTAGAGACTGCATTTAAGTGTATAACCTATTTTTCAGCATATTCAAAGTACTGTATTGTGGATTTTTGTTGTTTGGGTCTTGTGTAAAGTCTATATAAAAATACTTATCTTAATAACACAACCTGTGTGGTGTCCATCTGTAGTGTTGTTACTGTATTACTGTATGTGTTCACAAATGCTTTACACACTGCCTCTGAGATAAGCCTGCCTGCTCGTGCCAAGCTACCAAGGGGGTGAGCAGGGGTTATTTTAGGAGCGTATCCCCCTTTCCCTGACTAGAAGCAAGGGTTCATTATTTGGACGAAGGTGTATACCATTGCCAACTAGAGACCACCATTTCTAACAGTAATGATAAAAGATAGAGCTTCCTTAGAGTGGTTGTTACCCTCGTAGATCACTGACTGAGGGGTCCTTGGACTAATGATTGATACAAGACCCAATCAGCTGCAGGTGGATGGAGTGGGTGGAATACCCAAGATTGTAACATCTTGACATTGGGCCACAATAAGCCACTAAGAGCATATGAACTTTGCTCATTCCAGCCATATGCAGACTTTCAGGTGAATACTACAGATCACAGAATGGATTTCAGAGGAATTACTTTGAAGGAAAAGCTGTTACACTCACAGGTAGGTTTGAAAAGAAGTTGTTTATTGGACTTTGTTACAACTTGCGAACAGGGTCAGGCTGGGATAAAAAATTGGCCTGGGCATCAAAATAAAAGTGGCCCCCATTAGCAAACCAAATAGCTAAAGAAGTAACCCATATTTGCAAAGAAAGTTTTGAACTCATAAAGACACGTTGTATGGGTAGTTTGCAAGGTGTAGCCTGCATGCATTTGTTGCTGCTGCAGGCAAAGCTTGTAGTAGTATCAGTAACATTTACAGTAAAAACTGGCCCATTTGATCATAAATCTGTCACACAAACTCCTAAAAAACAGCCCATGTGCTGATCTGTCAGACCAGCCCATCAAGAACTGCCTGATTGCCGTACAGGCTAGTCCATCTTGTTAAGCATCACCACTTGATGCAAATTTCTGACTCTATTGCTCTTTCCAATAGCGGGCCATCCCCTGCCAAAGTGGCTGGGTGAGGCGGGCCGGGCCGGAGGAGGGAGGAGAGAGGTGGGAAGAAGTCAGGGCCAAAATAAAAATATATATTTTTTAAACTTACCTGAACACCGCCACTGTTGCAGCCTGCTGCACCACACTCCTCCAGGCTTCTTCTTCTGGGCACAGGCTCCTAGACTGCTCTGCAGCCAATCATGAGGCTGCATGAAAGCAGCGTTGGAATTAGCCTGAGCGCTGGCAACTTGAGCTCCTAGGAAGACTGGGAGCCTGTGCCTGCTCTCTCCAGCCCCAGCAGCGCAGCTGCAGATGGAGAGAGCTTCACTCCGCATGAGGGTTTGGTCAGCCTGAGACAGCTCGCCAAACCCTCATGCGCAGTGAAGGGAGTGCCCACCACTCCCCCACCAATAGTGTCATCCCCTGGACCCGCCCCTAAAACTCATCAGAGTCCTGGGAGTGGGTGCATGGGATTAAAATAAAACAATAATAAAACGGGTTTGAAACCCGTTTTATTATCGTTTTATTTGCTGGTGGAGGCATAGAGAGGTGTGGCGCTCCTTTACTCTAATGGCCGCTGGTTCTTTCAGCGTTGCGCGATGGGGTTTGACAGCTTGCTCCCCCCGCCTTTGGTCATTGTACCAGGCAGCAGGACTGGCTCTAGAGTGTGCGACCAGTGCAGCCTGATCTTGGGAGGAGGCCATGTTTAAAAACAACACTGGTTTGAAAGCACCTGCTACAGAGGTCCCTGTGTGTCCATAAGTTTCAGACAACAATAAAAATGTCAAGATAACTCTTGTGATTAATGTTCCTACTGCAGAAAGGGATGAAGTTGTGTCTAGTGGCAGTTTCCACTCATGATAAAGTAACTCAGAGGGTTAATATGCCTGCTGCAAAGAATGTGTACCATTCAAATCGCTGAACTGTATTTTATGCGGATCGCTCAGTAGGTTACTTCTTTTGTCAGAGAAATCCTTTTATTACTTAAAGTTCATTAGGTACACCCCTAACATATAGCATAGTGATATATGAACTGTCATCAAATAGCTGCATGTAACAAGCATGGTATAAGTTAGAATGCTAAGTTTTTACCCAGTCTTTCACTATCCTGAAGTTGCTGGAAAGGGTTAATTTTGGGTAGAAATACATTCTTATTTTAATACTAACCACTGTGGTGCATTTTAAATCTTGAGTTTGTGCTTCTCTAGTCCAAACTTTCATAAAATACAGTGCTTGTTAGACGGTGACTCCTACACCTTGCAATCTTCATTGTCCTATATAACATTTCCTGTAGACTGATTTACACATAGATGATTATTTGGCCCTGTATAATAGGTGTGTGATGTAAAGTGCTCTGACACTCTACGGGGCAGATTTACAAGAAAGTGACACATCTGTACAGATGCGTCACTTTCCCTGCGCCACCCTTAGAAACCCTTGCGCCACCATAGATGCGCCGTATTTACAATACGGCGCACTATGGCGCAAGGATTGACAGATGCGTCAGAAATTCTGACACATCTGTTGGCGGAAAAGTCACGCATTGCTGGAGTCGTGTCGCAAGCACGACGCAACTCCAGCAATGCGTTTTGAGGCCTATTCCCACTACACTACGTCACTACTTACACCTGCTTGAAGCTGGCGTAAGGTTTTGACGCAGTGGCGTCCTAAAAGTGGCGCAGTGAAATCTTGTAGATTTCACTGAGTCACTTTTAAGACGCCTTCCTGCATGGAAACGCCCACCCTGCATACATTATACCTGACGCAGGTATAATGTGATGCAGGGCTTTACAACACGACGCATCTCCCTAGATGCGTCACGTTGTAAATAGGCCACATTGTTTGCGCCGCTGTTGCGTCAAAAAAGTCACGCAAGGGGCTTGTAAATCTGCCCCTACATTGGTAAGAGCAGCATTATAAAACGAATGAAATGCATGTGAGAGAGGGGCTATGCAGAGATGAGGGGCACTGGTGGAGCATGGCAGTAAAGGAATTCATGGAGGAGCAGGTTTTTTGAGGGGAATGGGCGCAAACAAACATTGTCGCACTGATCGCCACCAGCCCTAAAGCTGGCCCTGATAGGTTGATTTGTATCAACTCTATAACATCAACATTCACATCTTTGGCAGCCCTACTGATATCCACCTGAAGCTTTTGATTTTTTTTTATTCTCTTTCACATTCATTTCAAATTTGTCCTATTCCACCACACCTTTCCTAGCTCTTCCATTCAACTCTCGTCATAACATAAAGTTTGGTTTCATCCCGCTTAACACTTGAAAGGACACCATCCCACTTCTATCAGGTGGAGTCAACTATTCCATACAACACTTGCTTCCAGTTTGTGCTCCCTTCTTTTCTGAGACCAGCCTGCAGGGCTCAGGGGACATGATTGTCTGGTCACACAGTCCCCATTAGCACCTTTAATATTATCAGATTTTCAAAAATATTTAGTAGACAATTTTAACCAAACCAAAGGAATTGCATTCGTTTTATGCGGATGCAATTACCAGCCCATGAGCTAATGTGTCCTTGGAATTTTGCAACACGAAAAAGGAGCGAAGCAACTCAAACGACATTATTATGGGGCTCTTACTGTTCTATCCAGCAAAGCATATATTATTTTTGTTTTGCAAAACAAGGTAGCAGCTCTTCAACATACCATTAAATGATGTTAGAGAGGGACAATAAAAGAGCCCCAACAGTTACATTCATCCAAACCATGAAGAAATTGTTTCGTAAAATGGGCGGTAACGGGAACAAGACTCGCTGTCCAATCAAATGAAATCAGGGTTGATCGGATCACTTCAGTTCACACACATGCACATCTCATGCAACACACACACATTAATACATTTATGGTATTGTTTCATTATCAAAATTGGGCGCATGCTCTTTTGAGCATGTCACTTTTATGCACCCAACTTAATCTATGAATTATTCATTTTCTCATTTATGTCCTGAAGAAACACTTTTGATATTTCTACTAAACATGAAACGTGAACATTTAAAATACTTTTTTGACCCAAACACTTTTTTTCTTTCTTTTTGTAGCATTTTTAAGGTAAATAGAAGTGCTTACAGAAAATATGTTCTTATTTCTGTGGCTTCACTTATGTGCTCGTTCAATGCAAAGTCCTTGCGTGTTTCAGAGAAAGTTAATGGCTTCCTGCTTGCTACATTTTGCCCCTCGTTAAAGCTCCACATTTGCTCCTGCTCCTCATAAATCTCTCGACCTGAGGATCTGCTTGAAGGGCAGCATGGTATGATTTTCCGGAGTATAAATCGTTGACGTGCTGAAAATCTCTAAAGTTCAAAAGCAGGTTATTGTCTGTTTCAGGACCTCATGGGACAGCAACTGTGGAGAGGACAGGGTCTGGCTTTTCATCTCTGCACAGCAAGTAAAGTCATTTGCTGCAAAAAGCCAGCTGATGTAACTGCGGACAGACCAGCGCTTTAGAACACGCTGGAACACCACCATCAAGGGCTCAACCTTATCGCAGACACTAAAGGCCGAGCAGATTGACATTCATTCGACCTTTGACACGAGGAGCAATGCGGGGCGCTGTCCATGACCAAGGAGGTCCTGATGGTTAGTTCTATTTTTGTTAAAGTGTGTTATGCACTGCTAATGCTCTCACATCAAAGCGAGTCCCTCCATAAAACAAGAACCGCGGGAAACAATATATTATTGGCACTTATGACCACAGAACGAGCACATGTATATTTTAAGAAGAGAATGAAATATTAACTGAGAAAAATAACAGATCTTGCTTTGTTATAATATATGCATAGATAGAAAAAAATCTGCAGGCATTCTTAGAAAACCTACATACAGGCATGAGTGCCAATATAACGCATATGTTCACCAGTGCGCACGTACACACACAGACATCACCACTTGTCAATCTATTTGGTGGTGTATAATTTACAAATAAATGAAAGGAACGATATTAAGGTAAATAGTACATGTTTTTTTCTCCCAAAGATACATCTCTAATGCAAGGCCAGCTAGACAGACGAAAGGAGGAAAAGGGTGAGCCTTCAAGGCGTCCCACCCGTCTGCAATCTCTGGCAACTGGAAAAAGACAAATGGCCATAAAACGCCCACAGCCCTTAAGTTAGTCTAGAATATCTTCTTTTTATAGTTGTTATATTATACACATAAGATAGCTTTCCAAATTTCAGTTCTTGATGCTTTTTTGATTTCTAGGCTTCTAAAATAACTCAATGGGTAAAGCCCCAAATTCCGTGCATAATCTTTATTACTCCACGTCGAAACCTCCGTCGTATTAGTTCCAACAAATGTAAGTTTGTCTCGGTCAGGTAGACAGGGTTGCCTAACCTAATCCACAAATAGAACTACTTTGTCTTCTTTTACCCTGCCCCAGTGAGTGGTCCTACCCTTCCTGCACCTGTAAAAGGTAGCAGGTCTCTGCCCTTCCTCTGATATGGGAATCAGTATGGGCTGAAGCAGGGAAGGATGACAGGGATTAGCAATTGGCAGGCTTGTACTTGCAGTCATTATTTTAATCTATTATTTATTTCAGTTATTTGAAAAGGGGAGATGTCAGAACCAAGTTCAAATCACCACAGGGCAAGCAGGAGCTGCCGGACCCACTCGTGAGAGTTAAGGCCTTTTACTCCTGATGTCCCAGGGCCTGGCCTACCATGGGCTCTGAGCGACTGGGCCATATACCCCTTCAGCACTTGATTCTCAATTTTAACAGGGTTTGTGCACTCCAAGGCATCTCTGGGAGGACATAGCTGCTGGGTGAACACAGACTCACAACACAAAATACATCCAGTAACCCCAATAAATGATTGTCAAATCAAATACTTGTTTTTATGTAAAAGGTAGCATTTATCTATAAACACAAAGTATAAAACTGCACACCACAAAAAATATACACAGTCTTCTTAAGGCAGGCCCACTGGCATTACGCGGGTCAGCTCCTCAAGTACCACCACCCCGTCTGAGGACTGCTGTGATTCCTCTGTTACATGAGGCCATAATCAAGCTAGGCCTGAGTTTTAGGAGTTCCACACTGGGTTTGCGAGAGTCAAAGTGTCCCCATGCTGTAGAGCATCAGTGAGAGCAAGTTCCACTAGAGGCCAGGCGACCCGGAGATCCATCTTACCCGCTGTCACTGGAGTGACAATTTGGAGTGCCAAGGCCCACATCTCTGGCCTGGCAGTGAGCAGAAGTCTTGATGCTACGGTCGAGGTGGCAGGCAACCATGGTGCTCCTCTGGTCATGCGCCAAATCTCACCCTGAGTCCAGTGGCAGGTCTTGGGTGCTCCTTGATTCCGGCAGTTGAATCATTGCTCTTCATCCACTGGTCACAACCTGCTCTGTCTTCACAGCGACACGCTGTACAAGAGCGACGGCCCTCTCACTTTAGCACATATCCCTCCTACTATACAGTGCACACAAGCCAAAACCCCCTTCAGGCCGCAGCACTGCACAGGGCAACAACCCTCTTCTCAATACAGAGGTGCACCGGGGTGATGGCCCTCAATCTTCACATGGCCCCCATCTGGCATATGGGGGATATAAGTGGCACAAAAAAGGAAATGGCCCTTTCTTCTTTAATCACAGTGCTGCAGTAGGGTGGTGGTCCTTATTCGTAACCATGGCACTCACATGGTGTACAGGGTTGCACAGCACACAGGGGTGGATGGCCCAATCAGTACAGTGGTCCAATCTTAACCGCTGACCCCACCTGGCATATTGGGGGATCACAACATCACACAAGTGTAGCCAACTCAATCAGGGCGCTGATCCCAATGGATCTGTATCTCACACTCTGCTCCCAAGATCCACTCAGCAGGATCCACACTGGGCTTTGCTTTTTTCTGGCACTCTTTCTCTTCGCAGGGTCCCCTAGTCTCAAGCCAGGCAGAAGCTGGTGTTCTAGGTCATTGTTCTCGATTCTCCTTGGTGCTGCCCCCTCACCCAGCAGGGAGACTGGCAGACCATCAGACCTCTCTTCTGATTACAAAAGGCTGTGACATTATACTGAGCTTCTCCAAACTGATGTACAACTTCAGTTTGACAATTTGGGAGTGTCAAGCTCCCCTTCTTGTAATCCATTTCTATACACAATTGTGATTTAATGTCTCTGTCTTTGAATTTTGTATTCTGGAGGTTGTCCACTTTGAAGTGCCAATCTTTTGTTCAGCTCTCCCTCCAGAGAGTAGTCTATCAAAGTAGGAGTTTCTCTAAACCCGATAGACCACGCACAGGCAATGGGAGTGACTTGACTAAACTAGATGTCTGTTTCACTGATATATGTTACCTTGGGCTCGGTCCTGGTCACAGGCAGAACTCTTGCAGAGTTTCTCCTCCTTGCACAGCCCGACTGGCTGATTGACATTTGGCAATGTTTTGGGTCTCAAAATCCCCTTCGTATAGTCTATTACCAGACACCAAATGTGATTTAGAGTCTGAGTCTTTCAAGTTTATGTTCAGCGTCCAATTTCTTTTGAACTGCCCACTCCTCTATCCTCTCTTCCTCCTGAAAGTGATCTATCACAGCAATAGTGCCTCCAAATCTGATAGCCCCACATCACAGACCATGTGGGTGACTAGAATTTCACACCTGGATGTCAGCCACAGTGATATATGTGTCAGAAGTGTAAACAGGGCTTCAGCCCTACTCTTTATGAGGCTGTAGTAATTACCTACCAAAGCTGTTGTGGGGGCAGTAAAAGAACGTAGAGATCAGGGTGAAAAACAACAAAGTTAGCAGAGAGGCATTAAGTACGCAGTTGCCAGACCTAAGAAAAGGGTGGGTCAGTAAAGAAATCTATGCACAAAATGTGGTTTCCCCTCAAATTATCCTAACACTCGATTTTGCCCAGCGAGGAATGCTGCCTCTCGCAAATGTGGCAAACAAGGACACTTTACCAAAGTGGGTGGTTCCAGGGGCAATGTCAGTACTGTTTATACTGAAGACGATAAGGCTGACCTGTCAGTGGATGTTGTGAGTTCTATGAGTAATTTGATTCTCGTAGTCAAAGACGAATCTGATGATTGTGTGGATCCAGTGGGGGATTTGATTGTTGATGGCAAGTCCATTCAATTGTTGGTGGATTCGGGTGCACGCATGACCATGATCACTGAGGAGTTGTTTGAGCGTAATCGGGTGGATAAACCTCTCAAAGCTCAAGACAGAAATCCTGTATCCTGTGAGGGTAGGAGGATCGAGTCAAAGGGGTATTTTGAAACCAGTTTAATTTTTAAGGAGAGGTGCATTGTGGGAAGGTCTATGTGGCAAAGAAAGGACTAAACATTTTGGGTTGGTATCACCAGGGACTTTTTGGCATAACCCTCAGACCAGGCACTAAGGAACAAGTGTGTGTAGTGGATGAACATATTCAGGGTAAGGGTTTGACTGTGTGGGCTAACAGATTCAGGAGTGTGTTGCTGACAAGTTGGGGTGCATTAAGGGTTCAAACATCTTATCAGAGTGAAGGACCAAGAAATTCCAGTCAAGCATAAACTGCGTAATGTGCTCTATAGCGTCTGACATGATCTCTCTGGTGAGCTCAAGAGGATATGTGAGTCTGGCGTTCTCGACCCGGTTGAGTCTTACTTATGGTTTTCTCTATTGGTTGTGACCTGCAAGAAGAATGGGAGTCTCCGAGTGTGCATTGACTTGCGCAGTCTGAACAAAGAAATCTGGGATGAGTTGCATCCTTTCCCCCGTATTGATGATATTCATTCTAGGTTTGCAGGCTCTACATTTTCCAATATAGATCTATCCTTCGCCTACCATCAGGTGGAGTTGGACGCTAGTTGTAAGCACTTGCCTGCTTTTGTGACTCTTGTAGGGACCTCCCAATTCAAGAGGATGCCATTTGGGCTTGCCTCAGCAGCCTCAGTATTCTAGCACGTTATGGAAAAAGTCTTGGAGGGTGTTGAGGATACTGTGGTTTTCCAGAACTATATTCTGGTTGCTGGGAAGTGCAAAGCATCACATGACAAGCATTTCACAAACGTTCTAAGCAGGCTTCAGGAGAAGGGTACTATGGCCAACACGCTTAAATGCGTGTTTGGGGTGGAATCGATTGAGTACTTGGAGCATCGCATTTAGGGTGAAGGGATTGAACCGAGTGAGGGCTTGATTGGCACCATCATGAATGCTCCATGTCCAAAGTCCAAAGATCAGGTCTCTTTATTTTTGGGTGTGTGTGAATTTTATACCAAGTTTATTTCCAATTTTGCTGCTAAAACTGTTCATTTGCGAGAACTGCATAAAAGGAAGGTTACTTTTGTTTGGGATAAGGTGTGCCAGGATGAATTTGATTGCATTAAGCAAGAGCTTGGGACGTGCAAGATTCTCACTCCCTTTAATCCTCTCAACCAGTGTCTCATCTCAGTTGATGTGAGTTTGGATGTTTTGGGTGGAATGATCACACAGGTCAAACACAGCAAGGAGCAAACCATTGGGTTATCCTCTCGGGCATTACAACGGAGTGAGAAAAACTACTCTGTTATTAAAAGAGAGTTACTGGTCTGCTGCTGAGCTTTTGAAAGATTCAAGTGCTTTCTGTGGAGTAAGACTTTCAAGTTGTTGACCGACCACAAGCCTCTCATTCCCATCCTCAATGGGCTTGTTGTCAGGGAGCATACCCCAAGGATCGGGAGATTGAGCTCTAAATTTTTGCAGTCCAACCTTGAAGTGGCATTCATTCCGGGTGGGAAAAATACGAGGCACTTTTTCTCTCTAGATCACCTTTACCTTTGGGAGATGGGGAGCTAGTTGAATGTTTGATTGCAGCTGTTGATGTTTGCAGTGTGAGTGGCTTCTCCGAACAGGAGTGGTTCGAAGCGATGCAGTCTGATCCTGTTCTCAAAAAAGTCAAGGACCACATTGTTCTAGGGTGGCCCAAAGAGAAGCATCTCGATGTAGAACGTCAGCCTTTTGCCAAGATTGCTTTTGAGCTTACTTTGGAGGGTGGTGAGATGATCTTGCGGGACGATAAATTTGTTCACCCTGAATGTTTGAGGTCTTGTATCATTGACTCTGGTCATGAGGGGCATCTTGGGTAAACGAGCACCAAAAGGAGGATTTGTGCAGTCTATTGGTGGCCAGCCATGGACCAGCAAGTCGATGATGCTGTCAAGGGGTGTGTCATTTGTTGTACCAGTGACAAGGTCATCAAAACGGTCATCCTTCCTGTTCAAGTGATGGACCTTCCTAGTGGTCCATGGATGAAATTGGCTGTTGATTTTGTAGGGCCTCTCAACGCTTTGCGTAATAGGTATAAGTTTGCTTTGGTGGTAGCCGACTACTACAGCAAGTGGTGGGAGGCCCATTTCGTGGTTGATCCCAACACCCAGAAAGTCATTAGATTCTTTCAAAGTCTTTTTGCTCGGGGGGTTTTCCTAAAGAAATAGTGTCAGACAATGGGTTGCAATTCACATCAAGGGAAATGTCTGCTTTTCTTTCTCAATTTGGTATCTTGCATCGCTGTGTGGCTCTATATCACCCAAAAGCCAATGGTTTGATTGAGCGCATGAATTACATTCTTGTTGAGTTTGTGCAGTGGGCTATTTCCAATAGGATGGAGGTCAAGGAAGCAGTGCAGAGCATGTTGTGGGCGCATCGCACTACTCCCAGTCAAGATGTGGGTAAAATAGACTCAGGTAGTCATCTAACCTTTCACCTATATTCTCCCTACCATTACCCTACATAACGGTTCTTGGGACTGACCTTTTACATAATTACGGTACTGCATACAGGACGTAGGGTTTTCCCTGAAAACTAGCCTCATCCATTATGCATGAGAATTCTTGGAAACTCAGCAGGACTAACATCTCCTGCATAATAACTATGTACAAGGGTCATTCCTTTCGTCATCCTAAGTCCAACATGACACAACAAGGTAGAACCCCTGAGGGTACCACTTTGGGTATATAAACACCATATCTTGCTGAGGTAGTCAGAGGAGAAAAGGACTTCCATGCCAACACACTGACGCAAGATGGTGAGGCTCCAGCACGCAGACACTCCAGCTCGCAGTGGTCTGACATCCCTTGCGGGGTGTCCATCTTGAGACCAAGACAGGGTCCCACAGTCTCTCACTTCAGGTAATGGGGTTGACTTTATCCTAGAGGGATTCTTTGCTTTTACAGCTACATACATGCTAAGTACACTCAGGTACATCTAGTTAGGGTTGCAACGTAAGAGTACACATTTTACTAGCATGTATTTGATATTCTTGCCTGTATTCATTGTTTTAGCACAATGGTAGAAATCTACCATCCTTTTACTCTGTTAGTGCTGATAATCATTTCTATCTGTTACTGTCTAGTGGTTGTTGGTTGTAGATTGTAGAATGACGCTGGTTCAATAAATGCTTATTGAAAAACATCCCAACAGCTTATTCTGTGTATCTCTCTGAGACAAAGTGAGCAGGAGTGACTGAGCGAAAAGTATTGCACTATTTCCACTATCCCTGATGGGACAGAGTTGTCATGTTCGATAGTTGCCAAGAACTATTCTCTCGGTAAGAGGGGTTTCTAGTGGCACTGTGAGCTAGCTTGTATACAGGCTAACATACCCGGTGGGAGTGGCTAGAATCAGTCTGGACACCAATCCTACTGTGTATGTTGTCTAAACCCACAGATCCCATATAGGTTTATAGGAACTACATGACACAATGCGGCGAGTACATCTCTGCATTCTTGTGTGGGTGCACATAATACTTCACCCAATACCACTGTTCAGCTGTCTCCAAAATGTGCCCAGGATGTTTCTGGTCTGAGCACCAAGGTCCTTGTGGGCGATTGGGTGAGAATTAAACTACCTCACAAGGTGGCCAAGGGCTTGTCGAAGTTCAGTCCCCCATTAAGGTGTCTGCCACGTAACCTTTTGCTGGGAGAGTCAATGGGAGGAGCTGGTGGAACCTCTCCAGAATTTACAAGATCCCCAGACAAGTGGTTCGGCAATTGTGGCTCGAGAATGGTGCTATATCTTTAGTGACAGAACCTTGTTGGAGGGATCCCAGCACCGATGTCCATCGGGAGTCTCCTCAACTCTCCAACACACGTAGGAGTGGTAGGAAAAGTGTTCCACCTAAACGGTTGGATTTGTAAAATTTGCTTGAAATTTGTTTGCACTTTTATGAAATTTGCATGGATTTGTAAAATGTGTTTGTATTCTCTTAAACTTCTCTTTTTTTCTCTGCTGTTCTCCTCTGTTACTAGCAGAACTGCAGAAGTGCCATGATGTGGCTCACAAATAAGGGCCCAACATCAGTACCTGAGACGCGTGCCTTTAACGTCCTCACTCGGATGGCAGGATCAAGATAATACTGGTTACTACACATGGAATCCTGAGGGTGATAGCGTGTCCTACGATTGACTGATACCTGTTTATAATTTCTAACACCCTATCATTGAACCATCTACTACTTGCATTTACCAATTAAGCCTTGATGAATCTCAGTCTTGTCTGAACGAAACGCGCTGGCTGGAGCTTATCTTATAACATTGTCTAAATAAAGGAATTCAAATACCAAGGAACTTTCTCCCTTCACATCTTCGAATATACATTCCAGTGGTGCACCTCTCCACTCTCATTCATTCAGTAATATTTTGTAGTAAAGTGCTGTGAAAAGCAAATTTACAGCATGTGGGTAATCGGACCTGAAGAAACCGGTAGTGAAGTTAGATGTGCATTGCCTATATCCCTGCATCTTATTTTGGGATGTTGTTTTGCCTGAGGTCAACTGTGTGCATTCCAAAGGCACATGCATTTTTAGATGAGATCACACCTCTTTTATACCATCTTATGAAAAGCACAGCCTGCCATCTGCTACTTCAAATGACTGTTATAGGAAATGACAATGTCTTGTTTGGTGTACCCCCAGATGTTTGCCCTCTTTGTTTTGGCTGCCTATTGAACCCTGTGCACTTTACCACTACTAAACAGTAGTAAAGAGCTTGACCTCCCCATTTGTAAACATGGTTGAATTGGAATAATCCTGTTTGGCATATTTGGTATATGGTACAAAGTGAACCCAGGGCCTACAAGTTAAATGCCACTAATGGACTGCAGTGGCTGTGCAAACATGGCTTCGGGCCTACCATTGTAGCCTGATGAAGCAGTGTTTTTAACTGTTATTCCACCTGTCAAACGAAACCCATTTTATAGGTCTAAACTTTCCTTTTGAATATTAATATTTCACTCCTAAGTATGCCTTTCAGTGGTTAAGACAGAGTGAATTGTATTTAAAAGTAGGATATATAGACATTTAATATTAAACATGTACTTACTGTGACTAGGACCTAAAGGTTATTCTCACTGTAGCAACACTGGCTGTTTCATAGAGAAACACTGAGAAGCAATATTACATTTATTAATGTTGCATTCATCTAGGAAACAACTAGTGTTTCTGGTCCTCTGGCAGTATGAGCATTTGGCAGTGCCCAAAAACTTAGTTAACATTAAAGGTGCCTGCCAAGTCACAAGCAGATTTCAAATTACACCTACACCAGCCCCTTCTTTGTTTCCCCAGCCAGACAGGCTCCAATTAGGAGGTTGACGTTTGATTGAGTGAGGTAAAAAATATCTGTTTGCCACCTCAAAGTTTACCCTGGTAAAGAAGGCTTCTTTATGGAAAGGAATCCTTGTCAAAATCAATGTGGTAGCACCAACAGAAAAGACTGAGGAGGAGTGTAAGAAGAGGTGACATAAAAACAAGCTTAGGGCTAAGGAGAAGTTGGCTCAGAACCTGGGGCTGCAGTGAGAACAGGTGTAGGTTGAAATATCCAGCAGGACTTGATACCCATGGAGCACGTGGCAGCAGTGATTGGCCATGAGATGGTTAGAACCACTGATGACACCATGAAATGATCTCGATCACCAAATGCGCTGCTCTGGCGGACTACATTAATGGTAGACCAAACAGAAGGAAAGGAATCTTCACCATTGTTAAAGATTTCACCTCACCATCCACCATCTACCAATTCCAACTCGATCTCTCCCTCACAAGACCTCTGCAACAATCTCCACCAAATCTTCAGCAACAACATCACAGCCAGTTACGGCAACCTCAGCCTGCAACTGGATCAGACAGACCTTGCCAAATGCCTCCCGATCCTATCCAAAGAACCAGTGCTAACCACTTTGCCCATCATCACCTCAGAAGAAACCGCCCCCACCATGAAGTCCATCCACTCAGGGGCCCATCAGACTCCTGCCCCCACTACACCTACTCATGAGGACTGCAACTCATCAGCACCATGCTCACGCCCATTCTGAATGCCTCCACCTCTTCCATGACCTTACAAGATGCTTGGAAACATGCAACTGTCTTCCCATTGCTGAAGAAACTCTTTGCTGACCCTTCAACGCTCACCACTACAGACTTATCTCCCTGCTATCATTCCCAGTCAAAAGTGTTAGAGGAAATGATCAATAGACACCTCACCATGTACCTTAATGACTACCAACTCCTCAACAACTCTCAGTCTGGTTCCAGACCGAACCATATCATAGAAACTGCCCTCATCGCTGCCATGAATTACATCCACATGACTCTGAACAGAGGAGACACGGTGGTCATCATCATCCTGGACCTCTCTACAGCATTTGACACAGTCTCCCACTCCATCCTCATCCGACGCTTACATGACATTGAAATCTTAGGACACGCACTCCAATGGATCTGCTCCTTTCTCACTGGAAGGACCTAGTCAGCCAGCATGGCATTGTACACCTTGGATGCCCACAACCTCATGTGCAGACTTCCACAATTATCCTCCATGAGCCTGACTATCTACAACGCATTCAGCATCTTCCGCTGTCATGCCATAGTCCATTGTTCGAGAATTGAGGGGCAACCAATACATTTTTGTCATTTCTATAAATGTCTTGTTTGTATAATTCTTGATAAATAATTTTAAGTCCACATTAGTATTAAGTAATATCTAACATTCGGTCTTTGATCCTCTGAAATCTATACCTCTTTATTAAGTTGTTTGTCCCTGGATGGGGTGTTTAGCAAATCATTACTGTAACCATATTAAAATGTACTCTAATAGAAAGAAATGTAGGATCTGGATGCATATTTATAGTAAATGTTAATGAATTAGGCTCTTCCTCATCCTACATTTGAAATAGTATATATAAAATAAAATCTATTAAAAATTAGATTCTGCTGTCTATGCTTAATTAATCAGTTTAGCAACCTTTATTCTCACACTCCGACCATGATTGACACGTCAACACTTCAAGTGTTACCATTTACCTCCATTCATGAGATGTGTTCCTTATATTGGTTGCTTTTTATCACAATACATGCCAAACAAACACTACAATACCCAGAAGAAATTATATTATCTAAAGTAGGGCCAGAAATGGAACTAGTGTCCATAATGTAAGGTTGTGTGTTCACACATTTCCCATTATGATTTTTACTCATATGGATTTTAGACTGTTTCTTCTCATTCCAAAATAAACTCTGTTTATCTGAAAAGATGGCACTCATCTGAAATATATCTGAGACCTAACCAAATGGCAAAATAATATTATCGATCTATAGATGTGTCTCCAAGATTTTCATATTAACAGTGCGAAGAAAAAGTTGTAACGATATTTTCATATATCACTTCTAGAAATTCCTATATGAAAACTAACATTGTGTTATGGTAATTGTTCTGTTCAACATTCACAAATAAAAATATAGAAAAAATAATTTCAATCAGATTATGTCATTGTATGTATTTCTATCTAGAACAGCACAGCCAGATGAAAGCACCCTAAATATAATCATTGTCTGTTGTAACCTTTTCCTACCCTCCATGTTGTGAAAGCTAAACTGGGAGAACCCTCACTATGTCACAAAGGATGTTATGGCAAGTTATAGAGTTTCTCATAACTTAATAACTTTATACCAGAGGTGTTGGTACAACACACTCTCTGTGAAAAAGAGAAAGATTTCGTCATGGTGTTGATCATTTCATTTTGTAATAACAGTTTCTGAACAGAACCCGTACGTGGATTTTGTAATTCGTATTTTGTATTCAGATTTTGTAGTGTAAAGAAGCACTAAACAAATCTTTTTAAAAGGTTATTACAATTCGTTAATATTCTAAAAACAAAATCCATTAAAAAGTACATTTGTGAATTCCTTCAAAACATATGACATTTTACAATTTAAACAACCTTACATGGGCGGCCAACCCTCCGCTGCACATGGCCTCGTGTCCCACCTCTCGCAGGAGACTTACTCCCCACTGTGGGCTGAGGCCAGGCCCTGCATCTAATGTCTGGCTGGCGGTCAAGCCTCACCAAAGGCCATGTGCAGAGTGATGTAGCCTATCCCATGTCTTAGCTTTTCTTCTTTCTGGTCAAGCAGGACTCCTGCGGGAGTCCTGCAGTACCTCAGCACTGCAGTTTTTCTGTTTTTTGTTTTCATTTTGTTTATTGCTGATGGAACAGAGTTACTTTAGGGTGCAGGCAGGCCCATGTGAGATTAAGAGAACATTTAAAAATTGGGTGGTGGAGGCCTGGGGTTAATAGTCCATCAGTTTTTCTGAATTCTGTCCCAATTTGTCCTCATTCTGTGGTGTGTTTTACTTTTCTAGTCTGCAGTAGGGTTTGGGGACATTTTTTAGTGTATTTTTCACATTTTCGTTGCTTTTGTGCTAGAGATTTGTTTTTATTTGTGAGTGTGTGTCTGTGTGTGTGTGTGCGTTTATGTGCGTGCGTGCGTGTATGTATTTGTGTGAAATGGTTGGTTAATTGTTTTTATTCAACTTTTACAATTATTTTGCAGGGTTTATTGTTATCCTGTCCAATTTATGATCGAGTCCTTTTTTACAATTATTTCGATATTTTCTCACTGTTTCAATATTGATGTGTCATTGAATTTTCGTTTGCATTCTTGTTGCTGGTTTACTAGTGCTGTATTAAGGTCCTCAGATAGACAGAGTCACATTTTGCATGTATAGTCGTCGTGCAATCCTTTTCCTGTAGTCCTGTAAGTTTTTGTTGGTAAGGAGAGAAACAAACTCCAGTCATGGTAGAGCAGCCATCTTGTCTTTGTTCTCCATGACTCCTTCTTTGCTAGCTGCATGGCGACCACCATTTTGTAAAACCAATGTGCGTGTATGTGTGTGTGTCATTGGCAGCCACTTTGTCTTTGTTATCCATGCCTCCTTCTTTGCTGGCCATGTAGTGATCATATTTGTGTGTGTGTGTGTGTGTGTGTGTGTGCACATGTGCACACATATGTGGTGGCCATTTTGTCTTTGGTCTCCTGGACTACTCCTTTGCTGGCTGTTTGGTGAGTGGCCACCATTTTATGGAGCCATTGTGTGTTTCTGATTAGTACTAATTTTATTCCACTATAAAATACATTTTCCAAGAACACTGATATTAGAAGGAGAACCTGTCTTTTTTAAGTTTTTTCCTAATATAGTTTTCCTGTTATATTTATTTGTTCTTGCATCAATTTCTGCCTGTCTGTCCCTGCCTGCCACGTGGGCCCCAGGGGGCATGGAAGGTCATCAGGTATTTTTTATATTAATGTATTCTATTTGTATGATATTGTTATGATGATGATTGTGGGTATAACATTTATCAAATGTCAATCTCTTACTTCTTATTTTTCGTTGCCTGCAGGTGCACAAGAGGATATTGACTGAGAAGGAGACAAGTGTGTAAATTAGCTTACAACAGAGTCTAGAGACCTCCCTTTTAAGTGCTTCTGCTAATTCTATAGAAGTAAGCACGATGACCCCAAAGAAGGAGGTTCCTGCCAAGAAAGTGGCCAATGAGGAGTAGACGTATGTTGCCCCCCCCTGGCACCAAGCCCTCATCCTTTTTAAGCAATGCGCAATATCTGCTGCAACCTCCTCTGGGCAAGATAAATCTTCTGATGTGCTTGGAAGAGGCTCATTCCAGGATCAACAATGGCACAACCACCCTGAAAACTGAAGCAGATATCATTCAGTGCTACAGTGACTGCAATCATGGCTGAATGCAATGAGTCTGAAATTGATTTGTCCCAGCTACAAATGAAACATTCTTAACAGGAAACTTTAATTGTGATTGCTTTAAGCACAGTCTGATATGCCTGATATTCCGGACATAGGAGCAGAGCAGAAATGTGAGCTTCCAGTAGAACACAATACTGTTGTGACTGTTCTTCAATTGGACACATTGTCTTCAAGCTCTCCTGCAAGGAAAAGAAAGAGCATTCCCCCATCATCTCTCAGAACCCCCCTTCTGATGATCTTGACATGAATTGGTCATAACTGATACCCAACATGAGAGACAAGGGAAAAGGAAGATTCTCAAAAGCTTTACAAGTGAGGAAGATGATGAACCTGTAGTTTCCGTGGAGTGGCAGATCACCTCAATTCAACCTGGTCTGAGTCACCTATACTTAAACAAAGGGATTCACCCGCATGTATAGTAGATCAAGAGACTCCCGTTCATACCATGTGTGTCCCACGGTCGTGGAGAATACACATCAGTTGTTAAAATACCCCTCACACACCAAAAGGGCCCTTGGTGTCATGCTTCATCATAGGGGTCTTCCCGCCCCTCTACGGGACGGGGCGTGCTACGACCAATGTATACGTGGGAGCACTGTTCTTGGTGAGACTACTATGTGTAGTGCAAGGGTGTGCAAGGAAGGGTCAGGAGTGAGTGGAGAGTGATTTTAAAAAAATACCTAGCTCACTGGACTAGGAAATTTTTTTTTATTCTGCCATCTAAGCTGGTATTGGTAAAAAGGTGGGGGTGGAGGGTGTATGCCTCAATGAGCTTGACCTCCTGGTGTCGACATGTTTCGAAGCTTCCCCAAGCTTCTTCGTCAGGACCTAAGAAGATCCCTTCCAACGACGCACTGTGATGTGGTGAAAAATAGTGGGTGAAAAAATCAAATAGGAGGTAAATAGCCTCCAAGAGTTGGTAATGCCCCAATGGGTCTTACATACTCCTTGTAACCTAAATGGAGAGAATGGTATGAAATGAGAGATACACAAGACATTATTGTTATAAGGATAGACGTTCATTCCGTCGTGTTTAAAACAGTGATCTGAAAAGGAAGTGAGCGATGATCGTCTTCTAACGCTATCACGTGATCTGTGATAAAAATATGGTGTGACATACTACATTAAAAACATACAATAACAAAACAACAGAAAACACACACTCTACTCAGAAAGGAAACGAGGTTCCTGTAGGGCGAAAATGTCATTGTGGTTGTTTGCATGCCCAACAAAGCAAAGAGAAAAACATACTTGCTGCAAAGAGAACAATTTCCTCATGAGCTCATATACCGAGTGGTTGGAGTGCCAAATAGGCTACCTAAATAGCGGGAGAGAGGAGACTGTAATCCAATCGTCATTTTTTTTAAGGTAAATCTTCCACCTGCCGGCTATGCCGTACTTACGCCTCCTAGGATCAGTGTCCCGCTCAAATAACCACCCCGGTCGGCTCCGTCGATAAATTTAGACTGGAGATATTGTAGTTTAAATACCCCCACCAATCAGGGAATAAGTGCCACTCCGCCCCGTTTGACGGACCAATAGAAGGCAACCTGCTCACAAAGTAAGTGGAAACCCGCAGGCGCTGCTACACGGGACCCGGAACCGGAAGTTAGAAGCGGCCGGGTCACCGTGGTGAGACCGCAAAGGACCCCTAGAGGGAGAGAGGTGTCTATGTCAGATGCCTGATGGAGCGCTGACGAAACCCATTAATGAAGGGTGATAGATGTTCCAAACTGCGTGGAATGGACAGTCAATATCACCTGATTTTGAGGTTTAAATGTAAAAAAACAAATAAATAACCTGGGAAGGGGTATGCATATATCGAGAAAGTATCCCTAGGTGTCCATATAGGTTGCCTGAATAACATCGGGATGAAAAGAATAAAATAAATAAAGGCATGTAACAGGTAGGAGAAATGCCCCCAACCTGCGTATTAGAGACACCCAGCTGGTACATAGCTAAACCAAGAGGTACATATATGTATGAGGTATGCAAAGCCCACATAAATAAGGAGGCTACAGCAGGGGGGCCTCAGCTGTGGTCAGGAGGGGTAATTGACAAGGGCATGAAAAAAAGACAAAGAAATCACACAATGGTCCTAGAGTGGTACTACACTGGTTCAGGACAGATACGGGGGACCGAAAAAAAGGAGAAAAAACGTGAAAGGATTATTTTCGTCAGGTGGAGAACCGGTAGCTGAACAGTATTCAGTCAGGTATGATGATAGTTATACTCGGAACTGATTCCATGGTATATCCTCATTTAATCCATGGATGTGTGTTTTGAGACGGAACACCCATCGTTGTTCCTTCTCTAGGAGGCTGTGTTCGTTACTCAATTGTTCTATCACTGTCCACTGTAAATCGTCTATACAATGACTTTTGGAAATATAGTGATTAGACATCTTGGTAGTGCTCCTACCGCATCTGACATTACTGCGATGTTCGCCAATACGTACCTTAATTGGTCTGGATGTCATCCCCACATACTCAAGGCCGCACGGACAAGTGATTAGATATACAACATTTTTACTATTACAATTCGTGAAGCTTCTCTGGTCCCACTCATCGCCATTCCGGAACGTAATGTGTGTACTTTTTCTCGTCAGGTGACAGGTGCTGCAGTTCCCACAGGGATGATGCCCTTGTACTGGGGGTAGTAGACCAACAGGTCTTGGTCGAGATATGTTCTTTGGTCTTGTGTGAACAAGCATGTCTCTTAGGTTGCGTCCCCGCTTGTGAGCGAACATAGGTTTCGTTATGTTCAAGCCGCAGGAATTGAGTAGACGCCAGTGTTTATTCACTATCTTAGTGATCTGGTTAGAATGTGTATTGTAAGTTGTTACACATATCGGTCTCTCATCGATCTGGTTTTCCACTTTGTCTTCCAAAAGAGCCTCTCTGTTATTATTCCTTGCTCTTTTCAAGGCTTTGTCAACGATTTTCTCAGGATAATTGCGTTTTATCAGTTTGGTACGCAGTTCAGATGCTTGTTGTTTGAAGTCACTAAGTTCAGTACAGTTTCTTCGGAGACGGAGGAACTGACCGTACGGTAAGTTTTCCCTCAGGTGACGGGGGTGGAAACTGTCAAACAAAAGTAAACAGTTCTTAGCTGTTGCCTTAAAGTGTGTGGTGGTTTTGAGTTTCCCCTGTTCAGGGTAGATATTCAGGTCCAAAAACACCAGGTTTTCCGCCGATACACTATGTGTAAATTTCAGAAATGCATTCTGTTGATTCAGCCATAGCATGAATGCCTCTGTTGATTCGACGTCACCTTCCCATACGACCAAGACATCGTCAATATACCTTTTCCATACTTTGATGTGAGCGAGGTATGGGTTCATCGTGTGTAGGATCCTGTTAGTTTCCAGATGGTGTACATACAGCCCTGCTAGACTTGGAGCAAAGGTACTCCCCATGCTGGTACCGTGGCGTTGTTCATATATATCTTCAGCATACATAAAGAAATTACGGGTGAGAGCCAGTGAAACACATTCCATCACCAGACTACGAGGTGTCTGGTACTCCCAGGGAGTAGAGAATAAGACCTCCTCAATGATTAGCAGTGTTTCGTCGTGTGGGAGACTGGTATATAGGCTCTCCACGTCTAATCCCATAAGCAGATTTTTGGTGGGGTCAAAGTCGATGTCCTGCAGAATTTGCAGGACGTTCTTGGTATCACGCAGGTAGGTGCTGGTACTTTGAACCAATGGTCGAAGGAACGCATCCGCGAACCTTGATAGAGGTTCCAAAATGGAATTCACACCAGAGACGATGGGTCTACCAGGTGGTGAGACCAAGTTCTTATGGATTTTAGGTATGGTGTAGAAGTAGGGGATCCTGGGATTGGTATTAACCAGAAATTCAGCCTCCTTCTTGGAGATCCAGTCGTTTGCTAAGGCCTCCTCTACCATTGTGACAATCCTGACCCTGATTGACTCAGTAGGATCTACCTGAAGGATTCCATAGTTTCTACGGTCATCCAGCAGTTTTCTACATTCAATGTCATAGTTGACAGTGGTTTGTAAAACAATGGCTCCCCCTTTATCTGCAGGTTTGATGGTAATGTCCTGGTTTGTTGATAATTCATGTATAGCCACCTTTTCCTCCCTTGATGTATTGTGAAAGGTGTTACCAAATCCTGTCGTGATGTCTTGGATTTCACCCATCACCGCTTTCTCGAATGCAAGCATCTCCACCGGTAGGGTGGAATTAGGGGGAACAAAAGTAGATTTATTACGGAGGCCCGTATCTTGTCTTACCACCTCAGTGGTGGATGGGTTGTTTTCAAAGAAAACCTTCAATTTCAATTTTCGTATGAATTCGGTGATCTCAGTGAGGATCTTAAATTTGTCCAACCGATTGGTGGGTACAAAACCCAGTCCTCTCTCAAGGACCCTCTTTTGTGTTGGTGTAAGGACTACATCGGTGAGATTGACCACCAGGTTCACTTCCGGCTCGTTGATGGTTGGGGAGGTATGTTGTTGGTCATACTCCTGGTTGACATTCGAGGGGTCTCGGTCTCTGGTGCAGACCAATGGACGTTGTATCCTCCTCTGTTGCGGGCCCTCCGTGGGCCTTGGCGTGCCCCTAAAAAAGGTTGTGGGTTGTAGTTGTATTCATACTCTTGAGGAGGAGGTATCCATTGTGGAAATGGTCCCATCATAGGTGGACCATAAGCGTATGGGGGATACATCGGGGGGCCTTGATAGCCATCCCATCTCCCTCCCCTCTGATACGGAGGGCGCTGGTTGTAATTGCCTCTCCCTCTATAGAAACGTTTGCCACTGCCCCTGCTGGAGTTTGAGTTATCTGAACCGGTGTCAGAGGAGTCACCATCCTCACTCTGATCCTGGTTCTTAGGAACATAGTCATCTCGTGTATAGGGGTACACTCGTTCATGACTGAACCGTGAAGTGTCCTTCTTGAGTTTGTTATATTTGCTTTGTTTTAAAGTCATTTCGAACTCTGTCATCTCTTGATTGAGTTCCTCTAAACGTTTCTTGAGTACACTGGGGGATATGTAGGCCTTCAAACGGACTTCTAGATTGACGATCTCGACTTTGAGTTCTTGTGTAAGTCTGGTGGCTGTTTTTATAATTAGGACTAACCAGTCCCGAGTGCAATGCCACGAGATTAGTGACCAATCACGTTTGAAAGTCTTATCCTGTTGAAAAATGAAGGGCTCATTGCGGACAATCAAACCTTGGGGGGCTGCATTCGCCCGTAGGTATTCCGTCATTATAGACCATGCAGAGCAGTTCTAATCTGGTTTCTCCTTAAGTTAGCTAGCTCATCCCAATCGGCATGATTGGGACCTGGATCGGTATTGCTTAATCCTTCAAAGGGGTTGATAGCTGCCAGGATCCTTTCCACTTCGTCGTCAGCGAAGGTTAAACCCATGTTATCCGCCATCTTAGTAAACTGGAGATGTAAGTGTAGTAATACTAGATAGAGTGGGTGTGTCAGCTTGGAAATGTCATGTGACAGATGTTAGTAATATAGTAGTCTACAAAAAAAGTATGTGTAACAGAGGTAAATAGCCTCTGATCTCAGATGAAAGGGGGATATAATGCTATCATTTACAGCACTGATATCACAACACCCAGAATTTGGGTGAAAACAAAAAACTCCCACAGCTGTACGCTGTCTATCATGGAAAGAAAAACAAAGGGGGGAGTAGAGAGGTTCCACTCAACGAGTGGTGGAGGTGGATACTTCCTCCCAATGAAGCGTACTTAAACAAAGGGATCCACCCGCATGTATAGTAGATCAAGAGACTCCCGTTCATACCATGTGTGTCCCACGGTCGTGGAGAATACGCATCAGTTGTTAAAATACCCCTCACACACCAAAAGGGCCCTTGGTGTCATGCTTCATCATAGGGGTCTTCCCGCCCCTCTACGGGACGGGGCGTGCTACGACCAACGTATACGTGGGAGCACTGTTCTTGGTGAGACTACTATGTGTAGTGCAAGGGTGTGCAAGGAAGGGTCAGTTCATTCAGTGCTACAGTGACTGCAATCATGGCTGAATGCAATGAGTCTGAAATTGATTTGTCCCAGCTACAAATGAAACATTCTTAACAGGAAACTTTAATTGTGATTGCTTTAAGCACAGTCTGATATGCCTGATATTCCGGACATAGGAGCAGAGCAGAAATGTGAGCTTCCTGTAGAACACAATACTGTTGTGACTGTTCTTCCATTGGACACATTGTCTTCAAGCTCTCCTGCAAGGAAAAGAAAGAGCATTCCCCCATCATCTCTCAGAACCCCCCTTCTGATGATCTTGACATGAATTGGTCATAACTGATACCCAACATGAGAGACAAGGGAAAAGGAAGATTCTCAAAAGCTTTACAAGTGAGGAAGATGATGAACCTGTAGTTTCCGTGGAGTGGCAGATCACCTCAATTCAACCTGGTCTGAGTCACCTATACCCATTGTTTCAAAATTCAAAAGCCTGCATCAACCACCACCACTACCTCTACCACAGACACAGCCCACTCTAGAGAAAGGCAAAAACAACCACCTACCACTACCTCAACAAGTTCTTAATCAATAAAAAAAAGTTCTCCTCCCCAGTTTGGGACTTTTGCAAATGCAGTCTGCATGAGAGGCACATCACAGAATGCTCACTTTACCGCAAACCATTATATTGTGATAAGCCAGGTGGATATTACGGTACTGGGGCCCTATTAGACCATCTAAAAATCAAACCGATATCATGTGGGAAGAGCACTTTGGCAACATAGTTGTTGTTGAGAGATGAGGAGTTGAGTTGCTAGAAGACAGGGGTGGTGAGAAAGAAGATGTTGCCATCTGAAGCAGCCCTGTGACTGTTGCTCATGGTGTGCTGTCATCACCCACATCAACCACGGAATGCAGCAAGGTTTAGAAGGAAACCCCATAACATTCAAGAAGTTTACCTGCTTCCCATAGATCACTTGTGGAGGTATGCACATAAAGATAACAGTCACAACAACCCACTATCAAGTTTATGTTCAGTAAGGAGTCACTGTACCACACAACTCATGAAAATTCCATTTATATAATGGGAATCTAGTGAAAATACTAGTGATTGACCTCTTGCCTTTTAGTTTGGTGGATGGAGATCTATTCCAAGACTGACCTATTTTTCCACTTTTGCAATGCCAGCGCTGCACCCCCAAGTGCTGCAATTGTTTGGCAAACCAATGGAGAAGAGCACTGTTCAGTCCAGCCACCTCACAACAGACATGTGGACCAGTTGTCAAGCTACAGACTGCAAGTGTATCACTGAATACGGGGTCTCCTTCAAAGGAGTTAATTAAAGTCTAGCTGCTGATCTCACCCTTGAGGATGCTCTTCAAGGCATTTGGCGGCATGCAACAGTTGCAGTGTCCTCTGTTCAGAAATCTGATACAGCACCAATATCTTGAAATCATTCAACACAAAAGTCTATGAATAGATTCAACCCAGTGATCTCAGCCCTGTTTTTGTTGTCACTGACAATAGCAATACTATTGTAAAAGCCATGGCTGATGGAGTCTACTTCAGAGCCTATGATTAGTGCATTGCATCAACCTAACTTTTCAGGTCTTCTGCATGAAATAAGTTGCAGTCAACAATGTGCTGATCACTTGTTGCAAGACTTGCACTAATTTCAGTCTTTCTGTCATAGCCTAGACGTAGCTGAGGATCACTCAGAGTCCTTGTAAAAGCCCTCACACAGGAGATGCCAGGCCATTGGAACTCCATCTTCTGTATTCTACAACGGCAGCAGGGGAAGTAGTAGGTATAGGTGGCAGTGGGCACTGAGCAAGGGCAACATGAATACACCCCCTCTTCCATTAATTTAAATGGCAGAGGGGCAGAGGCAGAATCATAGGAAGGTGGATAACATAGAAAGTATTGGAGACCTGGCTTAGTAGTGAGCTATGAAGAAAATGAATACCTTAACAAAACTCAATGAATGCAGGAGATGATATTGAGTTGGGAGTGGGACTCTGACTTACACTTGTCCCAGTAGCAACCTGCTCATTGTCCTCCTCGCCATGTTCCTCAGTGGACTTCTTCTTAGTAACTGCCTCAGCAGGTTTCAGAAAACAATACATTTATTTAGTAATGCAGTGCTTTGCACAATTAAAAACAATATCTCACAAATCTTAATTTTTGCTATTCAAGGAATCACTTTGGAAGGTATTTTAAAGTCAAATACTCCAAAATTAAACACTATAATAGTTTTAATAATGGGGGAATGACTAGGAAAAGATCAGCAAAACAATGATAAACAGACGAAAAAGGTAATGTGCAGGAGGAATGTTAGATGGGTATGGGGGAGGTTAATGATACAGCAGTAAGAGAAAAGGGAGAAATAAATTAAAAATAACTGAGGCATTAGGCTGAAAAAACAGAAGGGAATATAAACAAGGATTGTGGGGTGCATGACACTAATACAATAGATAAAGGAGAAGTTAGGAAAAAATTCAAAAAAAGGAAAACACAGTTAGACAGAATTCACACTGCATACTACTAGAGGTGGGATGGTTATTTGAAATCTTAGAGTAAATAAATGCTTATACATGATTTTCTGCACTAGAGGGAATGCCATCCAGTGTGGTGGTAGTTGTAGAGCATCAGCCGAACCTCTCCAGGGCCTTCTCTGGTGTTCCTGAAAGGAGGAAAGAAAAAATAGACATATATTATTAGTAGCACCATCTACAATAAAATCAAGCTGCATATAATAAGAAATTACAGGGAAACAAATGTACTGCTTGAGTATCTGACCCAATTAACCCGACTTTAACCTCCAACCTAAAAGCAGTTCTGTGTTGCAGAAATTAGTTCTAACTGCAAATGAAATTGCTCTTCCACTACCTTTATATTTTTGCTACGGACACACTGAAACTATTCACAACTAAATAAAACAACATTGTTCCTCACCTCATTTCGATGGGAAGCGATAGGAAAGTTAAGGAGGAACCCTACCCCATTGCAATCTTTCCTCTGTCCCCACCACTTCCTGCCCATCAACATAAGCATACGTGGATTCAACGCTACCTGCTGACATCCTTGATGACCTACACTCAAAGTCGCTTTTTAGAACACCTGCACTCAAAGTCAATTTGTAGAACAGATACTTTTTAGATCCTGATACTCAGCACTGTAACTTGACTTCTAATCCACTCCCAGTTTGCATGAAACCCTCCCTAAAATTCAACATTAGACTAAATATAAACAAAGCATGTTCCACTCCCCACCTACAAACTAAGTCAAAAGAAAATGTAATGTATAATATATCTTGGTGTGTATAAACTAATTTAAGTGCACATAAAGACACATTTAAATATAATTAACAGTATTTAATATTTAAAGGTATTTTTTCTTCCGTGATAACCCTTATTTAATGTCTAATTAATTTTGCATTTATGTAAATGTGTGCAAATATAGAGTTATTGCATACATAGGTATTTATACATATTATATATATGTATGCGTATGTGCCTGTGTGTGCATGTGTGCGTGTGTGTGTGTATGCAAATATAACAATATATATTACCTACTGGCGGTCCCCAGTAGGTAGTTATTGTTAGGACCCAAGTTTCCATAGGAAAAGCATTTTTTCTTTTGAGAATAACTTTGGCACCACTTGACGAATCGTCACAAAATTTCCCCCAAACTTCCCCTTTTTGGTTCAGCTGCTGTGTTGTAAATTTTCGGGGTGATCTGTAAAATGGGGTCCGAGAAAAAAGGAGGGTCCAAAAATGCATTTTCCTCATGTTATGTCTATGGGCTTTTTTCATTTTTTGAACGCGACTACAGCCGAACCGCTGAACGGAATTACACCAAATTTGGCAAAAAGTAAATGCTGGTCCAGAAAGCATGTTTTTTGTGATTTGGTGTAAATCCGTTCAGTAGCTTCAAAAATATTTATGTTAAAAAAATATAGATATCTGGGAGTCCAACAGCCTACTGAGACCCTACTGAAATTTGATTGGCTGCCAGGAAGTGTTGGCAGCCATCTTGGGACATCTAGGGATCTTAGGGCGTGTCTTTTGAAAGAAGCCCCTGGGTGGGCCATATCCCAAGGGCATGCTAAAAATAAAGGAGGGTGGGGCATGTGGTCCCCTCCTAGAGTTTAATTTAACCCCAGGAACCACCACCTCCCCTGGATTTCTGAAATAAATTATGCGGGGAGTGCCCCCATGGCTCTCCCGTACCCCGGGGACCACAGCCTTCACAGTGCTTCTTTAATGATTTAATTGGGGGACCTCTTGAACCCCCCATCCTCGGGGACCGCACCTCCCTGGGGCTTTTATAAGTGAAAATGCGAGGGTGCCTCATGGACCTCCTGCAACCCCGGGGTCACCACCAACACTTGGCTTTGACTTTTATTAATTGGGGGCGCATGAACCCCACAGCCACAGGGACCGTCTCCTCCCCAGTGCACAAACATGGCATAAATGTGGGTGCTGCATGGCCCCCCTCAGCCACGGAGACCACCAACACCCTGAGGCTGTATGCTATAATGGAGGGGGGGTGCGCCCCCCTCCTTGAGCCAACATGGCCTAGGGGACTGACACCCCCCAGGGCTGGCTCCAGCAATGTCCTGGGGTGCTCACCATGCACATAACCAGACATTCACCCATACATTCACTGAGACACCTAATCACTCACATATACAGTCAGTCACTCAGCCACTGAATCATCCTACAAGCACTGATACACCCACTGATTCACTATGCACCTTTGTATATACTGCATGTCTTGAGGCCTGATTACAAGTTTGCGGTGGTGCAATGGCGTTCCGACTGCCAAAGTTGTAAAACGGCGATCAGACCCTGGTGTGCAGTGCCACCACTGCGCCACAATTTTGGCGATCCATGGACCACCAAACTCGGAATAGGGCCCTTGGGCTTTTGTTCTGTCACAAAATTTACATGCAGCCTCCTTAAACCTCTATACATTCACCCGCTCTCACATGTATGTATCTTACACACACACATATATATATATACATACATATATACACACACACACAATCCTGAGAGGTGTTTTCCTCGTTCTATGTGTGCTGCAGAATGCAGCACACATAGAAAGAGGAAAAACAAGGAGACATTTCTCCTCATTATGCCTTACCTCGGGAGGAGTACAATTTTGACACATTCCCAGATTTACAAGTCCTCATAAATCTGGGAATGCATAAAAAAACATGGATGGTACGTGGAAACATCCACTGCAGTGCCCATGGACACCTCCCTTGTGCAGAATGAGGCGACGCAGCGATTTGAGCTGTGTTGCCTTGCTCAAGATTTATAAGGCCACTAAGGATTATTATTATTATTTATAATTTTATATAGCGCTGAATCACCCCGAGGGGTATCTCTGCGCTTGGAAACAGATGACTAATCAGGCCCGAAGATTAGAAAAGATGGGTTTTTAGTAGCTTTCTGAACTGTAGGAGAGGCATTTCACCACGGAGGTGCTGGGGGAGACTGTTCCAAAATCTGGGAGCCAGATAAGAAAATGCTTTGCCTCCCAAACGCGTTTTGTTGATTCTAGGGATCGAAAGAAGCCTTTTTGAACCGGATCTGAGAGAACGCCCTGAAGTGTAGATATTAAGTTTTCTAACAAGATAGGAGGGGCTAAGCCTATTCAGAGCTTTAAATATCATACAGCCCATTTTAAAATCCACTCTTTTTTTGACTGGTAGCCAGTGCAAATTAGACAGCAGGGGCAGAGAGGAGGTCCTAGCGGGTGCCCCGGTAACCAAGCGTGCTGCCGTGTTTTGTATCACCTATTATTTACCCAGTGAGGCTACATGCGTAGAAAGAAGCAAGGCATTGCAGTAATCAATTCTACTCATAATGAGTGCCTGTATCAGGGTCTTTCTGGTGGAGATGGGGAGCAATGGGAAAATTCTCCTAAGCAGGTTCATAATGTGATAACAAGTGCCAACAGTAGTATTAATGTGGGTGTCAAGGGTGAGTTTCACATCAAGTTTGATGCCCAGATTTTTGACCTCCACCTTGGGGGTAGGGACTTTACCCAACTCCTCAGGTCACCAGCTGGGCGACCAGCTGATGGTCGCACCACCAAACAACATAATCTCAGATTTTTCAGTGTTCAACTGGAGATAGTTTGTTTTCATCCAGAAGGCAATTGCACTCATGCCCTGGGAGAAAATATGTTGTATGTCAGGTCTATTTTTATCGAAGGTGAGGAGGAGTTGGGTATCATCTGCATAAGAGATGGGATTAAATCCCAGTTCCCTCATAAGTATAGCCAGGGGGGTCACGTAGATGTTAAACAAAGCAGGGCTCAAACATGAGCCCTGAGGGACACCCCTGGTAACCTGCGAGGGAGCAGAAGAGAAAGAACCAAGAGTCACAGCCTGAGTTCTGTTGGTCAAAAAATCAGACAACCACTTCAATGCAAGACCTCTGATCCCAATCCCCTGTAATCTGGACAGCAGAACTCGATGAGAAATGGTGTCAAATGCTGCAGAAAGGTCAAGCAGCACCAGAAGTACCGCTTGACCTTGGTCCAGAGCCATCCTGACGTTGTCTGTTACTTCCACTAAGGCAGTCTCTGTGCTATGTTTAGCACGAAAACCAGATTGAGAAATATCGAGTGCGTGTGTGGACTCAATGAAAGCAGATAGGTGCTTATTAATGTGCTATTCGGTGATCTTGCTCTGTAGGGGAAGCAACGAAATTGGACGATAGTTGGTTAGTTCATCAGGGGAGATTTTTAGATTTTTACGTATAGGAATGATTTGAGCATGTTTCCAGCTTTGTGGTAGGCTGCCAAATGTCAGAGAGCTATTGATAATAGTACATATAGGAGTGGCAAGCTGATCTGCAAATTTAGAGGCAACTTTGGCTGGGATAATATCCAGGGGAGATCCAGATTTGGTGCATTTCAGAAGTAACTGTACTTCAGTGCAAGTAATACTGGGAAAAGTAAGTCAGGAAGACTTTCCACTGACAGGGTCATGAGTAGCTGCAACGGGGACAGGGGAGGAGGTATTGGAAAGTGTGATTTTTTGATAGATATTTTCAATCTTTTGTATAAAAAAGGTAGAAATGCTATCACATAACGATTGGGAAGAAATGTCTCTAGTTTCACAGGATTTAGGATTGGTAAAATCACGTACAATTTGGAAGAGCAATCTGGAATTGTTGCCCGCATGTTCCAATATACAGGCAAAGTGCATTTTGCGAGCCATTTTAATGTGATTGTGGTATGTGGTTAATGCAGCCTTATAAATGGATTTGGCTTGTTCATTATGCGAGCGTCGCCAAATACGCTCTAGCTTCTTGCAAGAACTTTTCTCTTCGCGAAGAGCAGACGAGTACCAGCTCGTATCGGAATTTTTGGGTGAGTGCGTAAGAGGTTTCAAAGGGGCCACTTTATCAAGTAGATTGATTACTCTGGAGTTAAAGAGGTCAAGTAGCTGGTTAACATCACAAGACATGCTATCCCAGTCCCACGTCAAGAAAAGCGAGGAAAGATGATTTGCCATCAGTTTATGCCAAGGTCTATACTGTCGAGTAGCAGGGTTATTGGTAGCGACAGGGGAATGGTCAATGGGACCAAAAAGTTGAAACTGTATTAGAAAGTGATCAGACCATGTGAGTGGGAAGGTCTCACCGCATTTAATATCCTGTGAGTTAGCGAAGATAAGATCCAGGGAATGACCTGCGATATGGGTGGGGGCAAAGTTGTTTTTTGCCAGACCGCAGGCTGCTAGGTCTTGCAGGCAAAGTCTTGCATCTTGATTGGAAGCATCTTCGCTGTGGATGTTAAAATCTCCGAGCAGGAGAAATTTACGTGAGGCAATTATGTGAGGGGAAATGAAGTCAATCAGCTGGTTGGTAAAGTCAAGTACAGAACCAGGCGGTCTGTAGACCAGAGCACCCTTCCAGCTACAGCGTGCAGATAAATCCAGTCTAAAGACAAGGCATTCAAATGCTGTTGTCCCCAACTGATCCAGTATAGTAACTGTTAGCTCTTCTCTATGGATTACGGCTATACCTCCTCCTATTTTCCCCAATCTGTCGCATCTAAGTATCCGATATCCCTCCGGAATAGCTAAGGCGACAGCAGGGGTGGAGGCAGGTTTGAGCCAGGTTTCAGTAATGAAACCTATGTCAGGTTTTAAATCAGTCAAGGTATCCCAAATATCAATGGCATGTTTTGGGAGCGATCTAACATTAGCTAGAAAACAACTCCACTCACAATAGTTCTCAATAAGAGGTGAGAGTTTAGGGGACGTAAGCTTTAAGGATTCAGTTAATGTTATACAGACACGCGGTGATAATGCAAGTACAGAGTTGCATGGATGGAGCATGCTCTGAAATCTACAGAACCGACAAGAGAAAGGGCCCTCTAATGAGTGGTAACTAAGGGGCATGGCACTACAGCAAGCATTGTTAAGGTCCGTCAAAGTGCTTGCGTGAGTATGTACGTAAGGAATTCTTAAAAGATGATATAGGCAAAGTTGAACTAACAGAGTTCCTGGCTGCTGGCGGCAGACTGGCGCGGACGGGCGCAGACGGGCTTGCCTCTGGTGCGCATCCGGCGCGCCGCTGGCGCGCCCGCTGCATGCGCGCGCTGCGCGCTTGCATGAGCCTGTTAATATAGCCCCGGCTGTCAGAGCACTAGAGTGCTGACCAAGATGGCGGCGCCAAGATGTCACAATCCCCAGAGCAAACCCCGGAAGCTCGCTAAATAGCGAGGTGTGTTGCCAAATTTTATGTGCGGGTAAGTGGAGAAATATTTCATTTCATGTTAAAAACGATTTCACATCAGTTTGTAAAACATGAAAAAAATTCAATAGCGCACAATCGATAACTCCCAGCAAATACCTTTCCTCAAGTTAAGAGATGGAAGGGGGCTGGAGTATATCAAAGAGCACACAAACAAACAGCTACAGTGTCCAACCTTTAAAACAGCTTCGATCGCGCCAAAGGTGTCATCTGTTGCGCTGCGCGCTTGCATGAGCCTGTTAATATAGCCCCGGCTGTCAGAGCGCTAGAGCGCTGACCAAGATGGCGGCCCAAAGATGTCACACACATGTGACATGCCCTTTACATCTCATAAGAGAATTATGGGACATTGAGTATTTTTGTTACGCTGCCAACGAGGGTGGGCCGTCATTGCTGTTGCAACTCTAGAGGGGTGGGGTATGGGAGCCACGTGACACTAGTTGAGTACAGGTGAGGAAGATGGTGCTGAATTCAAAAATGGCGACGCACCGCGATCGCGTTTAGTATGCTGCTTGAGTTCTGGGGTGAATAGATTGCTCGTGAAGTTGCCAGTCACTTACAGGTAAATATAGGGGATTGTATTGTTTTATCACAGGAAGTTGTGGGCAGATGAGGGAAGGTGTGAGTGGGAAGTCCAACATTTATGTTGAAGCTAAAGAGGTTCGTACAGTAGTCTCGTAGAGATCGTGGGTGTGAGGGAGTCCGTTTTGAATTGTTTTGATGTTTTAGAAGGGAGGTTTATGTATCATGTCATGGGAAAACAAGAGGTATTAAATGTGTTTAATATCATAATTGTCATTGAATGTTTAACTTGTGGGATTGACGCATATTTTTAAATCATTGTAGATAAGATACCCCTGAAGAAGGTCGTTGACCGACCGAAATGCATTGAGTGAATTAAATGTGATGGAGTAATGAAGTTCGTTCTACTTGCCTATGAATAGGCCTGGATGGGCAATTCTTGTGCAATTTAAGATGCTTGAAAAGACGCTAACTTTGTTTTTCTTAGCGTGACGTAAAAGGATGGAGAAAACTGTTAATAAATCGGATGAATTTTGACAAACATACTGAGTACGTGGATACTTTCTCACAAGGCTGTGCAACTCTTCCGTGACATGCAAAGGGCATGTCACATGTGTGTGATTATTTCAGAAGGCGCATTGGGAACAGAGTGTCCATAGAGTGTATGCACGCCAAACTGGTAAAATACAATGAATTTTTCGGAACCTCAAGGGTGTGCTTCAGGTCTATCTCTAAGGCCCAAAGATGTCACAATACCCAGAGCAAACCCCGGAAGCTCTCTAAATAGCGAGGTGTGTTGCCAAATTTTATGTGCGGGTAAGTGGAGAAATATTTCATTTCATGTTAAAAACGATTTCACATCAGTTTGTAAAACATAAAAATTCAATAGAGCACAATCGATAACTCCCAGCAAATACCTTTCCTCAAGTTAAGAGAGGGAAGGGGGCTGGAGTATATTGAAGAGCACACAAACGAACAGCTACAGTGTCCAACCTTTAAAACAGCTTTGATCGCGCCAAAGGTGTCATCTTAAGGATAAGGTTAAAAGAGAGAAGCGGTGTTGAGTGGATAAGTTACTGGTGCACAACACCTAGGGGCCAGGTTGACATTTTTCGGCCGTGAAATGCCCCTACATGTCTTGTGGCCTTTGTCAGGACTGGAATAGTGGAGGGACAGAATTCTGAGAGCGCTCCATTTACAGTGTGCGTAAGTTTACTCATTTACCACTGTTCCCCAAGAAGCACGTTCTGCTCATAACAGATTGATGTTATAGGTGCAGACTTTGGCCCATAACTGTAAGGGAATCAGAAAACATTAGTAGCAGTAGGAAACTTAGGTAAATCTTATTTTTTAACTGGTTCCTAATACACCCAGTGTGATACAAAAATTGAAAAATTTATCTCCCCTCAGTGTTGACCACAGTGTTATACCACCCTCATTGTTGACTGTAGTGTTACATCAAACTGTGAGGGGAGCGCAAATTGTGGACTGCAGGTACCATGATGCAAAGGAGTAAACTTTTCGGGGATGTGATGTAGTGTCTGGTCATACACTTTCCCTGCCCAAACTGATTTTCATGATCTCCTCTCTTTTTACGATTACACTTTATCCGGCACAAGACGGAGAGTACTGCCCGAGCCGGAGAGTACGGCTTGGACTGGAGATTCCGGCCCGATTGCGGACCTAAAGATACGACTCGTAAATTACCTCTGTGAATACCAAAAGTGGTAAAATTAGACTTTTGTCTCAGATTGCTTTTGTGAATCGGGCCCTAAGTATTTGGGGTCCTTTGTCCACTTATAAATGGTGTTGTAATGCACACTAGGATACAAAAGGAAATGTATACCTCTGCCCCGGAGAGACCTCACATGCATTGAGTGTGAGTAACCAAACATGACATCAACATGTACAATATACACACATGACATCAATTGTACAATATACACACATAACAATAATTAGGAGCCACAGCACAGACACCGGAACAAAGCTACACATGCCTAGAGTAAGAGCAAACATGCACCTTATGGTTTTCTAACTTTACAAGTAAATACACAAAGTCACATGCATGAAGTGCCACACTTAGCAAGTACTCAGTGACAAGAATGATTAAGGTCATCCTGGCAGGTGGAAGTCACAATCATGATTACAAACCAGCTAACAACAATGACCTACCAGCACAATGGTGAAATGGGTGAGTGCATAAGTGGCAGGCACCAGTGAGTGTCCCAGCACAGCCAGTAATAGGTACGATGGAGTGACAGAACCATCACTTGTATATATGTAGCATCTCTTACACAAACACAGTACTACAGTAGGTGGCTATCTGTGTTGGACTGTGCATCAATTCACATGAAGAGAACCAATGGCAGTGCCTAAAGAATGGTGAAGAGTGACTCAATTATGAGGTAAACTGACTATTGTCCTTAGGCCTCTCACTAAGTAACACATATCTACAAACACTGCAGGCAATTGCTACCTCATGTGCTTAATCCAATTTCCTGCATGCTAGCAAATCATAATTAAGAAATAATGATGAAGTAGTGAAACTAGAAGAATTATTCTTATATATCAAAAATGTTGTTTAACTACACCTATCTACCCTAAACTAATTATACTTACGATACATTGCACTATACTAGCTAATTTAAAATTATGTACACCTATCTAGCCTATCCTAACCAACCTTAACCCTACCCTACACTCTACTAACTTATCTTAAACTATCTTAACTATTAAACACAGATGACAGGTTAAACATCTACATCCCCCATTAATACACATACATCAGCACAATACAGAAGACAACCACATCCTAAACATCCACTACCTATAGATTTAAATCGAAACAAACATATATTTTGTTGGTCTTTTTTTAATCTTTTAATTTTTTTGATTCTTTTCCTAAAACACACATTCAGCATCAACACCCACCCACTGAAAAACATACTAATTTAAAAACACACCTAAATTTACTACCTAGAAAAATATTTAGCAATCTTACGCTAACCTACACTATACCTAACCTAAAACCTATTCTACACTATGCTTAAATTACTATCCCTTATAAGCTACATGTAAACAAATGTGGAAAGGGAAAAGCCTGAGGGATAGTCAGATCTGGGCACTGATGTGCTCCATTGCCTCCTTCAACGTGAGCATGATGGCCCGCATGCTTGAGCGGTCACCCTCCTAATTTTAGCCCCTGGAGATCCTTTAGCTCCTTTGCCTTTGCCTTGTCCATGGCCTGTGCTGCTTGTAGCAGATGGGAAGATGGTGGTCCTGAAATGGCCTGAGGGACTACCGTCAGCTGTTGTGTACCCTCCTGATAAGGTTTGGCCTTTGAATGTCCTTGTTGATCCCACCTGCCTGCGTACCAGGTAATGCCACCTTTCCTTTTTCATATAACTTGCCCATCTTATTGTACAATCAAAAAACGGGATTAGGTAGACGTTAAGGTTAGGTTCACCCTCCTTACTGAATGCAGTGCCACAACATCCGGAATACTGGAATTAGAAACCTAACCATTGGGAGAACAGGGAATTATTTTCTAGAGTCCCCGCACCCACCAGGGCTACCCCTAGGTGGCATGCTTTATTATTGGGGTCCTCTCAATCCGCTGTAGATTGAGGTGTGCTGCGCCTTGCACACTACGTAGGAGCACTTAGTTTTGGGAGAATATGTGTGGTGCAGTGATGTAGAGTGGGTTAAAAATACCTAGCTAGTGAGCTAATATTTTATTCCTGCTCCTAGTCGGTATGTTTTAAAATCAGGGGTTAATATTAGGGAAAGACCGAACTGTAAGGAGTATGGTGTCCCTAGTACTGGGTCGGCATGTTTCGAGCTTTCCCCTAAAGCTCTTCTTCAGGACCACACGAGGGCCAGCCCGTGCATACCACTCCTAAAGAATCCTGTGAACAGGAAACAATGAGGTGCACACCTAATGTGTGTTCACCTGATATTTAATACATACGGTTGTGCATTGACTCGCTTCATCTGTAGGAAATAAAGCAAATGGAAAATTAAAAAAGCCTGCCTACCAGCCAAGCTGGCAGGCCCTTTACATATGCAGCGTCGTATCTCGATCAATGTACTCCTCTATAGTGGGTGTACTTAACTGCTATTTTGTGCGATAATCTGTGGTGGAAGAAATCAATCACACACAATGTCTTTGTGAAGAAAAGTGGTTACGTACAAATTGTAGTTTAAAAGCACTAGTGAAAAAGACACCACGTGACATACAACATATAAAGAAACAATAGTATTACATCTCAATGACACATACTTTGGTTTAGTCAGAATTATGCCTCATGAGCTGCAGGGGTAGAGGGGCTTGTAGTCACACCCTAAAATGGTAATGGGGACATAGAAATAGTCATTAGAGTTTCCTAAAGGTAAATGAGATAGGAACCGGGGAGATAATTCCCGGTGCCTTGGCTTTCCTGGAAGGAAAATAGAAACCTTATTATTTCTTTGGAAAAATGAGAAATAAGGTCAAACGAGTCCAGCTGGACTTACTTTGTCAAAGCACTCATCTCAGAAAATAACCTGATGGCACCCCTGGAGACCGCATTTTACCGCATCTGTCTCCCGGTGGCCATTAAATAGACCCGGATCAGCTTAGTCATGCTTACTTGAAAAAAATACACAGTGTCTCACAAAATGGCCGCAGTGACTGGCAACTAAATGGATGGTGTCAGCTGACACCTCCATAAGTAGAATATGACTGCACTTCCTTTTTATCAGGTGAGCAATTGTTAGCCACCCTGCTCCTCATTTGTAGTTCACCAATACACACATCATTCTGATACATTTCTTGAATTCACAGGCTGTCTGATGCTCTTCTGTCCACATGAAGACCTGCAATAGATGCTTATGAATCTGCACTACACCATAGGGTCGAAACGTCGACGTTCTAAGTTCAATTTGTCCTTGCAATACCACAACTTCAATAATGAAATCCTATACCCTGCTGTGGTCTATGTCTTCATCTTTTGGACTTTTTGTACATAGTTTTGTTGTGGAAATATATGTAATAGATGTTACTTTATGTATAGCACCTTATCACCAAACACAATAAGTCACTAATTGTCCCACCGCACCTGTTTTTGTGGACAGCCTTATGCTATTATAATTGGCTTAAGTAATTTAAAGAGTAAAAAAAGAATTGCATTCACTGTACTTCCTCTCTATTGATTAATGTTGAGGATGTGTTGTTTATGTGTTTACTTTCATTGAATGATTAATGTAACATTTGCGGAATGTATTAAGTACGAGAGAAACTCAGGTTTCGTGACTCCCGACAGAACCATTTTCTGCTTTGTAACTGGCAATGGAGCGGGCCATCTTGGGCGAATGAAATAGACTCGACCAGCCTAGTCATGCTTACTTAAAAACTAAACCGTGTCTCTCACAAAATGGCTGCTATGACTGGCATTGGAGCAGGGCCATCTTGGGCGAATGACCAAATTAGTTGGGTAATGTGGACAAAAAGGCTGAAAATAAAATAAAACTAACTAGGGGGATAACTTTACAGGGGGGATACATTTAGACACTCTAATATGATGTAGAGTATTAATTTGTGCAGTATGTTGTGAGCGCAACGGTACATCTGACTGATGCGCAAGACCCTTAGACATAACTGATCGACTGTGCTCGTCTCAGTATAGCTTGTATGTACATCATGAAATCACTAAACCTCACGTCGTGTTAGGGCAAGTCATGAAAAAAGTCAGATTCCTGGATAATGCGGTACATCAGAAAGATGCGCAAGACCCTTAAAGTTAACAGCTGGACTGCGATCTTCTCAGAATAGCTTGTATGTACATCATGTAATGACTAAACCTCATATCTTGTTAGATGGCAGTCATAAATAGTGCCCGATTACTGGATAATGCAAGATATCATGTACGGAATAGTAGGCTCGTAGTTGTCACTTGGAGTCTGAATGCCACCGATTGTTCACAAAAGAGCCGCTGCTAGTGGAATGGTGATGGGGCCTCCCTGGGTAATTGGGCATTCTATTTGAAGATGTACCCTGTGTTATTAGTGTTATGATTTACGTTAGTGTGAGTATCACGTGCGTTTGGACCTTTACTTCTGTTACAGTGTGAGTGGAGTGATATACTCAACAATCTACTAGGTCTGGCAGAAGATGTATTCCTGATTCATTTAACGAACTGCCCCCACGGGATATCATCATTCAGTCCTTCAGTGTCCGTGTGCAATCTATACACCCACCGCTGCTCTTTCTCTAGTAATCTTTTTTCTAGGTTGTCAATGTGTTGGAGATGTTCTAACACTACCCAGTGTAGATCGTTAGGGGTGTGTTTCACTTCATTGAAATGTGACGCCATTTTTGTTGTGACTCGGTGGCACCTGATGTTGCTGTGGTGTTCTCCTATCCTGGTGCTAACCTTTCTGGTGGTCATACCCACATAATATAGGTTACATGTGCATGTGATCAAGTACACAACCCCTGTGGTATTGCAGTTAGTGAATGTGGGTAACTTCCAACTCATCTTGTTGTTAAAGGTTACTTTTTTTGTAGTGGAGGTCAGGTGACTGGCGTTGGAGCGGGGCCATCTTGGGTGAATGACCAAATTTGTCGGCTATTGTGGACAAAAAGGCTGAAAATAAAATAAAACTAACTAGGGGGATAACTTTACAGGGGGGATAAATTTAGACATTCAAATACGATGTTGAGTATTAATCCGTGCAGTATGTTGTGAGTGCAATGGTACATCTGATTGATGCGCAGGACCCTTAGACATAACTGCTCAACCATGCTCTTCTCAGTATAGCTTGTATGTACATCATGAAATGACTAAACCTCACATCGTGTTAGTGGAAGTCATGAAAAATGTCAGATTCCTGGAAAATGCAGTACATCAGAAAGATGCGCAAGACCCTTAGACTTAACAGCTGGACTACGCTCTTCTTAGACTAGCTTGGATGTACATCATGTAATGAATAAACCTCATTTCTTGTTAGATGGGAGTCATAAATAGTGCCCGATTACTGGATAATGCAAGATATCATGTATTGAATAATAGGCTCGTAGTTGTCACTTGGAGTCTGAATGCCACCGATAGGCAGTCTTCTGTTCACAAAAGAGCCGCTGCTAGTAGAATTGTGATGGGACATCCCTGGGTAATTGGGTATACTATGTGAAGTGGTACCCCTGTGTTATTAGCGTTATGATTTATATTAGTGTGAGTATCACGTGCGGTTGGTCCTTTACTTCTTCTACAGTGTGAGTGGAGTGGTATACTCAACAATCTACTAAGTCTGGCAGAAGGTGTATTCCTGATTCATTTAATGAACTGCCCCCAAGGGATATCATCATTCAGTCCTTCAGTGTCCGTGTGCAATTTATACACCCACCGCTGCTCTTTCTCTAGCAATCTTTTTTCTAGGTTGTCAATGTGTTGGAGATGTTCTAACACTACCCAGTGTAGATCGTTAGGGGTGTGTTTCACTTCATTGAAATGTGACGCCATTTTTGTTGTGACTCGGTGGCACCTGATGTTGCTGTGGTGTTCTCCTATCCTTTTGCTAACCTTTCTGGTGGTCATACCCACATAATGTAGGTTACATGTGCATGTGATCAAGTACACAACCCCTGTGGCATTGCAGTTAGTGAATGTGGGTAACTTCCAACTCATCTTGTTGTTAAAGGTTACTTTTTTGTAGTGGAGGTCAAGTGACATACACTGCAGTTCCCGCAAGGATGGTGGCCCATCGGTAGGATACTCAGTACTTGTTGGGTTTTGTTGTTTCTTGTTTGGGGTTTGGGGCGGATGTGTACAAAGATGTCTCTAAGGTTTTTTCCTTTTCTGTGTGCAAAAATGGGTGTGGGGATGTCCAGTTCCCACTGTTAAGGGTGCACCAGTGTTGTTTTACTATTTTTGTTACACGGTCGGATGCTATGTTGAAGGTTGTGATGCATATTGGTCTTTTTTCTTTTTCAGTGATTTGTTTTTGATATGTCTCCAGGAGCGCTTCTCTGTTGGAACAGGGATACCAATGAAGTGAGTCAATGTTTGGATAAATTGACAGAACTCAAGAGGAAAGAGATCAAAACCATGATCCACGGGGTCATGATGACCGAATACCTTAGGGTGAATGCGGCACCACGAGGATTAATTGTACGTAATGAACCATTTATCTTTCAACAAGATAAATCATTAAAAAAAGACTGGTCCCTAATCCCCTTGCATTGCACCAGAGATTGGTTGGTACTCATCATAAAAACAGCGGCACGACTGTCCCAGGAGATGAAAGAAGAGATACATACACTTGAGGTTCGCTTAAAGACTTACCAATCGGTCTCGGAGTTGAAGAAAAGACTGGATGAATTGAACAAAACCATGACCGAAGTGACATTGAAAGATACAAAATATCAGTAGTTCAAAAAGGATTCCAAGAACTTCTCACACAAGAAAGTATATCCTTATACAAGAGAGGACTATAATCCATCAGGAAGGAACCCAGGGTACAACACCGATACAGATGGTTTGGATACCGGCTCAGATACCGGATACCACCAAAAAAATAACACCAGAAGTCAACGCAACCACAACGGTAGGATGAGGAACAGAGGAGGACAAGGATATGGATGGCCCACCTACCAAGGACCCCCACCCTTCCCTGCTCCGCCTTTCTACTCTGGACCTCCACATTATCAACACCAACCCCACACCTACAGGGAATCGGCCCAACATCCAGAGCAGTCTGGACAATCGTTTCCTTTTTTAGGGAGAGGCAAAGGAACACCAAGAGTGAGAATAAAAAGAGGACAACAAGTACAATAGTCACACCCATTGGAAACAATGAGGATGAACACGAGGAGCAAGGGCCCTGTGAACAACCTCAGCACCAGCAGCCACCCAGTCTAGTGGTTAATCTGTCAGGCATAACACTATCATCAACCCAACTGACAGTACTGGAAAAAGGACAAGCTTTGTGCCTACACCAAGTTTGGACACATTTAAACTCAGTTGTGAGTTGAATGAATTAATTCGAAAAATAAAACTGCAAGTACTTTTTTAGAACAAACCAATGAGGGACACTCATAGTGGTGATACAGGCCTACATCAGAAATCAACCTTCACCCCTCGGTCTTCCAACCTACCGGTGGAGCTCTTAGCATTCGAGAAGGTCATCCTGAAGGAAGTAGGTGAAATCGAACCCAGGACCATAAGAGTGTTCCACAACACCAGTAAAATCGAACAAGAAGCCATCCTACAATTGGCCAACGACACAAGAATCACAGTAAAACCAACGGACAAAGGAGGAGCCAACGTACTTCAAACCACAGAGGCCTACCCCAGAAAATGCATGAGACTCCTGGCAGATGAGAGGAACTACCTCCGCATCAGAGATGACCCAACAAAACGCCTACGGGCACAGATCACCAGCATGGTGGAAGAGGCCACAGCACATGTCTAGATTACCCAAAAAGAAGGGGATTTCTTGGCTGATACCCAATCGATTACCCCCAGTTTTTATACTATACCCAAGTTACACAAGTCATTAGACGACCCACCTGGATGACCTATCGTTTCCGGAATAGGGTCTACACTGGAACTACTCTCTAAATTCGTGGATGCCTTTTTACGCCCTTTGATACAAGGAACAAGCATGTACCTACAAGATACCAAGGCAGTCTCTGTCTCCTTCAAGACCTACAATTTCACTCAACAACCAGCACCTTCATTGGGTTGGATCTGGAGAGCCTTCATACCAGCTTACCTCACAAGGAGACCCTGGACATCATTGAAGAGGTCCTCTATGAAGAAGAATGGACCTATCATACACAAAGACATCTGGTAATAGACTGCTGCTAGTGAGCCCTGAAGGCGGGATAATATGTGCACCACCTCGAAAAGCACAAAATCCTGTCAGGTACGAACTCACACCGCCAGTATATTTAACTTTGGAAGCGATAAATCAACAATGTTCTACTGATTTGAGAAGGTGATGAGTCCAACGCCAATGAGTTCATCGAGTGGCTGAACCAACAAGACCCTTTCCTAAAGTTCACACATACCATGAGTAGATCCCAACTGGTATTTTTGGACCTTAACATCAATGCTGTTGATGGCTTACTAAAGACAACCACACACGGCAAACCCACTGCAAAAAACTTTTTACTCCTATAAGACAGCTTCCATCTGAGACATCTGAAGGAGAACCTCCCTTTCGGGCAGTTTCTCAGACTTAGGAGAAACTGCTCTGAGAATAAGGATTTCAAAGCACATGCCAAAGGACTATCTGAGAAACTTCTCACAAGGAAATACCCTAAAAACCTGATATCCAAAGCCAAAAGGAGAGCTGAAAACAACAACAGAGAAGCGCTCTCGGAGACATATCAAAAACAAATCACTGAAAAAGAAAAAAGACCTATATGCATCACAACCTTCAACATAGCATCCGACCGTGTAACAAAAATAGTCAAAAAACACTGGCGCACCCTTAACAGTGGGAAACTGAAAATCCCCACACCCATGTTTTCACACAGAAAAGGAAAACACCTAAGAGACATCTTGGTACACACCCCCCTAAACCCCAAACAAGAAATTACAAAACCCAACAAGTACTGAGTATCCTACCGATGGGCCACCATCCTTGCGGGACCTGCAGTGTATGTCACCTGACCTCCACTACAAAAAAAGTAACCTTTAACAACAAGATGAGTTGGAAGTTACCCACATTCACTAACTGCAATACCACAGGGGTTGTGTACTTGATCACATGCACATGTAACCTATATTATGTGGGTATGACCACCAGAAAGGTTAGCACCAGGATAGGAGAACACCACAGCAACATCAGGTGCCACCGAGTCACAACAAAAATGGCGTCACATTTCAATGAAGTGAAACACACCCCTAACGATCTACACTGGGTAGTGTTAGAACATCTCCAACACATTGACAACCTAGAAAAAAGATTGCTAGAGAAAGAGCAGCGGTGGGTGTATAAATTGCACACGGACACTGAAGGACTGAATGATGATATCCCTTGGGGGCAGTTCATTAAATGAATCAGGAATACACCTTCTGCCAGACTTAGTAGATTGTTGAGTATACCACTCCACTCACACTGTAGAAGAAGTAAAGGACCAACCGCACGTGATACTCACACTAATATAAATCATAACGCTAATAACACAGGGGTACCACTTCACATAGTATACCCAATTACCCAGGGATGTCCCATCACAATTCTACTAGCAGCGGCTCTTTTGTGAACAGAAGACTGCCTATCGGTGGCATTCAGACTCCAAGTGACAACTACGAGCCTATTATTCAATACATGATATCTTGCATTATCCAGTAATCGGGCACTATTTATGACTCCCATCTAACAAGAAATGAGGTTTATTCATTACATGATGTACATCCAAGCTAGTCTAAGAAGAGCGTAGTCCAGCTGTTAAGTCTAAGGGTCTTGCGCATCTTTCTGATGTACTGCATTTTCCAGGAATCTGACATTTTTCATGACTTCCACTAACACGATGTGAGGTTTAGTCATTTCATGATGTACATACAAGCTATACTGAGAAGAGCATGGTTGAGCAGTTATGTCTAAGGGTCCTGCGCATCAATCAGATGTACCATTGCACTCACAACATACTGCACGGATTAATACTCAACATCGTATTTGAATGTCTAAATTTATCCCCCCTGTAAAGTTATCCCCCTAGTTAGTTTTATTTTATTTTCAGCCTTTTTGTCCACAATAGCCGACAAATTTGGTCATTCACCCAAGATGGCCCCGCTCCAACGCCAGTCACAGTGGCCATTTTGCAAGAGACGCGGTCTAGTTTTTAAGTAAGCATGACTAGGCTGATCAGGGTCTATTTCATTCGCCCAAGATGACCCGCTCCATTGCCAGTCACAGCGGCCATTTTGTGAGAGACACAATCTACTTTTTTCAAGTAAGCGTGACTAAGCTGATCCGGGTCTATTTAATGGCCACCGGCAGACAGACGCGGTAAGATGCGGTCTTCAGGTGTGACATCAGGTCATTTTCCCAGAGGAGTGCTTCGACAAAGTAAGTCCAGCCAGACCCATTGGACCTTATTTCTCATTTTTCCAAAGAAATAATAAGGTTTCTATTTTCCTTCCAGGAAAGTCAAGCAACCCGGAATTCTCTCCCTGGTTCCTATCTCATTTACCTTTAGGAAACTCTAATGACTATTTCTATGTCCTCATTACCATTTTAGGGTGTGACTACAAGCCCCTCTACCCCTGCAGCTCATGAGGCATAATTCTGACTAAACCAAAGTATGTGTCATTGAGATATAATACTATTGTTTCGTTATATATTGTATGTCACGTGGTGTCTTTTTCACCAGTGCTTTTAAACTACAATTTGTACATAACCACTTTTCTTCACAAAGACATTGTGTGTGATTGATTTCTTCCACCACAGATGATCGCACAAAATAGCTGTTAAGTACACCCACTATAGAAGAGTACATTGATCGAGATACAACGCTGCATATGTAAAGGGCCTGCCAGCTTGGCTGGTAGGCATGCTTTTTTAATTTTCCGTTTGCTTTATTTCCTACAGATACAGTGAGTCAATGCACAACCGTATGTATTAAATATCAGGGCAATACAAATTAGGTGTGCACCGCATTGTTTCCAATTCTCAGGATTTTTTAGGAGTGGTATGCACGGGCTGGCCCTCGTGTGGTCCTGAAGAAGAGATTTAGGGGAAAGCTCGAAACATGTCGACCCAGTACTAGGAACACCATACTCATTACAGTTAGGTCTTTCCCTAGTATTAACCCCAGATTTTAAAACATACCAACTAGGAGCAGGAATAAAATATTAGCTCACTAGCTAGGTATTTTTAACCTATGTTTCCCACTCCACATCACTATCACTGAACCACACATATTTTTCAAAAACTAAGTGCTCCTACGTAGTCCGCAAGTCGCAGCACGCCTCAATCCGCAGCGGATTGAGAGGACCCCAGTGATGAAGCATGCCACCTAGGGATAACTCTGGTGGGTGGGGGGAATCTAGAAAATAATTTTTCGTTATGGAAAGAGGGTTTTTCACACATGTTCAGTGAAATCCCTCTTCTACCTATGGTTAGGTTTCTAATTCCGGTATTCCGAATGTTGTGGAACTCCATCTTTTTGTATGCCTTTTTGACATGCCGGATGTGGCAGTAGTGCTCCAATATCATATGGTGCTGCTTTGCCTCTACTGCTGTCATGTTGCCTAGGAAGGTGAAGGAAGCATGTATCAGCAAACAGTGAAATTATGCATGATTTCTGCAATAATAGGCTCACATTTTCTGACCATTACATGTGGCAGGTCCACCCAAAATCACGTATTGGGTAATGAACAATATACCTTCTAAATAAATGCTTTTCCTAAGAAAACAAGGCAAACATACTCAAGTGCTGGCAGTGTAGGTATACATTATGGCAGTGTCAGTGCACATTTACGTATAACCAGATAATTCCAAAGACTGAGTTGCAAGCATGATGTTGTTTCCACATGGAATTGAACACTTGGTCCACATATGAACATTTTGGTGTTGGTATTACAGCAGGCAATTGGGTAATCTTTTGGTCATTAACCTATGTGAAATTAGTTATGTCAAGCAGGTACAGACAGTGTGCCTTTGCATTAGTTTAACTCATCTAGCAAATATACAATGCAACACACATTGCTGTATAGACTTGCTCATTGCCTGGTAATCAAAACATAAATGGGGGTAGGTAGCTACCTCCCGTAAAAGAGACCTGTTGGACACTTCACCTGTATTGACTCAGGCAAATACCAGGAACCCTAAAATATAGCTTATGGTATACACTTGTAGCAATACCATGGTGACCTTAACATTCCCTAGTGTCTGTACACCCATTTCAGCAAGTCTGCTGTTCTTGATGCACATGAACGAAAAGGCTATCCATGTCAGGAGTGTGCGCATGCATGCTGCAATACTAATGTGTACAAGTACTTAGTGCTGTATCTAGCCAGTAACCTTGCACCATGAGTCAAGGGTTACAGCGTTGGTGCTAGCCAGTAGAAGTACCACCACTAGCAAGTGAGCAGTGTAATGGGCTGTATGCTGCTTACACAGTGCAGACCATCACGTCGTCCTTTCCACATTGCATCAAAATCAACGACTCCCTGACAATGTATGAATGATGCCCAGAAATAGGAACTTGGGTATATGAGGCCATGAGTAAGGCATTTAACTTCCTTTCCATGTGGAGACTGGTGACGTGTCAAATGTACTCCAACCAAATCTGTCTGCACTGAGGTAGGATTCCTTACATCCTGTAATGACCTGCCAAGTAATATGTCCATACCCTGCCACGTGAACATCTACACTCGCAATGTGTATCAGACAGGCAGTCTGATGATGAATCATCCAACACAATTGGTAAAACTTATTTTGCTGGCCTACATCCTTACATCCACTATGGCAACTGTGTAATTGTTCCTCTGCCATCCCATCTCACAAATGTATGATATTGATTGCTCTGAGGGATGTGCAGGTAGCCATGAGACAGTATTACTACTGCCATACCTCAGGTTAATTGTGGCAAAAGTGGTGAAACAAAGTAAATGATTTCTACTGACAACGTACTTACACCCTACAGCAACACACATTGCAATATCATATGTTCGCTGTGCTGACTCTAATTAATGATTAGGAATAACTTTGCCCTCTCACAACAACATTTACAGCATCTATCATGGGAAGGTTGTTGGTCTGTGATGGCTAGCATGCTGGCAGGGTCACACAATTTGTCAGAATATGATTTTTGACTTTACACAGATCGCAAAACATTTTAGTTGTTGATGAGCATGAATGTCTGATCATGCCTATGAACCAATTTTGGTAGTGAAGTTAAACATATGCAGCACGCTTGAGCATAGTATGATGCTAAACAACAATAGTATATGTATTATATGACACTGTAATACTGACTATTGTTAATGCTATCTTCATGCATAGTGACTACACTGAGTTCTAAAATTTACAAAATGTTTTCTACACACTCGTGTATTTCTTAGGCTTCTGTAAAAATCAAAATGTAATCTTGGAATACTACAAATTGGACACATTTTGTTTATCCTGGTCATAACTTTCTGAAATAGAGAAGCGGCTGAGGCCAATCCAAAGAGCATGCAGCAAAACTAGAATGTACCATCAGGTGTAACAAACCCCATCAGATGGCTATTCTCTTCATCCAGCTTCCCCTGATGATATGCCACTCGAAGATCCAAGATCCAATTTTGAGAACCACTTGAACTGACCAACAGCACTGATGAGATTATAGATGCATGGTAATGGAATTTTTTTAACCCATATGTCATTGTTGACTGACCTCAAATCAATGCACAACCTTAACTCTCTTCTGTTTTTTTTTGTTAAAACAATTGGAAAAGCCATAAAATAACATCAACTGGCTCTGCTATGCCATCATTTTGCAGTTTCTTTAAAATAGTAGAGAGCTCACCTCCTTACTCTATGAGGTACATTTTGTAATTTATACTTTACAGGTGTAACACCTTCCTTAATTTTTTATTTTATGCACAAAATATTTTATTTGGCAAGTTTATTCCGAAAATACAGTGCCTTGGCAGGACACTCTCCAATTGGGAGAACAGTAGAAACAGTTGGTATGGTATGCTAGAACTTAGCAAGAGATAAATATGCAATAGACGGTTGCTGCCAGAAGGTCTACAGTTCACATAGAAGGGTCCTGAAAAAACTGTTGAAACACCAGCAGAGGGTGCAAGTTACTGGGCCTCAGGCAAGAGGATAGAGACAGCGATCACGAAGGGATTCACAACAGTATCAGCTTGTGACTCAGAGGCAAAACATTGACACAGAAAGAAAAAGGCATAGCACCATGCCATAAACCCACATTGCAGAATGAATATAACCCACACCTGTTCAATGCAAGTCAAGCAGGGGAAGCAATTACAAGCCTGTTGCCCACTGCTTGGACTAGGATTTGTGGGACTCCACTAGTTTTTGTGTAAGAGCCAATGGCAGATTATTTGTACACGAGGTAGCAGATTAACTAGAGATGGGGATGGGCTATAAGGGGAAAACAGTATTTGAACAATGCTGCATGGATAGCCAGGCGGAGAGCAGGAAAGCCACATAACAGGGCCATTGGGAAGATTGTTTTTCTCTTGTGTTTTTGACCGGGGTAGGGGGAATGAGGGAGGGATTGATGACACTACACTGACCATATATGTTCTGTGCAGACTTTCTATGCACAATGTTCTCAATTCTTGAAAGGAGATTGAAGGGATCACCATGTCTGCTGCATAGGGACTTGGGTGGCTCCCACCCTCTTTAGGACAAATGCTGGGGTATCAGTTGTTTCAGTAACGCTTTGGTGAACAAAATATATCATACAACACTCACCTGGGCAGAAGAACAGAACGTTAGTACAAGTAGAAGTAAAAGTTACATAAGATTTTCAAACTCCTTACTATAAAAGTGAGGGGCCGCAACTCGCCAAAGAGGCGATGCATGGTTTGCTGATATTTAAGGCAACAGCAGGCAGATATCAATTTAGAATGAGATACATGGGTTATTGCGCTCAATACTGGGCCTCGAGAGAAAGCAAGTCAACCGGTGTGTTCATTCTGATTAAAAAGTATTTTCAATACAGGTTCAAAATATTAAGAGAAACAAAGAGGGCAGAAGTGTAATGCTACAGGTGTTGATCTCTGACTCCCTCTACATTCTTATCAATATTAGCACCCCCAATGTCAAACAGAAACAATTTCTCTCCCACACTACACTAGTAGACCCAGCAGATGGTGGAGTTATTCTGGGAGGGTACTTCGAAATTATCTGGGGTGTCAAAAGAGACAGAGAACCATACACTACATATGCAATGAGGGCAGCCTCCAAAAGGCTGAAGACACTTTGCTGAGATTGGCATGGTGGATAATTGGAGATTCCTACACCCAAGGAGCAAAGAATTCTCATTCAGCTTGCAGGTATATATCTCATATAGAAGAGTCAACATGTTTTCCATTTTCATATATAGTGTCATGTTGGGGAGAGTTGTAGACACACAGATAAAATGCGACATTATTTCAGCCCATAGCCACGTCGAATGAACTATAAATGACCTTATGACACAAATGAGAGGAAGACTGTGGAAACTTAAGAGAGCATTAAGAATCCTTTTTATAAAAAAATATTTTTATTCTACCATCGGTTTAGGTGCATTCATACAAAAGCATCCATAAATAAAAGAACATTCTTAAACAAGGAAAAGTAAGAGGAAAAAACAGACCCTAACAACGTATAGAGATGCGCAGCACAGTACCGTTATGGCTAGGTTGCAGAATATAACAAAACTATCAAAAAAGGTCAAGACCTGAACAGTAAAGAAAGTTACTCCAATATGTTTGAATCACTGAATTATACCTGGAGTGTATTCATTCTGATTTTCCAATCTATTCCAGTTGCCTAAATAAGTTTCCCTAATTTCCTAGCCTTCCACCCTTTCTTCTCATACAGACCCTTTTCTAAATTATACATAGCTAAGAGTAGTGTTAGCCATTGTCAAAATGTGGGGGGTTAGGGTCCACCCATGCAGATGACACACAAATTCTAGCCATGGCAAGAAATCCAAATTCCCAGTGAGCTAACAGCGTTCCGTTTTGAGCCACACCTAAAACCATCAGCTGGACAGACAGTTTTATTTGAATCCTCAAGGTTTGCCCCATAAAATCCTCTATAGCTCTCTTAAGAGGTTCCAAGGCAGGGCAACAGGCAAACATATGAGCTATATCTGCCTCGTCGCTTTGGCAACTGGGCCAAAAAACACCCTCAGTCCCACCCCATTGAGCTATCTTAGCTGGGGTGTAAAGAGCGAAAAAAACATTTTAAAATGTTGTGCTTGGAGGCTCGCTTCTCTTAAAATTGTGTAGCCAAGCTTAAGCAACACCCTAAAACCATCCCCTTCAACGTTCAGCTTCTGCTGCCATTTCTCAGAGTGTTTTTCGAAACCATCGCCTTGTAGTTGTCTCCGCTCTCCATAAATCTGGGCGATAGTACACCCATCAGGGTTTTGCACCGCTTCCATAACTGGATCGCCATAGAAAGCTCTTGCTCCCCCTTCTTCCTTAAGATAGAGGACCAAATCTGGAGGAATTTAAAGAACTTAGGGAGACATATGCAAAAGAAACAATTGATGGACGGAATGCTGGACAATGCAAACATTCACCCCCAGTCACAAGGATCTGGGTTTAATCCATCATTCTTTTGCTCACCACCCTAGTTTGGACCCAGCCATATGCAAATCAGTCTTGACCCTGTTCCTTGTGGGAACAGTCGAGCCCAAACTTCCAAGACAGGTCCTCCCTGGACTGGAACAAGCATCCTGGGACCGGTTTCAGGGCATCACCCTTCATCAGCCAGGCTAGCTTGAATCCAGTGGTGTAGTGAGCATGGGAACTCCCTGCGATCGAGGTCAAAAAGGATTTGGGCTTTCTCAAATGAGATTATACCATATGAGTCAAAAAGATCCACCATCGTCTTCACCCCTAGAGCATCCCATCGCCGCATAATTCCATCATGAAAAATCTCAGGGAGAGACGGATTCCCAAATAAAGTAGTAAAGTAATTCATTCTTCCTAACCCCAGCTTTTTCCTGACACCTGTCCAGACGGCTACTGCTGCCCCAAGGGTCTTGAATTTAACTTTTTTTATAATAACTGGCTTTGCTGAATCTCAAAAGCCAGTTAGGATCTTCTCTTTCTTACAGTAATTCATATACATCCGGAGGAGCATTGTTCCTCCACTGGTCAATGACTTTTCCACCCAAAAACCCTCGGATATATTGGATCACCGTGACCCAATAATATATTTTTAAATCAGGGACCACCAGGCCCCTCTTTCCCTAGATAGGGACATATATCTAAGCGCTCTTCTCATCTTCCCTTGTGCACAAATAAATTGTTTAATCAGACTCTCCATTTCCTTAAACCAATGATTTTCAAATTTCAGTAGTATCGTCCTGAATGGATGCAAACTTTTTGGCAGGAATATCATTTTAATAATGTTGCAACGTCCCACAATCGAAAGATGCAAATTATTCAGAACGTCAAAGTCTTTCTTGGATTTTTGAATCACGAGGACAAGGTTCTTTTCGACGACTTTACTTAGTTCTGATGTTGTAATAACGCAAAGATAGGTGGCGGATTCAGTCACTCTTGGATCCGAGATAGAGAGCCTGTCGTTAACTACAATGTGCGTCTTTCCACGGTTAAGGCGATAGCCAGAGATCACCCCAAAGCATTCAGCCTCATGCTCTATTTCTGTTAAAGCCACGGATGGATTTGCAACAGTTTTTGCCAGGTCATCTGCATATCCCACAATCTTAGTTTCAAATCTGTTTAGTGGAATAGGGAGGATACCCTTATTTGCCTCAATTGTCCTAATCAAAGGCAAATACAAAAAGCAAATAGGAGGGGAGAGCATGGACACCCCTGCCTCGTCCGTTGAGTGATAGCAATCGGGTCACTCTGCCCCCCCATCAACCGGAGTCGAATCTTAGGATTCCTATATAGTGTCTGTATGGCTTTAATACACTCTTTTCCTACCCCTGAATTCTCAAGTACAGCCCAAAGATAGCCCAACGAGGTACCATCAAACAAAGTGCAGACTCTGCGAATATGTACGTGCCTCTTCCTGGGATAAACCCGTGCTGACGGGGCGAGATCACCTTCCCAATCATGGTACTAAAACGATTCGCTAGGATTTTTTAATACATTAGACTAATAGGTCTATAAGAACCAGGATCGTTAGGGGGCTTTCCTTTCTTTAGAAAAATTATCATACTAGCTTCTGCCCATGACTCTGGAGGTGTTTCCCCTTTCTGTGCCTGGCGCATTACAAAACTTAAATCACCTCCCAAAGTTGAGAAAAAAACCTTTAAAAATTCTAGTGGGATTTGGTCAGGGCATACAGCCTTGCCGGGTGGCAGTTCCTTTAGGGCTCCCTGAATTTATTTGTCTAAATATCTATTCTCCCAGGCCCTTGAGTCTTCTACTGAAAATGATTCAGCAGTGAGCGACGCTAAATATTCTTTTATGTTCTTGGGTTCCCTGAGCGCATTTTCCCTGTATAAATTCTCATAATAGCTTTAGAAATCATGCGTATTTTACTGGGTATTGTGACTACTTCCCCCTCTGATTTTTTATCTCTAAGATGTCTCCCCCAGTGGGTTTCTGTCTAGTTCTTACAGCTAACATGTGCCCAACTTGTTCACTAAATTCATAGCAAGATTGTCTCCAGGCCGCTGCTCTTGCTGCCATGATTTCACCTGCTGCAGCCTTTGCTAACACTTATTTCTGGAGGATCTTGTCTGTATTTAAGCCAGTGACAATAGCCCTAACCAGTTCTTCTTCTATGTCTAAAATTGGTCTATGCGTTGTCTTAATCTCTTGTTTCGTTTATTTATTCCGGTTCACCGAGTAGCTCAGGGTTTCCCTTTTGATTCTAGCCATGAGAGCATCCCATACCACCCCATATCCAGCACTACCCCTGTTGATCTCTAGGAATTCCTCAAGCCATTTGCTCATATGTTGAACATAGTTCGGGTCCTGCAGCAGGGCACGTTCAAAGGTCCAGCTGTGTTCCAACACCTCCCCAGCACTACTTTGAACCTACAGGACCAGGGGATTGTGGTCAGAAATAACAGGAGGGAATTTCTTAATGGCACAAGAGGGAAGAGAGAAGATGAAACCAAAAAGTAATCTAGCCGCGCCACAGCTCTATGAAGTGCCGAGTAGTATGTGCTGCCCCCCTCCTGTGGTTTTAGTTGTGCCCAAGCATCTATGAGCCCATTATCATCCAATATCTGAATAGGGGCCCTGTGGCCTTTTTTTTTCCGACCTGCATATTTACTTGGATTTCCCTTCAACAATCCCTCTATGCCATTGATATTTAGATCGCCACATACAATGATCGGTTAAGGCCACTTAGCCAGTTCAGAGTTAAGAAAATCGAATATTTCTGGGTCATCCCCCGTTGACCCATAGATTGAACATAGCGTAAACTTAACTCCTTGTTCTTGACATTCAGCAATTACCAATCGACCATACCCATCGCTTAAACAAGATTTAAATACAATCCCCCACTTCTGCGCCAATATTGCTACCCCCGTGTCCTAGTCCCCTGTGTGGTGTGTGCTATCAATTGAAATCCCAACTGTTCTAAGAGAATCTTCTGTGACCCCTCAATATGCGTCTCCTGTATGCAAACTATGTCAGTGTGTAACGTCTTAAGCTGTTCATTCACTATCCTATGTTTGGCAGCATTGCTCAACCCGCATATATTAATCTTTGCTATATGCATGGTGTATGCGTGTTACCGCCCTGTCCCCATTCTTTCTCTTCCTTTTTCTATTTCTTGCCTTCCCAAATTAGCTTCCTCACACAAGGGTGTTTTTTCCTTTCCCCCCTCCCAAGTCCCCCTCCCAATAAGCCTCCGCTTATCCCCGCCCTGCCCTCCCTGTCCTCGTGGCACCCCCCCACCTCCCACCATCTACAATGTGAACCAAGCAGACCTAAGGTCTCTGTGGTGGCGCCTGAGAGTCAGCCCCCCTTGTTGCCAAACTACAAGATCTTTTTCTGGTTTTCCCACCCCTTTTTTTAGTATTCAAAAAAGTGTATTTACCCCTGTTCCTCCTTTAAAAAAAAAAGTGCTACTCTCCTGTGATCATTCCATCAGTAATATGTACATCCTGGTGTTTCTCCCACAGAGTAGTCCACCAAGGTACTAGGTTGTTACAGTGATAAAAAAGTGGAAGTACCAACAGACATACCCCCACCTTACTTTAATCTAGCCAGCCAAAAGAGGAGCATTAAGTGTTTAGTTTTCCAATGTAATCTTTAGCTTGGATCTCTGAGGTAAAGACTCTTGTAATGTTCTTGTGGATAATCTTTAACCGTGCTGTGTTCACCAAAAACACTTGTGCTTCCAAGGCTTGACTGGGCTGGATCAGTTCTCTTAATCTCCATCGTCGTTCCACGGTAACATGGCAAAAATTTGGTTTAGCAAAGAAGGACTGATTCTTATATAAGTCCGTCTGGCATTTGGGCAGGCCTTGGCATATACTTCCTCTCGAAGCAAAAATTCCCGAAATAAATTAGAATTTCCCTTGGCATTGCAGTTCCTTCTCTACCGGGCTGCAATGGTTTTTTCAAGGTCATAGGGAAGCGGTGAACCCGCTGTATATATGTTTCCCAATTCCAGTGCTGAAGTTCTGGAAAGGCTCCCTTCATCAACTTCAGTATAGGCCTGTATGTCGTCCCCTTCTATTCCTTCTTCAATACCCAGTATCCGCAGGTTATTACGCCTTTGCCTATTTTCAAAATCTTCCATCTTCCAATGAAGTAAACTGTGTTGCATGCGTTTCTGTCTGTGCCTGAGTTCTGACCAAGCCATCTTCATTGTGCTAGTTCGCTCTTCAACGTGCGTCAGTCTTGAGTTTATATCGATGCAGGCTTTAGCCATTTTCCTCACCGCACCATGAAGTTTCTATGTTGTCAGTCTATTTTTCTTTCCATCCATTCGGGTCTCTTTATTGATTCATAAATCATTTTCAAAGAGGGTGCAGCATCCGCCTCCTGTCCAGAGAGATCTGGATAAACACTCCGAGTAGCAGAGTAGTCCCATTTTAAGTTAGGGTCTACATTGTGTCTGATGTTGTCTTCTGCTTCCCTTTACAATGGATGCGAGTCTCTTTGTTTCTTCAGAAACCTCTTTTTCCTGACCACCGTATCCTTCTGAAAGGTACTGAGACTGGAGCTGGAGAGCTGCACGTTGCTGCTATCTTCAACCTCAAAAGAGCTGACTTGGGAGCCATCGGTCACAGGGTAAAATGTATCCAGAGATCCAAAGTATCCTCCAGCCCCTTAAAGCCTGTTGCCTCCTCGACTAACATACTAGTGTCCAGTTAGGCTGCAGTGCCCGCAGGCCATTCCTGTGCCAGGGAGGAGTGGGTTACACTAACAGGATTGTCCCCCAATGTTGAGACTATCTGCCCAGATTCGGAGGACAAAAGAGGTCTATGACTGTTGGCATCCTCTGGGCTTTCTGTAGCAATCTTGCCATAGAGCTCATCCATTTGGATTGTCGCCTTGTCGACCAGCTGTTTGCTACAAGAGGCATCCCCCGTGTTTGAAGTGCTCAGCTGCTCCCTGGCATTATCTGTATCACGTTGCTTAAACGGTTTTTCCTTGTGGTTAGACATCATGTCATTACCATCACCTTGGGGGGTCGTGGTGAAAAAGTCTGTGATGCTGTGCTGCCCCACTTGCCCTTGGAGCACAAGGTGTAGCTATGGGGGTTTTGACTGTGGTTGTGAATATGCCATGGGATCTATTGGGCAAGCTTTCTTCCCCTTGACTCCCATATTACTGTCATTTAGGTAATTTTGCTTTACAGCCTCTTGCATCTCACCTTTCTTTGGGCCGTCCTGGGTCTGTTTCCCCTTCACTGATATCCTGGTGTTGGAGTTTGCGGAGCCCACCGTTTTCGCTCCCTTAGTACGATGTGCCAAGATGCTGGAGCTTGGTTCTGGGCTCACCTACACTTTGGGAGCCTTCAGGTGTGTCGCCCGGCTGGCTTAGTAGGCATCCTCGCTTCCTCCGATCTGTTAGTGCAACCTTGCGCCGTGAGCCACCCGACCCTTGAGGGTGCTCCTGTCTCTCCAGCCCCTCCTCTCCAACAGCCCTCGGTAGCTGCCGATTAGAGCGCTCTCCGCGTCTCCCGGACGACTGCCAAAACCAGCGTCAAAAGTGCCTCAAGGGGCTGAAGGATGTCGGGGACGTTCGCCTCCAGCAGGTGAGTCATGGGGGGAATTTGATATGTTTGTTAGGCTGGTTAAGGTCCTTGTATCCCTTAGAGCATTCTCGGCAATAAGGGGCGACCAGCGCTGCCGTCTCAATCAGGCGCCATCTTGTCTCCCACAGTTAGAATCCACCCATAAAAGCCTTTTGACATTAACAAATATTTTTCACAATTAATATAACCAACTGCCTTTATTGTAACTTTTCATAATAAATATACAGGCATTCAAACTTTCTCATTGGTCACCATACACAATTCAAACCTACTGCGTTGGACATAAACTGTACAACAAAGTAACCATCAGGTGCACTGTAATAAAATTGCAAATATGCACACAATTACAATTGTCAAAGCAATACTATGATAATCTGTGAGACTCCATGGAACAAAATACCTACCTACAGGCTTTGGCACTCTGTAATAACAATCAACGCTTAAAAACTATTGCCTTTAAAACATGTTTTTCTTGATATGGAAGTCAGGCCTACTGGCTTTGTCACAGTGTTTCATAATAAACAGATCAAACCTATGGAATCAGGCATAACTATTCCCAATGAACAAATAAGGCCTGTAGCCTTTAATATTGGATTGACATGATAATCAACAGAGACCTATTCAAGTGCACTGAAACTGGCAACCACAACGAAATGGTAAAATTACAAATATGTAGGAAAACACAGTATGCAAAACAATATGCAACCTCTCTAAATAGGGTCCAAGAAGAATCATCACAGTGAAAATCACCAGGGTTTGTCAGAGTGTGTGGCCAACACCAAAACGCTTGCTTGCTAAATAATCTGTGAGCAGGGGCGTAGCTTCAGGGGGGCTGTTTGGGGTGTTATACCCCTCACCCCCAATACATATATGTTCTGATAAATAGTTGGGTACAGGTGCTTTCAGTCTGGTATGAAGAGATGTCTGTAGGATTACACCAGCAATTTAATTTTCAGACAGACAAAAATGCACAATACACTTTCTCTCTCCCTGTTTTGAAAGTTCTCGAAAATGTTGCTTATTTTACAAAAAAATGTGTTTTCTCTCACTTAGTACTCATACGAATCTGCATTTGTCTTCCTTTCCAGTGCCCTTTTGGCCCCATTCATCCACCCTGCTTGTCCTTTAATGTATTATAACATTATGAACCAGCATTATAGTTGGGAAATGTGAAGGTCACCCCCCCAATCCCACTGAACAAGCAATGCCTCGTCTGTAATATTACATGTCACAAAATACCTATCTATCAACTAATCCGCATTGTGTTAGTCAACTTCAAAGCAGCTCCTTGAAGTGATAGCCCCTCCCTTCCATTCTGCCCAGTCAGGGCCATCAGAATGCAGATGTATGTAGATGGGTACTCAGACACACCTACACACCTATCCTTCCTGTGTTTATGGCTGCCTAGAGGGAGTGCACAAAGTGTAGCTGTCACCCTCCCCAGACGTGTATTGAAGACAGGCTGCACGGCACACAGAGCAGTAAGTGCAGAGAAAGGTCCACTTTCTAAAAGTGGCATTTCTAAAACAGTAATGTCAAATCCAAATTCATCAGTAAGGAGGATTTATCATTACCATTGCAAAGATATAAAACATGATCAGGGATTGCCACTTACAAGTGTATAAGGGACTTCCTAATGTTATCCTATGAGAGAAGTAGATCTTACAGTAGTAAAAAATGAATGCCGCTGTTTGTCACTACCAGGACATACAAAACATAAAAGTACATGTCCTATCTTTTACTTACATGGCACTCTGCCCTTAGGGCTACCTAGGGCCCACCTTAGGGTTGACTTATATGTAGTAAAAGGGGAGTTTAAGGCTTGATAAGTAGTTTTAATTGCCAAGTCAAAGTGGCAGTAAACTGCACAGACAGGCCTTGCAATAGCAGGTCTGAGATAGGTTTGAAGGCTTACTAGTGTGGGAGGCACAATAAGTGCTGCAGGCCCACTAATAGCATTTACATTACAGGCCCAGGCTTTATGGTATACCACTTTACAAGGGACTTACGGGTAACTTAACTATGCAAATCAGGCGTACACCAATTATGCACATGTTTAGGGAAGAAGCACATGCACTTAATCACTGGTCATCAGTGGAAAAGTGTTCAGAGTCCTAAGGTCATTAAAAAGATTCAACAAAAAGTGGAGGCAAAAAGCAAACAGTTTGGGGGAAGACCACACTATGAATGACAGTTCTAACATGTGTTCTACATCAGGATGCTAGTTTACGAACATAAATTAAGAATGGTCTACTGAAAGCCAAATATCCTATTATGACATATAATAGACCAAGGGTCCAGTAGATAGAAAAATGTCTATTAATCAAGTGATGGTTTGGCAAAAGGATTATAAATCAACTAGAAACTTAGGGGGATTTGGAAGGAGTTTGTGTTCAACCAACTCAACCCAACTCAGATCAATGGTTTCATCGATGATTGATTTAAGAACCAATGATAAGTCTGCCATTGGATCTGCTGGACGACTAGAATGGTCATGGCTAGAGTGCAGAAGGCTTGCTGGGTCTGTGGACTGCAGCACCAATCACTCAATCTGCTCTCTGCGTGCACCCCACATATAATTTGCAGCTCCTGTGGGTCTCAGGTGCTCTGCCAAACCCCTTTGCTTTCATTCACAAGACTCAAAGACTCAGGGATGCCCAGGTCCTCCTGGTTTTGAATCAATTCCTGTTCCTCTGGTACCTCCACAGTGACTTCGCAGGGCCACCCAAACTTGTGGAAACAGAATCAGCTTGGGCCAGGGTTGTGGAATCCACATTGTGTGGTGTGGTGCTCAGGCATGGTGTCCAGCTGGTATTAGCATTGGGGCTGAAGGGCAGAGCCTGAGGGCATAATCATGACTTGGCATAGAGACAACATCATCGCGAGGATGAAGCAGACATTATACACTCATATGCTGTATGTTATCAATGCTATCATCCTGTAACATACAGATGGATTTTTTAACCAGACACCAGTGGTCCAATTAAAAAAGCTAGTTGTACCAGCAAGCTTAACTTATTTGAGCAAACAACCTTTTATACAAGTGAAAAGCCTTGTTTGAAATCTACAAATATTGTTTTTGTTCACTTAGGAAAGGATTTACTAAGCCTGAGTTTTGTATGTTAGTACATCTCCTCCAGTGGGCAGGGAGTGACAATTCCAAGGCGTGAGTTTGTTGAAGTTTGCAAACTTCTATATATTCATACTTTTGCAGTTATTTACAAACCATTTTCTGACAATTTTTTATCTTTAAAATGTTCAAATGTATTCCTGCCAAGGGTAGGGTGAAGGAGAAAACCGTCCTGAAAATTGGTGGGAGATCAGGAGAAGATGTTTCTCAACAGGAAACAAAAGAAAAAAGTTACCATGTGCATTTGCACCTTCTAGTTTTATAGCTGTTCTTAAGTAGTATTTCTAGAGCGCATTACATGCCTATATTCAGGGCCAGTGCTAGGCATGGGCAGTGTGGGCAGCTGCCCTGCCCTCCGTGCCTGTTAACATGCAACAGGGGCCTCCCAGCAGTGCCTTTTAGGAGATTCTGTTAGGATAGTGGTGCGGTGCTGTGAGGCCCAAGGAATGGGGCCCCTCCCCTTGGTCTCGCAGCCATCAGCCAAAAGTGCTTCAGTATGAGAACTGTGATTAGATGGGTATTTAAAGTGCCCTCTGGTGTGAGGTGAGCTCTGCCCCTTGCAGAAATAACAAGCATTTGCAGTGCAATAAATTTCACATTAACACCACTTTGAGCTATTGACATTGTAAATGACAGTGCCTTTTATTTGTGTTTTTGTTTTGAAAACATAAATAAAAGGCATTGTCATTTATAATACTAATAGCTTAAACTCTTGTATACTGAGCATGTTGGAACTATCAATCTGCAGTGATAGTGATCTTATACCTATAACTCCAGTGATGTTGATCTCACACCTATATCTGCAGATAGTGATCTCACACCTATATATGTGCAGTGATAGTAATTTCACGCTTATATGTGATGTTGGTGATCTCACACCTATATATGTTTAGTGATAGTGATTTCATACCTATATCAGCAGCAATGGTTATTTTACACTTATATGTGTAGCGATGGTCAACTCACATATATAACTACAGTGATAGTGACCTTACACCTATATGTGCAGTGATTGTGACCCCACACCAATATCTACAGTGATAGAGATCTCACACTTATATCTGCAGTGAAAGTGATCTATCACAGCATATCTGTAGACGGTGATCCTATACCAATATGCACAGTGATAGAGATCTCACACCTATATGTGCAGTTTAGAGGTGTCACACCTATATCTGAAGTGCTAGTGATGTCACACCAATATTTGCAGTGATGGTGATCTCACACCTATATCTGCAGATAGTTTCTTTGACAACTATATCTGCAGTGTTGGTGATCTGTTTAAGTAGACAAGTAGGCAATAAAAGATAGCTATTTACTTGGAATAATAAAGGAGTATGACAAGTGGTGTTGCGGAAATGCGTGGAGATGGTGTGAAGTGTGTGGAGATTGTTTGGTGATGTCTAGCCGTATGTAAATGTGCTGCGAAAGCTTTGTTGTGAGGATAAAAGGGTTGTATAGGAGTGGGATGCATGAGCCATTAGAAGCTATATGTGAATAATGTTGAACAGAATGCTATAGTAAGTAAACATACGCTCGTGTGTGCACACCTGGAAAAACTTACCCGAAAGCAAAGTGCTGTGAAAAGCTTCACAGTGTCCAGTGGCCCCTAAACAGTACAAAAAGCATATGCTCATGTGGGGGCATCTTAAAAAACATACCAGAAAACAAAGTGCTGTGAAAAGCTCTGCAGTGTCCAGCGGCACCTAAACAGTGCAAACAACATATGCTCATGTGGGTGTATCGGTACAAACCTACGGGAAAACAAAGCGCTGTCAAAAGTTGAGCAGTGTAAAAAACATATGCTCGTCTATGCGCTTTTAAAAGGGCAAGCCTACCAGAAAACAAATGTTAGTGTAAAGCTTTGTACTGTCCGGTGAATATATGACCGCACAAAACATATATTACATCTTTAAACATACAACCCCTATCGTATACTGCTGCAGCTGCGCACTGAAATACGAAGTGCCGTAAAAGCTAAGCACTGTGCAGCAGCACCTAAACAATTTCAAAACCAGGAGCAGCTAAGTCCCACAGCCTCACGCTGCAGGAAAGCAAACCTCACCCAAAGGCAGCTAAGTCCCACAGACTCGCGCTGCAGGGAAGCAAAACTCACCCAGGAGCAGCTAAGCCCAACAGCCTCGCGCTGCAGGGAAGCAAAACTCATGCACAGCCTCGCGCTGCAGAGAAGCAAAACTCACTCAGGAGCAGCTAAGTCCCACAGCCTTGCACTGCAGGGAAGCAAAACTCACCCAGGAGCAGCCAAGTTAGAGGCAGGAGATGAACATAGCGCTATATCAGTTGGACACTGACATTTTGTTTTAAGCACTCGTGCTAAACACTCGTGCTTGTGCTGGCATGCCCCTTGCGAGAGCGAGCAGCGACGTGCGGACCATATGTTTTCAATTAGCGCACGCACCGCTGCTCTCTCCCCCAAGGTGGATGCCAGCACAAGCACGAGTGCTGAAAAAGAGCTGACCAATTTCTAAAGGTCATCTCCTAGGGTAGCGCATGCGCGCTGCCTAGGCGAGTCCTAAAAAGCAGGGTATCCTGCAGGGCTCACAATAAAAGACAGAAACACGTTGCATCCCAAAGAACATTGCTCACCTTAGGGTTACCAGCTTTCCGAGAGAAAAAATATCGGCCATTTGTTGCTTTTAAGAGTCTGCAAAGGCCCAGACTTTACACTAAGTAGGACTTTAAAAAAATAGTATGTATTAATTTGTAACATGACTTTTCAGCCTTTCTTTACTTTAACTATTAGTCAGGTATTGTTAAAGCACCTCTAGAACACATTTAAAAGTACTTTCTATTTATACCTCCGGTTTGAAGTATGCACAGGTAAGGGTTAAAAATACAAGCTTTAGGAAATTTAGTTTCTTTTCTCTTCAGGCAAGGACATGAAAATACTGGTGGTGCCCGTAGAAAACCAGCCAAGTGGCAACCCTGTTCACCTAGGATAAAGGAAAAGGGTGAAAGAAGCAGAATGAATGGTGATGTAGTGCATATGAAGGGGGTACATCAAAGGAAAGAACTAAGATATGAGGTAGGGGAGAGTTGATAGAGTAAACGTACAGCAGAAAAGTGACAGATGAATGTAATGGGGACAGAACGGCAACAAAGAGCAAGAAGCTTGAGGAAACAGAAAGAAGAAGAGGAGCAATGTATGTGATGGGCAGAATCAATGAGAGAAGGGAAGAGTCTGGGCAAGCACTAAGCATGGGCAATGTGGGCAGCAGCCCAGGGCCCTGCACTCACGTTGAAAACATGGCCCCTGCTTCTGTGTGAAATGCCACACTATCATTCAGCCTACCTGCTCCTCCAGTTCCCCCTCCCCTATCACATCACAAATTTATTTTTCAAGGGAGGTGTCTTGGCTTCCCTCGTCCAAGGGCCTGGTGGCATTCTTGGGGGTGCAGGGGTGTGGAAAGGAAATCAGTGGTTGGGGAAGTGGGCAGCAGTAAAGCCAACAATTGTGTTGACTCACAGCCTCAGAAGCATGGTAGAAACTCCCTTAAAAACCTGCCTTGAAGCCTTGCCTGCCTTTTCTGTTTTTTTGTTGCCAGGTAACAAAATGGTCCCTTTGTTCCAAGGACCAGCCAGACATTATCAGGGGAGGAGAGGTGGTTTGGGGGAGGAGGGAGCAGCCAGAAAAGACTGACATAGCATGGCAAGGTTTATCAAAGCTCAGTCAACTGGGCCTTGAGGCACTGCATAAGGCTACAAGGTCATGGTATAGGCCCCTCTACCTGAGCCTTGCTGCCATTATCTAGTGCTGTGTGGCCCAGGGAAAAGGGCCCTCTTCTTCTTGGCCTCAGTGCTGTGAAGCCCAGGTGGTAATATCCCATCATCTGGGCCTCCCAACACATAGATTAGTTTAATGGAAGTGAGGAACCAAATGCAGGTCTTGGTATCAGCTCTAAATCCCGTGATTCTGGGGAATTCATTAAACTTCCTCATGACTAAAAAAATCCCTGACCTTTTGCAATGGGATTGATACTTTTGTGAAGCACTCCAAAGACCCTGGGCTTTGTTTTTGCTATATAAAAGTGCAAAAAAAGGAACCACAATTACATGTCACAGTCACCTCACATCCTGGCACTATTCATCTTGCATGATTCGTGAACTCCTTGTTGAATGGATGGGCGGAAGGGTGGGTGGATGGAAGTGTGAAAGGGATGATGGATGGATGGAGTGAAAGGGTAGATGGAGTGAAAGGGTGGATGGATGGATAAGTGAAATAATGAATGAGTGGATGGATGGATGAGTGAGTGAGTGAATGGATGGATGAGTAAAAGGGTGGATGAAAGGATGGATGATTGAAAGGATGGATTGAGTGAGAGGGTGGATTGATGGAGTGAAAGGGTGGATGGTCAAATGAGCAAAAGAATAGGCAAATGTGTGAAATGATGGATGGATGAGTGAAAGGATAGGTGTATGGGTGAATGAGTGAAAGAATGAATAGATAAGTGAAGGTGGAGGGATAAACGAAGAGATGGATACATGAGTGAAAGTTTAAATGGAGGGATGGATGAGTGAAGGGATGGATGGATGGGTAAGTGAGAGGATGGGTGGAAGGAAAAATGGATGAGGGAAAGGATGGAATACACATGTGGCTGAATGGATGAGCAATAGGAGGGATGGATGATCAAAAGGGTGGGTGGATGGATGAGTGAAAGGGTGGATGGATGAGTGAAATGATGGATGGATAGTTTTGATTATGGATGCGAATATTAATGGACGAACATACAGAATGGTGAAAGACTGAATGATGAATGAAAGAATGAATGGATGACAGAATGTAAAAGGGAAATGGTGGATACCAGCAGGTGGATGGGAGGATGAAAGGATGAATGGATAGAAGCGTAGATGGAAGAGGCAAGAAAGCTCTTCTAGGGAGGGTTGCAATGACTTGTTTGGCTTGCTTGGTGACATAAAAGCTTTGGTTCAATGTGAGGAGTATTTTAATTTTCTGGCTATCCCATGCCTATGTGTGACATTTCCGTATTTGTCCTGTGTTTACCTATGGCATATCTACATCATATGTATGACATTTTGAGGGCCAGCCAACTGCTACTTTGAATATTACACTAGTAATTTTAAATTGTAGCATATTTTGTTTTAAGTGCAAGGTTCTAAGGAAAGCCTTAAAGTGCCACAAGCTGAGCTTGGGGTGTATATTGTGCTTGTAGCAACAGGCAAAGTCTTCAAAATAAACTGTGTAACAGTGCTTTCTCTGTGCCTTCTTCAAGAGAGATGAAGAGAAAAGCACCTACGTGACCCCCCCCAGTATGCCAAACGTATTGCAGCTCTATGCAATGCCCCCATAAATAAAGTCTGACGCCCTATTTTAAGTCCCACTTGTTGATACACTTACAATGCGCCCCCCTATAGTGGGCCCTCCACAGCAGTCCCCCTTTGTTCACCACCACAGCAAGAGCTCTTTAGTAACATCCCCTCAGCAATGCCATAAAATAACTTCTAAATGACTCCAAGAGTATCTAAGACCAATTCTCTGTGGATGAGTAAGGCGTCAGCTTCCAGTTTATAGCTAAGAAATGGAGCTGTTCCGCAGTAGTCTTGAGGCAAAACCTAATTGCTGATATTGTTTCTCTGTCCAGATAATACAAGGGCCTAAACTCTCATCGCACAGTAGCAGCAGGAATAAACAGTACTCGTATACTGGTGCAACACACACTCGTGTAGACACAGTCACACCAAAGCTTTCCACTGCCTTATCCTCACAACTGGCTTCACTAATGGTTCCAAACTAAGTTCATCATAAAACATTTTTTTCCAGTCACTGTGCAAGGGATTTATAGGAAATCTGTAACTCTCACTAGCACAGACTTCCACCACAGGAGGTCTCAAGTTACTTCTTTATACTACATGTAAGAGGCTCTGCTGTTATTTTCTTGCATTTTGGAGCCCGCCATAAATCCAGAAGTACAATATCCACAATGAAAGGAATAAATGGTAAGACGTAGACATTTGGCAACTGTAAAAACTCATATTTTAAACAGTTTTTTCAGCACAGGAGTGATGTTAACCCTTCTTTGATGCAGCCTCACATCGAGGCATGGCGCTTGTCTACCTGCTTTGCTCTGTTTCTACAGAACTCTGCTGCCCTTTTAGTTCTGACCTGTGATTTATAGCTTTCAAATAAAAATGAAAAGATACATGTATTTGAGCTCAACTTATTTCGCTATATCTGGTTGCATATTTTTTTCCATAGTGATGCCATTCAAATAATATTGTGCAGTGCCCAGGACCTTTTATCATGCACTAAACTGGAATCAATCAACTAACATTGAGTGAGGAAGTCCATCGTTGTGAGACCTGTCCCTTTGCAGTAAAAAGAGTCACTAAGTTCAGAGAAAACCATCCAGAGCTACCAATACTATTAGTGTTGTAATAGTGACCCTGTTAGGCAAGATTACATTAGTCGCCACCATATGCATGGTGTCCAGCAGTGATCAGCTTGGTGCACCAGGCAGAGTTGCCAGCATTTATGTAAAAAAAAAAGTATTTGTCAATTTTGAATGCGTCTACATGGGTAACACATAACCATGTCTGCAATGTCCCAGGTATCAAAGTAATTATATTAGTAATAAGTCTTTCCTGTGCCCAGGGCCGGACTGGGAACCACAACCGGCCCTGGCAAAGTGCTTGACCTTCCCCCCGTGTCCCTCCCCCCTCCCCCGGCGGGGGAGGGGGGGAGAGAGCTTGCCACCGAGCTCTTTGTCAGTGCCGGTTTTCGGCCGATTTTGTTACAAGGCCAATTTTGCAGCTATGCTGCAAAAACTGCCCTGTAACAAAAAAGGCCCCTAGGGGCCCAAAACCGGCCCCCACCCGTGCGGCGCACCGGGGCATTGCCCGGTGCCCGCTACGTCCAGTCCGGCCCTGCCTGTGCCCCATGATTTTATAATTCAAATATGCGCTTTGAATATATTTTGGAAATTCAGCCATTTTTCTGCAAACATCAACCAATGAGTTTTGAAAATACACACAATTTCGTCTTGAATACACAGTCTCAATGCTGGTATACATATATTAATTCAACCAAGCAACGCTTCTAAGTTAGTAGGCTGCGATACACAGAGGAGAGCTACCAGTGGACTAATGTAATCCACTTAATACATCTTTAAAATAGACAGACTTCTTTCATTTAGGTATTGGTCTTTTCATCTGTGTTACTGATATGCACACCCAAGGTCCCTTGGCGATACCAAGGAAGATTAGAAGTCCAGTGATGCTATGATTACTTACCGGTAATCCCCATTACTCTTAGTCCTACTCGTCCTCGACCCAGTCATCACTAATGAGGTATTCCACAAGACAGGAAACAAAACAGGAAACGCTTTTTAGGCTCCACCCACCCTCCCGTCAGGGGCTATAAGAACCCAGCCAACCAAAAGCTCATCCTGACATACCAAGCAACAGGGAGGGCGGGCGGGAAGTATGACTGGGTCGAGGACGAGTAGGACTAAGAGTAATGGGGATTACCGGTAAGTAATCATAGCATTACCTCTACGTCCCTCGTCCTCGACCCAGTCATCACTAATGAGGCATACCAAAGCACCCCCAACAACAGGCCTTTGGCAAACCACACAGAAAACAGAGACCGAACACAAAGAGGTGTGCAGCAAAAAATAGTTTAATGAAAAAACACAGAATCAGGGAGGCGGAACAACCTCCACAGCACGCAACACACCACTACCGAAATTGGGTCGGTCAGACAGAGCACAATTCAAACGATAGTGCCTCACAAAAGTAGACTCAGAGGCCCACGTCCCAGCCCGACAGATTTCATCAAGGGAAACCCCATGAAAAGCAGCCCAGGAAGCAGAAACACCCCTAGTGGAACGGGCCTGAACACCAGAAGGGCAAGGTAAACCAGATCCCTGATAAGCCAAAGAAATAACAGACTTGATCCAGCGACCTAGAGTAAGCCGAGACGCAGCCTTACCCTGACCAGCCAAACCAAAAGTCACAAAAAGGGAGTCCGAGGAACGGAACCCCGCAGACCGTGCAACATAAAGGGATAAAGCACGCCGCACATCCAAAGAGTGAAGCAACAACTCAGCAGGGGAAGAAGGAGAAGGACAGAAAGAAGGAAGAATCAACTCCTGAGAGCAATGAAACCTAGAACGAATCTTGGGAACAAAACCAGGATCCAAAGAAAGGACCACCGCGTCATCCAAGAAACGCAAAAAGGGAGGAGAACAACGCAAAGCAGTGAGTTCACCCAACCGCCTGGCAGAAGTCACAGCAACCAAAAACGCCACCTTAAAAGAGAGAAACTTAAGGTCCACCGACTCCAATGGCTCAAAAGGAGCAGACTGCAGAGCACCCAAGACCAAAGAGAGATCCCAAGGAGGAACCGGAGAGCGTGAAGAAGAAGATGACAGAGAGAAACTCCGGAACAAACGGGAAACCAACAAACCATCCGCAGGAGGAAGAGAAGCCGGATCCCGGAAAGCCCGAAGAGCAGCCCACTGGCCCCTCAGAGTAGACAAGGCATATTTCTTCTGAAACCCATCCAATAAAAACTGCAGAATGGAAGCGATAGGACAAGAGACAGGAGAGAGACCAAGCCCCGCACACCAAGAGGAGAAAGAAGCCCAATGTTTAGAGTAGGAGGACAAAGTGGAACCCCTACGAGACCCTTGCATCACAGTGATGAGGTGATCAGGCAAACCCCGGACTCCAAGCGACAACCGTTCAACCTCCAAACCGCCAAGGTGAGAGGGACCAGGAGGGTAGGGGAGGGGGACCTCAGGGGAGACGGATAACGCAGCAGAATCCAAGGAGGGCCCACCGCCAGGCTCAACAACAAAGGGAACCAGGACCTCCACGGCCAGTGAGGTAAGACCACTACCACCTGGGCACCCAACCTCTGGACCTTCAGCAAGAAGGCAGGAATCAGGGGGAAGGGGGGGAAGGCGTACAGCAACCAAGGGGGCCACCGAAGAGACAACGCCTCCACCCCCCAAGCACCCAACTCCGGGGCCCGAGAACAAAACAGAGGGAGTTGAGCATCCGCCCGGGAGGCAAACAAGTCCAGCAGGGGAGTCCCGAACCTCCGACAGATCAACCGGAACACCCTGGGGGAGAGACACAGGGAGAGGGCAGATGGAAACCTGCGACTCAAGGCGTCCGCCACCACATTGTCTACCCCCCGGATATGCTGAGCCGAGAGAGCCAGAAGATGACGCTCCACCCAACCTGCAATCGCACAAGCCACCAAATTCAAGGAAGGGCTGCGAGTACTGCCCTGGTGGTTGATGTAAGCCACAGTCACGGTGTTGTCCGACCTCACCAGGACATTGCACCCCAGCAGACGGGAATGGAAGAAACGAAGAGCCCTGGCCACAGCAGACAGTTCCCTCCAATTGGACGAGCAACGGGACTCCATCCGGAGCCAGCGAGCCTGAACAGACCACTGTCCCAACGTGGCCCCACAACCGGCCGCACTGGCATCTGTCGTCAACACCAAAGGGGGCGGCAGGTGAATCCACATCCCCTTCGAGAGATTCGCGGAATCCAGCCACCACTGGAGATCCGACACCACCCCCAAGGACACAGGCACAGACAGAGCAAAGTCCTGAACTGGAAACGGCACCCAACGCTCAACATGCCACAGCAGAGGCCGCAGATGAACCCTGGCCCAGGGCACCGTGAAGACAGTAGCGGCCATATGACCCTGAACCTCGAGTCACTGAAGAAGGGGGGCCGCAGCCTGGGACAACAAGATCCGCAACAGGGACTGAAGACGCCGAATCCGAGAATCCGGCAGGAACACCTTGCCCAGGACGGAGTCGAAGATGGCCCCAATATAAGTCCGTCGAGTGGCAGGAAGAAGCTGGCACTTTGGAAAGTTCACCAGAAAACCATGACTTTCTAGCGTAAGGATGGTCAAAGAAAGGTGCTGAGTCATGACTTCCGGGGAAGGAGCCTGGAGCAGCCAATCGTCCAGGTAGGGGAACACCGACACCCCCCGGAGGTGAAGAAGGGCCACCAACGGAGCAACCACCTTGGTGAACACCCGGGGAGCGGACCGGAGACCAAACGGAAGGACACAGAACTGCCAATGATGACCCTCCAGGCAGAAACGCAGGTACATCTGATCCTCCCGGGCCACCGGCACATGAAGGTAGGCGTCCTGGAGATCCAGAGTAGCAAACACCCAACCTGCTTGAATCAGGGGAACCACCCGCTGCAAAGTCTCCATCTTGAACGGGATCTTCCTCACAAACAGGTTCAGGCCCCGGAGATTGATGACAATCCGGAACCCCCCCGTGACCTTCGGAACCAGGAAGACAAACGAATAGGTCCCCAGACCCCACTCCAACCGGGGAACGGGAACAATAGCGTTCTTGAAAAACAGGGCCTGAACACCGTCCCGCAAGGATTGGCGACGGGAGCGGCACAAGGGAGTCGGAGTCCGCACCACACCCGAGGGAGGCGGAGGGGACAGGAACTCGATCCGATACCCCCGGTCCAGGACATCCAGCACCCACTGATCCGAGGTTGACAGACGCCAGGCTGGAAGGAACAACCTCAATCTCCCACCAACCATGGGCGTCACTCCAGCGGGACCCACGAACGGAGGGGCATAGTCAGGAACGCTGCGGCCCAGGACCAGCATCACGAGGACGCTTCTTCTGGAACTTCCGAGGGAAACCACGACCAGCTCCACGAGAACCTTTAAAGGAGGACTGCTGAAACCGGGAAGGTTGACGAAAAGACTTGGCCTGCGAAGAGGAAAAATCCTTACGTGAAGGTTGCCTCCGGAAGGAAAAGGAATGTTTACGCTCCTTAAACACTTTATGCAGTCTGTCTTCCAAGGCATCCCCAAAGAGACGAGGGCCGGTAAAGGGCAAACGCAAGGCCATGGACCTCTGGGCGGCATCAGTATTCCAACCTTTCAGCAACAGATTCCTACGAGCCGCGATAGAGGAACCACAAGACAGAGCAGAAGCACGCACAGAATCAAAGGCAATATCCGAAAGGAACTCAGCCTGTCTCTCCATCGACTCCAGCAAGTCCGGACAGCAACCACCCTCCTGCATAGACAAAAACAAAGACTTAAAGTCAGTCAAGAGTGATTGAGCCACATAAGCACCGTAGATACCAGAACGGATGGCGAGGTGAGAACCAGCATAGGATTTGCGCAAAGCAGTGTCAATCTTCCTATCCACACCATCGCGAAGAATGTTATCATCAGCCATGGAAGGACGACCAACCAAACTAGCGACAATGGAGTCCACACGCACAGACTCAGGAAAGGACTCCTCCATGTCCTGCAAAGGGTAGAGCTTCGACATGAAGCGCGGCAACATAATATGATCAGGGTCCTTCCACTCATTCAAGAGTACATCCATCACAAACGGATGAATAGGAAGCGAAGACGTAACAGGCTTCCTAAATTGCGGTAGAACTGCATCCGAAGAAGTACTGGCCACAGTGTCATCCGGGAACCCCATGTTCTCACGCACATGAGAAAGTAAGTCCGGCAACAGTTCCCTGGAGACATACTTTCCCTTCAGATCCACCGCACCCAAAGAAGCATCATCAGAGGATCCCGAAGAGGAAATGTCAGACTAAAGGACCGCGTTCCCACCAGAACGACCCCCAGCAGACTTCTTGGAGGACTTCAGGTCAGACAAGGTCTCCAAAATAAGACGTTTCAAACGGACATCATCCAGCTTGGGACGCTTCCCAGGGGGAACAGGATCCGCATTGTCCAGAGGAGAAGAGGAAGAAGACACAGGAGACACATGCCTCCTCTTCCTATGATGCTTCCCCATCAAAGCAGCAGCCAAAAGTAACTAGAAGAGCGAAACAGCAAGACCAACACGGAGCAGCGAAGACATAGAACAGACGACCAACCTCCTTTTCAAGAAAAGGAACCTAGAAAAACCCCGCCCCCAACAACCCGACAGAATTCAGAAACCGAGGCAAAAGGGGGCGTGGCCAAAATCGGAACCAGAAAACAAGGCAGCGCGCGGCCGCCGAAGGCAGACAATCCACGATCTGTAGCAGTGCAACCGGAGCCCACCCGGGCGCTGCAAAGCCAGGAAAAAACAGCGTAACCGGAGCCCACCCGGGCGCTGTCAAAACTGCCGGAAAACGAAGGAGCACTCAGCCCCCAACCCGAGCGCTCCCTGGCCGGAGACGAGCAGCGCAACCGGAGCCCACCCGGGCGCTGCCGACAGTGCCGGAAAACGAAGGAGCACTCGGTCCCCAACCCGAGTGCTCCCAGGACCAAGGTGAGCAGCGCAACCGGAGCCCACCCGGGCGTAGCCAGCACCGCCACAGAAAATCGGAGCACTCGGCACCCCAACCCGAGTGCTCCAGAAATGCAGCGGAGAATGGAGCGCCCGGACCCCACCCCGGGCGCTCCACACAGAAGGCAGGGAAGGAAAGCAGACGGAGCGCCCGGCCCCACAAACCCGGGTGCTCCAAACCAACCGCCACGACTGACAGAGCTCCAAACCTGGGAAGAACAAACGGAACACACAGAGACACTCAGGCGCTCCGCAAAGGCAAGGAGAAACTCACGTGACCAGCGGAACAGGCACCCAGGAAGCCAGCACAGCCCAGCAGGACCAGCAACCAGGAACCTGCAGAGTCCAGGAAGCCCCGCAGCCCGACTCAACGAAGTCCCACGGAGGTCCAGCAGCGCCCCCAAAGCCCAGCAGAGGAGGACACCACAAGACACCACGAAGCAGGTAAGTGCCCGGCACCTACCCCAGCGTCCCCGTCAGGTCCACCGACAGGAAACAAAACAGGATGAGCTTTTGGTGTCTGGGTTCTTATAGCCCCTGACGGGAGGGTGGGTGGAGCCTAAAAAGCTTTTCCTGTTTTGTTTCCTGTCTTGTGGAATACCTCATTAGTGATGACTGGGTCGAGGACGAGGGACGTAGAGGTAATGTCACTTTCTGAGATGTCAGTTCTTGTGATGTCACGTGCAAATTAGAGTTGCCTCACATTTTCCCTTTCACCCTGGGCCTCAAAATTCCTACGACTGGCCCTGCTATATTCTCTACTGAAGAAAAGGATTTCACAAAACCTTTCCTGGACTGTTCTTGTAAATCTGCGAATCCCCCAAATATACTGAACTATTATGGAGACAGTAAAGGGTAAAATGTCTTTATGTGTCAGCCTAGGAGCCAAATCGTACTCGAGAGGCCCTCGAGTTTTCTCACATGGCAGGAGGAGGCATGAAAAAGGGGTGCCAGTCAGACAAGAAGGCCTCCCATACTGCCCATGCTGTTTCTTTGAGTAGCACACCTGCACACCTCTTAATACCTCCTCCTGCCATGCCAGGAAACTCAGGTGTCTTGAGTGTGATTTTCTCCATAGGCTGCCACTTGGGAAAGGTTGCTCATGACGGGGATTTTACCAGTTACTTTCCCCTGATTAGTTCGCACAGTCGCATTCATTGAATAGGGTAGATCCTGAATGAATGTATTTATTTATTTATTTTGTAGCTTAATAAAGCGCTGCAAATCGCGCTTGGGTACTTCAAAGATCTGCGTTTCTGCATTTAATTGATCATTTATCGCTGTTTTAAAATTCTCAACATTTTCTTTCTCCAGCAGCGCCATATCAGCTGCATTCTGCTTAACTCTGTGGCTCCCTCTCAGGGAGAAGAAAGTTGTACATAGCTTACATGTGACTTCTTTCCTACAGTCAGTATTAAAATACAGGGACAGAATAGCTATGGGGTCAACAACAACTCAGAAAGGGTGGATCATGGACTAATCGAAAGCGGTTTTCAAAGAAAGTTTTACATTATGCAATGCAGAAGTCGATCCTTATTATGCATGTGTATATGGAAGTATGAAACAAGTTACATATTGAAATGATAGTATTGATGTACGTTGATATGGTGAGCTTATTTGCCTAACTCTGCAATTACACATATACATTTTGCAGGTGTAAAGTTCTAAGTATGCAGATATTTCAAATTTATAGAAAATCATAGATGGGTAGTTCTCTAACACAGGATTGTTTTCCCCAAAGGGGTTCCAAGTGACATTAGAAAGACAATGAAAACATATCTCGAGCACAGCCTTATATTTTTTATTTACTACGTCATAATTAGGGTGGTAAAGGAAACAATGCATTATAGAGTATTAACCCTCTATGGTTCGCCCTCAGACATGCAATTTTCCTTACCAAGTTGGTGGCGAGACAGGCGCCATCGGAGCAGTCTCGGGTCAAGCTGCCTCTCTTGGAGATGGGAGACATTTTGTGTAAGTTTACTATTTTTTTGCTACTCACAAACTCCAAGTTAATATTAAGTTTACGACTGTAGAGACAACACCATCGGGGCAGATGACTCCCCACAAAAAAAGATAGGCCTATCATAGATGGTGTAAGTTTACCTTTGTGACTCAGGCCTCACCTATTATGGAGGTTTGAGAAGCGGTGCAGGGCCTGCTTGTGTTCACACCCCAAGCTAAACACAACTTCCATTTTTGAATTTGCGATCTATATCCTGTTATAAGCCTGAGGTTTGCCCTTTGTTCATTGTCCAGTTAGCACAATGAAAACACATTAAAGAGCTAATCAAACATAGCCTAAAAAAATGCACTTGGAAAAATGTAAATATGTGGAGAAGATTTGGCCTAACGGCTAGAGCGGTGGACCTCGAAGCTGGGGAACCGAGTCTCGGCAACTGTGCTCAGCATCCTGTGATTCTGGACAAATCACTTAATCTCCCCGTGCCTTACAAAAATGAATGTGTCCGCCTGTAAAGAAACGGGGAACAACCTTTACAACGCAACTTTTACAACGCACTACCTTTACAACGCATTTTTTACAACGCATAATCCATTACAACGCATGACATTACAACGCATGACACTACAACGCATTTTTAAAAACTACCTTTACAACGCATTCCATTACAACGCATACTACCATTACAACGCATACCATTACAACGCATAATATTACACTACACTATCCAACACTTACCCTACTGTTGCACCCCCTGGAGTTAGAATAATAATTTTTACCCCTATACTATCCAACACTTACCCTACTGATGCACCCCCTGGAGTTAGAATAGTAATTTTTACCCCTATACTATCCAACACTTACCCTACTGATGCACCCCCTGGAGTTAGAATAGTAATTTTTACCCCTATACTATCCAACACTTACCCTACTGATGCACCCCCTGGAGTTAGAATAGTAATTTTTACCCCTATACTATCCAACACTTACCCTACTGATGCACCCCCTGGAGTTAGAATAGTAATTTTTACCCCTATACTATCCAACACTTACCCTACTGATGCACCCCCTGGAGTTAGAATAGTAATTTTTACCCCTATACTATCCAACACTTACCCTACTGATGCACCCCCTGGAGTTAGAATAGTAATTTTTACCCCTATACTATCCAACACTTACCCTACTGATGCACCCCCTGGAGTTAGAATAGTAATTTGTACCCCTATACTATCCAACACTTACCCTACTGTTGCACCCCCTGGAGTTAGAATAGTAATTTTTACCCCTACACTATCCAACACTTACCCTACTGTTGCACCCCCTGGAGTTAGAATAGTAATTTTTACCCCTATACTATCCAACACTTACCCTACTGTTGCACCCCCTGGAGTTAGAATAGTAATTTTTACCCCTATACTATCCAACACTTACCCTACTGTTGCACCCCCTGGAGTTAGAATAGTAATTTTTACCCCTATACTATCCAACACTTACCCTACTGTTGCACCCCCTGGAGTTAGAATAGTAATTTTTACCCCTATACTATCCAACACTTACCCTACTGTTGCACCCCCTGGAGTTAGAATAGTAATTTTTACCCCTATACTATCTAATACTTACCTTAAATGTAATTTAATATAATGTGTTGTAATGGTATGCGTTGTAAAGGTAGTATGCGTTGTAATGGCAATGCGTTGTAAAGGTATTTTTTAAAAATGCGTTGTAGTGTCATGCGTTGTAATGTCATGCGTTGTAATGGATTATGCGTTGTAAAAAATGCGTTGTAAGTGCATGCGTTGTAAAAGTGTGCGTTGTAACGTCATACATCCTAAAGAAACTGATGCTCATGTAAAGTGCTCTGATACTTGATATCTTCTGGGTCCAGTTCGCGATATATAAAACTCCAACCCCCCAAAAAAGCTACTTCACCATGTCAGCCAAGGTGAATACACGTATACAACTAAGACTGAGGGGTATATTCACAAGAATGTGTGATAAACATCACCAAAAAATGTTAACGCAACTTTACACATTGCAGCCTATCATGGGAAAATAATCCTGTGTCAACGTGGCGTTCACAACAAGGCGGTACCATGCGATAGTCTGCCGACACCGCAGACAATGTCCGCGATACAACCACCTCGATGGAGATAAAAACACAAACCACAACACAAAAAAGACTGCGATGGGCCAAAGCGCGATAAGAAAACAATGACAACAGCACCAGGGCAGCAATGCTCACGCGTAATGCAGGAAAAAGCACAAGAACAGCATACGGAAAATGCCACAGAAAAAAAGACATCAACTGCGGAGTACCACGGATGCACCCTGACCGACTGCAGAGGACAACATGTACCCCACAACATCTAAGCACCGTGGAAGAACAGAACCGACAGGCACACCGCATGAAAGAGACCAGTGGCAGACAAATCAGAGCCTCAGGAGCGACTCACCCACCGTGCAGCATACGCACATAAGCATAAGTGCACCTCGACATTGACAACATCCCGGTACAACCAGCAACACCTGCACAACAGAACACAGAACACAACTGGTTCCCGCAAATGTGCACAACATGGCAAATCACAACTGAAACCGCAGGAAAATGTAACATGACAATGTACAAGTTCAACCTGTAACCTGCAAATATGTTTTAATCACACATGCTGTGCAATTGGACATCTTGTATTGTCCCATGATAGCGATGGACGGTCACAATGTGACGTGCTCATGAGAAGTAAGTGTCAATGATGGTGTTCCTACGGGCCATTCCTGCCGCAGCTGCAGTGGGATGTGGGCCAACTGCCCCATCGTCACCATCATCGTCCAGTACCTTTGGAACTGGGATCCATGTGGCATTGGTGAGAACACAGATGTTGTGCAACACACAACATGCAACGATCATCTTGCGCACGATGTCCGGGCTGTACAGGAGCTTTTCACCTGTGCCATCCAGGCACCTGAAACGTGACTTCAACACTCTAAATGTGCGTTCAACGATTCCCCTGGTGCGTTTGTGGGCCGCAGTGTACTGCCTCTGGGTGGGTGTGTCCGGGTTTCGGAGGGGTGTCATCACCCAAGGGTGGAGTGCATATCCTTGATCACCTGTGACAGTGCAGGGAGAAAAGAGTCAATACTTGTTTCTGCAGGATGTGATGGCAGGCTCACTAATCCAGTGACGCCTGTGCTGGCTATGTGTGGAGTGAGTGTAAGCCAGCCCTCAGGGAATAGCTGGTGCTGTCAACAACTCCAACAGTCATCAGGCACTCAGAAATGCAATGTCAGAACAAAAAGGGGGAATGACTCGAGTCGCACAGGGCTTGTGGCCCCGGAAGCCCAGCGGCTGACACGGGCCCACCGCCACGGGATGCTGACCTGCCAGAGACTAGGGTAGGGTCATGAGGGCAGAGCAGGGCCTCGCATGTGTCATAGGTGCCTTCCGCGGTGTGTCACGGGGGAGAATGGGAGGTCTACCCCCAGGGCATGATGCAGAGGGCACATGCCAGCTGTGTCCGGCAACATGGCGTGTATGAATGCCACAGACCCATGCCAGACACCAAGTCCGTACTTGCCCGTTGCTGATGACAACCCCCAGGCCACAGGCTCAGACACCAACGATGTTCCGCCGGAGGATGACAGTCACTCATGGTGCACAGAGTCAGTGGCACCAAGTGTTGCCAGCTTGCGTTGAACAGGGTTCGTGGCACCGCGTGTCGCCGGCTAGCGTTGAACAGGGTTAGTGGCACCATGTGTCGCCGGCTTGCGTTGAACAGGATTAGTGGCACCACGTGTCTCAAGCCTGCGAAATGGAATTATGCCTCACTAATCGAAGGGAGTCTGGTGCTGTGGGCGCTGCCACTGACTATGGGGTCATTGCCATTCAGGACTCAGGACACAGTTCCACATGTGGGACCTACTGGGTCAAAGAGGACGCCGGTGGTGTATGTTAATAAGAAAAGAGTGATGTGGGCCAGCGTCGGGGGGGCCAGCGATGGTCTGCGGAGGCTGTAGAGGTCGCGTGACTGGGGCTTGGAGCTTGCACTGGCATGTGGTGGGCCCTCTTTGACACACAACGGTGTTGGCAGGTGAGCAGAGCGGCCCTGGTGCGCTAGAGCGGGCAGGCCTGGTCTGTGCATCAGCATCCTGGGATGCAGCAGGCGCACAGGGTCGCAGGCCCTGCTGCTCACGGCATCGGCCTCATGGCAGGCCATGAGGCGCCGCACTGCCAGTGATGTTGGCCTTCCCGGGAGTGAACCACGCTCTGCGCAACAGGGTTTTTGACCACACCCCTGCACAGCCCTGGCGTACTCAGGGCCAACCCACTACTGTCACGCACACAGGGGGGGACGCAACGTGCAACACTTCCGCTATCTGACCCACGGCCTGGGGTGACATGGTTGCGTCTACTGCTCACTATTCTCCAGTCACCAGCAGTTGTGGTCTGCATGGACATGTCTGTGGTTTGCATACCCATGTCTGTCCTGAACGCCTCATTTGTCATTGGTCACTTGCATCCTTCGCAAATTGTTGCATTCCGCATCTCCACAGGTTCAGCTGTTGTGTGGCTGTGGTACCATGATATGTCTGTATTGTGTGCAGGGGTAGCCCAGGGTGACCATGAAGTGGTGTTGTCATGTCTGGTAGGTGGTTGTGTTGTTTGACATGTTGTATGTGGTTTGGTCACGTGTGCATTCCCACAGTTGTGCGTTGTGTGTTGGTGGCTTTGGGGTGTGTGATGTGTTGATTTGGCACTTACCAACGAGCAGTCCAGTTCCATATGTGCCATCCTGGAGGCGCTGGTTGATGATGGACTGTCGGAAGATGTAGGAATCGTGCACACTGCCGGGGTAGTTTGCGACGACATTGGTGAAGAGTCCCCGGTGGTTCACTATTGCCTGCACATTGATGGAATGAGTGTGCTTTCTGTTGCGGTAGTGGTGTGCAGTATCCGCAGGGGGCACAAGTGGGACATGTGTGCAGTCAATTGCCCCCAACACGGCCGGGAATGCGGCTATGGCTTAGAAGCCTTGCTTTGCCTCCAGCTGTTCCTGCGCAGTGTTGGGGAAGTGAAGGTACTGGGGTATGAAGCTGAGGATGGCATCCAGGACAGGTGTGATGAACGTTGATAGGGCTGGCTGTGAGACCCCTCCGACTCTGGCAGTTGTTGGTTGGAAGGTACCAGAGGCCAACAGGTGCAGCACAGCCAGCAGCTTTGTCTGCGGAGGGATGTTGGTTCTCCACTGTGATGGGACCGTCAGCCTGTGGGTGATGTGGGTCATGATGCGGAGGATGGTTGCCCTTTTGAGCCTGTAGTGGGCAATGACTTCCTCGGGCGCTAGGTCTGTGAGAGTGGTGCGTTTTTGGTAGGTCCGCTGTCTTACTCTGCGCTGCCTCTGTGGTGGTTGGGGGGGCCGGTCCAGGTGCTGGGGCTGGTGGTGGTCCAGGGGGTGGTGGCGGTGGGTGTTGTGGCCCTGTTGGGGCTCCGAGTTGCATGATGAGTAGCTCCATGGCATTGTTTGTTCTTCGGTTGTGGCTTTGTGCGGGGCTCCGTTGCCTACTGCAGGTAGTCGTCCGTCTTTACACCTGCTTAGGGCAGGTGTTAAATACCTGCGGCTACTGCGGCTTATTGCGTGGTTTTGACTCGCATCGCGGATCTGGCAGTTCGTTGTGAAAGTGGTGTTGTGGTTCTTTCATGTGTTTTTGCACTGGAACGCCTACTCTGCATCTCATAGGGTTAGTTGATGGTGTCCACCGTGGAGATAAATTTCGGGGCAGTTATCGCGGGAATACTGGCGATGTTTGCAGTTTGCTCCAGCTTGTGAATGGGGTGTCTATCTCCACTTTTGATGCGTTAAGGTGGAGATAAATTGGAGATAAGTCCTTGTGAATATGCCCCTGAGTGTACTGTGCCTGGGACCAGGAGCAGACCAAACTCTTGGCCCATACCCAACGTTCTTACTTATTATGTGTTTATTTTAATATAATAAAGTGCTATAAAGTTGGTGACATTCCCAAATATATTCTGAAAAATGTGTTGGCTAGGAGCACGTCTGTATAAAATATCCAAAATCTAAGGACATTATTGAATGTAGTATTTGCCTCTGGTGATCAGTTACTATGCATTCAGATGCAGCTGTGACAGTCATATGCGAGTGGGTAAGGTTTATTTTCCAAACAGAACAAAAACTTAACATGCGAACTTGCAGAGATGATACATTTTTTAGGGTAACTGGTGCTTCAGTTAGCGGGTTTACAAGTCAGCATTGCGCCTTCCTTTTCTCTTCCCATATATGAAGCATCTGTTTCAGTTGCACCTTGCCCTCTATAGGAAATAACATATGTATTACATTTTAATTGCATTTACATAGCACTTACGACTCTGACGAGGCGTTGCAGTTTTCGCCCCGGTCAGAACGATGCTACAGAAACCAGGGTTAGAGGTTAATTCAGTGGTTATTGGTTGTAGCTGGTGTTTGGAATTCGTTCTTTGCTCTCAAGGAGACCATTCCATATATGTGCTCCAATTTCTCTGTCTCTGGTTTTGGAAGCCACAAACCTCAACATGACTTAGTTGAATACAAATGTAATTTCTGCAGGATCACTTTATATTTTGGTCTTCTAGCAAACACAGATTCCTCACTACTTTTTAGAGTAAATATTTCCATGCATGTGTTAAGAAAGTCATCGAATGGATAACAGGATCCCATGCCCGGACTGCAAGTTTTTCCGCCGGGCATTGCCCCGTTGGCGGTATCCGGTTTTTAACGCAAGGGGGGCATTAATGCCTGTCTTTTTCTCCAGACTCCCCAGGTAATCAGTTCAGGCACTGGGGAGGGCATTTGGGAGAGAGAGAGAGAGAGAGAGAGAGAGAGAGGGGAAAGAGAGAGAAGAGAGCGATGAGAGAACGAGGGGAAATGGAGCAGGGCTGCTTGTGGTACCCCGTCCTGTCCTGCAAGCTCCCCAGGTGCTCCTGCTGATATGGCAGCCAGGACAAGCACTGTGGTGCACACTCAAACATTAAGACTCACCTCCAGTCAAATAACTTTTATTTTGATGCATATTTTCTATAATGGTTTAGATTGAATACATCAAAGAAGGAGAACAATAAGAGGCAACAAGGCAGGGACACATTGATTCTTTGAGCAGGGTTTACACAGTCTGTTAAACAGGAATCATTTGCTCTCTTTATTTGAACTTTTTGCCAAGTGTAACATTCCAAAAAAAGCATATATTTTGATGCATGAAGCCAGGTTGTGTCTTGCCACACTTCTAATCCATGTTAATGCTGTCATGTTTCAGAGCATGTGGCTCCAGTCGCCAGTTTACTTTTAATTAACCACATTTTTATCGTTTTCACAGGCAGCACACATTCCTAATAAGGGCTTTCCAAAATGTACTTAGTTACCCATGGATTTATAGAGCTCTCATTTATTATGTGTAGCTCCTGATGCTGAACATAATGAAACACGTTCTGCACAACGGTGAATTTCTGTGATTAAATAACCACAGTATCGGGTTACACTGTGGTACCATTCTGCATTATTCCCTTCATATACTTTTTCAGCCCTGATCCAAGGGGCAATAGAAAGGCACACCTCCCATTTGTAGTCAAATGTATTACCTATTGTGTCACTCATTGACACTTCCAAAGATGAAGCTCTTCTGGTGAAAAACATAACCTCCACACACAGAACAGCATGACATTTGGCGAAATTCGAGAACCTACTAATGTTTCAAAATCGAATCTGATCATTTCTGCCCCACACAACAACAACCAGTGCATTTTCATGATCATTAGCACAGCGTCGTGTAGTAGGAGTGAAAACTATGTGGCATATTATCAAGAAATGGAGTTAAAATTATCGCCGATTTAGCGGCAGGAAACTGCCGCTAAAGCGGCGATAATGGGCTTGATAATATGCCTGTGAGAATTCCCATCGAAGCCCATGTTCTGGTGTCAACATGGGCTTCTATGGGAATTCTCTGCGGCATATTATCAAGCCCATTATCGCCGCTTTAGCGGCAGTTTCCTGCCGCTAAAGCGGCGATATTTTTAACACAATGCTTGATAATATGCCCCTATTTTTTTCCCAGTCAAGAACCAAAAACTGTCATGATTTAAAGTAACAGGGTAACACTCACTCCTCTTAAAAGGTGTGGTAACCTTTAAATTGGATCCAAATGGTTATTTTTTAAACCGTACATGCTCATGACCTCTGAAATTTAATCTCTTGTTTAATATAGGCGTCGTTGTTTTGGAGAACGGTGGTAATATATAATAATCCAATGAGCAGTAGTGAGATAATTCAAAGTTTAATTTCGATTGCAAGGCGCTATGCTGGAGGAATTTACACTTCTGCGAGTTTTTGGTTATTGCTATGTTGCAGAGCTACATCGGTGTTGGGACGTGTGTGTGTGTGTGTGTGTGTGCGTGTGTGTGTGTATGTGTGCGTGTAATGTGATGCTGTATTTGCTATTTGCCAGTTGTAGATGTGCTGTGTGTGATAAATGAGGTGTGTGCAGAGGTGATATTGCTCGTAGTGTTGATGTTGCAGTAGTTGATGCTTTGTTGTTTTTGTTCAGGGGATGTGTGTTGTGCTTTGCACTGGTGAATGGGTATCTGCAGACATGATCACACAAGCAGTTCTGGTGTTGTGAAGGATGCAGCATAATGTGCATCTGTGAGTCTTCTTAGCTGAGAAAGCAATGAAATTAGCCTGCTACTCCTGGTGGGGCATGTAATATATATCTCATGTTTTATTGATTTACTGTAGATACAGAGTTCTATTCTCCTGGTACTTGTGTGGCTGTTGACACAGGTAGAATACAACTGAAGAAGACATTTTAAGGTTTAACCTTCAGGATAGACATAATGGGGCAGATTTATGAGCCCCTTGCGCCTCATCTACGCCGCCGTTGCGTCACTTTTGTGACGCAGCGGCAGCGCAAATCCTGCGCCATGCTGCGGGGTATTTACAACGTGACGCATCTGGCAGATGCGTCACGTTGTAAAGCGCTGCGCCACATGTAGGCGTTCTGGAGCAGGGGGGGGGCGTTCCGGCGCAGGAACGCCTCCTAAAAGTGGTTGAGTGAAATCTACAAGATTTCACTCAGTCACTTTTAAGGCCATGCTGCGTCAAAACCCTGCGCCTGCTTGAAGCAGGCGTAAGGATTGACGCAGCATGTAAGTGATAGGGCACCCCCGAGCCTTGCTGGAGCTGCGTCGCGCTTGCGACGCAACTCCAGCAGTGCGCCGCCTTTCCGACAGGAGATGCGTCACGCATCTGCCCATCCGAGTGCCACGGTGCGCCGCATTGTAAATGCGGCGCATCAATGGTGGCGCACGGGTGGGCAGATGCGTCGCAACTGATTAGCAGAGATGCGCCAGACGTCATAAATCTGCCCCAATGTCCCTAAAATCTATCAGTGAAGGAAAAATGAACCATGAGGCAGCAATCAATGTTGTGCCAATGAGAGTTGTAGATGCTGGCAAAGGTGGAAAATGGTGTTTGTGGGGAGCGATATCTCTTAAAATGTTTGAGTTATTGCAACTGACAGTTTATCACGAGGTGGGAAATTGAGCAGTGTAATAATGACATAGACAATGAGAAAAATATATATTATTTTGATGATGAGTAAGAGAATGGGCATCAGAGTATATACTATATAGTGATAGTGGGTGGAGACAATGGATGCAGCACATAAGTTGTCTGAATAAGAAGTCGAACAACTCAATCCAATGGACGGTAAAAGTAGAGATATTCCTTCTTTTTTCCCAAATTCACAAGTAGCAAAAGTTATCAGTAAAAAAATCCAAGCAGAGAATCAGGATCCATGAGAATATTTTTTCCTGCACTCTCATTAGGCCAATTGGAAGAAGTCTGTATTATCATCTGGACTTGCACTATTAGTGTATTCTCTGCACTCAATCAAATTGCATCATGAAAAATAAATCCATAAACCAGATTATCTGTATCTTGAAAGGGCCCGGGCAGCACATGCAAACGGATAGGGCATAGTACCACGAGTATTCCTACACCACTTATTCCCAAACATGTTTGCTTTGTTTGTTCCTGTATCCTGTGATTAATCCCTCAATACAACCAAGAGAGGGGTCCCTGTAAAATAAACAGATCAAAATGCCATTTAAATTACATACAAAATAGTTGATGAAAGAGAATTACACCTAATCACTAAACTTATTCAGACACCAGCCAATTGTCAAATAGTGATTTTATTAAAAAAACATCATTAAAAAACATCTCAAATTAACTGAATCAGCAATGAGAAGTTATGAGACATACTCAAACTGAAATGAGATTTTTTTTAATGGAGAATTGAAGACAGACTCATGACAATTAGTAAGACCGTGTCTAAAAATATAACACGTAGTGAAAGGCTCATCTATTGACATTTAACACAAACCTTTACATGCCATAAAACACAATCTGAAGTATTAGTAAATAAAATAATTCAGTGGCGGAGATATAAAGGATTCAAAACATGTCATCTCAACAGCAGAATCCTGAGATGTCCAAGTTATCTCTTTCAGAAACTGCTTCAATAAAGAAGTTAATAAAAATAGACCTCTTCTCACTGACCAAACAGTGCAGTAAAACATTTGAGCCCTGACCCCAAAAACCTAGTCAACCCATCCGGTCAAAACACATATTCCAAATGACCTGAAGCCATCAACTCTGCTTGAACTGATCTTAGGTATATTGTGAGTGACTCTATTTCTCTTCAATTGTATTTTTGGTTGACTACGAAACCTATTGGTTGCAATAATTGTGAGAACCTTTTAAACTTAAGTTCTTGAATGTACTAATAGACACCAGGTATGTGGTATTCAGCACTATACAGATTTCAAAAGTGAAAAATAAAAAGTAAATATTATTTCTAACTGATATTTGATGAAACTAGAGTAGGCCTTTCTATTGCCAGTAGATTTCTCCTAAAATTACATATCCATTTATTTTGTACATTGATATGGTACGTGGCAGATTTTTAAAATACAAATGGAACGAAAATAATGTTTCAGAAGGGAGATGAATGATGCATTTAGAATGCAAGTCTAAAGTAGATTTTATAAACTAGACAGCAATGCAGACTGTTTGTCAGACAGATGAACACTACTAAAAAGTTGTGCATTGATTGGCTCCTATTACCTCGATATCCATCCATGGGATTCATGTCTAAAACATGACCCAAGGTTAAGCACACTAAAAACACACATAACATCATACCTTGTTCGCATAAACATTGCATGTGAAGATCACAGAGTTCTAATAAAAGACTGAGGGGCAGATTTATGACGACTGGCGCATCCCTGCGTATCAGCAGGGATGCGCCAGTTATTATGCGCCACAGCTGCGCCACCATGGATGCGCCGCATTTATAATGCGGCGCACCATGGGGCAAAAACGGCACAGATGCGTGACGCATCTGGGCCGAAAAGTGGCGCATTGCTGGAGTTGCGTCGCAAGCGCGACGCAGCTCCAGCAATGATCTGGGGGGCCCTATCTTTAAAATGCTGCGTCAATCCTTACGCCTGCTTCAAGCAGGCGCAGGGTTTTGACGCAGCATGGGCCTAAAAGTGACTGAGTGAAATCTTGTAGATTTCACTCAGCCACTTTTAGGAGGCGTTCCTGCGCCGGAACGCCCCCACCTGCCCTGGAACGCCTACATGTGGCGCAGGGCTTTACAACGTGACGCATCTCCCAGATGCGTCACGTTGTAAATACCCCGCACCATGGCGCAGGATTTGCGCCGCTGCTGCGTCACAAAAGTGACGCAACGGCGGCGCAAAAGTGGCGCAAGTGCAACATAAATCTGCCCTTAAATTGTTAACCTAGCTCACAGATCATTCCAGCATGAGTAAACATAGTGCTGGTCAAGAAAGCATAAGAATCATTTACTTTCTTGTGCAGTAGGAATTATATGGAGATGCAAATGGTTTAGATCTCTGCTGCCACACATGTTTATTGATACATTTTAGTAATACAGGACAACGTATAGACCATTGGTCCAGCTTATCGACAAGCAGATTCATCCGCACATAGGAAGGCCTTATAGAAGGTAAGCCAAATGTACAGAAAGCCTCAGATAAGTTGGGTAACCCTCTCTAATCTTGCAAAGTGGCAGTTGGTCTAGGTCAACATAGATCATATAATGAAAAATGATAAATACAGAAAATCCGGGGGAAGTCCACATTGTCTCTCATCCACATCCGATACCCAGGAGGGTGGGATCAAGTCTCTAGAACTTGGGGGGAGGGCGGGGCAGGGAGGGGGGGGGATAGACCTGGGATTCCCCAGGCCAGGGGCCGTGAGGTTTTCAGCATGTCCCCCACCAAATCTAGCTAGTAAGGGACTCAGACCCCCAAGCAGATGTTCAGTTGTAATGCCCTTGGGGTCCCAACAATCCACCCTTGAGAGGGTATATGCGCAGCAATAAAGGAATTGCAACGTTCTGAGCCTAGGATGGTTGAAACATAGGAATTCCATTTTGCATAGAAAATCAATTGGAAGCTGCCAGAGATGGGTCAATCTCTTTTCAGAGTAGGAGAGTTTGTGAGTCATGTGTTCCATAGAAAGTATCTGCCAGAGCTTATCGAACCATGACACTAGTTGAGGGGGTTCCACCTTATTCCAAAAAGCACACTGAGTTATTTTGTAGCTTCAGTCATGTGGGGAATCAGTGCCCAGACCACATGGGTCATGCCTTCTAAGTTGGTGGGTCTTATTCCAAGAATCAGAATAGAGGATTCAACTGGGAGGGGATAGCCCAGTGTGCCTTTAATACACCTCAGGATTTACCTCCAATACATTTGGATCACAGAACAGGACCACCAGATTAGGAGGAACGTGCCTGTATCTTGGTGACAACAGTAGCATGTTTTGGTCGTGATGGGGATCATACAGGAAATCTAACAGTTGTCAAATACAACTGGAACATAACTTTAAAAGCTGATTCCCTGTGGGGGATACTCCTATGCATTTTGGGGCTCACACTTCAGAGACAGTTCTTTGTTTGTCCTGAATTGGATGTTCCAGATCGCTTTCCCATTGTGCCTGATATTGCTGCCTAGAGTGAGGCTTAGATTTTTGAATAGTGGTGTAGGTTCTTGAGATCAGCCATTTTGTGTCCTTGAATAATATAAGCATGTTTAATATGGGGTAAAGGAGCGTGTTGCTGAAACAAATTTCAAAGGGTGCAATGCCCTGTGGTGTAATTGGTGGTATTGAAGACGGGAGGATTTTGGGAATTTGCATTTTGATCGTTCAAGGATTTGATGGATGGGCCTTGAAAGTGGTTGCTTAAAGTTCTACAATCCCCCTTAGTCCATGCCATAAATGCTTTGGCCTTGACCTGTTCTCAGGCCAGGACGCTCCCCCCACCGCCCCAGCGTTCCCTGCTGGTGCTGTGTCCTCTGGCTGCTGCCCCTCGCTGCTGCTGGGAGTTCGAGGCCCTCCTCCACCGAAGGCTCCCACCTGCGCCTCATCCCTGGTGGCCCAGTGGTGGGCAGTAAGTATTCGGTCTGATCTGCTGCCTGTTTCCCGTATTTGTATTGTATTTGTTGCCTGTTTTCTCTGTGCGCTGCTTTAGTGACTGTTTCCCGTATTTGTATTGTATTTGTTGCCTGTTTCCTTTCTGCTGTGCTCCCCGCATTCCTTACCGCCGCTGCGTCCCCTGCAGCCCCACCCCCCTCCTCTCCCATTCGCTTCCAGCCACCCGCCTCCCAGCTGCTCCTCCCTCCCTCCACCCCTTCTTAATGCAGGACGCTGCGCAGCGAGGGTGCGAACCTTGACCTGTTCTCAGGCCAGGACGCTCCCCCCACCGCCCCAGCATTCCCTGCTGATGCTGTGTCCTCTGGCTGCTGCCCCTCGCTGCTGCTGGGAGTTCGAGGGCCTCCTCCACCCGCAGGCTCCCGCCTGCGCCTCATCCCAGGTGGCCCAGTGGTTGGCGGTAAGTATTCGGTCTGATCTGCTGCCTGTTTCCCGTATTTGTATTGTATTTGTTGTCTGTTTTCTCTGTGCGCTGCTTTAGTGAATGTTTCCCGTATTTGTATTGTATTTGTTGCCTGTTTCCTTTCTGCTGTGCTCCCCGCATTCCTTTCCCGCCGCTGCGCGCCCTGCTGCCCCGCCCCCCTCCTCTCCCATTCGCTTCCCGCCACCCGCCTCCCAGCTGCTCCTCCCTCCCTCCACCCCTTCTTAATGCAGGACGCTGCGCGGCGAGGGTGCGAACCTTGACCTGTTCTCAGGCCAGGACGCTCCCCCCACCGCCCCAGCGTTCCGTGCTGGTGCTGTGTCCTCTGGCTGCTGCCCCTCACTGCTGCTGGGAGTTCGAGGTCCTCCTCCAACTGCAGGCTCCCCCCTGCGCCTCATCCCTGGTGGCCCAGTGGTGGGCGGTAAGTATTCGGTCTGATCTGCTGCCTGTTTCCCGTATTTGTATTGTATTTGTTGCCTGTTTTCTCTGTGTGCTGCTTTAGTGACTGTTTCCCGTATTTGTATTTTATTTGTTGCCTGTTTCCTTTCTGCTGTGCTCCCCGCATTCCATTCCGCCGCTGCGCCCCCTGCGGCCCCGCCCCCCTCCTCTCCCATTCGCTTCCATCCACCCGCCTCCCAGCTGCTCCTCCCTCCCTCCACCCCTTCTTAATGCAGGACGCTGCGCAGCGAGGGTGCGAACCTTGACCTGTTCTCAGGCCACGACGCTCCCCCCACCACCCCAGCGTTCCCTGCTGGTGCTGTGTCCTCTGGCTGCTGCCCCTCGCTGCTGCTGGGAGTTCGAGGTGCTCCTCCACCCGCAGGCTCCCGCCTGCGCCTCATCCCTGGTGGCCCAGTGGTTGGCGGTAAGTATTCGGTCTGATCGGCTGCCTGTTTCCCGTATTTGTATTGTATTTGTTGTCTGTTTTCTCTGTGCGCTGCTTTAGTGAATGTTTCCCGTATTTGTATTGTATTTGTTGCCTGTTTCCTTTCTGCTGTGCTCCCCGCATTCCTTTCCCGCCGCTGCGCACCCTGCGGCCCCGCCCCCCTCCTCTCCCATTCGCTTCCCGCCACCTGCCTCCCAGCTGCTCCTCCCTCCCTCCACCCCTTCGTAATGCAGGACGCTGCGCGGCGAGGGTGCGAACCTTGACCTGTTCTCAGGCCAGGACGCTCCCCCCACCGCCCCAGCATTCCCTGCTGGTGCTGTGTAATCTGGCTGCTGCCCCTCACTGCCCCTGGGAGTTCGAGGTCCTCCTCCACCTGCAGGCTCTCACCTGCGCCTCATCCCTGGTGGCCCAGTGGTGGGCGGTAAGTATTCGGTCTGATCTGCTGCCTGTTTCCCGTATTTGTATTGTATTTGTTGCCTGTTTTCTCTGTGTGCTGCTTTAGTGACTGTTTCCCATATTTGTATTGTATTTGTTGCCTGTTTCCTTTCTGATGTGCTACACGCATTCCTTTCCCGCCGCTGCGTCCCCTGCGGTCCCGCCCCCCTCCTCTCCCATTTGCTTCCCGCTACCCGCCTCCCAGCTGCTCCTCCCTCCCTCCACCCCTTCTTAATGCAGGACGCTGCACGGCTGCGCAGCGGACGCGCCGCTGGCGCGCCAGAGGCGCGCCAGAGGCAAGCCCGTCTGCGCCCGTCCGTGCCTGGACCGCGCTCCGAGCCAGAATCCCCGGACCCCACCGCACCATACCCAGTCTCAGCTACAACGCCGACTCTCTCCATGATCTCAACACCGGCCGAGACCAAAGCTGCAAACAGGCCACCCCGAAATGCACCCACGGACCCTTTACCTGCCGCAGCTTCAGCTTCACCTGCGACAGAACCACCAAACCATCAAGGACCAGACCCAACCACCTCCGCTGCATACTCCTCGACACCCGCTCCGCACGCAGACACGCCATCGAGCTCTGGGACCTGCTCGACGCCACTGTCCCGGACGTAGCCTTCCTGACCGAGACGTGGTGGAACGACTCCTCTGCACCAGACATCGCCATTGCCATCCCAAACAGCTACAAGATCACCCGCAGGGACCGCGTCAACGGCATCGGAGGAGGAATTGCCATCATCCACAAGTCCACCCTCAAGGTCACCACCCACGCAGACGACACCCTCAACGCTGCCGAACACCTGCAGTTCACCCACCGACCCCACCAACCCAGACACCGCAGCCCGCAACCTCAGACAGTGGATCGACAACTGTGCCACACCCTCGCCCTACTGAAGAAACCCTCCTGAAGAACCGGGGTTTAACCCAGCGGCGTCAGGGGCACGCCTAAGATCTTCGAGTTCACCTGTCTTGGTATACAGAGACACGGGATACTTTTGGATGGCATCAGAGACCAAGTTTATTAGCTGCAGCTAGTAACAGTGATCCTAGAAATACATCACGGTGTAAATTCTCAGGAGACTGCTCATTTTATTAAGGCGAGACGTCTCCTTTTATACCCAATACTCACATTATAAATGTACACCTACTGCACAAAATTCTAGCCAATAAGGTACATTTTTAAACAAAGTGTCACATAACAAAAACTCAATTTACAGTATCCCAACCCAAAAGTTAATTATTAGGAATGTCCCAAATTCAATCTCCACAAGCCGGACAAACCTATAATTGAAAGCATAACCCATGTAATGAAGAAACATAAAAAAAGAAACGGTAACAGATGCTGAACAAGATAAGCTATGTGCAAGGAAACTAAAAGTTAACGATGTCCTGAACATTGATTGGCAATCTCAGACAAAGATCGATCAGGGAAATTGGCTTTGCGGGGTCAGTTTCAGGTGCAGAGGTCAGTTTCTTACAGTTCATTTCAGAGTCAAAAAGAAACCTAGTTAATGTATACATGAACTAAGAAGGCCAGGCCACTTTATTCGCCAGGCTACCTTCACAGGCCTACGTGAGGGCAACACAAAATGGTGGCACAGAACAAAATGGAGTCAGACTCGAGAATTACAGAACCTCAGACCCTCCTTTTGCCATTACGTAGGCAATAACCTAAGACTCATGTTAATCTGAATCTAGGTCTATGTCGATATTCATTAGGTCAGCAAGGTGTTGCTGTAGCATCATCTTATTATTCTCTACTTCTCTCGGGAAAGGTCTCCGAACACACATAGTAGCACAAAGACTACAAATGGCGGGACCACACTGGATGCAAAGACAACAAGAGAAAAGGATGGTTAAAACCATACCAAGGAATGTCAAAATCTTCCATCCCCATTTGGACAGCAGTCCCCAAAACCATCCCGTCAATGACCAGTCTCCTTCGTCTACATGGATAGACTCAGAGATTTTATACAACCTAGAGATGGCTTGGTACACTGTAGTAGCATTATCTGGTATGTAAACACAGCAACTGGATCCAATCAATTTACATACTCCTCATACTCCTCCTCGATCTGCAAGCATGATGTCTAATACCATACGGTTCTGCAAAGTCATAAGGCGGTCCGCTTGAAGCTCAGCTGCAACATTACTAAGAGCACCTGCTGTCTCATTAATAGTAGCTTCAACAACACGGACAAGCTGTCGAATATGCCTACTATTGATCATAGGACCCCAAAAGGGCAAGAAGCCCTTGAAGAAATCTACTACTTCGTGTGCTGCGGTATCTTCCTTATTGAAGAAACCTCTACCATATCTAGTTCTATGATAGTCTGAAACAGTAGTGTATGTAGGGGGAAGTAGAAACGCCACATAACACGTTCCTGAAAAATCAGGTGGCAACCATGTGTAGGCTCTGTCATGACAAACAAAATATGTGCCTTTAGCTGGCACAAATGGTGGAGAAGTCCGAGATGAATAGACATAGGTTTGAGCACACACACTCTTACCTAGCTGAGCTTTCGTATTCCGACCATTACCTTGAAAACAAAAGTGGCCTCGGTGGGGTACAATCCAAATAGGGGGAGACCTTTTTCGTCTCTCCTTCTCTGTCAAACTGGTACTATATCCAGTTATGTTCCAACCAACGTAAGCCTGCACCTCATCCTTAGGGATAGCATTATATGCTTCAATATCTCGGATCATAGCTACTATTCCCCTTATTAAGGCACTATTGCTCGAGTTATCTTTAAGGGAACGTAAGGGGCGTACCTCATTTGCATAGATAAACATGGTCTGAAAAGCCCACACAGACCCATTAAAAGAAAAAGGCAAAACCAAATATGGCATACCTTTATCTGTCGTATGAGGCATAAGACCACAAACCCAACAATTAGTGGTATTTACTACTAACTGATGCTGATGCAACAACTGTATAAACGAGTTGTTGACAAATTCTGATCTCCTTGTCTGTTCATGTTCAGGCAACGTATAAAACTGGTGCAACGAAACAGTAGTAAAAGAAAGCATAGGTTGGGAGGTGGGTGCAGATGTCTGTTGTGTAGCATAGACAGTCCAACCCACACAAGCTAATGTGATACTTAAAAACATCAAAAAGCACAATATTATAAAACATTTGCTCTGTGTCAATGTACAAAATCTTGTCTTAAGATCTATTCTCTCAACATCTCTTTCAGTTACAACAGACTCCATCCTCTAACGTGCTGCTCGCGGCAATTTTCCTTCTTCACTCAAGTGTGCGTCCAGGCGTTCTAGACGTCTCCCTAGAACCGCAGACCTTTCGTCAATACGCGGGCCACCCCTTAAGGTCTTATACCGAGACCCTGCAGCTGAACCCGGATGGGGGTTTAAAAAAGAAAAAGAAAAATAGTCTCTTGTCTGAAAGAGTGTCATTCACAAAAAAATTCAAATTTTATTTGTCCATTTTAGACCTTAAGTTGTAGCATTCTTTACTAGGCACAGTTTGATCCTGAAAGAGTGTCTCTGGGTGCGTAGTATCAAGTCTCAAACACGGCGGCACAGCTTCTTGCAAGACTTTATCATCCGCACGTTCTGACTGAGTCCATTCCAGATGTGCATCACTAAAAGGTACAAATCTCGGAACCCTTTCACTCTCGGAATCGGCAACACCTTCCCGGACCCACTTATCGTACGGTAAGGGCAAAGGTATCTTCTTACAATCGGTACCATGTACCCAGTTTTTCTTGCCGAACACCTTAATAGCAGTCCGAGTTGATAACAAGACTTGGTATAGACCGGTCCATCTTGGTTCCAAGTTCTTTGACCTCTGGAAATTCTTGGTTAGAACCCAGTCGCCAGGTTGAATCGTGTGGCCTGCGTCTACAGAAACTGAAGGCAAAGTGTCATGGACCTGTTGGTGAAGAACACGCAATGTAGCAGTCAAATCATGTAAGTAGTCAACCAACATAGGGTACTCGATATCACTGTACTTCTTAGGCCTCGGCACACCCCAGACATTCGCCGGGCGTCCAAAAACAATCTCGTATGGGCTAAGTCCCACGCGAGAATGAACTGTCGTTCTCGTGGACAAAAGTGCCAATGGTAAGGCATCAGGCCATGTAAGACCAGAGCTCGCTTGCACCTTGGCCAACTTCAGCTTAAGAGTGCCATTATAGCACTCGACCAGGCCTGCTGACTGGGGGTGATTCGCAGCGTGAAATTTCTGTTTAATACCCAGACCCGCACATACTTTCTGTATAATCTGACCCACGAATTCACTTCCATTATCACTCCATACCATCCTCTGCAAGCCATATCTGGGAAATAATTCTTTAAGCAAAACCTTGGCTGTAGACAAGGCAGTATTATCCTTTAGGGGGTAGGCCTCTATCCATCTGGAAAAGGCACAAACAACCACAAGGACATACTTCAAGTTATTGCATCTTTCCATATGAATATAGTCTATCTGCAGCACCTTGAACGGATACGTTGGAGGAGCAAAATGACCCGCTGGAGTTGGGGTTCCCTTTCCAGGATTATGCATCAAGCAAATCAGGCAGTGTTTAACCAAATTCTCAGCACACTTAGGAATTCCACCATTCTGCCATACCGGAGCCAACAACTTACATATCCCTTTTGAACTAATGTGAGCCAACCCATGAGCCATAGTAACCACCGGAAGCACATATGCATCCGGCAACAACCATCGCTGGTGCTCTGACAACTCAACCCAACAGCCTGTTGAATCCAACATTCCCGTACTCTCTCTCCACATACTCAATTCTTTCTCAGTAGCTTCTGCCTGAATCATCTTCACACTTTCTGTTGTATCTTCACACATTCCTCCTTCCACAACCCATCTGGCAGGACCTGCAACATACATCCGACTCGTCACATCTTTCGCCGTTTCTCTCGCTACTTCATCTATAAACGCATTCCCTTGACCCACATCATCCGTAACCTTCTTATGCGCACTACACTTAACTATCGCAATTTGGGTCGGCAAAGTAAGTGATTCAAGAAGTTCAATCACTAATTGTCCATGCTGAATTTTCGTACCATGGGAAGTAAGAAATCCTCTCTCTTTCCACAAGCGACCAAAACTGTGAGCCACGCCAAATGCGTATTGGCTATCAGTATAAACATTCACTCTCTTTCCTTTTGACAACACACACCCTCTAGTCAATGCTATCAATCTGAAACTGACGCTGATTAGGGCGAGGCGGATAAGCCTGCTGCAGAAGAACTTTCGTTTTTAATTCTCTAGTCTTCTTCTCTACTTTATCGTTCTCATCGTTATCTCTATTCTCATAGTATTGTGCAGTAGCCAATATCTGAGCCGAAGAAGAAACAGCCCATGAACTCTCAGAGTCCTTTAACTTATTAGAAAGTTCAGGAAGTAAATTAAAAACAAACTTATCTACAAACAACCTCTGACCACCTTCTGTACTCATATCCTGACCACTATGATCAATGAATGTTTCCTCAAACCTAGTGAAGAAATCCGACACACTCTCGTCTTTCTTTTGTTTGCATGCTGCTAACTTGTCCCAATTCACCCGCAGAGGAGGCATCATAGTTTTCATTAAATTAATAATCTTACCAGGTAGTTCTGCAACTAAGGGTTCAGGTTTGGCAACTCCTACCTGCCGACCATCTGCAGCAGTAATATTAACCCACGTATCTCCTAACTCTGGCACGTGATCCTCGTGACGGATCTTCGCCCACAAGGGTTGAGGAACTACATTACCCATCAACATATCTATATCAGCTAAATTCATAACACACGCATCAACTGTCTGAGACAACTCCTTATAATAACAAGCAGGATTTTTACAGGGGTCAAGCAAAGTCTGCTTAAGAGCCAGGACCTCAGCTCTCTTCCAAGGGACATGCACCCACACTCGCTGCAAATGAGCCGGTGCAGCCACAATACCATGAGCGTTACAACAAACAATTGATGGACGGAATGCTGACAATGCAGACATTCTCCCCCAGTCAAGAGATCTGGGTTAAATCCATTGTTCTTTTGCCCACTACACCACCCCAGTTTAGACATGGCCATATGCAAATCAGTCTTGACCCTGTGCCTCATGGGAACAGTCCAGCCCGAACTGCCAAGCCATGTCTTCCCTGGACCGGAATCAAGCATCCTAGCAACGGTTTCTGGCTATCAGCCGTCATCAGCCAGGATAGCTTGACTCCAGTGGCGCAGTGAGCACGGGTCCCACGTCTGGGAATACCCATTCCACTTAGGGCAAAAAGCGTTACAACAAACAATTGATGGACGGAATGCTGACAATGCAGACATTCTCCCCCAGTCAAGAGATCTGGGTTAAATCCATCGTTCTTTTGCCCACTACACCACCCCAGTTTAGACATGGCCATATGCAAATCAGTCTTGACCCTGTGCCTCATGGGAACAGTCCAGCCCGAACTGCCAAGCCATGTCTTCCCTGGACCGGAATCAAGCATCCTAGGAACGGTTTCTGGCTATCAGCCGTCATCAGCCAGGATAGCTTGACTCCAGTGGCGCAGTGAGCACGGGTCCCACGTCTGGGAATACCCATCCCACTTAGGGCGAAAAGCGTTACAACAAACAATTGATGGACGGAATGCTGACAATGCAGACATTCTCCCCCAGTCAAGAGATCTGGGTTAAATCCATCGTTCTTTTGCCCACTACACCACCCCAGTTTAGACATGGCCATATGCAAATCAGTCTTGACCCTGTGCCTCATGGGAACAGTCCAGCCCGAACTGCCAAGCCATATCTTCCCTGGACCGGAATCAAGCATCCTAGGACTGGTTTCTGGCTATCAGCCGTCATCAGGCAGGATAGCTTGACTCCAGTGGCGTAGTGAGCACGGGTCCCACGTCTGGGAATACCCATCCCACTTAGGGCGAAACGCGTTACAACAAACAATTGATGGACGGAATGCTGACAATGCAGACATTTTCCCCCAGTCAAGAGATCTGGGTTAAATCCATCGTTCTTTTGCCCACTACACCACCCCAGTTTAGACATGGCCATATGCAAATCAGTCTTGACCCTGTGCCTCATGGGAACAGTCCAGCCCGAACTGCCAAGCCATGTCTTCCCTGGACCGGAATCAAGCATCCTAGGACCGGTTTCTGGCTATCAGCCGTCATCAGCCAGGATAGCTTGACTCCAGTGGCGTAGTGAGCACGGGTCCCACGTCTGGGAATACCCATCCCACTTAGGGCGAAAAGCGTTACAACAAACAATTGATGGACGGAATGCTGACAATGCAGACATTCTCCCCCAGTCAAGAGATCTGGGTTAAATCCATCGTTCTTTTGCCTACTACACCACCCCAGTTTAGACATGGCCATATGCAAATCAGTCTTGACCCTGTGCCTCATGGGAACAGTCCAGCCCGAACTGCCAAGCCATGTCTTCCCTGGACCGGAATCAAGCATCCTAGGACCGGTTTCTGGCTATCAGCCGTCATCAGCCAGGATAGCTTGACTCCAGTGGCGTAGTGAGCACGGGTCCCGCGTCTGGGAATACCCATCCCACTTAGGGCGAAAAGCGTTACAACAAACAATTGATGGACGGAATGCTGACAATGCAGACATTCTCCCCCAGTCAAGAGATCTGGGTTAAATCCATCGTTCTTTTGCCCACTACACCACCCCAGTTTAGACATGGCCATATGCAAATCAGTCTTGACCCTGTGCCTCATGGGAACAGTCCAGCCCGAACTGCCAAGCCATGTCTTCCCTGGACCGGAATCAAGCATCCTAGGACCGGTTTCTGGCTATCAGCCGTCATCAGCCAGGATAGCTTGACTCCAGTGGCGTAGTGAGCACGGGTCCCACGTCTGGGAATACCCATCCCACTTAGGGCGAAAAGCGTTACAACAAACAATTGATGGACGGAATGCTGACAATGCAGACATTCTCCCCCAGTCAAGAGATCTGGGTTAAATCCATCGTTCTTTTGCCCACTACCCCACCCCAGTTTAGACATGGCCATATGCAAATCAGTCTTGACCCTGTGCCTCATGGGAACAGTCCAGCCCGAACTGCCAAGCCATGTCTTCCCTGGACCGGAATCAAGCATCCTAGGACCGGTTTCTGGCTATCAGCCATCATCAGCCAGGATAGCTTGACTCCAGTGGCGTAGTGAGCACGGGTCCCACGTCTGGGAATACCCATCCCACTTAGGGCGAAAAGCGTTACAACAAACAATTGATGGACGGAATGCTGACAATGCAGACATTCTCCCCCAGTCAAGAGATCTGGGTTAAATCCATCGTTCTTTTGCCCACTACACCACCCCAGTTTAGACATGGCCATATGCAAATCAGTCTTGACCCTGTGCCTCATGGGAACAGTCCAGCCCGAACTGCCAAGCCATGTCTTCCCTGGACCGGAATCAAGCATCCTAGGAACGGTTTCGGGCTGGACTGTTCCCATGAGGCACAGGGTCAAGACTGATTTGCATATGGCCATGTCTGAACTGGGGTGGCGTAGTGGGCAAAATAACGATGGATTTAACCCAGATCTCTTGACTGGGGGAGAATGTCTGCATTGTCAGCATTCCGTCCATCATTTGTTTGTTGTAACGATTTTCGCCCTAAGTGGGATGGGTATTCCCAGACGTGGGACCCGTGCTCACTACGCCACTGGAGTCAAGCTATCCTGGCTGATGATGGCTGATAGCCAGAAACCGGTCCTAGGATGCTTGATTCCGGTCCAGGGAAGACATGGCTTGGCAGTTCGGGCTGGACTGTTCCCATGAGGCACAGGGTCAAGACTGATTTGCATATGGCCATGTCTGAACTGGGGTGGCGTAGTGGGCAAAATAACGATGGATTTAACCCAGATCTCTTGACTGGGGGAGAATGTCTGCATTGTCAGCATTCCGTCCATCATTTGTTTGTTGTAACAATACCATGAGCGGCATCAGCCACAACTGCCTCTCTCCATACAGGGGGAACCTCTCTCATAGGATACTGCTTCACTTTTCTCCTAATAGAAGGGTCAGGTTCGAACAATGACTGAGGTGGAAGTCTAGACCTAAAAGTGAGTAGTGTCTCTACCGCTTCCTCAATATCGGAACCCACTATCGTCCCTTTAGCAAATTCAGACTGAACATTAAGCAATTCCAGTGGAATTGAACCCAACTCATTATCTTCCCACTCCTGACGAAGGAAGGTACACATGACATCAAAAACATGCCTTTGTTTTGATGCCTCCCACTGTAGGAAGATATCCATAACCCCTTGTGGACTGTACTTGGAGGTATTCGAAACCCATCTACGAGCAAGGAGATCTAACACTGCCCGCACTTCGGGACCAGGGAGCTGACTACGTATCTGCTTACGTTCAGAAACAGGGGTCATATTCAGTGACCCAAAGAAAGGAGACAAAAGACTAGTGACAGTCTCAGTCATTCGTTGCCGAGCAGAAGGAGAAGAAGTTGACATGAGGACAGGAGACAAAGTGTTTTGAGGTGACAGAGACGCAGAGACAGAAATAAGAGAAGTTGAAGATAAAGGAGTGTAAGGCAAAGGAGTTTGAGGCAAGGCTGGTGGCAAGGCTGGCGGCCCTGGAGGGGGCTGCGCCGGGGGAGGATGAACCACCTGTGAAGCAACGGGTGGCTGAACAACAACAGGGGGTTGAACGACAACAAGGGGTGCAACAACTGGAGGTAACGGAGGTGCAGTAGCACCCAGCACATAAGGGGGTGGTAATCTCAGTAAATGTGATATCAAAGGATCCTTTTCAGGGTCTACAGTCACATTTGAAAGGGGAGGTGGCAAAGCCGGGTAACATTTGTCAATGGCCATGCAATGTTGTCTATCTGACACTTCAATCGCACGATCTTCTTCATCTTCCTTAAACTGCCTAGCAGCTTGCATTACCGATATATTCCTTTCCTTCCAATCTCTCTTAGCTTGCTTAATTTCTCGCTGTTTGGCTTCCTTACGCCAAAGGCGGAAAGAGTCAAACATCGCCGGCCGGGCTTTCTTCTTAAATAGTGCAACTTCTAGGTTATCTAAAACATCGGATTCAAAACTACCATGTTGGGGCCATCGTAAAACACCATCTTTCCTTGTATAACGGACCCATACTTCATTAAAGGTAATGGGACCTACACCATGCTTTGAATAGAGCTCATAAGTTGGAGTTCCAACCGGAGGTATCGAACACGAGTCCTCCAATCGGGAATCCCTATTACAACCTCAACAAAACCATTTCCTAAATTTGCTAAAACCAGGCATCTTTTAGCTCACTAGTCTTGCTTCAAACTTCAAGGGGTTATCAAAAATGATACACTCGCAAATATACGAAACCCCCGGCTTCGACTATTGCAATGGCCGAATCAAAACCAAGAAACAAAACAAAGTCGTGGGAGCAACCCACTTACACTTAACCAAAATGTCTGTCACGCCACCAGAAGACCGTCTAACGTCTCGCCTTACAAATCATCACAAGAGGGTCCAAGACAGGGCGACAGTCAGGGCAGCAGTCCTTCGCAGCCGTCGGAAAGGGGAAGCCTCGCAGAAAAAAACCTTCGGTCCACGTCGACATGCAGGGGTCGATGAAGTGGCGGCCGTCCTCCAGAATTTCCTCACGGGGCTCCTCACAATCTTCGGGCTTGGACCAGTACTGCTGAAGTCACCCAACGTTGGGCGCCAGTTGAAGAACCGGGGTTTAACCCAGAGGCGTCAGGGGCACGCCTAAGATCTTCGAGTTCACCTGTCTTGGTATACAGAGAAACGGAATACTTCTGGATGGCATCAGAGACCAAGTTTATTAGCTGCAGCTAGTAACAGTGATCCTAGAAATACATCACGGTGTAAATTCTCAGGAGACTGCTCATTTTACTAAGGCGAGACGTCTCCTTTTATACCCAATATTCACATTATAAATGTACACCCACTGCACAAAATTCTAGCCAAAAAGGTACATTTTCAAACAAAGTGTCACATAACAAAAACTCAATTTACAGTATCCCAACCCAAAAGTTAATTATTAGGAATGTCCCAAATTCAATCTCCACAAGCCGGACAAACCTATAATTGAAAGCATAACCCATGTAATGAAGAAACATAAAAAAAGAAACGGTAACAGATGCTGAACAAGATAAGGCATGTGCAAGGAAACTAAAAGTTAACGATGTCCTGAACATTGATTGGCAATCTCAGACAAAGATCGATCAGGGAAATTGGCTTTGCGGGGTCAGTTTCAGGTGCAGAGGTCAGTTTCTTACAGTTCATTTCAGAGTCAAAAAGAAACCTAGTTAATGTATACATGAACTAAGAAGGCCAGGCCACTTTATTCGCCAGGCTACCTTCACAGGCCTACGTGAGGGCAACACAAAATGGTGGCACAGAACAAAATGGAGTCAGACTCGAGAATTACAGAACCTCACTCCAACAGCCTCGCCAGCAAGAGAGCCACCTGGTTCATCGACGAGTTCCTGGCCTCCAAGCGTTCATGCCGGAAATTGGAGAAGAAATGGCTCCATGAACGTACACCGGACAACCACGCAGCCCACAAGGACGCCACCCGCAGACACCACCACCTCATCAGATCAGCCAAGAGGTCCTCCTTCAAAGACCACCTGCATAACAACACACACGACAGCAAAGAACTCTTCCGCATCGTTAAAGAAAAATCCAACCCCAGCGCCAACACCAATGACATCCCGCCCTCACAGGAACTGTGCGACTCACTGGCCATCTTCTTCCACCGCAAGATCGCTGACATCCACGATAGTTTCAATACCACGACCGACCCGACCATGCCAGACTTCACCCAACCTCCGAACACCAACAACGCCAACCGCCTTACCTCCTGGTCCAACATCAGCGACAACGAGACACGCAAGGTCATGAACTCCATCCACTCAGGATCTCCGACAGACCCGTGCCCACACCACATATTCAACAAGGCAGACGCAGCCATTGCCCCCCAACTACGGAAGGTCATCAACATCTCCTTCGAAACAGCGACATTCCCGGAAAGCTGGAAGCACGCCAAAATCAACGCCCTCCTCAAGAAGCCCAAGGCGGACCCCAAGGACCTCAAGAACTTCCGGCCCATCTCCCTGCTCCCGTTCCCGGCGAAGGTCATCGAGAAAATCGTCAACATGCAACTGACCTGCCACCTCGAAGACAACAACATACTGGACCCGTCCCAATCCGGATTCAGGCGTAACCACAGCACCGAGACTGCCCTCATCGCCGCCACAGACGACATCAGGCGCCAATTAGACAACAGCGAAACATCAGCCCTCATCCTCCTTAACCTCTCGCCCGCCTTCGACACGGTCTGCCATCGCACTCTAAAAACACGCCTCCAAGAAGCCGGTATCCAAGAGAAGGCCCTCGACTGGACCACATCCTTCCTCTCCGGCAGATCCCAGAGCAGCCGCCTCCCACCCTTCCGATCCAAAGCCACCGACATCATCTGCGGTGTCCCCCAGGGCTCCTCCCTCAGCCCAACGATGTTCAACATCTACATGTCCCCCCTCGCACAAGTGGCCCGCCACCACAACCTCAACATCATCTCCTACGCCGACGACACTCAGCTCATCCGCTCCCTCACCAAGGACCCACGCACTGCCAAAACCAACATCCACAACGGAATGAAGGCTATCGCCGACTGGATGAGGAGCAGCCGGCTGCAACTGAACTCGGACAAGACGGAGGTCCTCCTCCTCGGACCCAACCCCTCGGCCTGGGACAACTCCTGGTGGCCGACCACTCTCGGGACAGCACCGACACCCACCGACCACGCACGCAATCTAGGATTCATCCTCGACTCCTCCCTCTCCATGTCCAAACAGGTCAATGCCGTCTCCTCCTCCTGCTACAACACCCTCCGCACGCTTCGCAGGATCTACAAGTGGATCCCGACCGAAACAAGAAGAACGGTGACACAGGCCCTCGTCAGCAGCAGGCTGGACTACGGCAAAGCACTCTATGCCGGAATCCCAGCCAAACACCTACGACGACTACAGCGCATCCAAAATGCCTCCGCCCGACTGATCGTCAACGTCCCCCGCCGCAGCCACATCACCCCCCACCTGACAAACCTACACTGGCTCCCCGTTGACAAGAGGATCACCTTCAAACTCCTCACCCATGCACACAAAGCACTCCACAACACCGGACCAGCCTACCTGAACAGCAGACTCAGCTTCCACACCCCCACCCGCCTGCTCCGCTCCACCAGCCTCGCACTCGCCACCGTCCCCCGCATCCAACGAACAACCTCCGGCGGCAGATCCTTCTCCTACCTCGCCACCAAGACCTGGAACACCCTACCCACCCACCTGCGGCAGACCGAAAACCTACTCACCTTCAGAAGACTCCTCAAGACCTGGCTCTTCGAGCAGTAGCGAAACTCCCCCCCCCCCCTCTCAGCGCCTTGAGACCCTCACGGGTGAGTAGCGCGCTTTACAAATACCATGATTGATGGATTGATTGGGAGTTCAGAGCATGGGAGAAGTCTGTCTGGGTTGCATTCTAGGGGTTATTAGTTGAGGGGAAAGTAGTAAATCCCTTCTTAATGGCAAGGTGGTCCCAGCGGACTAGCATGGTTTTCAAAGGCAGTCAGAGGCAGTGCTAGGCATGCCCTCCTAGGGTGACTGCGTTTAGGGAGCCAAACTAGGGGGCACCTGTACAACCCCCTAGCACCACCGGAGAGTTATGCCTCACACCCTATTTACTAAGTGGTGTTAAGGCGCTTTTTGTGGCTTAACGCAGCTTTGTAAATATGCTACCTTTTCATGCAGGTATCTGCATGAAAGGGGCGTACAATGGGTGTGTGCCCAGGAGGCCGGTCAAACTGTGCATCTTTCCTACCAGGCTATATTAGACAGCCTGATGCGGAACAGGTTTAATCTTCAAGCCCCTGTCTGGGCGGCAAACTAAGGCACTCAGACCAATCACAACGCTGCTTCAGGCAGCGTTGTGATTGGACAGAGGATTCTGGGAGGCTGGGAGCTTCCTGTTGCAGCGCAGAGGAGACGGAGCAGGGGCTGCAGCCCCCAGGAAAGTTTGTTTATTTTTATATTTTTAATTCCACCCTCTGCCCCCCCCCCCCTTCCCCCCGTCTTCCCCGCGCCTCACCACCCACGCTTAGTAGCGGCTGATACTGCCTTTATGACTGCAGAGACAGTCTGTGCGGAGAACTGTGCACATAAAATTATAGCCCTATCTTTTTATGCGCTGAGTTTTCCGCCCAACTGTGGACTCTCCACAGTCCTGAAGCTACTACTAAATTACAATTTTTTGAGAACAGATAAAAGTAAATGTTTATCTTTATGTGTCAGGCCCTAAGAGACTAACACATATTTTACAGATTGCGGACAGAGAGATATGTGAAAACATAGAGTGTGATCAGAAGCATAAAAGGAAAGGGGATTTCTGAAAACAGGGTAGAATAATAGGGAGGAGCGCCTTGAAGTTCTGGTCATTGAGGTGCCACTGATCCTACGCTAAACCTGTATTCTCAGTCACAAACTGCTACATGGGAAGAACGCGACACGTTGCCTCAAAAAGCAATGTATTCTCCCATCTTTTAAGAAAACGTATTCCTCATGTAAAGTGTATTAATGTCTGCAACCTTTAGATGAACGATTGTGATTGAAGAGTTTGAATAAAGGTTAGATACATAATTAACATACCTCCAGATATTTCCGCACAGTTTTCCATTGAGGAAGGATACCAATTTAGCTCTAACGCGTGTGCGTGCATGCCAATGTAATATTGTTTAAAAGTATTACTGAATAATAAACTCGGGTTCACAGACGTGCTGCTGTATGCACTGAACAGAACTGAGGCCAGCCAAATTGCTTTCCTGCGAAAGTGACACTACCTGTTAGCTGCAAGGGCTAATTTGCCACTTTCTGTGTATGTTGTCGGGTTTAAGCTCATTCTAGTAATCTAAATATTGAACCAGTATCATACATTGTTTTTAGAGGTATAATTATTTTTCATAAGTAGGAGTCAAGGCAATTTTTCACACCAAATAATTTTAACAAAATGTAGTGATCTGTGCATGCACACAAGTATTTGCTCATAAAATTCTAAAATCAATAGGCAAACATTCTTTAGGACTTAGAATGCTTAAACTACATCAAAATGTGCGTTAATGTTCTGTTATTTATTTTACAAGCATACTTTATTGTCCTAACTGGGGTTCAGGGCCACTGTTTAGAGTAAATATTGTTCTCATAAAATGGAGTAGTATGTTTATTTTGACCACATAATGTGCCCATTAAGTTCTGAAACAATCACATTAACAATTATTTGGAAGGTTCCATGGTGTAGTTAAATGGTATTGTCAACAGTGTTGCACATTTCGAAAAATTCAATTTCTCCTTTAATTTTTAATCACGGGGAATTGTTTGTCTATTTTAGACCAGATTAGATAAACATATTAAACTTTTTGAGATGGATACTTAACAAGCGCAATAAAAATAACAACGCGTGTTTTACAAGTGATGCTGCTCTAGACAGATGCTTTAATAGGACCAAAGCGATAGTGTAATATAATCAGAAAAATAGTGACTCCTTCAGGTCAAATGTTTAGCATTAGTCAAACATTTTCCCACACAGATCTCGTTCATTCATTCTTCAAAAAAACAGAAGAGTGAAACTATTGCAGCGACTCAGATATTTTAAAAGTTCATTCTATTGCAATTTCTCAAATGTTCCTATTCATGGAGCAGTGCTGTGGCACTACATGCAACATTGCTCGTGCCTAGTTTATTGGCCAGTATGGGCACACAAGAATCCAGATCCAATAAAAGGGTCTATGCACAGTCAGGGACTTGAGGTCAGCGTCATAATGATTCGGTGGGTTCAGGATCCGTGCCTTAGTGGACAGGGTTACAAAACCAATTTACAACTCCCTATCTCTGTCGTCAAACATAGTTTCACAATGAAGCTGCTTTGAGACCTCTATCTTCTGACGGTAGACCATTCCATTCACTTGCACGGGGGAGAGCGAGATCAGCCACCTCAGAGAGGCCACCCACCTCAGTGGTGGCCTCTGCTTAACATTCTGGGAGGGCAAATCTCCTTTTATCCTCTGCATTACTACACTTGATATGGTGGTACAATGGACAAGTTTAAAAGTGGCCCCTTGGAGGAGGCATAGATCAGGAAATTTGGGAAAGGACTTGTAGTGAGAATTCTTCTTCTGAAGATGTTGGTATTGACAAGCATTGCTGGTGAATTATTTTTCTTTTCGTATTGTTTATCTTGCATGATTAGGATGGCTTAGAATAAAAGGGAGATATATGGGTGGGCCTATATGGGTGATGAGGAAGTAAGGAAGCAGTAGGGACTGGTGGCACCTGTAACTGTCCTTTCTGCTTTTAACCGGTAACTGCAACCTTGACCCTTTAGAGTTAAGTACAATACAGTACAAATTTGCCAATCTGAAACGTATTTTGAGACTGCAGAGGGAAGCTGTGGTTCCTTACTGTTGTAGAAACCACAACTAAAAATTGTCCTGACTTGTTGTGCTCCGTGTTATCTGCAAGCAACATTCCTAGACACCTGGAATTATGTCACCATCATGCTCCTGCTCAAGAAACCACCTGCTGACCCAGCCACGCTTTCCAACTACAGACCAACCTCCCTCCTACCATACCCAGGAAGGGCCTTAGAGAAATAAATCATCCAAAGCCTCAGCGACAATCTCAGGACTCACCAGTTCCTCAACACCATGCAGTCCTGAATCAGACCAACCACAGTATAGAAACAGCACTCATCACCGCCACAGACAACATCCACATCATACTTGACAGAGTAGACATGGATCTCCTGGAACCCTCTGGACCATTAGACACGTCTCACATTCCATCCCCATCAGGTCCCTATACGGGATTGGTATGTAAGGAGTTGCTCTCCACTGGATCTGCTCCTTCTTAACGAGAACACAAGCTGTCAACCTGGCACCTTACTCTTTGGAAGCACACAAATGTATCGGTGGAGCGTCCTTACTGTCCATCACTCACCCCCACCCTCTACTATGCATACATGATCCCTCTGGCCAATGTCATCCATGCACACAATACCAGCACCATCTCCTATGGCGATGACATGCAACTGATGCTCTCTCTCTTGGATAAGGACCCCAACACAAGAAACAAGTTCAACTCCTGCATGACAGAAGTCATGAACTGGATGAAATCCAACTGTCTCAATCTCAGCACCGATAAGACAGAAGTGATCTTCGGCAAGAACATTTCACCATGGGACTCTAACTTGGACTCACACCCATGCCCAGCACTCATGCCAGGAACCTCCGCAATATAATTGACAGCAAACTAGACATGACCGCACAAGTCCACACCTTCACTGCATCCCGCTTCCAAACCCTGAAGATGCTGTGGAAGATTTTTAAATATCTCCCAAGCAATACTAGAAAAACTGTCACTCATGCCCTAGTCATCAGCAAGTTGGACTACAGGCACACCCTCTATGCTGGGATTACAAAACAACTCAATCGAAGACTACAAACCGTTTTGAACTTGGCGACCAAACTCATTTTCAACCTGACACACAGAACTAATAAGATGTCACACGTCGGGGAGCTCCACTGGTTCCCGATACACAATTGCACTAATTTCCAACTTCTCACATACGTTCAAGCCACTACAAAGCCTAGGCCCCACCTACCAGGACAGTCGCACCTCTTTCCACTAACCACTCAGACACCTCCACTCTCCAGGAAAAATACTCTCACACATCCCATGCATACACAGAACCAGATCAGGAGGAGAGGCGTTCTCTTACATCACTCCTAAAGCATGGCATGGCCTCCCAAGCCGCATCAGAGACTTTTTCACAATTCTTGAATTCCGCGGAAAACTGAAGACCTGACTTCTCAATTAACCAACCTACAATTGGCAGGGCTAGGCGCACACTACTGCTCAGCACCAGGATATCCTCCCAGGTGGTAGCGTGCTTTACAAATGCACATTACAAGATGCAGTTTCGATTAAGTATTAAAATGGACACATTTGTCCTTTTTTGACAGCGAAGTAGGGATGTGCATGGATTTGAGGTCCCAGGAATCAACCTCCTGAGGTTCCCTGACTTGGTGTCTGCCCCAATACCTGCTTGTTTTTTATTAACTGTTTTTAGTGAAGATTTTCCATTTAACTATAACAACAACAACATCTGTGACCCTGCATAACTAACAATGGCATGAGGCATAGCTTTGATAACATAAGGTCACATAGTGATAACAAGGATATGAGACAATAGAGAGAGTAAGTACCGGAAACAGTAAATGGGGATAGTGACATGGGAAAAGACTGGCTGTTTGATATCAGCTTAGGAGGTAGGCTGCAGCTGGCGAAAATTGTTGGGGGCTATGCACATGAACTGGGAAGGGAAAGGCAGCGATCAGCAACTGGGGTGCAGCGAGGTATATCATGTAGGAGAGTGCTTGGGCTGTGCCAATATACCAGGGCAATTGCAAGAGGGTTGGCAGTTAGGGGCGAGTACGAGGGGCAGTGAAAGGGCCGCTGTGTTTGAATGTAGTTTTGGAGGGCAGTGTACTTTTGGTAGCTTGAAAGCAGGTGGTGGACAAAGGGAGATCATCAGCTGTGATTGGTGGGTAGGGGATGACGGGGCTAGGTCATCGTTCGAGGCGAGTTGCAGGAAGTGGTCTAGGAACACGCCCCAGTCTGCGGAGGGGGGACGTTTTCAGAGACACTGGGCTCTGCATAGCGAAGGGCCTCTCCCTTGGCTCTAACCGATCACCCCATACAAGGTGGCCACCTCAGGGGGCTGAGTCGCTCTTCAGTTTAGAGTAAGGGTTTGTTTGGCTAGGAGGAGTGCGAGGTCAGCAAAACATGCTTTCATCACTGTACCTTTACTGCACTTAAAAATGCCCAGGGCAGATGCTTCCCATAAATAGATGTCAGGGAGTTCAGTGACCTACTGGAGTTTGGCATGAATTGAATGCCAGTACAAGGTAAGGGCTGAGCACGACCATAGCATGTGTCATAGGTCTGCAGAATGTGTTTGACAGCTGGGGTAGCCTGGCAGAATAGTGGGGAAGAAGCGGTTGAGTTGTTCAGGTTTTGGGTAGGCCCTGTGTAACATTGTGTATTGTATGATCTCGAAGTGCGCATTTCAGGATACCAATTGTGGGGATTCTGGTGCCTTATTTTACTCAGTGTCGTGAAGTGCCCATCTGAATTTGTCCTCCCACTAGCCCCACAGTGTCTCTAGTGAGATTCCTGTATGGTCTCTCAGGGCCTTGTCTAACCACATGATCAGATGTTCACCTGTCCCTATCTAAAACAGAGTGTGTAGCACCGAGTGGTTTTGAGGTTCCACGTCTGGTGAAGACCAGAGAGTTTGGAATGTACAACGTAGTTGGTGGTATGTCAGGTATTAACCCCTAGGGATGGCGTGATCGGCCATGAATGTGTCAAAGGAGAGAAGATGACCTTCTGCAAGGATGTCACTCGCCATGGACAAGAGGCAGTCATGTCAGCTTGTTAAGTCAGTCACGGAGTTGGAGCCTGGGAAGCATGGCAGGCAAAGTAACGGGAATGCAGGTGTAAGGCGGGACTTGACAGGTAAGACAAGAGACCCTTCTCAGACACCTGCGGGTGACCGCTTCCTGTAGTGACTAAGGGGGTCGGGAGGCAGAGGTGGTAGGAGAAAGCCTTGGAGTGTGGTGGGGGATAGGGACCCAGATCCATTGCTTATTTCCCCCATATATCATCCTGCCAATCAATGTGAAGCCTGTTGGATCTGTGCCACAAGATAGTGGGCTTCTAATGACAGGTAGTTGAGCCCACCCCTATTCACCGGGAGCTGTAATTTATACAAGGTGATTCAATGGCATCTGTTACCGCAGAGGAGTTTCCCTAGCATTGTATTCAATTGGCGAAAGCAGCACTGAGGGGGAACAATAGGTACAGAAGTTGTGGAATGGCAATTTTTCCACGTGGTGGCTATGAGCAGAACCTTTTTTAAATTGTACCTGTGATTTTAAGGCAGAAAGGGCCCTCGTCAGGTTACCTTCAAATAGATCGGATGGAGAGTATTAGAGACATAGCCCAAGATTCCTAACAGTATTGCTTTTCCAAGTTAACAAGATTCCCACTAGTTTCATCTCGAGTGGCGCTAAGTTACAGCTCAGAGGGAACAACAATGATTTCGCCCAGTTGACCCAGAGGCTCTCCACTTGTGGAAACAGCTATAACGTGGTGTGTATAGGGGTGAGGTCAGTACAGATGTCGCAAATGTATAAACCTAAGTCATCTGCGTACAGGGGCACTACATGGGTCACTCCGTCTAGTGGTAGACCCCACTCCTCCCCCTCTTGGTGTAGTCATATGGCTAGGGGCTCCCTGGCCAGGGCAGTTAGCCTTTGGTGGTGGTGGGGGTATTGGTGGTGGTGGTATTGGTGTGGTATTGGTGGTGGTGGAGGTATTGGGGTGTTGGTGGTGGTATTGGTGGTGGTGGAGGTATCGGTGGTGGTGGTGGAGGTGGTGGTATTGGTGGTGGTATTGGTGGTGGTGGTGGTGGTGGTAATGGTGGTAATGGTGGTGGAATTGGTAGTGGTATTGGTGGTGGTATTGGTGGTGGTGTTGTTGTTGTTAGTAAAACAGGCCTTTGAAAACAACCCGTCAGGTGGCTTTAGTGCAAATGACGTGACACAGATGTGCTGTCGTCAGCTTCAACCCATTAGCACACGAATATGTGCTACCTGAAATTCATATGTATTAATTCGCGAATCATTTCTAAATCCATTTTACTTGGGGTTTGAAACAGACAGGAGATAATGCCAGGTTAAATTGATTAAATGCAAGCACCCGTGTTACCGGGGCAGCCGTGCTGCTTAAAAAAAAAAGCGGTTACAGCTGAAGCAGCGCATGTCCGGCCTGCATTTAGAGAAACTCAATAAAGGAAATAGTGTTTACAGACTCAATGTGTACCCGTGCTGTTGAAGCCCTCGATTGCTGCTCTATGTGTATTGCTGCTACTTGCTATTTTTAACTTCATTTTAATATCGCTGAATACTTCTACTGCACTTTGCACTTAACTGCTGCCTGCATTGTTTTAAAATATTCAGACTTATAGTTAAAACCAGTCACTGTTTTAGTTCTTACCTTCTCTCCCTGCCCACTCGCTCCTCTCCTCGCGCTCGACCCTGACGGAACCCGGATGTTACCGGGCCCGCATTGCACAAGGGTTGACGCGCTAGTCTTTTCAATCAATCAATCAATAAACTTTATTTCGGTTCTTTTACAAACCATAAAAGTACAAATACATTATAAAATACATGTCACACATATAATAAACACATAACAAGTAAAGTGCCAGAATAAATATACTTTCTTCCACAAAATAGAATCATTACTAAAATTGAGGACAAATATAGTGCAGAATACACAGTGAATTATTACTGGTCCAGACAATTTCTCAATTTAACAGTTAATTTTAAAAATTCCTTCATTTGGAGGATACTGTCACTGTGCAGCAGTTGTAAGTGCATAAGTGCCGGTCTGATTTGTGTAAAATCAAGTTTTTTTAAAAGAGTTACCAGATAGCGCTTGCGTGGGAATTCATAAAATTTACATAAAAATATAAAATGCAGCATATCCTGCGGAGACTTTTCGTCGCAGCCGCAGGGTGCTGCCAGTTTATTAAAAATATCCGTTTTTGGTGTAATCAATAGATGATGAAAAAGATTTAACCTAAACCTCGTTAGCAAAATTTTTTCATGTGAGGTCAGTGAGCCAGTCAGGTATGGTTCTATAGTTTCACAAGTTTTCAGCATGGCAAATTTCCTCACGCTTTGTTTCTGGAGCTCCACATCTTCCCTCCGAGTCCTCCTATCCATAAGGAAGGCCCGTTTAATGAGCTCCAGGTCCCCTTTTACAATTTTACTCGGATGTTCAAACAATTCTAGATGACCAAGCCTAGCAAAGTTGGATTTCAGATATTTTATCCAAGGGGTGCACATTACCGTATCCTGACCCAAAAAATCCCTCACAATCAAATGCGTTAATGGAATATCCTGAATCAACCATAATTTAAGCCAGCAGGTTCAGGGACGTAAAGAGAACATATCACTTAAGTATTGCGACCCTAGCTCTTCATGTACGACAAAGTTAGACGTACCTGCAGGCACACATAAAGACGCTTCAAAAAAGAGTTATCAGCAATCTGCAGTTGCTCACCGCCAACATACCCCCAAATTTCACTGCCATAAATTGCAGTTGCCACTGACTTTGCATTATACAATTTTAACATGGCACAAATGGGTTTTTTCCCTAATTTGGCAGCAAGATTAAAGATAGAAGCATTAACTCTCACAAATTCACCTTTCTTTTTTAGAAGGTGAGGGACCCAGTTAAGTTTTGTATCAAAGAGGACCCCAAGGTAAGAGAACGTTTTTGTTAAGGGGATTATAGCTTCATCGATTTTAAATATAAAAGTCCTCCTTGGTTGCTGACCTACATGCATGACAAATGATTTGGAACTATTAACCAGAAGATCTCTGTCTGTCATGAACAATTTAAAAGCATCTAGGAGTAATTGAAGTCCCTTCTCAGTTCTCAAAATTAAAACCGCATCATCTGTGTGCAGAAGTATAGGAATTCCCCGCCTACCGACTCTAGGACAATCAGCCGGAACATTCTGTAGCACGCTATCTAGCTCATTAATATAAAAATTAAAAAGGAAGGGGGCCAAAATACATCCCTGGCGAACACCCTTTCCAATACTAAAATTATCAGTTACACTCAAATCTTGGGAGTATCTCACATTAGCTCTGGTGTTATTGTGTAAATCAGCCAGGAAATCAACCACACCACTGTCTACCCCCTTCTCCCTCATCGACTGCCACAGCTTTCCCCTGTTTACACAGTTGAAAGCTGAAGACAGATCCATGAAGGCGAGTTGGATGGTGCCCCTTTGAACCACAGTATACTTACTTAATATTAAAAAGAGATTAAGGCACTGAGTTATTGTAGAGCGACCTCTACAAAAACCATACTGAGAAATAGACATGATGTTTTTTTCCTCTGCCCAGTCAGAGAGTGGCAACAATAAAATTCTTCCTACGATTTTAACCATAGAGTCTATTAGTGAAATGGGTCTGTAACAATGTGGACTACCTTTGTCCCCCTTCTTGAAAACCGGGACAATTGTAGAAACACCCCATGATTGCGGGCACCCATCTTTCACAGCAGCATTAAAAACAGACTCTAGTATAGGTGCCCAAAAGTTAGGCTCTGACTTATACAGGTCCGGGGGGATCCCATCAGGCCCTGGTGCTTTACCAGCTGTTAAGCCCACAATGCCCTCAATAACTTCACCTCTGTTGAAACTAATTGTTTCACCACTGACAGAGAGAGCAGAGCTAAGAGACTCATCCGACGAACAACAGTACAACTTCTTGTAATGTGCTTCCCAGTCCTCCTTAGCAATATGGCATTCTAAGCCATCACCCTGTTCCTGGACCAAAAAGGGTTTCCTCATCACAGCCCAGAATCTAGTGCTACACTGCAGAGTATAAGGATCAAGGATCTCACTCCATGCCTCTTCCCTAAGGAAATCCTTGTGTCGGGCGATAGAAGTTTTATATATCTTACGGCATAACTAAACTTCTGCCTTTATCCTTGGTTTGGCTGCCAATGCTATTCTTAAATTTCTAGCAGCCTTTGAGCATTCCTGATTAAACCATTTAGGTCCCTTGATCTCCAACTTCTTTGCTGGAGCTGACAGCAGTTTTGAAACCTTGTCCGCTAAACTTTGAAACGCATTAAGGACATTGTGTGGCTGTGCACTTTCTTGCGTACAAACCGTGATCTCATCTGCACAGGCGACTTTAATCTCTTTGTACAACAGATCTGGAGTGATCATAGACCATCTCAAACGACGTCTCCCATCTGTCGTACTCACCCTACCTAAAGAAAGATTCATTCCTTCTTTGGCTAACCATGGACCCCTCATATGTACAGTGAGTGGGTTGTGATCACTAAACTCACTGACTTCAATAGTAAAGAAACTCACAAAAGACTGCATTGATGATGTTAATAATACATAATCAATAAAGGTTCCCCTCCCATGACCCTTAAAGGTCGGTGTCTCAAAACGCATAATAGGGTCAGTTAATGCCATTGTCGTCGTTAGGTCCAGATCATTAAGCATATCATTTAGATGTTCCCCCTCAATTGTATGTTCAAAATGAAGATACGCGGATCGTGGACAGTTCAAATCTGTGATACTTTTAAAGAGTGGATCCCCACAGGGATGAACATTAAAATCCCCCATAATCAAAAGGTTATGGGCACAGTCCTTCATAGAACTATTAAGAAAAACATTCAATGCTACTATCTGGCTGGGAGCTGGACAAGAATTAATAGCATTATAAAAATTAACCACACCGGCCGTACAGTTTTCCCCCGTTAAAACTAGACAAATAATTCCAGTGTTACTTGTTGAGACTCTGCGTACTCTACAAGATAAAGCAACCGAAATGAATATAACCATTCCCCCTTTGGACCTGCCCCTAATAGTTGCTATAGCAGGGACATAATAAGCCTTATACCCTTCGAGAAAGTGATTACAGTCAGTGGACCAAGTCTCCTGCAAGCAGATGATTTGCTACTGCTTAATGTACCTAGTCCAATTGCAATCCTCCATCTTAGTGGCCAGACCCGCTATGTTCCATGAAATTACATTATTCTGACTCCGTTTTGCCCGGGTTACCTCTGCGCATTCCAATTCCTCCAATCTTCCATTTTCCTGACCCACAAACACCTCACGTCAATCACATGACTCTAGTCCTGAAAGAGTATCAAATCTATTCTGCGTTGCGATATTAAAACGTTTCCCACACTGAGTGTCAACATTGTGCAAATATACTCCGTTACGGGACAGTGGCTGAATAAGTGGCTGAGTAGTGGTGAATGTTCTAAATGGCCCAGGGTTCGGTGGGACTTTAATCAGGTGGGTATAGAAGTAACCAAGTGGGCGTACACATATACTATTCACGTTATGAACTAAGGATGCCGCTCTTAATAGAACTGTGGCAACATGTTGGGGATACTTAAAATTGATGATAATACAGTCACTATTTGTTGATTTTCTGGATGTTCCAATCCAGTTCACCCTCACTTGTTGACAATATTTGGTCAGCAAATGTGACTGGAAATCCGCAGTTTTTCTTTAACCATTATACTGTTCTATTTTTTAATGAGTCATGGGATTCCTCATAGGCCTGATGAGGATGACACACAATGGGGGGGGACATTCGTAAGAACGACCACATAGGGTGCACAATCAGGAGGGAGATTAGCATGGTGACTTTTCTTTGCATAGCTGGGAGCTGGCGTTCCCTCAAAATTTACTGTGGCCTTTTTATTCTGGGTAGTTAGGGAGATCGACTCAGGTGGGGCTGGCTCAATTACAGATATTGGTTGGCTGGCTAAATTGCTGTAGATTTGCACTACCAGCTCCCTGCTCCTCAGCAACTGATCTCTTGTCCACCACCTTAGGTCTACCTACCGCTGCTGAGGCCAGGTATGTTGCTAGCAGCCCACCCAATCTCTCAACTTCTAGTGCCACTGTATCTATTTTGAGTATCGGGGGTTTCATCAATTCTATGATTTTTGCCTCTATCTTCGCTTCTATAGAATCAGCGAGAAGGGCAAGTTGCTCCGTATTTATATTTAGATTAGTACCAGACACACTTATACCTTCCTGACGATCAGCTATAGCCACAATGCTATTCGGGACAGAATGTCCTTTTTCTACTCTTTTTTTGCTATTCTTCCCCCCACGTTTAGTTTGTGCCTTTATACATAATCTCACTGGCCTAGGGGAGGGTAGTAACTCTTCTTCTGCTGAATCGTTAATTATTTCAGGTAGGGCATCATTTAAATCAGCATGGACCTGTGCTTCAGCCGTGAAGGTACCCCTATTGCCCCCCTCCAGGGTATCAATTACAACCTGGTCCATCAGTGGGAAAGGCAACTCTTCGTGTAGGGCAGGGTGATCTCCTCGACCTAGTGAGGCCCTACGCTCATTGTTAATTTGGTTCACCTTTTTAACCAGGTAGTTGTCCATGATACCTAGCCCAGATACACTTTTATCAATCTTAAGCTTAGACATGAACCAACTTGGCCAATATGCCACAATACAACGCAAATAACCAAAACAAGTTAATACAGGCACTTTACTCCATCAACAAATATAGGAGACTCAGGTAGATTATCAGTTCTTTGAGACGAAGCCACAGGCCGTGGCCCAGCCCAGCCTCCTATGGCCTCTGACGGCCACAGACGGCCCGCCCTTTGCCCAGGCTTAGCCCGGCGCACACCCGCGCACGTCCCGCGAGGCGGGAGACGCGAGGTGGTGAAATACTGGTCCCGGTGTCAGGGGGGCGGGGCCAAGTTGCTCGGTTCCGCCCCTCGGCTCCTGGGGCTGGTAGTCCTGCTCGCTGCCACTGCACTCTGGGCCCAAAACAGGCGCTGCGTCTCCAGCGAAGCGGGAGGCGCGAGGTGGTGAAATACTGGTCCCGGTGTCAGGGGGGCGGGGCCACGTTGCTCGGTTCCGCCCCTTGGCTCCTGGGGCTGGTAGTCCCGCTCGCTGCCACTGCACTCTGGGCCCCAAACAGGCGCTGCGTCTCCCGCGAAGCGGGAGTCCCGAGGTGGTGAAATACTGGTACCGGTGTCGGGGGGGCGGGGCCACGTTGCTCGGTTCCGCCCCTCGGCTCCTGGGGCTGGTAGTCCTGCTCGCTGTCACTGCACTCTCCGCCCCAAACAGGCGCTGCGTCTCCCACGAAGCGGGAGGCGCGAGGTGGTGAAATACTGGTCCCGGTGTCAGGGGGGCGGGGCCACGTTGCTCGGTTCCGCCCCTCGGCTCCTGGGGCTGGTAGTCCTGCTCGCTGCCACTGCACTATGGGCCCCAAACAGGTGCTGCGTCTTCCGCGAAGCGGGAGTCGCGAGGTGGTGAAATACTGGTCCTGGTGTCAGGGGGGCGGGGCCACGTTGCTCGGTTCCGCCCCTTGGCTCCTGGTGCTGGTAGTCCCGCTCGCTGCCACTGCACTCTGGGCCCCAAACAGGCGCTGCGTCTCCCACGAAGCGGGAGGCGCGAGGTGGTGAAATACTGGTACCGGTGTCAGGGGGGCGGGGCCACGTTGCTCGGTTCCGCCCCTCGGCTCCTGGGGCTGGTAGTCCTGCTCGCTGTCACTGCACTCTCGGCCCCAAACAGGCGCTGCGTCTCCCACGAAGCGGGAGGCGCGAGGTGGTGAAATACTGGTCCCGGTGTCAGGGGGGCGGGGCCACGTTGCTCGGTTCCGCCCCTCGGCTCCTGGGGCTGGTAGTCCTGCTCGCTGCCACTGCACTATGGGCCCCAAACAGGCGCTGCGTCTTCCGCGAAGCGGGAGGCGCGAGGTGGAGAAATACTGGTCCTGGTGTCAGGGGGGCGGGGCCATGTTGCTCGGTTCCGCCCCTCGGCTCCTGGGGCTGGTAGTCCTGCTCGCTGCCACTGCACTCTGGGCCCCAAACAGGCGCTGCATCTCTTTTCATTACCGGAAGCTACATTAACGCGCTGGGGCGGACGTGCAGTGGGTGTGAGTACCTGTGTTGTTGAAGCCCTCGATTGCTGCTATATGCGTATTGCTGATACTTGCTATTTTTAACTTCATTTTAATATCGCTGAATACTTCTACTGCACTTTGCACTTTACTGCTGCCCGCATTGTTTTAAAATATTCAGACTTATAGTTAAAACCAGTCACTGTTTTAGTTCTTACCTTCTCTCCCTGCCCACTCGCTCCTCTCCTCGCGCTCCACCCTGGCGGAACCCGGATGTTAGCGGGCCCGCATTGCACAAGGGTTGACGCGCTAGTCTTTTCATTACCGGAAGCTACATTAACGCGCTGGGGCGGACGCGCAGCGGGTGTGAGTACCTGTTTTGTTGAAGCCCTCGATTGCTGCTATGTGTGTATTGCTGCTACTTGCTATTTTTAACTTCATTTTAATATCGCTGAATACTTCTACTGCACTTTGCACTTTACTGCTGCCCGCATTGTTTTAAAATATTCAGACTTATAGTTAAAACCAGTCACTGTTTTAGTTCTTACCTTCTCTCCCTGCCCACTCGCTCCCCTCCTCGCGCTCGACCCTGGCGGAACCCGGATGTTAGCGGGCCCGCATTGCACAAGGGTTGACACGCTAGTCTTTTCATTATCGGAAGCTACATTAACGCGCTGGGGCGGACGCGCAGTGGGTGTGAGTACCTGTGTTGTTGAAGCCCTCGATTGCTGATATATGCGTATTGCTGCTACTTGCTATTTTCAACTTCATTTTGATATCGCTGAATACTTCTACTGCACTTTGCACTTTACTGCTGCCCGCATTGTTTTACATTATTCAGACTTATAGTTAAAACCACTCACTGTTTTACTTCTTACCTTCTCTCCCTGCCCACTCGCTCCTCTCCTCGCGCTCGACCCTGGCGGAACCCGGATGTTAGCGGGCCCGCATTGCACAAGGGTTGACGCGCTAGTCTTTTCATTACCGGAAGCTACATTAACACGCTGGGGCGGACGCGCAGTGGGTGTGAGTACCTGTGTTGTTGAAGCCCTCGATTGCTGCTATATGCGTATTGCTGCTACTTGCTATTTTTAACTTCATTTTAATATCGTTGAATACTTCTACTGCACTTTGCACTTTACTGCTGCCCGCAGTGTTTTAAAATATTCAGACTTATAGTTAAAACCAGTCACTGTTTTAGTTCTTACCTTCTCTCCCTGCCCACTCGCTCCTCTTCTCGCGCTCGACCCTGGCAGAACCCGGATGTTAGCGGGCCCGCATTGTACAAGGGTTGACGCGCTAGTCTTTTCATTACCGGAAGCTACATTAACACGCTGGGGCGGACGCGCAGCGGTAGTGCCGCTGGCGCGCCGAAGGCGCGCTAAAGGCAAGCCCGTCTGCGCCCGAAACGCGTCCAGCGCCATAACCCCTGGTCAATTGCGCTCCGGAGAATATAGCAGGGAACAGCTGTTATTTTTGGATCTAGAACCATATAAGCCACATGATTTAATCTTTTTCGGTAAAACTGAGTGTTCTAACTGCTCCTATTGTCTGGGATGTCCAACCACTGCAAGGGTAGGGGGGGAGGAGGGTGGAGTCATGGATACCCAAAGGGATACCCAAACCGGTTCCCTCGCCAGGCATAATGTGGCTGGTAACCACATACTTGCTCAGGAGGATAATCTGCATTGTGTTTTACTCAATCTTCGATCATTAGGCAAACACAAATATCAGATCGAAGACATGATTCAAAGTATGAATACTGACATAATTTTTTTCACTGAGACGTGGACAGACAACGCCTCATCCCCTGATTGGAACATAGCCTTGCCAAAAGGCTATGTAGTTATCTCACAAGATGAAGAGGGGGGGCATAGCTATTGTTCATAGGGAACATCTAAAACTGCGTGTAACCACCATTAAGGATCTCCTGGCAGAAGTCCTGCATTTTATCATTAATATTACCAATACTATGAATGTTCAGGGTTTATTGCTCTATCGCCCCCCTGGTCCCAAAGTTCCATTCGCTCAGTCCCTAATGACTTACTTAGAGTCCCAAACAGACTCTGCCCCGTTCATGTTACTCAGGGATTTCAATTTGATCTGGAACTTGCTGATAATTCAGATACAAGAAGGCTACTTGATAATCTTGCTACTTATGGTTTTACCCAGCTGGTCACAGAGCCCACCCATCAGGCTGGTCATATTTTAGATGGTATTTTCTCTAATAACTCTAAAATACTCATGGTAAGAGTCACACCTCTTCCATGGACAGATCATTATGCGGTCCATTTTAAGATCAAGGTCCCACTACCACCTCAGGGAAAACAAATAAAACCTACTAAGGTAATGTTCAGACGGTGGAATAAAGTCAGCGCAGACGACCTGTTAGTAGCACTTGGTCAAGGTCCCCTGTCACTGTCCAAAGATAGCAATGAGGCAGCCTTTGAATTTAGCAACTGGCTCCAGACAGCAGCTGACCAGGTAGCCCCCGAAAAATGGTCTACTATTAGGAGACTTAAGCCTACTTCTCCTTGGTATAACTCCCAACTGAAGGCCCTAAAGGTGAAATGCCGAACAGCCGAACGACAATGGCGGCAGGATTATGATAAAATCATGAAGATGAATTATAATCTTGCCCTTAAACAATATAAAGAGGCAATTATAGAAGCAAAAAAGCTGTTCTATGCCACTAAAATTGAGGAAGCTGGTAATTCCTCCAGGGAGCTTTTTAGAACAGTAAATCTGCTTTCTAAATCACAACTCGGAAGCGTCTTTCATCCTAATCAAATTATGTGTGATAAGCTAGCAACATTCTTTCATAATAAAGTGCAAGTTATCTATGATAACCTCTCTGAAGCTCGACTGTTCTCAGATATATCACAGCCATCAGAGTCGACAGCAGAACCACCTATGATGGAGTTAACCAGATTTCCAGCGATTAGTCAAGACGAAGTCTGTAAACTGATCCTTTCTATAAAATCTGGATCACCTAAAGACCCTTGCCCTGCTACGGCATTACACTTGGTTGCTAGTAGGATTGGCGACGAATTGACGCCACTAATCAATCAAGTTCTGGAGTCAGGCAGCTACCCAGTAAGCTGGAAAAAGGCCACGATCAGACCCATCTTAAAAAAAAACACGCTAGATCCCATGAAGCCCAAGAACTACCGGCCGATTGCCGGTTTGCCTATAACGGCCAAGATTTTTGAAAAGTCAATGAACAGAATATTGACCGAATATCTGGATACCAATGAGGTGTTGGATCTAACTCAGCATGATTTTTGACCCAACCACTCGACCGAATCTGCTTTGATCGTAGTTGCTGTGGAGATCCGGATAATAATTGATCAAGGGGGTAATGCAGTCTTGGTGCTGCTTGATCTGTCGGCGGCCTTCGACACCGTGAACCCCACGCTGTTGGTTCAGCGGCTCCGAGACGTGGGAATTGGGGGTCAGCTCCGTCCCTCCTATCCTCTTTTTTGGATGGGAGAGTACAGAGCCTGCACTGGGAGGGTTTGCAATCAGAGAGCTTCCATTTGCCCTGTGTGGTCCCCCAGGGCTCAGCATTATCACCCACTATTTTTAATATCTATATGCTGCCCCTGGCCAGTCTGATTAGGAAACATGGTTTTGCATTTACATCATATGCAGATGACTCCCAGCTCATAATCTCCATGGCTAAACACCCTGAGAATACGGCTGCTGGGTTTCATGCCTGCTTGGAGGAGATTATGATCTGGATGAACCATAGCTTCCTAAAAATCAATACAGACAAGAGAGATGTCATTGAATTTGCCTAGGGGCAACCTCGGTGGGACGCCTCTTGGTGGCCAACGACAGCTGGGGAATGTCCCACCACGGCTACCAAGATTAGAAATCTGGGAGTTATTTTTGATCGTCAATTAACTTTTTCTGCCCAGGTAAATAGTCTTACCTCTTCTTGCTTCTTTCTAATTAAAACTTTGAAGAAGATTTTTCCCTTTATTGGGAAGGAATTGCATAAGTCAGTGGTAGTAGCCCTTTTGCTATCCAAGTTAGACTATTGTAATGGCCTGCTATTGGGAATTAATAAGTCCCAAATGAGCAGGCTTCAATCACTACAAAACGCCGCTGCCAGATTACTCCTTGACATACCAAGAGTTAAATCCACTTCCGCTGGAATTCGAACTTTACATTGGCTTCCAATCCAGCGTCGAGTTGAATTTAAAGCCTTATGCTTGGTCCATAAGGCTTTTTATGGAGGAGGAGCTAAGGCCATTCAGAGAATGTTTAGACCCTATACTCCCGCCCGCTCATTAAGATCCAGTACTTTGGGTCTTCTCCATTTTGACAGGATTAGGAAGGCAAGATGGGGTGGGAGAGCCTTCTCCCACTGCCCAGCAAAGCTATGTGACTCATTGCCCACAGCCATGCGCTTTCAATCAAACAGATTCGTTTTCAGGAGAGACTTGAAGACCTGGCTGTTTGCTACAGCACAGGCGACTGTTGCAGGCCTTAATACTGGTGCTCACCTTAGCGCCAAGACGCCACGGCATACGAGCGCTCTATAAGCATATATCCTATCCTATCCTATCCTAATAGCAGGGCCCTCTAACAACCAAAGTAAAGGAACCACTCGCCATGGGAGGGTACAAATGAAGACAAGGCCGTACTAAGGAGGGACTAACAAGCCTATTAACGAATCCAAAGGCAGCATTTACAAAAGACAATGACACAGGCCAATGAACAATATGGGAGGAGAGTGGGTGTGGCTTCTCTCCAATACTCTACTACAGCAGTCTCGCAGAGCGAGCAGTGCATGCGTGCTGCCGCTAGGCTCGACCTTAAAAAGATTGTAGTCTCTAAAGCAGGTTTTTGAGGACCTGATGTGATGGCATAAGAACTGCTGAGAGAGTGCATAAAAGAACCCGGGTACACTTGCATAAGAAAGCTTGTTCAATGTAGGGGGATGAACAGATGGTGATGAAGAAATAAATAGTGAATTCTATACTAAACGCATTCACATGCAGTAAAATTATAAACAATTAAAAATTTGAAGCAGCTAGATGAGTGCATGTACCTCTATTGTATAGAAGAGGATGAGCAGAGAAGAGGCGGGTAGCAGAACAGTGAGCGAGAGGAAAAAGAGTGACAAAATAAATACAGGGCCTGGTTTACAAAGGTACACATACATGCTTGTGTAAGTTTACTCTTTTTCAGTATTCACAAAACTGTGATTCAATAGTACCTTTAAGACTGCGGAGACGCCGCAGTCTGCAAGGAGAACTCCGCACATACAAAGATCCGCCTATCTTTTAATGCCCGGAGTTCTCCGCCCGACTGTGGACTCTCCACAGCCATAAAGTTACTATTAAATTACAATTTTATGAAAACCAAATTTTTTTAATGTCAGTTTATCTTTGTCAATCAGGCCCTAGGAGGCTAACAAATATTTTACAGATTGCTGACAGAGAGATATGTGAAAATGTAGAGGGTGGTCAGAAGCATAAAAGGAAAGGGGACATCTGAAAACAGGGTAGAAAAGTATGAAGGAGGGCTTCAGGTTCTGGTAACATGAGATACTACTGATCCTATTTTAAACTTTTATTCTCAGTTACAAACTTTTACATGGCAAGAAGGCGAAACGTGGTATCAAAAAGCAATGCACTCTTCCACCTTTGAAGAAAACTTATTCTTCCTGTAAAGTGTATTGTTGTCTGCAATTTTCTGATGTACGATTGTGATTGAAGAGTTTGAATAAAGGTTAGATACATAATTAACATACCTCCACATATTTCCGCACAGTTTTCCATTGAGGAAGGATACCAATTTAGCTCTAATGCGTGTGGTTGCATGCCAATTTAATATTGTTTAAAAGTATTACTCAATAATAAACTCGGGTTCAAAGACGTGCTGCTGAATGCACTGAACAGTACCGAGGCCAGCCAAACTGCTTTCTGCAAAAGTGACCTACCTGCAAGTGCTAACTTACCTTTATTTGCCATTTTCTGTGTATGTTGCCGGTTTTAAGCTCATTCTAGTAATCAAAATATTAAACCAGTATGATAGATTGTTTTTAGGGGTATAATTCTTTTTCATAAGTAGAATTCAAGGCAATTTTTCACATCAAATAATTTTGACATAAAATGTAGTGATCTGCGCATGCACACTAGTATTTGCTCGTAACATTCTAAAATCAGTAGCGAAGCATTCTTTAGGACTTAGAATGCTTAAACTACATCAAACTGAGGGTTAATGTTCTGTTATTTATTTTACAAGCATACTTTATTGTCCTAACTGGGGTTCAGGGCCACTGTTTAGAGTAAATAATTTTCTCATAAAATGGAGTAGTATGTTTATTTTTGACCACATAATGTGCCCATTAGGTTCTGAAACAATCACATAAAAAAATATTTGGAAGGTTGTATGGTGCAGTTAAATAGTTATTGTCAACCGTGTTGCACATTTCGAAAAACTCCATATCTCTTTTAATTTTTAATCACAGGGAATTGTTTGTCATGTCAGCTTGTTAAGTCAGTCACGAAGTTGGAGCCTGGGAAGCATGGCTGGCCTTGTAAGGGGAATGCAGGTGTGTAAGGCGGGACTTGATGGGTAAGTCAAGATACCCTTCTCAGACACCTGCGGGTGACCGCTACCTGTAGTGACTAATGGGGTCAGGAGGCAAAGGTGGTAGGAGAAATCCTTCTAGTGTGGTGGGGTATAGGGAACCAGATCCATTGCTTGTTTCCCCCATATATCATCCTGCCAACCAATGCAAGGCCCATAGGAGCTGTGCAACCAGATAGTGGACTTCAAATGACAGGTCACTGAGCCCACTCCTACCCACCGGGAGCTGTAATTTATGCAAAGTGATTCAATGGCGTTTGTGACCCCAGAGGAGTTCCCCTGGCATTGTATTCAATTGGCGAAAGAAGCACCTAGGGGGAACAACAGGGACAGAAGTTGTGAAAGGGCAATTTTTCCATGTGGTGGCTAAGGGCAGAACCTTTCAAAATTGTACCTGCGTTCTTAAGGCAGAGAGGGCCCTCGTCAGGTTATCTTCAAATAGATCAGGTGGAGAGTGTTACAGCCCTAGCCCAAGATTCCTAACAGTATTGCTTTTCCAGGTTAACAAGATTCCCCGTAGTTTCACCCCGAGTGGCGCTAAGTTGCAGCTCAGAGGGAATAACCACGATTTGGCCCAGTTAACCCAGAGGCTCTCTGCTTGCGCAAAAAGCTGTAACGTGGTGTGTAAAGGGGTGAGGTCGGTACAGATGTCGCAAATGTATAGAAGTAAGTCATCTGGGTACAGGGGCACCACATGGGTCACTCCGTCTAGTGGTATCCCCCACTCCTCCCCCTCTTGGTGAAGTCATTTAGCTAAGGCTCCCTGGCTAGGGCAGTAATTTAATGTACGCATGGCAGCGATCACCTATGCCCATGGTGGTCAACACCCAGAAGAGATAGTCCCATTCCAGCGTGTTGAAGGCCTTCTCCATGTCTAGTATTAAGCAAGCCGCATGAGGGTGTTGTCTAGGGGTCTGGTCCATTATGTGGAACAGGCGTTGTATGTTTTGAGACGTACTGTATCCTGGGACAAAACCATTTTAGTCTGAGTGTACCAGGGTCTGCAATACTTGAGCCTATCTCTCGTCTAGGGTCTTCCCTGGGTTTTATAGGATTGCTATCAGTCTATAGGATGCCAGAAGGGTCAGGTCTCTGTCAGGTTTTAGTATGAATACTAGGCGGGATTCCCATAGTGGGTGTGGGCAGTTTTCCAAGCAGCGGTGCCTCGTTGTACATTTCAGCTAGTTTGAGCACAGGTAGTACAGTGGAAGCACTGTAGTATTCCAGTGGTAGGCCATCAAGGCGAGGGGTTTTATTGCCAGCTAGGGTGTGGATGGCTTGTTTAATCTCTGGAACAGCAACATATTCATCCAGGTCATCATTGATGTCGATCAACAGATGTGGGAGATGAAGTTGAGATAGAAATGTTCTGGTCATATTGGTGCTAGGGCAAGGGGGTGCTTCATTTACAAAGGAGTAGTAAGTCAGGAGCGCATGGAGAATGTCTCTATGTGTATACAGGGTGGTGTCAATTGGTAAGGCAAACTCCAGGATCGACCCTCTGTGGGTATCTTGGTGCACCAACCAAGTAAGGAGGTGACCGGATTTGTCCCCCTCGCGAAGTATCCTGGCCACATATGCTTTGAGGTTAAAATAGCGCTGTTGCTCTAGAAGTGAAGCATGCTGAATTTTAGCCTCAGTTAGCGTGTGGTGCTTTAGAACTGTCAAGGGCAGCACTTTTTTCACAAAGTGGTGACCTGTTGCTCAGATTTCCCACTATCTCTTTTGAGTGTCCTGCGGACCCCACGTGACCACCTTGAAAGCATTCCATTCAAGTGCTCTGCTGGAAGCCGTATCATAATTTCCAGCAAAGTATTGGTTCATCTGCTTGCTCTAGGAGTCACGAAAGGCTGGGTCATCCAGTGCCTCTCTGGAGAGTCACTAATTGGGGATTGGAGGTTGGGGGTCATTCCATGCCAGGTCTAGAATGTGTTATTTCTGTTTAATCCTTGCAGGTGCATAAAACAGGTGATAGGTGCTGCTCCACAAAAGAACACCTAGTCCTATAAATCACCTATATTTACTCCTTGATATGTTATCCATTCTCTATCCAATTAGCGGTGGACAAGACAGTACTCTTCTGTGTTTTTTGTAAGTAAGGAAGGAAGGATCATGGAACTATAGTCCTAATATTCACATTTCTGCTTCCCTCTCTCCTTTTGCCACCATACTTTTTTAGGGGCAAGTCCAATGAAAAACAAAGATTCCTAAGCCCACACATTTTCAAGGGTAAAGAACAACTTCATATGGGACTTTTGGTCACAGAACACACCTCTCAGATGTGTTCTAGTTAACTTCTCTTCTCACGACATGTTAGGGGGAGGCACCAGAAAGTACAAAGGAGCAAAATCTCAAGTCCAACAATGGGCTTAATAGGAATAGCAGAGGGAGTTGATTCTGGTAAGTTACACCTCACTAACTGTCAGAACACCACAATGTCCTGCATGCTCTAATCAGCTTTTGCTACTGTGTTGTTATCTACTTTCCTAACATGCAATTCTCAAAGTATCAGAGATGTTTGCTTGTCATATCCTAAGGGAATGCCCTAGGGTCGTGCAGTTTTGGCGCAATGTTACGGAAATAATGGCCAGAGTAGTGGGTGCTGAGGTTCCGCTAGATGCAAAGTGGCTCCTGCTTAGAATTAGCGAAGAGGTGGCCTGGTCCAAATACGCAACCATCTGGCTTGCGCTGGCAGCAGTAATTGCGAGGCGTAACATCACCAAGAAATGGGATGTGCCACTCCCCCCCTCGGTAACCAAGTGGGAAAGGGATTTGGATTGGTGCCAGAGGGCGGAAGCAACAGTATATAAAAGCAGAGGGTCAGTCAAGAAATGGGAGAAAATTTGGACACCATGGCATGTGTACAGGGGGTCAGTGGAGAGTCATGAATCAACCGCACAGGCTCGAAATGTCGGTGGGAGTGCAGTCCCCTAGATATACACCCTTACCAACTGTATACTGTTGTCCCCTCCTTCCATTCCCATATGTTCCCACATGATGCAAATGAAATTCAACCGTGCATACTATGACAGATATTATTGTATTGTCTCTTGAGCTTGTCTAATAAAAAAAAGTAAAAAAAAAAAAAAATGTTTGATTGTCAGTGTCAATGTGTATTGGTGAATATAAAATCACATGCATCAAGCTCCATTACATGCCACATGTTGGAATGGTGTCTGTAAGTGTATTACCCCAGGACCCATGATATGTGTCAATATGTAAATGTCTGGTCCGTCCCAACTGCATTTTAACAACAGGTATGTTACAGTAACTATTTTGCAAATGGTGGAAAGTAGAGATTGAAATTACTACTACTACTACCATGATGTCCTGTTTCAGTAACTCAAAACAAGATGCAATAGTGATTTTGCCCATTCTCACTTGTCTGATATGTTACAACTGATGTTAACTTCTCATGGACTGAGCAATTTGCATACAATACTCTACTCAGAGACATTTCTGCCTACTTAGCTCTATGTTGTCTGGGTCTCGTCAACTGAAACTTTTGATGGCATGAGTGACACCATACCAAGTGTGTAGCTCAAATATTTGTAAGGAATTAAGCTAAGTAGAAGTGGCAGGTGACCCATTAACTGTGCATTGCTCATATGATGACTAATGCTAAATATACAACCAAGTTATGTAGTTGCCTGTATTGTACACAACTATGCCTTGGAATGGTCAAATACACATGTTAATTCTCCACTGTGTTGCCTTAAATGTTTGGGAGATGTCATGTTTAATCCTTAATCCAGAATGCAACACATCAGCACATCTAATGAGCTGCTCAACTCTAGTACAAGTATTGAATATCTTCAAATGTCTTGTTAACAAGTTCAATACCACGGAAATATATCACAATAGTCATCTCTACCTATTTTGTTTTTTCTAGGTCTCTACTTACTGTGACTCAAAATATTTGGATGTAGATATCACACTTCCACCAATAACAATGTTCTCTATTTCGCAACAAGTCAATCTGGAGCAGCACCGGGTCACCGAACATCTCTGGATGAAGCCCTCAGTGATGACAACACTCCTAGACATGTGGATGTGGATAATGGTCCTGGTACATCTGGTCACCCTTGGCAGATGGCATCAGTGAGTTTCACTGTGCCCACACCAACACATCCTACCCCAGTTGCAACACCTACGCCAACCCCAGTGTCCCCCAACCTGTGTACCCAGGACCGTCACCACCATCTTGCGCCCCCCAGCCCTGGATTCTAAGTTGAGAATCATCAGCCCAGTCACAGAGGAACTGTAAACCAGTGGGAGAGTGCACCTTGGATCAAGGGCACAGGGCCGTAGGGGTAGGATTCATAGGAGGAGTACAGTGGGCCCGCTGAGTTAGGCCACTGGCGCCACTCATACCGAGGCCACCATTGACTAAGTCTTAGGAGCCTATCGGGACTCCCAAGACTTGATGGGCCACATAGTGATGGAAACCCAGGAGATGAAGTAGCTACAGAGGGACATATACCAGGAGCTGGTCACCCACAACACCAACATTGTTCAGCTCGTTAAGGTGCTGCAGGACATCAACACAGACCTGTGCAGGGCTTTCTGTGGTTCAGCTACACCTGAGCCATCCACATCTGCGGCAGCCATAGGAAGGGAGGCTTTGTCAGAGTAAGACATGTCTGCAGACACCACTGTCCCTGCAGCACCGGATCCACCCCCGGTTGCAATCCAGGAGGTGCGGATGGCAAGGCACCCACCACTGCCAGCAAGAAACCTCAACCTTAAATTCCTCCAGTGTGTGTAGCACATCAACTCTGTGAACTATTTCTGGCCATGTTTCCCTTTCTGATCAGGGTAATATTTTGGACTTTGGAATTTGGCAATTTGGCATCTACAACTATTGTTTCATTTACCATGACTGACTACTTCACTTTTTTGTTTTGTTTGTTTTTGCACAATATATCTCTTCACCTTTACCACTTTAATAAATACATAGATAGATAATGACTTTATTTCGGATATTTTCAATCCATAAAAGTACACATCAATAAACAGTTCATATTAAAAAACATCACATTAATAACAAAATCAATCGCACACACATACAATACATAAATAAATTCCATAAAAGAGTGCAAAGGCAAAACAGTACAGGAAAAAAAGTGCATTGGTGCAATGGGCGACTGATAGTTCAGAGGTAGTTACATTTACTCATCTAAACATTTTCTAAATCTTAGTGTCAATTTTAAAAATTCTAACACCTGGAGGACACTATCCGGGTACAGCATCTGTAAATACATAAAGGCAGGTCTAATTTGTTTAAAATTCAGTTTCTTTAAAAGGGTGAGAAGATATCTCCTACGGGGATATTCATAAAATGTACATAAAAACATAAAATGTAGCATATCCTGTGGAGACTTCCCGTCGCAGCCACAGGGAGCTACAGGTTTCTTAAAAATATCTACCGTGGGTCTAAATAAGAGAAGATGGAAAATGTTAAGCCTGAATCGGGTCAGCAAAAATTTCTCATGTGAGGTGAAGGAGCATGTTAGATACTTTTCCATAGAGTTACAAGTACTCAGCATAATATACTTTCTAACATTAGGTTTTAAGAGCTCAACTTCATCTCTTAGGGCAATACATTTCATAGAGAAAGCTTTTTTAATTGCTACTACATCACCCTTGACTATATCCCTCGGATTATCAAACAGATTCAGGCGACCAAGTTTCAAAAATTGGGACTTCAGGTATTTAAGCCAAGGCACACACATGGCATGATCAAGTGATATAAGGTCTTCCACTATCAAGTGTGTTAGAGGGATTTCATCACTTAACCATAGTTTTATCCAGCATAACAGAGGTTTTAAACCGACAATGTCGGATAGATACTGGCAGCCCAGTTCTTCATGCGCAATTAAGTTCGAGGTACTACATGGGACACATAACAGGCGTTTTAAAAATTTATTTTCAACTATTTGTAGTTGTTCGCCATTTATGTAGCCCCATATCTCACTACCATATACAGCAGTGGCTATGGATTTAGAGTTGTATAATTTCATCATAGCCACATTTGGTTTTTCCCCAGTTTAGACGCAATATTGAAGATGGAAGCATTGGCTCTAGACATTTCCCCCTTTTTTTTGGCCAGGTGAGGAGCCCAATTAAGTTTGGTATCAAATAAGATACCTAAATAGGTGAATGTTTGGGTGGTAGGGATCGGGACATTATTCAGTTTAAAATTAAACTTCTTCTTTGGTTGTCGGCCAACATGCATAATATAAGATTTTGAATTGTTGACCTTAAGATCCCTATCAGACATGAAATTATTAAAAACATTCAATAGTGCCTGTAGACCAACTTCAGTTCTGGAAATTAAGACCGCATCGTCAGCGTATAAAAGTAGAGGGATACCCCTCAGACCAACTCTAGGGCAGTCTGATTTTACCTCTTGTAACACAGCCTCAAGGTCATTTATATAAAAGTTAAAAAGAAAAGGGGCCAAAATACACCCCTGACGTACTCCTTTGTTGATGCTAAAACTTCCTGTAGTTTCCCCGGTCGATGAAAACCTCACGTTAGCTCTTGTGTCATTGTGCAGGTCCGCAAGGAACTCCACAATCCCCTTATCAATACCTTTATCCTTCATGGTCTGCCACAGCCTCCCCCTGTTAACACAGTCGAAGGCAAAGGACAGATCCATGAAGGCAAGGTGAATTGTTCCTTTATACACAACAGTATATTAAGACATTGAGTTATAGTTGAACGCCCTTCACAAAAACCATATTGAGAGGTCGACAGTATATTGTTCTCGTACGACCAGCTTGTTAGGCGTTGGAGTATAACTCTCCCCATTATCTTCACCATTGAATCAATTAACGAGATTGGGCGATAACACAAAGCACTACCCCTGTCTCCTTTCTTAAAGACCGGAACTATTGTTGAGAGACCCCAAGTCTCCGGGCAGCCCAAAATGACTGCTGCATTGAAAACAGCAGTCAGAATGGGAGCCCAAAAGTCCGGATCATATTTATAAAGATCAGGTGGTATTCCATCAGGGCCAGGGGCTTTGTTAGCAGTAAGACCCTTTATAGCAACCAGAACCTCATTTATATCAAAAATGATGGCAGTACTGTCCATATCAGAGGGGACAGCAACCATAGTTGCATCAGCTTCTGAATAATATAAACTTTTAAAATGACTCTCCCATTCCTCCTTAGTTATACAACATACCAGTCCATCTCCCGAGTCCCCAGTCAAAAAAGGTTTCTTTACCAGACCCCAAAATTTAGTACTGTTATTCAAAGTGGAGGGATCAAGCAATTCCAACCAGGCCTCTTTCCTCAAAAACTCTTTACGGGCAGCAATAGTAGCCTTATATTCCTTTCTACATAGTTTTACCGCCTCCCTGTTCCTCGGGGTTGCTGCCAAGGCTACCCTCAAATTACGGGCAGCTAGAGTACAGTCATGACAGAACCATCTCGGGCCTGAGTTAAGTTGGGGTTTATATGGGACCGATAGAAATGCTGATACCCTTTCCGTGATATTTTGGTACGCTTCTAAAACCAACTTGGGTTCACCTCCCTCATTCATACAAACTTTGATGTCCTCGGCACAGCCTTCAGTGATATTCTTATAAAGGACATCCTCAGAGACCATAGACCATTTTAAGCGCCTCTTACCATCTGTTGTAACCAAACTACCTTGCCTGATACTCGTAATACCTTTTTTGAACCATAGGCAGTTTAGACCGATTATAAGAGGATTATGGTCACTGAATTCACTAAAGTCAATGGTAAAAGAATCCACGAAAGTTTGCATCGTCTGCGAGACCAGTATGTGGTCTATGAAGGTACCCCTTCCATGCCCTTTAAACGTAGGGGTATCAAAGCGAAATAGAGGGTCTTTTAAAGACATAGCCAAAGAGAGGTCATGGTCATTCAAAAAGTCATTACACAGTTCACCCTCCTTTGTATGCTCCATATGGAGACAGTCTGCCCGATCACACACCATTTCTGGTAAACATTTATGCAATGGGTCTATACAAGGATGCAAATTAAAATCCCCCATAATCAGGAGGTTATGGCCCACATTTTCCATAAAATTTGAAACAAAGGAATTTAAAAAATAAATATGATTCCTGCCACCACTATCATGAACAGCATTATAAAAGTTCACCAGCCCGACACGGACATTACCTCCACATAAGATTACACCCATTACACCTGTATGCTGTGCTACAATTCTTTGTACTTCGCAGGAAATTAATATAGATACAAAAATTACGAGGCCCCCCTTGGGCCTACCACGCACAGATGGCAAGGCTGGCACAAAGAAGGCCCTATACCCTTCCAAAAAGAGTTCACATCCCAATTCCCAGGTTTCTTGTAAACAAATAATCGAGAATTGTTTAATATAGATCACCCAGTTTACATCAGACATTTTAGCAGCAAGGCCCGCAATGTTCCAAGAGACAGCAAGACATCCTGACAGTTTGCCTACCAAACTATCTGAATTAGAAGGTTCACCTGAAGCCCCGATGTCCTGAGCTGCAGGTGCCCCCCGTCAATCGCACAGTTCAAGACCAGATAGTACTTCGAACCTATTCTGTGTGTGAAGATTCGGCCCATATTGATAGTGTCCAGCACTAACACTCCTGTTAGACACACCAATCGGTCCACCTACACCACAGGAATTAGTAATACTATGCTGAAAAAGGGTCTCTTGCACGGGAGTAAAAGGTTCACGTCTCCACCTGGTTAAATTCTGTGGCAGTCGTGGTTTGCACAAATGTGCATAAAAATAACCCAAAGGGCGTACACAGATACTATTTGTGTTATAAACCAGTGCGGAAGCTCTCAAAAGTACGGTTGCTACATGGTGGGGGTGTTTAAAGTTTACGACTATACAGTCCCCTGAACCAGCCTTTTTAGATGGCCCTACCCAATTTACACGCCTTACTGTTAATATCTCGTCAAAGTAGGAAATCGGAAAACCACAATTTTTGTTAAGCCAAGACACTGTCTTATTTTTCAGAGAGATAAAGGATTCATCATAGGGGGATGCAGGATGGGTGCCACAAGAAGGCACATTGGTCAGTACTACTACAAAAGGGGCACAGTCTGGTGGTAGATTAAGATAACCATTGTGTCTCGCCACACTAGAGGCTCTGTTGCTGTGGGGAGTTATGGATATTTGTTGCTGCAAAGCAGTTTTCACAGGAATATCCGGCTGGATAGAGGTTACAGGTCCTGGGATAACTTTATCAGCAAATTCTCCCCTCCCCTTATTCTGTAGATCATTAGGAATTGCAGTATCTCTCCTTTTCCCCCCAGAGTAATCAATTCCACTAGGCTGGGCAATCTCCTGAGACAATAACAGATCACCCAGCCTTATCACTTCCTTTGCTAAATCATCAATCTTAGTGATTAATGGCTTAATAAGGTCCTCCATTTTGGCAGTGAAAGAAGCTTCTAAGTTTTTTAAAAGAGAGGCAATCATATCCGAGTTTAAATTAGTACCATTGCCAGCACCATTGGTGGCCGTAAATACAAACGGGTTTGGTACACTAGTACCAGTATTTGGCTTACTGACCTTCTTTCTTGGCTTACAATTATTATTTTTCCCGTTCTCCCTTTGAGACCGTGTTCTACATGATCTCGTATGCCTAATCTCAGGTTGGGTCTCATTTATTACATCAGCATCAGAACTTGATGACACCCGAGAAGCTGAATGGACCTCCACCTCTACAGGGATGAGAACTGGGAGGGCCGTAGAAATGACACCACTCGGGTTGATCTCAGGGTCTTGGGGCTGGCTTAAAGGATCATTTTCTAATAATGTCTCTTCAGTCACGGTGCCTTTCCCCAAGGATACACGTCTATCATTATTAATCTGTGTTACTTTCCTGACCAGGAAATTATCTAGGGTAGCTGGAGCCGCCATGGCTTTATCAGTTTTCGATTTCACCATTCCGTTCACTTATAGGTTAGGCTTCTACCCAGAAACCCTAGTGTCTGCCTACGCACTCACAAATAGGACAATCAAATTAACAACAAATGAATATATCAAATGGCAACGATAGTCAATGCGCGATCAACACCATTCGACAGGATGCACAGGAACCTGGCCCAGTCCAGTCTCTTCCGGCGCCGCCCGTGCGCGTCCCGCGCTGCGGGAGCTTTCAGTGCCTTATGTAGGACACCGGCGCGCTAAGATGACATCACGCGCTGCGCCGGTGTCTGGGGGTGCTGGGAATTGTAGTATACACCGCCGTTCCCCTCACGGCACGGGAGTTTGGTATGGAGGCAGGTAGCAGGTTGCAGGTTTCCCCCACGTGGCAAGCCGTTCCCCTCACGGCAAACTAGGAAGAAGGCAAGGTAAAGCACTCTTTTGCTCCTCCGGCGCGTCCAATAAAAAAGCCACAGACCTTAGACATTTAAGATGTTCACAAGCACAAAAGAAATGTTTTTCTTCTGCATGTCCTAAATTACCTTGGAAGTGATCAAGCAGCGTAATAGCTGGTGAGGAGAGCGATGCAAAGGAATAAATCAAAGCAAATCACTAACATTGACTACTTCCTTGATATGAAGGGGCAAATCACACCAGTCAAATTCAGAAAGGGCTCATCTCAGTCTGTGATTTGGTAAATGTTCACCTTTAGATTACCAAAATAATATGATACAACAAGTCTGTGCTTCGTCTGCGGAAAACCGACGAAGATCTCACTAGCCCAACTTAGCATTCACTGGACTGAGGCACGTCCGCTCTGCTCTGACCAGTCCACTCCGTGACTTCGTTGTTGCCGCCGCCACTACCGCCGTTTGGCTGAGGTTCGCTCTGAGCTTGGTCCAGCTCGCTCACCTAAGCCTCCAGCCCCCGGCCCCCAGTCCCGGGCCCTCTGTAATTGACCTAAGGTAGTTAGTTCGGCGGAGGGGCTGGTAGTTGCGTCCCGGCTGCAGCGGCCGTGGCAGGGAGCGGAGGACCGAAGCTTCCGCTGCAGGGAAAAACAACTCTCTGATTCCGGCGTCCGGTGGAGGCAACTGTGTGGATCGAATGACGGATCACCGCTGCTGTTCCGAAAACCGAAAGAAATTTCCTTGACGTTCTTTCAACTGCGACCCTAGGACGTTTCATTGACAACCAAATACTTACATATTTGCATTTTTATCAGCCTACAATCTTGCGTCTAACTATCGCCACCGAGGGCTGTTTTAGTAATCTCGTCACGTTACAGCTGCCACGGCATTTATTGACTAATGCGCGACTAAAGTCCTGCGTCCCATTCACTCCTGCCTCAACTCACACACTGCAAGAGAAATGGACACGTGACCTGGGACAGCTAGATGACGACGACTGGTGGCAAGTTCTGAGTTCATACATAAGTCACAATCTCACTGTCTTCTTTAGTAGATCTCACATCTAGCAATGTATATGTGCATTCCCAGGTTAACTTTACAATGCCAAAACAATTGACTTGTGTAAGCGAGGATGTGTTGCACGTACACAATTTTTAGCTCAGATTTACAACCATGTCACAAAACACATACATATAAGTGTCTTGTCTTTCAACATCTTTATTCCACTGTTCCAATCATAGGCTGGCATGATGACAGAAACAAAGCAAATCAAACATGACTCAAATATTTTGTGTCAGTGATCACATTTTCAGGTACAGACCTTAACAACATGGAAGGAAGGGATACATCAGACAATTTCCTGCAGAATAGGCAAAATAAAATTGGTCTGTGTCATCACCTGGAGCCATTCACCTACCTCACAAAAGTAATTCCACATCATTTAAACCGAAAAACAGACACAAGGCAGTACAACAGTTTCTGATCACAGGGTCATTCCAATCCAGTGTTGCTGCATCTGGTGGAATGTCACAAAAATATCAGTGATGTGTCACAAGCACTTTGGCCTACAATGAAGAGACAGATCAATAGATACACACACTTTATACACAATGAGGATTTAGCCAATGTGAAGGGAGACTAGCATGATTTGGGTCTACAACAACATTTTGTTAGAGCACATGATGCCACACATATTGCATTAGGGCCCCTCAGAACAAGGAACAAGTAGAATGGACTTCTTTTAATTTCCATCCAATTGCTGTGCAAGCTGTCTTGGTGCAGGATTTGCACACACAAAGTCTATGACAGACATTCCAAGGAGCAATTTATGTCCACTGCGAATGTCCAAACAGTATCATATATCTGCTAATGTCACAACTCAAATGACAAATGAAGATGCCATGATGAAGGTACCTAAAACATACCAAAACAAAGAGATTAGCGATAAAAACATACATAAGACATAATTCACATAGTCAACTTCTGGAAAACACAGTCCATGACAAAAACTCTAAGCTAAACAAACCAACACTAACAAAATTACCATGTATTAAAACCGTCCTCCACAAACACCTTTCACCAGAATTTACAGAGGCTTTAGCTTCCTAATATTTTCCCTAAACCTACTCCTCACATCACAAGAGTTGTTTTAATAGTTGAAGTCATGACATCTCACAACATACTTACACTCATAAGAAGAAGTTGTCAATGGGTTCTTGGCGCAAGTCAGCTCCTACCTCTTCACCACTATCATCATTTGGCATTTCAGGATTCTCACCCGGTGGCACTTCATGGTCTATAGCCTCTGTGATATAAAGGATGTTCCATCACAGGGTGATGTTATGGAGCATGCAGCAACCGACAGTGATGTGACACACCTTCCCAGGTGAGTAGATGAGGGCTCCCCAAGTCCTGAACAGACATCTTAATCTGGCCTTCAGGAGCCCAAAAGTCCGCTCTACTGGCCACTGTGTTTTCAGTGGGCCTCTTTGAAGGGGGCTTCCCCTGGTGTTTTTTGGATTTCACAGCAGTGGCAACAGCCATGGATGGTTGGGATACACTGAGTCTCCTAGATGGAAGACAAGCATACGTGCAACAATAATTTACACACTTTCTGATCATACTACCTGACATCACCCACACAAAGTTAGGATAGATCAAACTTAGTAACAAGCCAGGCCCTCTCCAGTAGAAGTTGTGACATCATCTGGGTTATGGTGCTTTTCCACAGAATGAAGAAATCATGGGCTGATCCTGAGAACCGGGCACAGACATTTGAGATCTACAAATCCGGTAAGCAGACAATTTTTATATTGATAGAATGGAAGTGCTTCCTGTTACTTAAAATTGTTGCCCGGCTTGTGGTGGCACTAAGGCAATATGGGTGCCATCAATGGCTTCAACCACATGTGGGATGCGACCAAATCCATAGAAGACAACTTTCACATAGGCTAAATCCTCACGTCTGAGAAACTGGCTGTAACTGTGAGTGTCTCTCATCATTGCTAAAAGTACGTCTTGTAGTTCACCACCAAATATTGGTTGTGACATACCACTAGATATAGCCACAATGTATTGAAAGGAACTTGTGGCCAGAAAATACAATACTGCCATACGTCTGACAAGGTGGGATACATGTGGGATTAGTGTTTTGAGGAAGGAGATCAGGCTTCAACTGATGACATAAATCCTGTATTGTTTGCTTATTCAAACGAAACTTCTTGATGATATCCCTTTCTTTCATGGTCTCAAGTTCTGGAAATGGGAGGTACACTGGAGGATGTCATCTCCTCCCTTTACCAGGGTACCTGTAGGAAAGAAGGATCTGCTTATATGGTTACCCCCCTTTTTGTTGGAGCTATGTAGTTTCTGACTAGTCTGACTGGGATCCAGATGATCAGGACCGCAGTCTCTCTGCTTTCTCCCCTAACTTGTTATGGTAAGTACATAGGAACATCCCACATTGGATACTGGAGTACCCTTATAAGTCCTTACAGTCTTCTGAGTCCATTCTCCCGGGTTGTAAGTGAGACAGCCATATAACATATAGAGTGGCACTGCGTCATTACACGATGACCATCTCGAAACAGGCTGTAAGGAACACTGTCATATTTAGTATCAAACATGTTAGAATCATACCACCACACCGTAAATAGTGTGGGAGGTATGATTCAAAGTATTGTAAAGGCCCTGCGTTAGGCCCTTAGTGCTCCCGGTACCAGTCTTCTAGACTCGGACAGCACATGGCTGCTGCCGACCAGAGACACAATTCTGGCCTCCTGCTGCTGAGCCAAGCGGCGAATTACCTTTACAACGCGTTCGTTACACCGCGATACATTTACATCGCAGTCATTACAATGCAAGTCGTTACAACGACTTGCGCTGGATGGCGCTATGCACTAAGGAATAGTATGGTTTACTGTTCCAACACCTTCCCTACTGTTACGTAGGCTGGAGTTGGAATAGTAAATCATACTATTCCTATGTCCAGCGTTCTCCAGCGCAAGTCGTTGTAACGACTTGCGTTGTAATAGCTGCGATGTAATGCACCACGATGTAAATCATCGTGTTGTAACGTCACATATTTGAGCTAAGCTTGTGCAGGGGAAGGCAGAACAAAAAGGTATCCTGTCACAAGGAGGTGTGACCAACTCCCAGACAGGGCTAAGTCTATTAGGGCCAGGTGGGAGCGCTTGCCAGCGCCACTCAGTCTGCTCGAAGGGCACATTTGGTGCCCTTCTTGCAAAGACCAGTTGAAACCAGCTCAGGGAGCTGTTGGCTCCCGCTCTGGTGTGAAACTGGACAAAGGACATGGGAGTATCCCCCCCACTGTCCACCTCGTCCCCGGGGAGGGAACCCTGAATCGTGCCAACCCTTTCCTTAGGGTACTTAAGGGCTTACAAGAGGATGGGTCCCTAGATTTGTCGTGGGACACAATTCAATTCAGACACCACTTCAACTTCGACCGTCTGGGCACTCTGGACTTCTCTGGACTTCACTCTGGGTGTCAAGGCAGTAACCGGAAAGACTTCTGCTGCTCCTGATCTCTTCACCCTGCTCGTCTGCTGCAATGTCTGTGCCCGTGCTCTTTACAGGAAACCTTCCAAGGCCTGTGGGATTCCAAGACACCTGAAGGAATCTCCCTTGAAGTGAAGGAGTCACTTCCCTGCATTTGCAGGCACAAGAACTAAGCGGACTGGTCTGATGATCCTGGGCTCCCACGAACTCCGAAAGGCTCAGCAACACAGGTGGGGGTTCTCCACATCCCTTGAGGCCTGCCCTATCCTCTCACCAAGTTTGAGGCCAGTATCCCTTGTCGGAGCCGCAGGAACTGAACCCCTGGGCAGTACGTCGACTTGCCATTGCAAAGGCTTGTTGGCCTCCTCCCATCAAGATCTTTGGGCTCCAAGTAGCCCCAACTTCAAACATCTCCAGTGACCAGAATCTTCAACCCCACCACATTGCTTGCATCGTGGGCCTGCTTCTTTAGTAAGCTGCTCAAGGTTCTATTGCGACTCCAGTGTCTCTGGCCTGTGGGTTCTGTCGAGGGTCACCTTTAAATTCTTTGGGTTCCCCTGATTGCTCCGGGTGTGCCCTGACTCCCCTGCTTGTGGTGAGTCTCCTGGACCTTGCTGGTCCCGACATTGCACCTTTTTTAACTTCCACGTTAGTTGCAGTTGCCAAGAATATTTGGTGCTCCTGCCAGACACCGACCCCTCAACCCTCAACATCCAATGTGGGACAGCTTGTGTATTGTTCCTGGTCTTCCACAGCATCGCCTGGTCCACACTTCTGTGCCTCCTGGTCACTTCTGTGTGGCATACACTCTGTCTGTCCCCTCTGCTTGCAGGTATTTCACATCTTGAATTCACCATTGGGTTTCACCTGACCCTTTCAGCTTCTCCAGCAGCAGCATTTTCCTGAAGTCTCTCATTGAGTTCAACGACGGTTTCCGATGCCACTTCACACCAATGCACCCGGCTACCCTGGTGCAGTTAACCTGGTTCCAAGGGTATCCATGCCATGGGTGCTGTGGCTTTCCAACCTCTTGTCTTCCATGGGGTTTCTTCAGGGTCCACTGGGAAGGGTCCTCTGTCTTTAAAATTGCAACAGAGACTTACACGTTGAATTGTATGGAGAACACTGTTGGGTTCCTACACTGCAAACGACCACTCTGGGGCTCCTAGATACTCACCTTGGGTGGTTCCTTGGGTCCCCAGCACTTCCGCGTCCTCCGAATATTGTCTTGACTCGAGGCGCGGTTCGCTTACCACTATTTTAGTATATGGTTTGGTCTCTCCTGGGGACCACTGTGTATTCTGTGCTACTTACCTGTTTCTATTGAAAAGTATTGTTTGCATTGTATATATCTCCAGCTAGGAGATATCTGTATGTGTTGGTGAGTGTCTTATAATAAATACATATTTTTATAAATAAACTATGTGGTTCCTTTTCACTTACTCATGTACCTATGAGATTATGTTCTGATGAAACAAGCTGCTTTACATTCCTTCTGGACTAAGCCTAAAGGGTGTTCTCCACAGCTACCACTTTGAGAGCTTTCTAAGGTTGTCTAAGACCACTAAAATCACCATAAGGTTTATCTGGATCAGTGCAAGGTATCCACTTCCATAAGTGTACATCATATACTGAGCCAGCCTCTCACTGTACCTATGTGTGGAGAGAAACCAATTTTGAACATGTGTTACAGTGTCCACAGTAACATATGTGAAGAGTAAGCAAAAGTCATGTGACAAAACATAGCTGCTTCAGAAAGCATTACACATAATTCACATAATAATTGTCTACTGTCCAACATCCACTTATAATCCCCATTGTGGTCTTCACATATGACTGCAACAGAAATGTGCACATTATACATCCAAAAATGTATCTTGAGCACCCTACTATTGTAAAGTTTGATTGTTCTCATAAAAAACCATCACCAGTGGTGTACAGGACACTGCTGTAATAAAATGTTTATGCACAATAATGCACCACACTGATGTTTGTGTAATGGAATCTACACAGCAGTGGAGTAATACATATTTAAACATGGCACCACACATTTGTAGTGGTGGTGGCGGACTTAAGTGTCACCAATACTGTACTTCCAACCGCTAAAATGGCAGATGCCTGACCTCGCATATTGGACATTCAGAACCTGCCTCCGCTGGCAGAAGCGGACCGTGCGATGGGGAATTTTTATCCACAGCAGACACAGGCGTAGGCTAACGTTGGTTATTGTGATGGTTGCGGTCCAATGGCTGTGTTCGTCTACACTGATGACGTGTATGTGGCATACATGTATGCCGTGTTGTGAAAAATAACTCACTTGCCTCCTGACAGTGCTGATATCAAGGCCTCCTCCACCAGGCCGAGCAGGCAAAAGGGTCCCTGCCTTCTCTCCAGAGGACTTGGAGAAACTTATTGAGTCCCAGAGTGAATTCAGATTACTGCTGCAGCACTTTGTGGTCCCTACGTAGGACAATCATGTAATGGATTGTGGAGCATGGTACTTAACATCACCATAGTGATCTGTGATGTGTGATAAGCCCTATATTCTACTTGTGTTGCATGCACAAATCTATGCACATATATATTTCATAGTACCTATGATATATTTGCTAATCAGATTATGGCAAATGTGCAAAGAAATGTGTATGATTTACAGCTTGAGCTGTGTGTGTATACTGTAAAAAGCAGTTGAGGATGATGTTAGCTATGTGTACAGTCCCTCATATCTCTCAGCCCAGATCAGGCCTCCCCAAACAGTTATCTGGGAGCTAGCTATACATCACAGACCTCTTCAGAGTGCCACACAACCTTGAGGTCATGTAGTGGATGGCCACAAGATTTACGTGTATGTTTTGAATTGGTAGAAATGTGATGTTCATGTAGGATTAGTATGCTCAGCCTGACAATGAGTTGCGCCTAGCCTGGGCCATGACCCAGGCTGGGGCAGAGATGCTGTGTCACAGAGTAATCTCCCTGTAGACCTGCTGGTCTTTGGATGTTCCCAAATGAGTTTTCTGAAACAATATTAGCCCTGATTGCTTTTAAATGGACTGCATTTGGAATGGTGACTTTGGTAACCCGTGGACCTGATACTTCTTTCCATTGACCCATATTGTCAATGTGTGACATTTATTAATGACAGGCCCCTTACTCCCACAGGTCTGTTGTCACTTGTCCATAGGTCATGCTTGCACTTTACAGGCCTATTACCCATGTGACATATTAACAGGGCAGAATGTTGGTTACTTCTGAAGTGATTTTGATATGTGAATCAACTGCTTTGTTACAATCAGGCAATCAAACAAGACACACAATGGTATGTTGAATGTCATCCCTGTAACAGTGCCACATATGGTAAAAGATGTGTCTTGTGATGGCACTAGATACAAAAAACACTATGGCAACCCGGGTCTCGTGCTGAGTCAAATATAACAACCAGGAGAAAGTATATATATCTCTAATCCGACATCTCTTTAAGAGAGAACCCTTTAAGGACAGGACCCATCAATCACAAAAGGTGGTGAGTTTTTCATCATTTGGGTCTGTACATCTCAATATGACGGACCAGATCTTGGAGTAACGACCTGGTAACGTGCAGAGAGAATGCAACAAAGGAGGGTTGCTGTCAGATCTCCAAAAAATGTGTCAGAAATGACATTGTATCTAAAAGTTAGTGAAGGGGATCCTAAGGTCAGCAGCACTAAATAATAAGAGTGAAAATAAAAATGGCTAGAGGAACTCAAATGTTCTTTATTCGGTAGAGTGCCCCTGTCATAGTTAAAAAGCAATATGGCAATTTAGCACACATATTTTGTCATTATGCTAATGTCCATAGCAGTATGGTCGACATGTTTCTGCCCATTGTGATCTGCAAGTATCAGGGCTTTCTTCAGGACCTTAGATGCTGCTGTGGTTTAGTGAAAAAATGTGACAAAGTAATTCAAGTGAAAAAATACTTAAGTTAAAATAATCCTACCGCACCGGTCAATTCAAAAGATATCGAACCCGGGTACCTAGGAACACAAAAAAGACGGTTGGAAAATACAATCAACCTGGTATATAGAAGAGATTCAGCATAAGGTCATCACTATTCAATGACACTAAGAACAGCATACAATGATGCTATAAAGCATTTAATTAATAAATCAAATTGCACTTAACCATAAGTATTGGGTGATGCCCTCACCTCAACCTGGTCCTGACTCAGGGAAAGGGGCCCCGCTCTAGTTTAAAATGAAGAAAGAATTCAGGCTGCTAGTTATCATGCCTAAATTATATCTTCTCATTAAACATAGCTGCAACAGCGAGAACTAGCCCATGTACTGCGAAAAAGAGGGGAAAAGAGTGGATTTGAGGCGACATGGTCATGATCTGAACAATAGCTTTTTAAGCTCCGTGATGAATTCAAGAGACAATTTACTTAGTCTAAAAAACGATCCATAATTGTCCTTAAGTAGTTTCGCTATGCATCACATGTTGCACAGAAAAGTAGACTGAATACAATTTGGACCAAATATCTGGGAGATTTGTCTACAAATATCCACAGCATAATGAATCAGCTAAGCCTAGGGACATCCCCAATCCAGCTTGGTACTGGTGAGAACATCATTCTTACGTTGCATACCTGAAAGCCAATAGACCATTGAAGGTTGTCGAGGCTCAGGCAATCTCCAGTACATGAAGAGCTGGTTTAACCTGTGTACTAATGGGAAGGCACATCACAGCACCTTTTTGTCTCTCAAACACAAATTCCATTGTATTACTGAGTGTAGACGCTCACATATGATCCTTAGATTTCTGCATGTCACTCCCTGATGCATGTCACTAGTCAGTGAATGAACCTTGACAAATCAACATGTGCAATTCCCATCACTGAATACTCCCACATCAATTGCATGGAAATTCACATTATGAGAAATTACTGTAAGTCTACCTGTCATGCCTTTCATTGCTTCATCAAATGGACCTGACTAATGACATTGAGTAATGGCTTAGGGTATGTGTGACCCATCCACCAATGTCTACACACTCCTGTCTGTTGTAACACATGAAGTGCATGCCCATCACAAATAACTATTTTCAAGTACAGATTGTCCTACACACATTTTTAATCAGGCATCCACCTATGAAGACATGTAGATCAGATATGAAACAGTAGTGCAGGCGATATTACAACAGGGAAAGGTACACATGTCAACATTTTGGGAAGCCCTGGCAGAGAACTCCGCTCCGCCAGCGGAGATTGCAGAGTTTTGCCTACTCTGCACTCCGTTGAGAACGCTGAGTAGATGCAAAACTCCGACTCTGCAGCGAAGAGGAGTTAGCCAGCCCCTCAAATTAAAGAAGAAAAAAAGACTTACCTCTGCTGTGCATCTCCGGGCTGCCCTTCTCCTCCTCGCTGTGGTCTCTCTTGCCGTCTCCTCGTTCCCCCATGCAAACCCCTACGTCGGATGTACATCTTGGTAGGACTGTGCATGCACGTGCGTGTGTGCATGCGCGGTTCTCGCAAGACGTATGTAGATGAGGAGGTGGTGAGAGAGACAACGGCGAGGAGTAAAAGGGCAGCCCTGGGACGCCCCAGCAGAGTTAAGGTTTTTTTTTCTACTTTAATTTTTTAATTTATCATTTTTATTAGGGGGTGGAGGCGGGGTACGGAGCGGAGTGCCACTGAGTTTTATCCCAACTCCGTGGAACTCTGCGTGGTGGCACTCCGCCAACTCCCCCCGGGGCTACATGTAGGCACTAATACTTATGGTACCAGTGATGTTTGTTATCTCATGTTACTGTTCATTCCCTACTGTCCAAGGGAAAATGTCAGATCATAGGACACAGTAGTGAGGAAGCATCATTCCTAACGCAATTAGGACAAGTGGCCTGTATGGTACAATTGACACTCAGAATATCACCACAACATGTGCTGATTAATCACTTTACTCAGCCATGTGTCTGCTCGACAGTAAATTGGTAGTGGACTGGACACTTCTGTTTTCCTGGTCATAAAGACAATAGGCAAAGCATTTCAGCATGCACCTATTGCCAGACCTACACAACCAATAACTCTTCTTGTGTGTTGCACATGTGACACACCCAATATTGATGGGGAATGTATGCCTGTCACACACAAAGTTGGCAATGTAACATGTATGACTCTGGCTGGGACTCACCTCTTTGTGGATGCTGTTCAGCCCTGAACTGCCCAGCAAGCTCTGAGTAGGCCACCATCAGTTTGCAGGCCATTGGGGGTGGGGGGAGGGGGTTCAGGGTCCAGCATGTGCCCCATCCACTTTGGGAGGACATCCCCAGTTGGACCTCCATGATCTTACGGGTCCAGCACCTCAGGTCTTTCCACCTCTTCCTGCAATGGACACTGCGCCGGACATAGACCCCAAGGACCCATACCTTCTGGGTGATGGCTCTCCAAATGCTTGCTTCAGATGGGCGTTGACCTGTATGGATGCATTAGATGAAGAAATAGACTATAACTGCAAGTTTTAGGATATTTCTTTAGTTGACACACATTTTATATACACCTAACACAAGCATTAATTAATAGTTAACACACTACATGTTTAATTCCCACACGCTAAGCACTACAAAGACATGAATGCACAGTTTTGTAGTCATCTGCTGACTATTCTCAACCCTAATCATGACCTACATTGATTAGCCAGCCCACTAACATCATGTAGCCCAGGGCCATCCTACATGTATTGTGATGTGAGCTTCTATGAAGGACAACACGCCATTGTGACCTTCTGAAGGGTAAACTACTTGTGTATGACTGTACAGACACCTTCACAGCCAGGCCCATTGACTTGATGCATACTGTCCATTCAGGCAGGTACCATAGTATAGACTGCATCGTAAGACTTAGGTCACAATGAAAGGGCTGGAAGGTTTGTCACTGAAAGCTTCCTCTCTGAGGATGTGTGGACATATGGACTACTTAATAGGATATCAGTACTACAACTGATTGAGTCTTGTGGGGTATCTAGTGCCATAGTAACACGAATCAATGTGAGGGGAGGTCCGAGGGAAAAAAACTTTTAATAGACCTGCAGGTTGTGTTTCCCCTAATTCTCAACACAAAAAATACTATGGCAACCCAGGTCTCGTGCTGAGTCAAATATAACAACCAGGAGAAAGTATATATATCTCTAATCCGACATCTCTTTAAGAGAGAACCCTTTAAGGACAGGACCCATCAATCACAAAAGGTGGTGAGTTTTTCATCATTTGGGTCTGTACATCTCAATATGACGGACCAGATCTTGGAGTAACGACCTGGTAACGTGCAGAGAGAATGCAACAAAGGAGGGTTGCTGTCAGATCTCCAAAAAATGTGTCAGAAATGACATTGTATCTAAAAGTTAGTGAAGGGGATCCTAAGGTCAGCAGCACTAAATAATAAGAGTGAAAATAAAAATGGCTAGAGGAACTCAAATGTTCTTTATTCGGTAGAGTGCCCCTGTCATAGTTAAAAAGCAATATGGCAATTTAGCACACATATTTTGTCATTATGCTAATGTCCATAGCAGTATGGTCGACATGTTTCTGCCCATTGTGATCTGCAAGTATCAGGGCTTTCTTCAGGACCTTAGATGCTGCTGTGGTTTAGTGAAAAAATGTGACAAAGTAATTCAAGTGAAAAAATACTTAAGTTAAAATAATCCTACCGCACCGGTCAATTCAAAAGATATCGAACCCGGGTACCTAGGAACACAAAAAAGACGGTTGGAAAATACAATCAACCTGGTATATAGAAGAGATTCAGCATAAGGTCATCACTATTCAATGACACTAAGAACAGCATACAATGATGCTATAAAGCATTTAATTAATAAATCAAATTGCACTTACCCATAAGTATTGGGTGATGCCCTCACCTCAACCTGGTCCTGACTCAGGGAAAGGGGCCCCGCTCTAGTTAAAAATGAAGAAAGAATTCAGGCTGCTAGTTATCATGCCTAAATTATATCTTCTCATTACACATAGCTGCAACAGCGAGAACTAGCCCATGTACTGCGAAAAAGAGGGGAAAAGAGTGGATTTGAGGTGACATGGTCATGATCTGAACAATAGCTTTTTAAGCTCCGTGATGAATTCAAGAGACGATTTACTTAGTCTAAAAAACGATCCCTAATTGGCAGTGATATTAAAAGGGAAACAACGAGCAAAGTGACAGCCCCACTATCGTTTGGAGACTATCTCGTTTACAGGTGCCAGTATATTTAAGTCAAAGGAAGCATCCAAACATTAAGAAAGCAAGGGAGCTAGCGCTCGCATGTTACGCGCAGAGAGACAGCCCCCCTATCGTTTAGAGACATATGTCGTATACTGATGATAGTGTATTTAAGTTTGAAGGAAGCATTCAACACACTGGGAAAGTAAGAGAGCTACTGCTAGACCTACCTCTCCGTCGGTACCCCGGGGCGGTCTTTGAGTAAAGACCGGAGGTGCCGACGAGAGGGTCTAAGCTCTCTTTATAGTCGAAAAAAAAACAAAATAGTTCCAGGTGCGGGAATTTCAGAAGGAGGCCAAGTTAGTGCCTGTCCCAATTTAAAGTACAATGCGCATGTGTAACAAAACAGACACTGATTGAGGAACACCTCGTCCCGGTACGCATGTGCGGTACACAGCCATTAACCAACTGCAGCATGCGAACCTACGTGTTTAAACAGAAAGAAAAGAGCAAACGCATCCGTGTAAAAGGGAAACACGACCTCGTATGCGCTATCTCTATGATAAAAATAATTAGAAATAATTAGATCCCTGCAGGCAGAGGGTACAGAACCCAGTAAGATACATAGTACCAAGTTCTATCTAGTTGCCATACGTTCGAGCACAGAATTGCAGCAACATAGAGCTACAACAAAAGCCAAGGAATGTCATCATTGAGCCCCACTATGTCAGAATGTAATCGGTGTACCCATCTTTGTTCTCTGCGTAGCAGAAAGCGTTGGACATCTGTAACATGTGGAGGAATATGCGGTTGTTCTAGGATAACCCAACGTAAATCATTCTCTTTATGACCTGCTGTAATAAAGTGATTAGTGAGTTTAGTCGCACTTTTTTTGCACCGTATGGTGCTTTTGTGTTCTGAAATCCTCAACTTGATCTTGCGAGATGTCATACCCACATAGTCTTTTCCACAGGGGCATTTAATCAAATAAATAACCCTTTCGCTGTTACAATTGGTGTGTTTGCTCAGGACCCAAGGTTTACTCGTGCCAATGTCTATCTCTGTTGTATGTGAGGTTTGAGGGCATGCTGAACAGGTCCCACAGGGAAAATGGCCAAGTTGGCAGGGTGTGCTCAGATGTGAGTCCCTTGCTCACTTTGCCACTGGATTCAAGCAAGCCTGGCTGAAGATGGCTGAAATGCCAGAAACCGGTCCTAGGAAGCTTGTTTCCGGTCCAGGGAAGACATGGCTTGGCAGTTCGGGCTGCACTGTTCCCATGAGGCACAGGGTCAGACTGATTTGCATATGGCCATGTCTGAACTGGGGTGGCAGAGTGGGCTAAAGAACGGTGGTGGATTAAACCCAGATCAGTTGACTGGGGGTGAGTGCTTGCAATGTTCAACACTCCGTCCATCATTTCCTTTGGTTTTGTATTAGGTATATGACCATTTACTGATTGCAAGGCCAAGTGTGGAATATGTAGGAATTAATTTCTCATTGCCATACTATTTGATGACAGCAGGTTACTAAGGTATACTACAAGAGCCAAACTATACCAGTGATCAAGTATCCTACTAGATACATGAGGATGGAAATCAGACAACTTAACTCGTGCAATTGGAACTGTCTGTAGTTATGACTTCACTGTGAGCAACTGTTTACAGGTCCTGTAGCATGCATGCATGTGCTCATGCTAATTTTGAAGCCACTATAGTGGACCTTGTAGCTGGATACTTCTGTACACTTTATTAATGTTCTGTAATCAAAGCTGTTGGTCAAATGTGTTCGGCACATGCAATAAACCTATTTTAAATGACATTTCAGCTTCATTTCAGGCAAGCGTAGGAGACAGGGTCAAAATCTTTGGGGAAGCAGCTGGCCACTGGCTCCCATCGTGACACAACAGACACCGAGGGAATTAGTGGCCCAGAGGTTGAGGGGAGTGCCACGGAGGACACAGACTCAACTTCATCACCTTCAGAGTCAACCTCCAGTGGACCCCAAGTGGTGGCAGAACACATAGGACCTGTAGCCACACCAATCTTGTCCATCACACCCCGTTCCATCTCCACCCTCCCTGTTTCTCCCCGCCCATTTGGCCAGGCTCACTTCCTTTAGAGGGGAGCCGTCTCCTTTGCTCCAGCCACCTCGGCCCCTGCCCCTGTTACTCCTGCTTCCCTGAGTGAAGAGGCTATTGACCTACTGAGAAACATCTCTCTGGGTCAGACAGCATTATTAAATGCAATCCAAGGGCAAGGCATCCGTCTGCAACAGAGGGTCGCCTACCTGGAAGGCATCCATAGTTCTATGTCTGTCCTATAGAGATCTTTTAAGAGTCTGGCCTCGTCACTCACAGCAGCCTTCCACCCATCCCAAACTTCCACCCCCCCTCCTACCTCTCACCCATCCAAATCCCCAATTCCCATGCCTGTCCTCAGCACACTCACACATACGCACGCACACACTTCAACAGCTCCAAGCAGCACACTTAAACAGTAACACCAGAAAAAACACACAAGCACACAACCACTCACCCGACACCATGCCCACACCACCAGACCCATTCCCAACACCCAGCATTCTCCCAGACACCACACCCGCAACCACATACCCATCAGTACACCCAGAATTATCCAATACTACACTTGCACCACCAGACCTATGAACCAATTTAGTATTACCCCTGACAGCATGCCCCCACACCACCAGACCCATCCACAACACCCAGCATTCCCAGCACGTTCCCATCAACCCCCCCAAAAAATGCAAACACAGGTGCTCACCCACACAACAGACACCTGCAAAACAAAAACATGATACATCAGATACACAGGCACCTGCACCAACAACACATCCACCCCAACCTGACATTTCCACTCCCTCTACCTCCCAACCCATACTCCCTCCCGAACATCCTGCCCATTTTCCCCAAGAAAGCATGTTATTTACCCTTGCCCATACCCCTGTTAAACCTGACCCCCTCCCAAAGCCAAAAGAACCTCTTCCAAACTCCAACCCATCCCTGCCACATCCCAATACACCTCTGAAAAACCTTATTTCCCCACCATTAAAGCAAGTCATACTCCTAAGCAAACCAAAACCCCTCCCTAAACCAATGACACCCCTCCTAAAGTCATGGCTATACCTCCCAAAACCAAACCCACCCCTCCCAATACTGACTTCACCCCTCCCAAGTGACATAATTGAGGAGCTTGGACTGCTTACTAGATTCCCTTTCCTTTGGAGGTTCCCATGGCAGTGTCATAAAAAGGCAAGTTTAGTGGCACAGCAGTGTGCTGGACAACCCATTGTGTCCACGGACATGCCATTGGCCTTTGCTTTACTTCATGTGCTTATTTTTGACAAAATGCTTTGATTGTTTTCGTACACATTATTCTTGCCATTACGTTTCTAACTATTTGATGTTATTGGGTACTTTGGGATGTGTGACTACAGTTGTGTTTTTTTCCACCCTGATTGATTATCCATTTGCAGTGGTTAGCAGGATCTGACCTTGGAACCAGTGCTGGAGTTACACAGGACAAGGGGAAATGTTCAATGGATGGATATGTGGAGTGACTTCCAATTGGGACTGACATTGCATTGGGTGGTACCTCATATGGTAAGTATTTCAGCTTGGCTTGGCCAATGTCAGCATCATCTAGCTTACACTTCTCCCTGTGATGTAGGTTAGATATGTTTGATGTGTGCAAGTTAGAGATTAGTTTATCCACACATGGAGGGTGTTAATTTGTCATACCTTTGTAGACATGTTTATAGACATGTGTCTACATTGGTGTGTGTACTTTACACCTACTTTATCTAAATGTGTGACAAATGCTGTTACTGCTGAATTTGCTTGCATGACTTGCACTTGCACATTTTCCACATATGCATGGAACTTTGTTATGCTGTTGGTTGTCCCTGATATACTTCAATCCACAGATCCTGTGCACATAGAGGTTTTGAGGCATGTGCAAAGTGGACTGTGGCCCAGGGCCCCAGTCTTTCAGCCCCCTCCCTGGTAGAGCTATATCTATTCTATAGAGAATCTTTACATTGTGACCTTTGAATACTTCTCACACTGATTGTTTTGAAACCCATTTACCTGATATTACCTTTTAATGTGGGAGATGTGTGAGAGTCCATTACAGAGATTTAGTGGAGAAGGTGTGTTTCAGTTTCATGACACATCCATACAGATGTATACTTGATATCACAACAGGATCTAGTGTGTGAGCAATGTGAGGTTGTCACAGAGATTAATTGGTGAACAGGTGCTGTCAGGTGAGACACTTTATGCACACATCACTATCCCTGAATATGAGATGTGAACACCTGTCGACTTTTGTAGAGTGTGCCTGTGCAGTGTCAGTGATCTGGCCAAAGAAGGCATCATGGAGCTGTAATTAGATCATACATTGAAAACAAGTCTGAACAGGATCCCACAAAATATGTTTGACCCAGGGACCCCCAAACCCCTTGCCAGTTCTATGGCTGGGCATCTATTTGCTGAGGAGTCAATGGAAACAGGTAAGAGTGTGGCTTACCGTCGGTTGCGTCCACAACAATGTGGGTTTTGGACATCATCAAGCAGGAACTTCAAAGGCATGACGTGTATGATCAGCATGGCAGCCCAGGAAGTTGGAAGCTTAGTGCAGGTGAGTTTCAGCCTTCCATCCCTCCTTTTTCTAGCTGCGATGTGGTAGTTGGACCACCACAGTCAAGTCAGTGGAAAGGCACATCGTAATTGGGCTCATGGTAATACTGGCAGCCCACCCTCTGACAAACACAGTTTAGATTCCCTGGCGGCAGTGGGACCGCTGCGGTCTTTCGACTATCAAACTGCATGCATCTTAATAGGGGAGTCGGACCGCCGATGGTGCGGGCAGTGATTCCAAGGCTGCTTCGATGGCTGTACCTTGAGCACCAAAGCTAGGATCATGGAGAGACAAAGGACTTTGTTGACCACTCCACAGAATTAAAGAGACAAGGCATTAGTTGGAATGAATTGTGGAAAGTGAGCGACAGTTTCTGTAGATATGGATATTGTGATAGGGTGCTACAGGCAGCCTTTAAAAAGATGAATGTATTGACTGAGGTTGTATATTCATTTTAAAGCCTAAACAGATGAAGACAAAAATTATTACATTAAATTCATTTTTCACACAAGCTATAAATTTGAGACAAATCTAGCAATGTAATTTTCATACAATTTAATTAGACGTTTGTGCTATTAAAGAACTTTCTAAAAATATTTCTGAATTTCCCAAAAAATACTTATGCATAGGAAATGTAATTGTGAAAATTAGAAGGAAGTTGGTTGCTCCATCTAGTGTAGGAGATTCTAATTTTCAGGCATTGTAGTGAATGTCAATGTGAATAGAATAGTGGTACAATTATAATGGCCAACACTGGTATTAGGAAACATTCAATTAGTCAGAGGATAGATTATATATCAAATATAGTGCTGTATGACGAGTTTGAAGCAGGCACAACTTGGCAAAACTTATATTGACCTGGTTAGTACGGTTAGGAAGAAGCATAAACAATGTATCTCAATGCAAAAGGAATGAAAGATGTGCTAACCAAGGGACATTGGGCTTTATTTAGAGTTAGGTGGATGGGATACTTCGGGCCTGATTACCATCTTGGCAGACCGGGTTACTCCGTCACAAAGATGACGGATATCTCATCCGCCAAATTACTATTCCATTATATCCTAAGGAACATGTAATATGGCGGACTGGATACCTGTCATGTTTGTGATGGAGCATCTCATACGCAAAGATCGTAATTAGGCCCTTATTCACAAACATCGTGGATGTCCCATCTGCCGAATTGCAAATGCATTTGAGCCTATGCCACTTGTAATATGGAGCACAGATTGTCTGCTACGTTTAGACAGAATAACCCCATGATCATAATACCCTTCACCCACACCAGATGCAACATCACAATATAAAGGGTTTTATTTTAAATAGGTCACGCCTACTGGCTTGTTCAAGGGGCCACAGCAATCATAATAAAGACCTCAAGTCATAAGTTTTCAATGCTTTTCATATGTTATACTTTCTCAATTGTAATGGGTGTCAATAAACATCAGGCACACCTACCGACTTTGCCACCACATCAATAAAGTCAACCTCATATCATCTTAAAACCCTATAAATAGGGGTGGGAAGAATTGGCTGTGTTTTATCCCGCCGAATTCTGTGAAATTACGCACCGGGGCAGAGTGGGTATTTGACACTATTTTCTTGGTGCGTTTTGCACCCTACATTTTGCAAAAAGAAAATAGCGCAGCCAAATACCACTCGGTGCCCTGCATATTATGGCGCTGCCTCTGAGTGGTATGCAGGGGTTTCTAAACAGAGCCTGAAGAGGGAGCAGTACCTCTATGTTTAAAAACCACTGCAGATTAAACTTTAATCTGCAGAGTATGTAAGGGTGCCAAGGGGTATGCACTGCAGTGGTTGAAACTTTAATCTGCAGTGTTTTAAACAAAGAGGGACTGCTCCCTCTTCTGGAACTGTTTAGAAACCAGCCACTGCAAATGAATTTAGCCGAAAGAGAGAGTATCAGAATTTATCAGTAATTCAGTGTTTCAAGAGTAAGGCGTAGTTACCAAATTCCTCCAATTCCGCCAGGGGAATTACATATTCTGCCCAGGCCTACTCATAATGCCAATGAAAACAATACTAGCAGCAATAAGCATTTATTATAATGGTAAACACTCATTGGTCAATCACCATAGTGTCAAGTATTTTAAGTCAAAACCACATGTGTGTCTGATTATGTCTTCACTGTGAGACATATTCATAGTCATATAATGCATCTATAAGACCTTATCCCTGCACACCAAAAAATAAAGTACAAAAATCCCTAACTCTGGGAGTGTGGGAATCAGGGTAAGCCTCTCCTGGGATCATCCTTACAAGGCCTCAGGAGACTTAGGTTTCGCTTTTGTAAACCTTTCTGGGGGGCTGCCGCAGCTCCTGCAGCCCCTCACAGCACATTTAAGAACCGTTGTTGGTACCCCTACCCCATTGTGGGGCCACTAAAAGCAAAAGTGTATATGCAAATGAGCGTCAGTGGTATTATAGGACACTGCTTGCAATCTCAAAGAATACTTTATGAGCAGGTTTGCTCTTTTGTTTACTTGCTAATTTGCTTGCTTGCCGTGTTTCTCTTCTCTTGTTTTTCCTCCTGGGCGTCCCGGTCCCACCCAGGACATCCAGATGTGGCAGGATGATTGTTGGGGTCTCCTGGGGGAGCCCCAGGATCGCCACAGTCCCGATGGCTTCCTTTACGTGTTGCACTCCTGTACAGCGCGCAGTAGCCGGAATTATGCTTCTTGCTCCTGCCGCTGCGGGAACAAGTTCTCTTTCTGCTCCCACCCACAGGTGGGAGCTGTGCTTTCTTCTCTGCCTATGAGGAGAGCAGTTGGAGAAGTAGGAGGCTGCCAGAGGCTGCCACAGCCTGCCCCCCAATCATGTGCATGGGCTGCAAGCAACGTATATGCACCAAGTAGGTCTTCTCCCTTTCTGGTCTCTGTCCCAGGGAACAGGCTCCCAGGAAAGTCTTGCATCGGAACCTGGGTAATGGGGTACCTGGGCCAAACATTCTTTAGGGGAGGCCTCAAATGCATGCCCTTTCCCCATAAATTCAATAAAATTAGGATTCCCCGACCCCTGGGGCTGTGCCCTTCGCACGGGTAAATCTTTGAATGTGCTTTGTTTGTGGGTTTTTTATTAAAAGGAGGCAAAACTTTAAAATGGCATATCTCTGGCCCCATTCAGGATGATTTTCTTCTTCTTGGGTTCATTTTGCTCCTAGTGGCGAGGCTCGGCCTCTAGGATCATTTTCATTAGACTTCTTGACCACTAAAGAGGAGAAGTTTGGCAGGAGACTGCTTTTTTGACTTCCTGTGCCAGCCATACCCTCCTTGGTGCTCACCTGCTGCTTGTGGGGGCACCTAGTGCAGCCCCTTAACAACCAGTTGGATTAGCACCCTACAGCCTTCACTCCACAGGCCCCAGATCCTCCTGACTGTCTTGCAGAGTTATTGTGAGGGCAGTGGGGTCCAGGGTTCCCCCAACTGGTCCTCAAGGGGCACAACAGGGGCACAACAGGGGTACCTGGCCCTAGAGAGACCATCCTAATCCTAGTCCTGGGGGCAGAGGCAGACACTCAGTCCTTCTTTGAAGGGCATCAGGTAACTTCTCTTTACAGCTGGGACTCCTTACCTCCATTGTCACCTCCCAGGTCCAGGGTCTTTTTAACTGTCTTTCTCTTGTGAAGTGGTGTTTAAAGAGGGTGGAAAGTGTTAAGGGTCAGGCACCCCTGGCCAATATTAGGATGCCACATAATCCCTCCACCCCCTGTCCCAACCCTCCTGCAGAGCATTCTGGGACAATCCAACATGGCAACTTGAAAGTTTTCTCTGGAAAGACCTCTGCTGAAGATTTCAGCTCCACCCCTAGCTGGCATTACTGACTGATCCCTTCCCACTAAAACACCTCATATCTCATTATAAGCAGAGACAGAGATTTATGGCAGTTCCTGATGTCTCCTGAGATTTGCATGTAGTGTGTTCGGAGCTCCAAATTAAAACTCTGCATGCATGTTTTACCCCAGTGTGAGACCTTGCTGGACCCTGTAGGCCTAAGTGGAGTGAAGCTGTACTTTGAAGCAGATTCTGCCTACATGTGTATAGTGTAGGCACTACAGATTTTTCAGTAAGCCACAGAGACTTACACTATGAATGGCCACTCATACTATAAGGCATAACCCAGGTCAGCACCAATCCTTGAAGACTCCCTCCTGCGCCAGGCTACCTTGCTCAAATACTGGGCTGTACCAAATGGTAGTTTCACACGTGCAGCCGCACATGTGTGCACTCACAAGTACAGACATGTTCACGTGTAACCAGCCCATTGCTCCTTACCCTAGCTGTGCAGCAGTGGTCTTCTCAGAAAAGGAAGACATTGGCGGTTAACATGTTTGATCCAATTACTGTGAATTGACTGTGAATGAGACTCAGATAGTGGGACTCGCTCACAGTAAAAAGTCAAAACACTGGGAAGTCAATTAAAAAAAATCATGGTGGAATAAATGGCCAGAATCCATTTGTTACAAGTGGTAAAGTGAACTTCCAATTGTGAGAATTCTGATAGAGGATTGGGACTCTCCTGACGTGTAGACTGAACCATCAGAGACTCACAAGCTTTATGATTTGGCACATGGCTAGGTCTAAGAGAATGGGGAGCAGATTTCCTAAGCACCCATGGGTGCCTCTGCAGTGTCTGAAGAGATGTGAAGTGTAGAAGACATAGAAGAGTAAGAGAAATCTGCACCCAGGAGATTCTTTGTGAACAAGAAGTAGACAATCCACTGAAGATTGCCATAACTAGCATCAGAAATTTCAGTGAGTGAAATGTAAATAAGACCCTTGCACTCTAACTATAGTGGTGAGCCCTTCCCAGGTTTTAGACCTAAGCTAAGTACATGTTACTCTCCCTGCAAGGTACTTGAAGCAAAATTCAGCAGCAGGTGGACCCACAGCAGACTATGGAGGAATGCTCCCTCATAATGACACATACTTTTCACCCAGCTTCCTTGATGACAGTTGCATCCCAAAGAAAAGGAGAAGCACAACAATGAGTTATCATTATTGAGGGTGGATGAGTCTTAGATGTTTGTCAATAGAGAATACATTTAATAACATACATCATCATCCTGTAAGGTAATGAGTGACCCACTTGTGACAGAATGAGTTCATATTTTGTTGTGTGTTCCTCAAATTAGTAAGTCTTACCCGTTATTGCAACCTATTTCAGATTTTTGTGGTAATGCACAAAGTCTATTTTGAAGGGACATCTAAGAACGGCACCTATGCACCTCAATCTAAATCATTATTGCTAAATGATACATAGTATGGGCTCTTGAAATATTTCATAATTAAAGCTAAACGGGATACTGCAATTGATTAGGTTTATGATTATTTTGGAACTTTAGAGGAGTTAAAACTTTGGGCCTTATTTATAGTTTTGCAGATGGAATAATCTGTGACAATTGTGGTAGATTTCCCATCCTTGGTATTACATATACAATTATAAATGAGTAACAGCAAAGTACTGGCATGTTTTTCACCGAGGGGTTCTGAATGAGATCAAATAGACAAGACTGAACCTCAAGTTGTCTACATTAGAAATGGGATCTCTGATTGGCTAAGGCTTCCGCAAAAGCCAGGCAGAGACCACCACTCTAGTCAGGGCAAGGGATATACACGCCAAAGATAACCCCTGCTCACCCCCTTGGTAGCTTGGCACGAGCAGTCAGGCTTATTCCGGAGGCAATGTGTAAAGCGTTTGTGCACGCACACAGCAACAACACCCTAGGTACACCACAAAAGGCACTCCACACAAGGTTATGTATAAAAATAGCCCTTGTATTGTCATAAATACATTAGAAACATAATCACATAATATACACTGTGCCAACTGGTACTAGACAATATTCACAGGGGACCATTTACACACGACAGGGCCAAACCATCACAAATCACCACTTGTAAATGTAGCACAAATAGGAAATGTAGCGCACAACCAGTAACTACTGGTAAAGTTAGGAACTTAGCATGAGATCCTGCAATGTAAAACAGAGGATGCATAAACCACTTTGCGCATGAATCACCTTAGGCATAAAACTACATTAGGCCCAAACCTCATTAGCATCACACATTATGCAATAGGCATTTACAGTAGGCATCACAAGCATAAACACCTTAGGAAAGAATTGGCATAAAAACAGTGTGCCCCAATCGGGGGCACAACGCACTGAAACTGACCCAGGCCAGCTGGCCTCTCACAGGGGCACAAATGCCCTATGTCTCGTACTGTCTGGGCTTGGTGCTGCCAATGCAGCAATCTCCCAAAATATGCGCAAAGGATCCGGCCTAAACGTAGCAGCTGGGCAGCTGTGCAGGCCGAAATGTGGGCACTCACTGTAACAATGGCGCTGGGCTCGGGAGCCCTACTAGGTCTTCTCTGAAATAATACTGCCCCCTAAACGTTGCAGTTGCCCACTGTCAGGCGGGGCAACTGGAAAATATAGGGCCACTATTGGAGCTTTGTAATAAAATTGGCCCCCAACAAAGTATAGCTGAGCCCCCGCTGCAATTGGGGCCAAGAATGCGGTAATTGCGGTGTTGAGCGTGCAATTTCCCTTTTGCACCTCAACTCTGCTACAATGGCGGGAGTTACAACAATGCCCTACTCCTAGCTGGCCCGGTACCACACACTCGAAATGGTGCGCGTGCGAGCCGGCCGACACAACTCTCCACTCAGCAGGACAAGGCCCGCCTGCAGCGCTCCCCTTCGCAAGTCCTTTACCTGGGGTCACGAGCCTGGCGCTGTAGTCCTGTGCTGGCAGCCGTAGGGGAAGCTCTCTCTCCCCTCAGCTCTCTCCCAGCCGAGTAGCTCTCCTCCGCCTCCTCAGCTGGTACCACGGGGCTCTCCCTCGCTCTCGGGAGCCCCGTTGGAAGACGCCTGCTACTTCCTCGCCCTACCGCCTCGGAGTGCTCCAGCGCGGGTTGGGCTCCTGACCGGCGCGTCTATTCCGGGACGCTCTCAGGCCCCGCCCGCAACCAAGGCTGCACAGTTCAACTTCCGGGTCGCCGCGGGCAGCGCGGCGGCCCTCAGGGTTTCAGTGGCTCCTTCTCCTGGCAGCAGTATGGGGTAGGCTCCCGTTAACAGGCACAAATCCGCGGGGTGGGCACCCGCTGTATTTTTAACAACATAAATGCGGCGTGGGGCAGCCGCGAAAGAGGTGCATAACGCGGGGTGGGCACCTGCTCTTCCCATGACAAAGTGAGGGAATCCCTACGTCGGGATTCCCTCGGAATAGATGGCAGCTGTGCGCTGCAAGGCCCCAGCACTCTCCTCTGGGGAAATTTAAATAACAGCGCTCCCCGGTGCTAGAGGCCACAAAGTCTTTGCCTAAGGCAAAAAGAAAGAGTCCAGGGAGCTAGGGAGCCCCAGCAAAGTGCAGTCAGGCAGGCCTTCACGCAGGGACCCGCAGGAAGCAGCAGCTGGTTCCCGCGGCAGTTCCTCCTGGCAGCGTGTCCTCCCAAAAGAAGAACAAGCACAACAGAACACCTTCATGGGGTCACTGCCCCTTCTTTTATACACCCCTTTCCTTTGTGACACAGCACAGAGCTGGGGGAAAACCCAGATGCAACTGGTTTGGGGGAGCTTTGGAGCACTTTGCTTTGCTCAGCTCCTCTCTCCTTTGTTAGGTGGGGGCTCAGGGATCAGACGCACCACAGGGGGCAGAGCCGGCATTGTGGAGGGAAGGCACAGCCCTATTCAGGTCCCAGGTGCAACTCCTCCCTCGCATCTAGATGCAGATCTCCCTATTCACCGCTGGGCTGACTCATCCTGGCTCCTGGAATTCCCCACACCATCCACGCCTGTCAATCAAAAAGCCAGACATGCACTCCACATCTGGCAGGCAGACACATAGCACACAGAAATGCCAACTTCTATAAGTTGCTTTTCTCCACCAGTCACCATAGATCTGCGCACACCATTGCGCAGCTTTTATTCTCACGAGTTCGCACATACTAAACTCAACCCTGCACTCCTCTCACACCAGGAATTACCATGGACACACATATCCCCCATGCATTCCTATAGGAGGGAAGGCCAATCTCACCACACGTACTCAGAGAGCACATGCACTTTACTCTGTACCACTAAAACCAGGTCACAGGAAAGGCAAAATGTTTAGGGGTGAACCTGCCAAAAGGGCCAAGTCCAACATATATATATATATATATATATATATATATTCAGTGAAAAAACCATGGGTTTCACACACGTTATAGTTAGGAATTAGCATTTAAAAAACCTTGCAAATTCAGTGAAAAACCATAGGTTTCACACACGTTATAGTTAGCGGACATTTCACTCATAAAAAAACAATGAAATTCCCCCGTTATAGTTAGTTAAGCTAACTATAACTCGCGCACCCGCAATCCACTGCTGATGACGTAACATATTACATCACTCATGACATGGTCAGTGACATCACTCATGACATCACTGATGACATCTCAAATGACATCACTGATGACATCATCCTTGTGACAGAGTGGTAGACCTCCTCTCACCCTAATATAACCTTTGATACAAACATTCAAAAATAGAGACTGAAATTTTCAAAAAAATGGACATACCAATACCAGTTACAACAACCTCTTCAGTAATTCTAAGATCCACATACACATCCACTCATTCACCAACAGTCCTATACAGTCACTCATACATGTACTCACTCATCATATGTACTCATACACCTATACATCCTGTTACACAATGCCACTCATCCATAGAGTTACTCACACACATAGTCACTCATGCTAATAAAGAATCAAACATACATTTACTTGCATATACAGTTATACACACACCACCACACTTACTATAACGTGTGTGAAACCCATGGTTTTTTCACTGAATTTGCAAGGTTTTTTAAATGCTAATTCCTAACTATAACGTGTGTGAAACCCATGGTTTTTTCAGTGAATTTGTATGGTTTTTAAAATGCTAATTCTTACCTATAACATTTGTGATTCCCATGGTTTTTTCATTGATTTTGTATGGTTTTTTTAATACAAATTCTTATATTAAACGTGTTTTTGTTTTTTTTATTTGCAAGCTTTTTTACTTTTTTTTTTTTTTAATTTATATTCTCTTAAAACACTATGCTTAATTTTTAAAAATTCTGCAATATATTATTTTTTCTCATTTTTTTTTTTACCAAACAGGTAAGATATATTAGTATAACATACTGATTTTTTTTTTCCTTTTTTTTTTTTTTTACGTACGCGTACGGTAAACTTACGGTAAGCGTACGGTTTGCGTAATGTTCGTAATATTTTTACTCGTTTTGCGTATTGTTACGCAATTTACGTAGCCGTGCGTACTGCGTACGCGGCGCGTAAGCGTGTACGCTACACGCGCAAGTTACGCGGAAGTGTTTGGGCGTGCCTGTTATGCGCATGCGCGCGAGCGCGTGTCTTTTTTACGCGCATGCGTACTTTTACCGTAAGCGCTCCGTAAGCGCACCGTAAGCGTAACGTACGTGCACGGTGGGTCATGTGATCAAGAAACAAAACTTTTGATTGGTTCAAAGTAGTTTCAGTTCTAGAACTCTCCTACACCACAACCATTCCCCTCATTTCTGCTTGTGATCCCTTAGGAGAAGGAGCTGAGTTGTCTTTGGGATACGATGGCAGACCAGCACTCCTCTGCTGAGAGTGAGGCTAGCAGCACCACCATCAGGCAGAGAAAGAGGAAACAGAAGAGCTCTTTTATATGGGAGTATTTTACCTTTCCTGAGGGCGAGAAAAAAGTCAATGCTGCTTTGGTGACTTGTAAGCTGTGCCAGCGTGTACTTTCAAGAGGTAATCCTAACAAGAAGTATTCCTTCGGGAATCACACTATGTTACGACACCTTGAGGATGTACACCCTAGGACACATGCACGACATACTAGGGGAAACCCTTCAGTAAGTCGAGCAAGCACATCCACAGCAGCTCAGCCGAGTCCTTCTTCGGAAGCTCAGCTGAGCCCTTCATCTGTGGGGGCAGATTCACCTTTTTCTGGTCCTGTGGAAACTAACCCTCGGTTTGCGAGGGTTACAATGCGGTGTTCATTTTGCCATGGTCTAATTGTTCATAGGGAGACCAGTCTTCCCCTCATTAACAACAAAATAGACCACCACATTTGTGCTACCAGCTAATGTTCCCATTCTTCCTTTCCTCTGTCCCTGCATGAACACAACGGCTCTTTTAAGAGCCAACCTTACCTCTCAATTTTTTGTAATTTTTTCTTAAAAACTTTTTTTTTTTTTTTTTACCGTGCGCGTAAGCGTATTTTTTTTTTTTTTTTAAACTAAAAAACAATTACCACATTACAAGGTCCTTGAGGGATTAATAACTAAATACTGAAAATCTGTTTGAGGAGAAGTGGAAGAAAGGGACCATCTAATTTCTGACTTACCTGACCCACCCAACAATTTAATTTTTTATTAAAATTTAATTGAAATTACTTGTAAAAATGTTTTTTTTTTCGAAAATTTTCTTTCACAATCTGAAAAAAAAGAAAAATGTATTAATATTTAATAAATCATTATATAATACAGCACACGTATTTACATATTTTCCAAAAACAATTTTTTGCCATTTTTTTGCTGTTTTCAGAATATATTGCATCTCACTATAAATCGTGAAAGCAATTGCATTCATCACTTAACAGCGGGCAAAAAAAAATTAACAATCTCAAAGATTGTTTTAAAAAAGCCCAGAATCTCTTTTCACTTAAACATAACATTATAGAAATGCAAAATATTCAAAAAAAATATCATCTAATAACAATAACTATTTCTTTAAAATACCGTCTGACAATTTTGTTACAGAAGCATAATCACAAAAATAATATATCTCAAATAACTCCACAATACATCTGGTTACATTTCCTTTAGGCCAAATGGTAATTTTAAAATTCTTTTTTGATTAAATTTCCAATGGTAATCTAATAAAATTCCAAAATTTAAATTGTACAGATGTTACCGATTCTCTCTAAAATTTTGGTTTCCGAAAGATTAATTAGTATTTAAATAAGTCCACAATACAATTGGTTACCTTTCCTTATGGCCAAATGGTAATTTTAAAAATCTTTTTTGATTAAATTTCCAATGGTAATCCAATAAAATTCCAAAATTTAAATTGTACAGATGTTACCGATTCTCTCCAAATTTTTGGTTTCCGAAAGATTCATTAGGAATTAAATAAGTCCACAATACAATTGGTTACCTTTCCTTTAGGCCAAATGGTAATTTGAAAAATCTTTTTATTTGAAAATTCCAATGGTAATCCAATAAAATGGTAAAATTGTTTTGTACAGATCTTGCCAATTCTCTCTAAAATTTAGGTTTCAGGAAGATTAGATAGGAATTTGCTAAATCAAAAGGCAAACGTTGCTTGAAAATCAATTGGGAATCATTACACAGTGTCCAGCCTTTTTCACATTTAAGATAAACTGTGTAATGTCCTGAGGTTACAGTAGGTCCTTCATGGAAAATTATTGCAACTGTTACAAAAGTTTTTCCTGAAATTGATAATTGCTGTCCTATAAACTTCTTTATTAAAGTATCCAATTTTGAACCATCAGCTCTACATCGTTGCATCATTAAAATTACATACTGTCCGTATTCCTTTAAAATTAACGTTGAAAACATGTCTGATTTACACTCACTGCATTCCATGCTATGATTAGCATCTTTAACTAATTTAGCAAAAGTGACTGTTTTACACTCTGGCAATGTTAAATAAATAAACCTTTCAGAATCAACATTAGAGCCACATGTATGGAAACAGTTTTCACAACTATGTTCCCATTTATAAGAGAGACCAAACATATTTTCAATGTGTACCCCTTCTTCCAGTACCTGAAGAAAATACATCAAGAATTCCTGTGCGTCTTGCTGTACATTTTGAGAAAACTGTGTTCGTCCTGAACATACATCTAAAAGTTTTCTAATTTCAGTAGCACTTTCTATTTTAGTTTTATCATTACTCAGCTTTTCAAAAAGGAGACTCAACTCAGAACAGAATCTTTTTCTCTGATTTACTATTATCTGTTCTTTCAAACTTTCCAGATAAAATACAACATTCAGCACTACATTAGCGTAGCAGTTGACACCAGAGCTATTTTCAAAATGACAACCTACAACCTCTTCAACATTTTCCTTTTTCTTTTTGCTTGCAATTACATCACTCCTCTTTTTTTTCTCCTCTCTACATCCTCATTATAGATATTCTCAATTCTCCTTTTTCGAGAAACAACACGTTTTTCCAACACAGGATACTGACCTAAATGAGGAGCATAGGTTCTTCTTAATCTATTATACTCCTTTACACAATTTGCATCAGCACTAACTTTTGAGTCATCAAAGTCTATCATAAATAAACCAGATAATGTTTTCACTCGTGACATACCTTCTTTGAACACAGTTGAACCAATGTTTACAAAAGCACAATCTACAGTCAATCCTTGAGACTTGTGAATAGTTACAGCATATGCTAGAGAAAACGGAAACTGTTTCCTACGTACATATAAGTCTTTCACAAGCATGAAACGAACTGTACAACGACAAATGTCTATAACTTCTTCTATCTGATCAAATTTTATTTTTAAACATTCAATTCCATCTTTTTTCTGGTAATTAATAAAACCCACAACTCTTCCCATAGCTCCATTCACTAAACCTTTTTCAACATCCAAATTTCTCCTTACAAATACTCTACAGTTCATGCAAACATATAGATTTTTTTCTCATCCAGCTGTTTTGGAAATGTTCTTCTCTAGTGAATCCAATTTATTTTTCAGTTTGCCTGTTAATGTAATAGTAATTCTTTCATGCTGAATTTTGTCCACTGCTTCCAATTTCCTAATCTCTTCCTTTTCCAATTTCAAAAGTTCCTCATTGAATATTGAGCATTCACGTAGAGTTGGCATTAAGCAGATGACACTTTTCTTTTCTGCAATGTTCTTGTATATTTTTGCTGCAACTATTTCTTCCTTTGGGAATAAATTATGTAGCAACCGACTCTGTAATGCTTTCGTGCCAGCTTCAGTGAGTAGTCCAATTCTGATATCTTTCAGAATACTTCCATATTCTTCATCGTTTGCTTGCCTCATATTAGTAGTTAGTTCCTTGTACTCAAGGAACGACCAAATATTCGCATTTCCAATGCTTCCTAATGACTTCTTCGTGTCTTCATGTGTCACAGTATTAAACACTGGTTGTCCTTTAACTGGAGTGAGCTGTAGAAGATCCCCAAAAACTACGACATGTTTTCCACCAAATAACAGGTCATAGTCTGTCCTTAGAATTTGCTGCATTCTTAAATGCACAAAGGCAAGCATTAAGTTTGATACCATGCTCACCTCATCAATAATGAGAACTTGCATCTTCTTCAATACTCTTGAAACTTCCAAGCATGCTTCTCCAGTTAGCTTGTGGTATTGTATTTTGTTCTCATGCTCCACTGGTAACCTTAGCAAACGATGTAAGGTGATTCCTTTTATGTTATATGCTGCTAACCCAGTTGGAGCAGTAACCACAAAAGACAATCTGTTTTTTGCTGTAGGTAGCTTCTGATGACTTTGATTAAGAAACTTTTTCCAGTTCCAGCTTGTCCGCTTACATACATCCTGATTGGTTGAAATGATGTGCATGAGCACTCTTTTTTTTCATGTTGTAAACCGTGATCAATTTTGTTTCTGATCTCTTCATAAATTTGTTGCTGCTCTTCATTCAGTTGTCTTTCCAAATTTGGTAAGTCTATAAATTCTTCTTGAGCTTGATTCATAGCCGTTTCCACTTCAGTCATTGCTATTGCAGCTTCATTTTCAACGATTGGTTGTCCTAGGGGATCTTGACTGAGTGTTCCAGAACTTTGGCTGTCTTGAGAACTGTCTCTAGCTACTTCAGCTGCAATTGTAGTTTCCTGTTCAATTTCTTCATTTAACATTTGCACATAATTTCTGAAAGTACTGCATTCTATGCTGTCTTTGCAAGCATTAAAGGAATCTTCATAGCTTTGAAATTCTCCCAGTAGTTCGTCCTCTGAACGCCATGGTTTAAACAGCTGTAAAAGAGCCAAGTAGTAAAATTCCTTTTTGTCAGTAGTGTCGGAACTCAGCTTCCGGTGATTTATCAAACTTCCTTTTGTTTGCTTCACCAAACATCCTTCCTCACCAATGACTTTATATTTTCCATTGTTGATGTCTTCTGCGGCTTTCCGTGAATAAATGTAGTTCTGCAGCACTTCATAGAGACACATGTTCTCTAGATGAACACTTCCCTTTGGGTAATATGTGTCCAACATGTTTGATTTCAAAATATCTGTACTTTCTGGGTCATTCTCGGCCAAATATTCAATTTCTCCAACAGATTTCAGTACCCGATTTCTCATTGCTGCAAGGCCTAAACTTGCCCAAATTATTCTTCTTGATTTTGAGTAGAGACTTGCAGAAGATAACCTATCTGAACATTCGTAGGATCCAATTTCTCGATGCGATAACATCTTTAAACTGAAACTGTACAGCTTCTTACTGACAGTCTTCTCGTGAGAAATCTCTTCCCACATTTCTTTCAATTCAGTTTTTTCTGATTTCGTAATGTAAGACGTAACATATCGAGCAACAGCAATGGAATTGTCAGCTACATACTGTATATCCATGTTAGCATTCCACATGGATAAAATGACTGGGTTGTAGTCATTTATATTTTTTGATTCTTCTTTTCTTTTTAGGTTGTAGGTATTCTTAGGTGATTTTCTTGTAATAGTATGTCTCACAGCTGACATAAAACTGTTTACTCTTCCTTTTGAAAGAACAGGTCTAGGAAATCCAAATCGACATTTAGTGTAGAATTTATCTTTTGTCTTGTACTTCCGTCGACAGTATTTTCCACACCGATGACTTTGGAAACGTAAAACTTGCTCTTTTAACTTTTTCTCTTCTGTGCTTTTTGGTATAGCACATGTTGCATATTCTTCAATAAAAGATAACACTGCTTCATAAGTATCTGTTCCAAACTTTGGGGCATCCTTGATCCACAACAGCATATGAATATGAGGAGCACCTCTTGCCTGGTACTCTTTTCTCCAAAAGTATTCCACAACTTCTCCAAGAGGTGGATTTTTTTTATTGCAGATGAAGGACATCATAGCCTCAAATCTATGATTGAAATATCTGCAAACATTAACCGGATCCAATGAGCACAGTTCTCCTGCTGTCTTGTATTCGATGTTTTTAATGTTTGAATTTGCCTCTCGTAGAAAATCCAGTAAATCATCCCAAGCGTACTCAGCACAGCTTAGGGTAAGGAACCATGTTGGTGTTCCTAAATTCCGTAACATGCATTTTAATTCACCATGGCGTCGGTACCAATATTCATTTGTTCCACGCTGACAAGCCGTCAGATTGATCAGTTGTGTTTCCAAATGATCATCTCGGTGCTGCACTTTCTCCATAAAATCCTTAGCAGACACATTTTGTAAATGTACTCCACTTTTTAAAATGTGATTTACTGCATAAGACAATGCAGACAAGTCGCTTTCAAATAAAAGATGGAACAAATAAGGAATACTTTGTTGAAATCTTGGATCTTCTGCATATAGTCTTGTAGTCCGATACTCAGATGCTGGAATCTGTTCTGGACGTTCATCATATCGTCCTCCTTTTCCTGTAGGAAACAGCTGGGGAAAACATCGAGCTTCCAAGCTCTCCTCCCATACACTCACGGGAGTTCCTTTTGCTTTCTTCATCTGAAACAGATCAATAGTGTCTCCCATAACTTCTTTTGAATGAAGAGGATGTATGCTAAAATGTTCATAAATTTCTTCTTCCTTTGACTTGTCCACTTTTTCAATTTGTCCAGTTGGTCTTTCTGTGTCTTCTTGTAAATCTTCTTCTTCTTCTTCTATATAAATTGATTCATACCATTTGTTATTCCTTTTCAAATACAAATTTGCTCTTTGTACTTTCCGTACATCTACCAGCTCCTGCCAAATCTTCTTATTCTTTGTAGGTACACCATTTACCAGAATAACTAATGGTTCAGTTTCCAAAGTATCTGCATCAATAGTTTCCATATTTTTTTTCAAATCCAAGGGCAAATACACCACTCTTCCTTTTAAACCTCTCAGTAAATCTGAAGGAGGTAATTTACCAGTTTTGGGCTCCATACGTACTATGGTCTGGAAGGGATGAACACATTGAATAAGTATAGACTCATATGTATTTAATTCAGAAAGTTCGGCAGGAATAGCATCCAATTCTAAATTATTATGTACAGCTCTGGTCGGCATTCTATTTTCTTCTAACTTGTTGTAACAGTATTTACAAATACGCTGATCTTCACCCAATTCAAAACAATTTTCAAGAAATATATATGTGGCAAAATCCTTCCACTTATAATTATCTTCATTTTCACTTTTTCTGTAGAGATCAACATTCCTGGTTTGTTTTTTATAATGAGTTCTGCGGCAACAAATACAAGTAATATTTGGTCTTTCTTTAGAGATGATTGCAAATTTTGTCATTTGATCATCAAATTTCTTACTTACAGAGGGTTCTACATTCTCTTCCACATCTTCCTCGATAACTGTGTCATTACCTGCACTCTCTTGTTCTGGACCAAAGTAACAAAACTGAATTTCATCAGTAACCTTCTCTACATCTGATACCGATCCACGGAACAGAGCCCTATTCAATTCATCTAACTTTATTGCTGGACTTTTAGCAAAATACAATCGTCTCACAAACTTTCTCATTTCAGTATGATGAACAGCCAGCATCCTAAAATGATGAAAAACACTTTTACACACTTTTCTAGATAGACAAGCCAGAGAATGTCCCTGCAAACCAGTATTCTCTCTCACTCTGCATGGATCTAGACTTTGAAGCACCTTAATCTTCTGTTTAACACTTTTTTTACAATATTCTCTTAGAAACTCACGAAATTTATCAATAGATTCCTGACGCACAGTGCAAATACTACTACAATTCCAAGTGTACACTGGGGCTTTAGGACGTCTCCCCATAGCCTCATCCGCCATCACTTGTTCCTCATCTCTTGGAACCATTTTCTCCTTCTCCATTATACAACCATTTTTCACTTCATAAGCACGACCTCTGGTGTCAACTGCATGCAGCAAACTATTACTTTGAAAATAACTCTCTTCATTAAAAAAAGGTTCACTACTTGAACTATGCATCCATTCTCCTAAAAACACTTTACAAAAGTTTGTTCTTTTCACTAGTCTTTTCCTTTTGCTTTGTGATTTCAGTACATTGACCATTTTATCTAATGTACGCATCCTGTTCAAAATTAAAATGAATAGTTTCCTTTTTAATTCTAAAGCCTTTGCTGCAATTGCTTCAATTTCTTTTTTTCTCTTATAAAATTTAGATTTTTTCTTATATTTCTTCACATCCTTTATCAAATTGGACATAACTCTTCTCTGAAACCTTTTTCTACGAATCTCTTTAAACGCTGTTTTTCTTTTTAAGTTAATCTTTATTGTTTCTGAAGGTATATTTGCATTAACTAAATGCACAATTTTTCCTGTTGTTTTCTATTTAAAACATTCTTTCCAGTACAGACATTTTGTACATTTTTCCTTTTTTTGAAAATATTGTTTAAAAAATCTTTTTTCTGCTTACCAGAAGACTTTCTCTTTTTCCCAACATGAGCATCTCCAACTAACTTAGGTCCTCCAGTTGTCTTCAAATATAGATTTTTTTTGTGGTTTTTCCTTTGTCTGGATTTTGTAGGCATCTTAAATTTTGTTCACTGCTCTTCAGCAATACCTGAAAGAAACTAAAAAAAAATTCATTTATTTTATTTAAATATATTACTATATTTTTTATGATCTTTTCAAATCTTAAAATACTATGTACCCCTTTCCTACAAGTGAAAATCACAATAAAACCATCACAAATTAAATATCTAAAAACAATTCCTGTGTGCACACAGACTCATGGTTTGATATTAGGCAGAAAACGAAATTTCTTTGCCATTTTGAAAGCACACTTACTACTCATTTTTTGGCAAGTGATAATTACTTTTACAGTCTGACACATTTTGAATCCACTTTTCAGATTCTGAAAACAGCACATGTCCAAACAGCTTTTTGAGACCAGCAACATGTGTAACCTGGGTGACTGACTACACTCCAGCAAGGGCAACCAGCCTTAGTGATGCTGAATGTATTTGCATTACTGACTGCAACCTCAAACCCCACTCGGTTGTGAATACTATGCATGATTCTACAGGATAAGCAGCTGGGTATGTGCTAAGAGTCTGCTTCTGCAGAAAAATTAGCTCCCCCTTTCCTACTAATGCAAATGTAAAATTACCAGAGTAATACGCAATAAATCTCTGTCTATAATTCCTCTTTGCACACAGAGTCATGGTTTGAAATTAGGCAGAAAACGAAATTTCTTTGCCAATTTGAAAGCACACTTACTACTCTTTTTTTGGCAAGTGATAACTACTTTTACAGTCTGACACATTTTGAATCCACTTTTCAGATTCTGAAAACAGCACATGTCCAAACAGCTTTTTGAGACCAGCAACATGTGTAACCTGGGTGACTGACTACACTCCAGCAAGGGCAACCAGCCTTAGTGATGCTGAATGTATTTGCATTACTGACTGCAACCTCAAACCCCACTCGGTTGTGAATACTATGCATGATTCTACAGGATAAGCAGCTGGGTGTGTGCTAAGAGTCTTCTTCTGCAGAAAAATAGCTCCCCCTTTCCTACTAATGCAAATGTAAAATTACCAGAGTAATACGCAATAAATCTCTGTCTATAATTCCTCTTTGCACACAGAGTCATGGTTTGATATTAGTCAGAAAACAAAATTTCTTTGCCAATTGGAAAGCACACTTACTACTCTTTTTTTGGCAAGTGATAACTACTTTTACAGTCTGACACATTTTGAATCCACTTTTCAGATTCTGAAAACAGCACATGTCCAAACAGCTTTTTGAGACCAGCAACATGTGTAACCTGGGTGACTGACTACACTCCAGCAAGGGCAACCAGCCTTAGTGATGCTGAATGTATTTGCATTACTGACTGCAACCTCAAACCCCACTCGGTTGTGAATACTATGCATGATTCTACAGGATAAGCAGCTGGGTGTGTCCTAAGAGTCTGCTTCTGCAGAAAAAATAGCTCCCCCTTTCCTACTAATGCAAATGTAAAATTATCAGAGTAATACGCAATAAATCTCTGTCTATGATTACTCTTTGCACACAGAGTCATGGTTTGAAATTAGGCAGAAAACGAAATTTCTTTGCCAATTTGAAAGCACACTTACTACTCTTTTTTTGGCAAGTGATAAGTACTTTTACAGTCTGATATATTTTGAATCCACTTTTCAGATTCTGAAAACAGCACATGTCCAAACAGCTTTTTGAGACCAGCAACATGTGTAACCTGGGTGACTGACTACACTCCAGCAAGGGCAACCAGCCTTAGTGATGCTGAATGTATTTGCATTACTGACTGCAACCTCAAACCCCACTCGGTTGTGAATACTATGCATGATTCTACAGGATAAGCAGCTGGGTGTGTCCTAAGAGTCTGCTTCTGCAGGAAAAATAGCTCCCCCTTTCCTGCTAATGCAAATGTAAAATTACCAGAGTAATACGCAATAAATCTCTGTCTATAATTCCTCTTTGCACACAGAGTCATGGTTTGAAATTAGGCAGAAAATGAAATTTCTTTGCCAATTGGAAAGCACACTTACTACTCTTTTTTTGGCAAGTGATAAGTACTTTTACAGTCTGACACATTTTGAATCCACTTTTCAGATTCTGAAAACAGCACATGTCCAAACAGCTTTTTGAGACCAGCAACATGTGTAACCTGGGTGACTGACTACACTCCAGCAAGGGCAACCAGCCTTAGTGATGCTGAATGTATTTGCATAACTGACTGCAACCTCAAACCCCACTCGGTTGTGAATACTATGCATGGTTCTACAGGATAAGCAGCTGGGTGTGTGCTAAGAGTCTGCTTCTGCAGAAAAATAGCTCCCCCTTTACTACTAATGCAAATTTAAAATTACCAGAGTAATACGCAATAAATCTCTGTCTATAATTCCTCTTTGCACACAGAGTCTTGGTTTGATATTAGTCAGAAAACGAAATTTCTTTGCCAATTGGAAAGCACACTTACTACTCTTTTTTTGGCAAGTGATAAGTACTTTTACAGTCTGACACATTTTGAATCCACTTTTCAGATTCTGAAAACAGCACATGTCCAAACAGCTTTTTGAGACCAGCAACATGTGTAACCTGGGTGACTGACGAAACTCCAGCAAGGGCAACCAGCCTTAGTGATGCTGAATGTATTTGCATTACTGACTGCAACCTTAAACCCCACTCGGTTGTGAATACTATGCATGATTCTACAGGATAAGCAGCTGGGTGTGTGCTAAGAGTCTGCTTCTGCAGAAAAAATAGCTCCCCCTTTCCTACTAATGCAAATGTAAAATTACCAGAGTAATACGCAATAAATCTCTGTCTATAATTCCTCTTTGCACAGAGTCATGGTTTGAAATTAGGCAGAAAACGAAATTTCTTTGCCAATTTGAAAGCACACTTACTACTCTTTTTTTGGCAAGTGATAACTACTTTTACAGTCTGACACATTTTGAATCCACTTTTCAGATTCTGAAAACAGCACATGTCCAAACAGCTTTTTGAGACCAGCAACATGTGTAACCTGGGTGACTGACTACACTCCAGCAAGGGCAACCAGCCTTAGTGATGCTGAATGTATTTGCATTATTGACTGCAACCTCAAACCCCACTCGGTTGTGAATACTATGCATGATTCTACAGGATAAGCAGCTGGGTGTGTGCTAAGAGTCTGCTTCTGCAGAAAAATAGGTGCCCCTTTCCTACTAATGCAAATGTAAAATTACCAGAGTAATACGCAATAAATCTCTGTCTATAATTCCTCTTTGCACACAGAGTCATGGTTTGATATTAGTCAGAAAACGACATTTCTTTGCCAATTTGAAAGCACACTTACTACTCTTTTTTTGGCAAGTGATAAGTACTTTTACAGTCTGACACATTTTGAATCCACTTTTCAGATTCTGAAAACAGCACATGTCCAAACAGCTTTTTGAGACCAGCAACATGTGTAACCTGGGTGACTGACTACACTCCAGCAAGGGCAACCAGCCTTAGTGATGCTGAATGTATTTGCATTACTGACTGCAACCTCAAACCCCACTCGGTTGTGAATACTATGCATGATTCTACAGGATAAGCAGCTGGGTGTGTGCTAAGAGTCTGCTTCTGCAGAAAAATAGGTGCCCCTTTCCTACTAATGCAAATGTAAAATTACCAGAGTAATACGCAATACATCTCTGTCTATAATTCCTCTTTGCACACAGAGTCATGGTTTGATATTAGTCAGAAAACGAAATTTCTTTGCCAATTTGAAAGCACACTTACTACTCTTTTTTTGACAAGTGATAAGTACTTTTACAGTCTGACATATTTTCAATCCACTTTTCAGATTCTGAAAACAGCACATGTCCAAACAGCTTTTTCAGACCAGGAACATGTGTAACCTGGGTGAATGACTACACTCCAGCAAGGGCAACCAGCCTTAGTGATGCTGAATGTATTTGCATTACTGACTGCAACCTCAAACCGTAAAAGTATTCCTCATTTATACCAGTACACCTTAATTTATGGTGAAAACATAGTCCATAATATTTTACATGTTCCTTACATTTAAATTTCTCCCAAAACACAAAATGATAAACACAACTTCAACAAAAGGAATCCCAATTCTATTATTCATTTCTTAATTTACCACATACATCCCCTCTCAAACTCATAACTCACCTTTAAAATTAGTTAGTTGTGAAAGAAATGTGGCACTCAAACAGCAGATTATCAGAGCCAGGATCTCTGTTCTGTACACCTCTCTCCTCTCAGCAGAACCAGATAATGGCAATGTTTCCCTCTCTTTTTCCACACATATACATGTTAATTCCAAATCTCAGTGCTTCCCCCTTTTTTTCAAATGTAATCACACATTTCTATTGGTTGAAAACCAACCCTTTTCCAAAAGTACCCTTCCCCCAACTTGACTTCTGCCTAGCACCCTTCCCCCAACTTGACTTCTGCCTGCTACCATAGCAACAGCTCATGGAACACTGCTCTGTGAAGTCAGGTCAGAAGTTCACCACACAATGTTTCATTTTCAAAGAGCAAGAGTGCTTGACTTTTCAAACCTAACAGCAAATCCATAGTAATGTTCTTTGGTAACACATTTTTCTGTACCAATACAAAACATGCTTCTATAAATTTACACGTACAGCCTAGTCTTTAGTGTAGAATGGTATGAAACAGCCAATGAGTTCTTTTTATTTTTAAAAAATATGTATGCCTCCATTTCCAAACTGTCTTTCATTTCTTTTTCCCATTCTACTGAAATACACCTCCTGAGTGCATCCAGATCTCCTTTGAAGATGTTCACAGTGTGGATTGTAGGGCACAGCTATGTCTTCTGGAGTGAAAAGTATGCAGAGAAAACAGGTATGGTGAGAGACCTTGCTTTGCCAAATGTAGACATTAAATTGATTGGTCAGAGAGGGTTAAAGTGGCACCAATTGATGCCATTGGTGAAATCCTTCATGCAAATCCAACACCCTGACCTCATAATAGTGCACTGTGGTGGCAATGACCTAGGCACTTTGACTGGGGTAGGTCTGGAAATGCTTATGAAGGAGACCTTTGCAAAACTGTTTTCACTTTTCCCTAAAACTGCCTTTGTGTATTCTAACATATGCCAAAGGCAAAAATGGAACTGGTCCAATCATTTTTGTCCGCAGATTGACAAAGCAAGAAAGCACGTCAACAAATCTGTTTCTGCTTTCCTCCGAGACTATGGTATGGGTTCCATTTACCACAACAACTTGCGTTACGACATGCAAGACATTTATAGAGGAGATGGTGTACACTTCAATGATGAAGGGAACAGAGTCTTCCTCTTGAACCTTAGACTCTGCGTCGGTACTTACTTGTAGGTACCACTAAAAAATCACTTCAAAAACACAACGGCTCTTTTTAGAACCCCCTAATATCTAAACACTTAAATCTGAATTTTATTTCTTTTTTTTTTTTTTTCTACCGTACGCGTACGGTAAGCTTACCGTAAGCTTACCGTACGCGTACCCCGCGATTTTTTAAAAAAATTAATAAATGTATTTTTTGTACTTTTGTGTCCTTCTTTGACCCCCTTTCAAATGTTAGGGGATCTATAACTCTCTTCCTTGCCCCCTTTTCACGTTATCTCCCTTTTTTTCTCTGTGTGAAACACACGAAACGGCGGCCGACACTTCCTGATTTCGTCCGATTCGAATGTTTACAGTCATGTGACAACCAATCAGATTTGAGCTCGCGCACGGCACCGTACGCGTACGGTAAGCTTACCGTAAGCTTACCGTACGCGTACCCCGCGATTTTTTTTAAAAATTAATAAATGTATTTTTTGTACTTTTGTGTCCTTCTTTGACCCCCTTTCAAATGTTAGGGGGTCTGTAACTCTCTTCCTTGCCCCCTTTTCTCGTTATCTCCCTTTTTTTCTCTGTGTGAAACACACAAAATGGCGGCCGACACTTCCTGATTTCGTCCGATTCGAATGTTTACAGTCATGTGACAACCAATCAGATTTGAGCTCGCGCACGGCACCGTACGCGTACGGTAAGCTTACGGTAAGCTTACGGTAAGCGCACGGAGCGCGCTTACAGATATATATATTGATTTAAATGCTATTTTCTCAGGAACTACTGAACAGATTTACACCAGACCTACAAAAGGCACTTCCTTGACTTGCGGACTACCTCTCTGCCAAATTTCAAGTAATTCTGTTCAGCCGTTCGGGCTGTAGCTGTGTCTAAAGGTCCTATGGAAAAATGCATGGGGAAAACGCGTTTTGGGACCCCCCTTTTTTCTCAGCCCCCGCTTGACAAATCACCCCGAGACTTTCAGGGTAGGAGCGTAGCGTAGCGCCCCATTAGTTTTGAAAATTTCACGAGGATTCGTCGACCGGCGCCAAAATTATTCCAAATAGAATGTTGCGGATTTCCTATGGAAACAGGGTCCTAACTATAACTATCTACTGGCGACCGCCAGTAGGTAATATATATATTTTTTTTTTATTGAGTTTTATATAGCGCTAACTAGACCCGAAGATATCAGGTATCAGAGCACTTTACATGAGCATCAGTTTCGTTACAGATGGACACATTCATATATGGCCCCCAAAATGATCTGTCCCTGCTTTCAACTACTATGCAGGTGTATAAGTGTAATGGGGAGCCATACATAACATGGCCTCTGTATTGTGTCCCAAATGTAAAAAAAGAATCATACCTGGTGCCCAGCTGCCCACCCCACCACTCCGTAGCCTCTCCTCCAGAGAGAGCCTAGCCAGAGCAGCGTGGAATTCCTTTATGTCATAGCAACAGTGAGTAAAAGCTTTCGCTACTAGTCATAGCAGTGAGTTATTGGATTTGAATCCGCTAGTAGCTTTCTACCAGAGTCATACATAACAAGTGTATTATAGCCTGTGGCACTTGTAATACAGCGGAGGGGATTGCGGCCACGTTGTGATAGAGTATTCTATAAATAAGACCCTATGTTATTAATAAGACTACGTTGTCCATTGCTTTATATGATTAAAGCCATATTTTTTTATGTTATTAGCTCTTTTTCCTTTCTCAATGAATTTTACGTACTATTTTAGCATATCACAGGATCCATGATTGGATCTGCGCCGTTAAGAAACCCAGCAAGAACATTCAGGTTTAGTGTTTTTAAAACTGTTTACATTGAAACTAATTTTTAGATGAAATGTTGATTGCTTTTCTTTTGAATGCCATATTTTGATGAGTATGATTGCAATCCAAAGAAATTAAAATGATATCCAAGAGGTTACTTTGTAAGGGAAAACAACATATGCTTCCCTAATTCATCCATCCTGCATTAAGAGCAAAGTCTTCGAAACCATCCCTACCCTTTCAGACCACCTCAAGGGGGATGCAAAATGGGATAGAGGTAACTCTATGACAATCTCCAGTTTTATGGCAATACCAAAATGAGCAAATGGCCATAAAACAAAAACCACGCTCACCAATAGCATTTCATGTTTCAGAGAAACATCAAGAAAAGGGACAAAAACTTGAGTCTTTTCCATTGATAGAAGGACCCAGAACAAGAAGGCTAATAAGTGATTTACCTTATGACAGAGATGTGCACATGAAGTATGAACAGATCATTTGAAACTATTGATTTAATGGTGCACATGATATTGAAACAGCATAGTGCATCATTGTTGGACTTGGACCTTTCTGCAGGGTCACCCCCAAACGTTTTGCCTTCAGACATCAATTTTTGGTAGAATTTGTTGTTGTTGGCCTCAGGTACGTGCAATTTCCCACTGCTAACCAGTGCTAAGGTGCTTGTGCTCTCTCCCTAAAACATATTAGATTGGCTGTTTGACTCTTCAGCCAGTGTGGTTTTACCCCAATATTTTTGCTTTTTGACTCCATGCTTTGCTGAATCTTTGTATTGGCCTTAGGACTCTGAGTACTTTACCACTGCTAATCAGGGCTAAAGTGCACATGCTTCTTCCCTAAACATGTGTGAAATGGGTGTATACCTCATTGACATATTTAATTTACTTGTAAGTCCCTTGTGAGGTGGTATATCATATACCCAGGGCCTGTAAGTTAAATGCTACTAGTGGAATGCAGCACTGACTGTGCCTACCACAGAAGTAGCCTTTCAAACCTATCTCAGGCATGCCACTGCAGAGCCTGCGTGCATTTTACTGTCACTTTGACTTGGCATTTAAAACTACTTACCAAGCCTTAAATGCCCCTTTTATTACATATGTCACCCCTAGGCAGGCCCTAGGTAGCCCCGAGGGCAGGTTGCTATGTAAGTAAAAGGTAGGACATGTACTTTTATGGTTTGCATGTCCAGGTAGTGACTAACAGCCTATTTAGTTTTTCACCACTGTGAGGCCTACTCCACTCATAGGTTAGCATTGGGATTTCCTCAATGCACATTTAAGCTGTAATACCTGATCAGAGAGGAAAAGCTTTTTCATGTTTCATATGTTTAGAATGGTATTGATAAATACTACTTACTGGTGAAGTTGGATTAAACATCACTATTTTAGAAATGCCATTTTAGAAAGTGGATATTTCTCTGCACCTACTGCTCTGTGTGCCTGACGGCCTATCTCCAATACACTTCCCGGGTGGGTGTCAGGTACACTTTGTGCATTCCCTCTAGACAGCCACCACACAGGAAGGATAGGTGTATATAAGTACCCATCTACATACATCTGCATTCTTATGGCTGTGCCTAAGCAGGATGGAAGGGAAGGGTTAACACTTCACTTGAATAGGTTGTATCCTGTCCCCACACAAAGGGCTTGTTTGCCCCCTGATCCCCATAGATAGTCCGAAAGGGAAGACTGGGCTGAAAAGGGAACCTGTTTATGCCAGAGAGCTGCTTTTAAGTCACCCCACATCTAAAGCACTTTTTGGGTATAAGTACTGGGTCTCTGACAATCTAAAATCAGACACTTCTGGATCTTGAACTGAACCTCTTGCAGAATGACTTCTGTGCTGCTTGAAGGACTCATCTTTGGACTGCAGACTAAGAAGGCCTACTTTTCTCTTGTGTTGTCCTGCTGCCTGCTGCTCTCTGAGTCTGCTGAAGTAGAACTGAACTCTGCCTTCACTCCAAGTGATCTCCAAGGGCTTGTTGACTTGCTGCCTATTGCATGAGACTCAGGGAAATCCAAGTTTCTCCTGTGCCTGGCTCACTGGAAGTGGCCCCGATACTTGCAACATGGATTTTGATGCATGTCGTCTCTTTGTGTAACAGAACCGGCAGTTCGACCCGGTTGCGGAAGTAAAATCAGGGCATCGCTTCGGAACAACGGCTTTGCCTCCAGAGATCAACGCATCGGACAGCGTATGGCTGCAGCTTGGTGAGATCAACGCATCCCCTCGACTATGTGGCACAATCCAGTGCTTTGCTTGATGCCTCTCGATTCTAGCACCTGTCTTCAGAACTGATGCATTGCCTCCACTGCGTGGAGAAGGTCTACGCATCTCGCTGCGTGCGATCAGAAAGATACTTTGTTCACCAGGTCCTGCATGGGTTCTGCAGCTCGTCTGCGCTTCTATGAGGTCGGCACTAACTTTGGCTTTGCCCCGGTCCAGTATGATCTAAAGTAGCCTTTTATCACTACTTGCTTCTAAGCACTTTTATTGCATTTATTCTTTTACAATTCAATATCTCAATTTCTATACATTGGTTTTTGTCGTTTTGGTCTTTTTTTGTTTATAATATAGTGTGTGTGTGTGTGTGTGCGTGTGTGTGTGTGTGTGTGTGTGTGCGTTTGTTGCACATTGCCTCTTTAAATAGGGTTGACTGCTTTGTTCCAAGCTACCACAGGGTGAGCACAGGCTATCTTGTATTATGTATCTAGCTTACCCTGACTAGGATTGTGGCTTCTGCTTGGACAGGGTGCATACCTTTGCCAACCAGAAACCCAGTTTCTAACTATCGCTTATACCCAATTGACATATTTAATTTACTGATAAGTCCCTAGTAAAGTGGTACTACATGTACCCAGGGCCTGTAAATCAAATGCTACTAGTGGGCCTGTGGCACTGATTGTGCCACCCCATTAAGTAGCCCTTTAACAGCAAGCATCGATTGCCCCAGAGGACCGCCACCGCAAAGCTCCAGACTGCCTGGGGCAGCTGGCTTTCTCTTTGCACCACTCTAACCTCCGCCCATAAAGTTCTCTTTGCTCCATGCGACCCTCTACAACGTGATTGGGACTCTTGGTATAAAAATGAAGAAGGTAAACCTTCAGCTGGACTAATCTGGGACTGTATCGGACCCGCGCTCAACTATGGTTGGCCTGAAACTTTGACATTGACCTGATCCATCGCGACCAGATCACCACGGTTTGTAACGTTCAGCTTTTAGGACCTTTTAGGAACTATGGAGCAGATGTAGGTGAAAAGATATTTGCGAGTTCTTAATAGAGATTTTTACCGAATCGCTATTAAAAACTCGCACACCGCTATGTAGATAAAAATCGCAAATAGTTTGTGATTGGGTAAAAATAGCAAACTCCACTCCTAATCAGTATTACTGATTCGAAATTAGACAAATCGCAATTTTAAAAAATCCCAAATTAGCGAATCTGCCATTCAGGTGCACCTGATGACATCACACAAAGGAAGTGGCCACACCCATGCTCTTTCTCTGAGGCTGTGGGAGAGGCAGAGAGCAGGAGCACACAACCAGGAGCTGCACAGGAGTTACCAGGCAGACACCAAATACCAGGATGGACACACAGGAGAAGGGAAAGGAGCCTGCAGTGAGGAAGAGGAAACAGACATATAGTGAGAAGGAGTTGGAGGATTTAATTGAAGAGGTGGTGAAGACTCACGACCAGTTGTTTGGAAAGAAATCCCTGCATGTTCCAGAATCCCAGGAAAGAAAGATCTGGCTTGTAATACAAGGCAAAATTAATGTCATTGGTGTCACCCAGCGCTCCATCGACGAGCTGAAGAAGCGCTGGTATGACCTGTGCTCCCGTGCGAAGGAGAGGGTGTCTGACAGGCTAAAACAAGCAAAGAAGACAAGTGGCTGACCATCCACAGCTCCTGCAACCGCACCCCTGGATGAATTGGTTCACCCTCCAGCCTGAGACCATCAGTGGCATAGGAGACGTGGACAGCTCAGCCAGAAACAACAATAGACAAGGTAGGATGCATGCACAGCATCGCCTGACCCCCCCCCCCCCAATCCCCAATTCCCAATCCCCCGTGAGCAAGTCAGAATTCCACTCCAGTCCATATTTTGCAAAGTAGCAGCAATGCATCATGGGAGATGTAGTCCCAAAACCCATATAGCATACCAGTGAGTCAACTGCACACAAGTGCAGGGGCCCCACATCAGTCAATAAGCAAGCAGATGACTATTAGTGTGAATAGCAACTCATGTAATTTAATGTAACACAAATGCTGCACGGCAAGTCAGTAAATGGAAATTCTGTATCCACAGGCGAACCTGCACCCCAGATTGCTGAGAGTGTGGTAAATATTTCATTACCGGTACTATTTTTTATGCGGTAAAGTCTAGTAAGAATAACTCAGTAAATATAAGAGGCAGAATCCGTGGTATTAGAGGTTCTAAAAGGCTTTATTCCTCTATAAAGGAATTACAGTTCGAACTGTAGGCTTCAAATTCCATCACCACGAAGGTTCAGGAAGGGAAGGCAATACATTATTGACAAGTAATGATATTTATATGAAAAGTATTACATTAAGACAGATGCAAGAGGCGTAACAGCTGATAATACAGGTAATGATACACATACGTAATGAAAAAAGGCGTAAACATAGGCGTAACTAAATACGTCATTAAACATGATGTCACAAGTGGGTGGATCCATAAGAGAATCCTGCAATGTCAGCAGAAATACTTGGCAGAGATGCACGCGCAGCCGCATGACGTGTGATTGACGTGCAACTAGAGGGTGAAGGAGACTTGACATTTAGCTCTACATGTGGAGACAGAAGTCTGAGGGGTCATGTCAACCTAATCCCAAATCATATCTAATATCTTATGTTTAAAGAACTGTATTATCCAAAAGGAAAGGTCTCTCGGACGGAATCTATTCTATACTGACTGTTAGTGTGTGTACAAGCGTCTAAATGTCTACATGAGATGCGAGGGGGCAGGAATCTTCCATGGTAACAGGGGCTCTGAATTACTTGCATGAGGACAGTGAGGCCTGGCCCTTTGCACGGTAGCTGGAAGAATGTTTACCTAAACTACTAGACAGGAATGCATCGGATGAGGAGCGGAGCAGATAATCTTGAAGGTGAAATACAGTTTTTGGCAGGCAACAGGCTGGATCAGGCACTGTTAGCCGCGCAGGGAGTAGGACAAAGTTCATGGATACAGATGTAGGTTCGGACTGGAGCTTTCAGAGGCAGAAGGCAGGAAAAGGCTTGATGGCAGAATTCAGGGCCTACTCGCCTGAATTGTAAAACGTGGAAAGTGAACCACATAAAGTCGGTGGCCTTTCATACTTAGGAATGGAATATCTGACCCAGTCATGGCGGATCTGAAAGAGGACATGTTGACGGTGGACGCACATGTATTTGCGTCTTCATAACTGGAACTGGAGGGAACATACATGTACTTGTAACATGCACATGGAGCCGTTGGGGTCTACGATAGGGGACATAACTGATCACAAAATTCATATTTCCTCATTCCCTCCTTGTCCCCTACGGACCCTCAGGAGATATCGATCTTCATCAATCCATCGATCTGGTCATATAGCATCATTTGTTCTTCTTTCTTCTTCCGGGATCTTGAACGAAAACTTGGATGCGGGATACACGATGTGGCACACAGACCACAAATCGCTGGCCCACATTGTAGACATAAGCAGCAACTGAATAGTATGAGAAAGCCAATACCTAGGAAGGATAGGATCCTCCATCCCCAGGCTGACAACACGCTCCAGAACCAACCGGACCAAGTCCAGGTGCCTGGACTCTGGTGTATCTGGCTTATAATCTTATGAAGGCGAGTTATGGCTTTATATACTGACGGCGAGTTTTCTGGTATGAAAACACAGCAACTTGATCCGATGACCCTACAAGCTCCGCCCCTATCGGCCAGGATGACGTCAAGGACAAGACGATTTTGAAGCACAACAATCCGCATCGCAGACTGCTCTTCTGTTAAATTTCCTAAGGCGGAAGTAGTCTCGTTCACTACTGCTTCAAGGGTTCTAGTTAATCTACGTATCAGCTTACTATTAGTGACTGTACCTATATAGGGAAAGAAACCTTTATTGAAATCTGTGTATTGTTCCCATGCCGTTTCAGTGTAATCGACAATCGGGAGATCTCTCTGCTGTCTATTGTGTACTAAATGGGTATTTCTGTGATACTCAGGAGGGGCTAGGAAAACAGGTGGCAGAAGGAATGCTATGTAACAGGTACCATCCCAATCTAGAGGTAGACGTATATATGCGGTCTGGCCACATATGAAGTAGGAATGACGGGAAGCTCTAAATGTAGACTTGCCTTGATCACTGAATTTTATTACAGTGGTGCATTTACTATGGCCCATGTGTATGGAACCATTCTTTCTTACACATAATTCCCCTTTAACTGGGAATACTGACATAACGGATAAGATTGGCGTAGCTTCGGATTCAACATTCAGAATCAGGAGGTTAAGTGTAAAATTACCTAATCCATATACTTCATTTTCTAGATCAGTTCCTGTTCTTTTGGGAAGTCCCTCCTTGTTAGGGTAGCAGACTTTAAGCAAAACTAGGTTCAGGTTTCCCCATACCCAGTTGTCTTGATAAACTACGGGATTTGAATCTAGGGAATTAATCAAACTAAACCATGCTCCACAGAAGCCATTGTGTGTGAACGGATACGGAAAGAGGGGCAAAACTCCCTTATAGTTCTGATAGGGAGGGAGTCGGCCACATATCCATCAATTTGTAGCATTGCTGGTCTGATGGGAATGATGTAACATACTAATGAAAGTGTTGTTGCGCAGCGCAAATCTATAAGACAACTCATGCGGAGGTAATTCGCTAAAAGAATGTTCTGCGGTAACATTGTAAGCATGCTTAGAAATAGGGTAATACATATGTAACAATACACTAGAAATGATGATCAAAAGACTTAGAAAAAACTAAATTAATAATGTAACTGTGCAGTGACTACGAAGCGATTTACAGTACGCATGTTTTTTAAGCTTTATCTGTCTATTTCTCTCTCTATTTCGGTCTAGAGGATACATGTCAGAGACAAATTCAACCGATTCACCTTGGAGAGGACTTAAACAATCAAATTGTCTGACTTGCTAGACCTTAATTTCAGTTTATAGAGTTCATTTTTTGTCTGTTCAACCAAGGGGAGCTTTGAGTCTGTCTGTGAGGGAATGCAGGGCTGAGTGTTCACATCGGACGGTAGTCCATAAAATTTCTTGATATGACTCGAGTGTAACCACCCTTTACGTCCCTCAACCTTCACGGCTGTCCTTGTTGTCAGCAAGACGAGTTTGGGCGATTTCCACCTGGGCTCCAACTGGGTCTTCCGGTCGAAGTTCCTCACAAGAACCAGATCACCTGGAACCACGTCATGGGGCTTCACCTCAGTGTTATCGGGAAAAGCTGCAGCTACCTGTGAACGACAAGATTGTAATGCAGACATCAAGGAAGCCAGGTAGTCTGTCAGCATATTACAGTCAACATCAGTGATTTTGCGAGGTATAGGCGTCCCCCACATATTTGGTGGTCTACCGAAGATCACCTCATACGGGGATAGCCCTGTTCGAGAATGTGCTACCATTCTCATGTAAAAGAGCGCAACTGGTAAGGCTACTATCCAATCGACACCTTTTTCTCTACATATTTTGGACAATCTAATTTTCAGAGTTTGATTATGACGTTCCACAAGACCTGCTGCCTCGGGATGTCGAACACAGTGGAATTTCCATTGATAACCTAATAAGAGTGAAACGTGTTTCATCAGTTCGGATGAGAATGGCTGGCCGTTATCTGAGTATACAACACGTGGTAAACCGTACCGTGGGAAGAATTCTCGAACTAACTGTTTGGCAGTAGTCGGGGCAGTGTAATCTGAAACCGGGTAGGCTTCTGTCCAACGGGAAAGAGCACAAACAACTACGAGAACATATTTGAATCCTCGACATCGTTCCATCTGGATATAATCCATCTGGAGGACTTCAAAAGCGTGCTCGGGAGGTTGAAATCCACCCTGCTCTACGGGAATGCTTTTACCTGGATTAAACTGACAACATATCATACAGGTACGTACTTTCTGTTTAGCTGCTGCTCGTAAGTGTTTATTAAACCAAATGTGTTGAATACTGTCTAGCATAGCTTTCTCTACTAGGTGTGCTGGACTATGTATTGTGTTAATGATGACTTGAAACATGGAGTCGGGAAGAAACCATATAGATTTTCCCTTTGTCATCCATCCTTGATCCGTTTGGATCCCTCCTAATTCAGTCCATTTCTTTATTTCTTCTGGTGTAGCATGTGTCTGTATGTCTATTACATCAAGTGCGGGATCCTTAACTGTCATGCAATGTGTTGGTGTCGGAACTATTGTCTTTGTCGTGTCAGTTGTATGGGTCTGATTCTGAGCAGTCTGTTTAGCTGTTCTGTCAGCTAGGTCATTACCCTGAGAAATGATATCGGTAACTTTTGTATGGGCTTTGCATTTCATAATCGATATTGCAATAGGTAGATGAATCGCGTCTAATAGGGTTTGAATGAGGGGTCCGTGTTGGATGTGGGCACCGTGAGAAGTTAAATAACCTCTCTCTCGCCACAGTACGCCGAAGTCATGGACGACTCCGAATGCATAACGTGAATCTGTGTATATGTTGACTTTCTTATTTTTGGCTTGAATACAGGCTTGTGTCAGAGCGATGAGCTCTGCTGCTTGAGCTGACAAAGTGTTAATACAATTTGTTTCAATGACTTCAGTGTCTGTTGTGACTGCGTAAGCGGCCACTAACTCTCCTGTACTTGTTCTCATACATGAACCATCTACATACAATGTCAGGTCTGGATCTGATAAAGGTATGTCTGTCAAGTCTTGTCTGGGTTTCGTCGTGATAGTAATGACTTCAATACAATCATGTGCTAATGGATCTGTTCCATTTACGGGCAAAAGTGTGGCAGGATTTAACGTATTACAACGTCTGATTTCTATATGTGGCTGAAACAATGTTAATTCATAACCGGTGAGTCTTGCTATAGTCAAGTGTTGTGTTTGTGTGCGGTTCAAGAGAACCTCTACTGCGTGTGGTACTTGTACTGTCAATTGATGTCCTAACACTATGGCATCGCTTTGTCTGATTGCTAAAGCTGTTGCTGCCACTGATTTCAGGCACGCAGGAAGAGCCTGAGCTACGGGATCTAATGTACTAGAAAAATAAGCACATGGTTTGTGTGATCCTGCTTGTTCCTGAGTGAGTACTGACAAGGCAGTACCTTCGCGTTCTGTAACAAAGAGTGTAAAAGGCTTACTGTAACATGGTGTTGCTAAAACAGGTGCTTGGCATAAAGCTTTCTTTAGGCTTTCAAAGGCATGTGTATGTTCTTGAGTCCAAGGGAGGACAGTCGATGTGGCTGCCTCCTGTGTTGTCAACTGGATGAGTGGTTTTGCTAGAAATGCATATTGAGGGATCCACTGCCTACAGTATGAAGTGAGACCTATAAAAGCCCGCACCTCCTTTTGTGTCTTTGGTGGTGACATGTTAGCAATTAACTGGATGCGGTCGGGTGTAAGCTGTCTTCCCTCCTTGGACAGCGAGTGCCCAAGGTAAACAACTTGCTGGACACAGAATTGCAGCTTAGAAGGGGACACCTTGTGCCCCTTGTCGGCCAGAAATCTTAAAACCGTCAGTGACGCTTTTTCACATTCAGGTTCGCTTCGGGCGGTGATCAGCAGATCATCGACATATTGAAGCAAGGCAGTGTTAACTGGCATGTGGATACTGTCAAGTTCTCGTTTCAGTGCTTGGCTATAGATGCTGGGGCTTTCTGTGAATCCTTGAGGTGCGCGTGTGAATTTAAAACTTCGTCCATTCAAACTGAATCCGAACAAATATTGACTTTCCGGATCTATTGGGACGCTAAAGAAGGCATTCTTGAGATCAATTACAGTAAAGAATGTTGCTTCTGAATCAATAGCTGTTAATAATGAAGAGATATCTGGGACCACAGGGTATTGTGGTACAATACATTTGTTTAATTCGCGCAGATCAATAACTAATCGATATACTGGTGGTGCTTTCGGATCCGTTCTTTTAAGAATCGGAATTATCGGGGAATTACATACATTGGAGTCGGTTTCCACAACCACTCCTTGTCCAATGAGCTCGTCAATGATTTGCAGTAAAGCCACAACAGCATCCGGTGGTAACTTGTATTGTCGCATTCGTGGTAATACCACTCCTGTTTTTAGTGTAACTCGATATGGTGTAATGTTCATGCAACCAACATCAGTGGGGCCTTGTGCCCATAAATGTGTAGGTAAATTCTGCAGCCGGTGATCCATGTCTCTGGACACGTAGTGACCTTTGAAATCACGTAAAAATAATCGTACTCCTTCCGGAGAACAACATATTATAGCTCCTAGAGCTTTCAATGTTTTTATACCTAACAAGTTTTCTGGACATGATTTAGTAAGCAATAAATCTGTGGTTCGTGTCAATGGACCAACCGTAAGTGGAAGGGGTTGCGTTACTTCATTAATGATAGGCTTTCCTGAGAATCCAAGGGAAATATTCTGTGAGCCTGAGAGGGGTGCCCCTGGAACTTCACTGCGTCGTATAGTTGTTCTGCTTGCCCCTGTATCAAGTAAAAACTTTCTGTCTTCCCCTAATAGTTCACTATGTACATAAGGTCCCTCTTGATCTACAGGAACCTCGATAAGGGGTAAGCCAACTTCCCTCTCTAGGCTATTTCATGTGTATCGCTGATAATCGGGATAGTCATTTTGTGCATACTGGTACATCTGTTGCGTTGTTGCTTGTGTGGCAGCAATAGGCTGCGCTTGTGGTGGTGCTACGGTCTGTTGTAGAGCTGCCTGTTGCGGAGCTAGTTGTTGCGGAGCTGACCTAGGTTGTGCATGCTGAGGGATTTGTTGTTGATTCTGATCCTGTCTAGGTGGACGTGGTCTTTCCTGTGTTCTACCCGTGGCGATATTATGTTTCAGAACTGGACAATCGTGTATATAATGACCTTGTTGCTTACAATAGTTGCATGTCCCTTTCGTCGGACCTGCGGAATCACCTTTTTTATGACCATCAGCTGGAACTGACTGGGCAACAAGCATTTTCATTTTCGTATCTTTCATACGTCTTTGTTCATGTTCTTGTTCTTCTCTAATTCTATTGTGGTGATATTGTAACATCTGTAACATCTGTGACGGGGTGTTACCTTGCCAGGTACTCTCAAATTTCAATACTCTATTCTTAACTTGCGGCAGGGAATTTTCAACTAATTTTGTCACAAACAGATGTGGATATGACTCGCTGCTTGCTTTTATGCCACTATTGATACCAAAACATTTTTCAAATCGCGAATAGAAATCACTAGTGTCTTCATCTTGCTTTTGTTTACAGGCTTAGATTGCACCCCAGTCCTCCTTTTTCGTAGTTAATAAACGTGGCAGTACCTGTACTAGTAATCCTGGTAGTGCTGTAGTCTTTTCCCCAAGCCCTGATCCTGCAGCTCGGGCCTTTTCTTCGTTTTCTAATGCTGTCCAATCTATCTTTTGGTCTCCCACCTCCCATTCCTTTTCTTTGAGTTTCTCGTAGACACCGGCAGGCATTAACACTTTCAATATTTTTATAATGTCGGGGTAGGTATACTCTCCCATGAGCAACATGTCTTTTATCTCACGGTGGAAACCTGCTGGATCCTTGTCATGGCTGGGTACTACTTTCTTCATTTCTAATAATTCAATTTTAGTTATAGGCGTGTACACAAACACGCATGTAAAGTTATTATCTTCACCTCTGATTGGGTGTACTTCGCGTAACGGATTCTGTCTATCTATGTGATACATTTTTCTTCCCATAGTGGGATTTGGAACGTGTTCTGGGTATGCGGAAACTATATACTGGTTTCGAAATTCTAGAATTTCTTTAATCAAATCAGTACCTGACCCTCTCCATTTATCCATGAGTAGTTCTGTCAATATGTCAGGTAAGGGTCCAGGATCGGAGTGTTGGCTTTTATATAATATAAGGAGGTGTTGAATCATGTATATACTAGCTAAACGCTGTTCGTCTGGGGCAAGATTCAGAAACGTGTGTGCTAGTGCATCATCACTGTATTTGCTGGGACTGTCAGCCCATTGTACTGCTGACCTGGCTAATTCTTGTTCATCCATGGAATCGAGCATATGGTACCCCCTTCGATCTCGGAGTAATTTATCAGCGGCTTGGAATAGGTGTTCAGGGGACCTTGTATTTAACATAGGGGCTTGAAAATGTCTGTTACATTCTGGACGTATCGGACGTATCGGATCATTAAAGCCTCTAGTATTATTATGGGGTCTTCCTCTACCTACGTAAGCTATCGTATCTAATTGTTCTGATTCTTGCTCCTCCTCTCCCTCTGATTCAATTCTGTCTGCTTCTCGTCTTTCTTTATGTATTCGTTCTACTTCCTTGCGGATCTTTCGATACATGGCGATTATACACGCCTGTCTATCATGTTTCTCGTCTGATATGTTCTGACCCCATTTGGCAAGTTTTTGCATGGTATCATGATCTGCCTCAGGCCTGTCTTGGTTCCTGATCACGCAGTTTATGAAAAAACGTAGTAGTTGTCTTTGTACATCCACTTTCTGGTATTCCATAGCTTCGTTAATACTTTCTGGGCCTCGCCCTGTTTGGACAAAGTGATATATATTGTCTAGGTGTTCAACCATTCCTGGTATCGTCATTAAATACAATGTAGCTCGTCGTATACGTAGTGATGATAGTAGCAATCTGTCCTGTTTACCTGGCACTGGATCGTATCTACAATCCACAAGGTGTTCTTTAAACATGTCGGATGTCGCTAGTTGGGGTGTACGTTGGAGTGCTAAATCTCTAAGGGTCTGTTTATTTCGCGGCGGGGTGGCAAACATGTCTGTCGTACCTCTTGTAGCACCATCTGAGGTGCTGGGCAAGAAAGGATTTGTTGGATGTAAGATAGAAATTGTAGATGCGGGAAAAACGGTAGAAACGGACGGACCTGTGGGAATGGGCGTAGGAGTTTGTTGTTGCGGGGATACAGACGGATGATCTTGGCGTTGAGCACCATCGGTGGGCTGTGCGTGTGGCGGAGCATTAGCATATTCAGGAGCTACATCATCTAAATAGGAAGAAAGGAAAATATATTTTGCTGTTTTGGGATGTGCTTTTATCGGGAGCAATGGGGGTGTCAAGTTTTTCGGTATTTCCGGGGTGGCCTGAGGTAACCCTTCGGCCAAAAGAGGATACATACCATTCATAAGAGTGTTTCGTTGTCTGTCTACTTGTTCTGCTTTTACTCGGGTACCTTCCTCAATTAATAAATTTTCTCGGGTTTTATTCGAGTTCTCCCTACCTTTCTCTTCCTGTCTGAGCGCTTTTTCTGTACGTCTGTATGATTCTTTACGCCATAATTCAATGGCATCTTTCTGTGACTGTCTGGCTTTCTTTTTCCATAATTCTTCTTCTACTCTCATGATGCAATCTGCATCCCAGGTCCCAGCTGCGGGCCATCTCTGACTTTCTGGTAAATCTTTGGTGTAGTCCACCCATAAATCAAGAAATAACACGGCATCTAGGCCATGCTTATGATACATAAAGTATCCTGGAGTGTCCCTAGGTGGAATGGGAACAGCTTCTTCGAGTACCCCTTTTCTGGTTTTGATCTGTCTTAGTTTTGAAAAGAGCGGCATTTTTTAGACCTTATTATTTGAACACACTTAATACAATAAATACAATAATGAACAATCATTCACACCACAATATGTAGAACGTATTAAAACATTTAACATTTAATGAACGATGATAATTAATAGAAAACTAGTTACTGACATAATACTGACACTAAATAATACTGAATTATATGCAAGACATACTAGATATACTGCTAAACAGTACAGATACACTGCTAAAACAGTGCAGACCGGATTTGTGTACCCAAACCCGTCTTGACCGGCACAACCTATGTGCACGTTTAAATGCCTCCCCGGCAATGGTACTCACCGGGTAGCGCGGAACGGAAGGCCTCGGAACTGAACTGAAACTGGACCGGACTGGACTCAACTCGACTGGACTCGGAACTTCGGAACCTGGTGGGCCTCTGTATACCTCGGATCTTGCTCTCTCAGCTAGGCTCTGGTCGGGATACTTCGCACTTCTCACCGCCTCGTCTGGGTGTTGATCGCAGCCTCAGTCGCCCCCGCTTGGCCGGAGGGAGATACAGGAAATCCTGCGGGTACGCGTTGTTGTCCGTCCGGCTGTGGCAGGAGACCGGGCCTGCAACGCACCTCCGGCGTGTGAGATGAGAAAGTGTCCCTATTCGGGCGCCAATTTATGTGGTAAATATTTCATTACCGGTACTATTTTTTATGCGGTAAAGTCTAGTAAGAATAACTCAGTAAATATAAGAGGCAGAATCCGTGGTATTAGAGGTTCTAAAAGGCTTTATTCCTCTATAAAGGAATTACAGTTCGAACTGTAGGCTTCAAATTCCATCACCACGAAGGTTCAGGAAGGGAAGGCAATACATTATTGACAAGTAATGATATTTATATGAAAAGTATTACATTAAGACAGATGCAAGAGGCGTAACAGCTGATAATACAGGTAATGATACACATACGTAATGAAAAAAGGCGTAAACATAGGCGTAACTAAATACGTCATTAAACATGATGTCACAAGTGGGTGGATCCATAAGAGAATCCTGCAATGTCAGCAGAAATACTTGGCAGAGATGCACGCGCAGCCGCATGACGTGTGATTGACGTGCAACTAGAGGGTGAAGGAGACTTGACATTTAGCTCTACATGTGGAGACAGAAGTCTGAGGGGTCATGTCAACCTAATCCCAAATCATATCTAATATCTTATGTTTAAAGAACTGTATTATCCAAAAGGAAAGGTCTCTCGGACGGAATCTATTCTATACTGACTGTTAGTGTGTGTACAAGCGTCTAAATGTCTACATGAGATGCGAGGGGGCAGGAATCTTCCATGGTAACAGGGGCTATGAATTACTTGCATGAGGACAGTGAGGCCTGGCCCTTTGCACGGTAGCTGGAAGAATGTTTACCTAAACTACTAGACAGGAATGCATCGGATGAGGAGCGGAGCAGATAATCTTGAAGGTGAAATACAGTTTTTGGCAGGCAACAGGCTGGATCAGGCACCGTTAGCCGCGCAGGGAGTAGGACAAAGTTCATGGATACAGATGTAGGTTCGGACTGGAGCTTTCAGAGGCAGAAGGCAGGAAAAGGCTTGATGGCAGAATTCAGGGCCTACTCGCCTGAATTGTAAAACGTGGAAAGTGAACCACATAAAGTCGGTGGCCTTTCATACTTAGGAATGGAATATCTGACCCAGTCATGGCGGATCTGAAAGAGGACATGTTGACGGTGGACGCACATGTATTTGCGTCTTCATAACTGGAACTGGAGGGAACATACATGTACTTGTAACATGCACATGGAGCCGTTGGGGTCTACGATAGGGGACATAACTGATCACAAAATTCATATTTCCTCAAGAGGAAGACACAAGAGGCACCTGGGGAACAACATATTCAGGTGGAAGAGACCCTGTCACCCGCAGATGTCACACCACCACCACCACCCAGACCCAGGTGGTACACAGTGGGTAGCCTGCAGGAGATGGAGGGGTCAGAGGAGGAGAGCACGGGAGCCCCACAGACCATAAACGAAGAGCCAGCACAGTCTCCTGAGTCACAGTCACCCATGCAGCATAGACACCAGTGGTCCCCAACGCAGACCAAGGGCACACAGTCCAGATGCGCAGGGTGATGGATCCAGTGTCTTTGCGGGTCTTGAAGGCACCATGGTGAAGGTGCAGCGGCTGCAAGGGAAGACAATGCGATCAATGCAACGTCAGATGGTGTCCATGAACAAGAACCATAGGGACCGGGTGAACCGCCTATGCAATGCCACTTCTGTCCTCAGTAGATGCACAGTGGTCATGCAGTTGGAAATGGCCCACTGCAGCCAGGATGTTGCTAGGGGGTTGGTGCATGTCACCACTGCGGTTGAACTGCTCCAGACAGCCAACATTGCTGCCACAGGGTCTGGGGATGGTGGAGACAGTGAGGAGGTCACCAGCCGCAGCAGCATAACTCCACCCGTTGCTGAGCCCAGACGGAGTAGTACAAGGCAAGGGCCAGCAGCAGAACAGTCCTCTAGGGAGGGCAGTGTGCAAAGTGAGCGAGGCACTGCTGTGCGTGGACGCAGGAAATGGGTCCATGCTGCTGCTGACATTCGCAGATGGGTGAGGTAACCCATGTGACCCACTGATAGGGGATGACAATGTGCATGCAGTGTGTTAATGCCACGCTGGGCTACTCAAGGCACTCAAAGGCCAATATGGTGAGGCGGCTGTTGGAAGGCGTTCCCCGGGGAGGCTGCGGAATGCGTTCCCGACCACCCGGAGGCCCACCTTACCCAGAGTTAGGCCGAGCAAGAGCAGGGAGGCCCTTCCTGGAAGGGTCTCGCACCTAGGATCGCACACGCTGCGCTTACTCTCTTCTTGGGATAGAAGGACACCACACAGTAATTCGTTGCAAGATAATATGCTTTTATCGGTGGTTGTCAAGGATCTTTATGATCCGGCAGGCAGGTGCAGAATTAATGCCACAAGCGGCAGCGATCTCGTGATGAGGGGAAAAGGGGTAGCGGGACAGTCTTTGAATCAGTGTCTCTGCGAGGTATCCGGCGCACAGCTCTCAATCCTCGAGCTGAGGGGATGTTGCTTCTCTCGGCAATCTCTGCCAATTCTCTTGGAGGAGCGGGCCGCGAGCCACTCAGCAGGCACCGGAGGGTCGTAGTTCAGGGAGCCGCGACGGCGTCAGCAGGGCTCAGATGGTTTCAGAATTCGGGGAGCCGCGACAGCGTCAGCAGGGCTCAGATGGTTCAGAGTTCGGGGAGCCGCGACAGCGTCAGCAGGGCTCAGATGGTTCAGAGTTCGGGGAGCCGCGACAGCGTCAGCAGGGCTCAGATGGTTCAGAGTTCGGGGAGCCGCGACAGCGTCCGCAGGGCTCAGGTGGTTCAGGGTTCGGGTAGTGTTCTTCTGTTCGGGGAGCGATCGAGCCGCGACCAAGTCAGCCGGCTCTCGTCAGTCCAGGTCTTCTCTGCTCCCGTCCCGTCAGCACCCCTTGTTATACTCCCCCTCCTCTTTGAAGTCCGGAGTCCTCGCGGAGAGGGGTCTGGTGCCTGGGGGGCGGTGTGACGGGGTTTCCTGTCGCTCGGCCCTTTGATCTGTTCAGGTGGGTCCGGGAGGGACTCCAGACACCCAGCAGGCGAGGCGCCCGCTCACCGGGGGCCTGGTGGGCGATCGAAACCACCCTCGGGGGTGAGGCCAGAGGTGTGACAGGGTCGGCGCCTCTCGGTCTGGTTTGGGGGGTTTCGCTCTCCCTCGGCCGGGCATGCGTGTTGGGGATCTGGTCGGCCCTCGGGATGTTGGCCCACGGGAGCTGGAAGGCCGTGTCCACGAGGTTCGGCGTGGTTGTAGGGTAACTTGCTGGTCGGGAGGGCCCACGCCACGAGGCCGGTCTCACACGTGCCCCCCCAGCTGAAAGGCGGGGAGAACTACCCATCCACTTGGGGGTTCTCCTCGCTGAAGCGGAAGAATCGGGACAGGCCATCCGCGTTGGCGTGGTCCGTCCCGGGACGATGTTCCACAGTGAAATCCATCCCTTGGAGGGAGATGGACCAGCGTAGCAGCTTGGGGTTTTCCCCTCGCATCTGCATCAACCACCGCAGGGGTCGATGATCTGTTTGTACTCGGAAGTGGGTTCCGAACAGGTAGGGCCATAGCTTTTTGAGGGCCCAGACTACTGCGAAGGTCTCTCTTTCAATTGTGCTCCACCGCTGTTCCCGGGGCAGCAACCTTCGGCTGATGAAGGCTATGGGCCGATCTATGCCTTTGTCGTCGAACTGGAAGAGGACTGCCCCGATGCCGTGTTCCGAGGCATCCGTCTGGACCACAAACTCCTGGGCGTAGTCGGGTGCTTTGAGCACTGGAGCCGCGCACATGGCGGCCTTTAGGGTGTCGAACGCCTTCTGGCAGGCGGGAGTTCAGTGTACTTTCTTGGGGTGTTTTTTGGAGGTTAGTTCTGTGAGGGGGCCTGCGATGCTGCCATACTTCTTAATAAACCTTCGGTAGTAGCCAGTGAGGCCCAGGAAGGCCCGGACTTCCGTTTGGGTTGCGGGGGGTTCCCAGGACAAGATGGCGTCGATCTTCGGCTGGAGGGGGGCGACTTGCCCACTTCCGACCTGGTGCCCCAGATCGGTTACGGAGCCGTGCCCAATTTGACATTTGCTGGCTTTGATGGTGAGGCCGGCCTGGCGCAGAGCCAGCAGGACTTGACGGAGGTGCTGGAGGTGCTCGGTCCATTGGGAGCTGAAGACCGCTATGTCGTCGAGGTATGCTGCGCTGAACCTCTCTAGTCCGGACAGGACCCTGTTCACCAGCCGCTGGAAGGTGGCCGGGGCATTCTTCATTCCAAACGGCATCACCCTAAAGCGGTAGTGCCCATCCGGGGTGGAGAAGGCGGAGCGCTACTTGGCTCCCTCGGTGAGGGCAATCTGCCAGTATCCACTAATCAGGTCGAAGGTGCTGAGGTAGCGAGCGGCCCCAAGGCGGTCAATGAGCTCGTCGGCACGGGGGATAGGGTGAGCGTCCGCTCGGGTGACTGCATTGAGTCCTCGGTAGTCCACGCAAAACCTCAGCTCGGGGGCAACACCCGGGGTAGTCGCTTTCGGAACCAGGACTACCGGGCTGGCCCAGGGGCTGTCGGAGGGTTCAATCACCCCGAGGTCTAGCATCTTCGCCACCTCGGTCTGGATGCAGGTTCGGACCCGATCAGGGACCCGGTAGGCCCGATGTCTCACTGGCGGGCTGTCGCCGGTGTTCACGTCGTGGACACACCAGTTGGTGACTCCAGGGGTCAGGGAGAAGAGGTCCGCGAACTGCCCTAGTAGCTGGCGGCAGTCGGCGGACTGTTGGGCTGTGAGGGCGGTTGACAGTCTCACTCCCTCCACGGACCCATCGGTCTCTTTCGCCCCAGGGGGGCTGGAAGGGGCTCGGTGTCTTTTTCGGCCCCATCGTCGGTGGCCAGGAGTAAACTCAATTCGGTCCGTACAAAGTGAGGTTTGAGGCGGTTCACGTGTAGAACCCGGAGGGGGTTCCGCGGGGACTGCACATCGACGAGATAGGTGACTTGGCTCTTCCGCTCGATCACCTTGAAGGGTCCAGTCCATTTATCTTGGAGAGCGCAGGGTCTCACCGGGGCCATGACCCAGACTTGTTGGCCCGGCTGAAACTCGACCAGCGTAGCATTCTGGTCATACCAGCGCTTCATTTCTTCCTGGCTAGCCTCGAGGTTCGCTTCTGCGAGTTCTCTGAATTTCCGGGTCTGGTTGCGGAGCGCCAAGATGTATCGGAACACATCCGGAGGGGTCCCCCGGGGGGTTGTTTCCCACCCCTCCTTGACCAGGCTCAGGGGTCCTCGGACGGGGTGTCCATATAGTAGTTTGAATGGGCTGAATCCCAGGCATTTTTGGGGAACCTCCCGGTAGGCGAACAGGAGACATGGGAGGAGGACGTCCCACCTCTGGCGTAGGGGTTCCTCGAGGCCCATGATCATTCCTTTCAGTGTTTTGTTAAAGCGCTCGACTAGGCCGTTTCCTTGGGGGTGGTACGGGGTGGTGAACTTGTACGATACTCCGCACTGCTGCCAGAGGGACTTCATATATCGGGAGATAAAGTTCGTACCCCGGTCACTCACGACTTCGCGGGGGAACCCCATGCGGGAGAAGATCCCCATCAAGGCCCGGCCTACCACGGGGGCCGTCACGGTGCGGAGGGGGATGGCTTCGGGGTAACGGGTGGCATGATCCACCAGGACGAGGATGAAGCGGTGGCCCTGGGCGGTCTTGGGGTCCAGCGGTCCCACAATGTCGATTCCTACCCGCTCAAAAGGGGTACTGACGACGGGGAAGGGCTGTAGCGGAGCCTTGCGCTTGCCCCCACTCTTTCCGCTGGCCTGGCACGTGGGGCAGGACTTGCAGTGGGCCTCCACATTTGCTCGCATTTTGGGCCAATAGAAGTGGGTGACGAGTCGTTGGTAGGTCTTATCTTGGCCTAAGTGTCCGGCCAGGGGTACATCATGGGCCAGGCCCAGGAGGAGACTTCGGAAGCGTAGGGGTACCACTAGTACCCGGGCCGATCCCAACTCGGCCGACTTCTGTTCGCTGTACAGGAGGCCGTTCTCCCAGTATACCCAGTGGGTGCCGGTCCGGTCGCTTGCTGCTTGGGCCTCGGCCTGTTGTCGGGGTCCAATGAGGGACGGGCAGGTGGATTGTTCTTGGCAGAACTCTTCACGGGAGGGGCCCCCTTCGCAGGGCCACTGGGCCAGTTCTGTCAAGTCCCCGAGTTTGGTCAGGGTTTCGGGGTCGGAAGGCACTGACCCTTCGTCGGGAGCGGTCGGTTCGTCCAGAAGGGGGTCGTTGGCCGCTGGTGGTGTATTCTGGATCTCGGGGATGGTGGCGGTGTTTAGCGGCATGGCCTCTCCCCCCTCGGAGGAAGGCGCCCTGAGAGTCATTGAGCGCGTGGTGGCGCATACCCACTCGGGTAGGCCCATCATCTCGAGGTGGGCTCTTCGTTCCACCTGTCCCCACGGGGAGTTCTCAAGGTCGTTGCCCAGGAGGCAGTCCACGGGATGGGAGGTTCGGACCGCCACCTTTAACTTGCCGGTGACTCCCCCCCATTCGAAGGGGACTAGGGCCATCCGGCAGAGGCTCTCGGAACTGTCTGATGATATGACGGGGCAAAAGGCGCCCGGCAGGATCTGATCTTCGGAGATCAGGCGACAATGAACTGCCGTGACACTCGCCCCCGTGTCCCGGAGGCCCTCGATGCGGTGACCGTTGACCATTACCTGCTGTCGGTACTTCTTCGTGTTGGCGGCCAGGGGCGTTCCGGGGACCATCTCCCGGTCCCCTAGGGAGACCAGGGCCATGGCGGCTGGTTCCCATTCTTCGGAGTCTTCCATCTCTTCCCCCAGGGCTACGGAGGCCATCTGTCGAGCCGGCGGGGTTGTTGTGGCGGTCCGCTGGTACAGGGGACATTGAGGGTCGCTGGCATAGTGTCCGGTCTGTTGGCAGCGGAAACAGGTGATCCTCACTCGGGGCCCCGGCCTCCCTGGTGGCCCGGTGCTGGCCGGAGGTGGAGCTGGAAAGGGCGGAGATTGTCCTGTGGGAGGGCTGAGCGGGGATCCCCCCGGGAGCTCCCTTTGCCGGCCTTGATTCCCTCCGCCCCTCTGGCCGGGGGGTCCCTGACTGTGGCGACCGTAGTCTCCCACGGGGCCCCGGGAGGCCCGGGTGTTCACCCACCGGTCAGCCTCGACGGCCAGTTTGCGAGGGTCTGTGAGTTTGCTGTCCATTAGGTGCTGGCGCAGCTCTACGAAGCAATTAGCCGACAAGTGTTCCCATGCGATTAGGTCGAACAGCTCCTCAAAGGTGGAGACCTTGCTGCCCTTGATCCATCCGTCCAAGGCCCGGCTGTAAAAGTTCACGTATTCCACCCAGGTGGTACCGGGTATCTTTTTGCAGTCTCTAAACCGTTGCCGGTACATTTCAGGGGTGAGCCCATATCTGGCTACCAGGGCCTCTTTCATGTGACTGTAGGAGTTCATCACCGTGGAGGGCAGGTCCAGCAGGGTATCTCTCCCCTCGCTCAGGAACCGGCCCCACAGCCCAGCCCCCCAGTCTTTCTGCGGGACTCGGTGGGAGGTCATGGCGACTTCGTAGGCCTTGAACCATTGCTGAATATCGTCGTTCTTGTAGTATTCTTTCACCACATCTTTGGGGATGTGGACCTTTGGTTCCACGGTGGAGGAGATGGGTTGGGTTTCCGAGGGTCGGGCCTCCGCCTTCTTAGCCTTGAGCTCGATTTCTTTTAGGCTACGTTCGTGCTCTAGTTGGAGTTTTTTCTCTTCGTGTTCTCTCTGTCGTTTTTTCTCCTCTAGTTCTCCTTGTAGGCGTAACTGTTCCACCGCCAGTTTTTTTTCAGCCAGTTTTAGCTCTCCTTCGATTTTTAATTTTGCTAGTTCTAGTTCGTGGTTGCGACCTCTTTCTCGGTCCACTAGTTCCTCTGGGGATAGGCCCCCCTCGGGGGCGCCGTTCCTCCCCGGGGTGCTTCGTGGTTCGTTGGGAGGCTCTCCTTCTATTTGCGTCCGGGGAGTTTCCGCCTCGACCCACGTTTTTAATGCCCCCTGGAAATCCTCTTTCGTGCTTAGTCCGGTGGTAGCGATTCCAAAGTCTTTGCAAAATTGTTTCAGTTCTCGGTGCGTATAAGATTCTAACTGATCCTTTTGGAATGCCGTGCTCGGGTTGGTGCCTGCGGCACCCAGGGAAGTTTCTCCTTCCATTTCTTCTTGGTAGTGCGTAAGCCGTCTACTGCACGATCTCTAGGTGTTGGCTCGGATCCCGTCGCCTGCCACCAAATGTTGGAAGGCGTTCCCCGGGGAGGCTGCGGAATGCGTTCCCGACCACCCGGAGGCCCACCTTACCCAGAGTTAGGCCGAGCAAGAGCAGGAAGGCCCTTCCTGGAAGGGTCTCGCACCTAGGATCGCACACGCTGCGTTTACTCTCTTCTTGGGATAGAAGGACACCACACAGTAATTCGTTGCAAGATAATATGCTTTTATCGGTGGTTGTCAAGAATCTTTATGATCCGGCAGGCAGGTGCAGAATTAATGCCACAAGCGGCAGCGATCTCGTGATGAGGGGAAAAGGGGTAGCGGGACAGTCTTTGAATCAGTGTCTCTGCGAGGTATCCGGCGCACAGCTCTCAATCCTCGAGCTGAGGGGATGTTGCTTCTCTCGGCAATCTCTGCCAATTCTCTTGGAGGAGCGGGCCGCGAGTCACTCAGCAGGCACCGGAGGGTCGTAGTTCAGGGAGCCGCGACTGCGTCAGCAGGGCTCAGATGGTTTCAGAATTCAGGGAGCCGCGACAGCGTCAGCAGGGCTCAGATGGTTCAGAGTTCGGGGAGCCGCGACAGCGTCAGCAGGGCTCAGATGGTTCAGAGTTCGGGGAGCCGCGACAGCGTCAGCAGGGCTCAGATGGTTCAGAGTTCGGGGAGCCGCGACAGCGTCCGCAGGGCTCAGGTGGTTCAGGGTTCGGGTAGCGTTCTTCTGTTCGGGGAGCGATCGAGCCGCGACCAAGTCAGCAGGCTCTCGTCAGTCCAGGTCTTCTCTGCTCCCGTCCCGTCAGCACCCCTTGTTATACTCCCCCTCCTCTTTGAAGTCCGGAGTCCTCGCGGAGAGGGGTCTGGTGCCTGGGGGGCAGTGTGACGGGGTTTCCTGTCGCTCGGCCCTTTGATCTGTTCAGGTGGGTCCGGGAGGGACTCCAGACACCCAGCAGGCGAGGCGCCCGCTCACCAGGGGCCTGGTGGGCGATCGAAACCACCCTCGGGGAAGAGGCCAGAGGTGTGACAGGGTCGGCGCCACTCGGTCTGGTTTGGGGGGTTTCGCTCTCCCTCGGCCGGGCATGCGTGTTGGGGATCTGGTCGGCCCTCGGGATGTTGGCCCACGGGAGCCGGAAGGCCGTGTCCATGAGGTTCGGCGTGGTTGTAGGGTAACTTGCTGGTCGGGAGGGCCCACGCCACGAGGCCGGTCTCACAGCGGCGTGCATTCCTATTGCCTGATGTAAGGACAATAAAACACTGTTTCACAATTGTCATTAATCGCTTTGTCTCATTACTTACTTAGAAATAGTTGCGTGCGATCTCAGCACGTCTGTGTCTCCCATCTGCTGCTCCTACAACACCTGCTGCACTGTGCAGTGGCCGCGGACATTCCTCATCCTCTAAGTCAGAATCGGTGATTTCATCTGGGGTTCCCTTCTTTGTGGCCAGGTTGTGTAGCATGGCACAGGTCGCAATGATTTTGCAGCATATCTCGGGGCGGTACTGCCGTGCACCTCCACTCTTGTGGAGGCAGTGGAACCTGCTCTTCAGGAGTCCAAATGTCTGCTCCACCACATTCCTTGTGGACTTATGGGCAGCATTGTATCTCCTCTCACTTGGGGTAGATGGGTTCAGGAATAGGGTGAGTATGAATGCACACACCGCATATGCGCTGTCACCTAAGTGGGAAAGGATGGAACATCAATCACAGGCAACAACAGATACAACCAAGGTATACATCAAGGTGTGTCACATGCATTTACCTAGCAGGTATCCTACTCCAAATTCACCCCAGCCAGACGTGTATAGATTCCACTGTGCCTGAAGATATAGGAGTCATGTGTGCTCCCTGGGAATTTCGCTACTATATCAGTTATGATGTGAGATGCATCACAAATGACCTGAACATTGATCGAATTATAGGATTTCCTGTTCCGATATATGTACTCAGTAGCAGAGGGGGGGCAGATTGCGATATGTGTCCCATTGATGCACCCTACAAGTGGGAACTGGGCCATCTGATAAAAATCCATCTTGGTCTTATGCAGTTCCATTTGCGTTGTGGGAAACCAGTTATAATGATGCATTCTTTGAAGCATGGCATCCAGGAAGGTGTTGAAGAATCGTGACAGGCAACTTTGTGAGACACCTCCAGCCACAGCTATCACCCCCTGGTAACTACCTGATGCAAGTAGGTGCAGGGAACAAAGGACCTGCACATGTGATGGAATTGCGTGCGCCCTGCGTGCCTGTTGCTCCAGGATGGGGTGCAGGTCATGTATGAGGTCTAGGATGGTAGTGGGGTGAAGCCTGTACCTCTCATGTATTTCTTCTTCTGTGAGTTG